>NW_027045450.1:5878572-7268761 GCF_025399875.1 Dalotia coriaria
ATCAGCGTTACGTATTGTTATATTACCTGCAGAAAAAAAAAAAACTAAATCTATTCTTTGTTTTTGCTTTCGTTTAGGCCTTAATTCTTCTTTTGGTTTATAGCCCTTGGAAAGAAATAAAATCAAATTTAACCAATTGACTACGTCCAATGGCTTGATTGGCGCAATCAAACACACTCAAGTAACACTTTCACTTCAAGTGTTAACTGGCTGAAACTTCTCTGCCAAAAAGTATCGGTGTTAGATTGACATGAATTGACGTATTGCTTTGGTTTGGTTTGGTTTAGAAATCTTATATGAGAGATAGTAGAGTAGAGGATGTGAATTGAATTAATTAATATCGCACGATTATTCGTTATTCGTGAGTTGTTGTTTAGTTGGTAGTGTGTTGATCTGGCGAAATTTATGTACAAGCAATTTATCATGTCGTAACATCGCAATAGTGCAAATATGGTTAATAAGAAGGTAATGAAAATGTGGCTTATTATTGTTGATTTTATCTTGAATTGGAATTTTACTTGTTGTAACTTTAATTATTTATTATTATATAAATGTGAATTTGTTTGTTTTGTTTGTTTGTTACGCTTCAAGTGAAAACTAATGAAGATATTTTTATAAATTTTGATACAGAGATATTTCTAACCGCGAAAATAAAAATAGGATACTTTTGTGGTAAAAAATTAACTGGAAAGGGGTGTAAAATAAGTGGATGAAAGTTGATATGCAGATTTAATCGTAGTGGCAGTCCTAAAATTCAAATCTAGATGGCGTAAAAGTGTGCATTATTAGCATTTTCATTAAAAATGATTTTGTATGTGTGTTCCTATTAATCTCTAAAACAACTCAACTGATTTCAACGAAATTTCAGACAATATTCATATTAACCCAGCAAGTACTTTTTGTAAAGTTTAACACCGAAATTATAACTTACAGGGTGATAAATAAATGATAAAATATCAATTTATGAAATTTTCTGATGGCATAAATTGTAAACCTACCCACCCATGGAAGAAAACTACATTTTTCTGATTCTTACCTGAAACAGAAAGAACAACACAAAATTAATCACATAATAAATATTAAAACAGATATAAATAAATTATATAAATAAATCCGTGAGAATATTCCTCGAACACGTTTATCAGTCACATTTGCAGTGCAGTGTAGTTAAGTGTAGTTGTTTGCAGTTAGATGCTAAGTAAGATTAATGCGTCGGTTGCATGTTTTATTCAGAAAACAAACCGCGCTCCATTACTGTTTTAACTTCTAAGTGCCCAGTATCCATATATACTAAGGTATACACTTAAGAGCATTTTTACATTTATATCTACACTGGACAATAATATTACTAACATTATTTTATTTTTTTGTTTTATGTTTAATGTTTTGCTGACGATGCATTCGTTCCTGTTTGAAATTAATTTCGAATAAATAAAAACGATGATGCCATCCTAACAAGGATGACACCAGCAGCAGCAGCAGTGGCAGTGTAAACTAAATTGCGCACACACGCTTGCTCGCCGGCCGGTTTGCTATTATCACTTTGAAGTGTGCGGCTGGATACAAATGTAAAACAAATTGTGCGGAAATTGCGCACAACGGACGAAAATTGTCATAGTTTTAGGCGTTTTTGGTAATTTTAACACGAATATTTTCGTGACTTTTTGTTGTTTCGGTGCACAGTTGGTGTTTGTGACATTTAAACTGCACATATTTATTTAAATCGAAATGTCAAGTGCTTTGTTACGCTCAAATATTATTTATAGCTAAAAATAAAAAAGGTGTTTATTTAATGAGTATTAAATCATCAAGATAATATATTTTTGAGATGTTTTAATTTAATTTATGCATGTTAAATGTTAAATATAATTATTGGGTAAATTATATTTCGATTTTTCAGTAATTTTTTGACGAATTATTTGGTAATAAAAAGACTAAAAAGTCTTAAAAATAAAATGTGAATTAAGATGATAGATTTTACTAAAAAAAATTAAAATAAGAGTTTTTAAAAATTATACTGAAAAAAAACCTAAAAATAGTAAAAAATTAAATTTTAAATAAAATAAACAAAATTTACACATTTAAAATTTATTTATAAAGTATTTTTAGAAAATTATTCTCAGACTTTTATGCTAAAAAATATTAATTTCTCAATAATTTTTTAGTAACTAACAGAATTTTAAAATAGAAGAAATCGTAAAATTTAAGGTTAAATTAAGGAAAATAAAAATTAAACTTAAAAATAGGAAATAAGAATTTTTTACTAGAAAATTATGCTACGACTTTTAAAGAATTTTTTTAGCAATTCCTTCTGAGAAACCAATAAAACATCTAAAATCATAAAAATCAGAGAATTCAGATAAAACCTAGTAAATTTGTGACCACGAATATAAAAACCCCGATCGAATCATCAATTAAGATAACCTACCATGATAATACCATTAACCAATTGAAACCAGCTCCTATAATATTTGTAGCTTATCACAAAATAAATATCAAAATCTCTTTTTATTATGCATAAACTTGAGATTAAATAATGAAGGCAGATGATTACAATTACAATTTTGATGGTGATTCAAAGCTTGATAGCACGAAATTAGCGAATAACAAATCTTAACTTAATCTTGAGTGCACTCAAGCTGCACTTGATAAAATATTTAATATGGTTTCGTGACCTAAATTACGCAATTACCTAATTACATATATCCGAAAATTAAATTCCGTGAGTATTTTTCAGGTGGGTAATTTAAGTTAGTTAGCTAAAGGATTAAGCGGTAGAGTTAAGTGTGACTGACTATAGGCAACTTTATACACAACGACTTGAAGGTTTTCGTTTAGAAAGCGCGAAATATAACAGAATTGAAGAAGTTGAAGAAATTGAAGAAGCACGGAAGGAATAAAATAAGAAAACGGGTGCTTGAAGGTATGCAACCCACTGCTACACATAAGTTGACTTAAATATTGTAATTTTTAGATAAATTAGTAGAAATTCCTCTAGTAATTATTGATGTTAGAAATACAATTCTTTTTAAAGGCATTAATTACAAAACTGTATTCAGCATTGAAATCCACGTATTATTAATTTTTGTTGATATCTTTGTCCACCACAAAATAGTTAAAAACAATTGAGTTAGATTTTTAAAAAAAATAATTATTTATATTGATGATGTTGTTTGAGTTATAACTTTCATAGAACTTAATTGTATCAACAAAAATTTTGATATATTTCAATTTAAAATTTAATATCATATCGATGTATGAAGAAATCCGGTAAATAAAAGTTTATTGCAGTTCGAGTTTTCAATAAAAACTGCAAAATCAAACAAAAGTCTGAAAATATTGACGTCACAACTTTAGCAAGTACCCGAGAGGAGGCTGTAAGTAAATACCTGATAACTAAAATCAAATTACGATAACAGACATTTTTCCGAGTAGAATACATTAAATTCATCATCAATCTACACCAAACTTTTCTCATGAATCATATTATTTATCAGAAAGTTATTAACATTTAAGTTAAGTTTAATAAATACTCATAAATTGGAAGCTAAAATGCCCAGTAACTTTTAATTCAAAATTGTTGTGTAAAATTTTATATAAATAAGAAAATAATTTAATTCCAAATAAACTTATAAAAAAGGTGTGGTTCTAAGTCCACTTAAATCGAAGGCAATTAACAAAAAATCAACTTTTGGTTTATAAACAGTTATAAAACAAGAATTTCATAAATAGTGTAAATTCATATTAAATCGGTCTGTAACTCGTAGCAGCAAACTGATAACAATACAATTTCAACATTAATAAATGCGGGGAACAATTCCAATCAATTGTACGAAAAGTGGTGACATGATACTTAATTATGAAGTTATAACGAATCAAAATTAAATTTCGTGAATATTACTAATTTTAAAATTCATATAAATCTGTCTATAACCCGTAACAATAAATTATTAACAACTTAATTTTTACGCTAACTAAACACAGAATTAAATTTAAAACAGGGTGCATGAAGAGATTATAAATATATAAAGTCACTTAATTATCGAGTTATAATGAATCCAAAATAAATTTTGCAAATATTATTAATATTCAATTCATAGAAATCAATCAATAACGCACTTAACAACAAAGCTAACAACATATAATTTTTATTCAGATGAAAAGAATTTAATTAGAAATATGTTAACAGAAGAAATCAATAATATAAACCAATAAACTTCGAATAATCAACAAAAACTAAATTTAAAAAACTCACAACATCTTCCTCCTCATCTTAACGTAGACAACTCACATTTTACATCACGACTCTCCACTTAAAACATCGACCATCTGTTTAAAAGTTTAAAATATAATTATCCTCATCCAACCAACACAGATTATTCACCAACAGAAAAAGATAAGCTCTCTCCTCAATAATCTCTACTCATTATATAACCATGCATGAATAATTTTTCGTTACCTTCCACCTTCCTCCGTGTGGACGCGTTAGCGAATCGGGTCCTAAACTAAATATACTCCCTAAGCACGCCGGTTTTAAAGCGGGTACGAAGAATCGATACGCTTTTCTTTTTCAAATATGGTGCTGAAAGGTGCGTGTGGTTGTGCCAACACCAAACACATGTTCATGTTTTTCTGCATCAACGTGCAATATCCCGCAGCAACGACAACAACAACAAAACTATTACACGTAGGCGTAATCACACAACGACGTAGAAAAAAATACCGGTTATTCCATTCCAGCGTCCGTCTTCCAAATCAATGAATGAGAAAGAGAATCAAGAATCAAAGGAAGCACCTCGGAAAGAAAAAATAAAGAAAAATTCAGGGACGCGTGGGTTTCCGCACAATTTCATGGCACTTTATATCACATCACGGAATTTATTCCAAATACAATTCAATTTTATTTCGCTATTGCAGCATCGGTTGATTGTTTTACAAAGGTGTGAGTACACAATGCGATTGGTACTCGGATGCACGGCACGTACACTACACTTTCATCCCGCGTTTGTTTTAGTCAAATTAGTCGATTAGTATTGAACACAGCGCCCACGACACTTGATTTTTAGAATTTCGACTCGTGCTGCATCTGTAACTTTCTTTTTCGTTATAACACTACTCACTGCTTGTACACACAATAATAACAAGGCTGAGGCACGATTCAACTGATTTTTCCCACTCGTTAACCACCCACACGGCCATTAATATTATGCTTACTGTATTGATTAGAATAAATTTCTTAGGTTTTGGGGACGATTTTGCGGACGTTTTCGAGAATATTATGTGGAATTGTGTAATTCGCAGCCGGTTTTGGGCGTCGTGCGCGTCGCGGCACAACGTTCGCAATTGAATTCGGCGCTGTGCGGCGCGCAAAGCGTCGGCGGCGTCCTGCATCATTACCTCTCTTCCCCAAGTCCGGGGTGATGTAATATTATGTGTGTGTGTAGGGTGGCGTGTGGCGCTTGACGTCCTATATTCCTGTACACGCGCGCTCCCCGCGCACTTGCTGCGTGCTTGGCGCTGCGGCAAAGTCTAGCTGGCAACGGCTAGGTGGCCACCCTCGGCGCCCACACAAAACACACTTAAAACAACCCTTATACTACGAGTTACTACTACTACTACCACTATGGGGGTGTGCTTGGGAGTGAGAATGAGAAGAGGAAGAATGGTCGATGCCAACTTGACACCAGGAAAAGTTATTGCATAGTATTTTATACAGGGATGTATTTATATTTACTGCCTAGGAAGTGAAGAAAATATTGAATAAAAATGAAATTTCAACGTGAAATATGAAATTGTACTTATCCAAATTTTAATTTTTTGAATAAATAATAATAATTTTTTTATTTTTTTTAATGTCCTAGAGCGAAGTAAAATATTTACTTTGTAGTGTTTAGGGGCACTTTGACACTTAATTCTTCAACGCAGATTTTTTTTTACTTTTCGTTGGTTTTCTAATGAATTATGTACTTAATTTTTTAAGAAACTAAGGCTAGAAATAATTTACTTTAGTGACTAGGCAGTAAGAAAAATGGAAAACAATTAATTTTCAACGTAAAATAGTAAAATTTGTATAAAATTTTACTGTTTTGATAACAATTAATATTTTGCATTTATTTATTTTAATGTCACCTGGGCAGTAAATATTTACTTTTGGGTACCTACAGTAGAAATGATTTTTCAATAGGGTATTTTTCCTACTTTTCAATGAATTTCCAACAAATGTTGGAAATTTATAGCCTAAACACAATTTTACTTTAATGCCTAGGCGATTAAAGTACTTCTTTAATACCTTTTACTCAATAAACATTCTGATTACACTCTATGCTTATATTTTAATTTTTAAATTTTTCCATGTCCATCAGGACATATCATTCTTTTTATTTCCATCTTTTTTCTTAACTTTCCGAAGAGCCAAATATACTTGGGAATGAAAGAAGATTACCATACGCCGTAGACTATGCCGGTCATCAATCCTATCAAGAAATGTTTTCCGGGGAAACGTCAGGCAGGCGTAAGGAACAAAATCAAACAAGACAACAACGAGAAATGGCCAAAAGAAGACTAAAAATTCTGCTCGGATACTGAACTTGCATGACTTGATGAAACGCATTTAATTCCGTGTTTTTGTTCGATATTTTTTTGTACTTTATTACTATATTATTGGCAGACAAACAAAGAGTTTGCTTCGGGATTCGTTCATTCCTTTGCATGAATAGAGAAAACTTTTAGTTAAAATAAAATAAAATGAAGTAACAGGAAGAGAAGTTGTGCTGTAAAAGTCACGATGTGAAGATATAAACTTTAGTGATGTACGTCGTGTTGGAGTAAAAAGATTATTTTAGTTTTAATTAATTAATCGAAGAGTTTTGAGATAAAAGTGTAATTCTTTTAAAATTGATTAGAGTTAAATTCCTGTAGTAATTTTTAAAAGAAAATAGATATTAAACTATTAGATTAAAAAGTTATTAACAATTAAGTTACTTTTTTTTTATTAAAAGAATTTAATGAATTTTTTTTTTAATTGTTTATAACTTTTGATTGAAAAAAATGATATCCCACCAAAATTTTTAAAATAGATATATCCAAATTTATTACCAAACTTATTCTGAAGAAATAATAACAATAAATTAGTAGTTTTCGAGTAATCAATAAATAACTATAAAAAATCACATAAAAAATTTCCTGGCAAATTATACTTCAATATTCTTTTTTAGAAATCAACTTTAAAAAATAATTCTTTAGAAACTTATATAAACCCAAAACTTTGTTTTCTGTAATTTAATCTGATAAAACCCTTAAATTTAGAGTTTTAGAATTCGTCATTCATTCCAAAAATCCACTGTTTTCCTGATCCTTTTGTGTGTAAAAATAACATACAAATATCAAATCGTAAATACTTCATGCCTTTCTCCTTCAATTTCATAAAAATCGTGTATTTTTCGTATCTGGAAACTTGGAACTTATTCCTGTAACTGTACGCGCCAATGTACACGCGTCGTATATGACAAAATTGTTTTAGATCCATGGGGGCTGATAAAGCCAGCCCAGCGAGCAAGAAAAGCTCAAAGCATCAGGGAGAATGTCGCCGCGCTACAGTTTCTAGCGACTTTAGAACTTGTACGAAGTACACACGCCGCCGCCACGGGCCGCCGAATCGGAACATGTGCGATAGCCTGCTCAACACTCGGCGCTCATCAACACTTTCAAACAAATTCCGAAAATAAACCACGAAAATATACGCACTGACGCAGTCGAAACACACCACCCACATTAATTACAACCCAGAGCAGGAAACGTAAGAGTGACATTCAATATATTATTATACAAAGGTGTAATATACTGACCACAATGCAAAAGTTAGTTACACCTTTTTACATAACTCCAAAAGAACGACTGGACGGATTTTGATGATTTATGATTTTTTGGATTCGTCTTGACCCCGAATAAGAGGCCATTAAAATATCAAAAATTTGCAGTTTACAGGGTGTTAAATAAAAGGGATGAAAAGTTGGGTATAGAGATTTAATCATAAATTTAGCTAAATAATTGGCTCTAGATGGCGCCAAAGTGCATTTTTATCATTTTCATTAATTTTAAAATTAAATTTCAAATCTTATTGATGAAATCAGCACATACTAAGGTCTTAAACAAAGAAAGCCATTTATTTCATTTTACTAAAAGCTACCAAATCGCGGGCAAAAAAATAATTTTTTCTTATTAATTTAATTTATACACTCGGTAGGATTAATACGGGTGATATCTTAAAGTGGCAGGCAGCAATCAAGTAAAAAGACTCGCACAAAGCAGCTATGCAGGCAAAGTGAGATGCCAGCGTATTGGGCCATCATGGCGTGCGCTGTCCACTCCACCATACTTTATTCATACGCATACGTACGAGCATATACAAAATGAATGCTGGAGCTGGCGGAGGGAAGGCGACAAGAGACACTGTACTGCTGAGATTGTATACTACAAGTCGACAAGTGCGTATTTTGCAGCATACAACTAATCGCATTAAAACTTGAGGAGGCAAGAAAGCGGAGACCAAGATTACAACAAGGAAACAAGAAACAAGATGAATATGGATGTGAATGGAATGAAAAATTAATATATTAGTAGGGTCAATCCCAACTAATATTATGTCTGAATCCTGATGTTTTGTTACACTTTCACGCAAAAACTACTTAACCGATCATCGCGAAAATTTGTACATATTCTTAGTGGTCCCCGAATGGTTATAGGCTACTTTTTATTTAATAAAAAATATTTTTTAAATAAAATAAAGAAATAGTTTGTAATAATACCTCTGCATCTGGCTATTTTGATTACTTTAACGCCATCTAGGATTCTAGCAATGAAGCTCAAACATAAGTACTATAGTACCATCACTGTATTATCACACTGTATTACCGACAGCTACGTCAACATCAAATCCAATTGACTACACTATGGAGACTGTACACTGTACTTCCATAGACTATACTTCAGCCATTTTGAAACCACATAAATTTCTACTTCATTTGTTACTTCTTTCTGTGACTACAGACGCGTACGAAAAGCAACTTCATTATTTTAGATATTCGCGGTAGCGAAGCCGCAGGGGATTTATAACTAGTCTATGATAAAGAGAAAAAAAGAAGAAAAAAGTTGAAAAAATTTAGTAAAAGATGAATATTTAGGAAAATAACAAAATTCAAAGATTTAGAAGAGTAAGAAGGCATAGAGGGATACGAATAGGGGTGGGAAAAACCCTGTACAACCCATACTTCTCCCCAGATCGAACAAAAACCCTAAAAATGCGTGAGAAATGAACTTAAAGACCAGAAACTATTGAGCTTGACCACTCAAACATGTCTTAACACTTTGGTCAAGGGGGTACTATCCTCTTATACCTGAGTACTACCACCAAAAGGGGTAGGGGTCTCAAATGCGAGCAACTGACCTTAATCAAATCGCACACCTGTTATGACTCATACCACTCAGTCACTACTAGCCTCTCTCTCTCTCTGCGCCATAGCCATACCAAACAAAATTTTATAAGATTTACCCCACCACTTTTTGGGGGTAGTCAGCGAATATACGGCACTAGCGGGCAATGCCCTGCACTTCCTCTTCTCCTCTTTTGCATTTCTAGCACTTGATTTTGATTAAAATGCAAAAAACACATCATATTCTTAATAAATATAATACGATTAGAAGACCATAAATGAGCAATTTGTCATGTGCGACTGCACGACAAACTGGACACCTGCCTTGCCGCTTCACGTTTTATTTGCAGAACACGAGTACGAGTATTTCGCAACACGCACGCAATTCAATGCTCACGCTAGATATCCAGATACCCACACACTACATCCCACTCACACTTCAACCGTCAGAGGCTTCCTTCACCTATTCCTACCTACCTACCAACACACAAAACAAAAACTTAGCGTTGGTTTTATTTTTAATTTCAACTTTTGTGTTTTGTTCTTGGATTTCGGTCCTTAATTAATTAGTAATCGCTGTTTGGTTTACTAGGTCGACAAGAACGCTGCTTTACTAATGCCTTTTTGATGCTCGACCGATTCAGGCAGACACCATCAAACGCAGTGTGTCTCTCTATGCATGTGTGTGAGTTGTGTTTCTTTTCTATTACGAGTATGATTGGTAAACCACATGTTCATCGTTCCAAGTGTTGGAAGCTGGAAGAAGCCCCAAGTGAAAAACCGAAAAAGCCTTCGTTGTGGCCGTTGCTCAACGCATTGAGTGGCGCCTAAATGCCCGATATCTTTCAACGCGGGTGTACGCCACGCATTTTAATGATTGGTCAATTTAAATAAACATTTGAGGCGTGCGTGCGTGTGTTAAATGCTAGTCGTTTTTAGGTAATAACTCGGGTAATTACCAAGGCAGGTTGAGCAAAGTGTTGCCGGAAGGAAATTTATTGAGAATAGACTTACTAAATGTTAAGCACTGATACTGCATTGGAGTTTTCGTGTAGTAGGTAAAAATATGTAGAAATCAAGATTTATCAGAATACAATGTTTAAACGTGTGCTTAACTTTTAAAGTAATAGAGATAAGAAGGCAAAATTTATTTGTAAATTGCAGATAAGGAGATAGACTATAAGATAGACTAAACGGAAATATGTAAGGTTTGGTGATTTTCCTATAATTAGGGAGAAAAACATTGAGAAAATTTAAGAAATTTTAACTAATTTTGATTCAAATATTCTAACTTTAATTCGTAGTAACTCAATAGTGTAAGTCTAGAAATTTCTAAAACTATCAATGGATAGCAAATTTATTGTAAATTAATTCTACTAGAGAAAACACCCGCATGCGCATTAGCCAGTTTTGTGTAGTAAGTGAAAATAAATCAAAATGACAATTTCTCGACGAAAACTTTGAACATCTGTAACTTCCAAACTAACAGAGATAAAACAAAAGCAGAAATTTGTAGCAAATTATAGATAACAACCTATATTAAATAATAGACTAAACAGAGCTTTTGCATAATATTACCACTTGCCTGTAATTTGCAGTAAAATCACAAGAAATTGAAGTTGTTGTAACTAATTAGAAGGGAATAAAATATTATCAAACTTTTGAATCGTGATAACTCAAGGTAATTAAGACTGGGCTTATTTCAATATCAATGGAAGCAGAATTTACTAAAGATTAATCACACCAAAGATGAAAGGCATGCGTATTGTAGTTTTCACTTGACAGAAGAAATGTGAAAATATTAATTACGCTCCGGAAACCAAAGTTATAAAAGCTATACCTAAAAACCAACATTGCATAACGTAAATCCATTTTTCTATCATGTGCTAAATCTCAAACAAGACAATAACATACACTCCAAAACACGATCGCTTAAATATTAATACTAATTACTCCATAATTAAAGTAAATACATAAAAACATGCATTTTCTTAGTTATAATCCATAAAAATGTGAAAAATTCTCTCAACTCTCATCTCTAGTTATACTCATGCACGTATTTATTTGCCTTTATTTTATTCAAATTTAACTCTTGTTGTAATGCTAAGTTCTTTTTATAGCACAACACCGCATAATAAATGTGAAATTAAAATGTAAGTCAATTAGCGAGTGGTTCTTCTCGTGTTTGCTCCGCACATACGCCACAGCACGCACGAGCGTTTTTCCCCATATTATATTAATTCATAAACATGAACACGAAGCACATGATGCAAAACGCATGCGGCGAGTCCATGGGAACTGCTGAACGGTCATTATCATTGTGCGCCGGCAGACACAATAAGCTCCACGACAGCAGTCAGCGTTTTAAACGTTTGCTTAAGATATGTGCGTGGGATTTGCCTGAATGTGAATTCATATTATGATTAAATTGTATTCGAGGGAATGCGTGAACAAACTGTTTCTTGATTCTTGTCGGAATGCACGAAAAGGAATAATATATTGGCCGCGATTGTTTCGGGGTGGTTAGGATGGTGATAGGAGAGGTGGGTGAGCGTAGGTGCATCCAGACATGACTCGCTGGCCGGGCTGAAGGCATTGCAACCCAAAACAAGCCCTCCAAGAGACCTACATCCCGATTTAAAATCAAGCAGAAACGCGGAAATTTTGTGATTTTTGATGGTTTTTGATGCATAAATCAAAACACAAGAGATATCAATGTGAATCTTTCAGGATTTTGTTCAGTGATAAATTATTAAGTAATTTATATAATTTATATAAAAATTGTTATTGCAAAAGAAGTGCTATGGGCGTCCAAAGTAAATAAACATTATAATTCCTGTTTAAATGTTTATAACTCAGTGATGATAAGTGTTATCAATACAAATCTTAAATAAAAACATGCGTAATTTTGGTGGGTGTGATAATAGTGCAAAAATAAGTATTGTATAATTTTGGTTTACGCGTTATTGATTAATAACCAACAAAATCAAAATTTTTGTTTATACGTGTTAAATGCCATGTTTTCTTCTGGGGTTTTCATGAATTGCCACAAAACCAAAAAGTGATACAATGCTAATTCCTTCATAGTTTTATTAACAATTAAATTTCTATGATATTATGCAAAAAATTGAAAAATATCTAACAACAACAAAAGTTACAGCTTAACAAAGTTGATTTTCTAAAATTTTCGTAAACGTTTGTTTAAACGTTAATAACCGGTGATAAAAATGTGTTATCAATACAAATTTCACTTAGAATATATGCGGGACTAAACTGTGAATACACCTATACATAAATTATTGTTATATCAACTTTAGTTCTCTAGTTATTAACTAATAACTAACAAAGAGTGCGATTTTCTGCTCGCTTAAAATAAACGCCTTGTTTTCTTAAGTTTTTAATTAATTACACAAAAACAATAAGCGATACAATAATAATTCTTTCACTATTGTATCTAGTACTAAATTTTACAACATATTATGTAAAGATTACATAAAATATTTGACTACCAAAAAAGTTACAACCAAATAAAGATGATTTTCAAAAATTTCCAAAAAATAATTTAAATGATTATAACTCATGATAGCAAAATGTTATCAATATAAAAATTACATAAAATATATATAATTTAATTAGAAATGCAATAGCGAAAGAATTATTACTGTATCTCTGATAGTTTTTGAGTAATTTATGATTTTATCAAAAAAATCGAGGTTAGTTTCCTTTTTGTTTAGTTTTCGTTCTTTTGTTTTGATAGGGGTCTCTTACCTTTCTTCCTGCAAACGTTTGAGCTCAACCATCTCGAGTTCAAAGCGCAGATTGCTGTTCTCGCAGAGCAGGAGGTCGCGCTCGCTGGCGAGCCCATCCAGCTCGCGTTTCAGCCTTAGCAGCTGGTCGCGCTGCTCGCGGATGACGGCGTCCTTTTGCGCCAGCAACGCGTGCACGTCCTCCGCCGTCGCCGCCGCTGCCATCATCATCGTGTGCACACTTGCACACAACACACTCACACAACGCACTCGCGCGTGTTATTGTCTCCCGCACGCACGCCGATCGTCCTGGGAGTTGCGGGAGTACTACTCCTGTGGGAACACTGGATGCGAATGCAAGTCCTACGGCACTATCCAGACTTTGGTTCGCGCGAACATGCTGCGCGAGTCAGCGCGTATTCCCGGCGTGTCAGCTGTCGGCCGTCCGTCGCTTTCAAACCTTCCGGACACAACACACAACACTGACAGTTAACTGGAGCGAGCCATCTTTAATAATACAAGCGCGGCGAGGAGTTCTTGGAACGAATGCGAACGATTTACCGCCAGAGGCTCTGCGCTGCGCGCTCTGTGCGCTTTCAGACCGGCGCATACCGGCATTTTATTGTTTACCTTTAATATAGGCAACCAAGTATACACCAAGAAAACAACTGTTCACAAAATTATAAATTACAAGTATTACACTCAATTAATTAGAATAATATAAATTTAATAACATTATTTAATACGTTAATATTTATTTTATTAAGTTATCATATACTTAAAGTATATATTTTAATTTTATTATATTAAATACAATGTTTTAACATAGGCAACCCAACATACATCTTACACTAAAAATAATTGATATTTGAACAATCATGGCCGTTACTTCTCACACTTCAATAATTTTATGTAAGTATTTCTTTAATTTAACACATCCACAACTGGAAATATTCATATTTATTAAACTCGTTGAATGAACACTTTGATTGTATCTAGTCCCGTATAAATAACAAAATTATATCGAGGCATTTTTACGAAATAAAAGAGAGAACACTAAAAATATGTACAAGCAGATACAGTACCTAAACATTTAACACATTAATTCAAAGACATACAATAGATATATTTATATAAAATATATATAGACGCGTGTGTTGTGCGTAAATATAGGAATAAAACGATTGCACAACAATGGCGCACTACTCATTAAGTGCAAATTTTGTAATACTCCAGCCTCTGCTGAATCTTCAAATTGTACTCCTCCATGCGGCGATTTAACTCATCAATTTCAGCCTCCAGCCGCCCTAATGTATCATTAGGATTCTGACTGGTCACCTTGTTGAGGTCGTCGTGAATTTTATTGATACTTGCCGTCAATGTAACAGCACGATTCACTAAATTCTTCGCCTTGTCCTCGGACGCTTTCACTTTCAACATTGACTCATTCAGGGCGTTTGCTGTTTGATTATAACGTTTATGCAAGTCATCTAGTTGTTTACGAGTCTCCTTTGCTTCTTTATCGATGTTTTGTGAGGTCACCATGAAGGTAGAGGCTTTGTTTTCGTTACTGGAAGCATTCAACTGGAGGGAAGAGATGTCTTCTTGGAGTTTCTTGATGTCTACATCAGTTCGGTTGATGTCATGCTTTGCTTCTTCATATTCATCTTCAACCTAACCAAAAATAGTTATTTAAATGAAAATTTTCTTTAAAAATGTATTGACTTACATTATTTAGAAGAGTTTCTACTTTGGAGACACTTTCACCAGCTGTACGAATATCATCATCAGCTCCCTGCTGAGCTAAACTACTGTTTGTCAAAGTAGCACTCACTGTGTCAGTGATATTACGAATTTGTTCAACGCGTTCCCTAAAATATAACAAAACCATAAATATCTCGTTATTAAATATATAAAAATCAACTTACTTAACAATATCAGCGCTTTCTTTCAACTGCTGTGCTCGTTTAAGATCCTCTGCAGTATCAGCAATGATCCCATCAATATTCTCCTGTGTCTCTGAAGCCTTTTAATCTTCTCTGCAAGTGTACGAATCTCATCCTTATCCGAAGCTATCTTTTTATCCAACACTTCTTGAATCCTCTCCTCGATATCCTCTGGTTTAGTAATATTACTATTCAAAAAGTCCTGTAATTCTTTCTTAGTGAATGCAAGACGTGTAAAAGTCTCATTAGCCTTAACCCAAGCATCAAACGCTGCATTATAAGCAGCTTCAGCGTTTTGTTTCGATAGTGTTGTATTAACAGCGTTGACATTTCTAATAAATTCATTGGCTTTTGCTTCTTTTTGTTTCAAGATGTCTTCGGTTTCATTGGCGAACTGCAACGCCATCTCAGCGAGTTGTTTAGCTCCATGTTCACAAGACACAGCTACACCACAAACTCCACAACCTGCACCACCACAGATTGAATCACAGGGATCACCTCGACGATCACAAACTAAATTATTCAACTCTGGCATGATACTTGTTAGATTCTTAACATTTTCCCTGATTTCTTTGAGTGTTAACTCTTGTGATTCATGGTTGACGTCGAGATCATGTTTTGTGGAGTTGACAAGACTATCAATTGCTTTGCATTGTCTTGCTGCGTATTCTATGTTGTGTTGGGCAGACATGTCAGCTTTCTGTACAGCTCTGTTAGCTTTTTCTTTAGCTTGTTCTATGAGGGTTAAAGCTCCTTGTACGTTGTCTTCACGGACTAATGTAGCGTTATTTTGGAGTTCTTTTGTTTTATTTACTAAATCTTGTAGTTTTTTCTCGAGTTCGTTTAGTTTTCGTTCACCTTGCTTGTTGTTGATGTCTACTTCAGCGAGATTATCTGTGAGGGCTTTCAGAGGGTTGTCATTGATGTCCTTGATGCGTTCTTTTAATTTTTCTGATGTTGAATCGATGGATTTTAGGTCAATTACTTCGGTTCTTTGCAGGAGAGTTTCTACTTCATTGAGTTTTGATTGCATTTCATCGAATTCTTTTGTGTAAGCGCCTCGGGCACCTTCTTTTTTGATTGTCTTAGCTCTTTCAATCTCGATTATGGTGTTATCTTAAAAAAACAAACACAAATATTAAATTTTTAAACAGGAGAAGTTAAACAAACATACTTTCATGTTCATGTAGTATTCTATCCCAGTTATCGAAGCATTCCCCGCATGGTTGACAATGTGGTGCATCTCCAATGTATCCTCTCGCGCATTTATCACAACGATCACCACCAATCCCAGGTCTACAGACGCACGCGCCCGTTTTACGATTACATTGGAAGTTTAATGTTCCATATGGGTCACAGTCACATTCTAAAATAATTTAAAATAAACATTATTTAATTAAACACAAGAAAATCACCTTGTGATGAAGTTAGTATAAAATAATTTAGTAAAAAAATGAATATCAACAGCTTCATGATTGTAAAATGAAATGAATGAAGTTAAATTGTTAGAAATTAGATAAAATCGTGTCCTCATTAGATTAAATTGATAAGATAATAGTAACAAACATACTGTGACACTCGTTCAACTTCGGATTGCCCCAATATTCGGCTTTGCATTCGTTACATTGTCGTCCGCCATAGTTGGGTTTACATATGCATTGTCCTTCATACTAAAAACAAAAAATCATAAATATCAGATCAATATTCCTGTTAAAACAAAAATAAAACTTTGTTACTTACTGGATGACATTGTGAATCAATTGATCCAACTTCATCACATCCGCATGGTTCACACCCGACACCACTAGCGATCTTTCCAGTGATTAGGCGCACACGTGTCACAATTCCTCCCGATGACATTAGGATAACAAGGACATTGTCCAAAGTCAGGATCGCAATGACCCGCGGTTGAATTTGTGCCCAAAATGTCACAATAACACTCTAAACACAAAAAAAACAAGATTTAGTATAAAATCATACAAATTTTAAGGTTATATTTACCTGTACATGTTTCTCCATCACTATCTCTATAGAAAGATGGTTTACACTTCTCACAGTGATCCCCTGTAGTGTTATATAAGCACTGCTTACATTGTCCTGTTTTCGCATCACAATTACCCGGACTCAACGGGTTAACCTTATTGTTACAATCGCAAGGACTACACCCACCAAAAGGTACCTCCGGATTACCAAAGTAATTATCCGCGCAGACATCACACCTTGCTCCTGCATATCCACCCTTACATTCACAGATAACATCCTTGGTATAAGAATCCATCGAACATCTTTCCGCGTATGAATGTCCAGATCCTGGAATACCAGGACAAGGACAAGGTCTGCATGGAATATCTACATTCAGACGTGGGTCACCATAGTATCCATCAACACAATGATCACATAACCCTCCAACTGTATTATCTCTACAATCAAGGCAGGTCCCAGTTAGGGCATCGCAGATATCCGCATGACCATTACAATCACATCTTTGACAGTTCGGGAAGTTCCAGAATCCAGTCCGGCATTGATTACATTGTCTCCCATAGGTATTAGGCCGACATGTGCATTGCCCTGTAGTAGCATTACAGAAATTATCCAGGGATCCAATATTATCGCAGTCACAAGCCATGCAACCCTCAGGTCCAAACCCAAAGGTACCCGGTGCGCAGCGGTCACACCTACGTCCAACCACATTCGGTTTACATTCGCATTGACCTCCGTATTCATCACAGAGTTTACTGACTGATCCAGTTGGGTCACACTGACATGGTGGTGATCCATCGTAGATATACACGCCGATACTGTTGTAGTGTTCCTTGCAACGTTCTGAGATCTCCTTGGGACCTGCACTGTAGTTGAAATACCCGCAGTTGTGGGCTTCGAAGTCCTTTTGGCGGTTCTCAGCTGGAGCTGATCCGGAAAACCATGGGATACTATCGAAATTGGGTACTAGTACAATTGAATCAATTTGCACCACGGCTTTGGAGTTATCTTGACCGGATTTAGACTGGCCGAATTCTAGGCGTATCCGGTAGGTTTTTCCTTCTTCCAAACACGCGGGAGGTCCTACTTTCACGCTGCTATCATAACCAGGGAGCATGAATTGTTTCACGTCGTTTTCGATTGATTCGTGTTGACATTCACCGTTTGGATCTATGGGATCTTCACGGATGATTTTCATGGTTACCTCTTCCCAGGTTTCACCATTGGGGAGGTATCTGACTACAGGGTCGTAGTTCATGGAGCGATGGATGTTGTTGATGTAGAATTCAATGTAACTGTTTTCGGAGGTTTTTACTACTCCTGTACCCGTCCAGGTGTTACGCCAGGGTTCTCTGTAGGGTTCCCTGATAACCACTTGACAATTCTTCAAAAATTAAAAAAAAAATTTAAAAAATGGGTTTTAAAGTTTGGTTTAAGATACTTACCGGTGAACTCTTCCCAGCTTCCGCTTCGTACAACAAAAAGTCCAAACTGGCCGTGAAATGTTGTTGTTTCGGTGTACTACAATTCCTACCAGTCATATCATGCCGGCACTGACACTGCCCATCAATGACATCACAGAAACCATCAATGGCACCACCCGGGTCGCAATCACAAGGCATGCAGCCATCTTGTTTCTCCGATAAACCCCAGAACTCTTGTCTACACTGATTACAATCCCTGCCCTCCACATACCTCTTACAAGTACATTCTCCTGTGTAAACATTGCAGCCTTGGTTGTCTATCGTACCGAAACGATTACAGGAGCAACTTTCACAACCCTCTGGGTTAGCATCAGTGAAATTCCAGAAACCGTTTTTGCATGAGTCACAACGACGTCCCTCGACGTTAGCTTTACAATGACAGGAACCTGCTTCGATGTTGTTGGCAGGGTCACCGCTTGGGTCACAGTTGCCATCGTCTGTGGTTCCATGTGGGTCACAATCACAAGCTAAACAAAAATATTAAGTTTAATAACCAAAAAGACTGAAAATAGAAAAAAATTACGTCTGCATATTTCAGGATCTTGAATATCTTTGTTTGGGTCCATGTAGTAGAACTCTTTACACTGTTCACAATTGTATCCCATGGTATTGTGTTTGCACCCATCGCAGACCCCTCCGGATGTTTTCCCAGACTGCTCATAAACCGCCGGGTCAAAATGGCAACTCGTAGCGTGATTATTACAATTACAACCTTAAAAAATTTAAAGTTTTTAGGTTAGATTATAATATAGGTTAGGTTATGTAATATTAATAACTTACGTTTACATGCGTTGGCTTGCAACCCAACAGCTGGTCCCCACGGTAAATCATTAAAGAAATCCTCACACTTTTCACAATTCCTTCCTTTGGTATTATGTGTACACTCACACCTTCCATGAACCATATCAATCACTGAAGATGACTGCCCCGGAAGTGGTAGACATCTATTCGCATGTCCATAACACGAGCAGGACCCTCTTACAACCATATCCGTGATAGCATAGTAGTACTTCTCCTGAATCTCTTCTCTACGATCCAAATGATCATCACCCAAAGTATGCAACTTGGTGAAATTAATCCTCAAATTAGTCATCTTCATCAAATTCTGTACTTGACTGGAGTACGGGTTGTCAATGCGTACATGCGGTAGTAACACACGATAAATCAGTTCTCCATTGGAAGATGGCTCCACGTTGGAATACTTGGATTCACAGACAACATCAGCGAGGTTATGTGGTTGATCACGACTGACTCCAGGGAAACTCTCATCGCAGTTGTGTGCAAAGTAGCGATACACTTGCCAAGACTTTTTGAAGTCATACGAGCGTTCAATCAACATGGCCGCCGGTCGGAAGGTTTTGAAGGTTATGATTATATGAGTGAAATGAAACTCTGCTTCCAGATCAAGTTGGATGTAGACATTCTCTTTGCCGTTTTCGGACTGCCACCATGTTTTTTTATTCGTACCAGGGTACACCCTGTATACGATATTACTGATGTTGTGATTCATGTCTGGTTTCGGGTGATCAGTTGGTCGAGAATCGCACCAGAAGCATTTTTTCTTATCTTCTAAATGTGCTACGATGCAATAACGTTCGGCTTCACGCATGCCGCAAGTTGACGATGCGAATAATTGACTTTCACGGCCGATTAGGAGATTTCCGGTTTGGGGATAACAAGAACCTTTCTCACAGGGATGTGTACGATGACCTAGAGTTAAAAAAATAGGTTAGAATCATAATAAAGGCTTAGAAATTGATCCAACACCGTAAAAATTAGATTTTTAAGTAAAAAATGTAAAAATGTGAAAATTAGGAAGGACCAGGCCAAACACCATCAAATTGGGTTATAGTATGACGTCAAACCTGGCCGGCGGTGATTTGACCGATAGGTGGCGCTATCAAACGGAAATCGTGCGGGGCCATAGTCGAGATCGTTGTCGGGCGGCGGAGGCTGATCGCCTCTTAATAAATATGGCGCTGGTGAATTAAATTTTATTCAAAGTTTCAATAAATTAAATATAAATTTACCTCGGGATGCATTCGGATGTCGTGGTGGGCCAATCTGTTGACTTGAATATAAAGTTATGCAACCTAAAACACAAAAATAAAAAAATTAGGTTATAATTTATTATTTTATTTATTTTTTATATGTTTTACGTACTGTTTATGATCATAAAGATGAGGAGTGTTGCCGCAGCGCGACTCTCCATGATGAAGAGCCTTTTTTAATGACAATAACCTAAAAATAAAAAAAAAATTAAGAAAAATAAAATTAGATCTGCGATTGTAATGTGAGAAAATTCGAATACAAGCAAGAAATACACTGAGTATGGAAGACGGTTAAAAATGGGTCATTCGACAATCAATGTTATCGCACATTCGGCCATTATTTATCATCACCGGCTTGCGAGTTGAATAACTTTCATTCAAAGATCCCGAAAGAGAAAAAATGTTTACTTGCCCTCACGACCCGAAATTCTAAATTTCGAAGCGAGTGTTTGTTGTATGGACACGTTTTGGTTTCATTGAAACAATTTTTATGCGTTTACAAGTTGATTCAATACGTAATTCTAGCTGAATTGAGAATATTCTGCACATGCGATGTAATTTCAAACGTGCTGACCTGCCGGCGCCAAGAATACACCGAGAGCAATGAATTTATCATTTACAACATATAAAATTTAAAAATTTGTGTTAAAATTACATTAATATGCTTAATATGTATATTGGGTTGCCTATATTATACTAGTAACATATACATAACCTTTTATGTGTTTAATGTATTAATAACTCATAAAAATGAAGTAAAACACTCGGTGGAATAAAGTTCAACGAAACTTCATGCGTTTGTAATATTAGCATGCGCATAATAAGCCATAAAACTTAAAGTCACAATAAAATGTTGTTAAACCGCGCCTGGAAATAGATCGGCGCTATTTTTGGGCCTTCTCGGAAGTGTACAAGACCCTTCTGCTTGCGGCACAGCCAGCAACACGCCGCGTTACCAAAGCTGCTTAAGTTAAGACGACTCAACACTGGTGTTTACCTGTCAGGAGGCGAAAACACGTGCAATTGCTTGCCGTCGGGGGATGTTGAAGTAAACCAACTTCAAAAGTACACCAACGCACAGTGTAGATCCGCCAGTGACACGAACATATCCCAGGCGGTGTCGCGCATCCCTTTCAGTCAACACTCGGACTTAATGCACTTTCACAGAGACGCGTGCGCGCAGCACTCACACACGATGCTACAGAAGATGCACGATGGACGCACTTATTACTTAACTTAAGTCACTTGTTTTGATGTCATGTAATAATCACGTTGTGTTATACTTTGTGTATGTTTAAAGTATAGAAAGAGGTGAGGATTATGTTGATGTGAAAAGATGAAGATTCTTGCGCTGTGTGAAACTGTGTCGGTGCAGTACCTTCCGCCGGAGCTACATCGGGCGCACTGCCGGGGACTGGTATGGTCGGGTCGCTCCAAGCGGCAACACCGAAAGCTCTCAACGTGCCCAACGAGGACAACGAAAAGGAAATCACTGCGACGCGCACGACTTATCTACAAATACAACCCACGAAAACTAAGCGAACAACCCTCCTACTAAATTACTACAAACAAAATGGTGGTCGGGGCCTTTTAAATCCAAAAATATATTTTACTTAAACAACTCAATCAATACTTGTGTAAAGTAAAGTAAAACTTTTTGCATCTAAAAGAAGAAGAAAAAAACATGACTTAAGTTAAGTCACTTGCGCCTTGTTCAACTTAAGCAGCTTTCAAAACATGTGCAACACATGTGGTACTCTTTTTTGTGTCCCAAGAATGATTTTTTACTTTCTCAGTGGAGGGCAGTGACATTTTTTAACGTTATCGTGACCTATACGCTTCATGTCAAGAAAGATAATAACTGCTGTCTTATTTTTATTCATATTTAACTTAAGTAATTGTTAAATTTAACATTTACACTAGACGCTGATAGATACTGAACATTTAAAACACAAGCTTTGGGTTCTATAATTTCTATAATTTGTCGTTGTCTTATCATTTCCGACCAACGTAAAACAAAAGCGTCAAGTTTCCTTTCGGCGCGACGTGGGCGCCATAGATAACTTTACATCCGGATACAATCGGTTTAATTCACAAATTGCTCTCGGTTTAGTTGGGCGCGCACAAATCTCGTCCAACATTGGTGACAATCTCAATTCCCACATGCATTTTACGAAATTCGACTGATACGCCTATTGCGCTTTCATTTTGTAGAACTAGTGATGTTGTTTTCGTGTATATTGGGTTGCATATGTTACAAGTTCAAGTTATAGGAGAATATGTGTATTTTGTTAGCATAGGTCTTGGTCAGAATTTTAGTTTGTTTTCTGTTAATACATTAGTGATTCAGATAATCAGTAAGTTAATTTCACTATGTATTAATTGAATAGAAAACCAACCTTTACATTGCAATCAACACAAGCAATTAACTCTTATTCATTTGATGATTGATGATATTCAATTGATTGAGGCAAAACGCGAGTTTAGTTTTTAGGTTAGAAATCTTTTGAGTAGTGGGAAAGTAGCGGTACATTCAAAATGTTTCTCCGTAAATTACTTCCATTATATCTACGCGTAGAATATCGACAAGAATACAATCCTACGCTAAAAAAACAACGAAACATCAAGTTATTGAAGAAAATGAAGTTAATATAGATATAGATAACGATGAGTAAGCATTTTTTTGATTTTTGTCATAAAACAAGTTTTATTTACCTTTGCGTCGCCATTTTTTTCTTTTTCAAAAAGGGAATATAACCAACTATCAGAACAATGTTTCGGCCTCCACAAGGATTACAACTGTTTCATAATCCACCCATACATAAAATGGGGACCTAAAAAAGTATCCGACACAAATCCCACAAGACAACTTGAAGAAGCCGCAGCTTTGATCCGTACTCTTGCACCATGGAAAGTAAACGACACTTTAGCAGTACCTTTAGAAACCCTAGACAAAAAAGAAATCTTCGGTTCAGGTACAGTAGAAAAACTAAAACAAACCGTACGTCGAAATCAATCAATAACCGCCGTATTCATCAACGTAAGTCGATTAAAAAGCGTCCAACTTGAAGAATTGGAAAAAATCTTCCAAGTACCAATCTTTGATCGGTACAAAATCGTAATGCAGATATTACGCCTGCATGCAATCACGAAACACGCAAAATTACAAGTCGCCTTAGCGGAAATCCCATATTTACGCGCAAATATAAAGAAACACGATTCGCATTTCATGGCAGCGAGTAATTTCGACACCCGGCGACAAATGCTACAAAACAGAGAGAATAAAATCAAAGGAGAAATTAAAAAGTTACGTGGACAAAGAGAATTGTTAAGAAAAAGACGTCGAGATATTGATTATCCTGTTATAGCTGTTGTTGGCTACACAAACGCAGGAAAAACTTCAATTATCAAAGCACTGACAGGCGATGGTAAACTAAAACCAAGAAATCAATTATTTGCGACTTTAGATGTAACAATGCATGCGGGATTATTACCATGTAATCTTGAGGTGTTATTTGTTGATACAGTTGGTTTTATTAGCGATATTCCGACGAATTTGATCGAATGCTTTGTTGCTACGCTGGAAGACGCTTTATATGCTGTAAGTTAATCATAAAAATTAAATTTTCATTAAAAATCGTATTTTAGGATGTTATATTACACGTTGAAGATCTCTCAAGTGAAGATTACTTGTTTCAACGGAGACATGTAATGTCTACACTTGAAAATTTAGCTCTGCAGACTGATACTAAGCAATTTCAACAAAAAATGATCACTGTTGGTAATAAAATGGACATATCTCCATTAAAATCCACTGAATCTTCAGGAGAATTATGTGTTTCTGCTAAAACTCTTCATGGATTACCGGAATTAACTGAAAAACTTCAAGATTTAGTAATTTCACAAACAAATCGCATTGTTATGACCATCCGGGTACCAACAGGCGGTGATGAGATAAGGTAAACCTTTTAATTACTAATAAACTTTACTTTTTACGATTCATATTCATATTAAAACGTATTAAAAATTCTCTAACATGTGACATCTTTAGATGGCTGTATAAAAACGCGGCGGTCGTTGATGTGACACCAGACGACAACCAGCAGCGCCAAAACGCGCGTGTGGTTATAACAAGAAGTAAATTGCAACAATTCAAACATCACTTTGTGCAGTAAACACTACAAAAATAAATCCTTCACCTCTATAATCTAAGGGTAAGGATTTTTAAACGCATGTACAGTTTCCACAAACCATTCCACAGCTTGTGGATCAACATCCGGGTAGATACCATGACCAAGATTGACAATGTGATGTTTATATCCGAATTTGTTCAGCATTTTCGTTGTGTACTTCTGGAGAGTTTCCTTATCCGCGTAGAGAGCGCATGGATCCAGATTGCCTTGCAGGACAATATCTTTATTAATACAGCGGACATCTTGCGGATCCGTAGCCCAGTCCAAGCTGATCACATCAAAGTTCGCTTGTAGTTGGAGGTCTAAAAGATGGCGGCCTCCTTTGGCGAAGAAAACGATCGGAACAGACGGGATATTCTTGGTTTGTAACTTTGCGCGTATCCCAGCTGGGATTTGTTTGAGTAAAGGCAGCATGAAATCTTCGTAGACATCGGAGGTGAGGTATTCGGCAGAGCTTTCGAATAATTGTAACATTTGCGCGCCCCATTCGACTTGCATGACGAGATAATCAACGATTACGTCGGCGAGGCGTTTGAATAACTCGCGAGCTTGTTGCGGATTGGAATAGATCCATTTTTTCGCTTTGGACGCGGTTTTTGT
This sequence comes from Dalotia coriaria, assembly GCF_025399875.1. Taxonomy (NCBI): domain Eukaryota; kingdom Metazoa; phylum Arthropoda; class Insecta; order Coleoptera; family Staphylinidae; genus Dalotia; species Dalotia coriaria. The sequence continues at coordinate 5,904,001 of NW_027045450.1, forward strand.
TCCTCCGCCTTCGATCATATAGACCATTAGGGTCCATGGCGCTGCTGAGAAGCCTATGATGGGTACTTTTCCTTGGAGCATGTGTCTGGTCAATCTGATTGCTTGTCCAACATATTGTAACTTCTCAACTGGGTTGTTCCAGTCCAAATCTTTGAGGGTGTCCAAGGTTAAAGGCTTGGGAAATACTGGTCCCTAAGATAAATTATTCAAAATCAATTTAATATTGATTATATAATAATTTAAGTGGATTCTTATACCTTTTCGGGTTCCATGACAACTTCTAATCCTAATGCCTGTGGAACCACTAGGATATCACTGAAAATAATGGCTGCATCAAGCTCATAACGCCGGATTGGCATTAGGGTGACTTCACATGCTAGTTTAGGACTTCTGCATATTTCAAAGAAGGAATGTTGTTTACGAAAGTCTCTAAACTCTATAAAAATGATTGAAATTAGTGAATTATTGAATATTTTGATGATATAATAACTTACCAGTTAAATAACGCCCTGCTTGCCTCATAACCCACACTGGAAGTTTATCAGGAACACCTCCTTTGGCAGTAATAAGTATTCTTTCATTTTTTAAACTTGGAAAGTCTGTAGATTCAAGATATTGCTTGATTTCCTATAAATTTATTATATTAGAGGTTATTTTAAGCATAAAATAAGTATTACCTCTTCAGATAGATCCATAGTTACGTGTTTTTATGAAGTTTTCAGTTATAAACTGGATGTAATACTTATTAAAGTTAATCTAGAGTGACCTAGAAGGTGACAAACAACTTTGCGGTTATCCGGTTATGAATGTGATGATAATGAAGAATATGCTTGCTGAAATTGAGCACAGATGTCGCTGCGATGCACTTTTATGGTTAAAAATGACTAAAAACTTTGTTTTTGTTGATAATAACTTCAGAAAAAGTTGTTTTAACAGAAACTTTTTTATTCGTAATGTAATACTGCAAGATTGATCATAATATAATTGTTTACGTGCAATTTTTCTTCGATGTCAACTAAATTAACGATAGAGGTTTCATTTTTTTCTCAATTCTCGCAAGCAAACGCAACTACACAAAGTAAAAACGTTCGTTAGTAATGTCCAAGTTCGCAAATACAGAATACACAGGTTTTGATCCTTTATCGTTTATAGGGTGCAGTTCCAGCGCATCCGGATATGTAATGGAGCGGAATGAATCAAAAATGTTTGCAAAAATTTCGTGGCGGCCATTTTAGCTTATACATCGGAACGGTCGGATCTGTTTACAGATTTGACGGATTTTCATCTTCTCATGCTACATTTCTTATTGCATAATGGATGGCACACAACGTAATAAGTAAAAGCTGTTATTACATTGTTGTTGATTCTGTTTTTCTCTTTTTTTTTAATGTAAAAGCGGCTGGGTTAGCGTTTTGTTTTAAAAAATTGTTTCAGCGGCACGGAAACGGATACAACATGGCCAGACGTTTTGCTAGTTACTTCGCTTAACTGCTTAACACAAGTGATTATAGTTAACATTAGATAGTATTTCATATCGTAATTATTATAGTTTTCCTTTAATGGTAGTAAAACGGCGTCGCGCGTCATCTGCCTCTCTCCTATTGTTGAACCCTGTATGGAAATCAATGCGAAAACAAAAACATCAACCACTACGAGCGGCGGCGGCGAAAATCTTAGTTGAATTCATCATAGACGTGTGCATTGTGGGTAGAGGGGTTAAACCTCGTCCGAGTTGCTACGCCCCCAGAAGGCGTCGAAGCGATCGCGCGCCATCTGTAGTACATTGCGCTCCTCATGCGAGGAACACGACGGCACAGCAATTCTAACCTCCTCAATCTCCTGCTCCTCGTGTTCTAGTTCGCAGTCCGCTCGTGGTGCGGCGAGACGTCCGGCTGCAACAGTTGCACATGAGTCGCCGCCGGCATGAGATCGCAAGCGTGATGGCTGTGGTGTGTTGGTGGGTGTGCGAGAGAGCGAGCGGCTGGCTTGATGATGAGAGGAGGGTGGATGCGGTCTCTACACGCCCTCACCGCGCACTACTACTGTTGGTCTGTCTATGAGAGAGAGAGAGAGAGAGAGGTACCGCGTTTTGTTTGGTTTTTGCGCGTTCATATTTTTTTTGCTTGTTTGCTTGGTTTTTAAGGCGTCGCTCATGCTCGCGCCGCCACACCCATACCTAAAGCAAGACAACCAAATTCGGACACGGTAAGCTTGGATGGGCTCACGCCTCGCAGGTGCGACATTATGACATGCCTGGCTCTTTGCATGGCTGCTCCGTCAGCTGCGGAGGCGCCGACTGCGCGATCGGCGGCGGCAAGTCAGGCGGCGTCCACGCTTTTATCTCGCTATGCGGTCGCGCTGCTAAGTCACCTACGAAAAGCCAGCGTTTACTATCAGCTACCAGCGAGAAACTCAAGTGCTACTGCTACCACGCTACAAATTATACAACAAACTGGGAATTGGGACCTTCTGGACCTCAAGGTCACCCAGAACATTCTATTCTACTCTAAAACCCTTTTTAGGGCTAATCCCATCTAGAAATATGGTCCTACTAATAGAAAACACCTTTTCTCTTATCCCTTTTTGTCCCCACACCTGGAAAACCTTCAAATCAATTGTCTAGGACCACTACTCATCAAGACCTTTTCCCATTTTACTTTAGAGGGTATATAACCACTATTTAGGGAGTCAGGTGATAGGCAAACCCTTTTTTGCCCCCAATTTGGCCCAAAATGACCATTCTAGTCTAAAAAGGTCAGTTCCCGATAGATCCCATCTACTATCCAACCCAATTCATGATTAAAATGGTCCCAAATTTGCTGTAACCCTTAAATATCCTTCCCAGGTCCCAAAAATCTACTTAAAACCCTCTAAATTTCTCCAAAACCTTTTTTAGGGCTAATCCCATCTAGAAATTTGGTCCTACTAACAGGAAACACCTTTTCTCTAATCCCTTTTTGCCCTCACACTTGGTAAACCCTCAAATCAATTGTATGGGACCATTGCTCATCAAGACCTTTTCCCATTTTACTTTAGAGGGTATATAACCACTATTTAGGGAGTCAGGTCCTAGGGAAACCCTCTTTTTAACTTCTTTTAAACCTCCTACTATCAAAACCTTCTATTCTGGACCAAAAAGGTCACCCACAACATCCTATTCTACTCCATTTCCTTATTTTGGGGTTAGGCCCTTTTAAAAATAAGATTTTACTAATAGAAAACATCGTTCTTCTTATCCCTTCTTGTCCCTACACTTGGTAAACCTTCAAGTCAATTGTCTAGGATCACTACTCATCAAGACCTTCTCCCATTTTACTTTAGCGGGTATATAACCACTATTTAGGGACTCAGGTCCTAGGAAAACCCACTTTTTACCTTCTTTTAGACTTCCTACTATCAAAACCTTCCATTCTGAAACAAAAAGATCAGTTCCCGATAGATCCCAACTATTATCCAACCCAAATCATGATTAAAATGGTCCCAAATTTGCACTAACCCTTAAATATCCTTCCCAGGACCAAAAAATCTCCTTAAAACCCTTAAAATTGCTCAAAACCCTTCTAAAAGTACCAAAACCCAATTTTTCCTTCTCCCACTTCAAAATCCTAGCTCCCAGGTATTCCCCCCTACTCCCCAACTAATTCTAAAGAAGATTCTAGCAATTCTATAACTAAAAAACCACTAAAACCCTTTTTCTACTATTCCCCAAGGCCCAGTTCTAGGTCCCAATAAAAATATCAACTACTAGGATATGTCCACACAGGAATCCGGGTACTAAGGTCCTACATCATTGATGGATGAATGATTTTTTCATTGATGACCGCTGCATGTACCTTCCCGCACGTTCTGCGTGACAGTGAAGGTCTTCCCAGTGTCTAACGGCACAGTCCAATTGACCGGATCGGGCGAGCGTATCATAATCTGTTCGGGGCTCTTCACCCGCGTGGGTTCCGGTGGAGACTTGACCACTGGTTCCAAATCGATCGGATCCGGTTCATTTACTTCCGGTGGACCCTTATCAGTCTTCTCCGAAGCTGTCAAAAAGGTAAAATTAATATTTTAACCTCAAAATTATAGAAATGTTTGTTGTATGTGTGTTGTTTGATGTTTAGTGTAGATGTGTGTAAAAGCCCGTTGCAGGGGGTTGTTGCGGGGGCCTGGCGAGGGTGAGAAAACATCGACCAAGAGAAATAGTCAAAAGTACATTCAGGCTATGGCTATGGCTATAGATTTTCAGTGTGAAAGAATGCTACTTTTTACTTTTCAACATTTTAACCTTAAAAATGTTTTTAACTTCTAAATTTACAAATGTATAATGTATACTACTTGTTATACTAAGGTTATGTTCAACTGGTTGCCTATATATCATCGTGCATATACTGTTTAACATTAAAGTAGCATTCTCTCTAAATTTAAGGATTTTGGGGTTAAGATAATCTGTAACCATATTTGGTCGATGCAAAAATGATGGTCCTTACCTGATCGTTCCCGCCGGCGGTCCCTGGCATGCGCGTTCGTCTCATTGCTACAATTTTTGTTTGACTTTGACTTAACCAAGCGCTCGTCCTCGTGCCTAGAGGGGACTGAACTACGTTTAGATCGGGATGAGGCAGTGGTGGTGGTGGTGGTGTTGAGGGATGCTAAAACACCGGAATACCTCTTTAGTTATCACCCTATGTAAGAAACCACCCCATCTATTGCCACTCGGTTTTAAAATAACCAAAAACAAAAAATATTATAAAAAAGCAAAAACAATAAAAAAATACAACATAACCACATTAATATACCAAAAATATTAAAACCAACCAAAGAAAAACACTTTAAGAGTCTAAATTTTTAGAGTATTAATATTTCTTGCGCGTGTAAGGATCAAGGTCATTTGGAGATTTGGATTTGTGAAAGGAATAGTTAAAGATCATCGTGTTTGTAGAAATCGCATGCGTTCAAACATCAAAAGTGAGGTTATGTTATGAATATACGTGCGTAAGAGAAAGAGATTGAGTTAAAATAGAAAAGAAAGCTCAAAGCACACATAAACAACACACACACATTTAGAAAGGTTGAAGGTCATGCTTTTACGTACAGGGGCGTGGTCGTTTAACCGCTGGTGTGTTATTTGTCGTTGGAGTGGCTACGCCGTTGACAGCGACAGATGGCGCTGCTGGTGATGGAGCTTTTTATCTTTAGCTGCTGTGACAGTTGCCGGGCGTGATTGGCGCTTCGGGGAGCGTTTTTCAGTGGAGGTCATGTCGGATGGTCCAACTGATTGTGACCTCGCTAAATTATTTAATATTTTTAATTAAAAATTAATAATTAAAAGAGTTTTACGTGGTTTTTTACCTGTTTTTAAAGCACTTTTAGATTTGAGTGAATTCTTCTTCTGCAAGGCTGTTTTTTGGGGTGAACCCTTCTTGGGGCTATTCTTTTGGGATCCACGTGAATCATCATCGCGTTTTGGTATTGTCGGTTCGAGTTTTTCACGTGTCGGCGATAAGATTAACCCATCAAATTCTAAAAATTAAAAAAAAGCATTTTTAACCTCATTTATTCACATTTTAAGGTTATATATTATTACCTGTTCCACCTGTAGTGCGTTCTAGATGATGCCTGATCATATCCTTCATCAATCGCGAGTTTTCCGCATTGCGTAACGCTTTAGTCGGTGATGACTTTTTCGTATTCTCGTGATCCTTTTCTTCTTTTGTATAATTCCTATGAGCAGTAGACGCCAGCGAGAGGGCTGATAAGGAACTACGTCTGGAGACTTGGTCCCACAGTTCAACTTGCTTGTTGTAGATATCCAACTCTGGAGCTAGTTTACTACCCCATCCACGATTCTACAAAATAAAAAAAATCATTGTCTCAAAATGCGTTGTTTACGTAATATTAACATGCAGCGCCATCTACATTCAAATTACATAACTATAGTTACAAATAAATACTCATATTAACTTCAAACCCTTATTACCCACCCTTAAAATTCTTATTTTTAAATAAAAATGATTCTATGTTATTCTTCATGATAATAAATATCTCCACACAAAATTTTATCAAAATTGCTTCAGCGGTTTACTCGTAAATGCGACACAAACAAACAAATAAACCTAAATACCCATTTTTACAACTCTACTCTACTCTACTTCGAATGATAATAACCCAATTGACATACTTTATATTCTCCGGCCTTTTTGCGCAGTTCAACGCACTCGCGAATCCATTCACTCTTCGGGGGCGGCGGCGCCGCATCCCCATTCTGCATGAGATGCTTAACCGTCTGCTCCTCCATCTTCTCCTCCTCCTTACGCACTCCTCTCGCATACGGCTTGAAATCCTTGTTGTACACCGCCTCCGGCTTGTACTCCTCTTCCTTGATCGTGTTCGAATCATTAACCAATGGTTCCAATTCACTTGCTAACACAAAACACAAAAAACACAGATAAAAATAAGGTTATGTTACATTTAACATACTTTTAAGGTTATGTCACGCTTACCATTCCCATCGCGCGGTTCACACTCATTGCGCTTTCGGTGTATCATCGCGTTGGCGGCAGGTTTGAGGGCGCCCATCGACTGCGACTTGCGCGGCGCATCGGCGGCGGCATCCCGACGCGACGTGTGTCCCTGAGGCCAGGCAAACTGTAGTCGATATTCGGTACTGATTTTAGATATTGCTTTCTTTAGCAGTCCCGAATCACGACCCTACACGCCGGAGTGTAATCGCATTAAGTATCTCAATTCAGACGTGTACTCGATGGACACATTTACAACAACATTTTTGTTTGCTCGGCTTTAAAAAATTTCTCTCGCTATCAATCACCCCAAACATGATAACAACAACAACATCGATATAAGAAATATAAGTATAAATATAAGAAAGAGAAGGAAATGAAGAATTTTAGATTTCAATGCGTATCGCGCATGAATAGCCTTACATAACCTCAAATTGCAACTATTTACGAGTAGGTAAGACTATTCTTGATAATTGTATGATTTTATTTTGAAAACTTTGATTTTTTGGATGTTTAGAGCGGTTACCGTGTCCTCCGTGTTCGCAATGTCCGGATCGGAATCTCGGCGGCGTTCAGCGCTCGTCAATTGTCGTTGGGGGCGCGCGGGGCGGCCCTCCGACTTGCTGCGTCGTGAGGGTCTCCAGTGCGAGACGCCCCGCTCCTCGGACTGTAATTAAAATGAATACATCTCTATGTAAACCACTAATGCGGACATGCCGAGATGTACTTCCGGGTCGAAACAGATTCTAAACTCTCGGATTGCAACACATCCGCCTTCGTAAATTTCATGCAAATTTAAACAAATTTCAATGGATTATTTAGCGCACGGAAACGTATTCATTTTAATAGTCACCTGTCATGCATTGCGACCTCAGCTTATGTTTATTATTATTATTATTATTATTATTATGATTTTCATCAACGACATGCAGTAGTCAACTTTTTATTTAATCCTACGGTCCTAGAGAGGGTTGTGTTCAAGTGCAGTATGAATATATTATGTAAGCTAACCTATATTATTGTGTGTTTGTGCATTCACTTCCGGTTGCGGCTAAAGGGTGTTGGGGCTGTTAACGCGACGCTTGTGCGGATTCAGCTTTTAATCCTTTTTGTTTTCTACAGCGCTTTGAATGAGAATTCTGGATGAATGGTGTGTTGTTGGTGTTTTTTCAGCATCGATTTTGCAATTAGGAATATATTACGCAGTACGCATATCTATTCATAGGTGGCGGTCGCGTTACATAAGCTAAAAGCCATAAAAACTTATTTTTTGATGTTAAAAGTGAATTTAACCTTAAAATATCTCTTTAGTACGCGTACAGAGAGGATTTTAGTTTGTAGTTTGCATATCTATTCATAGATGGCGTTGGTGATTGATGTTACATAAGCAAACAGCTATTAAAAACTATTTTCTTGGTATTAAAAGTGAAAGTAACCTTCAAACATGTCGGTAACACGCGTCCAGAGTGCAACATGTTTTGTAGTTTGCGTATCTATGCATAGATGGCGTTCGTAAACAAAAAAACTGTCAAAACTGTAATTTTTCAGTGTTTAAACACAAATTAACCTTAAAATATCTCTTCAATACGCGTACAAAGCAGAAAATACTTCACAATTAGCATATCTATGCATAGATGGCGTTCGTAAACAAAAAACTCTCAAAACTTTAATTTTTCGGTGTTTTAAATTAAGTTAACCTTAAAATATCACTTCAATACCCGTACAAAGTGAAATATACTTTGCACATCGCATATCTATGCATAGATGGCGTTCGTAAGCAAAAAAAACTATCAAAACTCTCATTTTTTCAGTGTTTAAACTTAATTTAACCTAAAAATATCTCTTCAATACGCGTACAAAGCAGAAAATACTTCACAATTCGCATATCTATCAATAAATGGCGTTACATAAGCAAAAGCTTCCTAAAATTCTACCCCCTCGGTGTTTAAAGTGAGGTTAACCTTAAAATATGTGTGTAATATGCGTACAGAGAGTATGGCGTCTTATCAAAATGTAGGAATTCAGTCGTATTCGTGAAATGCTTTCGGAAATCAAGAGAAACCAAGAAGATGAACGCCAATTGAAGTATAATGCATGTTTATGTATATTAATTAGATAGTTAGATAGATGATCGTGCATTGTTACCCTCGCTCGATCAGCGGAGCCACCGTCGGCGGCGTCATGATGGTTGCGGGCTTCGCCTGGCACGAATTCGTGGTGGCGGTACGCGAGGTCCGGGTACTTCTTGCGGCGCGGCATCGCCGGCTCCAGCTTCGGCACTGGAGACATGATATACTTAATCACACGTCCGTTGCGCGACACACGCTCTACGTTCGTCGTGCGTGAATACGCCAACTTACTTTCGTGCGACTCTTCATCTATCCGCGTTTGTTGAAACTCTATTCTTCTTTCTTCTATTGTATTAAATATAAAATATTTTATATGTTGTATAATGTGTATATTGGGTTGCATATGTTATAGTTTTGAATGTTTACCGTTAGGTGGCATGGCATTCGCTTGTCCGCCTTGCGGAGCACGACGTACGACTTCCTGCCGGGGGCCGGTGTACTCGTGCCATCGATACGTGCTCCTATATTCCGAATGCAACTGAAAAATAAAAATAAATTGATTTTAATAGTTTTGAGGTTAGGTTATGTTATGTTAAAAGTGGGTTTTGGTCATTGCGAATATTTATATAAGTTAGTAGGATGGTTTTAGTTCTGAGAGGGTTCGTCGACCTCGCGTGCTCCAAATGGTGGATCAGCTGATCGGTGGCGGCGGTGGCCGGTGTACGAATGAGTCACCACTGTGTCGCCACCGCCACCATATCAGCTTTTAATACAAAAAGCTACGACAGCCTGGGTCAATATTTCTATCGACCTTGGACGATTTTTATTATTCAACTCTTATCCTCACATTAAATAACAATAAAAAAACAATCAAATCAACCCTTAAATTTATTATTCAATAAAATATAAAATAAAAAACTTAAAAATGAAATTTTTTTGATTTTTACCTTATCTACCGGCATTGAGGGACACGCTCGACAGAGACTCCAAAATGAACCGATCATCGGAGCGGCCGTTTAGTAGGATATGCGCGCACAAGAGATAAGGGATGACCGGGCGGCCATTCAAACGCACACACCGAAAGCACTAATTTTTCGCCGAGGTGTAAAACCGCCGATATTTTTAGATAATTTTTGCGCTGTTGTGCGGAGATAATACGTGATGGAGGCGGCAGCGGTAGCGGCACGGACTGTGTGTGGAGAGCGCGAGCGCCGCGACGCTAACCCCGAACCCCACCTTTTGACGGAAGCGGCGCGTGGCGCGAATCAATATCGCGACGCCTGTGCCTGCAGCGGCGCGGTTCCAGCAGCGCCAACACACGGCCAGAGAGAGTGTTACACACATTACGACATTACATGACATTTACACCCTCTATTACAATATAATTCATTCAGTCTTAAATGTTAAATGGCGCTGAATTTAATTATATTGATATAAAATTATTTTTAGACTTGGTAGACATATAGATATCAATGAAATGACCTTGATAAGATAATTAATTTTTAAGTGTAAGCGTTTTGTCTGTGTAGCTTGTTTAGTATCGTGTGATTCAGTGAGTAGAGCGCAGCGTGCGCGTCAGTGACTTTGTGAGTTGACTTAAGTCGGTTTTTGGTTGTTTATTAAACCGAAAATGCCGCACAAACCGGACGGGCTCGTCGAGCACATTCTTGTCAATTATCGCTGGGTGTTCGTGTGCTGCTTCCTTCTGCCGGCGTCTTTCTTCTATAATATTTGGTTCTACTTTCGCAATTGGGTTGTGTTTACGCTGAGCAGTGCGCCGGACAAGCATGATGAGCGTGTTAGGTTCATTCAGAAGCAGGTAGAGTTACATTTTGGACATTTGGTGTTTAAAAACTTGTTTTAACACAAATTCTCTACTGGTTTATACAGTTTTAGAGGTTATATTATGATTTAACATAGGTTAGAGCATGTAATACTTGTTTTTAGTTTGAGGTTATGAGATGTATGAGTATTATTAGTGTTTACAGGCATAATTGAGTCATAAAATGGTGTTTTAGTTGATTTTTGAGGTTATAAAACATTTTAACTTAATTTATAACACAAAATATTTAGTTTTGGGTTGAGGTTATGTCATATTTGTCTATAATATGTGTTTATAAGTATAATTTCATTATAAGATGATTTTTGAGGTTAAATTAGTTTATAACCTGACTTATCATACAAAAAATTAAGTTTTATTTTGAGGTTATGTTGTATTTACGTGTAATAAATGTGTAAAATGAAGAAATATGCAATTTTTGAGGTTATAATACAATATAACGTAATTTATAGCAAAAAAAACATTTCTTCTTCTTTGAGGTTATGTTTTCATGAGTATTATATGTGTTTATAACTATAATAGAACCATAACATGATGTACAATACTTTTTTGAGGTTAGATTACATTTTATCCTATGTTACAATACAAAATCCTCCATTTTTCTTTGAGATTCCGAATGTTTAAGTATTTTGCTTGTTTGCAAACATAATTGAACAGTATCAAGTTACTTATTGTAATATTATTACAGGTATCCGACTGGAATAAAGCCGGACGTAAGAAGAAGCTTTGTACCGCACGACCCGGCTGGCAGACGGTGTCCTTCCGCCGCCCGAAATACAAAGATGACATGCATCAAGTGGAAGTGAACCTCGTCGACATTTTGGAAATCGATGCGCATCGAAAGGTTTGCACACTGCTAATGATTTTCGTTTTTGTCCATTTCACCGTTATCTCCTCCACTCTTCACTCTGCACTCTGCGTGCTTATCTTCTGTTTGTGTGTGTGTTGTTTATACCTTATACCTGCATTTGAGTTGAATAAGCTTTCGGTCTATTTCCTGAACCCGAAGTAGTAGAAGTAATTTATAGCTCGAGTAATTGCTCGGATTGTTATCTGCATTCGCAATCGCAGTTGTCGCTCGGACCGCGCGCACTCTAATGATAATAATGACGCCGGTAATGAGCGAATGGGAGAAACGATGAGGAATAGGAAATGTCGTCGAGTGGAAGCACCTGACGATTTTTGCACTCTAAAAATAACCTTCAATGATAGGTAGAGTCTAATCTTGCGTAGGGTTATGTTGAGATTGAGTTCAAAAGTTATCTAGAGAGGGTACTTAAGTCAGGTATTTTAAATTGAGTAAAGTGTTAGACATTGTAACAATTGGAAAATGATTACAGTTTAAGTGCGGCAGTAAAATGTAGACATTAAATTTTATTTGTCATTTATAGGTGATTTAATCATCAGATAAAAAAGGAGAAAGTCTTATCAGATAGAGAATTTAATGAAGAATCTGAAAATGTATTTAGTTTTGCTGTAGCTTTAAAGATAGCTTTAGAATCTGTTAAAAACCATAGGAATTCATGAAAATTTTTTGATTTTTTTTTGTATTTTTTTTCTTTAAACTCAATTTTTGAAGCTGATAACAATCCCAGATAAAAACAAAATATACCATCCGATAGATAATGAATTTAACTATCCTATACCATGTTTATTTTATCAATTTTATGCTTTATTTAACCTCAAAAAGCTTTCAAAATTCCCTTTTTAAAATTTAACCTCAAATCCCATTTTCTCAGGTTGTAAGAGTGGAACCCTTAGTAACAATGGGTCAACTCTCCGCCACATTAAACCCCCTCGGCTGGACAATCCCCGTCCTCCCCGAAATCGACGACCTTACAGTAGGAGGGTTAATAATGGGCACCGGAATAGAATCCTCTTCGCATCGCCACGGCCTCTTCCAACACATCTGCACCTCTTATGAATTGGTCCTCAGCGATGGCAGCGTAATCAAAGCCACAAAACAGTCCAACCCAGACATATTCTACTCGATTCCATGGTCTTACGGGACGATCGGAATACTCACCGCGGTGGAAATACAAATAGTCCCGGCGAAACCCTACGTCAAACTCGTCTACAAAGCTGTCAAAGGGCTGAAAAACATCGTGAAAGAATTCCAGGCTGTTAGCAAAGACACCGAACGGAATGAGTTTGTTGAAGGGTTGATGTACTCAAAGGATGAAGCTATTATCATGACGGGAAATCTTACAGATAGACCGGATCCAAATAATGTAAGAAATTTATAATTTGTTTATTTTTGCGATAATTTGTGTTAAAATGCATAGAATTATGATTGATATGTCATTCGATTCATAATTTAATCAAGAATATTTTGGGTGAAAATCAATATTAAGGAATAAATATTGCCAGAGTTATTTACAATTAAGTAAAAAAAAAACAGTAAAGTAAAACAGAAAAAAGTTTTAATTGGTTTGTTTTTTTGCAAATATCTCAAAACCTGTTTGATATATTTGAAATTTGAAAAAAGATCTTTAAAGATCACAAAATTCTCAAACTAAAAGTTCTTACATACAAAGTTGTACCTGCAATATTTATAACTCTAATTAAAAGGTGAAAAAAAAAACGAAAAAAAAAGTAAAAATGTTTAACAATGTGTTTACGCGTAGGTAAATCCTATCGGTAAATGGTATAAACCTTGGTTCTTCATTCACGCAAGGAACATGCTTGGATTACACCAACCCGTCACTGAATACATCCCTCTAAGAGATTACTACCATCGGCACACAAAGTCTATTTTCTGGGAGTTGCAAGTATATTTAATCTATAATCTTTATTTCTATAATAGAAAAAATCTATTGTATTGAGTATTCTATTTTATTTTATTTTATTTTTTCGGTTTATTCCGGTTTGATTCACAGGATATTATACCTTTTGGTAATAATGTAATCTTTCGATATCTATTTGGATGGCTGGTTCCCCCGAAGATCTCTTTATTGAAGCTGACGCAGACTGCGGCTGTGAAGAAGTTGTATGAGAATAATCATGTTATTCAGGATATGTTGGTGCCGATTTCTGCTATGGAGGAAAGTGTGAAGGCTTTTCATGAGGAATTCAAGGTTAGTCAAATGAAAAAAAAAAATAGAAAAATTTATTTTTAGACCCTGTATATCAATTTTTAAAATATTTTAATAGTTATTATCTTATTCTGGGTGAAGACAAATCTATCAAATCATAGATTAGGAAAATCTGTTCAGCCGTTCTTGAGTTATACAAGGTGTAACTAACAAAATTTTGTTTTATTAGTATAAATAGGGATTTTTTGAGTTTATTTTGCTTTCAAATAGCCGAATAACTAATATTACACTGAAAAAATTTTAGAAATTCAAAAAATAGAAGAGAAACTTAAGTTTTTGAGGTTAAATCTTTTGAAAATGCTCGCGCATCGGCAAAATTCTGTACAATATTGCAATTTTCACATTCACTTCATCTTAAAAACAAAACTACATCAAAATCAACTAAATTTTACCATAATACAAATTTACCTGTCACATTTCCTTGATTCTAACCTCAATTTTACACTACCTCATAATACAACCCTCAAGCTATAACACATTTTCCCCTTTTACTACGTGCACCCAACAATATAAACTCTCTTCTCTTCACAGGTGTATCCACTGTGGTTGTGCCCGTTTGTGCTACCGAACGACGCCGGCATGGTCCATCCGCGCACGCAAACCTCCGAGATGTATATTGACATCGGCGTTTATGGGGTGCCCACCGCCGCAGGCTTCCGGCCCAAAGCCTCCACGCGCGTTATTGAGAAACTCGTCACACGTTTGAAAGGGTAAGTCGAACAAAGCCCGCATAAAAATGCAGCCCGGATTGGAATTGCTTTGAACTTCGAATTCCATGCTTGTGTGTGCTGTGTGTTTGTGATTATACTGAAGTTAAGTTATCGCATGGCATGTGCTGCACGTTCGTGCCCATAAAGATAGGCTTGGATTAGTTTAGTGAGCGTGTGGGGCTATTAATTATAGTCTTCTATCAGGTAGGTGGAGGTTGGGCCGTTGGGCATCTCGCAGAGCAGAGACACGTGCGGAGGCGTTCGGGACCTGTTTTAAGGGTGTGTGCATCACACACATGTTGATTATCAACAAAAAAACACCAAAAACATCTTTAAATTTCATTTTAATAGCAATAACCTGTAAAATGTGTAAATTTGGTTGCCTATAGTTCACAATACATGTAAATATGTGTATATTTTATATATTTACTTTATTTTTGTAGTTTTTAGATACACTCTGTATGATAGCAAGCAAATTCGTAACGAATCTCGACTTGTTTTGTATGTTTTCGTTTTTGTTTGTTTTATTATCGTAGTTGTTCGCTTGCATTGTGACTTTCTTCGACCCCAGCCGTCGACATTCCAACCGGGCACACGGGCCACACCTGTCCACCTACTTACTTAATTCCAGACAACGTCTGCGCGAGTTAAAAGTTAAACTTAAGCCAGTTCAACATAACCTCAACAAATACCTCATGTTAATATTTGTATGTATTTTTCTCTTAGTTTTCAGATGTTGTACGCTGACACGTACACAACTCGCGAGGAATTCCGTGAAATGTTTGATCACAGCCTTTACGATAAAGTACGTAAAGAATTACGATGTCTGGATGCATTTCCCGAGGTTTATGATAAAGTAAGTCGTCAGGCGCGTGATTAAAACCATCATAACCTCAATTATACACTAATAAACTGAATAAAAATATAACATAACCTAAAAATCAAGTTTTTAAGTGTTTTTCGTTTTGTGTTTTGATTGTTATCGGCGCTGGCGCCGCAAGACCCTGACTTTTACGATATTGTTTTCGTCTGCGCCATTGCGTCCTGCGTGCAAACGGTTTGTTATTCCGCCCCGGTCAGAAATACGGAAATTTATTGATTATGCTTTGGCTGCATGTGCTAATAAAGCGTAACGGTGAAAAAAAAAAGAAATGAAAAGTTTGCCGCCGCCAACGACGCCCCACGAAATATATATAGGTATAGCTGACGTGGATGCAGACGTTGTAAATCATACGTGAACGCATGATAACAATGTGTGTAATGTGCGAGACGTGCACGGCTTGCATGCGATTTGATTTAATTCCCAGGACGCCCGGAAATAGTTCACAGAGTCGCGAGTGGAGAGTGGAGAGACTAGACGTCTATCATACCACGCATTCCACATCCACTCCCTCGGTGTAGGTATTATTTGCTCAGAGTTCACATCTACATATTATACATAATAGATGTGCATTTAGTATAAATTTACATATAGTAGAGTTGGGAAAAGGAGATATTTTATATTTTATTGAGTTTTTAAGGTTAGAAGTGTTAGAATGGTGGTTGTCAAAGTTATATTAGAGGTTATGATAGAGGTTATGTTATGTGGGATTGTAAAAAGTTGTTTTTTGCATTTTTTGGATTTGTTTTTGTCCGAATAGCAAAATAATCACTATAATGTCCGAAAAAGTCATGAGACTTATGTTATTTTGCATTTTATCGTTTATTTCATGAATTATATGATAAAACTGAGTATAATTTAAGAAATACTGATTTTAAAGTGGTTTTTAGTCGCTTTAATAGTCTATTTTACGTAAAATGGTGATAAAATGTTAGCAAACAATGAATTGCTGTCATTAAATGATAAAAATAGCAGTTTTGTAAGTATTGAAACAAACTTAACCTCAAAAAGTACATTCCTTCACTTATTCCATCAGAAAAACAACTTAAAAACACATAAAGCATGTAAAAATCACTACTTTAACTTGTACTTAACCTCAAACGGCACTTTTTGTTAATTTTTTAACTTAAGTCATTAAATTTTAAGCGTGTTCATACTTTTCCTATATCATAACCTCAAAATATTCATTTTACCATTTATTACACTAACAAAACAACAAAAAACTACAAAAATGAAGCAAAAAACACAAATTTAACCTCAAAATGACGAATTGATCCACTTTTTGACTTAAGTCACTAAATTTAAAGCATGCGCAAACCTAATTCTATTCCTACTAATACTTTTACACTATTATAACCTCAAAAAGCACATTCTACCACTTCTTACCCTAATAATAACATGAAACATAACATAAATCTACAAAAATCAAATAAAAACATAAATTTATCCACATTTTGACTTAAGTCACTAAATTTCAACAACATGCGCATGCTTGACTCTGCTTTGCTCTGCTTCCACCGCTCCTACTCTTACTATATGCTTGCCCGTATAAAATAGTTGTGTAGTATACCTGCCTCTTCTACCTGAGGCCGAATTACTCCTCCTCGTGGCTTCCATTCATAACGAGAGTCATCGTCGCCGCTTTCTGTTCATTCAGTCAGTCGCGTCGGGCCCCCGTTGGCAGTCAGCAGTCGGTCATCAACGCGAGCAGAATGTGCTGATCACGTTCTGCAAACAACCACAAAATATTTACAAACTATAAACACAATTAAAAAAAAACAAAAATAAACAATTTTAACCTCAACGTGATAGTGAATTCTTTATTTTATAAACAAAATGTCTTCAATATGGATTTTCATCGTTTCTCTCATCATTTTCAATCAATGTAAGTAATTTTTATCAATTTCTATGGCACACTCCTTGGGATATCAATCAAAGTCAACCGAAAACAAAACAAACACACCCTGCAGGTGAAAATTAATTAATTGCGTTATAAATTATCACCGTTTTGATTTGATGTTCAATTTAACTTGTGATTTGATTCGCTTATCGCGGTTGTTAATTGAATGCGATGTTAATGTTAATGATATGTGAACGCTGTGTTAATTAATCACTGGGCTGGCGCGCACGAATGCGGAAACGCATAACCGTCTGACTGGCGGTACGAAGCGACTCACGAAATGAATTAGTAAGCATTTTCGGGGAATCTTCAGGTTGCTACTGCTACCTGTGTGACTGACTGTGACTATGGTGAAACAGTCGCAGTCATGCTTGGTGAAGTTATCACATTAGTTGAGTAACTCATTTGTGTGTATGTGTGGTTTATGGTCATTAGTCATTGCTGCGCGCTGGGTATTTGTAAAGTGGCTCAAGTTTGAGGTTATTAGCTGGTTTATGTGGGGAAGCGTTAGTGGGTGGAACAAATCTGGTTACAAAGTGATAAAATTAGGTAATTTTATGAGTTTTGTATGAGTTTTAGGTTAAATTAAGTGGATTTTGGGGTTTTGGTTGATATAGTGAAGAATCACGGTCTAAATTTGATTATTGTTGATTTTTTGTTAGTTTTTTATGAATAACTCAAAAACTATTCATCTTATAATTAATATTTTTTTAGAGTTTTATGCATAATTAAATTTTACATTAGATGGTGTTATTATTGTTTTTATAGTAGTGATAGTTAAATATTTATAAGCAAATAAACTCTGTGTTGTTATTGTTCATAAAAATTTATGATTTTTTGTTTATAACTCATAAACTAAAATAGCTACAGCAATGACCATTATATAAGTTTATGGCGAATTTAATGCAGAATCTATTGCCGTTTAAATAATGGTTGTATTAAATTGCGTTGTTGAGTTATCGTTAATTAACTACCGATTCAATTAACTTTCGTAAACTTTAGACCGTTATTCTTCACTATGCGCAACGACGGTCTAAAGTTGTCATGAATCAATTTTTGTCACAGTTTTTAATTAATTATTCAAAAACTATAAAAGATATTGGCATTATTCTTTTATTAGTCTATTCAATATTAAATTCTACATCTAATTATGTAATATTTGCTAATTCAAAGCTATTATTTAATTATTTATTAACAAAAATAGCAATTTTATTCAAATTTTATATAAAAGTCTATTTTATTGCATTATAACTTGTAAAATAATATTGATATTCTTAATATTTTTCTATAATTATAAAGAGAATTTAATTAGAAATCGATTTCGGTAAAAAAATTACTTCTAATTCAATTATTTGTTGATTTATTAATGAAAAACTCCAAAAAAGCAAATTTTTATAAAATTCAGACCGCTGTTCTTCACTTAACACATTCACATACCAACCTATCGACAAAATATTTTTTTCTATTTGTTAAAATGTCACATTTAACATTTTAAACCTCTTATCTCTTAAATCGTATGTAAACGGAACAAATTTAGTCACAACGTGCTAAAACTATAAACCTCTCACACACAAAATCGCGACTTTTGTAAACACAACTATTTCACATCCGACACACAAGTGGTAACAAGTTCGTGCAAGTTATCGCACGCCAAATATTAGTTTCTCTATTTGTAACTGCACACAAACACAGCCATAAAGCATTAAATTGTACTGCGGTAGAATGACACACAATCTACCTGTGATTGTATCTCACATCTCTCAACGTGTTTCGAGGGTAGCCAAAGAAGTTTTCAACGAGTTTGAAGAAAAGACATGAATGACTGAGATTCTTTTCACGCGTCACGATTTCCTTACGTTGTCGCATTCCCATAAATCAGATTACCAACTTGGGGAGTTCGGCATCGGCACGCCATTGCCGGGAATTAGGTGCTTTTGTGCTCCGGTTCTTATTGGGCCCATCTAGGGGTGAATGCTTTGCCAAAATACTCGTACTACTGCAGTGAGTTTATTATGTGAATGAAATTGTTAACCAGCCAAAAAATGAGAGGGGAAAGTCCTTGAAATATTTTACATTCTTTAAGTACATAAAAATATAAATAAAAAGTAGTAGTATGGAGTTGATTCATCAGAAAATTCAATACTTAATCTGTAGTTTTATAAATCGTTAAGCTTTTTCGTGTAAAAAAATGAAAAATGATTTTTTTTTTAGTTTTTTTGTTAATAACTTTTGAATGCATATAGATAGGATGTTGATTTTTTTACTAATATATTCAGAATTAAATTCTGCATTAGAAAGTGTAATAATATTTTATTAATAATTATTATTTAATTATTTATAAGCAAAAAACTATTTTTTTTATTAAAAACAAAATTTTTGTTTATTTGTCTATAAATTGTTATTTTATAATTTTATAGAAATAACACTTGCATAAATAAATGTCATATTTAATGGAGAATCGATTGCAAAACGAATAATTAATGTAAACTAAAGCGTTGTTGAGTAATTAATTAAAAACTGTGAAAATTAATATGAAAAATGTTCAAAACTCGATAAAAATCTTTTTTCTTCGCAGTTTTAAATTAATAACGTAACAATGCAAAGCTCTATAATAATTATTAATACATTAGCAGAATCTCTATTAATTTCTACATCTAATAACGAAAAGAACATCTTGTTATCCCAATTTTATCATGAGTTACAAGCAAAAGAAATTTCAGATAATTTTTCCTTACGAAAACGACGCTAATAATTCTTTTACTAATTTAATGGACTTTAACTTAAATTCAAAAACTAAAAAAATAACTAAATACTTCTCTAAATATTCTACATTCTTTTACAAAATAGAAAAAAATAAATACTAGTACTGGTTAATTAATCCGAAAGTTTTTGTCGGCTTGGTTGTTTTTTTGTGTGACTTCATCGTCTTTTAATGTTCCGGCCGTAATAATGCATAAACGCGGCCTTCTCTCGACAGGACGCGTCCGTCATAAACCTCTTCGAGGCCTTCGCAGCGTATTCGTGAGCTTCTGAAAACACCTGCTCTTTCACAGGCGCATTGCGCAGCATCCCGAACATCCGATCTTCATCGCTTTAACTTTATCTTCTCGTTCTCTATACACCCATACAAGTCTATATATGAGGGTGTGGTTGTAAATTTTATAAAATTAAATTATATGTTTGCTCCACGTTCCACGCTCCACGCTCTGAAGCTGGTAGTTGGTCGGTAGTTGGTAGTAGCCGGGCGCGTTCCGGTCGAGCGACGCACTGGATTCTTCACATCTTCACATCTTCACGCACACACACTTATAAATCAGTTGGAAATCTCTTGCAGTGAATGTTTTAGGTTATGTCTATGTATATGTATCTTCAGCCGAAGAGTTATTTTCGCTCGTGCTCTTATTTATTCTGTTTTTGCCTCGTTCCTGCTTACCTATTGCTTGTTTTTTGTAATTTTCACATCAAGTTCAAGTGTGCAACGCGAGCCGGTAAATTATAAATTATAAATTAACCTTTCGTGCAGTTGTGCGTTTTAAAAATTAAACAACACATAAAAAAATATAAAAAAAATATGCACTAGATGGTTGTGTGGTTGTGTGTGGGGTTATTACGACCCATCCGGTGAGGGTTTTGGGTTCGGGCTTCCAATTAAATAAAAATGCCGATGTGTTTGGTTTTTCTTCTTTTTTTTTAAACCCCGACAGAAAATCGGTTCGAAAGTGGTTTCTTGAGGCACACGCAGCCCCGGCGGCGGTGGGCAGCATCCCATCGATCGATGATGGTGATGAGAAGGATGGGGAGCAAGTTTATACTTAACGCTAACGAACGGACCTAAATTTAATCGCTTATGACTACCTTCTTTATTTTTTCGGTGTTTTTTGTTAGGCGATGCAGTACAACGGTCAAAACTTTTTAAGAACAGATTTTGGAGTTTTTAATTAATTACTCGGGAGTGGAACGTGCTACAGTCATAATTCTTTTATTAATCGATTCTGGAATTAATGCTGCATGTATTTTTTATTTTTCTGGTATTATCAAAGCTGTAGATAAATATTTATCCGGTTTATAAAAGAGTTTAGCATGAATTTTGTGTATTTTGTTAAAAATTGACAAAAAACATGATTCTTTATTATATTTAACAAAATAAGTATCTCTACGCATGTGGAATTTAATGCAGATTCTGATAATGTATAAATAATAGTTATCGTGTCTTGCAATCTTAAGTTATTAATTAATAACTGCGAAGAAAAAAGATTTTTATCGAGTTTTGAACATTTTTCATTTTAATTTTCATAGTTTTTAATTAATTACTAGATAACGCTTTGTTTTACATTAATTATTCGTTTTGCAATCGATTCTCCATTAAATTTTATATTTATTTATGTAAGTGTTGTTTTTATAAAATTATTTAATAACAATTTATAGACAAATAAACAAAAAAAATTGTTTTTATTAAAAAAAATAGTTTTTTGCTTATAATTAATTAAACAAAAAATATTAATAAATTAATAAAACATCATCCGATGCAGAATTTAATTCTAAATATATTAATAAAAGAATCAACAATCTATCTATTTGCGTTCAAAAGTTATTAACAAAAAACCAAAAACATTTTTCTAATTTTTTGACCTCCGAAAATAATAAACTAACCAGCTTTAATTATCGCCTAGAAGATTTATATCCATCGCCATACATCAACTTCAAACCGAAATTAAACGCATTTAAAATTCCGCCATTGTTAAACGATCTCCACTTCTCGATCGCGCCGGAAACTGCGTGAATGAGAATCACCACACGAACGGAAGGCTTAAAACCGCATTTCGAGTAAATCCCGTCGGCACCTCGCGCACAAAACATGAAAATCATATGCAACAGATGGTTTTTCAGTCACACCTCATCGCCTACCACAATACCGCCGCATAATAGCGCGCGAGTGAGGTTAGGAATATCACCGCCGGCGCATGAATACGCATACATACATTGAATAGCGCTTAGTCTGGTAACGATCAAGTTTCACATCTCACCCGCGATATTTTGTTACAATATCCGGTGAGATGAAAAGCATGTGATCGGACATTTTGTGTTGCGTGTGTGTGTGTGGTTGTCGCCTAGCCATATATTGTTACCTCGAGACGCAAAACAAAAGATTAAAGGTGTGTGACGTATAATTAACGCTCTCATCATCACCGCCACGCACAGATTCAAACAATAAACAATTGTGGATTTAATTTTGAAGAATAAACTTATATTAAGACGACACAGCGTAAATTAATTGCTTAATACATGAAATTCAAGATGGCGTCGGAATTCTTTTATATTACAACCGTTATAAAAACTTAAAATTAATCTCCAAGCGGATATAATATGAATTATTGTAATTTTTATATTTCCTACATCGCATCGGATGTTTTACTTGGGTTTTACTTACTTAGGAGTATGCTTTGAGTAACTGTAGAGCGTGTACACGCTGATTGCATAACATAACCTAAAACTATTCTATTGGAACCGGTGGAATAAAATTTCGCGGATGCACGCAGCGAACCATTCGAATATGCAGGTTGGTGATTTACTGTAACTTGTTTAATATCTTCATAATAACTGTTTCGCTCCGCCGCGAAGAACAATGGCAGTGAGAGAATTAATGAAGATTCGTGCGCCACACACACACACACCAACGGCAAACGGCGAAAATGCGATAAATGCAAATTGTATGCGCTGCGGAAAGCCGCAACTAAGCTTTCTGCGAATAGAAACGTAATAAAATGTGTTGCACAGTACTTGGAAATGCAAAAAACTACTGCATAAGTTAAATCAGAGACATTTCAGGGTTATACACTAACTGTTTCAGAAGAATTTTGTATTAGACGTCAATTATTTGTTTAAAATTGATTATTTACTTAATTTAATCCAGAAATAGTTGAAAATCTGTGCTTTTTCGAAAATTTCGGTGTTTTTTTGTCTTATTTTGCACTAAAACTCGTAATTTCTGTGATATTTTTATATTATTTTGGTTAAAATATTTGGAAAACATTGTTTTGTATTGGTTTTATCGTTTTTTGCTCATAATTCTTGTGTTTTTATCATGAAATAGTGAAAATTATCAAAAATAGTAAGTTTTTGATGATTCTAAGACCATATGAGCCATTATACACTTTCTGTCTGTCAAACAAAGTAGTACCAATGTTAAACAACATAACCTCATCAAGAAAACTTCTATTTTCTTGAAGTTTTCTGTTATTTTATGATTTATTCTATAAAATTGTGGTTATAAATTACAGAAAACTGTAAAATCTAAATTTTAGTAATTACAGATCACTGTAAAAGTTACTAACCTAACGTTTGTGACGTTTAATACATAGGCAACCCCTTATACACTTTTAAAGTTATTTTTAACCACTAAAACAGCAAAAACACTAAAAAACACCAACGAATTTTAAAAGGTAATAACGATAATGACACAGCAATACGTCGGTGTTATTACGACTGTTATGACCATGCCCCCGAGGTCCGGTGGCGCTGCGCGAAACGCAATTTGCAATTTCCGTTACTTACTTTACTTTGCTTCACCTTACCGAACCGATTTACCACTCGACTGGCAGATTTAATTTAATCACATCAATCAATTGACTCCACGCACACACACCAACATCAACACACTAGACTACACTACAGTCTAGTATATGAATAAATTTCTGATTAGTTGTGTGTTGTGTTGTTGTTGTTGTTTAATATTACGTTATAATTCGAGCGCGCAGTTCATATACCAGCTGCGATTTATTCCGCGCCGGTAATAAGCTAATATAATCAGAAACCGCGCAGCGGTCTTTGACTTTCCGGGCTCGTCCGACCGTGAAGACGGCGGGTAAAACGAGCAAAACGCTCGTGTGTGCGCCATCCGCATTCACATCTACGCATATTTATTACGTGCACACATTACGTGCGCACATTCAGACGATTTATACGAATGACATTTTTTTTTCTGCGCGGTGATATTCCCGTTGAGTTAGTAAAACGCATTCACTTACAAACGCGTTTTTTATTGGGTTTAATCTATGAAGAAGGCGCAGAGGAGAAGTCAAAGAAGAAGAGGAAGTCGTAAACATTGATCAACGATCGTTTCTATATTTATCGTGCTCGGTGCTTGTTTTGCGATTGAAAGTAAACGCTTTGAAGATTTTGCAGGACAACAAATCAATTTCATTCGGTTTTGTTTTTGTTTTGTTTTTTAGACTTTTGTTTTGCTGGTTGCGATGAAGTGGATGGATTTATCTTTTGATTTATTGTAGTCATTAGCTAACGAAGCGCTTAATTAATCATCTTACTTTCGGAGAGGATGCAATCAGTGAAATTGAATATTAAATCATTCAAGAACGACGAAATAATTTAATCGTCGAGAATCTTTTTCAAATTTAGAAGTTGGTGATTTTGCGGTGTGATAACTCGAGAGGTCAAAGTCACAGGATGTTGGGAATTGTTTTGTTAGAAAGGAAATTTAAAGAAGAATAATTAACATTATATAAAAGTTTATTATTTAAGATGCTTTGAGGTTAAAAATAAGAAAAATGTGATTTTGTACTTTATTGAGGTTAAAATGTTCGTTAACTTTCAATTGATGACTAAAACTGAGGTTATATATTACAGGAAACTGTAAAATTTGAATTTTGTGATTACAGAAAACTGTAAAAATGTTAGTGGATAGAATCTGTGTAAAATAGCTACAGAAATCTTTCTGAATCTAAATAAACTTGCGACAAAAGTAAAACTTTAGCTTTAATGCCAAATAATAACTTGGATTGAGGTTAGAAATTACAGGAAACTGTTTTATATGCTTTATTAGACACGATAATATGTGATTTGACTGTAAACTGACTACAACTTACTACAAAAACTAAAAGAACTAAAATTTCAAGTAAATTCCTCTTTCTAAAGAGCTAAAAATTGAGGTTATGTTTATTGAATGCTCAAAATGTTCTCTTAACGATGAAACAGTTTAACATAACTGAATGTCCCCGCTGACATCAAAATACTCGTACGTATGTGTCTGGAATGATGCACACCTAAAAAGACAACGACGATATTTCAGTTTAGAGAAAAGCCGCCCCGAAAAATCAAGTATGCATGAACGCGCGCCCGTGCGCCTTCTCCACCGGCTCCCAGCGAGCGCATCGCATTGTGTTCCTACTCGTATCTTGGCGGCACGTACGATTTTTTTCTGCTATGTATTCGAAAAATCTACAAGTCAGCAGTTCACGAGAACGCGCTGCTCGGTAGCTCGGTAGCTGGGCAGCTTGTAGCGTCGACAAAACTCAATTCACAGTTTCACTGCCTCACATTATGCATTATACCGGCGTTTTTATTTATTTACGCTGTTCGGATGATTAAAAAGCCAAACGAGCCCAGCCCGGAGTCGAGCAAACAGCTTCAAACAACGGAAAGCGTTAAATACTCATTTGGTAACGTTGCAGGCGTGACAAATCTGGAATGCGATGTGAAACTCTGTGAGCAGATTTAAAATTACGATTTATAAGCAAAATAAAAATGAAAATTTACATATTAGTAGAAGTAAGCAGATTCTATCACCAATTGACTCCTCCCATTTAGTGGGCGGAGCAAAATTTGATTATATGTTGAATAAATAGGTAGAAAAATGTAAAAAATTACAATTTTTTATATTTTTCAAATTTTTATTTTGTAAAAATACAAAATTTGACCGGAAAGGAGTCGTAAGGACTAAAATATAGTTTCCTGTTTAGTAGGCGTGGTCAATATATCATTTTTATGCTTAGGATTTATGTAAAAATCAATGTTTTAGGTTAAGTACAAAATAAAAACGACAAAAAATGAAGAAATTACAATTTTTTCAACTTTTCTCGTTTTGTGGGCGGAGCAAATTTGAAAAATTTTATAAAAGATATTTTTTCTAATTAAAATTTAACCAAAATCAATAATAATCCTAAAATGTTTGAAAAAAATCAATAATTTTAGGTTAAAACTAATAAAAACCACAAAATTACTAAAATTAAGCATTTTAAGCTCCTCCCATTTTGTAGGCGGAGCAAATCTGACAATTTCTGTCAAAAATTCTTTCCAAAACACCAAAATTCACCAAAACTCAAAAAAATCCTAAAACTTTTGCAAAACTCAATAATTTTTCTTTACACCAAAGAAAAATAACTAAATTCTTATTATTTGCTCCTCCCACATTGTAGGCGGAGCAAATTGTACATTCCCCATCATTTTCTCATTAGAAACATTGAAATGTTGCATCTGCCATGCATGGAATGTCAATTAAAATGCTTGCAAACGCAAATAACGCACAAAGTACGCACTTAACTCTCAATTACGTCGAATCGCGAGCATTCCATGCGCGGCGCACAAGATTCGCCAACATGAAGAAGACATGCTGCTCATCGCAATTCAATTTAATATTCTCGTCGTTACACGTTACATCTTCACCACATCTTCGCTGGTTTATGCATAATATGCTTGAGGTTGTTGTTTGTCGCTCGTCGTCCTCCATTTGCATATTCTAGCATACAGCATGTTGATTTTACGACTTGTAGAACGACTCTGAACGAATCTACCTGTTCATCCAAGAGTTAGTTGTATGAGTATGTAACGTAAAAAATAAAACCAAAGCGAAACGAAAAAGGAAAGAAAATTAATCGTTTAGTGGAGCGTGGTATTTTCTACAGGTTAGAGGTTTAATTAAAAAGGAATTTACTGTCACTGTCACTGTTTTATCACAGGATGGGAATGGGAATGGCTCTATCAATTATATTTCGTGTGCGCGGTTCACCTAAGTAGATGAATCTGTTGTTGTTCTTGTTCATGTGGTATTGATTTTTGTTTATGTCCTGTGTCTATTTCTGTTGCTAGACGTCACAAAGTAAAACATTTAATTAGATTGGTTGTGTTCGTTTTGTTGGAAAGGAAGAAATTCATTTGTTTTTGTTGGGTGAGTGTGAGTATTATATTTGAGGTTAGTTAATTAAGTTTTAACGTAGGCAATTTGTAGCACACGGATATTACACTCACAAATCGAAAAATAAGAAAAAGAAAAAGAAAAAGTTTAATTTAAATTTACGAAATGTGCGGATATGTCAATCAACATAACCTCAATATTTTAGGCATGGTTATTAACAAGAGTAGACATAACCTAGAATATTTTACATGTATATGCTTATTAAATGTGTTTAATAGTTATTTTTTGTTTTATAATAAGTTGCTTGAGGTTATATATTACAGGAAACTGTAAAATCATAATTTTAAAGATTACAGAACACTGTAAAAATGTTATAGGGGAGAATATGAGTAAAATAACTACAGAAATCTTTCTGAATCAAGATAAACTTATGACAAAAGTAAAACTATACCTTTAATACCAAATAATGACCTGGTTTGAGGTTAGAAATGACAGGAAATTGTTTTATATGCTTTATTAAACACTATAACCTTTGATTTTACTCATAAAATGACAACAGCGATCACAAAAACTAAAACAACCAAAATTTCATGTAATTTCACCATTAAGAAGCCTAAAATTGAGGTTATACTTATTTGTGTGACTGTAACTAATAAATTTGAGGTTAGTAAATTAAGTTTTAACGTAGGCAATTTGCAATTGACGTATATTACTCCCAAGAATAAAAAAATAAGAAATAAAAAGTTTAATTTTAATTTTCGCAGTATGCGGATTCACCAATCAACATAACCTCAATATTCTACTCATTGTCATTGCCAAAATTAAACATAACCTACATAAAATCCGCGAATATTTTACATGTATTCATTTTAATATGTGTGAATTAGAAAATACTCATTTTTTATTCTTTATTGTTTAATTAATCGATGGCCGCACGTCGTCCCATGTTGAGCGAGTGCGTGCCGGGCTTATTCCCTCGCCTGATGAGAACAAGCAGCGTTGTCGTTAAAATAAACGAGAGAGAAAAGGTTGAGGAAAAAAACGCGAAGCAGCACACGGCGAACGGCCTTAATGGAACTCGTTTTTATTGCATCGGCACATCGCGTTGTGCCTCGAATGCACACAAGTC
Organism: Dalotia coriaria; assembly: GCF_025399875.1. Classification (NCBI taxonomy): domain Eukaryota; kingdom Metazoa; phylum Arthropoda; class Insecta; order Coleoptera; family Staphylinidae; genus Dalotia; species Dalotia coriaria. The sequence continues at coordinate 5,932,058 of NW_027045450.1, forward strand.
ATTACGCACCCGCGAGAAAAAATGAGATTGAAATAATAACAAAAAAAAACGACGTACATAACTACCAACTCAACCAACCGACATTAACACAGAGTGTTTGTGTAAGGGTATAAGTATATACTTTACTAAGTAAAGTCGTCGCAGGTTGGGAATCCGAGTCACCTTAAGTCAGGTTCATGCGAAGAACGAAATCGGAAACGGTTGGCACGTTGGAATTTCATGTAATATCATGCTTGACTTCAGATTTTTCTCAACGCGCGGTTGAGCACCGTTTGGTGTAATCATAACAAAATCGGAATTTGAGAGCCACGAATTCGGATGATTATTGAATCATTATTATAACCTCAATTGTGTCGAGCGCAATCAAAGCAAACAAATTATTGTTGAAGTACTGATGTTGGGTGAGTGGACAGTAGAGAATGGAAGAGAGCAATTGTTGTAATTTGTAATTAGTGAGCGTGTAGGCAATGTTGTGCGCGCGTCTAATGAATTTATTAGCCCGGAATAAAATGCCTAGGAGTGGTAATCTAATGGCGGACGTCGGGATGTCTTGTGATGTCGCTAATGTGTGTGCTTTATGGTCATTGTCGTCGGTCGCGGCCGGGAAGATTCCATGCTAGAGCAGTCATGCGTTTCGTCACGTCCACTCCCAAGTGGAAGACGAATATCGTGCAGAAATTCCAGCACGTTGACATTTTTTATTTCATTGTAAATATTCAGTATTAAAAAATGTTAAAATAATGGTCACTTTGAAAATATGTGTTGTAATTAGTGTTATAATGTGAATGTGAGGTTATTTGTTTGTTTGTTCCGCTTTCACGCTAGAAATATTTAAGTAATTTTTATAAATTTTGGGGGGGATATAGTTTTAAGTATGGAGAATAACATAGGTTTGTTTTTGTTACAAAAATTTAATTTTAAGAGGGTGAAATAGGGGTTGAAGGTTGATACTGAGTAAAAGGCTTGTAACTCATAAAGTTATAGACTTAGAATGTCGTAAAATGTATCAATAGAAAGGTAATTTATTGCAGAATCAAACAATTTTTGTTCTAATACGATATCTTTAATAGTTTTTGATTCGGAAGCAAAAAAGTGGGGTTAAAAATAGAGTTAAAAAGTTATTATTAACTAAAACGCTTATAACTCATAAAGTTAATGTCCTAGATTTTCATACAACATCTCTATAGAAAGATAATTTAAAACAGAATCAATTAATTTTTACCCCATCTCAATAGCTTTAATACTTTTTGAGTAAAACCCAAAAAAGTAAAAATTTTCACCCATTTCCTCCAATATTGACTAAACAAATATTACTTTTCCAGATATATCAACAGAAGCAGCTTGCTACTTCCCCCAGGACTATCAGGGTGAGTTTGCGATGCAGAACACATTCAGCAAGAACACCGTTCACTACGCCACTGTAAACATCACCGCGACGGGTATCCCCATCTGGGGCAACTGCCACCGCCGCATTGGGAATAATTTCATCTTGGTTGTCGAGTAAGCATGCAATAACATAACCTTAAAATGCATAAATACATATCTTACATATCTAACCTTGTTTATGCTTACAGTTTACCAGGCAGTAGTTGTATACGATGTCTGCATCTCAAACTGCAATCAAAAAATGTCCTCCAAGTGTTATCATCGAGCAAAGAGGTGATTTCAAAGTGCTATACTAATGAAGAGTTAGCTGAAGCTAATTGTCCGACTGAAGAGTCATTGAGGACTAGATCTACGACAGAATTAATTTTATTTAGTAAGTTTTTATTTATTTTGAGGTTATTTGGGAGTTATGTGAGGTTATGATTGTTTTTTGTTTAATTTAGAAATGAGAGGTGCTGAAGGTAAACACATATCAAGAGAATATTGTCCATTAGATGGTAGATATTCTTTTACTTATCGATCGAATGATCATGGATCTAAAAAGGATTGTGGACATGAATCAACAGTGGATTCATGTCCGTCTGGATCCAGTTTGACATTTAAATATCGTCAGTGTTCGTTTGGTAGCCTAGGTAAGCCAAAATATGAAAAAATAAAATTTGATTTATTTAATGTTTTTTATTGGTTAATGTATAGATCTAAAGTTTGATTGCCTTGGACATTGGGAAGGTGTCGGTGGTCAACGGTACTTGGCCCTTGCAGATAGCCGTCAGTCGATGGGCAAACCTCAGTATCGATGCGCCGTAAGTTTAATTGCATGCTAGCCGGTTTGCATAAATTTCATGTGTGGTTTTGCTCTGCGCAGCTGTACAAGCCGGATCCTTCGACGGGGCTCATCAACATTGCAATTAGCCGCGACTCCACGTGCACGGGCGATCTGCATAATGCCACGCACGGTTACGAGAACTACGTTCTACGACCGAGCGATGAGCGCGTTTGGCCACCGGAGGTCTCCTACAGTTCGTGCAGGTAATAACACCTAACCTCAAAAGCTAACCTGTCGTAAATTTTTATTTGATTGGTATTGGCAATGCCTGCCGATCAGGCAGAAAATCTAATTATAGACAATTATATTTGACTACATAACCTATAGACATAAATCAACCTAACCTATATTTATTCTTTAGTTTTCCTGATTGGATGCGTGGCACTTGGGAGCATATTCGCGTGGAGGATAATACTATAACCTATAAAGATCACTCGACATTCAAGACGTACACGATCAAATGCGTCGCCATGATGGAATCCAACGATAAGTACTCGGTACTTAGCCGAACGCAATGGTGAGTTTTGTTAGAAGTTAGTTTGGCACGCTCTGATTACGCGAATAGAACTTGTTGCTTTAACTTCCTGATTTTTTCGCGCAGCGGTGAGGAACAGTTTAATTGCATGCGCATCCAGAAGCGCAGCAACAACATTCTCGAGTTTCAACTGGGCGCCAACTTCAGCGATCACAACGACATCTTTGAACTATGCGCCGATACTAACTTCCAAGACGACGCATGGATTACCCAAGGAAGAGTAGTTCCCGGTGTTGAATTAGCTTGTCCCATTTCAGGGGAATACACCGGGATGATTCCGGATACTAATGATTTATGCGCGAAGTTATGGTCGGATTGTCGAGCACCAGAATTGATGTATTATCAAGTCTCTGATTGTGCCACGAATGAAATCTATGAAGAACGAGAATATAGATGTTTAGGACATTGGAGAGAACGAGATTTATTGTATACGTATACTCAAAGACATGATGTAGCAGCTGGGACGTATGAATGTTTTGTTGGTTCCATTGTTTCGTCGAAAGAAGATATCTACATTACCGAGGCAGGTGAACACTGTCAACGGAGGATAGATCCTTTGCAGTATGGAATGAAGTTGGTTAAGAAAGGTCTTTATTCTTGTATTGAACGTGTGCCGACCACAAAGAGGCCAACAACACCCCGAACACAAATGCCTACGAAACCGTGGAATATTGGTGTTCCATGTAAGTTACATAACCTATAAACAACATAATTTATTGTTTTAATCAATTTTAACGTAATTTTAATCATTTTAGTTCCTACAATACCGGATTACAGCGACAACAATATCAATTCAGCTCTGGGGATGCGCGCCAACGTGTTTTCCTGCTTGTTCCTGGTGATAGTGACGATTGTGATGAGCTGCAAGTGGTAATTGATGCTTTAAGCATCGATTATCAATGTCTTTGCTTAGTTTGTGTACACTGTACAGTATTATACTTTTTTACTTTGGGGATTTTATCCCCAATCATCCTTTTCCTACTTCCTAAATGTAATGAGACTTGAATGACTTGTGAAGAGTTTTGTACTGTCTGTAATATTGTATGATAAGTTAAGTGCGACCGCTATGCCTATGCCTATATTTATTTAATTACAAGGTAAATGCGTATACATATTGATAGTGTAATGTATTTGTATATTGTTTAAGGACACTATTGTGATTTAATGTTACTTTTATATAAACATTTATTAATTAATGTGGTGTTTTCTTGGATAATTTACCAAAAATTGTCTTCCTGATCTTTTGTTATAAGAATCTGAAAAGTAATTGGCATTTTTGTTAGATTTTATGGACATTTCTTGCTTAAAAACTTGTTTTTTTAATGAAAATGTGATTTTTGAGTCAGTATTTGTTACTGCAACACCCAGTTTATATAATAAATGTTTGCAGAAACGGCCGCTAGAGGCGCAGTTGCCGTCAAAATTGAATCAAACTCACTTATTTTTCTCGTTGTTTCTTCATTATTGTGCACACAATCTTCACGTTTAACGTTTCATAAGTTATTCAAATGATTCACAATATAATCTGTTATTTATTATATTGTTATGGTTGTTTTAACACGAATTGCGCTCTCTTTCGTGACCTTCAAATACTACGTTGACTTGAAATTCCCCTCCAAAACAAAACATGTTGTGCCTGCACACTTACTACTACACACATCAGTCTCTATTTGCACGTTCACTAAAAATGGCGGGCGTTAAACCACTGTTGGCGCGTCCCTCGTAGTTTATTCCCGCATAAATCATGCTTTTACTAATAACTATTTACTATTAACAATGATGAAATAATCGAGTATCACTAGTGTGGTAAATAAAGTGTAATAAGTGCTGGTGCATGTAAAAACAGCGAAATGGCTGAAGTGTACTCCAGAAATATGATGAAAGTGGCGGTGGCGAAAATGCTCCAAACGATCGGCTGGAATTCCATAAATTCAACCCCGCTGGAGATCCTCACCGATATCATGGTTCAATATGTGATGCAGATTGCTCGGTCAACGCATGACTATGCAAATGAATGTATGAACCACAAATACTATTAAATATTCTTTTGTTTACAATGTTTACATTATTTTTTGGTTATAGTTGGATGCGTTAATCCATCTTTGGATCATCTTGGGTTGGCGTTTCGAGATTTTCACGTGAGCTTAGCTGACTTGGAAGAGTATGTCACCTATGTTAACTTTGCTCCTCCACCGACACCTGTGCCAAAATATCCAGTTGCAAAGGAGAATAATTTGAACTTTTTGAAACCTGGCAGTAAAGAAGTGATAACAAGGCAAGTTCATATACATGAACATTTACCGCCTATGATAGAAGCTCCTGAAGGTACACTAAAAGTTGTTTAAAATTTTCTACAAACTTATTTAGTTTTTGTTAGTCACAGAACCTGAAGTTCAAACTCCTGTAAAAAATGAAGAAGTAGAAGAAGTTGTCACTGATGAATCCACAACAACTGTATTCAAGAGACCTGCTGATGTTTCACCAGGTGAAACATTTAAAAAACCAAGGTAAGTGTCTAGTTTATGATTAAATAGTTAGTATTCTTTTAATACAAAAAATATTTAAAGACTGATTGAAGAAGAGGGAAGACCCACAAGAGAAATGAGTAGTGTCATGATGACGACTTCCGGTTATATCTCGCCGGCACGAGAAGGCAAACTCCCGGAAGCGCGCACACCTACCCCGGCGCCAGAACCACCATCATTAAGAACAGCAACTCCACCTCCGACAACATCCAAAGCTCCAACAGTTATTGACACATTGGATGCTCCGAATTATCCACCTTCAAGCGCGTTTGATGCTCCACCTGTTATTCCACCTCCAAAAATCAAAGCGAATAAAAAAGCAGAGAAACCCGAAAAGAAAAAATCAAGTAAAGAACTATTTAAAAACGGTGTACCACCATCCCCGCTTGATGAAGTCCCGATTGTTAAAAAAGCTGAAAAGGTTAAGAAACCACCACGGGAACCGAAAGTTAAGAAACCCGGCACGCCTAAAAAGCATCAGGTTGATAAACTTAACACACCTCCAAAGGTCAATAAAGCGCTGGCCGCTGCACGCATGAAGACTGAAAAGCTCAATACAACAATCACACCGATTTCAAAGGTGGATAAATTATCTAATGAACCAGATAAGAAAAAAGCGAATATTTTCAAGAAGATATCGAATGTTAAGGCGGAGAAAGAAGTTAAACCTCCAAAGTCTGAAATTCGCACGCCTGGACATTCTCCGGATTTGATCATTGATGAACCCATTGAAACAAAGTTGAATATTCCTAGTGATGTGACAATAGAGCTTGTAAATGCAGCGCCTGTGGTAGATAAGGTTGATAAGTTGTATTTCGATGATGATTCACCGCCTGGGACACCATCAACACCAAAAACACCGGAGATGATGGTTCATGCAACTCCACCTGCTGTTGTTAAAGAAAAACGTAAGCGAAAAGATAAAACTAAGGTTAAAAAAGTGGTCAAGGCAGTGAGTCCACCGGAAATGGAACTGGAACGGCCGAAAACACCAGAAGCGCATATACCTTCAATGGTACCACCAAATTTCCCGCAATTCCCCAGTTTTCCGGCTTTCCCAGGCGTTGGTTTGTCTTGTCCCCCACAATTAATTAACCCTTTGATACCCATGAATCCTATGAACCCATTCTTCGGTTTAAATCCACCCGGCATGCCGCCGTTTATGAATAGACCGCCTGGTTTCCCACTAATGCCACCACTACCTCCAAAACAACCAAGTCCCGAGATAAAAGCGAAAGTTGTCGCGGATAGTACGTCTCAAGAAGCATCGAGTCCTGCTAGTTCTCCACGGTTAGAAATCACTAAGAAGAAAAAAGATAAAAAGGATAAAATCAAAAAGAAGAATAAGAAAGATAAGTTGAAGAACAAAGGCGAGAAGAAAAAGCTTAAAGAGGAGAAGAAGGATAAAATCAAAAAGGAGAAAAAGAAAAGCGTAAAGAGAAAGAACGTGAGAATGTCAACTTAAAGTTAACATTGAAGATCGGCGGAGAGATGTCACCACGACCTGATACACCCGATAGAAAACTGTAAGTTGATTTTTTATTAGCATGAATTTGAGGTTAATTTTTAATATTTTCAGCAATATAAAACCTATTATTAAACGAGAGGATGACAGTCCGATCGTTGAAGTAAAACGAGAAATGTCCCGGAATTGGCGAAGATATCAGCTCTGGTTACCGGCCAACCCAAGCCCAAGTTATCACCGATTGTGCAACCAAGTAAGTTTTAGGTTATAAATCCCAACAGCTACGATTTCCTAGACTAGATACCGTTACCGAGCGCTCTCTCTCTCTCGCCGAAAAATCGAAAAACGGCAATAATTTAGGTGATTTATATTTATTTTTGTTCCAAAGATAATATAACGCCCGAATCATTTCATCTTCACGTGAAGAAGTCAATGTTTAAACCAAACCCTAGCAAATTTCGACCTAAAGACCCTACTAAGCCGGAGTCGACGGTTGATACGTCGAGATATATCGTAAGTAAGCGCAGCGCTAGCCGGGGGGGGTTGATCGCTGTAACCTTAACCTAACTCGTCATCATCATTCTCGTTCGCATCACTCGATCATATTGGGCATTTGATTAATCTCTACCTGAAAGTCATCGCATTAATGTACTGCTCCCACAAAACTCACAGTGTACATGTGCATGGTGACGTGTTTTGATTGCCGGTTTTTATTTTCTCTACCTGCCCCCCAAATGAGAGCATGACGTACTTACTAAAACTTGACTAGGGGTTGAAAAACGCTGCAGCTCGATTAAAAATCAAAAAAATGAAAAGCAATATACAGCTCAAACACCAACAACACGCTTGCGGCCATTTTGTTCATAGTCTCTAAACCATGTTGAGTGTATTAACAGAGGAGGAGGTTAAGGAGGAGAAAGCTTCGCCGCCGCCCGCGCAAAGGCCAAATCCGGGGCCTGGTCGGCCGCCGGGTCCAGGTAGGCCCACGGGGCCGGGGCGTCCGCCTGGCCCCGGCCGGCCACGCATCCATCCGATCAAACAGAAACCTTTAAAATCGAATAAACCACGACAGGTACCCGCCAAGGTAAGTTTTGCTTACTCTCCTCTCTTTTTGGCCGCATTCGCTAACGCAAAATCACCAACGGAACCAACTCAGGTGTTCCCAATTATTATATTTTTGAAATTTTGCGTTAAATCGAAGAATGGCTTTCTGTCTCTTATTAGGGTGATGGGTGGTGCTAACAATGTTTTGCTCTAATCTCTAATTTCACGTTTCACATTTATTTTCTCTTGGTTTTGTTTTGGTCATGGTGTTGGTTGGTTTGTTGGTATGTTTGTCTATAGAAACTCACATAACATGCATCACGCGCATTCATTTCGCAAATAGCATTAGTAAACTAGTTGCAGGTTTGGCAAACAGACGACGCATGAGAATCGCGATTATATTATGTATTTTCTTGATTAGGATTCCGACGGTAACGAGGTGTGGATTTGTCCAGCATGTGGCCGGCAGGATGACGGCAGCCCAATGATCGGATGCGATGATTGCGATGCATGGTATCATTGGTACGTAAAAATATAACTTTTGTGTGTAAATTATCGCAATTAACGCAAATTTTACGCCACTTTCTACAGGGTGTGCGTGGGAATTCAAGTTCCACCCGACGAAACAGAAAACTGGTATTGCCGGCAGTGCATTGCCAAAAAACAAGAAGTTTTACACACAGACAGAAAGCAAAAGAAACGCAAAAAGAAAGAAAAGAAAGAGCACTAGTCATTTTACATCATTATACTAGCAAAACATATTATTGACATATATTATCTAAATGATGTTCGCAATGATTAACTGTTTACGAATTTTGTTGATTAATACTTTTTAGAAATTCATAGTTTTCTTCATTAATATCAGAAAGTCAAGCCCCATTATAGGGTATTCTTAAAGCCGGGTTTGTCCGTGTGTAAAATGCACATAAAATAATTCGGGACCATACTTCACCATGATCAATAGAGACCCATGCCCATGTCATCCCCAATATTAGCCGCCATATTCATCTCCCCTTGCACTAGTTTAAACTCACTCAATATCTGCTTGAATCCACTGAAATAATCCGCCATACTCGGGATATCAACCGGCTTCCGAATGGTACTGCTATAACAGCCTCCAATAGACGACGACAATGACGGTGGTGATGGCTTCTCCCGGCTTTTAATCTTCTCACTCTTATCGTCGCGATTGCAATCCCTCAATATCCTCTTCTCAGCTTTTTCTTCTTTCTTCTTACTCCCACTCTCTCTATGACTACTCCTAATATAACTCCTCTTTTTCGACTTATTCTCTTGATCCTTTCTGATTTCTTCCTCTAGTTTCTGAATATTACCCCGAATAATTCTAAAATGCTTGGCTGAAAACTCAATGATAGCTTTAACCGCATCCAGGAACTTCATAGTAGTTCGGTGACCCAATGGTAGAGTTATAAACCTGTCATAACCCACAAGACCCCACATCGTATCTGTCTGAGCCTCCTTCAATCGCACATAAGAAAACATGCTATCTAGTTTATTCTTGCGAAACTCACGCCTGCGATATTGCTCCATCAACTCCTGAACTTGCATGTCAATATTCGCCAAAGCCTCCTGCTGATACTTATATTTCATCTCCAAAGTCTTAACTTGTTCGTGTTGAATCATATCGCGATACTTTTGCTTCGTCTGCGACGTGTTGATCATATCCAGTTGCTGTTCATGTTGACCACACAATCCGTACGGAACCATTCCACCTCCATCAGTTTGAGTATCATGATCAACCTTACTCGGTACAGTCTCCATACCTTTCTTCGCAGCGGCTGTAATCCTCCTAATCAACTCCAGGAACTTAGACTTTGCATGTTGTTTCCCAGTAGTGAATTTAATCGACATAAAATTCCTCCTAATCGTAAACTGTGCGTTTAAATAATCCGGTAGTTGTTCATACTCATGCAGGGCAGTCTTACGACTTTGAAATGACCTCGCCATGTTTTTCGCGACTAATTCATAGTTGGATTGACCTATAACAACGTTCAACCTCATACCATCACTCCAGTTCGACGGAGCATCCTTCAATTCTACAACTGTGGGTAGAGTTGACGTTTCCAACATTCTAGGAATGAGTCTGCATACAAAATCACCTAGTATTTTGCGTTCAATTTGAAAACACACCAATTGACCATAGTTCACAGATAAAGTCATGATATATACATTGGATTCAATGAGGGGGTGAAACAGGCTGCCAATAAAATGGTTCATGCGAAACATAATGTTCTTGTGTGCATTAGTAAACCCGTGAATGGTCATTTTATACTCGGGATAATCTCTCATTGGTTTCATCACCACATTACCGGGTTGGACCACTGGAACAACTGAAACTGCACTTCCAACAGATGGTGAAGCTGATGGTGGTCTGTGTTGTTGTGTATCATGCAAAATGGAAACCTGTGATGTGGAAGTACCAGGAGGAGGACCGCCAACATTCTTGAAATAAACAAACTTTCCTCCCGGTGGCAGCATTTCCGCCGGCATTCTACGGACAGGTTTTGGGATTGGTTGTGTGGCTACATACATTGGGTTTGTATTGGTATTCATTGTTAATTGCATTGATTGAGGTCTTCTGTTAACCGGAACTACTTCTTGTGATTGTTGGGATTGTGATGTCCCGGCAGAGTTTGAAGGGCGAATTGCAATATCTTGCAGGATTTTAACGTTCTTTTGAGGATTGCGGGCAGCAGAAACTGGTCTAACAACAGAACGTTCTAGGTTTATGTATTGCGGTTGATTTGGTTGCATTAGAACAGAGTTGTCAAGCATAACGACGTTGTCCATCACTGGAATTGTGGATACCACTTGTGGGAGTTGCTGGTTGGGGTGAGTCATCTTAGAATTGTTGTTTATTTGTTGTTGGTCATGATTGGAATTAGCTGTACCCGGGCGAGAACCACGGGTCATTTTCGGACGTGGTTGACGAATGGTTTGGTTCATACTCGGTTTTATTCGAGAATCGTTTCAGTAGGTACAGGAAAACCTGTCGAATAATAATAATAATATTCTATTTTTTCCCTTAATTATTATCATGGCGACGACTTTTAGTAAAGCGTAATTCCGTAAATAACTGCACAATATTAAGTTTATAAATGAAGATTATATTCACTTACTTTCTTGGAATATTCTGGATAAAATACAATGTGAACTGTACAACACTATGCAAACGACTATTGAATATTTAAATAAGCCATGTCATGATATCTAGATTGGTTGCTATGGTTACTAAACCAAGGCCTACTACATGGTTATGTGATTTTGTTTTTTAATTCTGCGTGAGATAATCTAGTAGTCTGTATATGACAAACCGAAACAATCGTTTAGTTTTTGTTTCAACGTGCTATAAAAACGAGCGCGTTTTTTCAGTGAAACATATAATAAGGATTTATCATCCTGTATTTAATGTACATTTGACTGTGTTTTTAAAAAATGTCGTAGGATGTCGCTGCTGTTCACTTTTGAGCAATTTTTATTCTTATCTCAACTCTAGCTGAGTCTGTTTCGTCCGCCGTGTGATGTCGGTTGGTTATTTCTCACAAGTCGACGCGGTTTTCATGAATTTTCGCGTAACCGCGCTTCATTCTATCATCAAACAGTGATGTGTAGTAGTCACATGCGTGTGGTGTTTTGTGTATGAGATTTCGCCTGTGAAATATTCATAAATCACGATAAATTGTCGTAAGCTGAGCGCGAGTAGTGTTATCCGTCGGCCGTCGAATCCGATTTTTGCGTGCAATTGTTGTGTACTTTATTCTGGACTATGGCAAACCAATTCATCATTAAAACTTCTCAGACGTAAGAATTTCTCAGTGCTTCTTCAACGATATTTTCGTTTTTCCGTGAAACTGTTTACATTCTACATTTAAACAATTAAATTATCTGTCGCAGTTCGCACTTATTAAGTCGCGGTAATTTTGTTTTTAATTTTTGATCTCATGCATAGATAATTATTCTAAAATAGTAATATAATTTAATGTTATCATTTAATAGTTAATAATTTGTTTAAAATATCAAATTGTAGTTCTTTATAATTATATATCTTGCAATACATAAATTAGGTGATTAGCTTAGTAACATAAATAAAAATCAGTATTTATTTAGTAAATAAAACGAACTGCCAGTTTTATATCTTGCAATCACGAAGTATAGATATAAGGAGTTCGAACGGTATAGGCTTGCTAATAGTTCTCTTTTCTGCCACTGGCTGCGCTTGAATCACTAGTGAATCGATGTACGTTGGTTCGTGTTCATAGCAACATTGAGACAATTTGTTTACATGACGTTCCTGTGTTTAGATACTTCGTGATTATTATTACACGTAAACACGTGCTGGTTTGTGAATGTTTAATTGAATTCAATTAAATTTAAAAATACATATTTTTTAACTTTGTCGAATGCGTTATCCATATTGTTAACTTTTATATGTATGTATACATTAATTTGAATTGGAACGTGATAGTATTATTTTTTTGAACTAATTTATTTATTGAAAATTAGTAGTGTTAAAAAAATGGGAAATAATGGGGTTGTGCTATTCCAGGATGTTTTAGTAGCCGAAAGACTAGTGAGAAGGTAGAAAAAGTAGTTTTATTCAAAGCATCAAAGGTGAGTAATATCTTTGAAAAATATGTGTTATAAACAATTAATTTATAACTAATAGCCCAAAGATTTAAAAATATGTCATAATTTCATGTATCTTGTGAAATATTGGCGGTGTCCATAGTAATGTAAGTATTTAAACGCGTACACTAACGCATAGTGGCGCGCTCTATTGGCGAATGTTTGGTCCCCTAGATCGTGACCATTAATTTAACATGACGTTCGGACTCCTTATATCTATACTTCGTGCTTGCAATACACATTTTATTCCGGAAATGTGAGTGTGTGAGTTTGGCATTCGTGTCCTTGGCCTTGTGCGCACGAATGGTACGTAGTACATAGTACGATCCTAGATGTCGCTAGAATGTACAATTTGCATTAAATTCGAAGCGGACTTGTCGAAGTACGCTGAAACTGGTTGTTTGTTGATAGTGCGCGTGGTTTGGCGTAGCAGATCGTGTTTTTTTTTCATATCACTTGTTTTTGTTGTTTGCATCTATGAATTTTGCGTGCCCTCGGAAATCATGCGCTGTGTTATAATAAAATGTGCATTTTAAACCGAAACCGCTCAAGTAAACTTGATCTGGAAATTTGCTTGATTGGAAATTTATTACTCACATTTTTTATGATTAATCTTAAATTTACTTTAAATTTACTGCTCAAAAACATTGTTTATTTGCATCAATGAATAATTAGTTGATTGTAATGGGAGCGTTAAACATTGCTTCAAATGTTAGTCAGTGAATTCGCGTGCCGTCGGAACCCTTGCGCTGCATAGTTTTGTATTTCAAAATATTGTGACATTGGTCATATACAAAGAAGATTCCGAAAATGTAATCATAAAAAACCTTCAACATGGATTAAGTGCGTTAATTAACATCTTAATTGGACTTAGTTTGCAATCGTTACGATACCTGATCCAAATTGATCCTTTAATTAGATTTAAGATTTTTCGGTTATGAGACAAAAATTTTAATTATTATAGGAAAATGGTCCAGTTCTCGTTATTTTCCTAAAGATTTTATTAAAAATGAATGTTTGAATTTTGCGTGAATGTTATTAGTTGGTTTGATGATATGCGAGGCGTACGTCATGCATAAACATAATTTTATAATGTAAGTCAAGATGTCGCTGGCATGTCCACATTTGCATTAAATCCGAGGCGCGTTTGTCGTTGCCAGTTGTTTCCGTGTGGTAGTGAGTGCGACTCGCCTTAGCTGGAGAAACGCGTGCCCGTGTGAGATCACGCGGGTTTTCGCAGCCAATCGGGTTGTTATCAGTTGCTTGTTTGTTTACATTCGCATACCTGCGTGCCGTGTGAACTAAAGTGCTACGTTAAACTTGTGTTAAGTGCGATGCATTCTGGCAGTCTCATCTTGTTATCCGCCGTTGTCGGGTTTCGTGTGTACTCTGCACGCTTTGCAGATATCTCATATCCACTGTATGAGTTCCGGAGTGGTCGGCTACCTTGAACGTATTTTTCTCAAGTCTCTAAGTTTCATGAAAATAATTCGGGTTTTATTCGACTATAAATCAACGACATTTAATTGAAACAAAACTGTTTGGTGTTTCACCTACGTCCGGATATCCATAAACCGCAAAAACTACGCAGGACAAGCAAGTCACCTTGTAAGTATGATTTAACATTGGCATTTGTCCCGACTATACTTGATGATATCGCAGTGTCAAGCAAAGTTATATAACTCGTGTTCTTTTGTTACAGCATTTATCGTTGATGACCGAAAAATAACTGGTAAGTCCAACGTATTCCTTTCATAATAGTAAATATTTGAGACATCCACGTTTCTTCATTTGCCATTAGATTCATTGCTTTATTTGGTCCCTTAAAATAAATGTAACTAGCAAACGGCGCACCGCAGAAATATTATTTCAAGATATAATAATAGTTAAACTATTATTTTGCAATATTTCGCACAGTTTCAGTGTTTCGCAATGGAAATTTGGTCGTTGTTGTCATTTAAAATTTAGTTTCCTTCAACCCCCCTTTTGTGACCAGAAACCTGAACTACCCAAATAAACACCTTCAAAGATTTGAATATTTCGAACATTTTCAATGTTTTGCGATGGAAATTTGGTCATATCTCGGGAACTATTGGAAAATTTCATTTTCCTTAGCCACCGTGTATAGAATCTGATAGAGAATAGTCCGTAGATTTAGACGCTGCGATCAGATCCTATTTATCTCTTTTAGTTTACGAGATATTCGCGATTGAATAAAATGGGCAAAAATTGATAAATGTCACTTTTTAGCACTTTTAGTCGTGTTTTTCGACCTTGTACTGTCGGAAATATAATTATTTTATATTTTTATCTGTTAGAGAATTTTCCAATCTTTCATAATCAACAATTCGTTGGTTGCTATCGCTTTTAGTTTAAGAGATATTAATTATTGAAAATCATCGAAAAAAAGTATCAAGCAACCCCCCCTTGGCAATTTTTTCTTAAGAATTAAAAATTCATCCCTTAGATTTCCGTTTTAACTAGCCTATCTTATAGAGAAAGTTGCAATTATACAGTCGTTGCAATCTTTGCACGCCGCATGCAGCATATTCTAGTTTAATTTAGATCGCAAGTATCGTGCCTATTGCAATTCGTGCACAAGGTCGCGTGGTATCGACGCTCCGGCTTTGCGCATCTATTGCTTTT
This sequence comes from Dalotia coriaria, assembly GCF_025399875.1. Lineage (NCBI taxonomy): Eukaryota > Metazoa > Arthropoda > Insecta > Coleoptera > Staphylinidae > Dalotia > Dalotia coriaria. Next base: position 5,947,132 of record NW_027045450.1, read on the forward strand.
ACCTGCCGGGTTCATGCAGCAGGTACAGATTCTTATTGTGAACTGTTGCATCATTGCTTGTGCAGTTTCGGTAAGCGCTATAGATGGATTGCAGGCAGTTTCGTGCCGGTCTCTGGCGTATCCAGACGTATTTCGCGCAATGCGTATCGTTTTATCGGATTTCTATTTTATAAGTTTGAATTATATTCGGTTATCAGTCGACTTAGTTGTAATATGCATCTGAAGTGTTTTGTGTTTTGATTAATTGTGCGTTTGATGTTTATATTTCAAATTACAATGCTGCGATTTTATTGTCGGTTGTGTGATCAACCGAAAACATATTCGTGCTTGAGTAAGTAACTTTTATCTGACCATGGCGATTCTCTGCACAGAAAGTTTGTAAAAAGTATAATAAATAAAATTTCATTTTTATTGTTATTAAGTTAACGAAAATATTCATACAATTATTTATTTCTATTTTAAAAAGTGTAGGGTCACAATTATAATACTGTAATACTGTAAATACAAAAATGCCCTTTTTGTGTTTTTCGGTCGGCTAATTTTGTGGTTTTTAGTATTTAGAGGGCGAACGCAATGTCGTAAGACAACAGTTTTTTCACCCAATTGTAGGTATTTGAATTCTTTATAATTTTCATATATAACTTGTGAGTTTGACCCTCGGGAAACCTACAAAAATGCCCTTTTTGTGTTTTTCGGTCGGCTAATTTTGTGGTTTTTAGTATTTAGCGGGCGAACGCAATGTCGTAAGACAACAGTTTTTTCACCAAATTGTAGGTATTAAAATTCTTTGTAATTTTCATGTATAACTTGTGAGTTTGACTTTCGGGAAACCTACAAAAATGCCCTTTTTGTGTTTTTCGGTCGGCTAATTTTGTGGTTTTTAGTATTTAGCGGGCGAACGCAATGTCGTAAGACAACAGTTTTTTTTACCAAATTGTAGGTATTAAAATTCTTTATAATTTTCATGTATAACTTGTGAGTTTGACTTTCGGGAAACCTACAAAAATGCCCTTTTTGTGTTTTTCGGTCGGCTAATTTTGTGGTTTTTAGTATTTAGCGGGCGAACGCAATGTCGTAAGACAACAGTTTTTTCACCAAATTGTAGGTATTAAAATTCTTTATAATTTTCATATATAACTTGTGAGTTTGACCCTCGGGAAACCTACAAAAATGCCCTTTTTGTGTTTTTCGGTCGGCTAATTTTGTGGTTTTTAGTATTTAGCGGGCGAACGCAATGTCGTAAGACAACAGTTTTTTCACCAAATTGTAGGTATTAAAATTCTTTATAATTTTCATATATAACTTGTGAGTTTGACTTTCGGGAAACCTACAAAAATGCCCTTTTTGTGTTTTTCGGTCGGCTAATTTTGTGGTTTTTAGTATTTAGCGGGCGAACGCAATGTCGTAAGACAACAGTTTTTTCACCAAATTGTAGGTATTAAAATTCTTTATAATTTTCATATATAACTTGTGAGTTTGACCCTCGGGAAACCTACAAAAATGCCCTTTTTGTGTTTTTTGGTCGACTAATTTTGTGGTTTTTGGTGTTTAGCGAGCGAACGCCATGTAGTAGGACAATCGTTCTTTCACCAAATTATAAGTATGAAAATTCTTTATTATTTTCATATATAACTTGTGGGTTTAACTCTTGGGAAACCTACAAAAATGTCCTTTTTGTGTTTTTCGGTCGGCTAATTTAGTGGTTTTTGGTGTTTAGCGGGCGAACGCCATGTTGTAGGACAACAGTTCTTTCACCAAATTGTAGGTATTAAAATTCTTTATAATTTTCATATATAACTTGTGAGTTTGACCCTCGGGAAACCTACAAAAATGCCCTTTTTGTGTTTTTCGGTCGGCTAATTTTGTGGTTTTTAGTATTTAGAGGGCGAACGCAATGTCGTAAGACAACAGTTTTTTCACCAAATTGTAGGTATTAAAATTATTTATAATTTTCATATATAACTTGTGGGTTTAACCCTCGCGAAACCTACAAAAATGCCCTTTTTGTGTTTTTCGGTCAGCCACTTTTGTGATTTTTAGTATTTATTTAGTATTTTGGTGTTTAGCGGGCGAACGGCCTGTCGTAGCACAACCGTTCTTTCACCAAATTATTGATATTCAAATTCTGTTATTCGAAATTTTTTGTTTAAATTTTTTTGGTCGAAATACAGGGTCAAACTTTTTTACTTAAAACTTTTTGGTTGAATTTTTTTGTTAAAACTTTTTCTGTCGAATTTTTTTGTTAAAATTTGTTTAGTCGAAAACAGGATCGAATTCGGGTTCATACCAATCGGATTGTACATAATGTACATACTCAGAGGTAAAGTGATGTTCCGTCGGCCGTCGTATTCTTTTTGTATTTTACGCGTATTTCATCGGTTCTACAATGTGCATCATTTAGGTCCATACAACTTATTGGATATACCAAAACGAAAAAATTTATTTTGCATCAAGGTATGTTTTCGCATTTCTTCAGCCATTTGAAAGTCAAATCTATTATTGACTTTACTTCGTGAGTCTATCTGCATAGTTATCAGTGGTGTCAGGGTAAGTTTGGAATGATTTTTCTAGATGCAGAATTTAATTCTATATCTCCCTGTATCGAAATTTATTGCGATTTTCTCGCCGCGTAACTCCGTAACGCGAGTTATATTGAAAGTTGTGTGTGTGCGCCGTAGTACTCGTTGCCCTAGGATTGTTGTTTTTTTAGTTTAACACGCGAACGCGGTATCAGAGTAAGTTCGAATTGATTTGTTTTTATTTTTATAACACCTTGTATATTTGTTTCTTTTGGCAATTACGTAGGAAATCGGTCATTCGTTAATTTCTTAATGCCAGTAGAACTTTATGACGTGGTACTTGCTTATATGTGCGCGGCTATGCAGGTCGTAAGTCCTGTTTCAATATCCCGTCCCGTGTTCCGGGTCATGATGTGAATATTGATTATCTTTTTAGTTTTGAAAGTTTACTGTTTGTAACACCCTGTATATTAGTTTTCTTAACAGCACGTAGGAAATCACAATTAGTTATGAGTTTTGAATGTTCTTTGTTTCGAACTTGGGATTTTCTTTTTGGTACGCCCTGTATATTCGTTTTCCTTCGTGTCCGTGAAAATTTTGCTTCAACTGTTGTTTTCAGTATTTTTTTCTTTGTACTTCGAATTTTCTTTCTGAAACACCCTGTACATTTGTTTCCATTTTCAGTCACCTAGAAAATTGGCAGCTATTTACTAATTTAATCCCGGCAATACTTTATGAAGTAGTACTTGCTGGCATGTGCGCGGCTATGCAGGTCGTAAGTCCTGTTTTAATATGGCGACATGTATTTTGTTGACTGGTAAAATCTAAACTTGTATTCTATTGTTAATAAAGAAATAGTAAGATTATTGGCTGCTTTCATTTGAGTGTACCCCTTCTATCATTTCAGGTACAGGTCTCTAAGAGAGTTCCCTCTCTCAGGGGATGATCCCCACTATAAAAATTGTTAAGGTATCCTGTGTGATTTGTGTGTTCCTTCTTTCATTTCAGCTACAGGTCAGAACTTGTAAGAATATTTTTAAGTGTCACCTCTCTTGAGGCGACTTAAAACTTAGAAATATTTGAACAAGACCTTATAAGGATTGTCCTTATAAGGAGTTCCCTCTCTCTGGGGGTGATCCCCCACCATAAAAATTGTTGATATGCCTGATAATTTCGGGGATGAAGCGCAGAGACATCGTAGCTGTAGGTTGGGCCGGGAGTAATGGACGCATTGAAGCAGTGGGACTGTAGACTGTCTTATAACGACACGTGCCAAAAAATTTAAAAGTCTGATCCTCCCTTGTTCTCTTTCTTCTATCTCCTTCTCTTCTCTACTCTGTTCTCTTCCTTCTATCTTCTCTCCTACTTCTTATTCTCCTTTTTCCCTGTTCTCGTTTCTCCATTTACTTTCTTACTTCTCTTATTGCCTTCACTTGTATTTCAATTTCTCTTATATTTCGTTGCAATTCATATATGCAACCCAAATTACACCTGATATTTTTATATTTGAGAAAAATGCCTTCTATACCTGGGATTCGATCCGTGTCTGCTAGCATGCCAGCAGGTGCACGTCTCCACTCGACCACCGAGTGTTTTTATCATTGTTATTTGATTCTTCTATTTATGTTTCTACTTTTATCATGTTTTAAAACAACAACACAATTCAAGCAACAGTTACGTTATACCTGCGCCACGTATATGCCATACTATTTAATACTGCAAACGACAAAGAGGGTACCAAATAGAAATGTGAATAAGATTATAAATGTAATAAGTGTTTTATTAATGACTTTTAAAAATACATACATAGTTTTTAGGCAAGAAAACAATTTACGACTATCAATTCCCGTAGCAGTAAAGACTTGCCTTAAAGTACGCGCATCTCCAACACTTCCGCTATAGGTATTGCAAACTCCATGGATCGGGCACTCACAAACTTCTTCTGGGCACCAACGTTGTTTATCTGCAGGAAATAGTTATAAATATTATAACAATTCCTACAGCAACGAGTACTACGGGCACACACACAACTTTCAACATAATTCGCGTTACGGAAAAATTTTCGATACAGGGAGATATAGAATTAAATTCTGCATCTAGAAAATTCTTTCCGAACTCACCCTGACACGACTGATAACTATGCAGATAGACACACGAACAAAACACGTGCTCGCGACACTACCGGGCACGACCGACTAAGCAGGAAAGAGAATCGTCAGCCGACGTAAACATCTAGTTGGGGACACCAGGTAGATAATTGTAGTATTGTATACTTTTATTATTTATGTATTGGTATATCAATGTCAATTAGTTTTATACAATTTAATCTATAATTGTGTTACTGCATTCAGAAATTAATTTACTTTCGAAATCCAAAAACAAAATTTAAAAATTAAAGCAGAAATCAGAATTTTATTTTGATTCATGTCAAGCAATTGGAAAACGCAAACAAGTAAAGTGAATAATGGATTTGATTTTCAAATGGCTGAAGAAATGCGAGAACATACCTTGTTGCAAAATAAATGTTTGCGTTTTGGTATATCCAATAATTTGTATGGACCTTAAGATGCACATTGTAGAACCGATGAAATACGCGTATAATACAAAAAGAATACGACGGCCGACGGAACATCACTCACGCTTTACCTCTGAGTATGTAATCCGCATGGTATGAACCCCGCACATCAATCGCGCACAATCGAAGATAAATTAAGGAACTCAAGAATAATGGAGAAAATGTGCGTGCAGAACACCTAACGACAAAAATGAGACTAACGTGGTACACAAGTCAACCGCGTGGCGATCGCACAAAAATTGCACGAGATAAGAAAACATGTTTGTTTGTAAACACTGACGCTGTTAGTGTGGTAGTGCAGAACATGAATAGAATTGTACTCGCACTATGCATGGAACTATTAATTTCGATTAAATTTTAAATTGGAAACCTGATAGATAATTTAATTAAAAATTTAATTCTTCATCGATTATTTTGGTAACTTTTTTTGATAATATTAACCGTTTAGACCCTATTTACAATTTTAGAGAAGAATGCATTTGTTCTTCATAGATCTTTTTGTTCCAAACATAATCGCCAAAAAACTCGACTCTGTTCTTTGACCGAAAAATTTGTAAGTACAAAACTCGATCCTGTTTTTCGACCGAAAAAAAATTTAACAAAAAAATTCGACGGAAAAAGTTTTAACAAAAAAATTCGACACAAAAATTTTAACAAAAAAATTCAACCAAAAAATTTTAAGTAAAAACGTTCGACTCTGTTTTTCGCCCAAAAAATTTAAATACTAAAAATCACAAAAGTGGCTGACCGAAAAACACAAAAAGGGCATTTTTGTAGGTTTCCAGAGGGAAAAACCCACAAGTTATATATGAAAATTATAAAGAATTTTAATACTTACAATTTGGTGAAAGAACGGTTGTCCTACGACATGGCGTTCGCCCGCTAAACACCAAAAACCATAAAATTAGCCGACCGAAAAACACAAAAAAGGCATTTTTGTAGGTTTCCCAAGGAGTAAACCCACAAGTTATATATGAAAATTATAAAGAATTTTAATACTTACAATTTGGTGAAAGAACGATTGTCCTACGACAAGGCGTTCGCCCGCTAAAACAAAAAAACACAAAATTAGCCCAGCGTGAAAAATACAAAAAGGAATAACAATATACAGCGCCATCTAGGCGTTGAAGTACAAACCAATTCCGAAAAATTTCAAAATGTAATACAGTAGCGCCCTCTAGGTACGAGAAACCAAAGCTATTGGCAGTCGCTACTCAATCGCACTGCACTGGCGCTATCTAGTTTCGGATACATGGACTACGGGTCCAAGTTGCAGAAAACTGTGATGCAGCTATTTACTGCTGTCAAACACTTCAAAAATGAATAAGGCAGATACAAAAATGCCTCTTTTATGGCTTCTGAATATGATAATCACAAAACTATTGCGTAAAAATAATAATAAATTAGAATACTTACAATTTGAGGCAAGTGTGGATCTTCTCCGATGTTCAATTTGGTATGAAGAATCCTAAAACAAACAAAAATATGCAATTAGCATGGTTTCCACATATGAAAATGTCAAAACTTAATCATGAAAACAAAAAAGAATTTGAATACTTACAATCTGATGCAAGTACATCTATCCTGCAAGGTTACATTAAATTATTATGGTTTGTGACTTCTCTCTGTGATCACAAAATCATTTTAATGAATCCAAATTGCGATTCCAGTGTAATGTGCTTAGAAATGATATATGAATCACACTTTCATAACATTTATTATAGAATATATTATATAGTTTCTCTTTATATAATTTAATCTATCACAATTATTACATTATTATATGCTTCATATCATATCTAATAATCACATCACAACGGAATGTTGATTCGAAGACAATTCGCCGTTGTATACGCGTACATCGTGCGTGTGTGACGTTAAAGTCAAGTGTACAAACGTTTTCTGCACGTAGGTATCTTTGACGATCAGAAAAAACAAGTTGCTACTTCCACATATTGTTCTCATTAGCATTAAGATTGATTTGTTTCATGTATATATCACAGTGTGAATATTCAATATTGTATCAATTGTATAATAAATCCATACAATATCGTCAAATTTCCTTTCAAAGAGGGTGTAAAGTTATGTCGGTGCGCTAAACCCGATCAGTATTGATTATCGTCGGTGGTAATAAAAGTAATTGCACTGTTCGATGGCGATTGACTAAGAAGCGCCGCGTCTACGCTACTCTGATTGCGTCGTTCTTGCGAGTTAGGTTGTCTATTTTCATCCTCAGACAACTCTTTATTACACTGAATATTATCAAAACGCACCGCTAATGATTCTGATTCATTAGCGTCTGTACTCGAGCGACTAGGTGCCGTTTTATGTTTTTTAAACTTCTCACGCCACATTTTCCGCAAGCGTCCGCCAGTTTGCGCAAAACGTTCATTCTCTGGCCCGCAGATGGCTAACAACGCACCGAGATGAAACGTAGCGAAAAACCAGCTTACAAAAGTGACAATGACAAGAAATTGACCAATTTGTTTATAGGCCAATACATCGGATGGAATCATAAACGCGCCGGCAGCACCAGAAGTCAACGCGCCCATTAAAGTTGGGCCAAGCATGCGGCTAAGCGCCATTTTAGTAGCGCTCTCGCGATTCTCCCCCACATTAGGACTCATTTTATAGTTCACAGCGTAGTGCAAACAATAATCAACCGCAAAACCAATCGTACTAGAAATAGCAACCGATTCTAGAATGTTTAACTTCCAACCCAATAAAACCAGCACCGCCATGATAGTAACAATACTTCCGGAGATGGTAAAAATCGCCAGAATACTGTGCATAATATTCCACGTAGCAAAAAATAATACAATCACTGCCAATGTCATGGATATCGATACAGCCAGTATTGTATTTTGTGGCAGAGCATGTTGCAGATCAAAAAATTCTAAGTCACTCACGAATATCGCGTGTTTCATTCCCTCCGGTGCTGTTACCAATTGATCCATCAACCAACTCTCTATTTCTGTCACTGCCTGCTCAACTTCATCATAGGGCGCAAGATACGTATAATTACTGTCGTATTCAATGACCAACGCGAGAATTTTCGGGTCTTCAGTCTTTGAGAATCGTAATCCAGCAGTTACCGGTGTTAAATATGTCGGTGGCGTTTGATGGAGGTCATTCTGTGCGTCGATTATGCACAAGTCGAAAACTTCAGCGTCGAATGGAAAAGATGTTTCATTGCAACACGGATATCGGTTGATATCGTCGATGGGATCTATGCATGGACGGTTCATCCAGGCGATGAAAGTCTCCAGGAAACAATTTGTAAGCATTGCGCCTGGTGTTGGTTGGTAAAACGGCTGCTTTTTTAAATCTTCGCAGAAATTTAACAACCAGGTTTGACTTTCAGGTGTGGAGATGTTAAATGTTTCATCGTACACCAAAGTACCGCTGTATTTTGGGTTTAGGTAGTTACCATTATCGATTGGTAGAATTCCCCAGAGGAATCTTAGTGGAAAGCGTAGATATGTTGGGTCCTTTAACTAAAAAAATAAAACAATCATAAACTTAAACTTTTTAAATATTTTAAAAGTAATCTTACTTTGGACGATCCTTTAAAGTCAAAGTTATTCTTATAGACAAGATCATATTGTTCAAAAAGATGATTTGTCTCAAAAAGTTGCAATTCGTTTGTGCGTTGAATTTCGAGCTTCGGGTAGTAGAACACCACAACAGCTGCAAGTATTGCGATCAAAGTGAAGATGACAGCCAAGGTATGTTTGAATTGGATGATGATGTCCACTATAATAGTTTGGCATCGTTTTGTGTTTTCTTCTATAGAAAACGCGTTTGTCACAAATGTAAATCGTTCTTCACATTTTAGAAAACCACACTTGAGTATGGTGTATTTCTCCCAGACAATCACACTTGCCGGCAGCCATGACACTATCAATAAATAATTCATCATGATTGCTGTGCCAGCAAATATTCTACAAGAAAAATTTTATCGCTTAGTTTGTAAAAATATCGAGAAAAGTGGTAATGTTTTTGTTAGCTTTTCAGTGTGGTGAGAAGCACATAGACAAAGACAATTACTTACCCAAAACATCGTATCGCGGTGATTGAACTTAAATATGAAGCTAGAAAAGCGATAGCGGTGGTGATGGAGGTGACAAACATGGAAATCAAAGCGTGATAGAGTGTGCTATTCATTGTCTGAGAGAGGGTGGAATTGTTAGCGCTATTTGCTTTCATGGTGTGCCACATTTTGCAAAAAATGAACGCATCGTCAGCGCCAATACCTGCAAACGGTGTGCAATTAAATTAGAATCACGAAACAATCATTAGAATCAGGTGCAGAGTGAACTAAACTAGCTGCGCTTGAACATAGTTGACAAAAAATCGCTACTCACCGATAATCACAACCACAGCGAGCAGATTCATAAATGGAAAAAACTCCAAGCCATAAACGTAGATGTAAAGAAAGTACGAGATGGCGAGCGAGAACAAGATGGCCACCACTGTCATAACAGTAAGAAAAATCGACCCGGTGTAGATCCACATGCATATTATGACAAAAACTCCGCCAAGGATCATCAACCGCATGTCTTTAATGAGCATTTCATCAAAGAGTTCATTTTTCGCACCGAATTCCATTGCGACCACTGAGATGCCCTCAAAAGTTAAGGGCATATCTGCAATGGCGGTGTAAAATGGTAAGGTGGCGATACTCCTCGCCATAGGTAGGAATAGCATTGTCTCGATGAGTTCAGTCGTGTTGTCTGTCGCAGTTTTGGACGTGAACGCCGAGTTTGTTAAAAAGTGTAAAATTGTGCGTACGGCGTCGTACTGGCGACATTCGATCGGGACAGACATGCATTCACTTGCATCGTAACACGTTGATTCTAATAAGTCACGATGATAATAGGTGGCGCACTTTTTCAATAGGTGAAGAGTTCCGTTCACATCATCCGGCTAAACATAACCAAACACATTTATGATTAATTATAGGTTAAATTTGGTTATATTGTGGTTACAAACCGTTAAATCCAAACAATTGGAACGTCCGTTTAATAACGCAATGTAGTTAGGCAGAGACCAAGGACGACAGCAATTTGAGAATTTTTCGCTGTCCAAACAAAGCCGTGTGTACAATTCAACACCCAACAGTTGTTTTTCAATCTGACACACACTTAAAAGTGATTTTAGATTGAAAATATTTTGATTTTCAGTTGATTTTAACACGAACTGAACGTAATTGTCATCTAAACACAAAAATACAAAATATTTTAATAAAAAAACATCAATTTTGTATGTAATATTTATTTACCTGGAGGTCCACAGAAAAAATTCTCCCTTTCCATGCGCATATACTTGTCGTTGGAGATGTTGCTGATAAATTTATTCAATTCGATCCACTTCGCATGCGATTTGTCTGTTTTATTGTCCGCTTTCGTAACCACCTTCTAAAAATTCATCTTATATTACATAACAATATCATTTTCATCGAAAATAATAAAATTGCAAGCACTTACACCGTGAATTTGCGCAGAAACTTTTTTTCTCTTCCCGTGTTTACGTCCTGGACGACGCTTACGATTTAAGATGGCGTCTGTTTTTCGATAGATGTCAGCGTACAATTGCACGCTTTCGTTGCCCATCAACAAGGCTGTTTGGTTCATGAATGTTAGGTATTCATGAGGATTGCCTGTTAATTCGCCGGAGGGTTGGATGGCTTCGTAGAAATTTTTCCAGGCGATTACGCGCTCCGCAATTGGAGTTCCCCGAGTTTCAAAACCCTAAAAATGTTTAAAAAAATAGATTTTTATTCAGTTTTTTAGTGATAACTCAAAAACTAAACAAGATAGAACTATAATTCTTTCAATAAACTGTTTGTTATCTATTTGTACATTCGTTTTGATAAGTATTTTGTTGATAACAAGTTTATATTTTGAGTTATACACAAAAAAGTAGTAAAAAAACTATTGTAATATTGTAATTTGGCAACAAAACAAAAATTCTATAAAATATTAGCAAAAATAAATAAAGAACTTAATGCAGAATATATTTTTGAAAGGATTATCACTCTACCACGTCGCGTTTCTGAGTAATCATCAAAAAACCCAAACAAAACATAAAATTTTTCCAATTTTTTTTTTCTTTTTTTAATACGATAAAAATGAATACTTGCCATTGTTGGATCAGTAAAGCTCGGGAATGTACCATTCTGAAAAGGAATGACGATGCTGACAATGCTCAACAGTGCGATGGTGACGAGCAGCGCGAAGGGATGCTGGACGAAAACGTGGACAACGCAGCGCGGCGGCATTTTTCCGCTCTCGCGCCCCGGCGCGTTTCAAATCATTTCTACGCCGATGCGCGTCCCGGATTTCGCCGGCGCTTCGTGCATTTCAGCGCGTCCTTGAAATTCCTGCCGCACGCAGGTATTCCCCGCTCGTTCCACTTTTAAAACGCATCTCGGCCGCCAATCGATATCAGCGAATCACACTGCAAGCAAACAAAAATAATGACCACCAATATTTAACACCAAAAACAATTCAATATTTACCTGTGTATTAAACATCAACATGAATCGTTATTGTTTTAATGTTGATGCCCACGCATTCCTTGTGTAGTAACACTGTGAGATATGATTGAAAATAGCAGAACTGACCACTGAGACACTTGTTTAGGGTAAGATAACAGGTAATTCTAACGGCTGCGAGGTGTTTACGAACACGTTTCGTGCACAAATGCGATGCGTCTGATGAGTGCGGTGCACGGGCTGCGAGCGCACGCGGCGATCGTGATGATAAAAGGTGTGAAGGGGAGCGAGCGGGGGACGATTCGCCAAGTGGGGGTGAAGCTGAGCGCCAGGCCGAAGGTCATTTCGATGGGCAACAGGGCCATAACAGGGCTACAACGCGCAACAGCTGACTTCTGCTTGCCTGGGACCAATTTTTAATTCCCAGACGTCTATCTCCCAGAGACTCGCCATCTAAATCAATAAATAACAAAATATGTTCCAATCAAAAAATTATTATACTGGTTTTTGTTTTCTAAAACTCTTAGAATTCAAAATGGCTGCTGTAAAAGCATTAAAATGTTAATTTTGTAATAAATACTTTGAAATATGATATAAGTTTCATGTTATTGTTTGCAGAACATGATATAATGTAAAATTACCAATAATATTACTTGCAGCTGTAACTAAGAATGTTTATTGTTGCAAAACATTTTTATTGCTTTTTTAACAAAGAAATAATAAAAATTTATGTTTTTCATACCAAAATAATCATAATATTTTTATTTTCTTTGTATTTTCACAAAAAATAAACATAAACCATTAATTTCTTTGATAAATTAATATAATTTCCTTTTTTCCTCCAAAATTTCCGGTTTTTAATTTAATACCGTTTGCAACTCGTGAAGCTAATGTGTATATTGGGATGCCTAGATTCAGGCGCACATAAACACGCTTTCCCGCAGGGCTCCGCACGCCTTGCATCACAATCGCATCAGGAGCGGGAGCAAAACAGCAGGAGCCGCGTCTATCTGGTCTCCGCCGCCTGTGTGCTGCAGTGCCCAGTCTGCAGCACGTCAATCTCGATGAATGTAAACAGTGCGCGTCGTTAACACACGGCGATTAAAACACGCGAACGATAAATGAAAATTGCGACGCGACTTTCCAACATTCAGCGCAATCATGTCGACGGTGTCTTACGGGCATAACCTGCTCTTATCATGCGTCCTGCTGTTAGGTAATCAGTATAATTAATCTGCAAATATCCCCGAAATGCTTTTAACGCCTCTAACGAGACTGCGTGCGTAATTGATCCCAATTAGCACACACAGCAGACATTTATAGTGCTATACATAACGGAGTAATTAATTGCAGGAATGAGTGTCTGCCTGTCGGACGCAATTCGCTGCTACGTCTGCGGGCCGATTGAGAAAGGTTTCAATCAGACCTGCGAGCTTTTTCTGCTCAATGTTACGCGCTACGAGCAGCAATGTCCGGAGTCGTATTTCGGATGTAGTACACATTTTGAAGGTAACGCTAGGAATAAATTATCTATTTCTTTGTTTTTTTTGTTGAGTTTTTGTTGAGTTTTGTCAAGAATAACGGCCAAAAAGTGTGAAAAACCAGTTTCTAGTTGTTAGTGATTTATTGCACACAAACTGAAATTATATTTGTTTAAACTACATCATTCTGCGTTAATTTAGTCATAGAAAGTCATAAAATGATAATTGGAAGGTGTTTTTGACTTGAATTTAAAAATAGCATTTGAGAAAATGTGTTTTCTGGGAATAATTAGTGCATAGTTTAAATATGCATTGCGTTAGAGTAATAATTCTTTCACTAAATTATTCTGCATTAAATTCTGTATCAAATTACATCAAGTTTTTATTGAATTCAATTCAATTTACTTCATTAAAAGCTAAATAAAAACCATTTTAATGATCATTAAACTATATTGATTTTTATTGTGAAATAACTAATGCTATAAAATTAATTACTTCAACTACTTTACGCAATTACACGTAGAATTTAATGCAGAATCGATTAATGAAAAAATAATCAACCTATCTCTTATAGTTTTTGTGTAATAACATAAAAACTAATCGAAAACACAAATAAGTTTAACCTAACCTCACTAACCTCACAATAATTATCCAGGTGTCGAATCACGAAGGGAATGCGAACGTATGCGCATGAATGACTGCAAGAAAGCGAACAACATCGAGTATTGTTACTGCTCAACGAACCTCTGCAATGGAATAACTCCACAACTACAAGATCAAAACGATCAGAACACCGACGATGAGGACATCTTGGATGGCGCAGGCAGCGGAGATAGGCCACCAGGCATACACGCGTCAAACGCACCAAACGATAAAAACGGCTTCAACGTTATAGTCGAAGAGGTCGGCGGAAACAGCATCGAAACAAATAGTATCGAGACCAAAACCAGTGGTGCTCATATTACCACAGCCACCATGAGCTTACAATTACTATTAACAGTATTAATTATGCGTAATAATTAAGATAAGAGTTTAAATTTTGTGTAACGTAACGAAAAGCTTTGCAAATTTTTACTTTACGCACAAAAATTTTGAATATTGATGATGAAAATTCGTAGAACGATGAAAGATGAAAGAAAACGAACGATTAAAGTAAAAAAACAAGCTCAAAACAATGCCAAAGCTATTTACATACAACAAATGATATGAGTAAGAGGAAAAAAATTGGATGAGTCATGATAATCTGCCAAAAAAAGTGCGACACTTGTGGTGGCTTGGATAAGTTGATGCAAATTCACAAATTGACCATGAAATGATGTCATTTCAAATAATGTATACCAAATACCACGAAATGATTCAAGTAATCAGCGTTGAATGTTCTCGGAATGATTGCAAGTGCCACCGCAGATGTGGCAAACAGAAACAAGTAGTGATTCTCGGCGTGCTTCCAAACCAAGCGAAAGTATTAGAAAGATAACTAGATAGTGACGAACAGTATTAGCCTACAGTACGTACCTTTTGTTAGTGTTAGCGCTTCTCACATAAAATATTATTTATTGAACAAAGTCTATATACACAGTCTACGCGATGCAACTTATTGCATTTTATTGTTATTTATTGCAATTTCTAGCGGTCAGAAATAATTGCAGTGTGTTGATTAAGGCGTGAAATGTTTCAATTTGGATCAATTACTAAGTCTTCCTAATATTAACCGAAATGAAAAGTTGTTTGGATGTACGCAACTTGCCAGTAATTTTAGAAACATGTAATGTGCAATTAAACTAGTCTTCTCCCTACAACTAATACTAAAACACTACGTTGGAATTGTATATTTATTTATATTTTTAGATAGCTTTATATGAATGCGTATGAAAATATATTATTTTCTGCTTTTAAACTTTTTCTCTTATTTAAAATTACTAAAATCTAGTCACATTTTCAATTTGCTGTCAGTTTTGTAATCTGGTGACTTTTAGTTACTTTTGCGCTGGGATTTTTACGTTTGTTTGGTTATGAAAATCCTTGGTTGACCTTGACAGCTGACACATGACAACCAACATGAAATCAGCAAAAATCTTGTGAAGCAGAGGAAGCTCACCCGCGATTGTTGCCGAATTAGAATTTATTCACTGAATAAAACTATTCGCGCTTATTAATATTCACCACACGTGAGGTTTTTCAGTGTTTTAGTCGTTGCAGCTCCGAACAAATGAGCAAAATGACTGAAGGCGATAAGAAACCGGCGGCCACGAAAGACAACAAAGTGGAAGAGGAGAAATCTGATCTTGTAAGTATCTCCAGAATATAATATTGAGTAAAATGTATTTTCCCAATCATTATTTATCATTAATAAGATATTTTATATTAATTACTACTACATAAATCCGTTTTTTGGAGATTTATATTTAATTTTGAGGTTATGCTGTCATGATGTGACAAAAACTCTACTAAAACAAAGTTTGTTTTCAGTCTGAAGAGGATAAATTATTGCAAGAGGAGCTTAATTTATGCGTTGAACGTCTTCAGGTATTAATCAATAAACTACCACTTAATACAAACAAATAACTAAATTTTAAACTCTAGGAAAATGATGCTACACAATATATGCCAGCACTCACAACCCTCACAAGTCAGATCCGCGCCTCCACCACCTCGATGACTTCAGTCCCGAAACCATTAAAATTCATGCGTCCGCACTACGCTACTATGAAAACAATCCATGAAAAACTCACCCAGGACGATGCACAGCGCTCCTGCGCTGATATTATCTCCGTTCTGGCGATGACCATGGGCGAGGGACGCGATTGCCTCAAATTCCGCTTGGCTTCCGACCTGAACAACATCGGCGAATGGGGCCACGAGTACGTCCGCCATCTTGCCGGCGAAATCGCGCAGGAATGGAGCGATAACACCGAGGAAAAAGAAAACGAGGTGGCACTCAAGGAGAAACTCATCCTTCTCACGCGCCAGATTGTGCCGTACAACATGGCGCACAACGCCGAGGCGGAGGCATGCGATCTCCTCATGGAAATCGAACGCCTTGATCTCCTAGATCAATACGTTGATGAAAACATTTACAACAGAGTCTGCTTGTATCTTACCAGCTGCGTGCCGTATGTGGCCGATCCGGAGAACACCACTTTGCTGACCACAGCTTTGAACTTGTTCAGAAAGTTCAAACAATATCCGCAAGCGCTACGGTTGGCTATGCAGATTAATAATCATCAACTTATTGAAGAGATCTTCACATCATGCCCGGACATGTAAGTTTAAACATTTTAAATACATTAATATAAAAACAATAAAATTAATTTTTAAATTTAGTACTATCCAGAAACAACTTGCATTTATGCTTGGGCGTCAGCAGATTTACATCGAAATCCCGGAAACTACACCGGAATACGATGATTTGATTGAAACAATGGCAAATTGCCATTTGAACAATCACTTCCTAAACCTTGCTCGTGAACTGGACATCATGGAACCTAAAACTCCTGAGGATGTGTACAAATCGCACTTGGAAAACACTCGTCCGCAATTTGGTAGTGGTCAAGTTGATTCCGCACGTCAAAACCTCGCTGCTTCATTTGTTAATGGTTTCGTTAACGCTGCTTTCGGCCAAGATAAACTCCTAATGGAAGACGGTAATAAATGGTTGTTCAAAAACAAAGAACACGGCATGTTGAGCGCCACTGCTTCGCTGGGTCTGGTCCTCTTGTGGGATGTTGACGGAGGTTTGACACCAATCGATAAATACCTCTATTCATCTGAAGACCACATCAAATCCGGCGCGTTATTGGCCTGTGGTATTGTTAACTGTGGCGTGCGCAATGAATGCGACCCTGCATTGGCTCTACTCTCAGATTATGTCCTTCATAATACTAATATCATGAGATTGGGCGCCATTGTTGGTTTGGGCCTAGCTTATGTAGGATCCAACCGTGAGGCTGTCCTAAGTCTCCTTACTCCTGTGTTCACTGATGCTAAGAGTAACATGGAAGTGATTGGAATGGCAGGTCTTGCTTGTGGTATGATTGCGGTGGGTTCCGGAAACCCGGATGTCACCTCAACCATCATTCAAACTTTACTGGAACGTCCCGAAGCGGATCTTAAAGACACCTATGCAAGATTCTTACCTTTAGGTTTGGGACTTTGTTATTTGGGAAGACAGGAAGAAGTGGAAGCTGTTGTGGCTACCCTGGAAGTCATCCCAGAACCATTTAAATCAATGGCTATTACCATGGTTGAGGTCTGCGCTTATGCAGGTACTGGAAATGTGCTCAAAGTACAACAATTGTTGCACATCTGTTCGGAGCACTACGAAGCCGAAAAGGAAGAGTCACGTGATAAGAATAAGGATAAAGCAAAGGAAAAAGAAGAAAAGGATAAGGATTTATCATCGCGTCAAGCTGTAGCTGTCCTTGGTATAGCTCTAATCTCTATGGGAGAAGATATCGGCGCTGAGATGGCTTACAGAACTTTCGGACACCTTTTGAGATACTGCGAGCCTGTTATCAGACGTGCTGTACCACTGGCTCTTGGATTAATCTCTGTATCCAATCCAAAATTGAACATCTTGGATACCCTGAGCAAGTTTTCGCATGACAGTGACCCCGAAGTGGCGCATAATGCTATTTTCGCTATGGGTTTGGTTGGAGCCGGCACAAATAACGCCCGATTGGCGGCCATGTTGCGTCAACTTGCGCAGTTCCACGCTAAAGATCCGAATAATCTATTTATGGTTAGAATCGCGCAGGGTCTCACCCATCTTGGAAAGGGTACACTCTCATTGAGTCCGTATCATAGTGACAGACAACTGCTGAGTCCTGTTGCGGTCGCTGGGTTAATGGCGACTTTAGTTGGATTCCTTGATGTGAAAAATATCATTTTGGGCAGGAGTCATTATTTGCTCTATACTTTAGCAGCAGCTATGCAACCAAGAATGCTTGTTACTTTCGATGAGGATCTTAATCCGCTTCCGGTGCCAGTACGCGTTGGTTTGGTAAGTTAATTCATATTAAACTTAATAATAATATAATATTAACTTATATAATTTAATTTTTGTTTAGGCTGTTGATGTGGTTGGACAAGCCGGTAAACCTAAGACGATCACAGGTTTCCAAACACATACAACTCCAGTCCTGCTCGCTTATGGCGAGCGTGCTGAATTAGCAACGGAGGAATACCTCAGCCTCACGCCATTCATGGAAGGCTTTGTTATTCTGCGCAAAAACCCCGACTATGACCCGTAGTTTGTGTGTGTGTCTGATTTAAGCTGAGTGTAAACTCGTATTTTTCTTAAATTTAAACTTAATTACTATGAATAGATTAAACTGATTTGATATCAAAGAAATCAATGAAAATTCTACTTTTTTTAATTTTTAATATTTTTTATATAGTTTTAATGTGACATCAACACAATCTTATCTTTTTAAATAGTGAGAGGTTAGGATTATAATAGTATACTTTACTTACTTGGTTTTTGATGTTTAGTTGCATGCGGATTTACTAGCAGAGCGCCTCATGTTGCTAGGACGCGGAACACTGGACGTACGAATACGACGCTCGACCTTCTTACCGGCATTGTAGCTGTGATAGACGTTCTTTAATGGCCGCTGGACGGCTACCGGTTTATCAACGGCCATGCTCATGTGTTTGCGCATGTTGTTTCCGGTGTAGGCAACACCTTTTACTTGAAACTCCGTCGTGTCGGTGTTCCACAAGATTTTACTCTCGATGGTTTTCTACATAAACAGAAAATAAAAATTAGGTTAATAATTTTTAAGGTTAAAATGATATACATACCAAATATTCTTTTGGAATGTAATTATCAATCATCACATTGGCGAGTTGTAGCTCTCTGATTAGCAGTCGATAGTTGTCCAAGAGAACCTCCATTTCTCGTTGGTACTCGTGTTCCTTGTCAGCATGCTCTTCTTTGACTTCGTTTAGTTGTGTCTGTACTTTTTTGATGGTTTTAGTTATTCCGGTGTTTTCTTCTTGGAGTGATGAATATTGTTCTTCGACATTAATACGTTCCTGGCCCTTTTTAACGATTTCTTCTTCGAGTTGTTTGCTGTATTCGTCCATTGCTTCGAGTTCACCACGGGACATTTCAAGCAGGAATTCTTGTTGTTTTGCTTTTTCGAAGAGATTCTCACCGCCGACGAGGATCTTCTTTTGGATTAGTGTTATTTTGTTGAGGATATCATTCTTTTCTTTTCTGTAAAACAAAAAAAGCATTTAGTTAAATTCTACATTGAAAGTTTGTTTGGTTCTGTTTTGCGTCTAAACAAATGAACCAATGTTAGTAAATTTTGATTTAGACATAGTTTAAACATTAGAAAAGGACCTAGGATACATTTTACCGCAAAAATTAAACTTTAAAAGAAAAAATCCAAAAATCTATCACAATAACAGTTAAACCAATCTAACCTAGATGGCGCTACTACTAAATTTATAAAACTTTACTTACTCTGTTTGTTCAATCTCAGCAGCCTGTTTCCGGTTCTCTTCTTCTAGTATACTCTCCTTTTTGCGTTTATTCTCAATCCTTGCAGCGACCTTCTCCTCATGCAGTGAAATATACTCCACTTGCTGTTTCAACTTCTCAATCTCCGCCTCAAATCCTTCGATGAGACCTTTCTTAGTCCCAACATTAATCCGCACAGTGTTCTTAATATACTTCACACGACTAGCATATCGCAAAGTACAAATACTCTCTTCATAATCAGCGTCTGATGGACTCACCATCGCTATCATAGCCGTCTTCGAGTTACCACCCAGCGAATCTTGCAATAAACGCGTCAATTTCGAATTTCTATACGGAATATGCGTACTTTTACAGTCTACCAACGCGGAAATCACATTTCCAAGCACAGAAAGTGACTGATTTATATTGGAGGCTTCTTTGAGGCGATCTCCAGTGGCATGTGTTCTGCTCACACGTTCAGAACCCTTTAAATTAAATATTTTAATATTTAAACAAAAAAATTAAAATATTAATTACTTACAGCTAAATCAACAAGATTCAACTTGCCAATGCGTGTCTTATTATCCAAACGATCTTTCGATTCAATAGTGATGGTAAAAATGGCATGCGAACGCGAACTGACGTCGTTCATCAACGTCGAACGTGTCATGCGATTGTTATTGCCGCGGGTCATCAGCTCCGTAATCGATTCGATCGAATCAACGGTGAAACCCATCAGATCTTTCACGTACACGCCGACATCTTTTCTCTCGCGTACTTCCAGTTTGGTATTCGGTGTGTTTGACAGTAAATCACGGACATCTTCGTTGTAGATCTCTAAATATGTCACTGTGACAGCGAAGGCTTTCTCTTCGCTAGCGCGTGCAATGTGTGAGAAGATGTGGGAGAATGCATTGGGGATGATACCTTTCAGCTCGGGGACTTTGTTATCGCCCGCCATTGTGAAGGTTTTGCCGGTTCCGGTTTGACCGTAGGCGAAGATGGTGCCGTTGTAGCCTTGGAGGGTTTTTTCGACGATTGGGTATGCAATATGGCGGTAAATTTCCATCTAGATAAAGATTATAGAAGATATTAGTTGGGTTTTTATGAATTTTTGTGTTTTATTGTGTTTTTGAAGAGATTAGAGGTCAAAAAGGTCAAAGATGTTGAAAAAACATGCGAAGACAACTTAATTATTGAATAACTTTTAAACTAAGCTTTGTATGATAATAAATCTTTCAGTGATGGGTTCTTAATTAAATTATACACAAATAAACGAAAGAATTTGATTAATAACTTAATTTTTTCTTAAGTTATAGAGCAAAATTCAAAAAAATTTAAAAATCTAACAAAAATTACTTTGAAGTGAAATTAATCCTATATAACAATAAATATTTAATTAAATTTTATAATAATTTAATGTAGAATTTAATTCTGAATCAAAATATGAAAGAATTATTAACTCTTCTCTTCTAGTTTAAAAGTTATTAATAAAAAACCAACACAAATCATAATTTTGTTAGTTGTCACTTACTTGTGTGCAATCCGTGCCAAAAACATGATCAAACTTAAACGTTTTAGTCTTTTCATGTCCTCCAGTAGGTTTAGTAAGTGTAAGCACACTCTCCTCATCATCCAGCTCAATGATGTCCAGATTTCCTTCCGCATGATCCTTCTTGCTCATCGGCCGTATGCGTATAATCACACGCACATTTTCGACCTCCTCGGCCTGTGGCTTCTTCGTATTCGACATGATCTCCACTATTATGACTATTTCTTTGACTAGAAACTAAAGATTATAAATTATAACCTTAAATTAACAATAAATGCAAGTAATGTAAATAATTTCTAATGATTATTGCGAAATACAGTGATTTTCGACTGTTCGAAGGTGTTTTACCTTGTAAGGAACGTTTTGGTAAAGTATATTTAGATTATTCACTGTTTCAATGCCATGTTACGCTCACATCGCTCGAAAACAAAATCGCAACGATCACAACAAATACGCGAACAAAAGTTTATTGATTTTAAAAATGACAGATGACAGCTGCGAGGTTGGGGATTTATGGAATTCGTGTAGAAGTTACCGAAACGTCAACGTGACAGTTGAAGTTGTTCTGTTTCGCTTGCACTCGTATGAAGTCACGCGGTTGGAACTTGTTTGTCGATTGTTATGAACAGAAGGTGTCGCATTGGTTGTGAATTGTGAAGTGAGTTTCGTAAATTTCGCACGTTTTTACACGTGATTATTTAATTTCTACAGCAGTGTATAATGGCTGGGAGGATATTCTTGAAAACACCCGTCGATTTAAGCCGCGCAGTACGCCTGGTAAGACTTTTAATTGTTTTAAATCACTGTTAGGTAATCATTTTGCACATAACCTTATAATTTTATAAATATAAATATGTAAACTAAAATGATTATTTTGCGTTTTAGGCTTCGACGCAGACACTATCAGCGTTTGAGCTGCAACACAAGAGTCCTGTAGTCAGGAAACAGGTAATTTTTTTTTTATAATATTCACCGCATAAATGGAGAATAACAGTCTAAAAGAGGTGGAAACATGTTTTGTTTTACATTTGATGCAATTACTGCTAAACTAATTGTGATAAAGTAATTATTCTTTCACATGGTTGTTTAGAATTAAATTTTACATTAAATAACGAAAGAAACTCTTGGATTGTGTTAATAGACAAAATGTAACAGGGTGTTAAAGTTGGTATTACTAAAATTTATAAAAATTGTTTATAACTAATTACATAATTTAATTAGCAACAATATTATACGTTCATTCAATGCAGAATTTCATTAGGAATCGATTGGTGCAAGAACCATATTTCTATCTTGATTCATTTAAGAGTAATTCATTAAAAACTCCAACAAAACAACTTAATTCTAAATTCTCTACTAAACTTATTATTAATTATTCAAGGACCCAATTCCTGTTGCATTATATGGAGGCCGCCATGCTGTCACCCTCCTCCCTGGCAGTGGCATCGGCCCCGAACTGATGGGCTACGTCAAACAAGTCTTCCGCTATGCTGGAGCCCCCGTTGACTTTGAAACCATCCACGTCGACCCAAACAGCGACGACCTACTCCATTTAATCACCTCTATCAAACGTAACGGTGTCGCACTCAAAGGCAACATCGAAACAAAGAGTGAAGACACTTTAGTACAATCGAGAAATGTCGCCATTCGTAATGAATTGGACTTGTACATCAGCGTACTCAACTGCAAGTCTTATCCAGGCGTGAGATCAAGGCAGAATAACGTTGATATTGATATTATCCGACAGAATACAGAGGGAGAGTATGCTATGTTGGAACATGAGGTAATTTTATATATAAATATAGAAATACAGAGGGTTTAAGGTAATATTTGATTAAAATTATTATTTTTAGAGTGTTAGTGGGGTTGTAGAATCAATGAAAGTTGTAACCGAGTCGAATTCGGAACGTGTTGCGCGTTGGGCGTTTGAATATGCTAGGATGCATGGCAGGAAGAAGGTTACAACCATTCATAAAGCCAACATTATGTAAGTATAAAGATTTTTGTTAAAAAAATGAAAAATTCCGTTTTTAACTAAATGAAGTGTTAAAAATGCTCAAAAATTGCATTAAAACATAAAACATGCTGTGATAGGTTTGGCTTTTTCTTAAATAATGAATAATTTAAATATTTATGGACAAAAACAAGACAAAAACTCCCAAAATCATGCAAATACCCAATTTCTACATAAATTTAACACAATATATTTTAGGAAATTATCCGATGGTCTATTCCTGGAGACTTCCCGACGCGTAGCTAAGGAATACCCTGAGATTGAGCACAACGACATGATCATCGATAACTGCTGCATGCAACTTGTAAGCAACCCGCATCAGTTCGACGTCATGATCATGACAAATCTCTACGGCAGTATTGTAAGCAATGTTATCTGCGGTCTTATCGGCGGCGCTGGTTTAGTTTCCGGTAAAAACTACGGTGATCACGTATGTATTACATGTTTTAAACATTGCTATGACTAATTAATATCATTAGTACGCAGTATTTGAACCTGGTACCAGGAATACCGGAACATCAATCGCTGGCAAAAACATCGCGAACCCAATCGCCATGTTGAACGCCTCCTGTGACATGCTGGACCATTTAGGCCGTCAGCAACACGCGAATCTTATCCGCAACGCTATCTTCAAAACAATCTGCGAGGATAAAATCCAAACGCCTGACCTTGGAGGCACTGCCTCCAGTACGGATGTCGTACAGAGAATTATCGATCATATTCTTGCCTCAGACGTGAAGGCTTGGTAAGATTGCGTTATTATTTCTAATTTTGTTTGTTATTTTTGTTATCTATGTGCCGCAACTAACTTTATTTCAATTTTTCAACTCCAGGAATGATTACGCACTCTCAGAGGCTGACTAACTGCACTCACATAAAACAATTAAATTAATTTATTTAAACTAATTTCCGCGGGGGGTGGTGATGAAGCATGCGCTTTTAACTCTCAACTTTAATTTGAATTTAATCTCCGCTTTTTGTGCCGTCTTTGTTTGATTTAATTGATTTTTTTCATTGATTGATTTTTATTTTCAGATTTAAGTTCAAGTTCAGATCAGATTCACGCAAACATTACCCCAGTGTATTTATTACTTATTGTTATTGAACTATTTTTTGTGAAAACGACACCTTGAAACCAAACATTTTTATTTTTAGGTTAGTTATGTGATTTCTTTACGTTTGTATCTCATATAAATCACATTCTTAACCTCAAAATATCGTTTTTTCTTTTGTTTTAACCTTAAAATAATGTTAAAGTCATAGAAAATAATTTCTTTAATCAAATTCGAGCTACAGAAACAAAGCGCTCATCGTTATTAATAAAAAATCTCGGTTAATAAATAGCTCTAATAAATTATTCAACAATATCCCATAATATCAACATTAACACCAGTAAAATAAATGCGTACCTTAAAATAACCTATGAGGTTATGATGTTGTAGTCGCCTACAAGTTAGGCTTCCACTTGTACGAACCGGAATACGTAAAGTTGTTGTTGTACAGCAACTCGTCGGCTTCCTTGGGGCCACGGCTTCCATATCTAAATTTTAAGGTTATAAAAACATATTATATATTAACCACTTAAGGTTATGCAACTTACAAGTATGGAATAGGTTTCATTCCATTGCCTTCAATATGATGCAACAACGGCGTGAAAATCCTCCACGCTTCGCTCAATTCATCAGAACGAACGAAATGCATCTGCGATCCACAGAAAACATCCAGAATCAAACGTTCATACGCATCAGGAAGTTTAATATTCTGCAATAACACAAAAAACAAATTAATTTTGAGGTTATAATATGTTATATATAAACTTACAGCATATCGACTTCCATAAGTAAGATCCAACTCAGTTTCCTCCATATCAAAAGGACTTCCGGGTGTTTTCACCATCATTTTCACATACAACGCTTCTCCAGGTTGTACTTTAATAACCAACTCATTCCTCTTCGCTTTACCATCAAAAATATCCCCGGGAACCTCCTTGAACTGAATCCTCACTTCAGCTTTACGTTCATTCAAAGCCTTTCCACATTTCAAAATAAACGGAACGCCATCCCAGCGTTCATTCTTAATACGCAACGCGGACAAAGCATAAGTAGGAGTCACAGACCCCTTGGGAACAGTAGGATCATCAAGATACCCCAGGGCTTCATCACCCACACCGCCTGGTTTACCCACATATTGACCCAAAACAACATCCTTGGGCTCCAATGGTTCAATACACTTTAATACTCGGACTTTTTCATTACGGATTGAATCCGGATGCAGATCAACCGGTCTCTCCATAGCAACCAGTGTAAGAATTTGCAGGAGATGGTTCTGCATGATGTCCCTGATAATACCAAACTCATCAAAGTATCCACCACGACCTTGAGTACCAAATGGTTCTTTGAAGGAAATCTGGATGGAAGCGATGTTATCACGGTTCCAAATTGGGAAAAAGATACGATTTCCAAAACGCAGAGTCATCAAATTCTGGACCATTTCTTTACCAAGGTAATGATCAATACGGTACATCTGCTGTTCGGTGAAAAGCCCAGCGAGATGATTGGAGAGTTTATCGGAGGATGCGGAATCACGTCCGAAGGGTTTTTCGATGATTACACGTGTCCAACCTCTACAAAAACATAAAATAATTATTAGTGAAATGAAAAAAATGGCGGATTTTTTACTTACTTGGTAGCCATACACTTTTCTTTGATGTTTACAGTGACAGGTTCAAAAACCGATGGGGGTAAGGCAAGATAAAACAACCTGTTGGCAACCGGACCAATTTCGTGTTTGCACATCTCCTTATTCAACACCTCGAAATCAGCACCTTGGTCATACGCCCCGGCAACGTAATGATTAATCCTCCAAAATGCTTCATATCTTTCCTGTTCATTAGGTTTGACCTTCATGTACTCCTGGCATTTTTCCCTGATGGTCTCCACTGTGGTCTTGCTACGTGCATAACCGATGAAGATGGTGTTGGTTGGAAGAAGATTGTCTCTGTATAGCCACCATAATGTAGGGTAGATTTTTTTCCGGGCCAAATCACCCTTTAATAGAGAAAAGTGAAGTAAAGGTAAACAAGGTGACGTCAAGGTCAAAAAGTCAAATGTGTTTATATGTTGTATATGATTAGATGCTTACCGACGCGCCGAGGATAACAAACACATGCGGGTACTGCCCGTCGAAGTGGGTCCCGTCGTGGTCCATGTCCGCTGATTTCAGCGAGTTCCTGTAGAGAGCGAGGCATTCTTCGTTTTTCTCTGCAAATTATCAAGAAACAAGAATGAAAACAATGTTTGGTGATAATTACAAATGGCTGCTGGTGCTAGGTAACCAAAACACTAACCGTCACAATCCATTTTTGTGTATTTTTTTTAGGTGGTTTTCTTGTTATTTTAAAAGAAAATATTTGTGAGAATCAGATGTTCACTATTCGAGGTTGTGATCGCGAATGCAGCAGCATAACGCGCCGCGAGTGTATACCGCGATTAAAAATGACTTTCACAAAAACGTCCCGAACGAATTTTCAAGGTTGCCATTGGTTGCGTTGGTTACGAATAGTACAAATCGTGCTAAACCGTATCGCGCAACAATTTTCAACTAAATCGTTACAGCTAAAGGCGTGTTAGTGGACGAGTCATACGAGTCGATAATAGTAATACAACTTGTACAGAGTGTTTGTTTTTCATCTGTATTGTCTTTAAATTATGGAAAATGCAGTAAAAGTTTTTGTTTATTTTCGAATATTGTAATTATTACTTGAATAGAAATCAATTCTTCGTTCAATATCAATTTATTTTCTCTTAAATAAGGTTATGTTGTGTTAGCTATCATTTTTATGCCTAAAACAACTAAAAAACAAAAATTCATGTAATGTTAGTTGCATACATTGTTAAAATTCGATTAAAACACATCCAACATAACCTCAAAAAGTAAAATTCTCATTTTTTCATCAACATACACAATTATTCTTATTATCTTTACAATGTCTGTATATTTATTGCTCAACAGCGGAAATATTAACTCATAAAACTGAGATTTAATATTTTGACAGGACTGTACCACTTGTTCGTTCCTATTCATATATGGATTGGAATAAAAGAAAAGAAATCGCGCGGTTTTTGGAGATGAAGATAAAGTCCTACTTTTAATTTAAAGTTGGAGCTGCTGGTTGCGATTGAATTTAATTTGAATTTGTATCTAGTTCATGGCCATTGCAATATATCGATAGAATACTCGTATGTGTAGCACTTTATCACCTACACGATCAATATTATGTGCTCCTATAACAAATTCAAGAATAGACTCGTAAATTTTACATTAATTGATACCATATTACCGATCGTGCTCATTTATTATTTGATTCATGAGTTAAAAAAATCATGTCTCACTGAGATAATAAAGTCATTATAGATTAAAAAAAATAAGTATGTGTGAGTATTTAATCAGTTAATTATGTTTATGATTTATTTAATTGCACACTGATTCAAATCATTCTAAAGTTGAAGTTGATAAATAGTAAACTCGTTGAATTATTGGGTTTTAAAAAAAGTGTTGGGTTTTTGTGAAAGAAAAATAGGTTTTTTCATCGACTGGCCAATGAAATGGATTGGTGGCTATAAAGCAGTAAAAGAAGTTGCCTACTTTTGGTTTAAAATGACGTCTAAAACTGGAATTTCAATGAAATATTATTATTATCGACACTAGCGACACTCAAAAATTATATTTTAGGTTAAATTGGGCCTTTTACATTCGAAATTTACGAATAATACGAGCTAGGCTTCAAATAATGGCTGTCCATTGATTAATTTCCCTAATGAAAACAATTTTTACCCTGTTTTAACCTGTAAAGTCGACTATCAAATGTTTATGATATATATGATCTCATTAAAAGTTCAAAAAAGCTTTAAAAACACGCTCTGAGCTCTAAATTCGCTCCCAATTTGTATTATTTGCATTCTTCGCATGTTTAACACACCAATATCCAAAAATTTACTATCAATTAACTCAAAATAAATTCCAAAACTGTTACACAACAAACTGTAGTAAGTAATAATATATACCGCGTAAACTTTAATTTGTGATGATAATACACAATAATGATAGTGCGCAGATAAGAAAAGTAATTATGCCGCACAAAATTAACGAATATAATATATACGAGTACGAACATATTTATATATCTTACACTGAATAAGCACGTGCTTTTCGCCGGTTGAGATTACAAAGTTGAATAGTCACGTTACTTTGGCGATGCGATGCTAACTTGCAATTTCACGTTGCGTACGTCACGCGTTGCACAACCACGGGGACAGTCGATGAAATTGAAGTCGAATGCATTACAATTACAGGCATTACAGGTTGCGGAACGTCACAAATCGCGAACAATGAAACAATCATCATTATAGGACACGGCCGGTATGTGCAAGTGTCAAGGTTGGGTTACGTTACATAATGACAGCATCAAGATGCTAATAAAGTTGCATATATCAAATGGTCACGCACAGAGGTTTAAAAAGACATTTTTACACTATTATTAACTCAACTTTCACTTTTGTGTATGTATTTTTGTGTTTATTTGTAGGTTAAGACTATTTAAACTTAATAAAAATTAAAAACCTCACAAAACAAACAAAAATCTCATGTTTTCTAATTTTTATGTCATTTATGGTGTCATATTGGTTGCATATATTAAATAATCATACGCAGAGAGTCAAAAGTGTCTTTTTACACCATTTTAAGCCTAACTTTAGGTTTATTTCTAGTTTAAGTCTATTTAAACTTAATAAAACTGAAAAATATCTCATGTGGCGTGATGTTTGTTATTTATTTTTATCTGAAATCATCAACCAAGAGAGATAATTCGTTTTTACATTCTCACGCAAGTCACGCTGCCCGCTGATTGCAGGCAAAAACAAAACATTACTCACAATTAACAGGCCAATATAATTACGTGTTGAAATATCCGGCTGACATGAATATTCATTCATTCATTCAATCAATCGCATAAAAAGTACGCCAAAGAAACAAAATTTATCAAAATAAAAATAAATACTACTTACTTGCCATTTAACTTCTTGTAATAAACTTATTTTAAAATAAATTGAGCGAACTTGAACTAAAACTGGTTGTCGTTGTAGTTATAGGTAATACTGGTACTGGAAATACTGAATATTGCGAGGTCATGCACTCGGTGCGGACGCGCGTAATGAAACACAAACTTTTCGTCGAGCGGGTTGACGACGACGCAGCGCTCCGCAGGTTCGGCAGGTACTTGAAAAGTTTACGTGCGCTGCGTCGCTTTTAAGTACACACTCGAACAATGCCGACACAACGACCCACACCGAGGCCCACTAATCATCATGCTTCACAAACGTGTTTTTGCACAATTAATAGACCGATTTCAGAGATTTTAAAAGCTTTTCAATAAGAAATCAAAATGGCGCTTGTAGGTAATTACAAAAACAAGATAAACGCGCGCGTCGGTAATGTAGGGAGCAAAACAACCAGTGGTAATGATAATTAAACGAAACAAGAAGTAGAATGTATCTAATCAGTGTTAACGTTATGCAAAATTAATTGAAAACGAAACTCACCGTCACGTCTTCCTCGTCTGGTGGCGGCCGGACATCTTGGCGTCGCGCCGAGGATTTGATTCATTGATCGACGGACGGGTGCACAGGCCGTGGCGTCGCTTGAGAGGATTCCTTGTTTTGCGGCGTATTAACACTCTCAGTGACACGATAGACACCGGTTTTACTATTTCCTCGTCTGGTGCACTTGTCTGTTTACTTTATTGCCCCGGTAAAATGGCGTCAAATGCGGAATTCGCTTCAAAACGTGTGAAACTTAAAAAGTTAAGATTCCATATTAATTCCGCCATCATAAAATCATTTCAATTTTCAAATCTGTTGAATAAATGAGTTTAAAAGCAACATAACCTCACTTTTATAGAATTTGTAACATTTTAGAGGTTATAATGTATGTTTTCAGGTTATTTATTGATCTTATGTATTGTTTTTGATCACATTGAGGTAAAATATTAATACTATCTGTAAATATTATACAATCTCATCCATCTCGACATAATAACATCAATCGAAAAAGTAAAACAAGTCAGTTTCCATCTAATATCCACAGCGATTCTATTTTATTATAAAATATTATGGCCGTTATGACGAGTGTAAAGCTTTGTAATCCGTATTTGGGTTCATTTAAAATATATATAAAAAGAAAACCGACAACTCCAAAACAATTCCAAATCAAATCATCAACTGTACAAACTTATTCAGCTACCGCGTTAAATCACCTATGCGTCTAATCTTAAAAACTAAATCATTAGTAGATCTACAATCACAAATATTAACAAACATACTCATACTACATATACACAAGTATAATAAGATATAATATGGACATCGTCGTCGTACGTGGGCGGTACGAGCAACGAGAATAAATAGTTTTGCACACGCATAGCTGCCATTCATCAGTAATTATAGGTTATTAGTGTTTAAATAAGAAAAACAATACTTGCACACGGCGGAAGGAAGTGTAATACGTGTCTGACCACATTGTTATCGCGCTTGAATAACTATATCGGGACAATACAGGACGATAACGAAGCCAAACATTCTGTTAAATCTTTCAAAAGATAAATTTTTGCTTGAAAATGTTACATAACCTCAAAAGTTAATGTAACAGCTTCAAACTAACTTCGTTTATATTAAAGCTGGCGTAACATTTAGTAACAATTGTGGCGACAATTGCGCTAAAAATGGAAGAAAACTGCGCTTGTATGGCCCTAGATCCTATACATTTGCTATAGGAATTAATTTCATCGTTAAATATTCAATCAAATATATAAATATGGCCACACGTTTCAATAGTTGCACTTTTTAAGTTTTTCTTTTTGTTTTTTGTTTCGTTTCACTGGTTTCAAGTCTTTTAAATTTTGTTTAAGGCCTTCAAAGTTGTCAAGTGTTTAAATTTGTCTCTGCGTTTCAGTGTTTCGAGTGTTGTGTGAGTGTAATTCGTAAATATCGTGTAAATTTCTCAAATTTTCAACTGTAGGCACGAATTTAAGTTTTCTAGCACTTTTCTCGTATTTAAGAGAAAAGTTCATCTGCAGACGCCGCAAAAACAGGCGTCGAATTAAAATTAAATAAACAGTCAGTATTTGCACTTAGTAAATAGTTAGGAACTAAAATTACACAAATAATAATTTACGTATTTAAATTTAAATACCAATTATTGCAAAATATAAAAATTTTTGTAAATTTTGCAATATGATACCTAAATAATTTACCTTCCTATTGAGATAGGAACCGAAACGCGAACGATTTTTGATTTTAAAGTTTAAAATATAAAAAACAATCACAGAAAAAAAACCACACCTCTTTTGGTGTTTTGATGGGCGGAGTTTCAACTCCCACCTTTACTCATCCTCCTCACTGCAACTTAATGGCGGCGGTGGTGGAGGCGGCGAAGGTGATTCCACTTCGATCGCTTGCCGATCGTGATTCGTCGAACGCACCTTAACCTGCACTGGCATCCCGTGTGCATGCGGCGAACCATGCAGCAGGGGTGTACTCACCCCTGACACCTCCCCAGCAGCTAAGTACACCATACTAGCTGCTCGCATGGACGAATTATTTTTGTTTTCTGGATTAGTTTCTGTAAATAAACCAAACAAAAATAAAATATACTGAATATAAACTTGTAAGTTTGGTTGCCTACCATTAATAATCAGCGTGTATTCATCCGGTGGCATTAAATCATCATTACTCCTTTTTGCCGAGTCACCCGTACCACTATCCTTACAAGATGAATGTTCTGATGCATTATCAGGGTATCTCTTCTCGGAAAAGTCCAACATTACAGTTGAGTTGAGATTCCGCACACTGGAACCACTCATTCCCTTCCGCGTTTGATAAATAATAACCACCCATATAAAAGAGGTTAGAACCGCGCATGACACAACAGTAATGATAATAATGCCCATCATATCACTGAAGGGCATATTCCCAGGCTTGACGATGATTGTACTATGACCCACTTCCACACCCAGAGTATTATTCAGCTTACAGGTGTAATTTCCCGCATCGGAGAAGACGCTATCCACAATAATCATCAATTGTTCCTCAGCAGTAAAAAAATGTCTCTCTGTGGGTGTAATAGGAATATTATCCTTATACCATTGTATCGTAGGCTTCGGCGATCCACTCGCCATGCATTGAATGACAACAGATTCACCCATCTTGACGGTTTTATTCTCCATCGGTTTCGAAAACGAGGGGCGTTCTTCCACAATCAGCGTAGCATTCGCTACAATACTACCAGCTGCATTATGCGCAGTGCAACTATACACGCCCATATCCGATAGTTTCGCACTGATGATAAAAAACATATCATCGCCGGACATAACCTGCATGCGTCGTTCGCGCGCCGCTGGAAAATCATTGCCGCCATCTTTCTGCCAGGCGATTTCCGGCTGCGGTTCGCCCGCGGCCGAGCAGACGAGTTTCGCCGTCGCGCCTGCCTGTACAGTTATATTACTCGGTATTTTCTCGAACGTGGGATAAATAAGCACAGCGATGCTGGATTTTCGCGTGTATGAAGTGCCGAAGCTGTTCGAGACGACGCACTGGTACTTGCCGGCGTCGGCGTGTTGCACGCGTGAGATAGTCAACTGCGAGATGCTCTCGGTGTTGTTACCGTCAGTGGTAGCGCGTACGGTCATGTTATTACCCGGATGACGCAGTTCCACATTATCTTTTTTCCATTTGAAGACCATCGGTGATGGGGAGCTGGAAACAGCGCGGCAAGTGAGAGTTATGCTTTCTTCTTTTAGAGCCATGATTTCAGCGTCTGGTTCTTCTATGATGCGTGGTTTTGTGAGATTGTCACAGGTGAAATTGTTTGAAGGGACGTTGAGGAGTGAGCGACCACGGAGCCATTCGGGGTATGCGCAGACTGTTGTCACGTTCAATGGACGTGTATGGAGGAAATCGGAGAACCATTGGAGGTTGCAATCGCAGAGGAGTGCAGAGGTGTTTAGAATTAAAACCTGAAAAAAGTTTAAAAAATTAATTTTGGTGTAAATTAAACAGGGAAATGTGAAAAATTTACCTCTAATTGTTGTAAATCTTTAAAAGCATTCAGTTGAATACCTCCGATGTTGTTATTATTCATATCCAGGTATTTCAACTGTGTCAAACCGGAAAATGCGTGTTTATTGATCGATTTGATCTCGTTTGACGCAATTGAAAAGTTGCGAAGATTGCTTAATCCACGATAGACTCCATTCGGGTCTTCGATGGACCAAGAAATTTTATTCACGTTCAGATTTCTAATTAATAAAAAACATGTTAACCATTTTTCTTTATAAGTAAAAATAATAATAATGACTTACAGCACATATAAATTAGGCGTATGTGAAAACGCACTCTCCTCAATATTCGTAATCAAATTATTCTGCAAATTTAATACTTGCAGCAGGGACAAATCACGAAAAGAGTCCCTGCGGATGTATTTCAATGCGTTGGAAGAAAGATCTAACTCTATCAACCCTTTGCAGAACTCCCACGCATCGCTGTCAATAGCGGAAATGCGATTGTTGCTCAGCGAGAGACTTGTGAGGCTCTCCAGGTTGTAGAGCCAGGATTTCTTGATTGATTCGATGAAATTGTAATCAAGTTGGCTGGAAAAATAGAATAAATGTAGGTTTTTTTTAAAGAATGGATTATTTTATGACTTACAGTTGTTTAATTCGGGAAAGACCAAAAAATGAACCGTCTGGAAGGTTGCGGATCTTGTTCCGTCGAAGACGGAGTACTGTAACGTGTTCCAGGTACTGAAAACTCAACGCCGTAATATTTTCCAATTGATTACGGTTCAGTTCTCTGTAAATCATAAAGAAAACATGTTACCTTACAAATTTAAAATTTATTTGGGATGTATATAACGCAAATTACAGGCATACGTACGTTTAGTTTATGGACGTGAGAAATAAAAGATTGTTAATTTTAGAAGTGCTTAGTCGCTTTAAAGCAAATTTAAACATTAAAATTGGTCTTTTACTTCAAAAACGTGAAATTCGAATGGTTTAATATATTATTCAGTTCATACAATATTAATTAAGTTTGTTTTATAATTATAACCATTATCTTGTGAATATTTTAGTTATTTGCGTTAATTACTAAAAATTGCGTTGTTTTTATTCGATTTTTGGCGATAAAACGCGTATTTAAGCTCAAAAATTGATGTTGAAAATTACGATTTTTTTAATTATTCCAGAATTTAGAACCACGATACAACTATTATTTCAGGTGTAATTTAATTTTTAGATACGCCGAAAACGATATTGTGTATTTTAGTAGTGCTTAGTCGCTTTAAGGGGCACACCTAGTGTGAAATTTTCAAAAAATCGAAAATTTTTTTTTACCATATTTCGATAGGTTATACCTTTTAAAATAACATACTAAAATTTTAACTTGATATCTGAAATAGTTTTTGAGTAACAGCCATTTGAAAAAGTAGCCGCTCGGCAGTTAGATAGTTGCATTTGATCTTTAAACGCGTTTTTCTCGAAACAGCATTTTTCGAATTTGCTGGCGTGATTACTCGAAGACAAATGATCCGATCGCTATCAAATTTTTTTTGCATCTCCTCTATATAGTTCTCCATACAATGACCCTCCAGTTTTATGATCTGATCAAAAATCGAATTTTGGCTGGCCAAAAACCACCAAAATTTTTGGAAAAATTTAACTTTTTTATTCAAAGTGCCGCCATTTTGTCA
The DNA here is from genome assembly GCF_025399875.1 of Dalotia coriaria. NCBI lineage: Eukaryota > Metazoa > Arthropoda > Insecta > Coleoptera > Staphylinidae > Dalotia > Dalotia coriaria. The sequence goes on from NW_027045450.1 coordinate 5,982,043, forward strand.
ATTTTTGATTTTTTTGTTCGCCCGAGGGTCATTGTATAGAAAATATGTTTTAGTTTAAGGAGAATTTTTTCTGTTTGGTTTTGTCGACGGAGAAGGCTGCAATCACGCCAGCAGTGGAGGACCTTTTTTTTTGGCGCCGCCGGAGATCGCGTGTCATTCCAAAACTAATAAATATTTTATTTCAAAAAATTTACTGTGTATTCACAAAACATGTATAAATATACCCTCAAAATTTTAAATAAGTGGACTCACTAGTTTCCTTTATATTTAATTCCAAAAAATGGCCATTTTTTAAGTCGTCACACTAGGTGTGCCCCTTAAAACGCAAATTTTAGCAGAAAACTCGGCATTTTGCTTAAAAAAACTAGAAATTCTGATCATTTAATTTTTTTCTAGTATTTTCTAAATAACTGCCTAATGACTCTTGTAAAAACTTAACTCAATTGTACCGTTCTTTAAACAACTAAACATTTATATAATAATTTTTGAAAAAAAACTATTTTAAGTAATACCCTCTCACTAAAATCTGCTATAAATAGAGCAAAGGAATAAAGCACTTCATAAACCACGCTATAAAAACCCAAACAAAGGCAGAAATCGTTGGTTGATAAGATTACACTCCACTCAACGTCTTACAGTACCTATGCCTATTATAGCGCAATCGTGCAAATCCTTCTGAGTGATAAGGTTAAGTATACACAGCGATAACAACAATACACATCCTATTTGGAGCGTTTATTTTGACGTTGCGACGCGCGGAGCGGAGGCGTAGTGTAAATAAGAAACAAAACAAACAAGCGTTCGTTGTATGTTACCAAGGGCCAGCTAGCAAAACATCGAAAATTTTCCAAAGCCGAAAATAACATAAACTTAAACATAATACTACGTTTAAATAGATTAAATAATATTTGATTGTATAATTGTACTTACAGCACTTTAAGATTGGTTAACTTTCCAAAGTTCTCTTTGTAGATCACCCGGACGCGGTTCTTGTTCATCTTCAGCTCCTCCAGGCGGGTGAGGTCCTGGAGGATGGATTTGTCTACTTGGCCAATGTGATTATTGTTTAAACTCCTGAAACAAAATAAAAGAAAAAAATTTAAAACATTTTTATTTACATTAAAATGAAAATCTCGTATTAACATCATTTTTCTTATTTATTATTCTGTGAAGTTTTGTGCTCTAAAATTGACGAGTATCGAAGAAAAATCATCAATTAGATTAAATAAAACCAGAAAATTGGGTAAAATTAAAAATCAGTATCAAAGAAAATGATTTGTTGTGAAAACATAGTAAAAATATTTTGATCAACTATTTAACTTTTATTTTATACGAAAAAATACCTGAAAACTTCAAGAAATCCAAAAAATTTCCACCAACTTCGAAGCCAACCTGTATTTCTAAGAACCTTCGGAATTTATACTAAGAATCCCCACATACTTAACACCTCTATAATTCACAACAAAACGGAAAATCCTATTTACCTCAAGGAGAAAGAAAATTTAAAAAAATTAAACAAAAGCGCACCTAACACACATTAAAACTATAAACCTAACTCAGTGGAAATCCCCTAATCCATACAATAGATGACGTGATTTGCGTGGTCGTAGAAACATGTCACATTGTAAAAATATCACGTATCAATGAAATTTTATGCATTGTAATGACATTGTAACACACATATTGCAATTACACGAATCAATTTTTTCAATTCTCTGAAACCTCTCATTGTCGCTGTTTCTATTCCCAGTTCCAGCACGTACATGTGTGCAATTATGAAAAACCATCCGTTACAAGTGTGTTAGATGATTCATTGATGATTTGATATAGGATGTTGATGTAGTTAATAACTTCCAGCGAAACCATGAATAATACCAATACACACACACACACATTACATTATTCATATTCATCTGATCTTTGTGTGTAGAATATACGCGGTTATATGTTATATGTTGTGAGTTATGCTCGGGCGTACGATTATGATTACGAAATATTTTTCATGTTCGTGTGTTTATTGTTTATGATATATTCTCGGTCTGTGGCTTATATTATATGAGAAGCGTGCGAATCGGGATTTATCAATGAAAACTCGTCGACAATCGCAGTGAATGAAAACAAATCGAACTATCACGAGTTGAGTATCATCTGTAAACATCTGACATGTAATGAGTTAATTGTTATCAGTGGGGAGGAGGATATAAAGTCTGGACGTCTGAGACAGCGAGTAAAAATACAGCAGATGTTGCTGCAATTCATTAGATTATCAATAAAATGCAACTTTTTGTTGCATCATTTCCATCAGCAGTAATTAATCACGTTAATTATGTTGAGTTTATCGGTATTTTTGTTAATTATGAAATTTTACTAATTGTACAGTGTAGAGATGTTTACAGTGATAGTTTAATGTTCTAGATTTGTTGAGAAATCATTCGAAAGGATTAATAAAATGTTGTTTATAGTAAAATGGGTAAAATATTGAATTTATTTTGAAACCATCGAATGTAGGATAGTGATTGTTTCAATAATTCATTATACCTATATTTAATTATGTATTAAATTATGTACAAAATTTGATAAAAACATTATCAGAAAAAATGTTACAGACGAAAGTTACGCTCGATTTTAGATTAAATATGAAAAAAGTTGAAACAAATGGATTTATAACAATCTATGAAAATTGTATTATGAAAAACTTTTTGTAATTAAATTCTAAATAAGCTTGTGAAAGAATTAGTAAAATATCTTATTGCGTTTCGGAGATATTAATTAAAAAGTAGCTGAGATTAAGGGGTTAATCGAACGAATTATGCCAAATAAACGCGTTTTCTTGTAGTTTTCAGTAATTTACGCAAATTCTACATAAGCTAGGAAAATACTAATTACAAATATTGATTCTGTATTAAATTCTACATCTAATGAGACAATTATTTCCTAAAATTCATTATAACAATAGTTATAGACCAATAAAGTTGAATTTCATTAAGACTGAAATTTGACACTGAATTAAGTTGTAACTCGTGATAAAAAATTGTTTTTATCAACATTTATATATAGTAGATTTGCAATTTAAAACAGAATCGAATTTTAAAAGATTGATTACTTGTAAACTTTTAAAGATATAAATCAAATTAAAGTCCTATCATATTTTTAATGTCCTCCTCGACTTTAATTAAAACCCCGATAACCAACTGCTATTCTAATAATAATTTCTATGTTATCACCTAATTATCTCGCAATATTTACAAAAACATCAATTGTTTGTGAATTAATATATTAAACAATAACACGATAATACTCAGCTTATAATATCAGTTTCAAAACACGTAAAACACCCAATCTAAAATATCAATTTCAATAAACGCGCCGAAATTTATTTTCTTTCTCAAATCGCATATAAACACCAAGCAAACCAAGTAAACCAAGCACTGTGTGACCAACAACCAACAACCGACAACCAACACAACTCGAGAGCATGTGTTGCATTGTGTTTGCATCGTGATGCAATGCGCAATGATTGCCCGGCCTGCGCTTGCATTTGTTCCTTCAATTTACAATTGTCCGACTTATGAATGAATGAAAATAAATAAATCGTTGCTCAAGCCTCAAGTCTCAAGTGTTCATTGTTCAATGAAACCTAATATACACAGTGTAAACTATTCCACGAACGCGCCAACAACAAATTGAACATATACGAAAACACACAACACACAAACAGCACATGAGTAAACTTTAGATTTCATTTTCTTTTATTTGATTTGAGTATTCGACCAAAAAAGGCGAAACAAAATAAACTCGCAGCTATAAAACCTTCAATAAAATCTTGCGTCTTGCATCTCGAATCGTAAATTCACGCACGTCAAGCATTGAATATAAGACTCAAAGATTCTTAGGCTGTGATAACCAAAAATACCAATACAACCAGTTATTTGAATATTCTGAATATATCTAAACGAACACATTGTATATGGAAGCACCAAATAAGGAGATTAATGCAACGCATCCAATTGATAGTAATATCAAGTGAAATAAATTGCATTATGACCACATCAGAATACTAAGCTCTTCTCATACTAAACCCACCAACATCTCCGCTTAGCTCAACTCATCAACCATCAATTGTTATTTTATTTTTTTGAATTTTTTATTCAACATTTATAACACAGGTGTTTTTCTAGATTTTTTTATTTTTTCTCTCCTGATGTGAAGAGAAAAATAAAATTCAGATTTGCTCCTTTGTGCACACGTCTCTCATTCTTACATTGTATTATCACAAAATAAGATTTCCAACGAAGGCGCATTATTCCTCGGTCTTCCAACGCACGGAATAGAAGGTGTTCTTTCTTTGGGTGTGAAGATTCGACGCGTCCTCCGCTTCGTTTAAAATTTATTGTTGCGGGCACACCGAGAGATCTTCCGATTTAAATGCAGCCACTGTGGATGGAGAAGGACGCGGCGAGCGCGACTGAGAAACACCACCACCGCTGAAGGAACCAGCCGGACGGGTATTGGGTATTCTATTCAAAAGGCAGCGCGGGCACACCACACAACAATAACATACCTTTTCTCGCCTGAACGCCCGAACGCATACATATAAACACACGTGTAGAAGAAATGCGGCTTAAAAAGGGCATTCGGATACAGCCGCTTGCTTTATATAGCATACACATATACTTTTAAACATGTGTATGAATACTATTCATGGATTTCTTGCTTTCTATGGGTTGGTGTGCTGCACCACAATACTATTATATGCCACGGACGAAATGCAAGTGGACGGCTGGGCTGCAAGTTGTGAACCCTGCGGACCAACACATTCCGATCTCGCGCTCATGATCTTTACTTCACACCTCGCTCACACCACTGTGGTTAATGGAGGGTTCATGGTTCATGGTTGCCGGGGAAGCCATGTGTGGTATAATGTATGTCTTCGGTTGGTGAAATTGATGCCTTTTGGGACAACCAGTCTCTCGGTTGATGCAAGATCAATTGATTGTATGTATATTGTCGTCTATGGTAGAATAGTCACAGTCGAGTTCACTAATACGAATTGATGGGGTTTGAGTTTTTAATTAATGACAAAGGGACTAGAGCTAAGGAAGGTAGAATAATGATATTGTGGGAGCTTACTCCAGAAAGTGTAAGAGGCGAATAAGAATCTAATAGTATAATAAGAATCAGAGCGTTTAATCAACCGAGTGTTTAACAATGTTTAGCCACGTGATGCTTACGCTATTTTTTATGTTTCTACTCTATTTCCACGTTTAGGTTTTTGTAGTGGAACTTTTGTATTGTAAAACTTCGAACTTCGAACAGGAAACTGGCATTTCATAGGATCTTGTGCTCCACCCCATGACTAAAGCCCGTGACTAAAGTACTTTTAACGGCTTCAGCCGTCCGCGTTTAAAATAATAATTTGTAATTTTAAGGATTTTACCGACTTTTTATAAATTTTTTCCAAAACTATTCAAGTTATAATAAAGATTTTTACATTACATATTAGATTGGGAATTCAATTTTACATCAACATAACGTGAGATTTGACAAAATAAAACACCGGAAACCAAGTTATCGCAGTTATTGCCCAATAATTCATAAATGATAAATACTGCAATTATAATTCCTTCGACAATCAATTCTGTATTAAATTCTACACAAAGAGGACACAAAATTTGCGAGAATAAGCGATCACAAAATTAATTATGGTCAAATAATTAAGAATTTTGTTAATTAATCAAAATATCTTCATAACTTTTATTACAAAAATGTTATCATTAAACTCTTAATGATAATAGATGCTAAATTAAATTCTAAACCTATATTTCCAAGAATTATTCTTCCGGTTTATTGCATTTTCGCGTTATTGATTAAAGACTACCGAGAGTAAATTACTCCACACCATTCCCAAACCGGTACTTATCCCGCGGCCATTTGTAAACAAAACCACCCGCATGTGTTATTTAATTGAACAATTAACACTTACAGTGTCTTCGTCCAATTAGGCAGATTGGAAGGCATCGCATCCAGGCTGCGATTGACGCAGGAAATCGCCGTACTGAGACTAATGCAGACGTCGCGATAGTCCAGCGAGACGGCGTGCGCCGCGACGCTCAGGCGGCAGCAGCACACCACGACGGCGATCAACGTCGCCGCCGTCGAAACACCCACCATTTTGGAAACGGAAAAAACGCACACACTCACTCACACCCGCGTGCGTGCGTGCACGTAGTCAACAACACAACACAACACACACAGCGCCCAACACACAACTGCTGACCGAAACGCAGCAGCAGGCGTATACAACACACCGCAGAAGCACGGGGAAGCGCGCACACGTTATCCGTGCGAATCGGAGCTCATCGTGTGTGCGCGTCCGCGATGCCGTGATTATTCACTTGTCGTGGAAGTCGAAGGTGGCGCGGAAATGCGGGCGCACGTCGGCGTTGTGAGAGATTTTCACGCGAATGCTGACATACTGCTGCGCGTCAGCGGTGCCATAACAGTGGAGAGCGCGCGCGCGACCGTGGACGGATAGAGGAACGCACACCACCGGCCACGAGTAATTCTACACTGAAGTGAGAAGCGAGAGGAAAGAGAAAACGCAGCGCACGCAGGTAGTGGCGCTGTTGGCTGCAACTACGCCAACTATACGTACTTAAACGCCAACGCAGTGTGACTTAACTTAGTAGCGGCCTACAGTACTACAGCCAACAGCTTCATAACTCAACGTGCAGAGGGCGCTAGGAGTAATAGTGTGATATTGATTTATAGCTGTATACTACCCAATAAACGCATAAAATGTGTTTGAAACTCAAAATAAACCCATAAATCAAGCAAAATTCTTGTAAAATGCAAAAAAATTGTATAAAATTTAATTTTTAAACTTTCTACTACTTAAAACAAAGATTCTGTGGGTGTGTCGTTAAATATTATCAAATTATTTCACTTTAAAACCAATTTTAAATGCTTCTGAGTAAAAAATAAATAAATAAAGCAAAGTCAACAAAAGCAATCGACAACAAGATATCTTATCACTGGCATTTTGCATCGGATGATTTCATACTTTCACACATATATACAATTACATCATATTTATGTTTTGATTAATGGGAATCAGCCCGTGTCAAGTTATTATCGCCATCCAAACAAAAATAATAAACAAATAAAGTATGCGCAGATTTGGTTAGGTTCCTTTAAGGTAGACAACCCAATACATTAATTTGGCAATAAATCACGCAAATGTATAGAATGATAAACTTATTAAATGATGATTGGAGTGGTGTGATGTATTGCTCTGCAATGTTGCGCAAATTAATAATATTAAAGTAAAACATTATTGCATCACGTGCCTCTTATCCGTCGTTATTATAGTATTATTGGTATTATCGATAATAATATTGGTGTAATGTGATATTAGCATTATTGTTAATAAAAATATTCTTTGTTTTTTTCGTGTTTTTTTTGGAAAAAATTGAAAAAATGTTATAAGCTAGTATTGTTTTCAACTTTACTTTTAAAATATTCCATTCATTGAGACGTCGAATTGTCTATAACCTGTTTTTCATGCAAAAACTAACTTTTGCACGCATAATTTTTAGTAAAATTGTTAAATATTTTTACTTTCTTATTCAAGACCTTGTATGTGCCGATTCTATCAATAAAATTCGCAGTTTTATTTTAAAGAAATAAGAAATGCTAATAATGCACTTCAGCGCCATCTAGGATTCAATTATTTTACTATAATTCTAATCGAAGGTCTATACCAATTTTCATCCCTTATTTAACACCCTTTAAATCACCATTTTTGATATTTTAATACTTATTCTCTTATTCGGAGTCAAGACGAATCCAAAAAATCATTGATCATCTAAATCTGTCCAACCGTTCTTGAGTTATAAAAGCTGTAACTAACACAACATTGTTTTATGCATATAAACGTACATATTACATTGTATAGAATATCAAATATTTAATTATTGGCATTTTTTCAATATTTTACTTAATGACTTGACGTTTGAATGCAAAATATGATTAGAATAGTTTAAACAATGGGCAAACGTCAACGTTGATAGACGTCAGTCCTAACCTTGAACTCTCCGGGACATAACCACAACCACAACCAAGAACAATAAACTTGCGATGCGATGTTTATGTTGCGATGGCGCGAATATGCGAAAAATGAAACGAGTTGTCAACTTTGACACACGTGTGTCAATAGCTCATAAATGTGCATGTGTAGTCGGTGCATGGAAACAAATATTAGACCGGTGCATTATTGTTCAAATGCAAATCTATCGTCTAATGTCTACATCATTATGCATTGTTTGATAATGTTAATATTGAACTAGGTACATATCTAATAAAGTATTAATTATTTATTATTTTGCTTGAATTTGTTGCAAATGGAATATTTTCTTGTTTCTTTTATTATTTTCATTGTTTTTTTTTCGTAATTTTTAGAATTTGTGCAAAGAAATGTTGTAAAAGAACAAAAGTTTCCAAAAATATTAAAAACTATGAAATTATATTTAATTTTGGGGGTACTAGATGGCGCAAGTAGTTAGTTTAAGCAGTTGAGTACTCATTTTAAAAGCGCCACAGTAACTTAAAAATCATATTTTAAAGAAAAAAAGTTTTAGTAGAAACTGAACACGTTAATTTTTATGGGTTATGAGTAAAAATGAACAAAATAAGAAAAAAATTGTGCAAAAATGCTTAAAAACAAAAATTTGTCTACAAAAACATAAAACTGGCCCTATACACTCATGAAAAATAATAAATACCGCCCTGACCATTCCATAAGACCAGTCTAATACACTAGATACTTTCCAATAGTAAATTTTACTTTTTTTGTGTTACCCTGTCCCGAATCTTCATTTTTTGCCAACTTTTCCGTCAACAAATATTGATTCCCAATGTCAATGACGTGTAAATGGTGTGATGTTGCACGAGGAGATGTTTAGCAAATTATGATGACAACATCAACAACGTTTCAAAAACAATCACATTAATTTGACAACAAATCGTGCAAAATAACTACACAGTGTTGTTATTCACTACGTTATGAGAATGACGTAGGAAGTGCGTTGTGTTATTTGTATTATACCATAAATAATAACACTTTTTGCGAAGCAATTTGAAGAATTTTAAGTTTTGCGAAATGATTAAACTATTTTCCAAACATTTCCAGTTACTTCCACTTCACGATTTAAGGTATTTCAGGGAAATGCATAAATATTGACATGACAGTCCAAAGTTCGTCAAAATATAGTAATGAGGTAATTTAGCCAAATTATTTGTGCTATTATATTAGTCAATATTAGTTAAAATTGTCAATAATAAACAATTATTCAGTTGAAAATTTTGGATAAAAATGTGTTAATACTTGATTAGCTGAAATCTTTGAATTATTTATAAAAGAATATACTAAGTGCTTACCAAATCACATGTATTTGCATTTTTATTCTACTACAAAGTTATCTTCCAAAAATTGATAAAAACAAAAAATATTCCAATATTTTGCTTGTTATACGAAATATGATCCAAAAAGATAAAAATTGCATCACTTGACGATATAATTATTAAATCCAAAAATGGATATCTATATTTTTTTCGTTACTACATAAAAAATAATTATTATTAACCCCTACTTTACCATAATATTATACTAAAATATATACCTAATCTCATACTATTAATACTACCTCCTAGTATAATATTTCCCCATAATATCTATTTTCAACAAACCAGAAACATATTTCCATTGCTTAATTTTACTATTTTACTAATTACAATGATACCGACAACGACAACAGAATCTTTAATTATTTTTTGCACGCATCTGACACGTGGAATACATAAAAGTAAATACTTGAGTGTCAACTAAAACATTCTTTATTTTCATAGTTAAATAAACGTTTCCCGATGACAAACGTGCCAGCTGTCATAATACATTATATTCTTTATGTATGTAGCTATGTCGATAATATGATTGCTAAAAAAATGTATAAAGACGTATTAAAATCTATCTATATCGACTGTATGGGTATGTTTTACTCCTGTTTTGTCCTTGCCCTTTGTAAGTCTATATTTCTGGTATATTGAAGCTATTCATTAGGTGCACTTTAAAATTATTACCTATTACCTATCACTTACTACTTACTTTCATGTTTATGGGGTAGTACATACTGACACTAAATATACGTCTGCGTTTACTATCACTCTATTTGCTGATAATGAAAATAAAATGAAAATAATAATGATAATAATAATAATCATATTGAAGTTGAATTACCAATAAATATGTATTAAGTAACACGTTCCTAGTTATCAAGTGCTTTAAAATATGTTGGAATTTAAATTAAAGTTGAAATTTTAGAAAATAGAGTCTAAACCATAATAATAATTTTGGTTTAGTAGTTGTAGTTGCCAATAGGAAAATGTGATCCTGTTATCATTCTATAAGTTATAAGTTATCCATAAACAGAAAGCAAATTAAGCCAATGATTGAGCATGATTTGATGCTTATCGGATCAATTCTACGGCAAATAAAGTCATTCGAAAGAAAATACAACCTAGGTGTCGATTGGGAATAGGGATATGACGTCACTATTGAGTTGTTTGTCCTGATTGGTATTGTACATATCTGGGCGCTATCCCTGAACAGTTACTTCATATTAAAATAATCAACCAAGACACACTTACTTAATAAAAAAAAAATTATAAACACGTGTTATGTTCTCCATGACAATCTGATTTTCAATGATAGTCATTCTGCACATTATTGATAATAATTAAATTAAATAATAAGTAAATAATTAAATAATAACTAGAGAGCACAAAAACACCTACCTCTAACAATCTGATTGTAAAACCCCTAAACAACCTCTAAATCACCCCTGAATTGAAATATTACAAATTTTATTATCTCCACGTGTAGTTTAAACTTTTTAAACGTGTCTATCGTGTCAATAAGCTATCACTTACAAGTTAATACCCCACATAACACCACTCCTATAAATAATTATTTAATCACTAATAAAACAATTAAAAACCACCCTTTCTCCAATTTCCCACCCAAGTATAACACGATACATTTAAGGACAAAAAAGTAGCACAAAAAACAACACCACCATCCGTTTGTTTTCCTAACCTACTTTTACCATTCCATTTGATATCACCTATAACTTATAAAACATATTTACGAGTACTACAAGAAAAATCCAATAAACTTGACCAGCAACAGTACACATCAGTACACGCGCACCGAAAACACCTTAGTACCTCAGTACACATGCACTCAAATATCAACTTTACCTATTCTTACATTGTATTAACCATACAAAGTAAAAATCTGCCAAAATGTTCAACTTGCGTCAATAATTGATAATAGTTCCTTAAAACCAACGCAATTAACATGTCTGGTCAATTTACGCATGATGCGATCATACGATACCACATTCATCCTTTATTCTTTATTCTCACATCATCATTGGATAACAATGCCAAACATGACGACGAAATTGAAATCCATTCAAATCTAACACAAGCAACAATAAGCTACCAACCAAACCAACCAAAAATAGCACAAACTATTACTATTTTTAACCTCGAATCTTAACCTATATGCAACCTACGCCAATGCCTCTAACCTAAAAATTAAAAATGGCAAAACTCTGTCCATTCTGTGACCCCGCCACGCGACTCTACACTAATTATGCAATCGCAAACAATCGCTGGACAATGATAAGCAACTTATCCACTAGTTATGCATCCACAACGAATTACCGAACCAGGTGTACGTAGTTTATTATTGATGATAATGATAATCGTGCCATTGTTCATTGACTCCGCGCGCGCGAGTTCAAAGTGTTGCCTCAATCCATAACATTTATTCTCAAACAAAACAAAAATGAAAATATTATAGTTATAAGAGGTTCAGACAAATGAAGCCGGGTGCGGCGTGTGATCCGCGTGCATGAGTGTGTATCGTGCGTGACACGCAGTGTTTATTGCGCATGCGGAGAGTATTGATTCGCCGCGTTTGAATTTCCCGGCGAAAATCAGGTGAGCCCTCCGCTGACCAATGAGCACGCAGCGCTGCACCAATCGCGCGCAAGAATTATGGTGTGACTGTCGACAACGCCAACGGCAAAAGATACCCAAGTATTGGTGAATGTAATGTAATCCATGTTATTTTAAATATAAAATATTTATTAATTAAAATTACAACGTGAAATGTTATTTAACATGTTTATAAATAAACTTATGACACATGCACACAGAGAATATTATATACTACCACATATAGAATGATACGTCTGCCAAATTGGCCAGTGTGCCAGTTCGTGCAGCCTGCATGGTGAATGAATGCGCACGCCAGAAAAATAACGTGATTTCAGGCATTTCGAGTGTCGATTTTGAATCGCTAGATGTATCATGCCCACCTACCATTGGCACCCACCCCGCACGTGTTCGTGTGTTTCCGCGTGGCGCGACCCGACCTAGCCGACCGTCACCCCACTCTGGTATACACGTCGTATAAAAGCGCTGTAAGAGCGCTGCGAGCGTTCAGCTAACGACGGTGAGCCGAACTGTACCACTGTACACTCTCGAACCGTTCGCGTGTCGGGTATACACACAGTATACACCACAACCGGTGTATAGGTCGTGAGTGACATTCGAAACAATTTGTGAAGTTTTTTATTTGGGACTTACCAGAATATCCATCAAGATGAATACCTACGGCGATAATATCAACATCACCACAAACATGGAAAATAACAGGTTAGTTTTGATTCTTAGCCGAGAAAAGAAAAAAATGTAATGCGCGCGTCGCACGGCGATCGGAAGATTCAGTGGGCCAATCAAAACGCACGAAACAAGTGCAGCAGGGTGTTGAGGTGTGAGCGGTGTCGATGTGATCAGAATGGAATAAAACGTTTTTTTTCGTGAAGTTTAGAGGTGAAAGCTGCACGCGTTGCAGAATTTTTAAAGAAAAAGAATTGCTAATAACAAAAGTAATGGTCCGATACTAATTAATAGCGCGGTTGTAGTATGAAGGCGCGGACTTTATTATGCAATCCTTCGAATAAGTGTGTCAGATTGGTGTGCACATTGAAGAGTCTAAACAAGCCGAACGTTAAATATTTGAATATCGAAATACATATGTAATTGCACGCTGGATGAGAAATCGATAGCGACCCCGGTGCGCACACCTAACCATGACCTTCGCGTTGTGTCCTACAGCTGATTCTAGAATATATGCAACTTGCAAATCACGTTTAGCGCAGGAGTACAGTTAGAATTTTTTTTTAGGTTAGATTAGTTTTAAAATTTAGAAATTGTGATTAAATTTTATTCAGACTAGTGCGCGTGTGAAATTATATAGCAAATTGTAGATAATGTTGTTATCTAGTGATTTGTTAAACTTACTCAGTTGATTTTGTGGTTTTTCCGGATGAAAACTTAATTTTACGATGAGTGTTAAACGTGCTCGTCATCATTGTGTGTCACTTCATGTATAGGCAACCATGTATACACGAAAATAACAAACTGTCATTCTTCCGTTCCAGAAATTGTTTGCGCAGAATCGCTCGTCATGACGAAACGGAATTCTCCAATCAAAGCATCCTCAACGCAATGGAAAAGTTCGTCAAGAGTGTGAACACGATGGATGAAACCATCCTGGTGCCTTGCCGCCTCATGGATCTGAAAGTCGGCGATGATCAAGACCCATCGGCGAAACAAACCGCCGTCAGTGCAAACGCAAGTGCCAATGGAAAATCCAAACAAAACATAGGCAACCTCCTTAACTCAGCGGATCTCTTCGACGTCTACAATATGCTAAACAATATCAAAGAAAACCTCTTGTGGGGCCAAGCACAATCCGCTGACTTCGAAGAGGAAAGCACACCTGAAGTCAAACCACAGCCGGTGAAAGAACAAGTTCAAGTACAAGGTCAAAGCCAAACTCATCAAAAGGGTCACGTGAGACGTCCGTCAACTGTCAGCGTCTCTTCGACAAACTCCGCCTCGAGCATCAGCGACTCCGACTCGGAAATCGGCGCAGATGGCGCTGAGAACGATTCGGGCATTGAGGAATCCCATCAGGATGTTGCCGATCGCACCGCGCAAGTCGCACACAATTTCCGGCGCCATCTACACGGCTTGACAAGAAGTCTCAAGCAGTTGACAGACGCCGCGCAGTACCTCACGACACGCTACCAGCATGACATCGGCAGTCCGATTTGATGATGAGTTGGCATCATTCACCATCGAATATTAAATTAAAAATTACAAAAATGTTGAACTTGTGATTGAAGTCTGTGCGCGCGCATGCAGTGAATCTATTTAGTCTAATTTGTATACCATTGTGAGAGGTGGAGAAGGAGAGGAGGGGGGAGAAGAACATAACCTATCATCTGGACTACCTGCTGCTACTACAAAACTATTCCAATTGTTTAATTTTTTATTATTACGGCGTGAATTTGTAAAATTCGAAATTTTTGAGTTGTTTCTAGTAGTGTTAGGGATGTAAGATGGTTGGGAACGTGTGAATGTTGCAATGTGTGCATGGATGAATGTGGAAGTGAGTGCAAAGGTGGGTAGATAGATTAGATGTGTATATTTTTTAAGATGAACGCTGAAAATAATTTATTATGTCTAGGCATTTGTTATCCTTTGATTGTACCTCTTGGAATATTGAAGTTTTATTAATATAAAGAAGTACCAAAATATTTATTTTGTTTTAAAAATATTTAACATGTGATTTTTACTCATACATTATGTTACAATGCCAAGAATATATATGTTGCGATGAGGTTGGGATTTTCCACGAAACATCAGTGGGTTATGAAAAAGTGACGCCATTTTAAAAATAGTCACTGTGTCTATTTCTGTATTACTGTGTTGTGCGGTGTTCTCTTATACAAAGTTTCTCGATGTTTTTGTGTTGGAGTATATACAAAAACAATTTGTAATATTGGTAAAAATAGGAACATTGTTCCAAAACATCCAGATGTTTATGCGTAATTGAAAATTAGTGGAATTATTTATTTATTTTGATGATATTTGAGTTGTGGAATGCAGAATATGTGTTTATTTTGAGTTTTAGTGCGAGGTTGGTGATTTTTTTTATGTAAAGCAACTTACAAAGTCGAAAATGTAGCTAAGATATTTTGAAAAACTTACCAGAGTGAGTAACTTAACACTGACGTCACTTCCCGCATTTGGGCGTCATCTGGTGTAGGGAAATATGACAACCATGAGCAATTTTTTTCATTTTTACCAACTAAACAAATAATTTCCACAAAAATTAGCTTTTTGTGACAAATTTTCAGTTAATTTTTGTTAAAAATAACTAAATATCAAATTTTTTAGTGTTTTAGTTAACATATTGGTATTTTAGCTCCGCCCTCACATGTCACAATCATTTAACCTAACAAAAACATATTTTTTATCAACTAATTCAACAATTTCAGATCAAATTTCTGATTCCAAGTATATGATAAACATTTCCCAACATTTCTCAACATTCTAGAACACATTCCTAAAACAAGTGTCTATTATTGCCTTTATTATTGTGTGTTTTATTTTCAGAATAAAATGATTCACAAAACACTTGTTTATTCGAGTTTATATTGCGACATATAACCAGGCAATACATATCATCAAATCATGAATTTGAGCAAATTCATAATTACAAAGAATAAAAAGAATACTCACTAGATAGCTAATAATATGGTGTGTTTTGCATGCATTACCACACTTACACTCTTTGCACATACACATAAACAATCGGCGATTTAATCGGAGGTTATTCATTTGTTATTGCATCCAAAACAAAACACTATAAAAACTAACAACAAAAAGAAAAAAATCAATGAATAGTAAGAAGATATAATGAAATGAACTTCAACTTTAAGGTTATATTTAAATATCAAGTAGTTTTTGTTTTGTGTTTGTGTTTATTTGAGGTTAAGTTGAGGTTTGAAACGTGTAATCTTGATATTTAAGGTTATAATCTGTTTAAAACTACTAAAAACTAAATTTGGTAGTAAAATAATAATCTCTGGATAATAATATACTAAAAATTTAGTAAACCACGACTGTTGTTTTCATCTTGAGGTAGGTTTTGAATATTAATGTCTTCGGACTTGAATGATTCAGCAATTTTTCAAATCATTTTAATTCTATATGTTAATCTCATGTAAATTTATATAAAACAGGTCGTCGGTTTGTCTACTTTTTTTTTTCTTCCTCCTAAAATATTACCTGCTGTGTTTCTTGTTTTAGTTTTAATTTTAACTGTTTCCATGTTAACAGTTGCTTTAGTTGCTTTTGCTTTAGTTAATATAAACAAATCGAGGAGTATACATCAACCTATTATATTCTCAGTGTGAGTATAACAGTGTTGTTGATTAAATTTTAATCTTTAGACTTTGTAAGTAGATGCTTGCTGATTTGAATGATTTTAATACTTTAATAAGCACTCCGCTAATATTTGAAATGTTGAATGGCGAATTCTCTTCATTCGACCTCAATCGCCACTCAAGGTTAATCGTAAAATATGTTTAGATGTGTACGAAAAAAAAAGAGACTCCGTTGGGTATCAGTTACAACCTGCGCAAATTACTAATTTGTAGAGTGTGGGTAAATATTTGCAACACTTGAACAAAACAGGAAGAGAATGGAGGAGAAACAACAGAAACAGGAATTAAGAAAAATATGAAAGGATAGACTTAGAATTACAAAAATAACTGCAATTTTAATTTTGTATAGTGCGTAGATAAATTCGCATTATTTTTTGCTTGTTTTTGTGTTTGGTGTTTTGTTACCTTGATAATACGCGCAATAAAAATATTTCTAAAATTTAAATAAAAAAGTAGGGGAGTTACTATAAGGTTTAATGGCGACATTTGTTCTTGGTTAAATAAATAACCTTTCATTACAGTTATTCAAATAAAATGTGAATAAAAGAGGAAAAAGTTAAAAAGTTAAAAGTCCACCATTAAAAACCGATTAAACGATTATTTATGAGTTGTGCCTATGATGAATGAACAATGGTCAAAATTAAAGTTCATTCATAGTGATTGTTAGGTAAGTTGGGTGTACTACTGTCACGAGGAAGTGAAAGAATGAAGGAAGTGAAAAGTACTTAAGTTAAGTCCATTCAAGTAACGCGTACTTAGCAAGTTCAAACACTTTTACAGTGAGTTGTTGATTGGTGAGTTTGGTTGAGTGTATTGAGCACGCGACCAGGTGATGACCGATTAATTTACGTTTAAAATGTAATTATTTATTCCGGGCACATGATTTCAAATGAATGAATGAATGCACAAATATTTTTATTGTCATCATGTCCTTATGCGATATATGAATGACAAAAACTGTTAAAATATAAAAAAATTAAAATAAAATATTTAAGTCATTGTGTTAAGTCTAGTATTGGTATATAAAACATAGATCTATTTGTTTATTTAAATAAAAGTGCAAAATTGATTATTTTATCAAAAAGAAATTTGATCAGAGCAGAAAACTCAAAATTATTATCATTTCTAAAAGTTTTTCTACTTAAATTGCTAATAACTTTATCTCCAATGAATTTATCACTTTTATCAATGTATAATTAGAAGTAGAATTTAATTAGTAAGCTATTTATGAAAAAATTCATTAATTTATCTTAAATAGTTTTTTGATAATCAATGAAAAACTAAAATATTACAAGGATCATACAAACCGTATGTCACTTTACTTATAATTGCCGAATATGTAGTCACTCACCATTCACATATTGATTAAATATTGAACATTACTCCTAGTTCTATTTTCCTAGCACATATTTATACTATTATATATAAATATTCTTTTTTATTATTGAGTTTTGTGTATGCAATCATGTGCAATTATCGTTTTACGATCAATTATATCGAAGGCACTGAAAAAAGCAATTACTCCGATATGCGCGCTGATATAAATAGCACATCATAGCTCGTTTTGTTCGGTATTGTTTAACTATATAATACCTAATATTGGATAGGTTTTTATGGTTGTAAAAATGTCATTGCCAACACGAGAATTACATATATTCATTTAGAAAGAAAATAAAAGCATTAAATTAAAAAAAAATTAAAATATTTAAATTAAAGATATTTATTATAACTCAATCATCAATTGAAGATTAATAGACAATAACTTCGTTGAATATTTTTAATATATTTGATGGATATACAAATATTTATACAATTTAACACTTCAACTAATTTTTCTGTTACGTTTTAGATAATTTTTTAAAATTATTACCAAAATAATTAAATTATTTAAAATTATTTCATTTCCTGGTTAGTCTAGACTACATTGTGCGTATGTTCTTATCGAATAACTGCTTCTCTATTTAACTCTAACTTTAATTTGAAGTAAAAGCTTTCAAAATATTTAAAAAAAATTTTTTAGTGCGTTCACAACTCAAATCCTTCCCGTTTTATGAATAATAAAAAAAATATTCATTGTCACCATTAATAATTACCGCCAATAAAATTATATAACTATTGGTCATGCCATAATGCCATTATAACAATTGATAGTAAAACAAGTACTGAATTAATTCATTAAAATCGTTAATTCAATCATTAATTAAATTAAATTGGTTGAAACAACTTTAATCGACATACGAGTGCAAGTATCATTGGTTTAATTTAATATGTAAAAGAAATACATAAAAATAATTGTTTAATATGATAGTGATAGTAACACACTACTGGTTAATGTTTAATTAATATTTTAATTGGCATTGTCTATCAATCTGTTTTTATGCATGCATAGTGTGTGTGTGTGTGTGTGTTTGAGAGTGTATTATGTAATTACGTAAATGCAAGCACAGACAAATATAAATTGGTAATTGTTATCCAATCACGATGGCTATTTATGTAACATTTATTCCCCTTCAGACGATTTTTTCGTGTTAAACAATCGTTTGTAATTGTTTCTAATTATTATTTACACGTGGATATAACAGACCTTGATTAATCTCATTAATCTGAAAACAAGATGTACGTATATCTAAAAATTACAGAAAGAAACAAATTTTCAAATTTTTTAAAGTTTTTTTTTTTTTCAAGAAAAAAGTTCAAAATGATTTGTTAGTAGATTTTATCTTTATTTTGGCAACAAAAAGTAGTCTATGTTATTCTCCTAGGTCCAAAGTATGTCTATACTAAAATTTATCAAAATTGTTTCAGTGGTTTTTGTGTAGCAACGTCACAAACATACATTTAAACACAATTTTTATTAGTTAGGTAGCTTTTTCAGGTTTTTTCGATGCAATAACAGAAATAAAACAAAATTAAACTCTAAAATAAAGAATAATTAAGTTCATTTAATCCAAAACTTAATTTGAAAAGGGTTTTAGTAAATTTCCTAAATTTATTGTTAATAAAACATGAAAATCTTCAAAAAAAATTAAAAAATCAAAATTTTAAGTAATTATAATTTCTCATCTCTCTTAAACAAAACAATAACCTAAATTTTAAACACAATATTAAACCAGGTCATTCAACATTAGGAAATAACACAATTAAAATGACTCATTATTATTATTGTTAGATGATAAGTTAATTATTGAAGTGGAATTTATCCACTTGAAATGTCGATGGCGATGATCAATCGAAAATCCCATGAAATTTCAAATTCGAAAAGCAATCTTGATTGGCATATGTTTGATTCGTATGCTTGATTCGGATGTGTGTTGATGTGTACGCAATTGAGTGCGCAATGAGCCAATGATTTGATCGATCTCGAAACCGAAATAAACCGCACCACACACCACACACATCGCATCAAATGCCATTCGGAGTGCACGCTCAAAGCTCGTGGCGCGTATTGGCACTTATCATGGCACGAGCCGTCGCGATTAATTATAGTGCATATTAATATATTGATTGGGTATTATCAGAGTAGACACAGACAGAGAGAGAGAGATAGAGAGATAAAGAGAAAGAGTTTAATTATTTTGTGGGATTTATGTTTTATATTATGGGAGATTATGGTATTAGGTAGGAATATTTATTTGTTTGGTTTGTAATGTTATAAATGTTGGTTTTTGTGTTTTTGGGTGATATTGGAATGGAAATATAATTTAGAGTTTTGATGATTTGGTAGTTCCGTTAGCTGCCACTGGGGTTGAGAAGGTCGCGGACGTGTCGTGCGTCACGTAGTGTCAAATAAATTGCATAACTTCATCCCTAACAACTGTGGTAGGCAGAAATCCCCATCCCTACTAATATTATAAATGCGAAAGTCCTGATGTTTGTTACACTTTCACGCAAAAACTACTTAACCGATCATCATGAAAATTTGTACACATATTCTTAGTGGTCCCCGAATGGTTATAGGCTACTTTTTATTTAATAAAAAAATTATATTTAAAATAAAATAAAGAAATTGTTTAGCCAATAATACCTCTGCATCTGGCTATTTGACTACTTTAACGCTATCTAGCATTCCAGCAATGAAGCTCAAACCTAAGTACTATAGTACCATCACACTGTATTATCACACTGTATTACAGCTATGTCAACATCAAATCCAATTGACTACACTATGGAGACTGTACACTATACTTCCATAGACTATACTTTCAGCCATTTTAAACTTCCCGCCATTCTACTTCATTGCTACTTTTTCTGTGACTACAGACGCGTACGGAAGCAACTTCATTATTTTAGATATTCGCGAGCGAAGCCACGGGTTAAAGCTTTGTTTTGACATCAATACACATATAGTAAAGTAGTAAAGTAGTAAAGTAGTAAAGTAAAAACACATATTTCCAATAATACATTTTTTTTGTGAAATTTTGCACAACTAAAATTAAAATTTCAAATTTCTCCAAAAATTTTATTTTTTCTTGTAATTTATGTGTTTTACATTAATTCCAACACAGTAAAATAAGTAATATTGCGTATTTTTAAATGATATTTTAATTATTTCCTAAATTCTATGATAAAAATATCTAAAATTCTATAATTTACCAAGATTTCCCTAATAATATCAATTTCTATAATTTGTGTGCGGAAATAAATTCTACCGTTCAACCTGGAAGTGTGGATTTACGCGTTAATTGATTTGAATATGGGAGTATGACATAAATGACTTAATTACAAGCTGCCACACGTCGAATACCGAATACCGAATACCCGTACTCGTACGTCAATGCGCGGTGAAGGCGGAGAAACAGACCGCGGTAAAAGTTTACGGTTTATGCATTGCGGAACAAACGAACAACGGATTCAAATTATTATTATACTTACATACACTTACATTTATACATACGAGTTCATACAAACATACTCATACATACTGGTATTATTGATATTATATTGAAGATTGAATTGCAATTATTTAAGAGTTTTTTTTTATTACTTACAACAACGTTTCATAACTTGGGTTTGTGTTCACGCTTTCGTAATAAGAACACTTATTGCTACCAAATTATTGTTTTTTGTATTTTTTATATTTTTGTGTTAAATTATGAGGAAATTAAGTTTTTTTCTGGTTTTTGTTAAGATTTAATCAAAATTTGCTGTAAATGACTTGTTACTTTAATTTTAGTCTAGTTTCTTAGTGTTTTTGAGCATTATTGATTAATATTGATCAAAATTACTCATATTATTATCAAGTTTTTTTGTAGGCAGTTGATGATAATGTTAAAAATTTGTATTTTCTATATTTTGGGTTAAATCAAGTTTAATTCTTTTTTTTTGTTTTCTTGTTAAGATTTAATAAAAATTTACTTGATTTTTTAAATAAATCACTCACAATATTAATTTTAATCTGGTTTCTTAGTGTTTTTGAGCATTATTGATTAATATTGATCTTAATCACTCATATTATTAACAAGTTTTTATACAGACAGTAGATGACTATGCTAAAAATTCGTATTTCCTGTATTTTGTGTTCCATTAAGAATAATTCACAGTTTTCTTGCTTTTTTTGTTGAGATTTAATAAAAATTTGCTTAATTTTTGAAGTAAATCACTCGCAACACTAATTTTACTCTAATTTCTAAGTGCTTTTTATATTAATTGATCAATATTGATCATTCACCACTCATATTAATAACTAGTTTTTTTGTAGACAGTAGATGACTACGCAAAAAATCTAAAAATAACTCGTTTTTTTTTATTATAATTTATGATGAGTCTCAATTCTCAACGAGACACAATCTGAAAGCTAAAAATGCAAAAAAATATGAAAGAAGAACGTAGTAAACTTGTTTTGTGCGGGTTTTTCCCTGAACTGAAGTTGAAATTGACTTGAAGAGGCTTCAAGACTTCAATGGGAATTTGAACCTTCAATCTAGAACTGGATTCTTTTATTTTTAGCAAGCAAAAACTGCAAATTACAGCAATTTCGTTACATTTTAACCGTTTAAACACATTTTCTACTTATTTTCATTAATTTTTTACTTAATTTATTAAAATTAAAGTAATTAAACAAGTTTTACAGTGTTTAAGACTTTAAATGGAGTGATAGAGGTTGCCAACATTAGCATATTACATATATAACCTCAAAATACATTGATTTGAAGAATATTGTCCTTCAAAACACACTTTTATTGCAAGTAATTACTAATAATGCATTATTTTAAGAATGAAATATTGTAACATGGAAATTTACATAAAAAATATTATTGCACCTGTGTAGCTTGCTGACTCATATTATTATTAATTAACTGGTTTCAACCTATCTCAACCTACTTAAACTAATTTTTCTAACGGTTTCATTAATTTATCGCAATAAAATAATTCCATGTGTTATTCCATGTATTTACATTTGACTGATAAGTAAAGTTCACATGATTTATTAACATTAACCAATTATCACTCTCTCCACTCAAAAACTGGATAGATCATGGCTCACACGCCTCGGAAACGGAATTTAAGTAAGGCAACACTTGAAATATGCACTTTTATCAAATTATTTTAAGTATTGTTCCCATGCAATTAAAACACACCAACAAAAACAACACAAAAACAAAGGAAGTATACCTTTCTACATATATCTATATCTCTAATACCAGCAATAATAATAAATAATTTATTTCTTGATTATTGTTCTTGATTATCTGATAAGATTATTTCCTATAAAAAAAATAGAAAAATGCAATTTTTACCATTGTCGTCAAGCAATTTGACTTTTTAAAGTATTTTGTGTGACTGCACATGGACTGCACTCGTGGATGAGCACACGTACTCCTACTCGTACTTAAGTACGAACACAATGATACAATGATAATATTGAGAATAATAAAATTAAATGCATGCAGCGATTGCGTGCGCCATGTGCCATGTGCAATGTATTCGTATCATGTGTGGGTATAAGTCGAGAATTATTATATCCTCTATATACAATACAAATACAAATACAATAAGTCTGCTTGACGACGATCCAAATAAAACATAAAAATCATAATGATACTTAGTAAGAGTAAGAGTAGGTAAGTACTAAAAATGAGTATTTTAAACTTTGGAATGTAAAAAATTTAAAATTTATGAAAGTGACTTTAGTTTGGTTTTAAATTAGTTTTAATATTAAAAATAATTGAATGTTAAGTTAAGTAAAGTTAAATATATGACAAAATAGTTGAATTTTTGAGTATATTTGCAGGTTTTTATATTTTTACTAAATATAAACAATTATTTAATGAAACTTAAATTTAGTTGAAGTTTCTACGTTTATTTGATAAATTTTAAGTAAAAATGACGGTAAAACATAAATTTTAACCTCAAAAATTGATTTTAAGATAAATATCGTGATCGAATACTTGAAATAGTACATAAAAACTAATCAAACTATTGATTACTACTTATAACTCACCATAAAACACAAATTATTATTAAAATCCTTCAAATTTTACTAAAATTCTATCTTAAACCAAACATTACTTAAGTTTTTACTTAAACTCACTCAAATACTTTAAGCAAACCTACATAAAACACCAAAATATCACATTTTATTAAACTAAAAATTACTAAGTCATATTACTTAAGTCAACTCAACATTTTCGCGAATTTATGCAACAAAATTGCACTACTAACTCAAATACCACTCAACAAAGTGTTAACTTACTTAGTCACAGCCATACCAGTATATCTACCTATAAATATAAAAATAAATACCAACACACATGACTTTAGCACTGTACTAGCTAAGTACAAGTGAAAACGAAACGAAATTTGGCAATCACAATACGAGCACACATGTAAGTGCAACAATCATGCAACACCTGACATGTTATATAAAAAAAGAACTAAACTACTTATACTTATACTTACACTCACAACGTTTAAGTCATAAGTGACAACTGACATTGAACTACCTCCACCACCTAACCTAACCTAATTTCTTTTCGCCATGTCCTTCAAATGTCTCTATATAAACTAAATAAAATAAAACGCAGAACATTAGATTCAATTTGATTTAATTCGCAATTAAAACACGAAAACAATGTGCATTTTAGGCGTATCATCATTACATTAACATAAACAAAATCTAATCGTACTTTGGACGCGTGTCCAGTGTTCATTATCGCAAATTAGTGATAATACAAGCATGTTCGCATAGACAAATCATGATCAAACTAAATAATGACGATTTACTACGTCGCACAAAAAAGGTGCTAATGATGCGAATGCGGATGAATTCCTACTATTATTTATACTTTAAACAATATTCAACTTGATTAATCGGCGTCTGCGTGTCTCGATTATTCAAAAACGCAGCCAGACAACAAAACACTATTTCACGTGTCGTTTGAGACATAAATCTGGATAAATTTACGTAAATTAAGTGAAATTGACTTTGTTTATGCAATAACGCTGGTTTGCCACGTGGATATGTTTATTTTTTAATGTATTCATTGGAAATGTCGTTATGGATGGGTAATGCCTAATAATTTTAAAGGACATTAAGCGCATCAATAAAGATACGTGCATTATATTCAAATTGGAATCATAATGCAATATTCATAATTTATGTGGACTTTGGGTTTAAGATATTCACGGTATTCGAGTTTGGTAAGGGGTTAAAGGTGATTTGATTAAATCTCGGACGGAAAAATTTTAGTTTCCGATAAGGACAATACACTTCAGACTTGGGTTTTGTTTACAGGGTAAAGTTTAGGAGTGTTAGCTTCAAAATGCATTGATTTATTGGTTTTATTGCTTTTTTATATTTTTTATTGAAGATTATCAAAAGTTTTTATGATATTAGGATAGTATTTTGATAAATGATTAATACGTTTAATAAATTAATTGAGAAATATGTAAAATTTTAGAATGTTTATGAAATAACCGGTGTATTTATAAAAAGAAGCAATTTTTAGACTTTCGTTTGTACTACTTGGATGATTCAGACACGACTAAGTGGTGTGTTGAGTTCGCCACCCTTTTATAACTGCGGGCTACCTGCTAGTAGTGGAGGGGGTAAGTCAGTGCTATGTGTGTAGTAGAGTGTGAGTGTGCGAGCGTATGGTGAGTCATCATGTACGCACGACGCGCGTAGTCCAGTGCCTTTCACTTTTCCCCCTTCACTTTTTGCTGGTAGTCCGTATGTATAAAAGGGCAACGCGCTGTGCGTCTTGTGTTTAGTCGTGCCTGAGTCGTCCAGGTGTCCAGTCGCACTCTAATTTTCCCTCCACCTTTTTCTTTCGCACTTGGGGTTGCTATTGCATCAGTCGCATAATATTTCATACTTAAATCTTTCTATCTCCCTATAGCCGTATTTTTATGCATACAGTGTTCATGTATTTTCTACACAAGCAATTACTACACATTTTTGTGTTCAGTGGCATTGAACTTAGACTAATTCGCTCTACACATCGCTTTAGTAAATCCACGCGAAGGTTTTCATGCGTGCATCATGCGAATATAGGTCTCGCACGTGATGTCTCCTCCACTCTCCACACGTGCGCACATTTTCATCAGCGATGTGGATCACGCTAGTTAAAAATAGACACAAAACACACAAACACATATGAATACATATTACTAGCGTATGTTTGTTAATGTTTCAATTCACGTGTTATACCAGTAACTATAGGATAATTGTATAGAGCAGTAGACAAAACAGTAATTTCTGATTATTAATATAACGACAGACACTCAGATAGGCAGTAGTCATGCAGTGAAAAGTGTGCGGTTATTACATCAGAACTATATGGACGGTCCAGTTGATTCACGTGATGCATGTATGCAACTTTCGTGCAATACTTTTATCTTCAAACACGCATTAAACATATGATATTGATACAATTAGTGATGTTTTTAATTTGGGAATGAATTAATTTTATTGTGATACTGATAAATAAAAATCATAATTTTAATTTCTTCTTCCTACACGGAAGTAAAAAAAAATTCAAAATTTTCCTCAACTAAAATCAATCTTGAGTAAATTTCCTATTAAATAATTGTTTAATCAATATACTACCATTTTAATTACTTAAGTTATTCACAAAACAAAATCATTTGTTAAAAATATATTAAGTAGGTATGGTTTTGTAAAGAGTGTAAATTGGGTTGCCTACATTTCAATAGCCTAGACTCCATCTCCATAATATGCAACACACAATACTTTTACTGATTAATTTTGCCTCATATTTATTTTGCAATTTCTTTCTCTGTTTCAATTTAATCACTAACCTAAAATTTGTATTTGTATTAACAAAGTACCCACTCAACAAAACCAACCTTAATACCTCTACATAACTACCTCTAACCCACTTTTTGTAATACTTAACAAATGCATGTGGTGTTAATTGGGTTGCATAACATTGAGTAGCTCTGATTCTGATTCTGACATTTATGCAACACAGAATTGCACACTCACAACACTCGCAGACTCGCATGACTAAGCTTAATAGTTAATATCCCGTCGTCAACAAAAATCATTAACGCGTAGATTTTTCTAGACTTTTTTTCTGCGTGAAGAGAAAGAAACATCGCATTATATCTACGTGTATGTATAAACCTATAATGGATGATGTAAGAACACTGTTTGTTTACATTATGTCCATCATCCTTCACACTTAAGTTATGTTACATAGCATAATACGAGTACACAAAACATATTTTGCAAACTATTACATATTACGCATGTGTTAAGGTCGCAATTTCTATTTTTCCTATTGCAAAAATCATTCATACACTCAACACAACTTAAAAGTGACTTAAAATCAAAATATTTTGACTTAACTTAAGTAAATTTGATTTTTTTTATAAGTAAATGTTGCAATTTCTATTTTTCCAATCGCAAAATATCATTTATTCAATCAACTTAACTAAAAACCAACTTAAAATCAAAATTATTTGCTTAACTTAAGTCAACTTGAATAAAAGTCGCAATTTCTATTTTTCATATTGGAAAATATTATTCATACCATCACCTTAACTTAAAACTAAAATCAACTCATAAAGTTTTGACTTAACTTAAGTAAACTTCACATTTTTTTGTCAAAATTTTAATTTCGTGGGTTTTTTATCTACTACGTATATATGAAGGTCGGAATTTCCTATCGCATAAAATCATTCATATAATCAATTTAACTTAAAATCAAAAAATTTGACTTAACTTAAGTCAACTTAAATAAAAGTCGCAATTTCTATTTTTTTTATCATAAAAAATCAATCACACTCCACATAACATATAACAAACCTCAACACAAAAATAATTTGACTTAACTTAAGTACACTTAAATTTTTTTCGGTAAAAATTTTAATTTCGTGGGTTTTTTATCTACTTACGAGTATAAATGACGTCGGCAATGGAAAATAATGAAATTGTTATTGACACGGTGCTAATTACCCACAACACGAGACTGATAACATGATAAGAGCATTTTAAACATTCCAAAGTGTTTTTCGCGTCATTACTTTTTATATATCTATAGACCAATAATACGCGGAACGAAAGGGAATGTTAACGATTGTTTTGTTATAATATGTCATAATAACAATAATACCTTACGCAATGGTGAGTGCAAAAGTAAACAATACGAGATGGCCGGCAAATAGAAAATAAAAAAGAAATTGACAGTCCACAGGCAATTAGACGTAATTTCCTTTAAAATTTAATTGCATAACACGCATGCAACCAGCATATAACATAATCTCTAGTCTACAAGTATTTAGACAAACATATTCTTTACTTAAATTTAACTGTACTTAAAGTTACGTCAAAACAATCAAAAACAATTTTTTAAAATTTTTTCTGAAAAAAATATTTTTTTATGAATCATAATTCATGTTATGATTAATTATGAATTAGTGGACTTTGATCTATGATATTTGATGGAATAATTATTTATTTAATACGTTTTGATAGTGAAATATTTGTGTCGGTGTCTCGGTGTTGTGTTTTGACTGCGCCAGTCTCGCAAGTCTCGCGGGTCTCGCATCTCGTGCTGTCGGAATTCCTTGGACTTTGGACCGAGTGCGTTTTAATAAGTCGCTGCGACGGTGTTGTGGTAAGTTAAAAGTTAAGTTAAATACGGCTGCGCAGTGCGCGCTAGCAGCATAAGCACAGGCAGCGCGCGCAGTCGAAACTTGGGGAAAGTTCAATGCCTTTCGGTTATTCTCTGTGTATAGGTGTGTGTTTATATTTAATATATTGTTTAATGTGTTGAATCATGTGTATGTATATATGTATAGTATAGTAATAGCATCATGGTCATAATTTACAATAAAAGAGGATAAAGATGGCAGAAACTCAAGTTGATGATTTTTTCGATTTTTACTGCAAAATAATTAAAAGCAAAAAGCAGGAAATTAATATTTTTGCTTGTTATTGCTTGTTATGGTTTTGTTTTTGTCATCCTCAGTTTGTTGTTGATAATAATCATAATAAAACCATTGAAACAATAAAATATAAAGATTTTTCATTTTTATCTGATTGTATTTGTATTTAATATATTGTTTAATGTATTTAATTTACAATAAAAAAGGACAAAGAAGACAAAAACTAAAGTTGATGATATTTTTCATTCTGGATTCAATGTTTTTGCAAAATAATTAAAAAATATATAAAATAAATGAGTTTTTGCCTGTTATCGCATATTATGTTGTTGTTTTTGTAATTATCTGCTTTTTTGTTGATAATATATTGTTTAATCATTAATTTATTATAGAAGAAGACAATGAAGACAGAAACTAAAGTTGATGATTTTTTTCTTCTTGAGCTCGATTTTTATCGTAAATTAAAAAAAAAACAGGAAATTAACATTTTTACTGTTTGTTATTCCATGATATGTTATTGTTTTTGTAATTTCCACTTTGTTGTTGATAATAATCATAACAAAACCCTTCAAACTATAAAATGCGAAATTTTATCCTTTATCTGTTTATATTTTGCGTCAGGTCCAAAGTTTACTCAACTTTGCTGATGTTAATTAAATATTTTGAAAACAAAACACAAAACACACAAAAAAGCACATTGTTTAACATATTTCCTTATTATTTTTTTAAAGGTGTACGAAGGACGAACACGCGAATTGTGAATTTATTCCGTGCGGAAATTCCGTTTTAGCACGCTATTATTTCATACCTGCCTACTTAATACTGTGTATACTGCAAGTTGAGAGTTAATTGAAGTAAAGGTTAAGTTCAGTCGAAATATGTATTAATATTTTAAGCAAGGACGCTTGGAAATGTGAAGCCAGGCTGTAAATGCTAATTTTCTTATCGAAAATCCGAAATTACACTTCATTCAAGTTGTTAAGTTAACAAAAAT
The DNA here is from genome assembly GCF_025399875.1 of Dalotia coriaria. Lineage (NCBI taxonomy): Eukaryota > Metazoa > Arthropoda > Insecta > Coleoptera > Staphylinidae > Dalotia > Dalotia coriaria. The sequence continues at coordinate 6,011,824 of NW_027045450.1, forward strand.
AAATAGCTAAATAATATTTGAGATATTATTCATTTTTCTACTTGTTGTACTATTTCTTCGTCTAGGTAATTTTGTTATCTTTTATCATTTAATTTATGGAAAATTAATTAAAAAATCAAAATTTATTTGGAATTTTTTATGTTTAGTTATTTTTGATGGTTTAGTTGACGTTTTCTATCATTAATAACACCAACAACGTACTTAAATTGACCACGTGTAAATATTTAATACAAATAAATGGTTGTAATTCACACTTTGAGTGATTGTGAACTAATGTAACGAGATAAAACTGGTAAAAACTTGCAATTCTGATGACAAATTCGATTATAAATGACTAAAATACTAATTTAAGTCTGAAATACTGATTTTAAGTAACTTTTAACCTCAAAATGATTACGATTACTGAAAAATTGTCTTATATTGCCAGAAAATTTGTCTTATTTACTATAAATGAGATATTGAAGCAGAAATTATTGCTTTAATTGATATAATATTACATTTTAGTTTGTAATTTATCATATTTCTGTCTTTTTATGCTTGATATTGCCTATGACGTCAATTTTGAGTTAAAAAACCGGAAAATTTAACGTTGATTAAACATAATCAGTAAAAACAATATTAAATTTAAACACAATACAATTGAGTTACTCGTGGCTTTTATCTCTCCCTACATCTGATTAGATTCCATCTTGGAAGTGACGTCAGTGTTGAATTGTTCACCCTAATTGCTGTTCTTCCTACCTTGGCGGTTTTCAGAATATTATACTTTGTTTTTATTAAAATAATCATCAACCTGTCACTTAATAAATTAATTAATGTGTGTTCTGTATTCCATGACTTAAATTCTATTAAATAACGATGTTTTGTTACTCTTTTGTCATCTTGCAACAAAATTAGATTGAAAATATTAGTGAATCCAATATTAGCAACTTAAATATTCGTAGATATTGACAGTGACAGCGCCTTTGTGAACAATAAACAGCACAAAGCACGCCGCAAGGTGAAAGTTGCGCCATCATCGTTTCGTTTTCGCACAATTTCAAAATCATAATTGTGCGCATCGACGAAAAACACCCACTTGCGCACTTTATGCATTCATGCATAAATATCATAGGAAATTAAAGTGGATCACGTCTAGAAACCACCGAAACCAACAATTCTATTCACAAAATTCACATTCCGAATAAATAAATATTAAATACTAAAATTTTAAATTTTACATTCAAATAACATAGAATCTTATGAAACCAAAAATAGATTTACATTGATGATCAAATCATTGAACAAAAAATTAATTATCACTTTGTTTTTGAACAAATCTTGTAGTAGATATAGAAGTAAATAGAATAATTAATCTTTGGATAAAACAAAATACAAAATACTTAGCCACAAAATATTTTAACTGTTTTTTCAGTGTGAGAATATGATGTGAATAGATCTAAAGTAATAAAATAAAAAATTGCACTTTGAGTACCGAAATACAATGTCTAAGTATATGTTATTTGTAACAAACATGTAGTGTAAGTACTTGTACTCGTATATAATATGTTTAATTAGTTTCTCTTGCAAAAAAGCTTAATTTGATGCAATTAAACAGTTTTTGAGACGCAACCAGATATTGACGTCAAATGGAACGATTAGCGAAAAAGGTATTAGCTAAGTTTGTAAATACAACTTACAACTTAAATCATTAACTCTGTTTTTCTGCTTCCTGCTGATCAAAAGTCATTTGTATCAAATTTTTTACTTGTAAACACTTGACAGGGTAATTATTTGATCAAATTGTATTCATAAATACAAAATATTATTAATATTATTGAATTTATATTCATTTAAAGTTAAATAAAGAAGTAAAAGTATTAGAAATCAAAAAAATACTTTTTTTCAGTTTTGTTTGTTTGTTGGGGTTTAAATTGAAAAATAAAATGTTTAAACCTATTCAAATTAAAGTTATAATATTGCTATTAGTATAAACTATCTTTGGTATTATTATTAACAAAATATCTTCTAAACTTTGCTAGTTACAAGCAATTAAAATTGAAAAATTTGCTAAAAATGCATAAAATTATCATTTCTGCGTTTTTTTCACAATTTTGATGATTAAAATTGATATAAACGTGTAAAAATGTTAAAAGTTATATTAGTGCACGTGTAAAACCGTAATCCTTTTATTGCTTATAATTTTATAGAATTATCTACACTACAATAAAAGTGATAAGCTTTTAAAATTAAAAATGTTTTAAAAAACATCAAAAATTTAAAATTGTGGTTTATCTCACCATTTCTTAATTATAAACAAAATAAACAATCAATACTTATCCAAACAAACATTTATTAAATAATTAAACATTACCTTTCATCTGATAACATTTTCATCACCATATTTCCATAATCTTCCTAATTATTGACTTTCAAAACATAAAAATTGATTTATCTTTCCACATATTTCCAGACGGTACGTCTGCAGTGAAAGTATTTGCTCCGAAATGTTTGCTCAATCACATCTCTCTCGGAATTTCTTGTTAAATCTCAATATTCTCACTCAGCAAGCAAGTGCACCGAATGCACACGACGCAGCTTACACTTTTTGCCGTCGTTTTTCGGCTCTCCACTTACCGAGTTTCCATTCCATTCGGTTAATTTCCATTCCTCAGCAGAAATCAAAAAAATAAAATAAAATTAGCAACAGAGTGTAAAGTGTACGAACACAATTTGCAATCATGCGCAATGTGCAAGTGCACCGGCAAGTAAAAGCAACACAACGAACGACACATGCTAAACTGTGATTAGACTTCAGCTTTGGACTTGAGTATTAATTTTACATCTTAGAAAATTACTTTCGAATGAATACCGGTATCGGTATGCGGTGTGCACAGCATGTAACACTAAGTAAGCAGTAATTGAACTGGAAGCGGATGCGATTTTCATTTTTTTCTTAGTTTCTACGTCTTGTTGTTAGTTTATTATTTTAATAATTTACCGTAAGTAATTTATCATTATTTATTATTATTTATTATTATTTATCGATTGAGTGTGTGCATGAATGGAAGGTGGAAGTGCGGTTTCGTTTGCAGGTTTCGTTTCGTTTCGTTTGGGAAAAGTGGCACACGCCACGCGAATGAACGTGGACACGTGAATGTGAGTACAAAGTCGTAAAGTCATGATCGCGAAATTTTTGCCAGGCAAGGAGAAAGATATAATCATGTTGAAAATGTGTAGAAATATTGTAAAGGTGAAAATTTAATTGGTTATTGAGAAAAGTTAAAAGTTAGGAAATGTTTCTTGAATTAGTCATGTTTAACAGCTGATAAGTCATGGAGTTTTCGTGATAATTTGATAAAAATGTTATCAAGTGTAGATTAGTGTTTATAGTGTTTAATCATAGTGGTTTTAGTATAATTGTGCAATTTATTTATGCAAAATTATCAGTTTTATGTAAAAAATCACTTTTTGTTGATTTTTGTTAGTTTTATCAACTTTAAAAGCTTATAACTCATAAAGTTTTCAAGATAAATTAATAAAATTTATATCAGCTATAGATTATAATATTAAAAATTATGTGCAGTTAATTTTTTTGTGATTAAACAATTTCTTCATCGTTGAATTGTAAAAAATGTGTCAAAATTGCGTATTTTAACAGATTTTTGAGAATTTTTTAGATTTTGGAGTGAAAAATCACAAATATTTTAATATAACTTGAATAATTTCATTATAAATAATTGTTTTACCTAATTTAATAAATATTCAACCCTCCAGGATAATTTTATCCCTTAAAATGAAATTTTTCGAAACAATTTATCATTTTTATCGTTTTTCTCTTGGTTTTTCAACTTTTAAACTTGAAACAATAAAAAAAAATTATTTTATCTCCAGTTAACAATGTTTAATATTGTTAATATTGTTTAACTGGATGATCTCATGTGATTCTGTCACACATTGATCACACAGATCACACACCTTGAACCACTACATGGAAATTCCAAAGATTCACCAGTTGTAGCTTACCACAATCAAAACCAGAAGTTAAACATAAATAATTAATGCAAACAATGCTAATTTCTAATAAGTACTTATTAAAACGTGATAATTTTAATAAATATCACAATAAATTATACTAATAAATTGTGTTTCTAGACTTGACTATAGGCAACTTTTTATACTGAAAGATTGAAATTTGTCCCTTTTTACTCTCTGATACTTCCACAATCATTACAAATGATATAAAATGTTATGAAAATACTTTTCAAAACATCAATAATTGTATTCACTAGTATTCTTATTAATAATGCAACCCTTTGCGTTCGATTTTGTGTTGCATTGTTTCAATCCATTATAACGCCTGATACTAAATTATTTACCAATCATTTCAACCCCAACCAATTACAGATTGCTTCAACATCGTCGCCATAGTTGATAATTATCAATAAATAATTGATTAACGTGTTAATTTTGATGTAAAACTTTGACATTAAATATTTCTCTGCCACGCAATTGTATCTTCTACTATTTTACTGAATCTAATATTCAATAATCGACCTAGTAGAGTCACACCACAAACATCTTCATCATCATCATCATCATCGAGCGTTTTGTATTTCATTCCGCGGGCAATAAATCTGCCGGACAAAGTGTGATTGTGATGAGAATTATTCGACCGCAACTCTCGTTCTCAACATCAGCGAGTACGAAGAGTACGAAGGGTGAGAAATAAATTTATTAATAGCACGAGCAACACAAGAATGGACCGCCAGAAAAGGATACGCGAATAGTATCATCTCAACGTCAAAGTGAGACAGGTTGTGATACTCGCCGCTCAGTTCTCAGTTCAGTTCAGTAGTTGTATGGTGTATGGAGTGGAAAGAGGAAGTGATGAATGTGCAAGCATGAATCCAGACGCAGCTGCATCTCTCCTGATTTTCACCAGTAGAAGAATAAGACTACCTCGACGTATCACAAGCGCTACAAGTTTCCAGTGTCTAAAATATTCAAGCATCTAGTCTATTAGTAGCATAGTATAGGTTATGTTTGTTTACTTGTGGCTTCATCAGAGTGTTTATGAGAATGTAAGCTAGGAATCATCATGAATTGGCTCAACTGCTTCGCCTGCAAGCAGAAGGCGGTGGACGACGTGAAGACGCTCGACTTCAGTCGGGCGTCCATCGCTGATGTCCCACCAGAGGTGTTTAACTTTGAACGGACCTTAGAAAATCTTCATCTTGATGGAAACAAGGTAAAAATCACCTTTAAACATCTAAAAATTAATAAAATATTATTATTTTATTTTATAGATAATAGAATTACCTCGGTTGTTATTCCAATGTGAAGAATTAAGATTCCTGGACATTTCTGACAATGAAATCCAGTTAATCCCAGCGTTAATATCAAAACTGGTCCAGTTGCACACGCTGAATCTAAGCAGGAACTGCCTCAAGCATTCGGACATACCAGCCAACATCCACAGGTGCCAAAAGTTGACTTTTCTTGATCTCAGCTCGAACGCCCTGGAGAAACTCCCCGAAGGTTTAACAAGTTTAGTAAATCTTCAAGAATTATATCTTAATGATACATATATCGAGTTCTTGCCTGCCAATTTTGGTCGGTTGAATAATCTACGCATACTTGAACTGCGTGATAACAGCCTATCATCCTTACCGAAGAGTCTAAGACGTCTTACAATGTTAATACGCTTGGATCTAAGCAACAATGATTTCACTGATATGCCAGAGGTGATTGGTAACATGAGTAATCTAAAAGAATTGTGGATAAATGGCAATTGCATCACACATTTAATCCTGGGTATTGGTAATCTGCAAGAACTGCAGGATTTCGATGCGTCGAAGAATGACATCGAGACAATACCGAAAGAAATCGGCCGGTGTACGAAACTGACAAGTTTAATCCTGAGTCATAATTTGATCAAAGAAATCCCGCATGTTTTGGGCCATTTAAAGGAGATGCAGACGCTAAAAATGGATTTCAATTGTATTGAAGCACTGCCGCATACAATCGGGACACTGGCGAAGCTCGAGGAGCTCGATGTACAGAACAATCAAATCACAGCAATACCAACATCATTCGGTTTTCTAAGAAAGCTGAACTATTTTATAGCTTCGCATAATTTTTTAACTTCTCTGCCAGCGGAGATCGGGAGTTGCGTATCACTTACAATATTAAATCTACATAATAATATGTTGCGTAGGCTACCGGATGAAATCGGACATCTGCAGAATTTGACCTCATTGGGGTTGATTGGGAATAAATTGGAATATCTACCGATACCTGTTGCTAACCTACCGAATTTACGGGCGTTATGGTTGACGCAGAATCAAAGTCATCCATTGGTAAATTATAAATTTATTTTTAAATGAAATTATTATATTTTTAATTATTTATAGATACCTCTACAAACTGAGCAATTGGAACACAGTGGACAACTAGTATTAACTTGTTTCCTCCTGCCCCAGATACAAATGACCCATCAAAATATCAACAAAGAGTCTCCCACTGAGAATATATCACTACCCAAACGACATATTGCGTTCACCGAACCAGGGATACCACGAGAACCTTTACCTCGCCTCACCCGGGCACCCACACCTTATCCGAAAGATTTCCAACGTTTTCAACGCTCTCTAAACAATCAACTACGACGTAACCGCGACGCAAACTCGCAGATATTAAATTTAAATCTAGATGCTGGACAATCACCGTCGCAGTCGCAGATCAAAGAGGCTGTGGTAACGCCAATGAAGAATGATATTAATGGAGATCACCTCCAACATCACTTCAGCACACAAACCGACTTCATATCACCGCCGGACAATCATCCACCCAACTACGAGAACGATTTCTTGAATTACAACCACAATTCGAATACAAACTCAGCTGTAAATGATAACAATTCGGATCACTATAGTTATAACGATAAGAACAGTGTGAATAGTCTGGATGGATTGGATCATGATGATAAACTGAGTGTGGATATGCAGGAGAAGTGTATGATGGTGACTGCGAAGCAACCACCGCCGTATCATATTGCTGCGGCGTATTCAAAGAACGCGAAGTATTTTAATAAAGTCGAGGATTACATGGAGGATGATAAACCGAAGAAATTCACGCAGGATTTACAAGCGCAGAATATTCCTGTGCCGCAGCCAGTCAACTATAGCAAGAAGACTGATGGGTTGTTGCAGGAGATTAATAAACGCATTGATGATCATTATGCTAATCAAAATTACGAGAAGAATTACGTGGTGGAGAAGCAGTTCGCGGAGAATTTGAATAACGAGAGTCGTGTGCCCAAGAATTTGACTGTGGTTTTAACACCGTGTTGTTATGTTTTGGGATTTACTGTCACGTATAATGAGAGTGTAAGTTGATAGAAATTTGGTTTTTACGTGGATTGAAATACAAATTGTTTCGATTTTTTCATTTTTTGCCTTGAAAACATCATCAGGAACTTCTGTTTCTTTTTTAAAACAATTTGTAATTCAATTCACGTAAAAATAAAATATTATAAAGTGAATTACCTGCAAATATGAAGATAAATTGTAAATTTTGATGATTTTTCTTTCTTCCAGGGGGTTTTTGTTAGCAAAGTGGATGAAAACGGCAACGCTTTCCAAAAACTCTTCGCCGGGGATAGAATCCTCGCACTGGATAAGATAGATCTTACCAAGATGGAGCCCTGGCAGGCGTACAAGACTGTTCTCATCCAAGGTCCTGAAACCGAATCGTTTTTTATCACAAGGTATTAATAAAGTAATAGATGTAGACGGACATCTAGCGTAGGTAATTTAAACGATGATTGAACTTAAATTTAACGAATTGAATTTAGGTTGAGTCATTTTACTTAACTTGAGGCTCAAAGTACGCGGTGCCATCGGATCCAATACCTCAATATAATATACATACTGATATTGCATACAATTGCTAACAATATTGATAACTTGATAATGTCTATATAGCTATATATATACGATTAGTGTTTTGAATTTTATATGAGGATGTGGTCCAATTTATTCAATTGATGCGTTTTTTTCATGAAAGATTGGCAGCCAACTTTAAACTATGACTTTAAAAGATAAATATATATATTTCTATTATATAAGGTGGTTATATTTGTGTTCAATTCAGCAATCTAGCGATTTAAGTTGATGTTAAACAATCATTTCTACTGTATGACTTGCATTGCGGCACAAAGTGTGTAGAATAGACATTGGTGTTGATGATTTGATGTGTTATAATTCTCGATTTCGCACCGTCTTTAAGCAATTTATTGATTATTGATCATTGATAGCGGTTTTAATGTAGGGTGTTTATTGTAGGGTTATTTATACATTTCGAGGCTGTGATTTGAATTTTTATTTATTTTAGATAGAGAATCGTTTGGTATAGTTAGTAAGCGTTTTACTGCGTAAAAATTCGAGCGACGCGTTTTGATGCGGTGTCGAAATTGGTCTGTCTCGGCGTTTTTATTCGATATTATTCGACTCTACTGTAAGATACGAGTATTTATATATCCGTAGTTAGATGATTCAAGCAAAACTGAACAAACTATTGTAACACCCTTTTTTATGTATAAAACTGGAGCAAATTTGTAATGAAATAAAGATATGTGAATCAAATCACTTACCAACCGTTATATCTGCAACTCATGTAACACAATCGCGAAAACGCAGCAGGAATACTGAATTCATGATGGCCACCGGATGTATTCGTACTGCGCATGCGCAGTGTAACCTAAAATTTGATCTAGAAGCAATTGGAATGTTCTAGAACAAAACAAGATGGTTATTCACCGGTGAAACACGTTCCAGTGCATCTCTTTCGTTATTTCACTTGAAAATAAGCATCAGACAATGAAATAATTTAATTTTAACCTTAAAAACACTCTAATTATGTGATTCTTAGTAATAAAACGTGCTTCAACTGTAAAAGACCGTTGGGTGATTCAAAAACATAACCTGCACATGGTAAGTTGAAAGATTTATAACTTTTTTTTATAAATATTTATACATTTCGTAAGTTCATTGTTTAAAATAAAATTATACCTATGAGAATACAAAATAATTCTTCCATATTGAATCAATTAAAGTAAAATTGTTTCATCAAAAGTATGGTTAGGGTTGCGCCGACGCCGAATACGCCCAACTCTTCGGGTTGTCCGTATTGTAACCACCCGTTCGAATAATAGAAACATTCGCTGGCGGTTCCACATATTCCGCTTCAACCGCCGGCGAACCAGTCCGCACCCGTGTAATTTCAATACCGGGCAGTCCCTGAAGAACGCTTGGTGTAGCAATCTTGCCATTTTCCATATCCGCGCGTGGCCATTGCACACCTCGTGGACTCGGCGGGCGGATAATCTTCCTCTCCTCCGAAAGCGCAGAAAACGACGTGTCTGGCATTTGCCACGGGGTTAATATCGGTGGATTTTTAGCCTGCGCATGCACAGCAGTCGCAGGTGCGGGCGTAGATGGCGCTGTGGTGACTATAGTAGCCGCCATGTTAGAATTTGTCGCCGCATTGGCATTTTGTGCTAGATAATCAGAAATGGAACTCTCATTCGTACTCGGCATGAAACCAACAGGCCGTGGTCTTCGAATCGTCACCATTCCATTCTCACCATGTGAGATTGTAGCTTGTTCATTCATATTCATCATTGTGGGTTCATCCACAGCCGGTTTATGCATACCCATACCGGTTAACGGATGAAAGATCGGGTTTTTCAGTGTGACCATACCGGAAGAAGATGGCGCACTTACATTGGCTACACTAGCGACATTCTCGGATGATTTTATTAACACACGTGGTTCATTAGTCGTGCCGCCATTTTGTATTGTTACACTTGCGGTTTTCTTCGACTTCTTTTTCTTCTTTTTACCCGTGGTTGCAGTAGCAGTTTGTTGCTGGATTAATTTTTCGGTATCCACAACAATAACGCCGCTTTTACTCACGGGAACATCTGGATATTCATTCGGTTGTGACGTGGATGACTTCCGGTTTGTAAGTGGGCCACTAACTTTGGTTATGGTGATACCCGGAGGAAGTTTTATAGATGGTATGTCAATTATTTCCGGTTGATTTGTACTGGCACCGGAATTAACGGTATTTTGTTGTTTTTTAACTTCTTTAGTTACTGTTTTCACCTCTTGGGTTTTTTTAGTGGTAGTAACACTTTTAGTATTATTATTATTAATATTATTGTTAGTTTGTTTTTGTTTTTGTGATTTCTGCGCCGCCGAATTCAAGTCTTTCCGGAAACTGCTGTCTATGGCAAGTTGCACTTTTATTTCACTAGTCTGAACTTGTTTCACACTTTCATTCGGTTTGTTTTTCGCTGGATTACTTGAATTATTAGTATTTACGTTCACATTTGTAGCCTTTTTCTTCTTTTGTTTATCATTTGTTTGTTTTCCACTACTGTTTTGTTTCTTTTGCTGCTGTTGTTGTGGTTGTGTTTGTTTGTCATTTTCATTCTGTGGACATCTTGATGTAATAATCGGTGCGTCATGTCCATTAACTAAGGTGTATAATAGTTTATCCTGATCTGGAGTAGATCCTTTAAGAGTTATCGTTACAGTTGGTGGTGAATTGTTGTTTTCGACAATGCGTTTAATCGTAACCATCGCAGGAATAGTCTGTTCGAATAATTCTGGTTCAGGATCAGGTTCTGGATCACTATAGGCAGGCTGTGGTTGTTGTTGCTGCTGTTTTCCTTTCTTTTTCTTCGACTTGGAATCATTTGAAGGTGGAGGTTGTGCTGGTTGCTGTTGTTTCTTCTTCTGGTTTAGTTTTTTCAACTGTTTCTGCAGTGCTAGTTCTTCTTTCACGCGTTGTTGCTCAGCAAGTTGTTGTTCTCTTCGTATTCTTTCTTCCTCGGCTTTTCGCAAGGCTGCTTCTTCTTCTTCACGTTGTTTTCTTTCTTCATCCTTAAAAATATGCAACATAAATATTTTTTTGTTAATTTTTGATGTCTTTTTACCTTTTTTGTTTTTGTCTGGCTTTCTTCTGTGCTTTTTTGTATGCTGCTTCATCCTGTGGTCCACCTTCAATGAACTGAATGATTTTGTCAATATTAGCACTGCCCATGTTTGGCATCGGCCCAGTCTGTCCACTGCATTGCACCACGGGCGTGTTTTCCTTGTTGTTGCTGCAGCAGGCCTTCTTTTTGCGCGCCTCCATCTCGCGCAGCATCGCCGCCGTGTCGATTGCGTTGCCCTTCTTCACCATTGCACCCAACAGCCTGTTGCACACCAAATCTCCACTCCTCTGTGTATTGATGTACTTTTGGAACTGCGCCCGGAACTGCAACTGCATTTCGGTCAAGCGCCTTCTAACAATCAACTACTATGTACCAACATGCAATCACACACCAAACAAAACAAAGAAAGTCAATTTTAGTCCAATAGTTGTTTAGTTAGTGTGAACTGTAAACAGAAAAGTTGTAGAAATGGCTGCAGAATGCAAGCGACGCGCTGCGACGGTCATACAACAATTGTACACCCTCTAAAAAAGCAGGTAGGTAATAAAATAGTAGGTAGGGCTTTGTTAGGGGGTGGTAAACTATGTTTTTTAGACAGTATGGCGAAAAATAGCAAAGTAGCGTAGAACACTGAATGCGTACATAAAATGCATACAAATGCAAGGCAAAGCAAATTCATTACTAATTTCAAACAATTAGAGACAAATATTTACCTGTTTGTATTAAAACTGTTGATACAATTGTAAATAAATTCTGTTTGCTGTCATTATTCTTATCGTTTCTAACCTCAAAGCGTTCTTGTCAACACGACAAACTGGAAACAAATCTTTTGTTTCAAACACCTAGTGTTGCATTCAAACATGTAAAAAATGCATTTTTATGCCTTAAAACATCATAACATTACTAAAAATCTACTAAAAGTATATTTAACCCAACAAATTAATATAATATTCAACTTTTTATTAGCTTTTTACGTCAACTAATAATTTTTTATCATTTATTTCATTTATAATTTACAACACTAGGTTTAAATTGTTTTAAAATTTCACCGCTAGGATAATAGTGTAATATTTTATTGCTAGATGGCGCAACGTGGTACACTTCAACTTATTTTTAGATATTCGATCAAGTGATGCGTTGAGGTTGGTCATATTATTCCGTATTCGCCGACAGTTGCAACACGAGTACACGACGTTTTATTTCACTAAATTCTCGTAAGATTCACCTGTAAAGAGGTTTGTAATTGTAACATCATGAATTTCCTACGCCCAGTCACTCGTAACTCTCGTGCCGTCTCACTAATTGCGTCGTAAGTATTCACACTATCAATAATATTCATAATCTTTAAATAAATGCATTTGCCAGAATATAAAAAAATCATATGACCTTCCACACACTTCTAAACTTGTAACACGCATATATTTTGAGGGGAATCATGTAATATCAAGCAATACTGTACTTTCTGGTGCAATTTTGTGCAATAATTATGTATAAATAGATTGTTTTTGGTATTGTAGACAAGTCAGAACCATGTCTGGTGGTATTGGAAGCGGTGCCGGCAAGGGAGGCGGCGCAGGCGGTGCTATCCGTGAAGCTGGGGGTGCTTTTGGGGAGCAGGCAGCTGCAAGAGAAGATCAGTACTTCCACAATAAGGTACATGCAAACAACTCGGGTTAAAATTGGATTCAATCCAAAATTATTACAAACATCTATTTATATTCATTGTTTTCACTTTTTTCTTATTAGTTCTACATCTAGAAGCATCAATGTGTATTCATACCATGACTTATGACTAAATTTAACTTGTTTTCATTAAAAATCTTAAATTTTATTGTAGCAAGTGGAGCAGATGAAGAAATTGAAGGAGGACCTCACCGATGAGATTAGTTTCCATGAGGAGCAGATCAAAAGACACCAGGATGCGATCAAACGTCATCAGCAACGTGTGGATTCAATGGAAAAGCAGTAATTTGTCACTTGTAATAACAAGTTTGTTTTTGTGCTTATAGGCAAAGAGGAAAGAAGTAAAACGTAAAAATTCGGTATTAAAGGATGTTCATGTTGAGGAAGATGGGGGAAGATAAGAGTTAGATTTGTAGTACATTTGTATGGCGCCTCTATTGTGTTTTATGTTTGTCAGTCACATTTTCAATATATAAATATACACAAAGGTAATATTTCATTTTAACATTTAAAGCGTGTGAATTGGGTGAGTTGTACGTTGGAACTCGAGATAAATTTATACAAATAGCGCAATGTTTGCTTTGTTACATAAGTATTGACGTTTCAGGTGATAATTCACTGAGAATGAAACAAAATTTTGTTTTTAACCGAATTTTACTTGAAATTACGTGGAATTCTTTATTTTACGCTATAAAAATGTTAAAAATCAACGTAATTTCTTATTTTTTATGGTTTATTATGTGTATTTTATAAATATTATTAATTTTATGTTGAATTTCGCGCTATTTGTCTTCCAGCGGATGTTGATTGGTCGGCCATCATGAATATCTTCCTTACTTCACTTTAGCACCGCACGAGGACGCTACCATCGCTTGGAGTTAACTGTCTGCGCACGCCTGTAGTCCGCGCCGCGTTGTATAGTCATTGATCAGTGTGGATCAGTGCCATCAGTGCTCTAGATGCGTTTGCGCCGCCTGTTCGTGTATCCAGTGTAAGAGACTGCCGCCGCCGCCGACGCAGAAAACAAGCGACCAACACCGCCGCCGCCGCAGGTCGCAACTCGCAGAGCGTTACTCTCGGTGGACGCGCGTCGTGCCGTCCGCAATACTCGCGCCCGCTGACTGAACAATACAAATCGGTGTGATGCATTTAAGGATATCATTCACGCTCGTCGTGTGTTGTGCAATCCTGCACGGATTCGCCTCTGCAGCCCAGGTGAGTTTTTCAACACTTTCCTCTTATCTACCTTCGCCGAGTCAGCGAAGTATTAAAAGAACAGTTGGGTGAGACGTCGCGAGCGGCAGTTGTTTGTGGCCGACGCGGCCCTCCAAACAAGATGGGAAACAACTGCAATACAACCGACCAGCGACCAGCCATTTCATCTCTTGGAACACACGCCAAGACGCCTTGGTCTCTCCTCCACAGTTTACACAATCGCATTAGGCGTAAATCAGTTATTGTATAAACATGCCCCGCGCTGAAGAGATGAACAATCGGTTTATTGAGCGCGATTTCATTTTGTTTATACGCGCGTATTGTGATAGCGCTATTGTGCCCTGCCGTTTGTTTGTTTGCGTAGCGTAAACAATTCAGGCAATAGCCACCGTAACAGAATGGAATTATAGATTTTCTGATATATTAATATTAGCCTTGCAAAAAAAATTGCATGTTGAAGGTATATGTATATAACTATGTATACATGCAATTGAATTAGTGTATTATTCACCGTTGCTAAATATTTGGACAACGGCGTCGATATTCTAGCGATAATGTTGTCACCCGTGCGCGAATCTACGAAATTGGGAATAATATTTATTATTTGCGTGTGTACTTTGTTATTACAAGTCAACAAGTGTTATTTTCATGAAGGGAATTATTCAAAAATATTGTTGAAGATAGTGTCAATCATTGTTGGATTGACAAAACATGAAATGCGTCATGTTTAAGACGCTATAAAAGTATTAATTATTATTTCTGGATTAAACTTGTTTTCGAGGTTGATAAAAATGGGAAATTTACTAAAAATGTTTGATTTTTCTTCTTAAATCGCGAAAAATGTCGAATATTTTGATGTTTTGAAGCATTCCAAGCTCTTTCGTCTTTTGTGCGGCTTAAAAATGATGAAAAACACAAAGAACAATAACTTCAGCATGTTTCTTAGAAGACATTCTTATTGAAATTGTTGTAATATTTATACTTTGTTCGTTTTTCTTAAAATCTCATTAATTTGCACTGTTTCGTTAAAATCGGGTGCAAAATTATGTTGTGAGGAATAAATAGTCTATGATTTCATCAATTCTACAACAATAGTTGTGAATTTATCATTAAAACCATTTCAAAATTGTATATTTCGATAAGTATTGCGAAATAGTACAAAAACACTAACTTAGTCATGTTAAAATAGTGAAATACTTATTAATTACGTACTTGTTACAACAATAGAGTAGGTAATCTATATTATGTAAAAATCCTAAATTTATTTATGTTGTTATCATGTCTACTAGTTTCAGTAGTCGATAACAATCAAGGAAAACAAAAATTTAGATAGTTGGGATTAAAATCTTGGGTATTTTCATCAATTTCTAACAAATTTGATCAAAATATACAAAGAAATCGAATATAAAACACAAAAAACAGAATTTTAAGACTTTTCTGACATAAATTTATCAAAATTACCAAAAAAATCATCGAAAATTTGCTCAATTTGTCTCTAAAACGCACTAATATTCACTCCTCAAAACAAATCTGACTGACGAAGTATATAAATGGACCTCCTCTCCTGCACGTCTTAGAACACCGAATGCATGCCGTAGGGCTGCCATTAATTCTCCCATTACGCGGACATCATGCGTGTGCAAGACGAATCCGCATCCGAAGGCGAACGCAAAACTTAACTTAAACTCCCGTCCGACTACTTACCAGTTACTACCTACTTGAACTAACCAACCCGTTGTGAGTAATGTATCAATGAGCAGCGCAACTCACCCAGCAGCTATGCTCTCATAGGCTTCCTCATCACTTTATCTGCGAGTTGTTACACTTTGTAATCTTCTCTAATCTTTATTTAGTCAATGAAAAAATCCTTGGGCTGCATCAAGCAACAAACAACAAACAAACGCGTGTGTTGTGTGTAAATATAAATGGCGGGCGCCCGCGCACACACGAGAGATCAGGAGCTCCCATGAGCTTGTTTGATTATGTTTGTTCGGTCGCTAACGCGCTTCGCTTACAATTCACAATATACTCATGTACGTACCTAACTTAAGATATGCGCACACAGCTATCGCGCATTGTATGCACTTTGTATTTATCATGGTTACTCATAATTTGCGCCAAAGTATTAACCTTTAATTGCACTTATAGAAACAAAAAATAATATTGAGTCATCCGATATGATGATTTGCTATACACGTGACTTCTTTAAAGTTTATTTATGAATTGGTTGTTTACGCCGCGCCGGAGAATGCGGCGAGTGTGGCGTCGTCGCGCGATTAATAATTAATGACATATTCGTAGTCAATGTTCGAATGGCGACGATGGCTGTGACTTCGTTAGCTGCTGTGTATGCGGTTCTAATCACCACTTGCCTTTGCTTTGGCTTTGGCTTCGGCCAGTCGGTCGGTTATGAGTTGTGAATGTGAATCGCGACACGCAATAGCTGTTATTCGCGCCGGAGTTGCCCGGCGATCGATCGCGGCGCGAATCAATCATTCGGGGGGCGAAGATATCCCAGTTGAAGCTAATTGCGCGTCTGGCACGCGGCCTACATCAACGATTTCGGTTAAATTGCACGAATTGATGGATTGTTGATGTATGTAATGCGAGTGCGGTCGTAATTTAATGCATTGGATATGTTTTCGGAGTTTGGGGTTGAATTTAGGGGGGATTGGGGTGGTAATTAGGTAAATTGGAAATCAGGATTAATACTTAGCACGAAAAATGGTAGAATAGGATTATTGTTTTGAGAATTACGAATATAAAAATGAATATTATGATATTATAGACAAAGAAACACATTTTTTGATACTTTTTCATTAATTTTGCAAATATTTTGTCTTTTTCTTCTTTTTAATGAAAATTTAAGTTTGAAAATGCAATTTACGCAATATCTATACATAAATATGTAAAGATAAATAGGAAAAGGCGATTTATTGTAGTGAAAATAAATTTTCCACGATTTTGAGGCACAAAAAGTGATACTTTAAACACGGATAGCCAAGGCCGTGACTAAAGTACTTTAAGCCGTGCAAAAAGTATCATTTAACTCACTTGATACTTAATATACTATTAAATAAGTGCAGAATAATACCAAAGGAAGATTTTATAAAATAAAACTTTAAAAACATAGATTTAATTAACATGCAGACTGAATTTAGTTTAGTTTTTGTTAAACATGAAAAACTCTTTCTCTCAAAACACCCCCAGGTGTTAAATTTAATATTCCAGAGTTTCTGGTTTTATAATTAGATTTACCTCATCAAAAATCAATGTGGCACGATTTTCGCTACTTACCACTTGACCAACTTTTCCCGCAACTCTTACACACATTTCTGATCTACTTACTTTTTTTTGCACCGAATGCACTTGTATGAAATTCCATGGAATATCCACAATTTCGCGTTTCAAGTGCGGCATTTTTCGAGCGGTGGTTTTTCGAGCATTTCCCGCGCCCCGCCCGCTCATTTCTATTCCGTGCGATGCGCGCAAATGTAACATTCGCTACATTTACCCTCGGCGTGTCTGCCCGTGGCGGGCGCAAAGCGTTTTTCGACCGCCGCCGCGTTATATATTTTTCATCCTTTTTGTGCGCCCGCTGAAGATTTTTGTTTCATAACTGGCCGGCGAAATTTCCTACAGAATGATAAATTCAACAAATTATCTCCAATTTTACTTCGGTCAAAAAACTCCATGTATGTCATGATTCATTCAAGAAGAGAAAAAAATTGCGCATGTGCATAAAATCTACCAACGCATACAATTTTTTCTCATCACATCTCAGTCTTTTTCTCTTTAGTTACGATTAACATTTGTTATGAAATGAAATAATCATAAGTATCTAAGAAATATTACGTTGTGAATAATTCCGCACACGTCCACGCAATAAAATCGTTTAGCGTGATGCGCAATGCGAGGAATAAATCCGCGCAGATGCTAATACATCCGATTATATAGCTACGTGCTATTATTGTTATTCCAGCGCCGCAAAGTTTAACAACTTTGAAAGGGGTTTACCAGGCAGGTACGCATTTCATCTACCTGAATATGTGTACACAATAGATGACACTTGATTCTGACCAGTGTTGCGGAAATTAATGTCCAATAATAATAACTTACTTGTGGAATTTTACAGCTGAAGATGTAAAAATAGAGGCGAAATAGGAAAGAATGGCCATTGTTATCGACGTTTTTTTTCTTTCTTTTGACCATTTTCATTTTACTATCTCGTTTAACTAGGACCACTAGGGCTATATCTGTTGGGTGGTAGAAAAATATGACCATCTTTAGGGGTTTTATGGACTTGGATGTCCGGACGCGCCCGACGGACGGACGTAATGGTCAATTGTGCGAATAATACAACCGAAGAAAGAAAGCAAGCAGGAAAAGGTGCATTGGGAATACCCAAATGTTATAATTTCGTGTTTCATGTGTTTCATGTGTTATGTTAGTAATTATATACGTGACAAAATGGAGAATTGCAAATAGTTCGCCGAACACAATGCCGAAATTCAAAGTATAGCGCCATTGTGTTCCGTATTATTGTGTGCCAGTGATTTATAATTTACATTTCGACGCAGTTGGTCGATGTGATTAGCATGCGCTATTAATAATTAATAACAGGCGACACCAAAAAAGGAATGCAAAAGTTTTTTGTATGCGGAACAAAAAATACGAAGATTATGTGTAAACGTGCAAATAAGCACGAGTGTTTGATGTTTTATTTATAAAAAGTGCGAAAACCTTCCTCCGGGGGTAGTGGTACTGTGGTGTTTGCAATCTGGCAGTGGCAAAACTTCTCGCGTTGTGTGTTTTTTTTTCCTTTCTTCACCCGAGCGTTTTTCCTGCATGCATAAACGCTCGAAGCGCGAGGCGATAAGCACGTGTGGAAAAATGATCCAAAAAACATACGGAAGAGGATTCTATGCTCTCCTGCTTCAGGAGAGTAGAGTAGAGGAAAAAAGTGTTACTTTAGTCTAGGTGTGGATGTGGGACGCGGATGGCAGTGATGGCACAATTCTTAATTAAAGAATCGCAATCTTCGCATCGCATCAATATCGAATCGACTCAACGAAGCGTATTTTTTTGTGCTTAGTCTCTCGTTTTCACTGCGCTCCTGTTTCCTATTTCAATTTGATTACGTTTACTTTTTGAGCATAGGCGCGCTTCGGAAACGCGAGGCGGAAGTTTTATTCGCGTTCGCTTTGATTTTTGCGCGCCGGCCGAATGTTTCGCTTCGGTTTTTATCCCTTTTTCGTATCGTTTCGAATTCGCGTTCGGCACGCTCGCGCGCGCTGCTCTGCTCATTTGGATGTTGATTTATTGATCAAACGAGCCGACGCGCATTTCCTGCCCTCAACGCGCACGCCGCGCAAAAGTATGAAAACATCGATATTTTTAGATTTTCACTTGCAAAGCCTTCCAATCAACGCCCAGCGCGAGAGGAGAGACTTAAACTTGGTAAATTTAATAACAAGTGTAATTGAATGAAATAGTTAATGTAGTGTGACATTCTCTGGTGTTTTCATTAATCGTCCAGAAACGGCAATTCGTCAAGATTTATTGGCATCGCTTGTTTTTGCGCCTTCGATGCGGTTGCTGCGGTGTCATCAAAGTGTCATTTGCGACGCTGCGCGCAAAAAGCAGATCCAAAGCGCAGAGGAAAATCCGAAAGCAAAACGAAAACGCCAACCGCAGCAGGTTGTCTTTCCAGAGAGTCAGTCCGAAAGGGGCAAGAAGCCGATTATGACAAAATAATATTATTTGAGCCGCGCGGTGGACACGTGCACCCACACCCAACCTAACCCTAAGCTTTGTGTATGTGTGTGCAGCTCTCTATGCGAGGTCGGGAATCGATAAAAAAGACGCAACCGAGCGGCGAAAATTGAATGCCCGGCCGGGGGTTTACGGTTACCCTAGAAAAGTTTCGGTTTTCGTTCGAATGCGTGCCAAACGACGAGGAGCTAAAGCAGCAATTGTGATGACAAGATGGCGCGACACACATATGCATGCATAACGGCGAAATACTATCAGTTTTATTACAAAACATCAAAGTAAATCTTCATCGGTTACTAAAGTCACCTTCGGTTCAATGTCTATGTGTGTAGTTAAGTTATATGTGTGAGGAACACACAAATGGAAATGGGACTCTGCTGGAACACACTGGCGAGTAGTTAATTAACGTGGACATTGTGTTCGCCGCACCGCAAAGCTCTCGGAGTGTGTGAGCTTTATTAACATTTTCAAACATGCCCACCGCGTGTTTACCCGCGCACACACTCGGTGCCAAATGGACACGTTGTGAATATACAATGGAAAATCAAACAAAATTTGAAATTTGAATCCATAATGCAACAATCTGTATATTTTTGCGCTACAATACCGCCTAGATTCGTAACAGGAGTAGCCGCAGAACAAACGTATCCACTCGCATTGTGGTTATTCTGCATTTATCAACTTTATACCATCATTTATGAATGTGAATGCAATGCGGTATTATGTCGTGCGCGCCCCATTGTCCGCCAACGGCGCGGCCATCTTTAGCCACTCGCTGTGCCAGTAAACAACAAATATTGATTTGTTGGCAACTTGCGGACCGAGGGTAATAAAAATCACGTTAGTTCAGGTGCGACGTTGATTATTATTGGCTTTTTATTCCATTTCATTTCATTTCCAAGGTTGGACATATTGTATATAATAGGTGTGTTAGTAGTCAGCGGATAAAAAATGTAAAAATGTGCCATCAGCGCAATTGACGGCCATGAAACCGAAACCGTGTGTATAGGTGTGTGATGTGCATGTGCAGCGGGCGGGACCACCCACCCGAAATGTAATTGCGTTGTGTGTTTGATTGTAAACATCAAGAGTGCACTAATTGACATGCGATTGTATCCGCATTCATTTTCTCTGTGTGTGGGTGAGTGTTAGGGGATGAGCGCTATTAATCGAAAATGAAAGCGAAAAAATACGAATTGGAAATTAATGTTTATTTGCCGAAAATTTCAAGCGTTGTGCAAACAAAGGACACAAAAAAATTCGATGGAAAAAAAAAGGTGAAAATTGTTTCCTGCCGGAATTTTCGGCAATATTTCATCGTGTACGAGATTAATTCGATTTCCCACGTGCGATGTACGCGCAAAAAACGTCTGTTTTTTCATGATTACGATTTACATATTGCGGCAACATGATATTTTTTAATACATCACATTCATTAGATGTGTCTGTCTTCGCGCAGCGTTTTCTAAATGCGAAAACAAAACATGGCGCGACAGGACAAAAACAGAGCGTAATAAAAAGTTTTTGAATTCAGCGCGCGCGCGCACATCCACACTAATTAATGCCGCAGGAAGCGGATTCGGAAAATGTTTCACCGGATGATGATGGAAGCCGCCAGCCGTCGCCGCCATCTTGGGCGTTGTAGAGCTTCGTTAGATTTTAAAACACGCAAAGGTGGATTTTCACCGAGGGAGGAGTGTAGGTAAACGAAACGCAACGTCGCAACGTCAAAGGACGTCTAATTATACCGGGCATTATGCAGCGCGTAAACAAATAAAAATCGCGTCGACGAGGAAGCCGTTAAATCCAACGCAACGCGCTAAACATGAAACAAAAATGCCTCTGTGCGCTAGTCAAAACATAATTTAACTGCGTGTATTTGTGTTTGCAATGCAATATTGAGGGAAAAATGAGCGTAGAGTATCGATACGAAATTTAATTTCGACTATAAATAGCGGTTATGTAAGCGGCAGTGCGCGAAATTTGCATGATGACATGCGGACACGGCATCTCTGCAACGATTTACATTAAAATCCAATTAATATTATAAACGCATGCGGTTTTGCCATTCTACTCGCGGGTATATCTCCAGTGTAGTCATTTTCAGTGCACTGCGGGTTGTTTATTTTTTATTTTTTGTGTGACCATCCATCAATTATTATCTTTGTGCGCAATTTGGCAATAACAAAATTTTATCGCAGCGTAATTCGGTGAATTACATATTTTGACAGCGTGTTTGCGCGCGACTTTGGCGAAGTGATAAAATAATTGATGAACTCCCGTTTTGCGGTATTTTCGAGTTTTCGCCGAATCGCGTCGATAACTCCGGGGGCATGAATGATGCATGAAGCCGCAACCGCGTCTTCTTATCAATCGTCGGCCGACGAGTAGACAATTTGTCATGTCGTGCGCGAAAAACTCTGTCAATGTTATCGCCGAGAGGTGATGATAGAGAAGACTGAAAATACCCACACAGAATAAAAAATACAAAACAAATAAAAATAAGTAAGAATGATGAAAGATTTTATTTACTTTGACTTGTTTGCAACTTAAATATTAATAAAAATAATTTAGTAAATAATATTAGTTGAAGTAATGATTTGTGCCACGTGTATGGAGGTTGAAAGGTTGTCGCAAGTTATGTGTGCTTGAGGAAACGTACGGTCGAGGAAATGAAACGAAAACACAGAGAGGATGTCAATACCTCGGTGCGCACGATTGAAATTAATCAATTTCGTGCGTCCGGTTCTCACACACGGCGCGACGCGGCGATTCGTGCGGGAAAATATTATTAAAAAGTTTTTTCTTTTTCTTTCTTTAAACACATCAAATACTTGCGAGTTGAGAATGTTTGTGTTGACGTTGGTGTTCGTGTTGAATAGTTGAGTTAGGGGATGATAGGGTTATTTAATCCGGAAGTAAACTTTGCGGCGCGAGGTCACCTAGAGGACTGGACCTCTTCGTGTGTGATATACTCGTACATTGATTAACAAAGTTGGGATAGTCTTGCGCAAGAGTTTTAATAGACTTTTTTATTTTTTGTTTTTTGTGTCTTCTTGGAAGACTGGAAGATGTATGTCACCAAATTTAGTTTTTGTTTAGGTTTTTAAATTTTGTCGTTTATTGGATGTACTCGCAAGTCGGACGGTAAGCGGCTTTGCGTTTGTAAGTCCCGTCAAGTCCGCATTCGCAATGCAGACACACGATCCGGGCGTGCGCTGCTTCTGCTTTTCCTCTTGCTGATGCTGCTGCTGCAACGGCGGTGGTAGTGTGTGCGGTGCGTTAAAAGCCCCTGAATGTGCCGTGCCGCGCGGCGGCTGTAGCGATGTCACGGGCGGCCGGGCAAGAAAACGCGCGCTGCCACATCGCCGCACCCGTGCGACGCTCACACCGCAGTTCCCTCTGCACCAGAAACACAGCAGCCATCATGGAAGTCGAGATGCGGATGTGGGGGGCTTTCATGCATACTACTCATACCGACAAATCGGACTTGACGCCTCCGCCAACACATGCACAAGATTAGTTTATGCAATCGTATTGAATGACCGAAAATGATATTAGTAGATAACTAGTGTAACTGGAGTACGTGCCGTATTGTAATAGGTGGTCCATGATGATATGAAGTTAACATCATTAAAACATCATAGATCAGCTACGCCACGATCGTTGCGGTTGTAATTCGTGCGAATTCCCAATTAACCAGCCAGGGAGTGAATGAATACCATGCGGAATTCTCTTCTCCACTTCTTCCCGTATCTCGGTAGGTATGTCGTGTTCACATCATTCCGAAATAGAAAGATGATGAACGCTTCGCTGGCATTTCTACGCCGTTAAATACGCGCGAAACATTCGCACGTGCCATGTCACGTCTTAATTAATCGCAGACTCCGCTTCGGATCCTTCCACCGTTGTCATCCTTTATCAAATAATATTCTCAGCGTTGAACTTAAGGCGTAAACCAGTTCGCTAAGCACTAAAAACTGACGAATTAAGTTTAGTTAAAAGCGTTTTATGTCAAGTGTTTTAATTAACTTTTAGTTGTACTTGTTGCATGTCAATATGGACTTGAACCTGACTCTAATCAAGTCTAGCTGAGAGCGTACGATCGTAAAACGTAAAAATCTCCGCGAAAACGTTTTTGCGTGTTTAAAGCGATATATAAGGTCAAGAGTTCAGACCGCGTCTATCGCGAATGTATGGCGTTAATGTCAATTAAAAGTTTGCGTTAGTCGCGTTTGTCGCACCGATGAAATTATCAACTTTTGCGCATAATATTTACACTACGCGTGAAAATTTAAAAGTTTGCATGGCGTCATTCGTTTAACCTCAAACAATATTAAATTGCACTCACTGATGGTAATAAAAGTGTAATCTATTGTCTAGGATTGTTGAGAGAGCGCAGTGTGTCGTAATTCAATTAGGATTAATTAAATAACAAAATAACGCAATCATCATTGCATTATTTATGTGCGTGTGTGGGTGTAGTGTGATGTGATGGGTTTGATTGTTTTTAATACAGTTTATATTTTTATTGGATTTATATCATCATAATCGTAAATTGGATCATATCACAACGAAATAATAAATAATTGTTACTAGTGAATGTTGCAATTGTTAATTATGATTATGAATATGGATATTTATCGATTCGGCAATATTTTGTGAGTTTAATAGAGTGTGCAGTGGGCAAAAATATGAAGTGATGGTTTTAATGAAACGTAAATGTTTGGATTACAAAGTGTAATTAAATATATGGATTTATTTATTAATTATGTCAGTGGTGTTGCGTTATTTGTACGAGTAACTGGAGGATGATTTATTTAATTTTTCATTTGTTTCATTGATTTTTGGTCAGAAAAGTAAAATAATTATTAAAACATCAAAAAATTGTTTAAAAAGCGGAAAATATATTAAAGAAAAATTGTTTTCTTGGCTTTTTAAGGATTATTTTTAATATTTTTGAAGATATTCTTGTTTTTTACAAATAGATTTATGCATTTTATTCAAAAACTATGAAATTACACCCTTCCAACAATATCAGAATGACTAACGCGTTATTACTACAATTTTGAAAGTTTTGTTTCACTTAATTTCGTATTTTATTACTTCTGCCGTCAAAAACAGTGTTCCTTGCCAAACACACTTAATATTTTTGTATTTCTCGATATGAACTGTTTAAAACTGTTTAAAAAATGAGAATAACCACTGTTTCTGCTAGTTTTAGTCTGCATTTAAGCGATATTTTCCATAGAAAAATGACTTCAATTATACGCAATTTCCTAAATAATTTACATCATATTTTCCTCCGAAAAAAACTTTATTTAGTAACCAGTTTGTATACGTAATAACGCCCAAAGTACGGTGTTGATTGCTCCGCTAGTTTTTGCGAAAACTGCAAATATTTTGACAGGCGAAACGAAAATAAACGCTTTTCTAGTATCGCTATTCCAACTCCGAAACGCTTTCATCCTAACAAAACCAAACGAAATTTAGTTAATAAATAATTGAAAACGACATTTATTGATAAACGCTCTGCTACAAAGTTCACCTCACCGTGCCCAATAGTAATAATACAATTAATATTTATTGTTTAGCCAATATTTCGTGTTTAATCGAGTGCGCCGCACCAAAAAACAAAACAATATAGTTTCACCGAACCGCGGTAAATGTTTCTCGATTACAATGCGTAATCAAATGTAATATAATGCACGATAAAACATTTTTTGTGCATAAAAATTCCACGTGCCGGCCGTAAAAATCATATAAATGCGCACAGCTTAGATTAACTCGGGTAAAGTTGTTAATGTTATTGAAGGTTGAGTTCAATAGCGTAAAACGTACTCTGAATTGAAGGTATGCTATGCTATTCTGTTCAATCCCCGATGGAATTACCGGGTTATATAGGGGTCGCTGGTGTGGGTTATCCGCACATATTGTGTGTGCTACTGTGTACTCGTATCTTTTGGTTCTGCTCGCGTTGGTGAGCTCTTCGAACGCATTAAAACTAACCCCATATCCTCTCGGTGTTGTAGTAGTAGTATACTAGTGGCTGGCTTGGTTTTACGCCCGGTGGTGCCGTTTTCGTTTAGTTTTAGTTCGACGATAAAGCCCGCCGAGGCGTAGAATGTACCACCGCGCGTTTATAAATGAATTTACTATTATTATCCGCGCGCCGGCGTGAAGCGCGCACGGGGTGTTGCGCTGAGCGCGTAATTAATGCATCGTGAGCACACTCGCTACCACTAAACTTAATTAATTCACTAAAATATTGCGCGATGTTTGTCTAATGATACATACGTAACGCGGTTGACTCGGAAATTTCGGTTTCGGGGTATTATTTATGTTTTGATATTAAGATGATTGTGGACTATGGGGTGGAATGGAAGGGAAACTTGATTGAGTAATTCGCGCATGCGCAAAAGATAAATATTAAGTAAATATTAAGTTATTTCGGGAAATTTTATTTATTTTTTATTAAAATATTGATATATTTATAAGATTAACTTAATTAAGTAGTTTGCGCATGCGCAAAAGATAAGTAATGGGTTAATTTTAAGAAAAATAAAAATATTTTGCGTTTTTTAAAATTTTTCTATGAAATTATTAATAATTATTACTTTTTTATTAAATTAAATGGAAAACTTGATTGATCAATATGCGCATGCGCAAAAGAAAGTCTAATATCAACTAAATATTCAAACATTTTGAGTTTTTCTATTAAATTTTAAGTTAAATTGTAAGTTTAAGTTGATTGATCATTGTGCGCATGCGCAAAAGATCAAGTAATGTTCCTAATATAAACTAATCCTACTAATAGAAAAAGTGTCCACACGTGAAGTCAAGTTCACGTCATTAAGCTTCGTTTGTCGAACATCCTGTTTACATTCACAGTAACGTGACGTCTTACACTGTCGTCTTTCTGTTTAATATCCTTGTATGTGTGTGTGTGACGAGTTAAACTAAAAAATAATGGTTTGTTTGGCGATTATCTAAATCGCGAACTGGTGTTTACGTCTCCTCTTGCAACATGGCCGCCTGTGCAGTGAGCCTGTGCAAATACGCCCGACGCTTGTGACATGAGAAGTCGCAGATGTTCCATGTCCCATTTTATTTGTTGGTCAGCAAAACGAAAAGCATAACAACGTTTCCGAAGGCGAAATTTCGAAACACATGCGCGCTGCGCGTAAAGTTTCAACAGTTACACAATTTCTTCGTTTGATGAACGTCTTTGTGTACTACATTGCTCGGAAGTAACTTCCCGGAAGTTATCCCGTAATATTTTCCCATTTCGTCGCTTCGATAAATCTCGCCGATTTGTTTTCATTTGGGCGTTGCTCGTGAATTTATTCCAGCTTAGTTTTCCGTACTCTAGGGACTCGAGGATATGTGTAGTAGTGCATAGTTGAAAGTTTGTTTGCGCGCCGCTCGGACATCGAAAAGTTTGCGAGCGCGCGGTGCCAGTTTTCGGGGCACATCCGAAACCGATGTTGAATTTACATTCGACACGATTTCGGCGCATGCCGTGACGACCGGATAACGCTTTTAAGCTTCCAGCGACCAGCCGACGTTGGAGTGAACAACTTCCAAGTTGGAGACAGTTTTATTTTTAGTTGCAGGTACCTACGAGAGTTTTCAGTACGGGAACAGTTAAATTATGAGCGGTATTTTGATATAAAACGAAGAAATATTACGTGGGTGTCTTTTTATGGTATTTACCAAGAAGTGAAAGCTTACTTAGCATGCGCATGCCTTCAATTAGGCTATGTATGTATATTTGCATTACAATCAGACTTGGCTTTTCGCCGAAACATCAAGCTTTTCTTCTTTTCTTCTTGAAAAAAAGAAAAATGTTTTTGGACAAAAGGTGTTATGTTTTGTGTTTGCAAGCGCTTTGTGTCCATGTTTGCGCCCCTATTCACAGGATAAAGCACAAAAAACGTGTCCGAAAAGTAAAGTGCTCCGAACAGCTGATAACTCCACGGACGAGAGGAATACGGAGCCGGTGTTGTCTACCTGTCGTACGTTGGCTCGAGTCTCTGGGTCCGGTTAGTTGCCCCGAGGCGCTGCTTATATAAGAATGCGGCGTGCACCTCGAAAGCGCCAGCCAATACACCTTGATGCTTGTGATACTGATGCTCATTCCACAAGGCACTCGACCTTTTCTATTCTTTCCTCCGTCTCGCTTTTTACTTACACTCTTGGGTTGGTGCGCTGGAACGCATCACATCACTTCACATCAAACACGTATCCGCTTTATACAGGTATCCGCTTTTATTCATCAATAGACGCAGGTAGAAAGAGAAGGAGAGTTTTTTTGGGTCTTTGACAGGGTGAGGTATTTTCTCTAAGGTCGTTGGAGTTGTAATCTATGCGAGTTGAGCGGTTTGTTTGTTGTTAATAATAAGATTGTATTTATTCTCCGCCGTTTATCTGTTATCACTCGTTGGATCATTGACATAACAACCGTCTGTTACAATTATTGATCTACGGATGATGTTATTATTTGATGTTATGAATTTTTTTCTGGTGAATGAATGAGTTGGCCAACACTGTTTGCGCTTGGGATGCAGAGGAGTGTATGTGTGGGTTGTAGGTCGCAACGCGTCCGACATTGTCCGCACGCGTTTCTTTTCACATTTTACTCGGAATCACGCACACAGGCTGCTGGCGCACAACACGCGATGCAGTAACATGAAAAGAATGGTGGCTGAACTGCACGACAAACGCGCAACACTTGTTCACAAAGGCTCATTAAACAACAGCATCAATCACGATTACGCACGTAGCTGTCCGGATCGCCAGACCGCGAAATGCGAAAACGTCTGGAAAATGTTTGATATTGTTGCTTAGTGCAGCATGAGTTGGTTTGTGTAGTGTTGACAAGATGGCGGCGGTTAAGCACATGCACATTCTTTGCGTAATGGTCGTTTTAACCTAGAAATGCCCGAGATTTGTAAATATTTGCGAGAAAAGTCTGTTTTATGTTGCATGAATACTAGCAAACTGTGTCGAATAGGGTTTTCGTAAGTTGTGAGTTGTTATAAGTCGTAAAATATGAAATGAAGTTGAAATTTCCGAGAAAGGAAATTTACTGCGCAAAACTGGTATTGAATGGTTGGATGTGGATATGTTTATGTGCGTAAAATTTCTCAAATTGGATTTCAGAAAATCTGATGTTTCTGTAAACGTAAAATAGTAATGAGATTATTTGGAAACTGCTAGTGAATCATGTAAAGGATAAAATACCGGTAGCGATCTTATATTAAGTAAGGGACAAGATTTTATCGGATAGAGGATGATCTAAGGCGTCCATTAAGGATGTTGTACCTTTCTGGAGTAGATTAAACACCTGCCAAGCTCTCTCAAAGCAAAAAGATAGAAATATTTTCGGATTTTCTATTAAATTACTCAGTAGTCGAATAGAGGTCAAGAAATGACTTACTAAAAAGTCAAGGTCATTGGTTAACATCTGGAGTGAATGCAAGTGTAGCCATTTGTCATGTACGCATCAACAAATAAACTTTAAAGATGTTTAGACTTTTTGCTTTAAAGTAAAAAATTAATACTAAGGTCTTCTTTGGTCCCAAGGGTGATACACATGTTTAAAATATCTAGAAAAACGTTTTTGATGATTTTTCACGTCTCAACACCCGCCCTTTATTAAATAATAGGGCTGCAATTACCTATAATATTTCTGTGTGCTGGAAAAATGTAATAAATTACGTTTGATGTCAGGTTTTCGCGCTGTGAGAGCTTTACTTGCTGATTTCAGCTGTTGCCTTCGTGTTTAAAGCAATAAACACGCGTAAATATGGCGCAGCGGCCGGCTTCGACAGTAATTTATGCGCCTATTCAGACCCTTCGCCTCGATGGTTTTGCAGGTTTCACGTACAATGCAAATTCGCGGCTGAATCGACGACTATTAGAAAAATACGCCCATGATTAATGGCCGTGGGCGCAATTAATAAGCGCGAATGTCAGTAATGGAATCGCATTACTTCCAGCTGTGTGTATGTGTATGTGGGTGGTGAGAATTACTTCTCCGGGTGGTTTTTTCTTCCTTTACTTTCGCCGACGTCTCAAGGGTGTGTCTTAATTGGCTCTCAATTAAACCGTGCGCTAATCGACGGTCCGTCACACGAATAATAAAAATAGGTCAGCAAAAAAGCACCAGCCCACAGCCGGGGCAGACGCACGGGAATGGCGAGCAGCAGCAACTCCCCGAACTCCCTGGATACGAGTGTGGCACGAATCCTGCAGGAGTATTGATTATTCCGCGCGCTTCGGGAGGCGCGCCATTTCTCGCTACCTTCACGCGTTCGTTGTTGTCCCGGCGCCAACGCGCGAGCGCCACACCACCCCACTGATCATCTCCTCTTGCACATCAACCGCAAGTCAGTTTCGTATTCGCGTGCCTCCAGCGAAGGTAGTGACAGTTGGGTGTTATGACTTTATAGAGCTATATGTATATATAACAACCCTTCTTCATTTTAAACGCCCTCTAAAATTGAGTCGTGTTTCTTTTTTGTGTTGTAGAGCAACGCTGACAAGTCGTACTATACGGGGGAGATCAACATCGATGCCAACGATGATCTCGAGGGCAGTGGGGGTGGCACCGAGTTCACGGGGGACCTAGAGTCGAGCGGATCCGGGTACGGCACCGACGACGAGGACTCCAAGGACGTGCATCAGCCGGAACGTAAGTTTTGCTTACATAATATGATCAATGATAGATTTTAATGGTTTGTATTGGTTTTAGCACCCCGTCCGATTGATCCGATTATTACGCACAAGGACGTTGTACCCGAGGTGTTTGCTCCCAAGGAGGAGGATAAGAGCAAGGCTAACTATCCCGACCTCACGGTCATCAT
This sequence comes from Dalotia coriaria, assembly GCF_025399875.1. Classification (NCBI taxonomy): domain Eukaryota; kingdom Metazoa; phylum Arthropoda; class Insecta; order Coleoptera; family Staphylinidae; genus Dalotia; species Dalotia coriaria. The sequence goes on from NW_027045450.1 coordinate 6,042,355, forward strand.
GAATCCCAAGTCGGAGGATAGGCCCACGTTCTTTGCTCAACCAGGAATTCTAGCAGGTGAATATTTTGCTTCTATAAATTTAAATTTAAATTTTAACTTCTTGCTAATAATTGCTAGTGTTTTTCGTTCCAGCTGTGATTGGTGGAGCAGTCGTAGGCTTGCTGTGTGCCATACTGGTAGTGATGTTCATCGTATACCGAATGCGCAAGAAAGACGAAGGATCCTACCCGCTGGACGAGCCGAAGAGATCGCCAACGACGACCTCGTATAATCGCGGCAACAGTAAAGAGTTCTTCGCCTGAAACTAGTGCGCTCCGATACTTATCCGAGGGACAATATACTAAGTAACATTACAGCAAACACAAAGTGATTGAAAGAGCGAGAATGATGGAGAAATGGTGGCGCGCGCGCCCACGTTGTCGCCGCCATTGGCGGTGCGCTAAATTCACACGCGGTACAATTGCAAACGACAGCAACAAAAAAATTTAACAATGATGCGGAATCCCTACACATCTAATAAAACCCACACACCTATATTAATTGATTACAAACAAAATGGAAAATGAAAAAGAACACGATAAGCTATGACTGAAACTAATATTACTGCTTACGTAGGTGCAGCTTTTCGATTGGCAGGTTTCTAACACAAACATTCAGAGCGAGGAAAATTCAATAACAACACACAGACGCACATTTTAAACATAATTTTATGTATGAAATATACGTAAGAATGCTACTCTTTTTTTATAAACCCTAACCTAATATTACATATAATGTAACCTAATTTATGATAATGAAACAAAGAACAATAGCGTAACGTAAATATCAACACTCTATCAATTTGATTCGGTCTAAATGAAGATTGCCAAAAACTGCCAACACCCTCACACAACACACTCACTCACAAACACACAAACTTATGAAAATTTGAACAAACAGAAAGCAGAAAAGTTTAGTGAACGAAAAGCACGAAGCGGTTTCCAACATGATTGTTAATTGTACATGTACATAGTTATATATCTTAAATTTAAAACGCAGAGTAACAAACAAAAAAATTAATGAATGTTTTCGTCCAACAAAAATGAATTAACGATACCTCTTTTGGGTATATAGTACAGTAATATTATTGTGAATTGATTAAAACGTCGAGAGATTGAAATATACGTGCAGCTACAATATATTTAGCAATATGTTTAAGATTGTGAATACAAGAAACACACACAAATAATGGATGGTGGCGAAATTTAATGCGTGGAATTTTCAATAAGTCTGTTTGTTAACACACTGCAAGCGCGAGTGTCGATGGTGCATTATTTATTAATAAAATGTTAACTGTGTAAACCACAACATTGAAACCCATCAGATTCCGATTGTTTGCTTCACGCTGGGAATTGGATCGCGTTCGCTGTGACGAAAATTTTCGTACTATATGCTCAACATACAAACAAAAAATTCAAACATTTCAAAGCACGCGACGAACGAACGCGCGTAACCTCCTATGCGACTATATGAATACATATTATATAAAGAATTTAGCGACTAACTAAGTAATTGTAATTGTAATTTAACGGCATACAAGATGGCGTCGATTGTGCGACCGATGTCTTTTTCTACGTAGATGATAAAACGTACGTGGCACAAGAACAAGCATTATTTACCAAGATGGCGTCGGTGGTAAACTGCTTGGTTTCGTTGTTTTGCCATTCAATTCTCGAAAGCCATACGGCAGGATTTGCAAGAACTCACAAACAGAAACAATTGAGGTAACAACATTCCGTAGAATGACAAAACAAAACACAGAAAATTGCGAAGAAAAACAAAACAGTTCTTATTTTGTAATGTTGAATGTGTAATTTTAGCGTGTAATTTATATATGTGAGCCTTGTCAAACATCCTGATACCGCTCTGTCTTGTCTCCTACATCTTTTTACACAAATAATTTGTATAAATTATATTCGTTATTTATCGTCTTATGTTTTAATTAGTGCGTTGATGCGGGAAATAGAACGAATTGTATACACACACCTCAATTATATACTCGAACGCAGGGGAATTCACTTCCACAAGATGGCGATGACTTCTTTGGTCCTTAGTAGATTATTTATTTCTTGTTTTTTTTTTCTCTTCGTTTGATTGAGTACGTAACGCGAACAATAAGCTAAACTATTCGGGATATTCTTATACTTAACGACTTTCAATGATATGATATTTTTTTTATACGGTACAAGTCTGTAGAATTGATTTTCGAATTATATTGTATAGTATTAACTAGTATCATATGTACAATCCGGTTGTAAATAATAAATACCCTGGACATCTAACAAACAAACAATAACATCTATACGAATTTCTGGTCTTATTTCTCAAACCTCCAACATTAACTAGAAAATGGTAAACACAGGAGGTTAATCATACAAAATGACGACGTGTCATAACGACGGATAATTAACATGTTTCACTTTGTTTCCAGCAATTAATTGACTTTAAAATTAACTAATACTTATTCTTAGTCTGTAAATTTTGCAAATAATTGTCACAGCAACTTGCTGATATGCGTGTTGTGGAGTTACGGAACAAAAAATTCAATAACCCGATGATAATTCAAATTAAAACGTAATGTTTTAAATAAACGAATGCATAATACTTGGAAGTTTGACCCGATAGTTCACTTGTTGTTATTCACACTCATCCAAGTTTAATGCATTAGAAAAAGTGCTGTTGAGTCGTGAGTTTGCATCAACTATATTTAACATTTTAAAAACTCGCCATGGTTAATAATAATAACTCTGTGAATAAAATAAACCCTGATTTGGCCCGTGAAAGATCAAAATGTACTTTTAACGTTGAAGAATTAACCACTTTTATAGATGGATCTTCTGAAAACACTAAAACCCGTCGTGAAAGAGGTATATTTATTTCTAAAATGAAATTTACAGTGGTGTGACATGTTTTTTTGTAGAAAATTTCTTCTTGAAGTCTATAACACAACCGAAAGTTCCATTGGAATATCTAAGTCACCAGGAACGTTATGATGAATTAATGCGGATGTCAGTTGAGTTGTATACAAGTGCCAGAGAATATTCAATGGAACATGGGAATCCTTATGAAGTTTATAGGCATATTCTAGGTGCGACTCTTGGACCTGCTTTAACTCCAGACGGTAATCCATTGACCTTGCACTTCATCATGTTCCTGGCTACTATTATGGGGCAGGGTAATGATGAACAAAACGTCGAATGGACTACAAAAGCTGCAGGGATACAGATTATAGGAACATATGCACAGACTGAATTGGGTCATGGTACATTCATCCGTGGTCTTGAAACAACCGCAACTTATGATGAAACCACCGAGGAGTTTGTTCTGAATAGTCCTACTCTTACCTCGTATAAATGGTGGCCGGGTGGGTTAGGTCACGCTTCTAATTATGCAATTGTCATGGCTCAACTGTACACTAAAGGAATATGTCATGGGATACATGCTTTCATTGTGCAATTGAGAGATGAAGACACACATGTTCCTCTAAAAGGCATTAAAATTGGTGAAATTGGTGCTAAGCTAGCAATGAATGCTAATAATAATGGTTACTTGGGTTTGGAGCATGTGCGGATTCCACGCAAACAAATGTTGATGAAACATAGTCAGGTCTTAAAAGATGGCACCTACCAAAAGGCACCTAATAGTAAACTCACGTATAGTACGATGATTTTAATGAGGGTTGTTATTGTTGAGAACGCAGCTGATTACCTCAAGAGAGCCGTCGTCATTGCTACGAGATACAGTGCTGTTCGGAGACAGTCGAAATTAAAGGAAACGGAACCGGAACTTCAGATTCTAGACTTTGTAACGCAACAATATAGGATATTTCCTTTGATTGCAACGGTTTTTGCTTTCCATGCGACTGCCAAGTGGGTTTGGGAGTTGTTCACTAACATTGAACGCGAAATACTTGAAGGGGAATTAACCAGGTTACCAGAGGTGCGATTTATCGCTTACCTAAATCTTTTAAAACTTAACATTCGTGTTTTATTTATAGTTACACGCGATTGCTTGTTGTTTGAAGGCGGTGAGTACAACAGATTGTGCACAGGGTGTAGAAACTTGTAGGTTTACTTGTGGGGGACATGGCTTTATGATGTCTTCGAGTCTACCCACAACTTATGGCATTGCAACAGCTGCGTGCACGTACGAGGGTGAAAATACTGTTATGTTATTGCAAACGGCGAGATATTTAATGAAGAGTTATCAAGGGTTCCTGCAAGGGAAGAAGTTGACACCTACTTTGGTTTATATAGAAAAGTTCAAGGGACGTGCGACGCCATCTTTTCAACCACGTGTAGAGTGGATTATTTCTGCATTGGAGAATGTAGCAGCACGGTATACATCAATGAAATATTATTTTTATCAAGAAATATAACTTTTTAATTTATTGTTAGACAAATTGAAACAGCGCATGGTAATATCATGCACCGTACACAAAATGGTGTTGATTATGAACACGCCTGGAATCAAACAAGTATAGAATTGGTTTCTGCTGCGGAAATGCACTGTTTAGTGAATGTTGTAACAATATTTTACGAACATGTTAAATCTTCGAAAGAAAATCTTTCTAAAGAGTTGGCTTTAGTTATGGAACAGTTATTGGAGTTGTACGCTGTTTCTACTGCGTTAAAGTACAGTGGGAAACTTTTACAGGTAAATATATAGTTAATACAATCAATTTTAAATGTTAAAATGTTTTTAGTTTACTAATACTACTGGTCATGATGTAAGCGAATTGCAAAGATGGTTGGAGGACATTTTGGCGGCCATTAGGCCAAATGCTGTTGGAATTGTTGATGGGTTTGATCTTTCCGATGATATTTTAAGGTCCACACTGGGGGCTTATGATGGGAATGTCTACGAAAGACTTTATGAAGAAGCGCAGAAAAGTCCAATGAATCAGGATCAAGAAAACAAAACATTTCATAAATATTTGAAACCTTTTCTTAAATCTAACATGTAAATATTAGTTATAATAAATTGGTGTAAGTAAAATAAATTCTAATTCATATCTTCGCATACTTGTTACAATATTATTACAATATTATTAGTTTAACAGGAATATATTTGTTTAATATAGTTGTAATAAGATGGCGCTACATATACTATTATTTAAATAAAGAATTATCAAATGCGTGCACTGCGCAAGATCGTAAACCAATTGGAAAGTCGCGAGATACTCAGCAGAATCAAACGCACAGTGCTCGATGCTATTCCAGCAGTAACATAAACATTCAGTTGTGAATCAACGCTGCAGGTTGCAGTATCGTGAGTTGTGCGAGTGCGCGTACCTAGTCCTGCGATCAGCTGTTCTTCACGCCCACACAATGGCCTACAATAACAACAAAAACAAAGGGACTAAAATAAATCCCGATTTAGTTAGGGAGCGAGAAAAGTGCACGTTTCGCATCGAAGAGTTGACGAATTATATTGACGGCTCGCAGGAGGCCACTGCCGAACGGCATGCTCGAGGTAAACATCTCTTTCAAGTATTTCGCAACAAATTTGTTTATGTATTCAATAAGAAATAATATAGATTAAACTTAAAAACATGTTTATTCTGATTGGAAGACATTGATAATTTCTGTTGAAAATGTTCATTGCAACATAATCGTTGGAATAATAATAAACATTTTAATAACGCATTTAAAATTTCTTAACAATTAGAAAACTCGTTTCGCAAGTTGTAAGTTGAATTGGTTGTTAACGAACTTGAGGACGAGTAATTGTTCATTAATTATTGCCGTAAATTATTAATAACTGCATTTCATGCTGTTTAATGAATATTTCCACTTTTCTACTGTTTTAATAGTTGTTATTACAGGAAATTTGCGTAGAATAGGTCAATGTTATAACTATACACACCCCCAAAGATGTAATAACGTGATAATTACACGCAATCCTAGATAAAATTATTGTTTTAACATTATTGAACTTTAAACTATATCGCCACATTCGAGTTATATATAATCTCTCTAGGATTAAGCGTTTTTTGCTATGTCATATTCTTATCAATGTTTTCTCAATTTAAGTGTACTCTCACAGTTGACTAAAAATATCAACATTTGCTGGGTCACCTAGTACTTATAATCAATTTTATGTTTGTTTATGTCGCGTATTTTTGTTATATTTATCTGGCAAAATAATGTTTAGTAATAATGTTTTTAAATTATATTTTATCTTATTTTATGCAAATGTAAGTTTTGTAGTATTTTCCGGATGAAAGTGAAAGCCATAATGCAATTGCTAACTTTCTACTTGTGTCAATTTGGCTACCTGTATAAGTAATGTTGTGAATGCTTTTCGCAGAGCAATACTTCTTGGACGACCCGTCATTGCGGCCTTCCGATGTGCCGTCCGAATACCTCAGTCACAAAGAAAAGTATGAGGAGGCAATTCGCATGTCCGTCGCGCTTTTTCGACGAGTCAAGCAGCTACAGAATGAAAAAGGAGGAGCAGTTGATAATTACCGGTAAGTTGATGTTTAGGATTCTAGTCCCAATTAAATTAATAATATACTTTTTATATAGGCAAGTATTGGGTGGATCCTTAGGACCTGCTCTTCTTGCTGATGGAAATCCACTTGGTCTTCATTATGTCATGTTCCTGCCCACAATTTTGGGTCAGGGTACTCTGGAACAAACAGCTGAATGGGTTCAAAAGGCATGGAACTTGAACATCATTGGCACCTACGCACAGGTACGCTATTTTATTTATTTAAAAGTAAAAAAAAAACATCAAATTTTAGAATTTGAAATTTTAGACGGAATTAGGACATGGTACATTCATTCGTGGTCTAGAAACCACAGCAACCTACGATGAAAAGACTGAAGAATTTGTTCTAAACAGTCCTACTCTTACCTCATACAAATGGTGGCCTGGTGGTTTGGGTCACGCATCCAATTATGCTGTTGTTATTGCTCAATTATACACTCAGGGTAAATGCCATGGTATTCATCCTTTTATTGTACAATTGAGAGATGAAGAAACAAACATGCCTTTAAGAGGTATTAAAATTGGTGAGATTGGTTGTAAATTAGGAATGAACGTTACCAACAATGGTTATCTGGGTTTCGATAACGTTAGAATTCCCAGGAATCATATGTTAATGAAAAATAACAAGGTTTTGAAAGATGGGACTTATATTAAGGCACCTAGCAGTAAATTGACTTATGGTACAATGATTTTTGTAAGGGTTGTGATTGTTGAAGATGCAGCGCAGTACTTGAAGAAGGCTGTAATTATTGCTACACGATACAGTGCGGTCAGGAGACAGTCGCAGATCAAAGAGGGTAACTATTAAGTGCTACTACTTTTACTTTAAGTAACTATATTAATATATGGTATTAATTGTCTTTCAGGGAACCGGAAACGCAAATTATTGACTTCGTCACCCAACAATACAAACTCTTCCCATTGATAGCAACTTTCTTTGCTTATTACCACTCTGCGAAGTGGTTATGGAATCTTTACAATCAGATTACCGGTGAGATGGAAGGTGGTCAACTGGATAGATTACCCGAGGTACATTTTACTTAATTTTTGAGTTGTACAATCAAATAATTAATATTTCTTATAGTTGCACGCGATTGCTTGCTGTTTGAAAGCTGTCTCCACTGCTGATTGTTCTGCTGGAGTGGAAACTTGTAGATTGGCATGTGGAGGACATGGTTACATGATTTCTTCTAATCTTCCCACCACGTATGGCCTTGTTACTGCTGCTTGTACCTATGAGGGCGAGAACACTGTTCTTCTGCTACAGACAGCTAGGTATTTGGTCAAGAGTTACCAGGCTTTCTTAGACGGTCAGAAACTAACACCGACAGTGTCTTATATCGAGAAATATAAGAATGTTTCAACTCCACCGTTCCAAAAACGTGTCGAATGGATCATTCAAGCGTTGGAAAAAGTTGCCGCTTGGTAAATTTTACAACTGTATCTTTTTTACATTTGTATCTAACAGCAAGATGTTTCATAGTAAAATTGAGAAGGCGTACAACAACATACAAAGACGAGTAAAGAAAGGTTTGGCCTATGAACACGCTTGGAATGAAACGAGTGTTGAGTTGGCGTCTGCTGCTGACATGCACTGTCGCGCTAATGTCCTTGCTATCTTCCAAGACAAGGTGCAGTCTTCCAAACCCACATTGTCCAAGGAACTTGGTGTGGTATTGCAACAACTATTAGAGCTGTATTCTGTTTTCATTGCGATCCGATTCAGCGGAGATTTGTTACGGGTAAATAAGCCTAGTCACTTTGAAAGTCTGCCATAATTTAATTTGTTTTGTACTTGTTGTTTAATTATAGTATACCAATACTATTGGGCATGATATCAGTGAACTGCAGGCGTGGTTGGAGGATCTTCTAGCTTGTATTCGCCCGAATGCTTTGGGGATTATAGATGGTTTTGATATGCGAGATGAAGTTGTGCGTTCTACGTTGGGTTCATACGATGGGAATGTTTACGAGAGGCTTTTTATTGAGGCGCAGAAGAGTCCACTGAATCAAGAGCCTGTGAATCAGTCATTCCACAAACATCTGAAGCCGTTCTTACAGTCTAACATGTGATTTATATTGTATATTGGTGTACTAATTTACAGGGAAGTAAAATGAGATTATTATTTAGGCCATTTTAATACATATTGTATAAACTTGTTGTATTTTTAATTTGTAAATACACATGTGCTTTTTAGAAATGTGTTTTTCTGCGAAGAAATGAGTTATTAGTACCTTACCGACCCAATAATCCTTAGTACCTTAAAATGCATATTAAAATTTTAATAATAAAAATTTATAAAAATGCCCTTTGTGTGTTTCTTGGTCCGCCAACTTTTGTAATTTTCGACCCGAAATTGAACGCGAACAATTCAAATTTTGTCGAAATACACGCGAAAATTTTCAGCTTCCTCAATGTTCTGGGATCCGGATAACACCAACCAATTTTACCATTGGTTTTCGAATCGAAATTAAACGCGAGCACACACACACACAACCTGCATATGTGAACGAGCGCATGTCTGTGTATGTGCCAGTTCAATTTCGGGTCGAAAACTAATGGTAAAATTGGTTGGTGTTATCCGGATCCCAGAAAGTTGAGGAGGCTGAAAATTTTTGCGGGTATTTCGAGAAAATTTGAATTGTTCGCGTTCAATTTCGGGTCGAAAATATCACAACTTAGTGAAAAGAAACACAAAAAGAGCATTTTTGTGGGCTTTGCAATGTTGTAGGGCAACCATTCTCTCACCAAATTAAAGGTATTAAAGTTCTGCACAACATACGTATATAATTTGTGGGATTAACCCTCCGAAAACCCATATATATGCCCTTTTTGTTATTAAAATTGGAAAATTTTTGTGGTATTTGCATTTTCTGGGCAAACGGGATGTCGTAGAGCAACCATTCTCTCACCAAATTAAAGATATTAAAATTCTGCATAATATACGTGTATAATTTGTGGGATTAACCTTCGGGAAACACACAAAAATACCCTTTTTGTGTTTTCTGGTGCGCTTACTTTTGTATTTTTCGACCCGAAATTGAACGCGAACAATTCAAATTATGTCCAAATACCCGCGAAAACTTTCAGCCTCCTCAACTTTCTGAGATCCGAATAACACCAACCAATTTTACCATTAGTATTCGACCAGAAATTGAACTGGCACATACACAGACATGCGCTCGTTCACATATGCAGGGTGTGTGTGTGTGTGCTCTCGTTTAATTTCGGGTCGAAAACTAATGGAAAAATTGGTTGGTGTTATTCGGATCGCAGAAAGTTGAGGAGGCTGAAAATTTTCGCGGGTATTTCGACAAAATTAGATTCCCGAAGGTTAATCCCACAAATAATATACGTATTTTATGCAGAATTTTATTACCTTTACTTTGGTGAGAAAATAGTTGCTCTGCAACATCGCGTTCGCCCAGAAAATACCAAAACCCACAAAAATTATCCAATTTTGAAAACAAAAAGGGCATTTATATGGGTTTCCCGATGGTTAATTCCACAAATTATATACGTATATAATGCAGAATTTTAATATCTTTAATTTGGTGAGAGACTCGTTGCTCTACGACATCCCATTCGCCCAGAAAATGCAAAAAACCCCAAAAATTTTCCAATTTTATAAACAAAAAGGGCATATATATGGGTTTTCCGATGGTTACTCCCACATATTATACACGTATATTGTGTAGAATTTCAATATCTTTAATTTGGTGAGAGAATCGTTGCTCTACGACATCCCGTTCGCCCGGAAAATGCAAAAAAACCCAAAAATTTTCCAATTTTAAAAATAAAAAGGGCATTTATATAAGTTTCCCGAAGGTAAATCCCACAAGTTATATACGTATAATATGCAGAATTTTAATACCTTTAATTTGGTGAGAGAATGGTTGCTCTACGACATCCCGTTCGCTCAGAAAATGCCAAAAACCACAAAAATTTTCCAATTTTAAAAACAAAAAGGGCATTTATATGGGTTTCCCGAGGGTTCATCCCACAAATTATATACGTATATTATGCAGAATTTCAATATCTTTAATTTGGTGAGAGACTGGTTTCACTACGTCATCCCGTTCGCCCGAAAAATGCAAAAAAACACAAAAATTTTCCAATTTTAAAAACAAAAAGGGCATTTATATGGGTTTCCCGAAGGTTAATCCCACAAGTTATATACGTATATTATGCAGAATTTTAATACCTTTAATCTGGTGAGAGAATGGTTGTCCTACAACATCGCGAAGCCCACAAAAATGCTCTTTTTGTGTTTCTTTCCCCTAATTTTTGATATTTTCGACCCGAAATTGAACGCGAACAATTCAAATTTGGTCGAAATACCCGCAAAAATTTTCAGCCTCCTCAACTTTCTGGGATCCGGATAACACCAACCAATTTTACCATTAGTTTTCGACCCGAAATTGAACTGGCACATACGCAGACATGCGCTCGTTCGCATGTGCAGAGTGTGTGTGTGTGTGTGTGTGTGTGCTCGCGTTTAATTTCGGGTCGAAAACTAATGGAAAAATTGGTTGGTGTTATTCGGATCGCAGAAAGTTGAGGAGGCTGAAAATTTTCGCGGGTATTTCGACAAAATTAGATTTGTTCGCGTTCAATTTCGAGTCGAAAATTACAAAAGTTGGCGGACCCAGAAACACAAAAAGGACATTTATATGGGTTTCCCGAAGGTTAATCTCACAAATTATATACGTATATTATGCAGAATTTTAATACCTTTAATTTGGTAAGAGAATAGTTGCTCTACGATATCCCGTTCGCCCAGAAAATGCAAAAAACCCCAAAAATTTTCCAATTTTAAAAACAAAACGGGCATTTATATAAGTTTCCCGAAGGTAAACCCCACAAGTTATATACGTATAATATGCAGAATTTTAATACCTTTAATTTGGTAAGAGAATAGTTGCTCTACGATATCCCGTTCGCCCAGAAAATGCAAAAAACCACAAAAAATTTCCAATTTTAAAAACATAAAGGGCATTTATATGCGTTTTCCGAAGGTTAATCCCACAACTTATATACGTATATTATGCAGAATTTTAATGCCTTTAATCTGGTGAGAGAATGGTTGCTCCACGACGTCCCGTTCGCCCAGAAAATGCAATAAAACCACCAAAAATTTCCAATTTTAAAAACAAAAAGGGAATATATATATGGGTTTCCCGAATGTTAATCCCACAAATTATATACGTGTATTATGCAGAATTTTAATACCTTTAATATGGTGAGAGAATGGTTGCTCTACGACATCCCGTTCGCTCAGAAAATGCCAAAAACCACAAAAATTTTCCAATTTTAAAAACAAAAAGGGCATTTATATGGGTTTCCCGAGGGTTTATCCCACAAATTATATACGTATATTATGTAGAATTTTAATATCTTTAATTTGGTGAGAGACTGGTTTCTCTACGACATCCCGTTCGCCCCGAAAATGCAAAAAACCACAAAAATTTTAAAATTTTAAAAACAAAAAGGGCATTTTTATGGATTTTCCGAGGGTTCATCCCACAAATTATATACGTATATTATGCAGAATTTCAATATCTTTAATTTGGTGAGAGAGTGGTTTCTCTACGTCATCCCGTTCGCCCGGAAAATGCAAAAAACCACAAAAATTTCCAATTTTATAAACAAAAAGGGCATTTATATGCGTTTCCCGAATGTTAATCCCACAAATTATATACGTATATTATGCAGAATTTTAATACCTTTAATATGGTGAGAGAATGGTTGCTCTACGACATCCCGTTCGCTCAGAAAATGCAAAAAACCACAAAAATTTTCCAATTTTAAAAACAAAAAGGGCATTTATATGGGTTTCCCGAAGGTTAATCCCACAAATTATATACGTATATTATGCAGAATTTTAATACCTTTAATTTGGTGAGAGAATGGTTGTCCTACAACATCGCAAAGCCCACAAAATGCTCTTTTTGTGTTTCTTTCCCCTAATTTTTGATATTTTCGACCCGAAATTGAACGCGAACAATTCAAATTTTGTCGAAATACCCGCAAAAATTTTCAGCCTCCTCAACTTTCTGGGATCCGGATAACACCAACCAATTTTACCATTAGTTTTCGACCCGAAATTGAACTGGCACACACACACACATGCGCTCGTTCGCATATGCAGAGTGTGTGTGTGTGTGCTCGCGTTTAATTTCGGGTCGAAAACTAATGGAAAAATTGGTTGGTGTTATTCGGATCGCAGAAAGTTGAGGAGGCTGAAAATTTTCGCGGGTATTTCGACAAAATTTGATTTGTTCGCGTTCAATTTCGAGTCGAAAATTACAAAAGTTGGCGGACCCAAAAACACCAAAAAGACATTTTTATGGGTTTCCCGACAGTTAAGCCCCCAAATTATATACATATATTATACAAAATTTTAATACCTTTAATCTGGTGAGAGAATGGTTGCTCTGCGACATCCTGTTCGCCCAGAAAATACCAAAAACCACTAAAATTATCCAATTTTTAAAACAAAAAGGGCATTTATATGGATTTCGTGTGACTTTTGCATTTTAATCCCTACGCGACAGGCATCAAAAGAATCTGCAAGAAATAGTAAGATGAATAAATGTATACCACGGGCTACTAGAAGGATATAAATCATACAGATAAAGCAATTAATTAATTTTACATAATTATTTTATTTCGGTTAATTTTACAAGTTTTGCAACTATTGCAAACGCAATACGTTTACATACAGACTCGTCGCAACGATTCTCCGCAACTGAATATACCAGCAAGTAAAAAATATAAATTTCTATGTCATGTACATGTATAAATATAGCAGCACTTTAAATATGCAAAATATGCACACGCATCAATCACGCATATCAATAATCATATACAAATTGAAATGTTTGGCGTGTGTTTTCACTTGTTCACAATTCATTATATCACCAAATTCGAAATAATCGCTAATGCAATTACAAATCAATCAACAGAAATATAAAAAATACGATCCTATCATATTTTGACATTTACTTTCACATATCGTTTGATTTACATGTCGTTGCGCTTGCGTGGCGGGCGTAATCCTCACCACATAAATAAATATACAATATTAATTAACACGAATCAATTAATTAGATATTTTTACTGTACAAATAATATTGCAGTCGTTCATTTGGTATAAAAAAAATTAAGAACTATCAAGACTTATCGATTAGTAGTTGTAAAAGGTGGATATACATGCAGTACGTAAAAGGTTAGGATTATAGGTTAAGTAAAAATGGCTGCCATGTGCGTTAATTGAAAGGATTTTAATTGGATGGAATTCGCCGCGTTTTACGACGCGCTCGTAAACCACATGGTCCGGCCACGATCTTACAATAAAAGATTATCAATATCATTTACATACTTACAGCGAAGGGAAAAAATTAAAGAGAGAAGAGAGGCTTTCGCAAACGGCAGTACCTTATAGTTCTTTAAGTTTAACTAACTAGAAATTATACTGGGTGCACCATATAGACAAAGTAAATATTTTTTAAACAAAATAAGCATGACTTGATAAATTTTGGGGCACCCAGTATGAAATTTTTGATTTTACATTCTTTGGAATTGGTTAGTCATTAATAAATTATATTACTCTTCCGCGATATTGATCAAGAGAGAAAAATGTTCGTATTATACATAAAATAATTTTGGAATGTTGTTTGTTGCTTTTTTCTGCTTCTTCTTCTGTTTCTATAGCTTTGCGGTTATGAAATTACTCTCAGATATAGATCTCCGTTCGTGCTCGCTCTGTTAAACATTACGCACACGCGGAATTGACTTGTTGTTTCGAATTTTCCATTATTCAATTGTGTGTGCATGTTGCTGTGTAGGAATGTTAGCACGAGGTGTGAGTGTCGGCCTTTGATTGCACCTTAGCAGACGCAATCGTGATTGCAGTAGCCTGCATAACGGGGATCAGGATCGAATCCGGCGATTAGAGCGCCGGCGTCTTGTTGTTCTCGCGCCGCTTCTTGTTCAGCCGACGGCCGATGTGCAGAAGTACCTGACCGGATTTGATCTGCTTGAAGACGTTAATGGCTTCCTGGTGCGAGGCGCCATGCAACGGTTTGCCATTTACGGCCAAAATTTCATCACCTGATTGGAATAAATGAATTTATATTGATTTTGCTTTGGTTTTGTTATGATTTTGTTACCTTCTTTGAGAGTGCCGTCGTCGTTGGCTTGTCCCTTTGGAAATACAGTCTTGACATAGATCCCCATGCTACCCTTGGGAGAATCACGTCCACCGACGATGCTGAAACCCAACGCTTTGAAACCCGGCCCTTTCTGGAAGCCAACTTGTCTAATTGTAAAGGAACTGCCGCCTCCTCTCGGCAGCGTACAGAATTTGCTCTCTTCTTCTTCTGCTTCACCTTCTTCATCAGCTTCTTCTAACTCTTCTAACCATTCCTGACATCAAAAAATATAAATAATTATTAAATAATACTAATTTTAGTTTTAAAAATATAATCATTACCTGTTTTTGTCTAACTTCAGGTCGTTGTTCCCTCCAACAAAACCATAATGACTTTTTGAAGAAACAACTTTCCCATTTCGTTGAAGACCATCTTTGTTGGTTAAATCTTTGGTTTGCACCCCATTTCTACTGGAATTCAATTTATTCTTAGCTGGGGAGTGTGAACGAGCCCTCTCACTTTTACTCTGTACAAGTTTTGCTTTAGGAATTTTATTCCTAATGGTTTCAATCGTGGGACCCTTTTCCTGATCAACCACGTTGATATTTACAAGAGATTTATTCGTTTTCTGCGGACTTGTGGGTTTTACATTAGCAGCTTTGGTTTGTGGCGTAGGTGTATGATTTTTGGGCAGTGGTGGTATCGAAGGTGGTCCGGAATCATGCACCCCACGTTCCGAATTGAACCTCATTAACCCATCAACAACCGACCACCTTCTACAAGGTTTCTCTTTCGGCCACGTAGGCGGGTCATCATAATCCGGCTCAGGTTCAAACGGTAATGAATCATACCCATCGTAACTATGATAACCATGGTCATGTACATCGCGTACGGTGACCACTTCTCGGTACCTAGACCTTGGTCTACTCCTATTATGCACATCACGGCGTAAATCAATCGTTTCCCCATCGATAAGTGGCAGTGATGTGGAACCGGCCGGCTCGTCACCGCTGCCATTCATCTTCGGCGACGGCACGTAAAACCTCGAATCATCATGCGTCGGACTGGTATGGAAGACTTCCTGAACGGATAGTGCTCGGCGTTTACGTAAGCCCACCTGAATGCGATTGAGTTTGGAGCGTAGAACTTCCTGAACGCTGTTTTTCTTCGGAGTGGAATTGGGTAAACGGAAGGAGGCGCTCATTTGGGGCAGCTGATGGTTGACTAGAATGTGGGGACTACGTGAGGATGGTTCAAGAAGCGCGTCCCGACCCGGCTCCGGACTGTTCTGGGCGCTCGACGCGCGCAGCGAGGCGCAACAGCGACGCAACTTGCGCCAACTTTGCGATATGCTGCCATTCCAACTGCCGATATCTGTAAACAGCAGGAATTTCTATTAAAACCCATTAAAACGACCCTTAGCATAGAGGCACATTCACGCAATTCCGCAACTGACATAAACAATGAATATGCAAATTACTTCGTACATACTAACGACACATTACATTTTATTAGTTAAATTTTCAGTAAACGTTTCTATTACGCAGAATCGATAGTGCTTTGTTTTGTAATCGGCCATTAATCTTTGTTGGTTGCCTATATCTGGACTACATTGCAACATAACCACGATTGTGTCCGGATTAAAACATTTTTTCGTGCGTTTATTTATTACATTCAGCAATAATTCAATAGAATTCATGAATATTCCAACAATCACAATCACATACGCTCGCAAATGCCTTTAGGGTTAAATGTCAACTCAGAAGGCCGGCGTGACTATCGCATATTGTCCAAGCAGACTTTAATCAGTTTAAATAAACTTCGAGCGCAACAATTTGAACCAAGTGTTTAAGGAGTGTCCGGATCAAATCCGACAGCTTCAACTCTCGATCGAGTTCAACACATTTTAATTCCTAAACGTTTTATAATTCTATTTCAAACGTTTGATGTGTTAACACCTTATAATTAAGATTAGTTGGAGGATTTTTTGGCATGTCTTAAACATTTTAATAGTTTCTAATAGTTTTAATAGGCTTTTAAGATTTTTTCATCGAGATAAAACAAAGCAACGCATTTTAATGAAATATTTCAAGCAAATTAAATAATTAATTTAAACACTAATTAGAAAAAGGTCGCTGGGTTGTTCATCAAGTCTTTCCCACACCATGTCCTTCATTCAAACCACCATTGTGATGCAAATAATGTAAAAAGCATTAAGTTTTGAAGGAAATATGTCCGCATCATTGATCATGCTTACTCTAGCAGGAAATTACCCACTCATCTTCGCAGGTATAAATTTGACTCTTGGTGTTTTTTGCACGACTTGGTAATCGGATTGATTGACGAAGCACGTTATTCGATTTGCTTATTGATTCTCGAAAGTAGTACATAATTGAGGTTAGAGTGTAAAATGGCAGTGTATACTAACTTGAACAGAAACAAATCGACATTTTCTGCTCTCGTTTCACCATTTGGACCAATTTGCAATTCGCTCTCCCGTGGAAAACTAGCGAAACATTTCACTTAACACACTTTGCATTCGGATTCCTATGCAATTTTTTTGCGCTGTTTTGCGACACAACTGGTTTACTGGTTTAACTTTGAACCGACGCGGTCATGGCGACTCAAAGTCACACACTGAGCACTAGATTTTAACAAGTTAACTAAACTTTCAGACAAAACCAAAATAAGTTAGTCATTGTGTTGGATTTACTGCACGGTTATCGTAGGTAACTTAAGTAACTTTAAGTGTGGTGCGTGCGAGTAACATTACACGCATTACTACACTCACACATTGTGACATGTAGCGTTATTTTCGTTTGTCAGCCAGCACGCACACAAACAACACACAAAATATTCAACAAGATGACTCACTTATGAATTATTTATTTTTTATAGGTTATTCTTACTTAAGTCACCGATATCAGTTGAAAGTTAAAACTTATTGTTATTACACAAATGTAATAAACAAACAAAATACGCGAAATGTAAACTGATAACCGCATATAAACACGTTTGTTTATTGAGACATTCAAATACCGACTAGAAGTCTATAAAAATGATTATCAGGTATCACTGTATCACTGATTAAATATGTTTAGTCACAATTCACTAAAACGTGCATTGATTGCACTTTTTCACGTTCATTTACTTAAGTTCCAAGCACTTTTCGAACAGTTGTCGCTTTGTAGTGCGTTTTCGTTGGGTGTGCGCGTACGAATGGTTGAAACCTTCACACAGTGTACAGGAATTGCGGCAATTGCATCGTGTACACACTAATACACACAGTGCACATGCACATGTAGTACATTTGCTACCATTCCGTCTAACTAAAGCCTTTAGCCGGTACTGAATGGTTTCCTTTGTGTTGTGTCGAGGATTTTAAGGTGGATACGCCGGCATGACTTCATTTATTCCCGCTGTAAGTGTGTGTTTTGTGTATAGGCGTGTAAATGCCTCGGCGACTGATATTTTTTCCTTCGGCTCTTGTTTGCTGTGTGTGTGTGTCAGTGTGTGTTTGGGTTCATTACCGTGGCGAGTTACGCGACGCTGGTCGCGATTGCGAGTTGTATTGTTGTCGGTTGTCGGCGGTCGCAAAGAATCACACACACACAGAAATAAAAAATAGAAAAAAATAGTGTCCTTTTCGGACACGCTCGGTGCGTTCAGACAATGGCGTCATGATTGCTAAAACGTGTGCGAAATTTCGTACGGCCCAAATTTTCACTAAATCACTCGCGATTTAATTGATAAATTTTCTTTATGTTTACTTGATGAGTGCAATAACAAACGTTATATGTGCATATAAACATTCATTTGCATAGTTATTGAATGATTACATTTGCATAAATCTATATTCTATATTTATACGATGGAGATTTTATATCGTCAGCAATAAAAATTTGAATATTTCTACTCACTCATCATTTCATTATATCGAAAATAAAATAATTGCATATAATTTATTACTCATATTTGTGATAATAAGAAAAATAATTTATGTGACTCCATTGAAGGTGTCTTGTCTTGTTAATCGCTTGTTATGTTTATTCTTTATTGATGTCATTGATGTCAATTATAGTATCGGGATTAAATATAAAGAGTGGGCACACGAGTGAGCGATTAAATGATTAGCTGATTTATTAATATGGTGGTCGCGCGTCGCAGTCAATGGCCTGCGCCTGCATTCGATAATGTTAAACGGTTATCGATCAATTAATTATATTGATTTACTGTTAAACGCCCGCATGTAAAAGTAGAGAAAGTGGAAAGTGATGTAACCCGCATTGGTGATAAGATATCGCAAAAAATGAAAGCACACCAGCATTTTTAGGTTATGTTTGTGTTGCTAGTGATTTATATAAATATAAAAATGTCGTCTGAGGAGTCTGGATCGTCTGCGTTTGCGGTTTGTGGCTGATTTTTCATCGTCGCACGATTTGCTCGATTTGTTTGCGCGGCTAACAGTAACATAATGCAACATAACGCAATCGTAATCCAATTCGTTGTTGAGTCTGCTTGCGGCTCTTTGCGGTCGGCAGCACTCCCGACATCAATCAACAGCAACCTAACCTCAATCCACACACCATCACTCATCAGTTACAGGCGATGATCAGCAAATGATTCGAGCGTTGTGCAAGTTGTAACAGTCCACTGATTGTAATTTTTTAGGTTTAAAACGCGAATATTTCGCAAAATAAAGAAAGTAAATGCTAATTATATCAATACGCATGTGTGTGTGTGTGTGTGTTGGGTTGTGTGAATCACACAAACGAAAATAAACCCTTTTTGTGCAATTCCGACGCGGGATTACGCCGGATATATTTTCGCTCGCCGACGATTCATCAAGTCATCAAGCCCAGAAGAGATTCAAGGGGAAACCGCAAGCATCTCATATCCAGGGTGTTAAATATAGAATTCATTGCAACTTGCGCATAGCAATCGCAGCCCTTTCATCCCAAGCAAATGCCAGCTGAACCAACAAATATCTCACTAAGCTCGAGTCAAGACTCATAAACTTGCGCTTTTTTTGCAAACCAAATAAAAAACCTCTTCTCTCTTTAACAAGAGAATATTTTTATGCCATCGGAAACTCATGATGGTGCTTGGCGTTTTGATTTCCGTCGAATCAAAACTTTGTTAATGTAAACGCTTCGAGCGTTCAAGTTTAAAGCGCCAAGAGAGGAAATCCGAGCCGAACATAAATTAGATGTAATATGTCTATGCTAGACTAGTCACACCATTGTACCATCAATCTAGGTGCTTCCACAGCGAATGCTTAAAATCTCGCATTCTTCACAGCGGCACGTTTCGCCTCGCAAGTTGCACATAAATCCGAATAAACGTCGTTTCCGGCGACGCCGAGCGCACTTACATATTCCTCGGACGGACAAGATGGACTACTATGGATCACTACAACCATTCACTTCCGTTCTCACTTCTGCGCAGACAGAATTGAACATTTCAGCCGAACAAACAAAAATAAATTTCGTTGGTCAAACAATGCCTGAGAAAACTTAAATGAATTCACATTTGTATACTATACAATATTAATTAGTTTAGTTCATGCTAGGCAACACAATATACGACTTCCTGTTTAGTGTAATTTATCATATTGTCACTCAATTATTCTAATAAACTTAATAGTTGCTCGATTGCGTTGATTAGTTATACGTAATTAAGTCCCTAGCGGTATGCAACCTAACCTAGCACATTTTAATATCATGTGAGAACGCCAGGAAGCTTACCAAAGATGCATCTGCATGCAGGCAGCAAACTCGCTTGATTGCATCGTTCGTTTGCGTAATTAAGGTCCATTTATTAACAGTTCTCGGGCTGTGCAGCCGGCAGACGATTGAAATAGGCGTCGAAGCTGTCATCATTAAATACAGTTACTTAACAAACTTAATTTACTTGCATTAGCCACGCATATCATTACTAACCTAACCCTGGGTTACATAATGGATGACTCTGTATATGCTTGGACTATGGTGCGTAATGGGTAAATGGAATCAACAACCGGAAGTGCATCCCATTGTCTGGCTAGAAACTACACGCCAGCCGGGCCCGAGGCGTGCACCAGGCGCTGATTAAGACAGATATGCACAAGTTACACACTAGACATGCTTTCAGAATATCTTCAAGTTTGTTGTGTTGTTGTACCACCTCTTGAGATGGCTTCTTAAAGGTTTTAATAATTTACGGGCGTTTGCCTGCGTAGATTTAAAAAAAATAGCCTAAAATATTCATTTATTATTTCTTGGATTTATTATGTACTGGATAGGTCAATAAAATTGTTAATTTTGATTTAAACCCTTTGAACCCTCATTTTACACCCTTTTAGTTATATTTTTAGGACAAAAAATAGCTTATATCCTTTTTCTTAACCTAAAATATCTCCATACCAAATTTTATCAAAATTAATTTACTGGTTTTTGCATAAAAGCGTCACAAACATACACTTATCCACCTAGCAGGTTTTGTAATGTACGCTAATATATTAAAAATGAAAATTTACTTATTTCATTTTTTAGTGAGTTGTTAACCTCAATATGTCTTACGTATATAATGTAGCAGGTTGGCGGGTCTGAATCGATGCGCCAAATATGGCCGCCAACAGATATATCAACCCGCACACAGCATACGGCTTTTTAAATCGCAGCGTGCTACCGAATTGGCCATTAGGCTAACAGCGTTCATTTGTTTTCCGCTTTTATCGCCGCCATTTTATCTCTGCGGGTCAACCATTTACGAAATCCACACATACACACAAACGCACAAACGCGCAAATAAAATAATTTATGAATAAAATATAAATAACTTAATTAGACTAACAGGATTTAATCTACTGATTGGAAACGATTAAAGTAATTACTGAAGGAAGTTGCATGCATCTAGGAAATTCACAAAATTAACTTTAAGGTTATGTGTTTGTTTATATAGCGTAGATTTATGCAATGCACGTTTTGGGTTCATTGAATGCACGATGGCGTCGTGTGAAGTCATATGAAGGAAGCAACATTGGCGATATCCGGTTTACTTGATGAATATCAAACGAAAAATCAATAATTTTTCCTGTAAACTTCGTTTTAAAAGATGTTTAAGTTAGAAAAGTTGAATCAAATTGAATTTGTAGAGTGCAAAAGTATATAGAATGAATAACTTAAACGAATATCGCACTTGGTATTAATTTTCATATTGAATAAAAAGCGATCGTAATCGGCGAAACGCGCACCGAGTGTAACTCGCGCGGTATTTAATTATTCACACCTCGACGCGCTCGAATTTCATTAAGCATCTGATGAATAACGCAAGAACAATGAAATCATATCTTTTGCTGATGATACAAACGCTACAAAATAACTTAGAAGTTGGTTTTTACATAAATTTGTTTAATTAAAAGAAAAATCAATTAAAATCTTTCATTTTTTAAACATAATTTATAGTAAAAGCTATAAAATTATTCATATTTTATTTTTTCTTATAATTTTCATCACTAGATGTCATTTAATGTCAATTTTTTTCATTTTACGCAAAAATATTGGCTGTATTTGGCTTAAAATTAAGGTTATGTTACACCTACAGCCATCTAGCGGCATGCAAATATATATATTTCCAGTAAAATGTTTGTTTTTGTCATTTTATGCAACATTTTTGACTGAATTTAGCCCAAAATTGAGGTTAATTTACGCCTACAGCCATCTAGCGGCATAAAAATGTATTACCATATTGGACCCGTTAGTATTGAATACTAACAGCTGTACGCACCCAAATAAAACAATAATAGCCCATAAACGCTGGTTTTGATTGTAATAAACGTATCAGGAAACAAATGCGTTTAGTATTCTATCCGTGTTAACATCAGCAAAAGCGAAAATCACCGCAGCGTGCAATTAGGAATGTGAAAAATGTCGCCCTGTCATGCGAATCTTCTATCGCCATCGCTTTTGTATTCGCTGCGTGTCGCGCATGACACAACCGCGTAATATTCTAAATACAGACAATGTGCTGGCTGTAATGGTGTAATAAGCGCTAGTAACAGAAGGCAACAGGTAATAATTCAATACTTAGGAAATCGCTCGTAAAACATCGCAAAATGGAACATGCAATGTGATGACGATCACGATTCAATGCATTTGCATCACATTTCTTTCCGTTTCCTTATAGGCAAACCCAGGTTTCACTTTCAATCATTCATATATTATTTTATTTATCATTGTTTATAATATTTTATATCAACTACTGTGTCTTTTCTTGTTGATATGTAGGAATGGAATTGTAACCAGAAACCGCAAATCGTAATGATTGCAGCATTCTGCGTGTGCGAAATTTAATTAATTCCGTTGTGTACTGTTCGTAAAATGTCCGCCATGATTGATTAAAGCAGGTACCTACGTAGAGGTATTGTGCGAGCTGCCAAACATGCCGCAATCGATCAAATTCTAATTGAATTCAATTGCGAATCGCTGGAAATCCAAGATGGCGCCGGCGGATCCATTTTTGGACATTGCCAGCGCTATCGCAGTGGAATTGTTTTCGTTAGAAGTTTGCACGCTCGTATTAATAACGTATTAAAGGTCAGTAAAGTTGTTATGACCGCATAAGGACGTTGCCTGCTCGCCAGATCACCGGTTCGGTTATATTCGTTGTATTAGTCGCATTAGCAGCGGTAGTGCAAATCGAAAACGCTTCACATTCCGTCGAAAATGAAACTGGACTTGAAAACTAACCATCGCAATCAGCAAAATATGGAAAAACTGTCAATGACCAAAAATGATTATTATTCGTAAAGAATAAGAGTTTTTGCAAAATTTCGCGGTTTTATTAACAAAACATTTAATTTTACGCAAAAATTTCGCAAATTTTGTTAAAATAATATTTAACCTAGCATTTAATAAATAAAATATATAATTTTAGTGATTTTAAGTTATACTAATGATACCTATTATAACCTTAAATAAATACCAGATGTCGCTGATATTCTAACCTATAAACTGTCCTCTTAATGTTTCCCCAACGATATATTAATATTTTAATGCGCTGGCGTTGGCGAGTCACGAAGACCAAGTGAATACTGTTTGCGAAATGATACTCCACGCCATATTTAAATATCTGAATATGTATACGCGATAATTCTCCTTAAAGACCATATTTAAATGTGCAGCTGGCATTCAAAGGTTAGCTGATGCTCCGATAGAGGGCCGCATCATAATTGCACGCTCACTTTTACTAAATCCAATAAAAAAGTGTTTCGACGCCATATTTAATTGCCAAACCAAAATGGAACACACGTAGAATAATTCAACGTTTGTCTTCATCACGATAACCATCTTAAAAGTTTAGAAAGAAAAGAATTCACGTAATTGCCGAATCTAATAATAACATCTATACTTAAGCTATACTTAACTTTTATAGCAAGTACTTAACAATGCAAAAAATAAAAAAGATTTCCAATTTTCGGCATGTGCACGCGCTTATTATGAACAAATAAAACCGAATACACTGTATGAATATATTGGATTTGAAATATTTTTTGGGGCCGAAGAAATCGCCGCACGCTTCAAGGCGCAATTCGGCAAATCTAATCGAGTACCATCGCTGTAATTGGCTTTATTTTGTTTCGAATGGCGTCGAATTTAATTAACATACTTTTTTTACTCATTGAGCCACGCGACGGTGCGATACACGCTAATTATGAGCGCTGTTTTTGCATAATAAATAAATAATTAAATTTGCTAGTGCAACATCCGTGTAATAATCGTTGTAAAACGTTTCCAAATGATTGTACAGCGATAAGTAAAACATGTTTGTGTCAAAATCACGTAACATGATATCAAATTACGAGAATATTGGATTATATTCCAATCACACTCGAAAATATTTTATTCATGCAGCTGTCATTGTAAAGACAGGTGTTTTTCATTTGATATTTGATTGGTTGGAATTTCAAGTGATGTTTACCTTTATTATTGATGCCAGTGTCGCAAGAATTGGAGGCGGCGAGGGTGTGCGGGCCGATGCTGTGCCGAAGGGGCGACATCCGCAGCA
This sequence comes from Dalotia coriaria, assembly GCF_025399875.1. Classification (NCBI taxonomy): domain Eukaryota; kingdom Metazoa; phylum Arthropoda; class Insecta; order Coleoptera; family Staphylinidae; genus Dalotia; species Dalotia coriaria. Next base: position 6,067,096 of record NW_027045450.1, read on the forward strand.
GTCGCGGCGAGTCCTCGCCGGCGGTCACACCCTCCGTCCCTATGATGCTGTGCGCAGACTCCGAGTGCCGGAAGAGGACCATTTTCTCAACCGGCCGCACACTATTTCTTCACAATCACAATAACAATTTACAATCAGTCATAGATAGTGCATTTAATCCACGACATTGTAAACAAACATCACACTTTTATACCGCTATACAACCAATAAACTAATTTTTATAATTTAGTTTAATTTAGTTAATATTGTATCACTGAGTGTTTTCATTTCGTTGAAAACAGATGATTGTAACCGCGATCGCGTGGATGCTCGGCACCCGCAGCTTGCCGCGTCGATCACGGACGAACGCTCACGGTGAAATGCACAACATGCACGAAGCACGCGTTTCTCCACTCCGTGTTCGGCGCACGGAGAGATTGGGAGATGGTGGGCCGAGTTTGCGCCGCGGCGCACCGAAACGCACAGCTGATGAACGATGAACGATGAGGATGCGGAGAAGAGGAACAGAAATGGTAGCTGCGTTGGTACACAGGATAGGGGTGATACTGGTGATAGGGATAGAGATAACATTGTGGGCTTTGGCTGCAGATGATCCAGTGCTTCGCTTCTACGCTTCGGAATGGAATTACGACTACGACCCCTGGCTGACAAACACAGGATCCATAATTTTGGCATTCCACTTCGCCCACATTCACAACCACGGGCATAAGAACAATACAAAGATATTTACTTTTTTTTCTTCCACAAAATAAAATCTTCCCGAATCTAATTGGATTAGACTCAAAGTTGTCTAGTTTAAGTCCCAAATTTGTTTTACTAGTTTTCCTGTTTACCCGCAGTGTGGAATTTAATTAATTAAGCAATTACTAACTATTTGCTTGTAACACAATTACCCGACGCCCCTTGAACCTCTTCACGCCAGACTGGATATCAGACCACGAGTGTGTTTTTAATTGAAGCACTTCAACTTTAAATAACGCTCTAATTGAAAATATAAAAGTGAATGTGATTTGTAGGCATCTGCGTGAGCAAAAACAGGAACATAAACTTTCCTCGCAACGACTTCCCCAATCCATATCGATATAGTTCCTCCATAGGGCTGGCAATACAGCTTCCCTCCGACGTAGAAAATACAGTATACAGTACCGAAATAAACAGCAGCGAATTTTGGGGGAGCGCACATCCAGACTTCCTGCGTCTTTCCTCCCTACTCCCGTGTCCCTAGTCTCTCAACGCAGTCGTCGCCCTTTGAGCTTGCACAGCTCCCACGTTCACGTTTTCATTCATCCAGTCCAAATGCTAACCTATAAACCATTCCCACTACTACAGACACATCCCCTACTTCTTTTTGTATTTGGAGTGGTTGTAGTAGTAGTAGTAGTCTGGTTTGTTTTCGTTCCATCGTTCTGCTTCTGTTCGCGATTTCTCCACTCGAGTGCGTCACACACACACAAAACATAAATAATACACATGCGTTATATCGTAGATATTATATCCGATAGGGGCGTTTCGCTTCCCGATCCGTATAGTGTTCCATTCAAACCAGTTCAGTTCAATTTATACTACAGACTATAGAATCCGTAATTGTAGTTGTAGTATTACTACGAAGAACGAAGGGAATATCATGTTTTACAGTTCAACCCTCGGGCGCACGATTACGTTGTGCAATTTTCGACCAGACCACATTACCACAACCCATATACCATGTGTTCCTAATTTTGGACGTGTAGCACACGCGCCGAGATAATGGCGTGGCGTTGGTAATTGCACTATGCGCATCCTAACTGAATCAGAACAGACTACACACATTCTCGTTTAAGGTGCGTGTGGTTAAGTGGATCCCAACTAGGTAGCTATCATCATGCGTCCCGAAACTAAGTTGGGTATGAGGGGGGTTATTAACTGTCTCGTGGGAATATCCCAACACGGCGGGTGGACTATTGTTCAGGGCTCACAAAGAAAAAAACACAAAAAAAATTAATAAAAACTTCTTACGAAAAAGAAAAATATTTCTCTGAAGGCGTCTGGCTTCGTATTAATTCGTTTTGTATTCTAATATTGACACCTATGCATTTTTTGCAAATTTGATATTTCCTGATCTGATCTGATCAATACAATTAAATAAATTATTTAATTTCCAACGCGTGGTACAAGGCTAAGATCTATCAAGGTCTTATTTTTATTTATTTAAACGGTTTTTACTTTTTTCTGTTACGAAATTTCAACAGACGCCTTCACTCGCGCCCACTCCGAATCACGACAACAATAAACCGACGAATCCAAAAATGTGCACACCGAATTCATTCAACTGCGCCACATACAATTGTCAATGGTAATTGCGGAGTGTAAACAAAGTCAATGTAATACCTGTGGATGTTGCATTATATTAGATTGCACAAGCGCACTGGAACAATACAATGCTAGTACAGTTATGGTCGCTTGATGATCACTCCTGATTTGCACATGTGAAGACATATCATATATAATGTGTTTTATTTTTGGTCATCGTTCGCAGTCGCCGTCACGTGTTTAACACGTTTATTCAACGCGGCTTTATTCAATTCACCGCCCCAAAATGGCAGGAATATTCTTCGTTCTTCTGATTGTGCTATATTTGAAGGGAGAGTTGTTATTTCTTTGAATGCACGTGTCACTGTATAATGATGTTGTAGTCTTATATCTAACCAATTGTTTATATTCATCGAGGGGATTATTTCTTGTGCTATACCAATATCAACACATTCTTTCGCTGATAATATACGTGCTGATAAAAGTAGATCCAGGGCTTTGTGTCTTCCAATACGTTGTGTTAATCTAAATATTTTATTTTTATTTTTTTGAAAAAAAAAATATAAAAAAAAAAATTTACTTACCGAGTACCCCCACCCCATGCAGTGACAATCCCGAGTTTACCATGAACAAGTCCAAATCTTACATTTTCATTTACTAATATGAAATCACAAGCTAAAGCGATTTCAGTCCCACCTCCAAGTGTTGGTCCATCAGCATAACAAACACTGAACATTTTCAACGCGCTAAGCCTACTTAAAGTATCATTCATCCACGTGTTCATTACCGAAGCGCCCTCTGGTGTGCCGCTATCACGTGCGAAATTCAAATCGCCACCCGATGAGAAATTACCACCATTGCCTTGTAAAATACAAGCTTTGCCTTCGTCCCACATCTCTAATGTTCTAATGTGATCATGTAGTTCCACCATCATACGACCTAATATAAATTATGATTTGATTTGATTTGATTGCTGGTTGATTATTGTGTGTTGCGTCTCACCACTAATGGCATTCCGCTTTTCCGGATGGTCCAAGGTGATGATGGCGACGCCGCGCGTGGGATCCTTCTCCATCGTAACGGCGCCGCCGGCAAATTTATACAGATATTCTCTGGCGTCCATCTTGCGCGTTTTCTTCTCAGCGCTGTCGGCAATTACGGACGATAGCAAATTGCTATTGTAGCGAGTTGGAATATGTTTCGCGCTGTGTGATTCACATGCGTGTTTGCCGAGCGATAACTTTGGGAAAATTCCCAAACGCGGAAATCTGCAACATCACAATGCGCACGTGTTTGATGTGTAATTCTATTGTGAAAATGTTAGCGGCATTCGGCAAGTTCAAGCAGGCGAGTTTAATTTTATAGCGAAAATGAGTATTGTATTAGTACAATAGGCAACCAAACTAACTTTTAAAAGCGCATTAAAGTACATTGTCTAGATATTGTCTAGATGCCCTTGATATTGCTACTACTGCTAATAAAATGTTACCTTGTGTTACTTTTAGCACGATTGTCACTTCATTAGTCACTTAAACTGTTGCCAATATAAAAACAATGCTAAAATACAATTTATTCACGTTGTACACCAGAGAACGAATGAAAGAAAGTGATGAATGCGTGTACAGTAGCAATATTCGTTTACTTTACCTCATTTTATACGGTTTTGTCGTGCTGTCAAGGTCAGGTTATGTCATACACGCGTTATTTCTACTAGAACATCAAATTGATCAGTAGATACGCACATTGGACATTTTTTCCATCGAATAAACATAAAAACAGGTCAATAAATAAAAATAACCCAAATCAAACTAATCCAACAAATCGATGTATAGGTAAATTTCTAGGACATCAAAGGGTACAATACTTACCGTTCGTCCGTAATGATTTTATCTAAAAACAATTTACTTTTTATCATTCGAAAATCAAGTTGTCATAACGACCGGTAATGAATCACAACACGTGTTAGTGGTGCACGTACAATCATTGCAACACCTTCGGGTCATTTGGTCGGTGTTAGGGTAGTGTGCAACAACACAACATGCACTCCAGTGGCACGAATGCCGCTGACAGTTCCAAGCTATGTCGCAATCGCAGCCCTGCTTGTCTTCTTAATCACTGTTATCGCCTTCATCTTCTGGTATCAACGCACCGAAGTCCCACGACCTGCTGCAGAGAAAAAAGCAGCCGCGTTGGTGCTATTCGCCACAGAAAATGGTCTGCAATTGAGGACGTTAAGGTTTGACCCACAAAATGGCGGCAATCGAAGGAATCAACGATACTTGCACAACTATTCATTTACGGTCTGTGATAATGATATTCGACAAATAAGTTAATAAAAATCTTGTCTTGTGTGAGAATTTTAAACTGAATTAAAATTTTACTTACCTATAATTGTTAATTTATTAATTATCCCACTTAACAAATCGTTTTTTTCAGCGTGTCACATTATCAAACGCAAACACAAAACACACCCTTGTTTACCACATTATATTACACTAATTGTAATCATCAACATAATTAAAAACAAGTCAGTTATTAGCCATTAACAACACCAGCGCTTAATTCATACGCCATCATGTTCCAGTTGCAATCAAACACAAAAATTGAAATCCTCGAGAAAAAGAATTTACAATTCATAAGACAATTCTACTTTTATATTGGATTACTACCATATTACGACGAAAACTTCATATTATACTCAAATCTCTTCAGATATATCAAACCAATAATCATTACAACATTTATCATATCACTAGGAGTGATAAAAACAGTTCATGATGGTTCTCTTCAAGACGACGACATGGCAAGGGTATATCTTACGTTAGTATCAAGTTCCTGCACGTTATTCACGATAGTTATGTGCGTGATAAAGTTCTCCACGTGGCAGGCACCGAAACTTGCACGTTTATTCACAACAATACAAGATACCGACGTGATATTTCAACAATTGAAACAACCGATACCAATGGTGCATTGCAAATGGATGCTGTTACTATTATTCAGTATATATTTGATGGTTTCTTCACTTGGGGCATATGCATTCAAAAATATCCCTGTGCTTTATATCGTTTTGGGTGGAGTTGATCATACTGCATTGTTATATGTTGGATTTATTAATGTTTTTGTAATGCAGTTGTTGTTAATGGCAAAATTGCGATTTCGAAGTTTAAATCGTTTTTTACAAGGATTAACGTCATCGCAAGTTAATACAAGTTGTGTTACCATAGAGATTATTGTAAACTTGCACAATATGGTGTGTAATATCTGCGAGATGATACAGGGTGTTTTCGGGTGGCATTTGTTGTTTTTTACTTTCATCAGATGATGTTTACGTTGTCATCGCTGCATCTTTCGATGACTTCTTTTAGTGCTACTGATATGGCTACTACTTTATATTGTACATTAGGACTTGTTACTGTGAGTATATTTTTGGTATAAAATAGGTTATGTTTGATTAAACCTAAAAAATGTTTTTTTTTAGTCACAAGGAATTATTTTGGCTGTATTATGTGATGTGGTGTCTGCAGAAGGTAGAAAAACAGCTAGTATTATCTGTGACTATGTCAACATGCATCCACATGCGAATTCATTGATTCTAAGCAAAATGAAGTTTTTTCTGCAGCAATCCAAAGAGAAAATGCCGAAATTTACAGCGGCTGCGTTTTTTCCAGTGGATAACTCGTTGATTTTTATGTTTATTAACTTAACTGCTACTTATGTAATAGTTTTAATTCAATTCCTACCGTAGAATAATTAAAAATTTGAATTTTTTTATTTTCTCCCTCTTTTTGTATGTGAAACTGTCAATATTAAACGCAAGTAAAGATAACCTTCAAATCTCATTCAAAACATTCAAATAAAGTTTGAAAATGTCTCCTAAGAATATCAAAAATAACATACTCACTGTAATCAGTGGTTTAATGTGTAACGATGATAACTTACGACGAGTTTCTGAAGATAGAAGAAAAGCACTTGAATTTACTGAAGGTATTATTAAGATTTAATCATATTTTAGTCATTTTATGGTTTTTCTAGAATATGCTTTGATTCTGATTGATATAATGATGGATTTTGGTGAACCTATAGAAGAACGCCTAATGGCAAGCATCCTCCTTAAACAATACATAGTAGCCTACTGGGAAATAGAACCCGAAGGCAAAATACAACCAATAATCCCATGCGAAATCAAAGACAAAATCAAAAAGTTCCTGCCTGCTGGTATTGGAGATAGTAACAGACAACTAAAACTATCAACTGCTCATATAATGGCACATATTGCTGCCTTAGACTATCCAGATCAATGGCCAAACATGATGAATCTAGTCCAACAGATGCTTCAGAGTGTAAGCAAAGAAGTAGTTGAAGGAACTGTACTCTTCTTAAGAGAATGTCTACCTTACAACATAGTAACAGAACTAGGCCCTACTTTATTCAATTGTTTGTATGAGATTTGTAGTAATGAAAAGTATTCTACAAACACCAGAGCAACAGTGATATCATTAATAACAATATTTTTATTGTCTGATCTGGAACACAATGAGAACCCAGCACATGATGAGATATTAAATGAAGCTGGCAAGAAGTTCTGTGGATTGTTAGCGTATCATTTGAGTCAACCCTATAGTCAACACAGTGATTTTCAACTTAAAGCTGAAATAATCGGTGGAGCATTCGTGCAGTTTTTGTACTGTGACAAAGCACAGGAACCTGTCCAGTTAATCCTATCAACCCTACCGATTATGTTGGAGATTCTAAGCAAATGTGCAGCTGAATATCTGCAAGTCATTGGATGTAGAAGAACCATGCCTGTGGATGCTGATGAAGATGATCACAACCCGAAGTTTTTCCTTAAATTAGTTACGAATATCTTTGCTTTGATACAGATTATTGCAACGGATAAAAACACATGCAAAAGATTATCTCCTATATTATCAGATATTTTTTATTCCATCATGATTTTCATGACGATTACACCGGATATCGAACAGGAATTCATTGAAGATGAACATAGTTATTGTGCAGATGAATTTAACAACATGGTTAATAATAAATTAAGGACTGATTTGAAGATTATGCTTTGTGTAAGTAAACATAACCTTAAAATTTAAAAAATATATTATAAATAACCTATTTTAGGAACTTACCAATCACTTCACAACTGAAAAGATACACATTTCACTATCCATGGCGATTAACAAGATACTAAGTGGTTCTTATGAAATCAAACCGAATGATTCTTTCAACTGGCGTGTGAATGAAAGTGTTATGTGCACGATTGGTTGCCTAAGTGATATCTTTAAATCGCAACCAAGTCATCATGAGTCGTTTAATATCTACGCGTATTTACAGAATGCGTCAATGATTGTTTCACAATGCCGGAATGTTATACTTTTAGCTAGGATTATGCTTGTCGTTGGGAGATTTTCATGTTGTATGAGTTCCGAACAAGTTGTTAATCATTTAAGTACGATTTGTATAAATCTGCGGAGTGATCAACATGTCTTGAGGAATGCAGCGATAAGAGCTTTGAATTTTCACTGTCAACGCATTAGTAATCTGCATGGGAATTGCAGTCAACATGCGAGTGAAGGCATGCAGAAACAACATCTGCAGGCGTTAGTAGATGTATTTAATTCTTTATTGGAGAGTTTGATTAATGTTGCTGAATATTTAAATCCGATGATTTTTGGGACGACTATCATGAATATTTGTGAAATTACTAATGTAAGTTTAATTATTAATATTTATTTAATCAAAAATTTAATTTTTTATTTTTAGTTGAATGAAAATTTAACCTCAAACTTTGCGAGCCGTTTAATTCCGTTTATATTGAATACACTAGCGAAAAACACGCACAATGCGTTAATAATCAATCGCTGTAAGGAATTAATTGTTGGATTGAGTAAAAATCAGTTTTGTGGTGAATATGTTCAATCGTCATTGTTACCACCACTACTTAACCTCATTTCAAACCCCTGTGGATCAACAGATGTTGATAGAACTGAAGAACAAGCTGTGGGACTTTATATTTTGAGTGTTTTAACCGAAAATGCAAGTTCAGAAGCTGTTAAAGATGCGTTAATGATGCAGGGATTCATGTTTGTCATTAATTCATTGAATTCTACTAAAGATATGCTTGTTACAGAGGTAATATTATACATAAATGTAAAATTTAACCTTAAAATTTGTTTTTAAGATGGGATCTAGATGTCTCTGCATGTATCTATTGAAATGCCATATGCATTTCTCTTTAAATGAACGCAGCACTCTGGAAACAGTTTTAGGGGTTATTTATAACCTCTTAGAGCCTGGCAGGAATGAATTGGCTTGCAAACACATCGATAAGATTGTAATTTGTGCTTTTAAAGCCTTTGGAGATAAATTTTACCAACACAATGAGAAATTAGTAAAGTGCATGTTGAGTAAATGCAACTTTTCACAATCAATTGAGGTTAAGGAGAGTTTCAACGTGATTTTTCTGCATTACTTCTGTTATAACTACGAATTAATTACTAGTTTGTTGAATAAAGTACCAGGCCCGACTGGGGAGAGCGCTTTGAAGCATGTGCTATCAACTGCAGTTACTTTCAAGTATTTAGGTAGTAATTATGGAAAATATTTACAGTGAGTATTGCACTTACCAATTTATCAGATTATAAATGAGTTTTTCATAGGATTTTAGTGTTGTGTCAAATGTTGGAAGGCACATTGTTACGAGAAGATGCACGATTGAAGAGTATACACTTCACTGAACTGGTAGATGGACAACAGAAAGAAGTCTCGATGCTGTCGTATATATTCCGCAGTCTTATCGACAAGTTTCTGCTACAAGTGAAAAACCAAACTGTGGTAAGCGGAAGTTAACCTGAGTCAGAGGCCATTTTGATTGCGCAACCAATCAGAACGCGTTATTTCAAATTTTGCGATTGCAGCGCCTCTATGTTAATTTTAGAACTAAAAACCTCAACGGTTTTAAAAACGGTTAAAAATGTGTTTTTATTGTTTGTAGCAAGATTGTGATAGTGATACGCAATCCCAAGACGACGACTCCGAAGTAGAAGATCTAATAACCGACCAGCTGATTGACCTCTGCACAGTGCTCGATGAACCCATCACGCAGAAAGGCGTAGAAGACTATCTCAATAATTACATGCACATGTTCGCTGGTCATGCTAGTTTTAAAACGCTGGCTGATACTTACCTTGATGAAAATCAACGCCAAAGACTCTACAGTTGTTTCTCCGAAGGTGTTCAATACTATTAAACATTCAAGTTGATAACTAGCGTACATATTTATTCATCTAGCTGGACATCATTATCATCATTAATGGTAAGGAATAATTTAGTTTCTTTCTAAAACAAATTACGACTCGTAGAAAATGTTATGAGCATAGTAGAGTTATGAAATATGGTTAGGTTACTGTATCAGCACGAGTTTCGAACGTAGGTCAATACACATCTCCTCCTGCTCCATGATCCGCCGCACAAGATTAATCTTCTTAATCTCGAGAATCTGATTCTCTTGCTGTAGCAGCGTCATAATCTCATCCATATTTTGATCGTTGTTATACGTCGGTATTACAGTGTCCTCCACAATCTGTTTCTTTAGTTCGAGAACTTCCTGACGTTCATTTTGAATTGTTTTTGTTAGTTTATCACGTAATGCGCAGAGTGCTGTGTGTTTAATTTGTAAGAGAGCGATTGATTCGTCAGTGTTGGGCTGCAGCGAGTTGTCTAGCAACTGTCGACGTTCTAAGGCTAATTTATTTTGATCGGTTTGTTCGTTTTGTGGCGCTGGTGGTGGTTCTGCATCAACTGGAGTTGGTGTTTGTGGTGAATCTACTACTGTGTTATTTGGAGGACATGAATCTGATGATGGAGGTGAAGAATCTGGGGAATCTTCTGTAGGGAGTGGCAAAGGTATTGGTTCTTCTTCATCTTGAGTTTCTTGTAGTTGTGATTGTGTTGGTTGTGGCAGTTGAGCATTCTGTGTGTGAATTTCAACTGTTTCTTTTATTATTGTTGAAGTTGAAGTAGTAGAAGATGAAGATGGGGTTGGGTTGATAGGGACGGCTGGTACTGATGCTACAACTTCTTTAACTTTGTCTGGTTTTTCTTCTTTTTGAAGATTTTTGATTTTTCTCTGCAAAAACAATTCAAAACCACATAACCTCAATTTTATACTATTCTAACCTTTAACTGGGTGATTATCCTTTGAACTTCCCAAAGTAACTCCTCACGAGTCTTAATAATATACCCAGCGTTCATTTCCGCATGAATCTGAGACAATAAACTCTCTTGCTTCAATAATTCAACTTCAAGTTGATCCAATTCAACCGGCAATTGTTCTGTGCTACTCAAAGGAGGAATATAAGCTTCTAGAATAACCGTAGGAAACAACGCTCTGCAATGATGTAGCAAAGCTGTAAGCAATCGACTGGATGTATGTAAAGTTGGTCCTAAAGCACCGACCATCGTGGATATATTCATCTTATTCAGACGTTCATTCAAAACAACATCGTCTAGATGTATCAATATCCAAGAGAGTAATAGTCGATTGTTGGGCGGAAGATTCTCAACGAGTATTTTCAGGTGTTTCTCGCGTGTGCCAACGTTCAAGATGGCGCCCGCTTCCTCAAACCTCACTAACATATCACTCGTGAAGATTGGTTCGGGTAAATCGCGCAGGAAAAGCTTCAACAAACTAGTAGCTATTGGGATTTCATATTCGGTAAGATCTACGTGTTCGCGTTGATTGTAAAGCTTTCTGAGTTGTAGGACTTTTGCTTTGGTGCCGCTCATCTTGTAAACACCTTCAAGTGTGAGTCCTACTGATTGGATGTAGTCTATGCAGGCTCTAACTGGTAAAGGGATGTCGATTCCGTCATGACATCGGCTTCTTTCTACTGCTATGTCTAGGGGGACACCAAATATTGGCATACCATCTGAAATTTATAAAAATTTTATGGCTTTTGATGGTTTTTGTTGAATTTTGGTGGTATTACCTGCAATATCTGTGTGTTCATCAGCTGATTTACATTTGCGTTCTTTTTTCTCAGCCTTTTTATCCTTTTCGACTTTTTTCTCACTTTTTTTCTCTTTTTCCTTGGATTTTTTATCGATTAACTCTTTTTCCCTGGACTTTTCGCGTTTTTCTTTAGATTTCGATGTGGTAAATTTAAACGTCTTAGATTTTTTTATTTTTGATGGACTTCTAGCACAAATATCATAATATTAAACAATGAAAATTTATTTTTAATGATTTTTCATAAAATTCAACAAAAAATAATCACCTGCTATCATTTTCATCAGCAGAACTCTCACCCTCTAGAGCTGCATAGCCTCTTTCCTTATCCTTCTTATCCTTTTTCTCCTTTCGCTTAAGAAGATCTTTCTTGGCCAATTTGTCAGTCTCATCACTGTCTGCAACACAAAACATGTCTTCACTAATAACCAACTACATAATACTAGTAGTTTGTCATTTCCAGTCATTGTGCTATTATTTATGATTCATTATGCTTGTAAATATGCAGTGTATCTACTTACAATCACTGTCATTCGATCCTTTCTTACTGCCTTCTGATACAAACAGACCTGGGAAGTCTTTCATCACATCTGGACTCTCAAATTCCATTTTAATCAAACTTAATTAGAAATCCACACACTTGAATACCCAGCTTATCGCTTTAACATATTGTTAGTGAAACAGTGCGACGCTATCATTTCTCACACATTGCTTGAATCGCTTAAATATCGAAGAATGTGCTTTGTAGTTTGTGCTTTTCACCATGTTTAGTTTAACTTAACAGCTGAGTGAAGAGTGGATTGTAAACGTAAGTTCATAGATGGCGATACTGATACTGTTGGATTGTTTTATGTTTATAAATTTGTTTTGATTGTTTTACCACGCACAATGGCAAAATAACAACGTAGAGATAAGAAATATACGATTTCTACTAAACTGAGAAGACCTATACCATATGCCAAACCAGCTAAACCTCCAATTTGTACTGAAATTTAAAAATTTAATAAAAATTAGTAGTATTTATGAAGTTTAGTAAAAATTGGAGGTTTTTATACCAAGAAAATCAGTTTCCGTGTAGATAGTGTTAATCTGCAGACGTGTTTGGGTTAATAGCTTAAGAATAATAGTTATTTCTGCGGAAAACATCCAAGGCATAGTTGTACTGCGAACTATTGTGATTGCTTCATCTTCACATTTTGCATCACATCCCTTGCAAAATCCTTGACCATTATCGTCATGTAAATGGATAAATTCATCTATAAAAGAGTTTAAATCAGGTTATAAATATGTTTTTATATATTTTTAGGTTATGTTGGTTTACGTGAATGTTTGCCTATGCATATCATGCCATCAAGGTTGCATACTTTCTCGCCATCTTAAAAAACGTTTTTATACATTTTGAAGAACAATTTTCGACAGTTTCGAATGAATTCCCAAAATATTAGTATTAGCAGAAGACACAGATGTTTTAATACAAAAAATTCTGTATTATTTTGAGAATAAAATGCAAAAACACTTTTTATTTAATAATTTAATACTTACAAAGTCTCCGAAAGTAAAACGGGAAACACTTGCACAATCGCCATGCCAAACGCATTTTACACTCCAACCGACACAAGTTGTAAGAATAAACCGGAAAATACTTCAGATCAGATTCGTCTGTAAACCGACAATGGCGTTGTGATATCCTCAGACTACGAATATCCGGTACTGCTGTGTGTTTTTCAGTCATTACTTCCATATCCATCGCACTTTCAATATTCAATTCGAAGAAATTATCCAGATAAGACGGAATTTCATTATAAGAATGCACAAATAGTTTGATAGGAAGTTGTATATTATTGACATGTAAGAAAGGATCCTCTTCACTGGGCATAATGTCACTTATTTTGGGGTCGGAGATGAGCGACATGTCGTTTTTAATGAATCTCCTAATAAAATAATAAATTATTATTAAAATTTTTGTATACTTTTTTGTTTGTTGTTGATATCTTACTCTGGTGATGAATAATTCGATAAAATAGAATTCAGCGTGAAACAAATCCCAAACTCAGTCATAGTTTGATCGATAGTAAAACGTTCAAAATGATCTGGTTGCGTTTCCCATACTTTAGAGGTTAAATTATTTAAGGTTAGATATTCTTCTGGATTTATACGATCAAACAGTTGCTTAAATTGTGATAAATTTTCGTATGTTGAATAGTTTCCATAGAATAATATGGAGACAAATTGTTTAATATCTTCAACAAGAGCCATGCTTTCGGAGCTTGGTGGGGTTGTTGTGATATTTTCGTCTTGCATATTATCGGCATCGTCCCTCATTTCAGGTATATCATAACCATGCTCTCTTTAGTAAAATAAGGTTAAATTAAAATTACGATTATGATTAAAATGAAACATGAACAAAGAATTTAAATATATTTACCTAAAAAATGGAAAGATGTAATTTTTCCAATATTTGTTGCCTGCATCTTCGTTTGGAGGAGTTGATGGGCATATTGTGACGGCAGGGAAAGAATGACGCCATTGTTGATAATTACGTAGGAGTGTATTGACAGTTGGGGAATTGTTGTAACGGTTCCAGGCTTGGCGACTTATGATTACGCATGGTATTGCAACCAAAATTATGCAAATTATCCAAAATATTCTATAAAATTAAAACATTAATTAGAAAGTTTAATAAATCTTACAAAAGTCATTTAAAAGAGAATTTTAAAACAGAATCTAATAAAAAATTAATTTTTTAGAGAAGGCAACTTAAAATATACGTTTTTGAGTATTACTAGTGCCATTTCAAATTTTTTTGTTATTAACAAAACTGATTTAAACTTAGTTAAGAAATTATTAATTTACTTCTTGTAAATACCTTTCAAATAAAGTTCTTTTCGGTCTTACTAAATGCACCAATCCATGAGGAGTGGCAACAGCTAAATAATGATGAACATGCAAATTAAACCGCTCCCTAAGAACCGAAACAGTTTTATTTTTTCGTGGCTTTTTGATAACATTAGCGGACTTCATAGTGCAAAACACACTTACTAAACCTTATTAACCTACTGAGACTAAATGTCACTGTCGAGGACATATATTCCATGATTTCTACCTATATTTGATTAAATAATTAATGATTACATTAAAAACACCCGTTTTGATATAATACTCGTATTTTCATGTAACACGTGGCGTGTTTAGTAATTGTTTTCAGTAATCAGATTAAAAGTAAAATATGACCTTAAAACAACAATGCCAATATTTAAATATTTAAATATTTCATTTTTCTAATCTTAAAACTAATTTTAGTTGAAAATAATGTAAAAACGCAAGGAAAAAGATAACTTTTTTTGAATATTTATAAAGTTTACATCTATACCTATAAAAACAACCCGAAAATTAATTTCAAATATTACTTAAACTTAAGTCATCTGCTAATACCACAAAATGTCCGTCATAAAATTACTTCCAATCCTTTTAATAGGATTTTTATCTTTAAGTTCAAACATAAAATCAACCAATGCCTCAGATATACTCATGGCATTATCATTCCAAAGTCTTCTTCAAATCGCACAAGAAGAAGGTCCGAGATTCACCAACCGTATGAATACCTTCGCGCAACGTTTCCACACAGATGTAATGGCTGCCCTTGACAGATCCCAAACCGAAGGACGAGCGTTAATAGCACGTATGGAAAACGCTCCACCAGCGTGTCAAAAACTAAACGAATTTAATTCTTACCTTACACTGCGAGAACATACTCTCATGGATTTGGCTGATGAGGATGTAGTATCCACCATGGAAAATGACTTCATAATCTCCAGAGGTTTCCAAAATTTAAACACAAATGAGAATTGGTTGAGAGAAAAGATTGAAACTTGTATTATATGCAACTGGGATTTCATCAGTATGATTGTCATCAAAAAGAAGATGCACGTTGCAAGGAAAGATATTTCAACACGTATTAGTCGCATGGAGGTGGATTATAGAAACTCGATTGGTAATGATAATAGGTTAAGGATGTTTGTTAATGAATTGAATCGATGCGAACGTCTTAATGGTTAAATTAAAACAATAATAATAATTTGTTTGAGTAATTGATATTTGTTATAATTATGTAGTTATGTGTAAATAAACATAGATATTTAGTTTATATTTATTAATAAAAGTAAAATTATTAGGGAATTTAAGTTTATGTATGTGTTGCCTATATTCGTGTAGAATCAAATAATAGTAGATATTATCCGCGAATAAAAATGGCGGATTATTAAAAATATCACCGTTAAGATTCAATTTAATAAAAATAATAGTGCTCTAAAGGGTTATATTGATAATTAAAGTGAATTTAAAAGTTTTGGAGCGCATATTTAATAAATATTAAAAGTTAAGGTTAGAAATACAGCATAACCTATCAAATAGTAGAAATAATAGAAGAGATAGTGAAACGCAAAAAATGGTCCAGACATAGAGATATTTCGATTTGAAAGAATATTATACCGTTTTTTCATAATTTCTTGGCGTATATCAACGTGATAAAAGTAAGGTTAGAAGTGTTATCTAACCTATTACAAAGTAGTAACAATATGGAGGTTAGTAAAAAATTACAACAAATGATAACACTAAGATGTTTACATTTTAAACTGGTATTAGTCCATGAAAAAAGTACAAAATTTTTTCAAATCGATTGTTTTTATGATATTAGCATACATTTTCATGTATATGTTGAATTGATTAGGTATAACTTGGTATCTTTCCGATGACATTGGTGTTCCAGGAAAATTTGTTGGTTGATTTGATAACTGTTATCAACAAAGTGTCATTGTTTTCGGCAATAATTGCGTTGTGGTTAATATGTCCAACATGCCAAAAAGTTATACAAAACACATATAATCTTTACGTTATTTAAATTTTAGACTAATGACCATGAAGAAAGATTAATATACAAATTAATTCTTGTTAGGGTAACTGTAAAGTAAAGTTAATAGATTAAGAACACTAATGTTCATTAACAAATTGAATCGAAGAAAACGTATTAATGGTAGAAAAAAAATTGGTTTGAGTAATTATCATAATTATCATATTACAACAACTTTCATATAAACAAACATTAATATTTAGTCTACATAAACCCCAAAACAAAAATGTCGAAAGTGAAAGAATACAAGTTCATGCAATGTGTGCGGCCTATATTCATTGTAAATCAAATCGCAATAACTATACCCTTAAAATACTCAACAAAAAATGGCGGAGTAGTAAAAACATCCCCATTAATATTCACTATCTTATCCTTCATAATATTTTATGATGTTTTTCAGATTCTCACAGTAACATCATATGCAATAGTTTATTTAAGAGCAATTATGAGTACATATTTAATGACAGTATTACCAGGAGCATTGGGAATGTTCCTAATAAACCTCACAAGTTTACTAAAACGCAAAAAGTACATTCAAATAATACAATTCTTCAACACTTTCGACAAAAGTCATAAAACCATCATCAAAACATATTAATATCAACATGTTACTCATCAAAATGGCGAGGATTAAAAATTTACATTATACACATCTTCGTCGTGCTGTTTTTATCTGGTTTCATAACAACAGCATCCCCATGGCAATCTGTGACACCAGAATCATTAATATTGAATGGCCTACAGGAAATGTTGAGAAACACAGCGTTTGACATGAAAGAAGTCGCAATTATTCCATTCATACATCATTTCTTAGCATTCGTAAACGTAATAAAACTGAGATTACAAGTTTTATTAATATTATTAAAAAATAGCAACAATATGGACGTCAAAGAAAGACTAAAAGAAGTGAAAACAATAAGATGTTTACATTTGAATTTATTTCGGTCAATTAAAAACGTCGAAGAGTTTTTCAGTTTGATTATATTCACAATAATAACATACATTTTCATGTGTCTGTTGAATCGATTACAACTTACGATATATGCTATGACATTAGTGTTTAAAGGTGAATTGGATATTGATTTTTCAACTATCATTAACTGGTTGTCTATATTTTCACCGATTATTGCTTTGTGGTTGATGTGTTCAACATGTCAAGCTGTAATTGATAAAGTAATCTATTTTTGTACATATTCTAACCTAAAAATAATAATTTTGTTTTTTATAGGCACATAACCTATACAAAGAGGTTAATGTCCAATTAAATGTTTATAATGGTGATAAACAAGTAAAAAATGAATTGGAACACTTTCAAAGTCAAATTGACAACTGTAAATTCCAATTTAAAGCGCTAGGAATGTTCCAAATCAATCATCAGTTGATGTTTGTGATGTCCAGCGCCATTTTGAATTTTACATTGATATTTTTTCAGTTTACAGTCGGTCAAATGCCACAATACATGTCATAGTAATTAACTAATTAATTTCTTTTGTGTTTATTGATAAAAACGATTATTTACGATAAAATAATCAATATATCTACTTTGTAAGTGCAGTAGGAATAAAATGGCGGCACACATAACATTTTTCGAATGTATAAAACCTATTTTTATAATAAATCAGATAATGGTAACGATTCCATTGAAATATTCATCAGAAAATCGCAAATTTAAGTTTTCACCGTTGATTTTTATTGTGCAAACAATTCTGACATTGTTTACCATTGGACAATTGTGTGTTTTGTTTATATCTGCGATTGATAACATGAAAATGATAATGAGTAGTTATCTAATGTCAGTTTTGCCTGGTTTAGTCGCAATGTTTTTCTTAAATTTGACTTCACTCCTAAGACACAGAGAATATTTGAAATTAATGAAAGATTTAACACTTTTGATAAACAATTTAAGTGTCAGTTGATATCTATGGCGATAATAACAAATATTAATACATTTGAGAAGATGTTGAAGTATTCCATGTTAAAATGGAGGACTTTTTGGTTGTTTATCATTCATGGCGTGATTGTGGCTGTTTTAACTGGTATAACAATAATATTTGAACTCGCAGCTACTTTTAATAACTCAAGTCATTTGAGTGGGATACAAAAAATGGTCCAGACGTGTTTCGATATGAAAGAATTGGATATTATTCCGTTTTTGCATCATTTCCTAGCGTTTATTAACGTGATAAAAATTAGGTTAGGAGTGTTACATAACCTATTAAAAGTAGTAATAATTTGGAGGTGGGGAAAGATTGCAATATGTGATAACACTAAGATGTTTACATTTGAAACTGTATGAGTCCATGAAAAAAGTTCAGAATTTTTTCAATTCGATTGTGTTTACGATATTTGCATACATTTTCATGTGTTTGTTGAATCGATTACAACTTGGTATCTATGCGATGGCATTGGTGTTCCAAGGAGATTTGTTGATTGATTTGATAACTGTTATCAACTGGGTGTCGTTGTTTTCGCCAATGATTGCGTTGTGGTTGATGTGTTCAACATGTCAAGAAGTTATACAAAATGTGTGTAATATAATATGATATAATATGATTTATTTAAATATTGTGTAGATATATTTAATTTATTTTTTTAGGCGAATGATCTGCAGAAAGAAGTTAATGTACAGATTAATTCTTGTAAAGGGAACTGTAAAGTAAGGAATGAATTGGAAAGGTTTCAGAGTCAGGCTGGAGATTGTAAATTTGTGTTTAGGGCGATGGGTATGTTCGAAACAGGAAATAGATTGATGTTTGTTATGTTGAGTGCGATTTTGAACTTTACTTTGATATTTTTTCCGTTTACTTTCGTGCAGATACCAAAATATATATCAAGTACACCTTGATTTATTGAAATGTTTTAATAAAAATATGTTAAATATAATTTGTGCGGTATACATTGAGAGAAAAGAGAAAAATCTAGAAAAGTTCGACTGGACTGCTTGATGACTAACTAATGAACGACTAAGCGAGGTTAGGTTGTAAACGAAAAAAACACAAAATAGAGACTAAGCGAGGAGCGCAATGTGCTTCTTTTATACCTACGCACTATCCTCTGAAAGTGGTGGGAAAATAGCCAATGCTATGAGTCTAGTTAAGTCTAGTTACGTGGAATGAAGCGTTGATCGCGTGTGTTTATCTCCCCCACCAATTTTACGCCTTTCACTTTTCCCTTTCTACTGTTTGCTGGTAGTCCGCAGGCATAAAAGGGCAACGCGCAGTGCGTTACGCGCTCAGTCATGCCAGTAGTCCAATCGCAGCTCCTACGCTCCTACTACAGTGGTATCACCGTCGTCATGTAATTAAAGACAAAATCTAATATAAACCTCTATAATATTCATATATTTATAGTAATTGTCATAATATAATATAAAAACAATACAAAATTATGTCTTTGTAGGATAAGCCATAGCCTGGTCATACGTTGGCACTAAAATAATAAAACAAACAATAAATAACAATATAAATATTACCAATATTAATTACAAAACTTACAATTTGTCGGATCATCTAAAACCTCCCAGTCATCCTTTGACTTAGCTGGCGCAGTAGTAAAATCTGGCGCTGACGGCGCCATTGGTGCAGTCGGATAACCTCCAAAGTTAAACCCACTAGCCGCGTCATTATAAGGTGGTGGAACAGGCATTGCCATAGGCATAGGCACTGGCATTGGCATAGCATCCGGTGGTGCAACAAAACCATACGTAGGTGGTGTTACAGGTGGAGCAGTCGCAGTGTTCACCATATTATAAGCCGGAGGTGCCGCCATTGTTGTATTCCTCACACCTATAGGTATATGGCCTAAAGATAAAGGCATACCGAGCTCTATATTTGTGTGTAAGCCAGATAATACAAAAGTTATCTAAAAATAAAAATAATTATTAGCTTTAAATTAATTTTTATAAGAAATACGAGTATACAAACCTCTAACATGTAACTAACTTTAATTACATCGCAATTTACAAAGTTAGTTATAATCGCCGCATTGTTAATCTCAATTGTCTCGTTATAAGTGTTTTCGCCATGGGCACCTACGCCACTGTAATTTTCGCTGTAGATTGTATCTTTATCATGTCTTGTTCTATGATGGGGACTTGTGACATGAAATTCCACATCCTAAAAAAATTAAAATACATGTTAAAAACATCATAGTATAGACAATAGTATAATAAGTATCAAATGACTAAAACGTGAGTTTTTGTCACGAGGCGCATGCTCCACCCTGTGACTAAAGCCCGTGATAAAAGTATTTTAGTCACGGTACTTTAAATGCTTTAAAGGTGGAAGAAGAAAAATTAAATTTTCTGATATTTACCTTTTTGATTTTACATTTAATACATTCAATGTTAGATTGTGACAGATTCTCAACCGAAATATGCAGTGGTAATCTTTCTCCTATTGAAAGCCCTGTTTTGGGAATGTTGGCTTGGACTTTGATACTACCTCTGTTACAACAGAAGAAATAAGTGTTTTTTTCTTTATTTCTCGTTGCTGGATCCTAAAATTTAATAACAAAACATTAAAAACAGAAAAATATAACAAAAAAATCAAATTATGTGTATTTACTTACACGTAAACTTGGATTTCTGTTGAGGTCTACAGGTGTAACTACCATGAAAGGTGACTCTGCTTCATAGTTAAATTTAAGCATTGGCCGCTTGACCACTGCTTTAATTTTGTATTGAATTTTACCCAGATGTTCTTTAAATGTTGAAGGCAAGTCCGCGGGCAGAGTATAAATGAATGGATACTTATGGACTCCTTCACGGATAAACCTTGATGAACCACCATCTTAAAAAACAAAAACATAAAAATTTAAAAAATGAAAAACATAAAATCACTCAGAAATCTCTCTTTGAGTGAGATAAACGATATTGAATAAATTTATTTAATACATATTCAGCCATCTTGTTATAAAACTAATGTTATTTTTCATATTTATTATAAAATCGTTGATTTATGAAACAAATCAAGCTCAAAACAAAAACAAAAAGTAATTCTTTTTACTACTTTTTACTTTTTACTTCAAAAATTCAAAAACGAACAGCCACATTAACTCCATCTAGGGATAAACCTCTAAAATACATTTTAATCTGCGTGGGAGTATTGTATCAGCTGTTTCTATTTGTTTCTATTAAGATCCCACGGAATACCAAGCTTTTCAAGGCCACATTATCACATTCTACTACATATTTATTCTAGACTTACTCTGTAGTAGGTCTATCTCATGATTGATAAAGACATGCGACCCATTATAAGAAACCGTCCGGCTTTCATTGCGCTTTGTTGTTGAATTGTAATGCGATTCTGTTTCCGTCCAATGCGTAGTAGCCTCCCCTTTGATACGTACTACTATTCCTATAAATATAACCTCAATGTTAATCATTTTCATTCCTCAAAAAATTAAACAAAGAAAACATAAATATTATTTACTTACCATGAACTTCTTTGTCACTGGTAAACGTGACCAAAACATGTCCGATTATTGTTTGTCCACCAGTATAATGGGTTTGATAGTTCTCCAGATACAGATCACATTTACTCATTGTGATAATAAACTTACGGCTACACTAGTCTAGTCTAGATGACGTTAAATATAGAACTGTTTTATTGTATGCTTATTGCATGAATCACTCAAGCGCAATCAAGAGATTAACTTCAGCAGGAGTTATATTTCATGATATTCACATTCTATTCACATTTGGTTAAAACGGAATTTCTGAGCACTCTTTGATTAAATTCCTTATAAATGATGATTCGCTTTATATTACACCCAATAAATTGTAATAGAAAACTGTTTATAGTTATTTTTACTTCTAATAAACTAGTTATACTGCAGTAAAATATTCTGGTTATTAGTTAATAGTTTTAGTAAATGATATTTTTATGTTCGTGTATTTTGATGAATGAGATGTCCTTGAAAGTTGAAAAACACTGTTACCGCCACGCGAACTCAGCAAAAAACAGGTAGTAGCCGGTGCGGTGCAGGTTCTTGTTTATCGAACACTCGTACCTGCTCACTGCTCAGTGGTTCATTAACTACTGAACCTTTTTTGAATAAGTATTATATTTTGACCTCAACACTCGAAAACCCAATATCTTTTTATACGTGACTAACTCCCATCTGCAATCAGTATCTGTAAGTAGCGATGATGCAAAATTACACAATGATTTCCTTATCAGCTGATAATTACCTGTGATAATAATAGCATAATTTAGACTTTTCCCTAAACGATTAGTCATAATATTATATTAACTATCAAATGGTTAAACAGGAGTTTTTTGTTTGTTTAATATCGTAATTTCCACCTCGTGACTAAAACCCGTGACTAAAGTACTTTAGTCACATCCATGGACGTCCGTGGTTAAAGTACCACTTTTTATGTCTCAAAACCATTAAAAACTGTTGATTTAAAGGTAAAAGTAGGAAATCAGATAAAATTACCTGAAATAAATCAATGGGTTGTGAGATAAGGATAACAACTCAAATATTTGCTGCCAACATAACAATCATTATTAAAACTATATACAAATAAATACTTTACACATATATAAATCCCCATAATACACAGTACATGGTAGTTGATGGTTGCTCAACCCTTTTGGTAGCTCCGCGGGTCCTACATAACTATCCTATACTTTCAAATCGTCTAAAAAGCTCAGCTTGTAACAATCATCGCAAGCTTTCATATAATATAGTTTAAAATTGTAGCAAAGTTGTCTGTTTAGAAATCCTGACAAAAATCTTCATGTTTTTCTTTAATTTAACCTCAAATCAACATTTTTTCAAAAAATTAAATAAAAAACATGAAAATTCCGTCTGGAATATTTATAATAGCATACTATTATTATAATTATTATAATAATTGATTTTAGTGTATAATATTTAGTATGTAATGATTATTGACTTTAATTTCAAGGTTAGGATTGATGCTTGGTCAATGTTCTGCCATTGTCATAAACTATAACCTAACATATTCTATACCCTATTATTTACAAACATTTATACTGGTTTTCTTCTTCTAAACATTATAATTTATAATATTAATTAGCCCGAGCGCAAACCGGAATCACAATTTTATAATATAATACATAACCCACCATAACCTATATTTTACGCTATCCTATAACCTATAATACATATATTCTATAAGTACGGTTTTCTAACCTCACAAAACAAGTCATCATCAGATTATATATCAGTCGGTGTGTGTTTAGGATCATATAAATCAATTAATGATCATTTAGTCGATCTTGACTTCGACTGCTGCATCGTGAACTCTTTCGATGGACACTTTCTAGATACGCAGCTGGTGCCCAACCTTCAATTCCACTTCCTAAAAATTAAAATTTAAAAAATTATTATTTTAATGTTTATAATGATAAAGTAAATATTTACCGATGGTTTTTACGAACCACCAACCAGCACAGCCTACTTTAAGTAATTCCACAATGTCGCCTTCACGCATGTTGACTTCACTGTTGCCTACCGCGCAGTAGTCCGCCAGCGCCGCATACCGGCCGCTCTAGTAAACAAAACACAATCCACATGACAAAACATCTTGTTTTAAGATAATAAAAACATTAAAAAACAATTATTTTTGTGTTAGTAAATCAAACAACGTGCACATCAATATAGTCCAAGTTAAAATATCGAAAAAAATCAAAAAACAAGAGAATATTAATTTTTAGATTAGAAAAACAATCATTGTGCTATGAAAATATACAAAACATGAAACATTCACGTCGTATAAGATAAAAAATTCCGTCAGAATGATTTTTTGGTTATGTACACATTGACATTCGCCATAACATGACAAAGATTTATATATATTATAGGTTAGAAAACAGAAAATAAAATAAAATCGTTGAAAACTTACGACTGGCGTGTGTGTGTTATACGAATTTATGATTAATATAATAGAGATTATTGATATATTTGGGATGAGATTATTTTTAGTAATTGGAAACGTAAAACGTCGACGTGTGCGCGCCGGCGCCGACAAAGAATTGCGTTAACCGACCCTTCACAGCCTCCGCCCACTGCAATGATAAACAGACCACAGATACCCAAAATTAAATTATAAACAATCGTCTGTACAGAGAGACAAAAAGCGTCATCAAGCGTAAACGTAAATTATTTGAAATTCAATAATGATGAATCATATATTATATTGACAAGTGATAAGTGAGGTTAGTTTTTATTATAATAGAAAGTATCATACCGGAATGGCTGGATTTGCATCCTCATCATCACTGTTACTGAAATCCGATGACCAACTATTTCCTTCGGCGGATTCAGTGACGTCGTCTTCATTTGTACGTGAATCCACGTCTAAACTCATCGCC
Source organism: Dalotia coriaria (assembly GCF_025399875.1). Lineage (NCBI taxonomy): Eukaryota > Metazoa > Arthropoda > Insecta > Coleoptera > Staphylinidae > Dalotia > Dalotia coriaria. The sequence goes on from NW_027045450.1 coordinate 6,091,664, forward strand.
CGGGGCATTGTGGGATCATTATTGAGGTTAGATACTTGTTGACGTGTCTCCCATGATGTGGTTTGCCTTAAATGTCTTCATAAATTAATTTTAAAACAATTTTACTCGTGTTTAACATCAACTTACTTGTGTACCAATGCTGTGTATTGTTTTATCTTCTCTCCTTTGAGTTCTTCGAGTTGATTCAGTAATACTCTCTTGATTCCATTAACCCATTCTTGTTTTTGATCCAATGTACTTGCTTGTATTGTGTATACTTCTTGTCTTGCTTGTAGCCATACTTCGAATTTTTTTCCGTCGCCTTTGACGCTTTCTGTCAATCCTATCTGCGACATTTTTAAGTAATGTTTGAATTGAAAGTGGTTCTTATTATGTGTGTTCTTCGCTGATGGTTTACAGAATAACATTGCTTTCTGGTATAGAAAGATGTGTCTCTGCATTGGTTTGATGCGTAGTCTGATGTCTTTCTTGTTTTCCACCCAGACTGAGAAGGAACCTTGAAGGAGTAAGTCTCCTTGTTGAGCTAAGTCAAATGGGAAGCCAGTTATGCTGATTTGAAGCATTGAATCGTTGACACATTTGAGGACTTGCAGCATGCATTCCAGGGCGATTTGGAGTTGTTTGTAGCTTTGGGAATCGTCGCAGTACTTGAGGAGGTCGGCGATGAGGAGTTGGTATTTTGTGATGCGTTGGACTGGTTTTAGGAGATATGCGGCTAGTGGTAGTTTGTGGCCGAGTTTCAGCTGACACATTTGGAAAAAGTGACTGTGGTCTACGATGGTTTCACGGAGAGATTCAGAGCGGGGGATGTTTTGACAGTAGAATGCGTAGAGTTTGTTAAAAACATCTTTCTGGAAATTTTTAAAGAAAAAATTAATGTGACTTAAGTTAAGTCATGTTTTAAAAATGACTTAAGTCAAGTTAAATTTTTAAAATGACTTAAGTTATGTCAAATATTTATAAAAAAAAACTCTTAAGTTAAGTCAAGTTTTTAAAATGACTTAAGTTAAGTCAATTTTTTAGTGACTTAAGTTAAGTCATGTTCTTTTTAATGCTTACTTTTTGTACAAAACACAATGCGACCAAATCAATTGAAGAAATACAATTTTCCAAGTCTTTTAAAAAGACATTCGCGTGAAATTCGTGGATTTCTTCAATATTACCAAAAACCACGTCCAGTTTTTCCAAAAGCGTAGGCGGGACCAAATTGTAATTATCTTTGGCCAATGCTTCATTCCTATAACCCTGAATTATAAAAAATATTTATTGTTTTTTAAAATTATTCTAAAAAACATAAAAATTATGTTTAAATGTGATTTAATATGTTTTTAATTACCATGATGACGGAAGCAAGTTCAGTGACATAAATCCGTTCCGTCTCGAGCAACTCGCCGAGGACATGTCGCTGTTTAACGCGTTGAATCTCATCCTGCGGATCAAATTCATTCTGCGACGAGTCCGTAAACTCACTTGTGATGGAATTTGTCCCGGCGCTTAGTTCCATCTGGAAATTATACATTAAGTTAACTTTAATTAAGTCTAGAGTAAATGAATCCCATGTGAAAATTCACGCTCAAATTTTAAATTTTTTAATTCTTAATTCATCTTTATTTCCGTCTGTGTGCTGTTTCTGTTGAGAAATTTGAGTAATTTAAGTCAGTGTATGTAATTATGCGCATATGACTTAAGTCGGAACCGGCTTGCCGTGCTACTCGTACAAAGTTCACGCAACAGATGATGCCGAAATTCCACTTTTGAGAGCCCAAATTTTGGCTTAACTTAAGTCATGTTACGTTGACTTAAATTGCGCATAAAAACGATATAAAAAATATTCAAAAATCGATGATCTAATTTATGACACAATCAAAATTCTTTTGGCTACTGGTCTTGTTTTATTGACACACATTTTTTTGTTATGTAAAAATGAGATTAAATTATTTTTATTATTTTGAGGATTGAATAGATTTAATAGGTTTAAAAGTATTTCGCATATTTTTAGTGCTCTATATGTTGTCCTAGATGTTTTTCCAATTCATCGGTTATTCAATAATGATGTTTTTAAGCTAATGAAGCAGATGAAGACTATTCTACTGTTCGAATGTATTCTTTAATGAAGCGTGGCGTAATTAAGTGAACGGTGAATCTGTTATGCTTAAAACTGGCTTGACTATATTATTACTTAACCTTTCTAAAAATATATTGTGTATCAGACTGTGTTTTGTCCGTGACTTTGATAAAAAATTGAATAATTAATTACTTTCTTCTTATTTTGGGCATGTTGTATGCCAAATTCGTAAATAAAATTCTTAAATTTAATTAAAAGAAACGGGAAAGGTTAATAATTGAATTTAACGCCATCTGGATTCAAATTAAATAACTAAAACTATGAATAAATCTCCATATCAACTTTCATCCTTTATTTTACCCCCTAAAAGTTAATTTTTTGCAATAAAAAGTTACCTATTTTATTTTCCTTCATTAAAACTATCTCAATACCAAAATTTGTCAAAATTACTTCAGTGGTTTTTGAGTAAAAGCGACACAAGCAAACAAAAAAATTAAAATTCACATTTTTACTATCAGTTACGTGAACAAAATAAAAACTTTTCTGTGAATAAGAAAGAAAATGAAGTATAATTTCTGCTTTTTGACTTTTTTAATTGAATGCTTGACTGGACATTGAATCTGCGCTGATGACCGCTGATGATACAAACATCTAGAGCGCGAAAGATACGAGTAACTGCACCTTTCACGGCGTAGATTCATTGCAAATTGCAGATTGCAGCAACATTGAAACAGGAAGTACAAAGTACGTACACCAAAGTAATAGTAATAGTAATTGAAATCTGATTGATATTAGATTAGCATTGATCTCCTTATCCTTATTCATACATATTCATACATATTCATAGAGAAATGTATCTGTGTCCGTATATCCTAGATACATCCAATATAGACATAAATATTTTTATTTTTATTTTGCAATTTTTATTTATTTTTATTTTCTTATAATTTTTACGCTGAGAACAAAATAATCTGAATTCGCACTGATTCTCACAGATACTTCCGCCGAAAGTAGTATTGTATAACTAGGTGAACAGATTATTATCGAGAACCGAAATATAAACAATAAAAGTTCAAAATTCACGGAAATATAATAAATATAATCATCTGCGGAGCAAGGAGCGAATATAACAACCGGTTCTGATTAGTTAACTTTAGTATAGAATAAAATATTCTTAAAATGTTAATAAGTGTGATAATAGGTAATATATTCATGGGAATTTTTGTTTAAATTACATTTTTAACACTTTATGTTTAAAAAAATGTCAGCTGTGGAGTAATAGTGGGTTATTTTCAAATTTACAGTAAACAAACGGAAGAATTGAGGAGAATTCATTCGTAAAACTATTTTTAATAAGTAATAAAAATAAAAATAAAAATATAAAGTTGTTTACTGGATAACTATAATTTAAAATTGAATAATTCGAATATATTCATGAGAATTTTTAGGAATTTGATATTTTAGACATTTATATTTCAAAAACTGTCAAATCTGAATTGATAATTGATATATTATCAAATTTACAGTAAAGATATAAATGAATTAAAAAGAAATTATTCCTAAAAACGTTTTAAAACATAATAAAATAAAAATAAAAATATTTAGGTGTTAACCGGATAACTATAAATAAAATTTAAATAATTTTCATAGAAATTCATGACCATTTCTATTTAAATTGCTTTTTTAACTTTTATGTTTAAAAAAATATCAGCTGGTAAAGTAATAATTTAGTTATTAACAAATTTACAGTAAATAAACGGAAAAATAAAGAAGAATTTAGGCCTAAAAAACGTTTTTAAAAAATAAAACTTAAAAATAAAATAAAAAATATTTGATTTTTTACCGGATAACTATAATTTGAATTCGAATAATCCGACTCATGATCGTCCAGGAAATCGCAGTAAAAATCGCAGTGAGTTTTCCAAAACACTTCGCGTGCGTGCGACACTTTATAATTCATCATTGTTCATCAATATTTAAACTTTAATCTACATTTACACTACTTATTTAACACTTTAAACCTTTTTTTATATATAAATACACTTAAATCACTTAAATTTTACAAACAAAATAATTTTATTCGTTTTGATGTAATAAATGTTCACAACCTGCAGCTACCGTTCGTTGTATGTTTAACGCTTGACTTTTTTGGCAATATAAGAAAGTGCGACACGCGTGCGTACAAACAGGTTCGACTCAACAGCGCGACCGCGACCGCTTCCTCACTGAGTAGCTTCCAACGACTGAAAAGTTAAAGAGTCAAGAGTCAAGACTCAGACCACCTCCCATCCAAAACATTTTTCATCATTATTTAACTACGCATAAGACTTTACTTTATACTTTATAAAACATTACTTAAACATCAACACTAACACAAACACAAATGACTTAAGTTAAGTCAAGTTGTATTGACGTAGTTTATCTACGTACATCTCACCGGTGTATTTTTATCTAGCGCTGGCAGAAAGGTAAAAATCTCGTTTCCGCAGGACGAGCGCGCAAAAATGTTGTGCAACGGTGTAATAATTAATGTCCGTTCCGGCACGTTGCACGCTATGTGCAATATGGTGACCTTTCCACCATTACTGCGCACTGTAGCGTGAAACTTACAAAAACCTGCAATGGCACACATTTTACGGCCGTAAAGATGATAATTTGCAGAAAATGACACTACATAAATAATAAACACTCAACATAACCTCAAATTAATTTTTTCTTCTTCAAAAAATTTTTCTAAATATTTTAAGAGAAACTTGAATGATTTACTTGTAAATAATGATTTTCGCATGGATAACACTTGCGATTTCCACATGGATGCAAAATCCGAATGAAAAAACTGCGCATCCACGAAATTTCTCTTCTCGGCGACCAGTTTTCACCGCATTTTGCGGCGCGCAACTTTCTTTGCGGCATTGTTGCCTCTGGAATTTTTAACGGCCACGTGTGCACCGCCAGAACCTTATGTAATTTACAAAGCAATTAATCGTCATCATCAACGCTTCAGCAACAAAGTCACCGGCTTTTCATCTCATCTCTCGCGCGCGTAATTATTCATTATGAGGAAGAAAGTTAATTATCGAACATCGAATGGGCTGTGTTTAGAAACTCTTCTATGAGTAGGAAGTACCAGTAAATATATTGCATATTATATTTATGACTTACTAATTGAAACTTGAAACACAAATTAATTCCTTTCATATTTTTAATTTTTGTTATTTTAATTTTAATTTTAAAAAGAAAAAAGTGTATAATGTATTTTATGAGCTATTATACAATAGATGGCGTTAGTATTATGTTGATTAATAATGATTTCACTTACTTTAGTCGGTAGAGTGTTTTGTTTCTTCACATGAACGCGATGTGGCATCGGCGCGCCGATCGAAGGCTGCCGCGGCATAGATGGCGCTGATGTCGGGTTGACAGTCTGCACGGGGCGTGGCGGCGGTGTTGTCACTTTGCGTAGACTCTGTATACGTTTATCACACATGTGTGAAACATCATCCAAACGTTGCAACACCTAAAAAACAAAAAAAAAATCATTTTAACCTCAAATAACCTCAAAAAACCTCTCATAACCTAAAAATAAAAATTTTATTACCTGTGTAACCAATGCTTTAGTTTCCGGCGTGATAGACTCCTCGAAAATGCGTTTGAAATCCTTATCAACGGTCGCAATAAACAACTGTATCTCAATCAGTGATTTTTCGGCGTGTTCCACAGATGACGAACACTTTTCGATGCTTTGCGAAGCTAATAACTCCACGCCCTTCGCACACCACTCGTTCGCCTGCAATTTTCACCATTTAATGAATCACATCTTAATTTATTAATCTACGGGTTGATGTAGGGACAACGCCGCGTTGGAAACTGAATTTCAGTATCAGTTTCAGTTTTACATTGGAAAACTTGCATAATACACGCAGGCGTGAATTCTATACAAATCAAAAGCGTTTGTTATCCATGATAACTAATCACATGGATGTCACTCAACGTCCGTTGTCATTATAATAAATACACATTCATTTTGACATGCATTCTCGGTCCCCCAACATCAAAATAAAAACAAAATCAAATAATAACTCACTTTTTCAATTTGTTCCATCAGATCCCTGCACTTGGTCAATGCCTCCACGCGTTTATTAAGTCTCATCAGGAGGATTTCTCTTACTCTGACAAGTTCATTACACTTGGGTTCCACACACTCCAAAGGGCATGAATTTGTTATGCCTAGTAATTGCTGACCGCTTGCGATTACCTCTTCGGCTCTTTCAATATCCACTGAACATAATTTTTGAAATGATTGGGTTTCTTTTAATAGTGTTTCAACACGTGTTACTGTTTCGCCTATTTCACACATTTCTGATACAGTTTTCATATGTGAATCGAAATTTATTTGTAATTCACGAAAATCTTGCTCGAAACGCCGTAAATTCAAACAATGTCGTAGTTTTGTTGAGTGATCAGACCAGAATTCATCAAAAGTTTTTTCTGTTTCTTCTAATTGCACCAGGAGTCTTTCTACGGCGAAAACATTACTTAAAGTATGCGTAGCGTGATTAAACACTTGCGAATCAGGATTTTTGAATGATTTTTCTCGAATGTTGTTGAGTAAATCTTCGCCGTGTTTCGCAGCTGATATAATCTCATCTTTAAGCTGTGAATATTCAATTGATTGTGTGTTTAGTAATTGTTGTGTTGAATCCACGTTATTCGGGAATTCTGTTTCGGAGATTTTCTTTGTGAAGTCGTCTAATGCGTTGGAGACTTCATGTGTTCTCGTTGAGAATTTTTCCAGCGCCTGATAAAAAATTTTATTTTGTAAAAGAAAAATTTTTATAGCGGTTTCAAACCGATAAATCGCAAGTGACAATCAATTGCAGCCGGTGAACCTGTCTCACCGTTAGGCGCTGATCGACCGCGGAATAGAAAGTACAACGGCATTGCAACATTATATTACGAGTACATTACATTCCGCTATGTGCTGTGTTTATAAAACTATTAATTTTCGTACCACTCGTTGGTCTATCCAGCCGATGTGGTCGTATTGTAAGACGCCTCCGAGGTCGGGTGTGAGTTGGGTGATGTCGACGTATTCGTGGAGCTCTTCGGCGCTGCCGAGGACTATCATGCGGAATTTGAAGTCGTCTTTGAAGAGTTTATTGCTCACCTCCGAGATGGCTTTTTGGAAGAAGCTTTCGGGGCGGAGGACGTATACGACGTGGATTAGACCCGGAAAGTAGACCTGGAATATATTTTGTTTTAATTTAAAAAATTGATTTTTTGGGGAAAAATTGAATATATTTTACCGATATTTTTAGAAGGACTGTTTTTACTGAATTCCATCTGTCTTTTCGTCGGTCTATTATTAAATGGAAACCTAAATCGGCTTCTTGTAATCTGAAACCAAAAAAATATTTTTAAAATTGATATTTGCGATAATAAAAAAACTGTTTTGTTTTATTTTTATGGCCATAATATGCGGAATAAATTTATCTTTGATTTGATATATTTACCAAAACTGTGCGTTTATTATTTTTGGAGATATTGCAATTTTTTTAAACAAATTTATAGATTTTCTCAAAAACTTATGAATTAAATCACACTAAAAGTAGTTAAAAGTTAAGTTTCCCTTAAAAATAAACAATAATAATTCAAAATTTAATTTAGTTTTTTTGTTATTTTTTCTGAATTTAATTTTTTTTTTTGATTTTGGAAAAGAATTTATTGTCAAAAATTGTAATTTTTCTTGAAATTTCCTCTTAGAAGATTGTCAAATGAAAATATCAGTTTAAAAATATTTATCATTAGAAAAAAACTTAATTTTTATCAAATTTTTGCTTAAGAACCCGCAAATTATTCATTTTTTCAATAAAAAAAAACATTTTAAACTTACGAAGGTACTGAGATCATATATAACATAAGCCGCTGATAGTCGACTTCACTCAACAGGTTAAAATTGTTCTGATCCGGGAAAGTAATCAACGGGCAGCCATCTTTCGACCGCCCGCCGGTGATAATCGCGAATTGCGGATGCAACAGATCGGCGACATCGTCCACACAGAGTCGTTCCGCTGGCGCGGCGTTCTGCATCTCAATCTCTTCAAAAGACGTCTCCGATTCATCTGCACAACAACAGAAAAACATCACTTTTAGATCCACACACACAAACACACATAAACCCAAAAAACACAAATAACACAAAATGGCCACCGTCGTAATAAAAACATATTCAACTAGGTAAACATACGATAAACACAAAAAATGATGATGTTACCATTCGATTGGAACATCACGTCCGTCCGCTGATGACTGACGCATACCTACAACTTACCAAACAAACTCTCGTGTGTTAAAGTTTAAACAAACGTCACGCGACGAACGTGCACGATGTGGTTGTTATTGCATATTGCATTAGGTAACAATTTAATTACAGTAAAAGTAAATTCGTTGCAAAATTATAGATTTGATTCGATTTTCGATGCATTAATGTGGAGTTATTCGCGCTTCGTAGTTCGATTTCGATTGTTTCTGATGAACTGAACGAGAATCAACTGTGTCCATTGTGTTTGCCCACTTTCGGGCCATTGTTTGCTTGTGATTTCATGGTTATCATGGTAGCGAAATTCGCTGATAAGTTATTCGTTATTCACAATCGACAAATATGCTGGTATACTGCACACGTACATTCCGCGATCAATAATATTTCATTCATTTCATTATTATAAGCATTAAAAAGTTAAAAATTGAGGTTATGTAGGTATACAATACATACACAAACGCCACAATACTTATATTTGATTCATTTCAAACGTAATTCAAACAAATCACTACGAAATGGTACAAAATTGTTTGCGACTAGTACAAAAACGAAAAAATCCTTCATATTGGCATTTATATCCGACTGAATGTAAAAGGTGTGTGTTGAGCATTCGCCATCGTCGTGACGATATTCCCTTGTTCATTTATCACATATCCATTCGTCAACTGATACGAGAATGTATTCGCCGCGGTGTTACCATTGATTATCTGCTGTACAGGCGTGACAATAAACGCCTGTGGTTGTGAACCACCTCCATCGGGTGCCACAACCAGAGGTATCACTTGTTGGACATCATTACTAATCACACACTTTTGTATTTGAATGTTTTGTGTCTCAACACCAACAGGGACAGGTACAGGGACATTTACAGGTTGAGTTTGGACTTGTACTTGTGTTTGTGGAGGTGGAGGTGATTGTTGGGTTGCAGGTGTATTCTGGGGTTGTGATTGAGGTTGTGTAGGTGCTGCGGGTATAGGAGGTTTCGGTTCAACTTTGGAAAACTTCACATGAGGAAACTGCTCTTTCATAAAATGCCTAAACGTTGAATATCCCATCAATTTAATCCCAGGCTCCAATATTTGACCATATTCCTTATAGGCATCATGCAGGTTCTTCCTGGTGATATCCCATGGTAATTGTATGGGTTGTTTGGAACTACAAATACCAACAGCTCCGGTATGTTGTTCCATGTATTGTTTTAAGAATTCCGTCGCATGGCGATAGATATCCAATGAAAAAGTATTATGAGGTTTCTTCCCATGGTTCCCATGCACCCTGGGTGCCACCCCATGGGTCATCACATGTTTACGTATTCGTTTCAGTTGATAATGCGTGCAATTCTCGAGATATAGAAACGCATCCAGACATACTCTACGTCCCTGGTAGACATATTGTGCCCTCAGTCTTCTTCTTTCCTTTTGTCTTACAGTTGTGTCTGGATTTGCTAGACATGCCATTGTTACACCCATGAGATACATGTCATGCTCACCCTTTGTTAACTCAGCTATATTCAGTCTGTGTTTGTATACTGTTTCCGGGTTCAGACCCATGAAACATCTCTCATCTTGACATTCACATCCTCGTTTGAATCTTTCTTTTACCTGCGCAGCACTTGTTTCCAACTTGGTGGGATCATTCGCTTCGTATAAAGCTTCATCAACTTCATTTGGTGATTTCTTCTTCTTTTTCAGAGGAGATTTGATTTTGGGTCTTCTTATTGGTGCTTTGGGTTTTATTTTCTTTTCATCTATGATTTCAACTTCTTCTTCTTCGATTAATTCTTCAGAATCTGCTTTGTTGGATATTTGTTGATTGGTGTATATTGATACTAATTGTGGTGATTCTTCAATGTTATCTTCCCAAATTACCTTTAAAAATGTTTAGAATTTATTTATAAAAAGTTGATAAGGATTAGTTTTGTTTGTCTTACTTGGTGTTCATCAATAGCCTGTTGATACTGTTCATTGGTGAATAGTACAGGTGTAGTGGTCCATTGAACTTCTTGACCATTTTCATTGGTTGTAATAAAAGTCTCATGTTTATCAATTTTCTCGAGTCTTTCGACTGATAACAGCGAATGCAACACTTCGCTTGCTTCTTTTTCGGCACTATCAACTTGTTCCATCATTAAATACTTATTTATTTACATCCGCATTAATACTGCAAAAATTTTTGAATTTAAAAAAAGTTTCGTTTATTTCCCAGTGCGAAATTGCGTTAATCTTCCGCCATAAAGACGAGATTCGCAACCGTGCGCCAACCAACAGACAATATTCAGCCGTATTGCTTCGAATGCGTCTTACCTTTAAATCTCTCCTGTGCGGGAATTACCACAGGATGAGAACAGGAAGCCGTCGAGAGCGATGCACCATTGCAAGCGCTACGCAATGCGCCAAAAGAGATTCGTCTTCGCGCCGAAGAATACCGTTAATTTCGTCGAAAACCGGACCATAACATTCAAGCGCCTATGGTTTGGCCGCGGTGCCAAGCAAGATGGACGCCGTAGACACCAACTCTGCCCCTCCTCATCAATTCGTGATAAGTTCTACGCGTGCGCCATCTTTATACCGCGAGTTTTCAAAAAATTTCACCAAAAAAAAAATGGTAACACGGTACCCATTCAATTTACCACTTACCAGGTTGATTAGGGTCTGGGTCAAGATAAGACCCTCTGGCGATGATGTGCGCGGTGGATTCCTCCATGACTTTCGAAGCGCTGATTTTGAATTGCTCCAGGAAGCAGTCAATTTGCTCCTCGATGCTTGGCTGGTCAGCCATTGACTTCACACTTCTTTACACTTCTCACATCTCACTAGTTGTGTTCAGATTGTTGTGTTAAACAAAACAATTCGGGTTTTCTTTTAGCACCACGCCTACACGACACGCACAACAATCACATCTCACTTGATACCAACTGTAGCTGGGAGAGGAAGTCAGGAGGAGTCATCCACGCTGCCAAAACTGCACTCTGCTCCAATCATGCGACATTTGTGCCTGTGTACAACTATCACTATATTTATACACTGTGTGTGTGTATTGGGTCTTTATGGGTCTTCCTACTTTGTGATTTTTTGTCCCTTTGTTTGTGTGTGTGTTGATTTGATCGCGTGTATACAATCATACGGTAATGGTGTCGCTTGTTTTCATTCGATGACTGTTGTAGCACTAACTGTCTCATTAAAATACTCGCTTAAAGTCTATAAGTAAATTTTATCAAAAAGCTCGTCGCAAGGTCGTCGCGCACCAGCGTGAAACATGTGTGAAACGTCATTCGGAAGTCGTTCGGGAGGGTGCGTTAGGGGATGGATTTAGGGCGCATGCGTTACAACCCTCGACAACCCCACAGGTTGTGACAGAAATTTTCTTAGAGGTAAAAAATGTGTTTTTTGAAAGTTTTTTGTTAATAACTCGAAAATTATAAAAGATAATTGAATTATTATTTAAACAATTTAATCTATATTAAATTCTGAATTTTTTAGTAGAAAATATATATTGTTATCTCTTTTTAATCAAAAGTTATAAGCATTTAAAATTTGTTTTTGTAAAAAAATATAAAATTTTGACTTTAATGCCCTATAATTATTTGTTTATAAACGTTATAAACAAAATATTTTCATAGTTCAATGCAGAATTTAATTCTTTATTAATCTACGTTTTAATCATTTTGATATCACGTTTAGTTTATGAGTTATTCATCAATAACCGATAACGTTTTGTTTACTTTTCACAACCGACGCGTGTAAACTGTTAGTAGATAAAAAGATACACACAGGCAACTCTCATACATACAAATGATGACAATTTTGTCCCTCTGCAAAAAGAGGGAATAAACTGATGTGACTGCAGTGGGGTCAACATTCTATTAATGTACATATATTCATACAGTCATAACCTTCAAATGATACTAATCTAACCTTAAAATAAAAATAAAAAATTTACTTACATAAATTACTTAGGTTATGTCATGTTATCACTGATGAACAATATAATAACTACTAAACATTGTGCGTTGAATTTCATTCCAGCTCATGTGCCTCACCGCAAACAATTCTGAGGTTAAGTTTGCGTAACATGATAAAAATGTAATACGATAAGCAAACACAATCAAGGCAATGTATCCAAACAAAGTGTTAATGTATCCATACGTCTGCGATAGATAAAAAAACATTTTGGCAGTTATTTCGAGGAAATCCTTGACTTGCATTAAGTTAAGTCGGTTATGTCAAGCGCCAGCGTCCTCAATTTTTATTTTAAAAATAAAAACAACTTATAACTTAATATTTGAATGTATAATGTATCATAAGGATACATAAATATGACTTAAGTAACTTGCAGATTTTTTAAATTTATTTGCGTGTGTATTTTAAGAATGTCTGCGTTTGGCATTGCCATTGCGAATTAAATGCGACGAGCTAAACAGCCAGACCTTACTCATCCCATCACATCAGTGAAACGAGATAGAATGTGTACGTAAGCTAATAATAACATGCACATGCGCGCATAGCTCAAGCCGCGACGTGTTTTACACACACGCTAGTTTTCCGAGTGTTGATTACCGACAGTCGCGATCGGTCGCGACGCAAAACACGCACGCCACGCAGCGTGCCTCAAGTTAAGTCAAGTCACTTTCAGTCTTGTGCGAATCTTCCTCAAGGAATCAAGTACTAGAGTTACATTACTTTATTTTGACGATACATCTGAGTAAAATAAAATCAAAACAACTTGACTAAAATGGGTGGTAAGTGGTTTAAATTACATATTATGACTTAAGTCACTTACACATACATAATTTAATGATTAGATGTAGATTGAGATGTAGATTGTGATTAATTTTTTTATCGATGACCTTATGACCTCTAAACATTAACTCTAATCACTAGTAAAGTGACTTAAGTTAAGTCATGTTGAGTTAAGTGCATTCTGCAACCGGTTTCGAATTGCCGATCAATGAACCGTAAAGTTTATTCAAGAGGATAATATTATTAGGAATATACCTGTAACATTGACCTTAACTTAACTATGATAACATTAACCTAAAAATAATAAAATAATAAACATTTGGCATTTGAACGGGTATTTTTAGATTTACGGCGTTATTATTTTACGTGTTGACGTCTTCCTGTTTTTATTGCAGCGTACGCCTGGGTGACTTTAGCCACCAACGATTCCTATTCGTTGGGAGCTTTGGTTCTGGCTCATTCTTTGAAACAAGCTGGGACCACTCATCGTCTTGCTGTTCTTGTAACTCCTGGTGTTACAAATTCAATGAGGTAATTTTAAATCACAAAAAATAAAAAACAAAAAATTTTGTTTTGAATTTACGAAGAAAAATAGTTTTTCTTAAAATAAATCATAAAACTTATCCGGTTTGTATTTACAACGCAATTCCACGCAGATTTTTGGCATTCGGCGTGTATTTTAAGAACGAATGCAAATGCGTAGTTAAAAGCTTTCCAACACACGCATCGCGGCCGATCACATCGGTGATGCCCGCCTGTTCGGAATTAGATTCGCATTTTCGCGAGCCAACAAAATGGCCATCAAACAAAAAATCAACAAAATATTCTATTAATTAATTTATTTCCATCTGAATCTCAACAGACAAAAACTAGCAGGCGTATTTGACTTGGTTCAAGAAGTGAACGTCTTGGATTCAAAGGATGAAGCAAATCTACGTCTTCTAAAACGTCCAGAATTGGGCATTACCTTTACCAAGCTGCACTGCTGGCGACTCACGCAATTCGAGAAATGCGTCTTCTTGGATGCAGACACTCTGGTATGCTTTTATTTCGCTATAAATTTAGACTGTGATATAATTAGATGTTTCTTCAACTTCTCAAAGCCAAGTTCACACAACAACTAATTCTGTGTATTTATTTCTCTTAGGTGTTGAAAAACGCTGATGAAATCTTCGAACGTGAAGAATTCTCGGCTGCGCCTGATGTAGGATGGCCAGATTGCTTCAATTCCGGCGTTTTTGTTTATAAACCATCGAATGAAACTTATGATAAACTCATAGACTTTGCTTTATCTAAGGGTAGTTTTGATGGAGGTGATCAGGGTTTGCTTAATTTGTATTTTAACGATTGGGCACACAAGGACATCAGTAGACATCTGCCATTCATCTATAATATGTGTTCTACTGCTTGCTATTCGTATCTGCCGGCATTCAAACAGTAAACATGATAAACATAACCTTAAAATAATAAATTAACCTTATTTTTATAATTTTAAAGGTTTGGAACTGATGTAAAAATTGTCCACTTTATTGGCGCTACGAAACCATGGTTGCAATACTTTAACACTGAATCCAAGCAAGTACAACCCGGAGGTGACATGTCACACCTCAAAGAAGTCCTTCAAAAATGGTGGGATATCTTCTGTAACCTTGTACATTCAAATCTAACATCAGAAATGGTAATTTTTTAGTTTTTCATTTTTTTAAAGTTAAAATTTGTGTTTTTGTATTTTGAGGTTATGAATTGCATGGCTATTAATATGCGCACACCGCACGATTATTTACGTCTGTGTGAGAATGTCAAGTCGTTAGAGCGACGCATTTAGCCGCCGTACGGTGCGATGAACTCTCGGCAAGATCAAAGACAGATCTTGACATATGCATAGGCGTAAATAATTTTATTGCACACTTCTCTCTTTTGCTGTACATGATTTCTCTCTGTGTGTTTTATTTTCTTCTGTGCACTGCATGATGTGTGTGTATACACAGCACCTGCCGCCGGCGATCGCACATAACCTCAACGCGTCCGATCACAGAGACGTCTGGGATCCGTGGGAGGATTACATACCTGATGCACAATTCGAATCTCACAATACAAACGCACAACATTCCATTATAGACATTCCTGATGAATCATTATTATCACCAGAACCTAAATCAGCTTTAGAATCACCTCGAATTTCATCTCCTACAGATGATGTTGTTGAAGTTAACCCTACTTTTGACCTACCACCAGTTATCCATGTTGATCTCACCTTAGACCATATTGAATCTCCTGAAAGTCCATCTTCTGATTCTGTTAGTCCCTATGAACTTGTAAATATTGCGGATGATACTCCTGATGTCCAAGATGTGGAAGATGTAAGTACTTGTGTCAATAATCAACATCTCAGGCATGCTTGCACTACATAACCTAACTTAATATCTATTTAAATATGTTTAAAACTTTAAAAATTAATTTTTTGGTTTTTAATATTTTTAGGGTGGTTTAGCGGGTGCGTTCGCCCAGTTTAATCTTGGTACACCAAGAAGTCAAGGTCAATCTGACCTGGAGGAACACTTGAGGAGGCAGTCATGGGAAGTGGGCAATATTGATTACATGGGACGTGATGCTTTCGACAAGATTTGGAGTAAGATCTCCGAGACGATCGCGACTCCGTCTGAGGGTGGGGCCAAAGGTACCAAATGAACACTTGATGACCATTACCAGCAGACTTCTTCTTCTTCTTCTGTTTCTTCTTCTTTTTTAGATGTGTTATTATTTCTTTTCGAACGTTTTTTAATAAGTTATGCTCTCTTTCCTGTTTTCTTTTTTATTGTTGCTTTTTTTTTTGTTTTGTTTTGTGACGTTTTGTGTGTGTGTTAACCTTTTTTTTACTGTAATGCAGAAGGTGAGGCACCTGCTACACCTGCTACTGAAGTGGTGACGACAGAGATTAAGTCTGAGGAGAAGGCGCCAGGTCAGTCGAGTGACAACCAGAGTGATACTGTTTGATTTTGTTCAGTTGTTTTATAATTTCGAATGCCATAATCATCAATAACATTATTTTTATATTTATATTTATTGTGTGGATTACACTAATTTATTTTTATCCTAACCTAGTTTTACCAGTTTTGACAGTGTGTGATCATTTAGTTTCTCTTTTTTTGTAAATATTTAAATTGAATAATTTGATAGTGAAAGAAGAAACTGCTGCGGAAGTTGTTAGTAAACCTGAAGGGGTTAAACCAGCTGAGGTTGCTGCTAAACCGGAAGTTGCTGCTGATAGTAAACCAGTTGAGGAAATTAAGTCAGAGGCACTTAAAGTTGATGAGGCTAAAGTAGAGGTATCAAAAAATGAAGAGGTTAAAGTGGAAGCTCCGAAAGCACCTGAAACTGAGGTCAAAACAATTGAAGCAGTTCCAACTGAATCACTTGTGGCTCCTGTAGTTACTGAAGCAGCTAAAACTGAAGTGGAAGCTCCAAAAGTAGAAGAAATTAAAGCAGAAGTTCCAAAAACTGAAGAAGTTAAACCTGAAGCTCCGAAAGCTGAGGAAGTTAAAGTTGAGACACCTAAAGCTGAAGAAGCTATAAAATCTGAAGCTCCTAAGGTAGAAGAAACTAAAACGGAAGAGGTTAAAGTAGAAGCTCCAAAAACTGAAGAAGCTAAACCAGAAGCTCCTCAGCCCGAAGCTCCGAAAGTTGAAGAAGTTAAACCCGCAGCTGAGGCCCCTAAAGTTGAGGAAGTAAAACCTGAAGTTCCTAAAGCTGATGAAACTAAAGTAGAGGCTCCCAAAGGTGAAGAAGTTAAACCAGAAGCTCCCAAAACGGAGGAGACTAAAGTTGAGGAAGTCAAAACTGAACCAGTTGCTCCTCAAGCTGCGGAAGTAAAACCAGAAGTTCCTAAAGCAGAAGAAGTTAAACCAGAAACACCGAAAACAGAGGAAGTTAAAGTGGAGGCTGCAAAACCAGAAGAAGTAAAACCTGAAACTCCCAAAGTTGAGGAATCTAAACCAGAAGCACCCAAAACTGAAGAAGTTAAAGTAGAAGCTCCAGCAACTGAAGAGGTTAAAGCAGAGGCGCCTAAAGTTGAAGAAAGTAAAGCAGAAGCACCAAAAACTGAAGAAGCAAAACCAGAAACTCCTAAAGTTGAAGAAGTTAAGGTAGAAGTTCCTAAAACAGAAGAGGTGAAAGTGGATGCTCCAAAATCTGAGGAAGCTAAACCTGCAGAAGATAAATCTGCTGAAGCTGCAACAGCAGCAGAACCTCCCAAAGCAGCTGAAGAGGCAAAAGCTCCTGAAGCTATTCCAGCAGTAGCTCCCAGTGAGGCTAAACCAGAAGTTGTAGCAGAAACAAAAGTAGAGACTCCAATTGAATGTAAACCTTGCGATAAACCAGCAAGTGCTGAAGCATGTCCGAAATCGGAAGCACCTATTGCGGAACCTGCACCAGAACCAGCGGCAGTGTGTCCAAAAGCAGAATGCACAGAAAAACCAGCTGAATGTCCAAAAACTGAATGCCCATTAAAGAAGGAAGAACCTACTGTAGCTGAGTGCCCTAAAACCGAATGTCCACTAAAGAAGGAAGAATCATCTCCAGTCGAATGTCCCAAGACTGAATGTCCATTAAAGAAAGATGAATCATCCTCAGCTGAGTGCCCAAAAACTGAATGTCCTTTGAAGAAGGAAGAATGTCCCAAAGAAGCATGTGCTACTGGTGAATGTCCAGTGAAAGCTGAATGTCCTAAAGAGGAATGTCCCAAAAAGGAATCTCCTAAAAAAGAAACTTGCCTTGTGACGGAATGTCCCAAGGAATGCCCCAAAAAGGAAGCACCCAAAGAAGAAGTTTGCCCTGTGACAGATTGTCCTAAATCCGAAACACCCGCAGTTGCAGCTGAAGAACCAAAGAAAGAAGAACCTGCACCAACACCTGAAACTCCCAAAGAACCAAAAGAAACCAAAGAACCCCCAAAACTAGACACATCTGCAACAGCACCCGCACAACCCGAAGTACCAGCAACACCCGAAGTAATTGCACCCACACCCCAACAACACCAGCTGCAACTACTGAAGCCCCTTCTGAACCAGCAGCATTGGAAGCAACACCCTCTGTACCGGAAACGCCTCCCCCAGCTGCAGAAACCTCTTCCGAACCGGGAGAAGGCGCACCTGTACCCCCACCGCGCAAATCCTCTGGCGCCAAGAAACCCAAATCTAAAAAGTAAACAAACACTCATAGGTTTGTATCATTTATCATTTTTCACAAACTATTTCACTCTTATCACTTTTGTTTTGTCTTCTAATCTAATCTTCATTCATCACACGTATATAATCTTCATCATTTCAAAGTTTCAAATAAAGTTTGTCTTCTGAATAGTTGTTTTATTTATATTCTGTAATCCAAAACAAAATGACGTTTAAAATATTCAAAAAAACATTATAAAAAATAAAGCTTATACCACGTGAACATAGGCAACTTATTCTACACCGAAGAGATATGTAAAAGCTCAGTATCAAAGTGGAGCCACCTCAGTCGAGCTGCGTCGTTTAACAAAGGCGGTGAGAAGCAAAACTCATCCGGATGTGGCCGAGTGAAACACGACTTATCACCTCCACGATCGGTGGTTTCCCCACAGTCCCAACACTTCCAGCCAGTGTTCGCATGTTCCCATGAAAAATTACTCATTCGTTACCGCACTCACACAGCGCACTTCGTTCCCATCGTGTTGAGTCAATCACAATCACTGCCAGTAGTGAGTGTGTGTATTGAGTGAGTGTACTAACCGTACTAACATTCAATGATAGCGTCCCGAGCACACAAGTGTGAAATGCGGAAAATCGCGAATTATTTTTAACCACCGAGCGCGCTGATTTAGGACATGGGATTCTGCACCAGCAGAAAGTTATTGCTCACAATCTGCATTCTCCAACTGGTAAATACACAATTATTACATAAAAACATATAATAAAGGTTAAGTTGTGTTTCATTTGTTTTTGTTGCAGTTTGCACTATGTGAGAGGCAAGTTTTTGAGTTTTTGGGTTTTCTATGGATACCAATACTCTTAAACTTTCTGGAAATCATCTTTGTCATATTTGGTTTCTTCGGTGCATATCAGTACAGACCCAAGTACATTGCCTCAGTAAGTTTATAAATATCCATCAATAACATTGAGTGTAACTGAAAATATTTACATTTTAGTATCTAATATGGCATATTTTATGGTTGGCATGGAATATTTACATCATTTGCTTATATTTGGATATTGGTGTGCTCGATCACAAGGTAACTCATTAATTTTGTTTATGTTTTACATATTTTACAAGTTTCTTATTTTTAGCAAAGCGGTGTAATCAAAATTGATCAATGGAGTGAAAGCTGGTGGGTGAAAAATGGCCCTGGATGCAGAGTGGAGTTAAATGTGACACATCCACACCCATCACTAGAAAATGTAGTCAATTGTTATGTGGATTATCGTTATGTGGAGATATTTCAAGCTGGGCTTCAAACAACACTAGCTGTATGCAAAATTTGGTGAATTTTTGAATAAAAATATTAATTTTTATGTTTTTAGTTACTGGGACTCATCACAGGTTTCTGCCTGAGCAGAACTTTTCTCGAGGAGGATGACAGTTGTAAGTTTTTCAAAATTTAATGCTTTCCACACTTTGTTGACCTTGTAAATTGTGTAATTGTATTTTGAAACTAACGCTAGTTCAGATAGCAACGTTATAACTTCATAGTCAAAGTCGTTTAACAACTCATTACATCTTAAATCTTCATCGATTGCACTATCTTGCCATTTGCAGTTGATTTCATTGGTGGATTTGAGTCGCAGACTAAGTAAGTGGTAAGTGCTTGGGGATTTTATTCATCTTACATTCTTCATATGCACACAAACTGTTTTTATTTCCGCTTTTTTTATTAATTTAAATTTGGTTTGTGTTGTTTTTGTTCGTCTTGCGCTTGTTGCAGTTGTAACGCGGTGATTGTAGTATGTAGAATTTCTCTTTATTTATATTTTCAGTCGATTACGTGGGCGATAAGAATCCCTGCCCTAGGCAATTGCAACCAATGTACGTGGAAAAGCGCGTGCCGCCATTTTGCGCTCTAACACCGCTAACGGCGCGCCGCGATCCGTTCGTCGACGGCGATGCGCTCGCCGACGACGACGACTTTAATCGCTATTATTGCTCCGCGGCCACCACACGCGTCCATCACCAGCCGGTGATGCGCATGCAGAGCTTCAAAGGCTACGAGCGCACCAGTTATAATTAAAAACACGAATATTTTCGGCGAAAATTGGTTACATTCACGCGCAGAACAAACTTTGGTTGTGAAATATTGAGATTTTAGTCTTCTGTGCCAAAGTTTTAATATAATAAACCATAAATGATTAATTTTATCGAAGTTCTACGTGAATGTAACTTGATAAATTTTATATTTGCTTCATACCAAAGCGAAAATGAGTCTATATTGTTTAGTCACTACGACAATGCATCTCTACACACATAACCTATTAATATATAATCTTTATCTTTTTGTAGCGTAGTTTAACCAATAATTCTCCGCATGTAATGTACTGATTAGTTCTAGTGCATGGTAGATTATAACTTATTTTATTTAATAAAATATTCAACACTCTGGATGATTTTCTGACATTTTTTGTGAAATTTTTCATTATTTTTGAGGTTGTGATGTGTGGTTATGTTACATATGTGTTGTATACTGATTGCTTTGGTTTCTCTAGCCTCACATAAGCGCAAAAATGCGAAGCGCATGTCGCTGTACTCGATTGAGTTCAGCCCGCAGCATGATCGTGCCGACAGCGACAGCAACGACGGCGACGCCCATCCAACGGCGATATCTCCGAAACCAATGACACCACGTCGTGTAAAACGCAGGAGTGTCATGCAGCGTGGTACCACCAGTCGGCATAGTACAACTTCTCGGCGACACAACAACCACTCCCACACGCATTCGCATACGAATCCACGTTCGTCCACGCGCAGCTCAAGGCGGAGCGTTGTGCAGAATCCCGTCACGCGATTGATTGATCAACAAGCCAAGATGGCCGCTGCTGCGTATGATCACTTCGACGTGCCATCTAGCAGCATGGATCTCAATTATCATGACTATCATATGCAAACTGGCGCGCCGGGTGGTAGTGTATCAACGAATAATCTTGTCGCACCACATTTACCACCTGGATGGTCGAGTAAAGGACACGCGAATCCAACGTATCAACAATCATCATCGCAAAGTCTTAACGAGCATGATGATTTCGATGAGTTGTATACGAATAGGCCGCCGTCGGCGCGTTCCAGTTATTCTAACTTCCATGGCACACGCGCGATAAGTTATGCGCATGCGCAGCAGCCGCCGTATCCGCAACACCCGCAGCATACGATTGATCGCATGGCGCATTCGCAAACCGCGCCGCAGCCGCAAGTACCACAGAAAATGAACACGCATCGTGGTAGTTTAAGGTCGAAGGCGTTTTTGAATAATGGCCCGCCTGCATATACGCCGCACGGCCATGCTCACAATCACACGCATGCCCACAACCACCATCCGCACGCGCATTCACCGCCATTGGACTCGGAAACTGCTATCTAACCTCAAGTTTGAAACGTTTTTAACCTTGAATCAAAGCCGAACGTATGTAAGTACATAAGTCTACTTAAAATCCAAATCGAGTGCAATTTTTTTCCCTGCACGATTTTGTGATATATACATTGACTTAGATTTTTAAACGTTTTGACTCAATGAAGCAATAATGATCGTTGTACATTTCTATAACTTTGGATAACTTTGATGTGATTGTGATTTTACTCGAAACAAAAACAACAAATGATGCTCACCAAGCTGTTCACACTAGCAATAATTATTAATTGTGTGGGGAGGGGATACATTTGAGGTTATGTGAATGACAGCGGTTTGAATTTTTACATCAGGCGGTTTTTTTAAAGTTTTTATTTAATAACGCAAAAACTAATAGAGATAAACTAATAATTCTTTCATAAATATATGGAGAATTAAATTATTTATTGATTTATACAAGTTTTAAAATAATAAGTTATTACATAAATATTTACAAGCGAATAATCTTCAAACAGATTAAAAATAGAAAAATTACGGTTTTTGCTAAATAAATTGCTCTAAAAAATTATTTCTGATAAATTTTTTGATTGATTATATGAAGAATTTAATATGGAATTTATCTTTGAAAGAATTATGGTATTATTTCTTTTAGTTTGTTAGTTATTAATGAAAAACCATCGAAACTCAATTTATAGACCGCTGAATCTAATAAGTTAGGGATAGCGGTCTGAAATATTACGGAACTGTACGCGTCATTATTTTAATTTATTATTCAAAGACTAAATACGCTATAATTATGATTCTTTCACCAAACTATTCTCTATTAAATTCTACATTGAAGAATGTAAATTTAAAAAATATTACATTTTTAGAAAAATAGTTACAGGCTATCAAATTTCACTTTTGTAAAAATTGAAGAACCATACTTTTTACTGTATAACTCGCTCAAAAAATGGTTATCAAACTATATTTACCACTTTTAGATACGCAATTTAACGTAGAATCCATTTATGAAAGAATCATTATCCTAACTTGTTTAGTTTAGGAATAATTCACGATTAACGCTTAAAAAACGTTTATTGTATAATTTTAGACCGCTGTACTACACATAACTCTGAATTCCTCCCCGCACATTATACTTGTAAGCAGCTTTTGACAAACTTTTACAATATTTACAAATTTACACGACTTATGTAAACTACACTGTAAATACTTATCGTTCCAACCTAATTTAGTCGTAAATCGCATAGATTTAGCGTGTAATAATCTCAAAAAATCTCAAAACCAAGTACCTAGAGTCTAGACGATACGTAAAATTTGTATATAAATATGAATGCGTTTGTATTGTGCTTGTGTTTCCTTAATGTTTATCATTTTATTGCCAAAGTATTATTATTTATGTTAGGTTATAGTTTAACGGTTGTACAAATCTCCTTCACTTATAATTACTTTATTGTAATCAAACAAACAAAAAACGAAATCAAAATCATGCTGCAATATAATTTCGTGCAAGACCACATTATAAATCATACATAATAAAGAAAAACAGGATATATATTGATTTGTACGTTTTAACCTCAAATCTTAACCTTATATGTATGAAATGATGAAGATTTGTTATGTTGGTTGCATAATGTGTATTTTACGGCGTTTTAATCGATTTTTTAAAGCTTTTGATGCTTTTATAGCCCGTTGAGTCGTAAAAGAATCGAACGAACTTGAACTAGAGACGTGTCGCTGATAAACAAAATAATTATGTGTCTGTTAACGCGATTAGACGCCATTTAGCATACGCGTACGTTGCATAGTGGTGTGATACGTCAGCGAGGGTGTTAATTGAACCCGAATTAACGCGTCTTTTGCACAGCGAGACGAAAATTTCCCACTTTCGAATCGTCAGCCGATGTGAGGCGGTCAAGTTCGCACTGCGGCTGCGCACATTGGGGACGGTTATAGATCTCTGGCGCTTTGGAACCGGCGCATTACGACACTACGAGTTGTTGAAGTTGGCACATCGGGCACGAATTTTAGACAAATAGTCATCGCCCACATTCCATTCACTTTGTAGGACAAGATAGAATACATACGGTCATCATGAAGCGTTTTCTCGGGAATTATTTGATTAATGGGAGGATGGCATGTGCCAGGACGAATGGATTATCTTTCCGGGAGCATGTTGCTTCCTTACACACAATTCACAACAAGGTAAACATAAAATATAAATATTTAAGATGTTTATGGTCAAAATAAACAAAAATTGTTTGTTTTTGTAATGGCGGCTTTGATTTTAAATGAATTTTTATTTTAGGAGATGTTTGATGCTTCCAATAAGAAACGAGCACTAAGGTATGTCGTAATTTCATTTTGAAGGCTTTATTTTTATTCTTTTTATTTTTCTTTTTTGTTTGCATGGTTCTAGACGCCGTTATTCGTTTATACACGATCCGAATTATATGTATTTGTAAGTAGTTTTGGCCAGCACAAAATTTTACTGCTTTTTATGTGTATTTTATCATTGAATATCATAAATATTAACCCCACAGGTCAGCCGAACAGGAACAACCTGAAGACACGCTTTTCGAAATGTTTAAAAACAAAGAAACAGGGCTTCTTTCAATGGGCAAGTTCCTAGCAGCATTGAAAACCACGGGACTCAAAAAAGTTGATCCAAGATTAAAGGAAATGATGGAGAATTTGAGAAAAGTACAAAAAAGCACCAAACCTGATGGACATTCAATAGATACACAAAAATTAGATTTACCCACATTCCGAAGGTTAATATAACCTATATTTTAAACTACGTAAATATAACCTTAAAATTTATGTGATTTACAGCATTGTTTCACAAAATATTGGAATTATATCGAGAGCTTTCGAAATCAGTTCATAATTCCAGAGTTTCAAGCGTTCAGTAAAGAAATCGAAGAGATTTACTGGAAGTGTAAAGATAATACCAATGGGAATGTATGGGTTTTACTTATTAGAGTGAATTTAACCTCAATTATTGACTTTTTTGGTTTTATGTTTTAGGTGGCTGCATATATCCCACAGTTGGCGCGCATGAGCCCAAATTATTGGGGCGTGAGCGTGTGCACGGTGGACGGGCAGAAGTTCTCCATTGGTGACGTAAATGTGCCTTTTACCCTTCAATCGTGTAGCAAACCTCTAACGTATGCCATAGCTTTAGATCAACTGGGCGCTGATACAGTGCACTCCTATGTCGGACAGGAGCCCAGCGGGCGCAATTTTAATGAACTCATCCTTGATCATAACAGTATAATCAATTTTATATTAATTTATTTATTCATTACTAAATTAATCATAAAAATTTATAGAAAAACCTCATAATCCGATGATTAACGCCGGTGCTATTTTGGTTTGTGCTCTGTTGAAAACCCTGGTACGACCTGAAATGACTCTTGCTGAAAAGTTTGATTTTACTATGAATTATTTTGAGGTTAGTTTATTATAACCTGTTTTTAAGTCTATTATAAACTAAAAGTTATGTGTTTTACAGAGATTGGCAGGACATGAAGATCTCGGGTTTAATAACGCTGTGTTTTTGTCTGAACGTGAAGCAGCTGATAGAAACTACGCGCTTGGGTTTTACATGCGTGAGCATAAATGTTACCCGGAAAAGACAAGCTTCCGGGAGTCTATGGACTTTTATTTTCAAGTAAAATCTGTCAAATTTTTAATTTTTTGATTCTAAAAGTTTAAAATTCTAGTGTTGTTCAATGGAAGCCAACTGTGATATCGTCTCTGTAATGGCGGCGACGTTAGCCAATGGTGGCATATGCCCACTGACAGAAGAAAAGGTCCTCAGTCCGGAAAGCGTCCGAGATGTCCTGTCTTTAATGCACAGTTGTGGCATGTATGATTATTCTGGTCAATTTGCGTTCAAAGTGGGTTTACCAGCCAAATCAGGTGTTTGTGGTGGTATGTTGGTAGTCATCCCGAATGTAATGGGTTTCTGCACGTGGTCACCGCCATTAGACGCACTGGGCAACAGCTGTCGAGGTGTCCAATTCTGTGAAGAACTTGTTAAAAAGTTCAACTTTCATCGTTACGACAGTCTCACACATAACAATAAAATTGATCCACGCAGACATAAATTCGAAACAAAGGGTTTAAATATTGTAAATTTATTGTTTTGTGCTGCGAGTGGTGATATCACAGCACTGAGACGGCATAAACTATCAGGGATGGATATGACTTTGGCGGATTACGATGGCAGGACAGCGTTGCATCTTGCAGCAGCTGAAGGACATGTTGATTCTGTGGAATTCCTGTTGAATGATTGTGGCGTAGCGTATAATGTCCGCGATCGATGGGGAAATACTCCACTGGATGAAGCTACCTCATTCGGACATATAACTGTTATCGATTTATTGAAGAACTGGGGTGAAGAGTTGTCGAAAAAGCAAGAGGAAGGCGGTTCCAGTACACATATTCCTCCCCATGCAGCATAAGATCAAAAACAATAATCTCAATTCAATTTAGAAGCAATCTAGAGCAATTTGTATAAAGTAAAGTAAAGTTATATCAGTATTATATGAGCCGCTTATTTTGAAAGTGGCCTAACTCCATTTATCTTCAAATCGAGATATTGAAAGTTTTGCGTTTCAATGAATTTAAAAATATACGTATAAGATACAAAGGAGTCATACTGCTTAAGCATATCTTAGGATGTTAAATTTAAAGTTCATGTTAAAATAGTGGCAATTACTAAGTAAATAACGTGCGTTTCCTTATCAAGAATGGAGTTGGGCCACTTTCAAAATTAACAGCCAGATTCATTATAAAATTTGAAGATGCCCAAGTCCATTCAACATAATTTAAGATGTTTCAAATTGAAGAAAAAAAAACGTCTTCGTTTCACAGACAGCTTCGTGAAGTAATACATTTTGTTTGTTAAAATCTGCCAAACCCCAAAACTTCTCAAAAATATTCTTTCTTTCTTCTTCATTATAATTTTTTGTGCACGCATTCCGACAACCACAATCTTTGTTTTCGAAATTTTTTTCATGAACAATACTTCCGGTTTAACTGCAATATCTTTTTCCTGAATTCCGTTTTATCTTTCGCACTTTTTGGATATATGGTGCATCAATCTTTTCTCCATTGTTATTTGAATCTTCATCCTCTGACGAGGAATATTGTTTTATAACTCTTTTTCTTATTCGCTTTTTTTTATTAATTACTATTTCTTTTTCACTATCTGAACTAAGTGGTCTTCTTCGGTTCTTCCTCATGGGTGCAATAATTTCTATAATTTAATATTAAATTTTAAGTTTTATATTAATTAAACGTACAGGTTAATTAACTAACGCAATTGTCCCAAAAATGAGGTGGACTTGTAAATACTAATTAATTGAAATTACCTTCATCGCTGCTTTCCGTTATTATCAATAGTAAATACCTTGATGTAACTATAAATGGAGTTAGGCCACTTTCAAACCACACGGGTCAGTTATTCAATTAATTCGGAAAACCTATGTGTAAAAAATGTACCGTATTTTCTCTGAATATAAGCAATCTGAAGTGCGTCACTGATAAATAACATGAAGTTGTACATGTAACCATGGTAACCGGCAAAAAATTGAAAAACGGAGTTAGGTCACTTTCAAAATAAACGGCTCATATATAGATGGGTCAATTTTTTGATGTTGTTGATGTTGTATTCAAAGCTAATAAGACAATAATAAGCATTACAATTGTAATTTATTATTTAAATTACATATTTTGGATGTTTTCGTTTGTTAATCCTTGAAGGATAATAAAACATGTTAAATCAATATGTATACTTGGTTGCCTATATTACACAGACAAATGAATATGTTTCATGCTGAAAATCAAACCTGCCATGAATAAAAACAATCGGAAACAAGTAAATAATAACAAACAGTTTTTGTTGAGTGAGTGTTTCATTCACCTGTGTTGTTTCTTCATCTTTTAAAAATGTTAAACAATACTATTAATAATGGTCAAGTGCCTACCACCCTCGCAAATATCCCACCGTGTTATGTGAGATCCTCGGTTAATTTAACAACCCACATGGTCCCTGTTCTCATGTTCGGTTACATTACCAGTTATAAGGTAGAACCATCAAAATTTATTGTAAACGGCATGAAGAATCTGGCGATTAATGGTGGATTGAACCAAATCCACAAAGTAATTAACACCGGGAACGTCATTCGGGAATTAAAAGAGTTTGAAAAATATTCCTTGGAATTTCGAGGACCACCGATGATTACAGAAGCTGTTAGTATTGATATCGATAGAGAAAATGACTCAGATGACTGTGCTCCTAATAAAAGATTGAAAATAGTCGATGTTAGGGACGATTCATCGGATGTAGAAGAAGAAAACAAAGTAACTTCCGATTCTGGAATTGGTCCTGAAATTGAAATGGAAGTAGACTTAATTTCGCCATCTGAAGAAGACCCGGATGCTGATGTCGTTGACCTGAGAGAAGATAAAAAGCAGCGGGAATTTGAAGAGGCCACTTATAAGTTCCTATGTGAAGGTGACCCAGAAATTGACAGTCTTAGTGGTAAAATAAGACCATTGTCTCGGGTTATACAAGATGAACCAGAGTTTTCCTTCCAAAATGTTATAACTAAGCTAAGAATGCTTAAAAGTATTATTTCGGAAAAACCTTTGAGTAGTGAGTCACCATTATCGCCTCTATCATCATCTGTAGAAAACTCGCCTGATCCTATCTCTTAATTAATTTTAAAAATTGTTTAATTAAAGTGTTATTTATGTTATATTTGTTATATGATTAATGATGTTTGTGTTTATTTTGTAAACTTTTTTCCTGTAAGAAAAGTTGTTGATTGTTTTGTGTCACAATAAAAAATGACTAAGATATTTATCGTATGTTTCGTCAAATCTATTAGCATCATTTTTTTGGCGGTGTGCTGATATTTCAGCTGCTTGCGAAAGGGGCGAAGCGGCAGCGTGCGAATTTAAAAGAATTGGACTTTTCCATTAGGGATATTACTTGCTTCTCGTGCGTTAAAGCGCCGGGATACACTGTACAGAAAAGCACATAGTCAATTTTCAGCTCAGTCTACGAGCAGTGGATTGGTACCACCTATATTCATTGCGTTTCGAAATTATGAAGAAAAAATCCAGAGGAATGAAATTCAACCGGATATTATCTTTATTATTCGTATAATAAATACTGTGGTTAGTTGTACGTTTTATTTTGCATTTAGGAAATTAGTTTTATAAAAACGTTACTTTTTAGGTTAATTATTTAATTAATTTAGCTTTGTATTGTTGTAAAATTAGAAAGAAGCAAGCAAATAGTACAAAAAGACACATTTGGTGCTTGTTACGTGCATTTTACTAAGAATAGATTTTAATTGAACAGATGTACATTGTTATTTCTTGTTACATTCAATAGAATAAGCTTTGTATTGAAGTAGACCAAAAGATATTACTGGAAATTGTTATTTGTTATCACTTATATCTACTTTATTTTTGATTCTTGTATTCTCCTTAAAATTAATTTATTTTTTAATATATTTCATTTTAACGTAGGCAACTTTTAATGCTAATAGTGCACATAATGTAGGTTACACAAGATAAATGTAAAAACTGTTAATAATGTGAGTTTAAAATAGATTAATCTTTCTTCCCTATGTTATCTCACGCAATATGATACTCCTATCCATTTTTCCAAGTTAATAAACAACAAAACTAATGAAAAACAAATAAACATAACATAATATATTAATGTTAGAACAGTAATACATAATACAGTAAAAATGTATGGAATCAGGAAGCAATGTTTTCGTACTTGTGCACATTTGCATATCAAACGTCATGAAACAAACGTAGCCTACCCTGGATATGTTTCAAATAAATTAAAACATGCAGGACGAGCGGCGGTGAGCGTGTGTGTCGGTGCGCATTCGTCCAGTGATTAATTATGTTGCACACATTATTATTCATTTCTATCTTTTGGCGTTGGCGCGCGGGTTGTGAAAAATGTGTAATGTTTTGCATTTTTCCAGCGCACTCATTTACATATACGTGCGAATATATTTCACCCAACGCGGGGGCGGTTATTGTTTATACGGAAATCATTAAAATGTTAATTTATTTCGTATATTTGAATCTAAATCATTATCTTTCATCAACAAACAATTAAATTTATTATATTTTAACCATAATAATTATATTAACGTATATAAATCATGTTACATGTGTGTATATTTGGTTGCTGATCATTAGGCGTAAAAAATTTATTTCTAACCTCAATTAAACACTATTTAGATAAAAAAATTTGTAAAAGCGATTTGTCACGTGTTGAATCAACACTTATTTACACAAAAAGTAAAATTGATTAAAAATTTCGTATAAAATTAACCTCGCACGTGCTTTATCACTAAAAAAACTTATGAGTTAGGAAAAAAGGTAAAAACTTGTAAACAAACGGTACGTGCAAAGGCGCGAAGGTGTCGTCCACGCGTGTTTGTGGGAGGGTGGAGGCGGCAACAACCCCACTGCACGCCGTTCGCGCACCGCATCGAATTCGAATTCGCGCGTCGTCCCCGCTATCAGTCGGCTGCGGTACGCCGAACGCGCGCGCTGGCTCACAATCTACCCTCTCCGGCTCGGACTCGCGGTGGTGGTGCACAAGGGGTGCAAAACTTTTCGGACCACGTGGTGAGTGTACAAAACTTTTACGCATTTAATTCATATTTACAATTTCTACGCTCTTGCATTAATAATAATTTAATATTCACAAACGATAAATTTGCGCAACCCTTTAAAACTTTAAACTTTTTCAAATTCAATAATAACCAAAAGTATTTTTTTAATTAGATCGTTGTCTCCGATGAAAGTCACGTCGTTCAATTTCGATGAAATTCCCGACGTCAGGTATTTGAGCGTTCGGAATTTTATGAAATTCCACGGAATGTTCGCGTTTTTACGGCCCGGAAGTTTAATTCAGATGTCAATTTCCACGCACGTTGGATAGAAATAGTTACTGAATTTCCAAACAAAACAATTCCGACAGCTGAAATTTGGTTATGTTTGCATTTGTCGATGAATTGTTGTTTTAATCGTTGTGATTGATAATAAACGAGTATATAATACCTTGCCACTCGATTATAAATTGTAGTAATTGTAGGCGGTAGGCGGGAAGCGCAAACAAGCAATAAAATGCTCGTCGCTGTCCCGCATTCGCCACAATGACAAGACAGATCACCCGGCGGCGCGGCGTGCACCCTTGATAAAGAGCCGCCGCAACGAGGATTTGATTGATTGACGCTGATATCAGCCCGCGCGCGCGCTTCGAATTTCCACAACGCGTATTGACATCTGACATCGCCAACAACGCATGCGCATGCACCCGCGTAAATTAGCATTAAGATAATTAGCGCGCATTTGCATATTCGATTAATTCACAAATAATGCACGCCGGCTGCGTCCATACACAATGCGAACGCATACACAGCAAAAACAAATGCGTGATTGATTGATAATGTTGTGAATGTAATAATAATCATGTATTTTTAAGTGTGTTACACGTCACAATTGTGCATTGTTGACGGTGAGCACAATGGCGGCTTTGTGTCCGCCATTATTAGCAAACGCAGTTGCTAATAACGTGTCGATATCTCTACATGAAGGGGTTGGAAACGCGCGCGCGTTCGGCGTTGCGTGTGAAACGCGGCGTGAAACGCGGCGTGAAGTGCGTGTTTTGTACTGTTTTGTACTTACATTAACTGTGAATTGTGGCTGACAAACCGGCAAACATGAAACAGCGGCGCTATAATGTGGATGAGCAAACATGTTTACCCGGGTTGCGTTTATCGCCATTATTCATGCTTCGCGTGCAATATTTATGTCGATAATGCTGACGAGCACAAATATTACACTGGATTTCTGTCAGAAGTTATATACGTTTATTTGGTTGCATAAAATTCGCAAAATTCGCACATAATTGAGGTTAATTGTATAAAATTATAAATTCTGCTAGTTTTGTATATTGAAAATATAAATGTGTGATACGTTTTGAGTTTTCAATTATAATCATGGCGGATTTTGAGTTTTGACGTCGACGTAGATCCAAAACGCAAATAATACGAGTACGTCGTGCGTTTTGTGTGGCGCATTGGTAAACATTTGCATTCGATAATCAAATGGGGTGGTGGAAAAAACGCCGCGACCGGAATGGAATGGAAATCCAAATCGAGCGCACCATCGGACGCCGCCCGGCTAATTGTTATTTGTGTACACTCGCGAAATGTTCTGTCAACACAACCGGACAGCTATACAGCGGAAAAAGCGGCGCGAATCGAAACGGATACGCGAAAATAAACATTATGCTAATAAACGTCATGAAAATGAAATTTTATGGCTTCATCTTGAGCGAGAAAAGTCTTGTATTGCGGTTATGATAGTTTGGTTGCCTATATTACGTACATTTTAACTAAAAATAAGTATAATTATTAACTCTATCACCAAATTCTACCTCAAGGCTTAAATAAATAGAAAAGTTTGTAATATTTGTATTTAACGCAAAAAAATCCGGTTTATGTTGATATTTATTGTGTATAAATTTGTATAAACAGTTGAAATGCTCTTTGCTCCGCTTTGGAAAACTTTACCTATCTTCTTATCTTGCCAGATGGCAAACGCTGAGCGGGAAAACTTTGCGCAACTTGTGAAAATCGTCGGGAAGTAAGTTTAAGAAGTGAGTTACGAGCGACCGGGGCGAAATTGGTGCGCATTTAAATTGGTAATCGGTTGCAAGTTAATTAAAGATACTAAATAACCGAGGTGCAATTTGGCCGCTAATGCACACTTTAAACGTTTTCCCACTTTCCGCCACGAGGATTTTCTTGACTGTTTATTTTCCGCGAGTATCTTACACGTAATTATCCGCGTTCAGTTAGTTTAAACTAAATGGCTACTTTAATTGGCTGCAAAATTAAAAGCGAATTTATTTCGCTGGAATGTTGTTAATTGTTTATGTTTTCGTTTGTCTGAAAATGTGTAATCTATTCATAACACACATTCACGTTATGATGGCGTATGTTTACGCTCGAGAGAAGCGTTGATTGCGGAAACAGCGCTTTAATTAAGGTTAAATACGGCGGTATTTGTCTACCGCATTCACGCAAACTTTCCAAACACAAATAGTAACAAAACATCAACTAAAAGTTTTGGTAAACAATGTGAATATGTATTATATTTGGATTAATCAATCCATTAACATACTTTTTCTGATAACTTTTATAATATAGATAATAATTTCTTAACGGGATTGTTCGTTATTAGAAAATTTGAAAATTGAAAATTGCAGATGCAAAGTTCGTTTTCAATTAAACCGTTCGACGCTTAGAAGTTGAGGCTTTCACGAAGAAGAATTCATCGAGGTCGATCAATGATGAGCCTCATAGTCGTAAATGAGCCCTTCTTCTTGCTTCCACTTCTACACAACTCTTCGCGCTCATATTTTCTGCAATTTCGTGAGCTCGACTTTAAAGTCTCTCCCCTCGAATGCAATATAATGCCAAGAAGAGAAGACGGCAGGGAGAGAATAGGACTTTTCTTAAATGGTCGTAAACGGTTTAACGTTTGTTTATATAAACGTTGTTTTTATTCGTGGATCTCATAAAAAGAGCAGAAAAAGAATGCGAGCTTTTGGGTTGGGGTATGTTTTGTAGATTTTTTTGATAGTCTCAACGTACATCTTAAAATAGTAAAAGAAGCCAACACAAGATTGAAAACATGAATATAGTTTATAAATTTTGCAAACTTTTAGATCTTTTTACAAAGATACTCACCTTGTAAATTTCAGGCTTTTAAACCTTTAACAAGTTCTTCAAAATATCTTTGGAAAATTGCTATTTCTTCAATTTTTGGAAAATTGATCTGGAAGGTTTTCCATCTCCTATGATATTATAAGAACTCTTTTACATGATGCGCATACTTTTAGCCTTATAAACCTTCAAGGGAAGTTTTAAATGCCTTTTGCATCTAATAGATAATGAGCTCTTCTATAAAATGCTTATCAACTTTTCTAATCCTTAAGAGATGCTCCAAAATATGTATTACAAATTAAAAAAAATAAAACTCTCTATATTTTATTTTTATATTTTTTAATTTTATATTTTATTTTTTTTCTTCTATTTTCTATAGCTTCAGAGTTATTCTTTAAGGTGCATAGCTTTTTTATCGAAAATTATAAAAGTTAGCGGACCAGAGAACACAAAAATAGCAATTATATGGGTTTCCCGAAAGTTAATCCCACAAATTATATACGTATATAATGCAGAATTTTTTAATACTTTTAATTTGGTGAGAGAATGGTTGCCCTACAAAATCGCAAAAAACACAAAAATGCTCTTTTTGTGTTTCTGTCCGCTAATTTTTGATATTTTCGACCCGAAATTGAACGCGAACAATTCAAATTATGTCGAAATACCCGCGAAAATTTTCAGCCTCCTCAACTTTCTGGGATCCGGATAACACCAACCAATTTTACCATTAGTTTTGGACCCGAAATTGAAATGGCCCATACCCACACATGCGCTCGTTCACATATGCAGTGTGTGTGTGTGTGCTCGCGTTTAATTTCGGGTCGAAAACTAATGGAAAAATTGGTTGGTGTTATTCGGATCCCAGAAAGTTGAGGAGGCTGAAAATTTTCGCGGGTATTTCGACAAAATTTGAATTGTTCGCGTTCAATTTCAGGTCGTAAATTACAAAAGTTAGCGAACCAGAAAACACAAAAAGGGCATTTTTGTGGGTTTCCAAAGGGTTAATCCTACAAATAATAGACGTATATTATGCAGAATTTTAATACCTTTACTTTGGTGAGAAAATGGTTGCTCTGCAATATCGCGTTCGTCCAGAAAATGCTAAAAACCACAAAAATTATTCAATTTTGAAAAACAAAAAGGGCATTTTTATGGGTTTGCCAAAGGTAAATCCCATAAATAATATACGCATATTATGCAGAATTTTAATACCTTTAATACGGTAAGAGAATAGTTGCCCTACGACGTCCCGTTAACCCTGAAAATGCAAAAAACCATAAAAAGTTACCAATTTTAAAAACAAAAAGGGCATTAATATAGGTTTCCCGATGGTTAATCTAACAAATTATATACGTGTATTATGCAGAATTTTAATACCTTTAATTTGGTGAGAGAATGGTTGCTCTACGACATCCGGTTCGCCCAGAAAATGCTCTTTTTGTGTTTCTTTCCGCTAATTTTTGATATTTTCGACCCGAAATTGAACGCGAACAATTCAAATTTTGTCGAAATACCCGCGAAAATTTTCAGCCTCCTCAACTTTCTGGGATCCGGATAACACCAACCAATTGAGCCGCTTATTTTGAAAGTGGCCTAACTCCATTTATCTTCAAATCGAGATATTGAAAGTTTTGCGTTTCAATGAATTTAAAAATATACGTATAAGATATAAAGGAGTCATACTGCTTAAGCATATCTTAGGATGTTAAATTTAAAGTTCCTGTTAAAATAGTGGCAATTATTAAGTAAATAACGTGCGTTTCCTTATCAAGAATGGAGTTGGGCCACTTTCAAAATTAACAGCCAGATTCATTATAAAATTTGAAGATGCCCAAGTCCATTCAACATAATTTAAGATGTTTCAAATTGAAGAAAAAAAACGTCTTCGTTTCACAGGCAGCTTCGTGAAGTAATACATTTTGTTTGTTAAAATCTGCCAAACCCCAAAACTTCTCAAAAATATTCTTTCTTTCTTCTTCATTATAATTTTTTGTGCACGCATTCCGACAACCACAATCTTTGTTTTCGAAATTTTTTTCATGAACAATACTTCCGGTTTAACTGCAATATCTTTTTCCTGAATTCCGTTTTATCTTTCGCACTTTTTGGATATATGGTGCATCAATCTTTTCTCCATTGTTATTTGAATCTTCATCCTCTGACGAGGAATATTGTTTTATAACTCTTTTTCGTATTCGCTTTTTTTTATTAATTACTATTTCTTTTTCACTATCTGAACTAAGTGGTCTTCTTCGGTTCTTCCTCATGGGTGCAATAATTTCTATAATTTAATATTAAATTTTAAGTTTTATATTAATTAAACGTACAGGTTAATTAACTAACGCAATTGTCCCAAAAATGAGGTGGACTTGTAAATACTAATTAATTGAAATTACCTTCATCGCTGCTTTCCGACATTATGAATAGTAAATACCTTGATGTAACTATAAATGGAGTTAGGCCACTTTCAAACCACACGGGTCAGTTATTCAATTAATTCGGAAAACCTATGTGTAAAAAATGTACCGTATTTTCTCTGAATATAAGCAATCTGAAGTGCGTCACTGATAAATAACATGAAGTTGTACATGTAACCATGGTAACCGGCAAAAAATTGAAAAACGGAGTTAGGTCACTTTCAAAATAAACGGCTCAATTTTACCATTAGTTTTCGACCCGACATTGAACTGGCACACACACAAATGCGCTCGTTCACATATGCAGTGTGTGTGTGAGTGTGTGCTCGCGTTTAATTTCGGGTCGAAAACTAATGGAAAAATTCGTTGGTGTTATCCGGATACCAGAAAGTTGAGGAGGCTGAAAATTTTCGCGGGTATTTCGACATAATTTGAATTGTTCGCTTTCATTTTCGGGTCGAAAATTACAAAAGTTAGCGGACCAGAACACACAAAAAGGGCATTTTTGTGGGTTTCCCGAGGGTTAATCCCACAAATAATACACGTATATAATGCAGAATTTTAATACCTTTACTTTGGTGAGAAAATGGTTGCTCTGCCATATCGCGTTCGCCCAGAAAATGCTAAAAACCACAAAAATTATTCAATTTTGAAAAACGAAAAGGGCTTTTTTATGCGTTTCCCAAGGGTTAATCCTACAAGTTATATACGTATATTATGCAGAATTTTAATACCTTTAATTTAGTGAGAGAATGGTTGCTCTACGACATCCCGTTCGCCCTGAAAATGCAAAAAACACAAAACGGTTAATCTTTCCAACTTTAAGAACAAAAGAAAATGGCAATTATATGGGTTTCCCGACGGTTAATCCTACAAGTTATATACGTATATTATGCAGAATTTTAATACCTTTAATTTGGTGAGAGAATGGTGGCTCTACGACGTCCCGTTCGCCCAGAAAATGCAAAAAACCACAGAAATGTACCAATTTTAAAAACAAAAAGGGCATTAATTTGGGTTTCCCGAAGGTTAATCCTACAAGTTATATACGCATATTATGCAGAATTTTAATACCTTTACTTTGGTGAGAAAATGGTTGCTCTACGACATCCCGTTCGCCCAGAAAATGCAAAAAACCACAAAAACTTTCCAACTTTAAGAACAAAAATGGCAATTATATGGGTTTCCCGACGGTTAATCCTACAAGTTATATACGTATATTATGCAGAATTTTAATACCTTTAATTTGGTGAGAGAATGGTTGCTCTACGGCGTCCTGTTCACCCTGAAAATGCAAAAAACCACAAAAACTTTCCAACTTTAAGAACAAAAATGGCAATTATATGGGTTTCCCGACGGTTAATCCTACAAGTTATATACGTATATTATGCAGAATTTTAATACCTTTAATTTGGTGAGAGAATGGTTGCTCTACGACATCCGGTTCGCCCAGAAAATGCTCTTTTTGTGTTTCTTTCCGCTAATTTTTGATATTTTCGACCCGAAATTGAACGCGAACAATTCAAATTTTGTCGAAATACCCGCGAAAATTTTCAGCCTCCTCAACTTTCTGGGATCCGGATAACACCAACCAATTTTATCATTAGTTTTCGACCCGAAATTGAACTGGCACACACACACATGCGCTCGTTCACATATGCAGTGTGTTTGTGAGTGTGTGCTCGCGTTTAATTTCGGGTCGAAAACTAATGGAAAAATTGGTTGGTGTTAACCGGATCCCAGAAAGTTGAGGAGGCTGAAAATTTTCGCGGGTATTTCGACATAATTTGAATTGTTCGCGTTCAATTTCGGGTCGAAAATTACAAAAGTTAGCGGACCAGAACACACAAAAGGGCATTTTTGTGGGTTTCCCGAGGGTTAATCCCACAAACAATACACGAATATAATGCAGAATTTTAATACCTTTACTTTGGTGAGAAAATGGTTGCTCTATGACATCCCGTTCGCCCAGAAAATGCAAAAAAACACAAAAATGTACCAATTTTAAAAACAAAAAGGGCATTTATATGGGTTTTCCGACGGTTAATCCTACAAGTTATATACGTATATTATGCAGAATTTTAATACCTTTAATTTGGTGAGAGAATGGTTGCTCTACGGCGTCCCGTTCGCCCAGAAAATGCAAAAAACCACAGAAATGTACCAATTTTAAAAACAAAAAGGGCATTAATATAGGTTTCCCGAAGGTTAATCCTACAAGTTATATACGTATATTATGCAGAATTTTAATACCTTTACTTTGGTGAGAAAATGGTTGCTCTACCATATCGCGTTCGCCCAGAAAATGCTAAAAACCACAAAAACTTTCCAACTTTAAGAACAAAAATGGCAATTATATGGGTTTCCCGAAGGTTAATCCCACAAATTATATACGTATATTATGCAGAATTTTAATACCTTTAATTTGGTGAGAGAATGGTTGCTCTACGACATCCCGTTCGCCCAGAAAATGCAAAAAAACCCAAAAATGTACCAATTTTAAAAACAAAAAGGGCATTTATATGGGTTTTCCGATGGTTAATCCTACTAGTTATATACGTATATTATGCAGAATTTTAATACCTTTAATTTGGTGAGAGAATGGTTGCTCTACGGCGTCCCATTCGCCCAGAAAATGCAAAAAACCACAGAAATGTACCAATTTTAAAAACGAAAAGGGCATTAATATGGGTTTCCCGAAGGTTAATCCTACAAGTTATATACGTATATTATGCAGAATTTTAATACCTTTACTTTGGTGAGAAAATGGTTGCTCTACCATATCGCGTTCGCCCAGAAAATGCTAAAAACCACAAAAACTTTCCAACTTTAAGAACAAAAATGGCAATTATATGGGTTTCCCCAAGGTGAATCCCACAAATTATTTACGTATATTATGCAGAATTTTAATACCTTTAATTTGGTGAGAGAATGGTTGCCCCACGACATCCCGTTCGCCCAGAAAATGCTCTTTTTGTGTTTCTTTCCGCTAATTTTTGTACTTTTCGACCGGAATTGAACGCGAACAATTCAAATTTTGTCGAAATACCCGCGAAAATTTTCAGCCTCCTCAACTTTCTGGGATCCGGATAACACCAACCAATTTTACGATTAGTTTTCGACCCGAAATTGAACTCGCACACACACACATGCGCTCGTTCACATATGCAGTGTGTGTGTGAGTGTGTGCTCGCGTTTAATTTCGGGTCGAAAACTAATGGAAAAATTGGTTGGTGTTATCCGGATCCCAGAAAGTTGAGGAGGCTGAAAATTTTCGCGGGTATTTCGACATAATTTGAATTGTTCGCGTTCAATTTCGGGTCGAAAATTACAAAAGTTAGCGGACCAGAACACACAAAAAGGGCATTTTTGTGGGTTTCCCGAGGGTTAATCCCACAAATAATACACGTATATTATGCAGAATTTTAATACCTTTACTTTGGTGAGAAAATGGTTGCTCTGCCATATCGCGTTCGCCCAGAAAATGCAAAAAACCACAAAAATGTACCAATTTTAAAAACAAAACGGGCATTTATATGGGTTTCCCGAAGGTTAATCCTACAAGTTATATACGTATATTATGCAGAATTTTAATACCTTTAATTTGGTGAGAGAATGGTTGCTCTGCGACGTCCCGTTCGCCCAGAAAATGCAAAAAAACACAAAAACTTTCCAACTTTAAGAACAATAATGGCATTTATATGGGTTTCCCGAAGGTTAATCCTACAAGTTATATACGTATATTATGCAGAATTTTAATACCTTTAATTTGGTGAGAGAATGGTTGCTCTACGACATCCCGTTCGCCCAGAAAATGCAAAAAACCACAAAAATGTACCAATTTTAAAAACAAAAAGGGCATTTATATGGGTTTCCCGAAGGTTAATCCTACAAGTTATATACGTATATTATGCAGAATTTTAATACTTTTAATTTGGTGAGAGAATGGTTGCTCTACGACATCCCGTTCGCCCAGAATATGCTCTTTTTGTGTTTCTTTCCGCTAGTTTTTGATATTTTCGACCCGAAATTGAACGCGAACAATTCAAATTTTGTCGAAATACCCTCGAAAATTTTCAGCCTCCTCAACTTTCTGGGATCCGGATAACACCAACCAATTTTACCATTAGTTTTCGACCCGAAATTGAACTGGCACACACACACATGCGCTGGTTCACATATGCAGTGTGTGTGTGAGTGTGTGCTCGCGTTTAATTTCGGGTCGAAAACTAATGGAAAAATTGTTATATCCCACAAATTATATTTCGAGGGTATTTCGACATAATTTGAATTGTTCGCGTTCAATTTCGGGTCGAAAATTAAAAAGATAGCGGACCAGAAAACACAAAAAGGGCATTTTTTTTAAAATAGCAAATATTGAAGGGCATTTTGGATCATATCCCAAAGGTTTGATCCCAAAAGTTTGTCAAATATATTCCCTTTATATAAGGGAATTTGAAAGTATGCTATAACGTTAAGCCTAATGAGGTGAATTAATATTTTGACTTAAATATGAAACCTGAAAACGAAGAAAAAGGTAAAAAATTACACATATATTTTTCAGTAACTATTCAGTTTATTCTATAATAATCAAAGACATCAAAAACATAAATTGTTCCTTATTGCAATGTTGTCGATATGGGTCTGAAAAAAGCACAACATACAGTAAAATTGATAAAAATTTGTAGAAAGTAAATAAAGAAAGTTAGTAAAATTGAACGTTATCGTTATATCTATATCTATGTATCTTTTCAATTTTGCGCTATATGCGATGTAACAATTTTATGCGCGCATTTTTACCGCTTTAGTGCACGCTCGCATTATTATGACGATCGCACACTTGATCTATCACGAGCCTCGACATCTGCTACCGACTCAATCCACTTTACAGCCACGCTAGGGTATTATTCGTGTGCAACAGAATGTTGTAGAATGCAGAATGTGGAATCTAGCAAGAAGCAAGGTGGAAGCATATGCATGTTCTGATGTTCTATAAGCACTTTCCACACACACATACACGCACACCTTACTTCCTCTCGTTGTCGTTCCGTTTCTCGGAACTCACATTCAACAAGTGTTACCACGTAAGTTTTGCGCGCTTCGCCCGGCGTCTTATTATTACATTTTCCTCAACGCGCTTGTCAATTCAATATCTGCATGCGCTCGATCGCGTGCGACGCCGCGCGCCGGTGATAAAGGGGGCGATGACACGCGCTGAAATTGGAAATAACTCTTTCCATTTTTCACACCTTGCGAACAACCAGCCGTCGCCGCCGACGTTTGTTTGTTGTTTGCAGACAGGGCCGGGAAACTTATTGCCTGGCTGTTTACTGAACGCGATACAATTCAACGTTTCGCCGAATTTCGAAAAGTCGACGAAACTTTCACACTTTGTGCGATCGCGAACAATCAGAAAGGTTTGTTTCCACTCAAGCTCGCAGCAGCAACACTGCGCCATTTTTTGTGTGTGCAGTGTAATCGGAAACAGTTCTGAAGATGGACGATGGGTGGGGTGTTTGGGTACGTTGTGCGAGAAGATAATGAAAAATGCCCAACGTTTGGGTTTTGCTCGCGGTGAAATTGTTGAAATGTAAATGTTGACTAGACGTTTATAAATGATGTCTCACCATGCGAGCGCATCAACATTGCCGGCAAAACGTTATTCAGTTATTCCGGCTTTTTGCTGCTGCTGGAGGGATGCGTGCACGGCGTGACTGATTCTAGCGCTTTCAGCGTTAGCTTTGCTTCTTTTTTGCCAGCGCGCCGAGAGAATTTTCGTCAGGTCATGCAACGCGGTCAATTTCCTAGTCGCTAGACATTATTAATGTTCATCTGCACGTCCGAACGTGTTCATTTATAACAGATTTAGCTCAACATGCATAAGCTTAGATTATCTCATCAGTAAGCACAACTATTATTTATAGATTAGAGTAAAAATTATGCAGAATTTATAGGCTTTTAAATCTCGGGGTTATTTTGTAAGGATTTATAAGCTTGTTACCATTTCCACCAAGTTATTATTAGTTTTCAGAGATGGAGTGAATGCCGGCGTGCGAGGGTGCTTGGCAAAGACGATAGAAAAAATTAATATTCATGATGTTAAGCGCTTCGAGCGATAGAAGGAATGTTGACTTGACTCTGTTGAAGAGCTTCAAGTCCGAGCCGTTTATTTCATTTCGCTTCTAATATTCCGAATACCGAATACTGCGCTTCGAATTGAATTTCTCAGGAATGTTCATCAAAAAATGTAATTTACAACTACGCTTTTCTCTTAATAAACTTAAACGCAAAAATTATACGTTAAATTATTGCTGCTACGCTAATATCTACATCAGAAAATTTCTAAATGGCAGTAGTAAAATACATTTCTATTGTTGTGACTTCGAAATAGTAAAAAAAAGAACGTTTGTGTTTTAAAAGTATGCGTTCACAAAAAAGAGCAAAAAAAATCTGAAACTTGAATAACAAACTAAAACTTTTTTCAACTTTTCGCAAAAACACTTTTATCTACGAGGAAATAAACAATTATCTACAATTTAATATAAATTCTACGATTCGGCAAAAAACCTCCCGCGCATTGTAAAAAAAGTTAAACCAACTAAACCCATTTCCGGCTTATTTTTTGTAACGTTAGATTTCGCCCTCGAAAATTAATTAAAACGAGTGCTTAAAAGATTAAATGCTACGCAAACGTGTTAAGTAAAACCTCATCCGCCCGCCCTGCCGTTGTTACGCTCGTACGGTACAAACCATTTATTGATGCTTAAAATTTCTTCCCAGAGTTGTCGTTTTTTTTTCGAGCGCTCGTTGTTCGCCAAATCCTTCGGTAGCGGAGGCGCCGCGCAAGTAAATAATGTAAGTGCATCAATCAACGTCGGCCGGCGCTCGTCTAATAGGATTCGCGTTGTTGCGCCGAGGCTCTCCATCGATCAAATAACTGATGGTAATTAGTTTATAGAGTTTTCTATTCATTACAACCGAAGCGCGCTCACGTCTGAATGCACCGACCTCGATTTGTCCAACGCATTTTCTTATTTTCCGGCATTGCCACAATTTTTCACCCGCTCCAATAAAAGAAAATAAAACTATTTAATCTCATTCTGCAACGCACGAAATTATACAGCCCAATAAACATTATAATCAATTGATGTTTTGCTTGATGATTGGCGAATGAATCGTGAAGTTAAGTGTACCGAGTGAATCAAGAGAGACGAATATGAGCGAAATCGTAGATAATAAATTTCCAGCCGCGCGAAATTGGGAGCATTAGAGATAATTGTGCGGTCGCGCCGGAGCGGAACAATGCGATAATTGCCGTTTAAGTGCGTTCGAATGCGCGACGCGCGCAAAGTTTATAAAGCCCTGCACGGCGTCGTCAGCGACGTCGCGACGCCCGCCAGTCGTGCCCGGCTTATTAAAAGCACTGTACCGTGGTGTTATGCGGCTGCAAAGCGCACAATTATACACTTCACGCAGTACTCGACGATATTCGGCATTCAGATTTGAAAGCGGTTTAATTTTTATCAAACAATTGAAATCAAAACCGCAAATAAAGTCAAAATGTTTAGTTCATTTGGTGAAGGAAGTAATAGGTAGTAATAGGCAAGAAATACGTTTACCCAGGTCTGCAATATCTCCGTAAATGCCGTAGATCTGAAACAAAAATAAATTTATTTTAATTTTCAAGATATTAATAGCATTTTAATAATTTTTTTTAAATTAGAATGTGATAAAAGAATCTCTTTGAATAATTGAATTTAAAACTTGGAGAGTTAGTGGAAAATTTTAAGCAAAAGTTAATTTTTAATAGTTCGAAACGCAATTACAAAACAGTGCGGTAGATGGCGCACTAGTGCACGTAAAATGGACGCGGATAATTAAATCAATTACTTTATGGAAGCGCATAGCTGAGCACGGCATAGGATAATGCGAAGTAATCTAGCCGAGAGCTTCGAATGCGGCGGCACGACGCGGCACGCCGGAAAAGCGGAAAAGGATAAATAAATATGCCGGCGGTCCTTTTCGCCGCTTCGCGTTGTACACCGAGAACGCTTTCACGTCCGCGTCTTTTACTACCGGCATTGCATCAGCATCACGCGGGGATTCGAATGCGAATTGGCGAATGAGAATCCGGAAGGTGGAGAGGTGCAGGATAGAGGTAGCGCTCCCGCTAAGCTAGTCTGAGGTTCAAAACCCGAGAATACGAATGAGCACGTGAATGAGAATGCTCCCCATCCCCCCCGGCTCAACAAACGCGAAGCAATGCAGGACGACGTCGCGGCGAAAAGCTTCTCAAGCCTAAGATTCGATGCCGATGGACGGGGAACTGAAAAGATCCCAACTGCCAGCGAAGGAACGTGCTAGTGCGCGGAAAAATAGGGAAACGGAAATTGATTTTCTATTATATCAAACATTCTCGGAGTTAATGCGTTATAAAGAATTCAATTGTATACTTCTCCCACCTAACCTCAAAACCTC
Organism: Dalotia coriaria; assembly: GCF_025399875.1. Lineage (NCBI taxonomy): Eukaryota > Metazoa > Arthropoda > Insecta > Coleoptera > Staphylinidae > Dalotia > Dalotia coriaria. The sequence goes on from NW_027045450.1 coordinate 6,136,058, forward strand.
TCACAACAATGGCGGATGTGAGGAGAAAAGAAACAAAACAAAGTTAAGCAAAAAGTTGATCAAACTTTTCGGGGGTTTTGAAGTTTCGCAAAACTTTGAAAGAAAAAATACACTAAGGAACTTTATACTTTTGCAAAAATGAAAATTAGAAAATTACATAATTTTAAATTATACTACCCAATTAACACAAGGTTGCAGGAACGCATATCTCATTAAGATTCCTCTTAAAACAACTTTATTTCGTTATCTCGTCATTTGAAAGACGGTTCATTACATCGCCTCGTTGACGAGTTGTCATAAGTGGGTATAATTTTCTCCCTCCGCATGAATACCCGACTGCCGCTGCGAAAAAATACTGATATCCTGATATCGCATGAATGGGAAAAAAATCAAGTGCTTGCGCCTCATTAACGTCGCCATTGAAAGCTGCCCGAGCGCCGGGGTTGCGAAGTCAATTACTAACGAGACCATTGTACGCCACCGACGCGCACACTTGTGTGTAGGCCACACACCGAGCGCACACAAAACACCAATGGTGGAGGACAGCTACCCGATGTTCGTAGCAAGCTGGAACACACGTTCTCCGACGTCGAAGCTTTGTAGCGTCTCGAAGGTGAATTGTGCGCAGATGTTCCGCACAATTTCACGGCACACAAAACTGTGTACGACACAACGGGGAGATGAATTGCTGGCGGGTGGAGATCGATATAATAAGAGAATCTATAGATACGTTTTTTATGTCCCACACGTTAGATGTGAGATGTAAGATGTGCGAAAGCGTTCAGGGCCTGAGCGGACAAGCAAGATTTGTTGCTTTCGAGTCCTCACAATTACAAATTGAGATATATGATCATGCAATGTGGTGTTTCTTTTATTTTATTGCTATGTCAAGGATTTATGTAGTAACATTTTATTACCCGGTCTAATAATTTTCGATAGGTAGTTAATAGAAATAGATGTTTCTATACCAAAAGATTAAATTGATAAAGGTTCAATAATTCACAATAAAACACTTTTTTCCAAGCAAAATTCTCAGTTTTTTTCTCTCAGAAATATGCAGCTACAAGTTTTAATGAGAAGAGACCTTTTCCACCTGAATTATGACAGCTTCGATTAAAACTGATCAAAGTGCATGCAAAACAGTTTCTGACACGAGTTTCCTCCCTTTTCTCTCAACATACGATATGATAAACTTTTCACCCCAGATCACTAACCCCATCTCTAAAGACATTCAGTAATAAAACTTTCAACCTTGCAACGTTAGCAAATGTATCAAATGTCGATTCTGCAAGTCGGAGTATTAAGTGTGCGTTCAGTGTTGACGAAAGATAGTTTCAATACGTGCGAGCGTTTAACTTCAACTTCAACTCGACTACCGCGCGCTTGCCGGAAAACTTTCCCGAGGTAGTGTGCTGTTAGAAGCTGTTAGTGCACTTTCCTTCCGAGATGAATAAAGATTTATTAGCTCGGATCGGAGTGCGAACGCGCGGCGGCGGCTCCGCAGTGTGTGCCAACTTGATTGATTCAATAATTGAATATAATTGCAACGCTGATTGGATCGACGCGAGTCAATGGGAGAACGGAAGTATCCAGCGCCCCAAATCAAACCCTCCCAAGGATTCGGGGGGTTGAGGCAGATGAAATCAGAATGCGTTTCCATCTATAATAGACGGGCAGAGCGTGTAAAACGTAGAGTGTGGCGTCGAGTAGTGTAACAACTTCGGCTACCATCACGCCACCTACAGGCTAGCGCAGAAAGTAATTACACTTTTAAATTCTACAAATTATAAGTTTTTATGCAGTTTTTTTATTAATAAAAAATTTAATTGATATTTACGATGATTGCGTATCGAACCGATTTAAATTTTTACCAACAAAGAAATGTTTTGAGACCGGAGTAGAATTAACGGTTTTTCCGGTATATCGGAGTGTATACATGCACTTGATCCGTAATGAAATAGATTCGACGGCACTCCGCGAGATGAGCGTATCGATTTCGTGAGAGCACCACGGCGAACGTGGCGAATTTGCAACTATGACAACATCCACTCGGCGGTGGCGGCGGCGGCATTAACCGCCTGCCAGAAATGGAAGCAAATGGAGTTCGAAGTTTGCACGAATTCAAACAAAAACGAATTAATTTGAATTTTCACACACACTCCAACGAAAATTGAAAATAAAAGAAAGAAACTAATTTTCTATATTTGTTTGTGAAACAAATGAAAAGTAAAGAAGACGGATGATTACAGAGCGTATAAATAAATAAACACGATGCGTTTCAGGAAAATTACAAGTGTACGTCGCTCACTATCCCCAAGAGGGAAACCCACCAGCGAGTTGTGTAAAAGAAAAGACTTATTGTTTCATCTATGCTATTTGTTTATTGCATGTGTGGTTGCCTATAGTAAATAGCACATAACCAAATTGGATGTTTTAAATTTACACACATTTAAATAAGTGTCGCGCACTTTTCAGCTACTCTTACCAAATATGCACTCAACAGTCGAATAAAAAACAGGTTATTTTCACACATGCGAGTCTAAATGGATGAGAGAATGACCGTCATGCAGAATGAAGCGCGTTATCGCGTAATGAAAATGGCATTTTAGATGGAAATGGAATACGCAATGAGAAGCGCAGGTCCGTGCTAGCATTAAAACAGTGGAATTATCTGATTTGAGGTTATGTTGGCTGCAAACTCATAAAGAGCGCGGGGGTGGATTTAAGTTTAGAGGGGGTTCGTCTGGCAAGCGTTTCTCTTAACCGCCCTCGTTACGAGCGCAGCGCTTGCCATCATCAACACCGAGAGCGTAATACCGACCGCAGCGCACTAGGGGGATGATAGTGCCAACAGGAGCGTTAATCCACACAAACACAGTATACAGTTCGCGGTTATCATCGCTAAAATCCGGATCGCGGTCAATCCCGCACGACCCGACATAACCTCAATCGATGCAATAGAACCAAAAATATTCGAGTGCAAAAAGAAATCAAAAATAGAACGGTGCTGATGTATTTATCTAAACATGGAAAACCACCTCCCACTCTTTATTTCATCAACCGAGCGGTTGTCGTAGCCACAAACACGCCTTCACCCTTAGCCACCATTTCTCGCATTCAGCGTCTACTCTTTGCTTTCTTGCGAATTGGACTTGGTTCGAGCGGGTTGATGTGATCCACTGTTCTATTTCTATTCGTTCGTTACTTCGTTATTCCGTCCGAGGCGGAATTGCTTACCAGCCACACATTGATCGCCGCCGCCTATAAATCACTCACCTAGCCGGGGATGCGAGACCGAAAAGGAAATAACCAACCCCTGCACAACCGGATCAAAAAGAAGAAGGAAACCTTTCTTTTTCTCTCTATTCGAAATTCATAATACCAATTTCGATACGGATACGAAACTCAGCGGTTTCCTTATTCTTTTGTACTAACAACCCTTTTTTACTATTTTACTTCAAGGGATGAAACATGTCGAATTTATAAATTTATATATTATATTCTTTTTAAAAGATAGGTTTATATATTTTTTGTTAGTGGTTGAAAGTAAGAAATAATTTTTCTTTGCGTTGCAGGTGTCCGCCAACCCCCTGCGGGGGATGTTAAAGTGAGCACGTCGGATAAATGGATGTTGCGGCGCTGCTTTGTTCCGTCTTCGGTCTGCTCGCCGCTGTTTTAGGTGAGTTAGCCGGATGGCTCATCTAACATAACCTCAAACGTCAACTCTGCTAAATTTAGAAAGTTTTCGACAATTTTTCGCACTGCTAACATTCGCGGCACTTTTCCTTTGTTTATTGTGGACTTGCTCGGTATATGGAATATTGATGGAAACCGACGACAACGTCATGAATAAAATATTGAGCTGTCACTCGACACCAGCTAGATTCCTCCAAATACACACACACATGAAGCAGCAACTGAAACAGAAGCCTCGGACGCTTCGGTCGAGACACCTCGGATCGTTTTCGAAATTGAGCCGAGCAAAGTGACACAGCGTCCAAACGACCCATCTGGGGGCGGTTTATTCCCCTTCGAATCTTTGTCTCCGATGCAATGCGATACCAACTCACAAACAGTCATGCATATTCGATGACTTGAAGATGTAGAAAGTCAAAAATATTTCAACGATTGTTGTTGATAGTCACATTGCATCATGACACTAGGAGTCGAGCTAACTCCTGGGAAACTCATCACTCACTAATTTGCATGATGGGATGTAATCCGGTTAGGTGAGTCCGGGGGTGAGCGCGAGCGCGGTCACACTGGATTAAACATGTTAATATGAAATTTACACGCCGATAGTGTGTGCTGCCTGCAAACATCATTTTCGCTTCCGCTTACAAGTAGAGTGGAGGTAGAACCAAACAGATTTTAAACCAATTCCAAGTACATACTAGAACTACATACATTAAAATCAAATATTTGCGATTTTAATTTAAAGCTGTTTTCTGTAACACTTTGTATTTTAATCTGTGAGCAAATTTTTCGGGCCGATTCATGACCTGCTTCCAGCATTCAAATGATGAAATATGCACATCACCAACATCGACAAGCACAACATCAAAAGCTCCCCTGGTGCTTCCATTTCCACCAATACATCAATAGCAGGTAGATTTGGATGTTGGTGGTGGGAATGATCGTCCCGAAGTAGGTACTTACACTGATAAACACTCGCGGATCCATTCGTCCACCATCCGTCTATGCCCCCGGATGAGTGGAAAAGCTTTGAATGCTTACAACTCGAGAGAAGACGTTCCGACCAGACTCGAGCTTAAGGAGAGGAAGATGCCGGCCGGAATTCGAAATATAGTCGTTTTGGTCGGATTGACCCGCGGCACGTACCCGCCGCGCACGTACGAGCACGTGGGGGATGAAATTGACGTCGGCATTTAATACTCAATCGCCGGCACACCGACATCGATCCTCCTCGTCGAAAATAAATGTTACAGTTTTCCACTTTCAGATGGCGAATAAATTGGAAACAAGGTAGAACAAGTAGAAACTGCAAATAATGGCTACGCAATTGCTTTCAGCGGCGTGTAATCAAAAAGCTCCGATATACAAAAAATAAAAAATCATAAATAATGGAAGAACAATCACAAGGTACACGTTGCAAAAATAAAAACACAAATAAAAGAAAACACGTCCGAACAACAGGAAAGATTAATGATCATCATAGTATATAGAAGCTTTTTTCGTTTTTCGGAGAAACCCCAGGATGTGGGATTATAATTATTGAGGTTAACTCATACCACGCCACTTGAATCGAATGATTTATGACACTCTTGATTCTAAATTATTCATTGTGCTCCATAAAACGTTGTATTTCTTTTTATTTTGCTTGAGTGTTCTGCTACTAAAAGCTCCAATTAACTATCATCCGAAGGAAATAAAAGTTAATTGTCAAAATGGGTTGCTTTACGAAGAAAAACAGCGGCGTGGTGCAAACAGCAAGATATACAATTCTTAATGTGTGCACATTCCTCTTCCGCTCTTCCCGCTGGGCGAGGAAAGCTGAAAGCTCGCACGGCAATAATTTCTCAGCGCCTGGCTGCTAGGTTACAAGGCTAGCAAAAGAATTGCGTCGTTTTGCAACGAGATTATGATGCGGTATTACGCGTTCAAGTAGAAGCGCGCGATGCAAAGAGGAGGGTTGTAGTTGCCTAGTACCTATCAGGGTATCAGCAGCATACAGAGATTTTTTTCTCTTTTTTTAATCTGTCCTAGGTATCATCAGGCTGGCAACCGTGGAATATGTAAGCCGATTATAAACTGATGACTGGCGAACCGGGGGCAGGCTCAACTCATCATCAACATGGGGGGAAGGTTAGAAGGTCTTAAATGTGACCCATTTATATTGGAGGTGGAAATCAATCAAAAGTAAAGACTAATATTTTAAGCTATATCAATCTGATAAGATGAAAGAAAGATCTTCACAATGCGTATTTTTCAAAGCTTAGATAAATATCGCAAAGGACTATAGAAGATGAAGAATCAAGATTCAGATGTTGGTTATCCCACAATACAAAAAATAAATGATTACGACCAAAGTAAAAAGCAGAGTATGTTGAAAGAACGATAACATAGACTTTGGACCTCAAAGGATAACGCGGATTGACCTCCTCTTGGTCCCCTCGAACTGCTCTCCATCGAAATCGATCACTTCCAGCGCTCCTCTTACCACCACCACCGCGTTGAGATGGGTGGCTTTTACTCTTGCTCCTCGGCAGCTTCCGCTCGTTGTTTCTGCGGTCACAATTCAATCAGGCTCGGTTTGGAATTCATTAGTCGGGATCAAACGGTAATATGTATTTCACGTGAATCGTCAAAGGTAAACGTCGAGTGGACGAGAGCGCGCGCCGGCGAGCTTCGTAGGTCGGTGATATTTGTGCGCCGATTCTGCACGAAACGTGTGGCGGGTATTGATTCGAATCGTCGATATTGAGGTGTGTATCTGGACCAAATGTACGAATACGAGTTGAAGTGGAGAGTGTAAACAGATTCGGAGGTGAAATCTGAAATTCGGATGTGCGAAGCGCAACCAGACACCAGACACCGGGGGGAAAAACTCCGAATTGCTTACACAAGGACCCACATTCGTAATATTTGGCAGCGGATCATATATATCACCTTGCAAAATTGTTATTGATGCAGAAACAGGTTATATGAAAACAATAATATTCTGGACGTGAAATAACATCCTGATTTAACCCGGAAATCATGGTTTAAACCTTTTAAAACAACCAATTTCGGATATTTTGTAAAAATGATGAAATTCTTTGTTAGTAAAACATATATCTTCGCCGTGACCACAATGTAAAGTTGGATGCACAATGCACTCATGAATATATCTGCTCATCATCCGGGACGCAACCATCTCGCCGGTTGCGCGACGGATGGACCGGTTGTTGCACATCGCACATCGCACAATCGGATGCACACCCCATACAGCCAACAACCACTTCGTACTCCCCCGTATCTCTAGGTAGTAATACTACTACTCACACCTCACATTGCTCACACTCCTGCTGCTCTTGCGGTGCAACTGTAGTACGATGCGAGAATGCGACTGCTCGTGGTCGGCCACGCTCGGCGCGCACGTTATCAGTGCGGCGCTGATAATGCACGATAATTCAGCGGCGCGCGTCCATTCATCTTCCAATATCACGCACCGGAAACTGCGAGCATATTCTGGCCACAACCGCATCCTGACCGCACTTTGGAATGCTTCGAAAATTACTGCTTCTCATCTCGGCTCATAACTGCTTTCTATTTATTGGTAATTTTTTTTTTCGACACTTTTTTCATGCGACCAAGGGTTGACACCGCAATTTCAAGTTTATAAATTATTTATAACCCTTTTATAAAGTCACGCAGCCACGTCGCACGTATATTAAACGAAATTGCATAATAAACGCATAAATATGATAAAAGGATCGAAAAAATACCCAAACATAACCTAATATAACCTAGGTCATCCTAGATGCCAAAAAGTTGCCTCTGTGTAAAAGTTGGTAGATAAAAGTTTTATCTAATTTTAAAAAGTTTTAAAGTGTCTTTAGGTGTTGACTCGATAAGTAGAGGGATAGATGGCGTTGCAAGATATCGGCGTTTAACCTCTCTCCACACACTTGCGCATATTGAGTGACTGCGCATCTGATCGACAATATCACTCTTCAAAAACCCAACCCCACAAGAATAAGGGATGAAAGTGCCGCAAAGTTTCGCGCGCAAGTTTCCCACCAATAAGTTCGTAATATATTCGTTTGGGAATAACTTGCGAATTGTTTATAATCCATTCTCAAAGTCCGGGGGATGTTTTCGCCCCCGAAGGCGTTGCGCTGTCTCAATTTCCATGTGTCACTCGTTCGCATTTTTAATAACGAAAATTTCCGCGTCGCGTCGCCCGGAAAAGTTTTGCTGACAAAAATATTAGTCTCGGCGCTGTGTGTGTGGGTGTGAGTGTTGGTTGCGAGCGTCGGGGGTGGCTGGGTTTTAAAATGCATAGAATTTTTTAAGCATCTTGTTTGCATCCATAATTCACGTTTCATATCTTTTCGTCGTCAGCGTCGAGCGCGAGCGCCCGTTGAGTTGATACATGTTCGGTCAGCATTAGAAAGTCATATACGCGATTGGGGCATGGCGCATGGCAACCGGAAGCGGAAGTGACGAAAATGTTAGGGTTAACGTATTCGCGCCGAGGCGTTCGTTCGAGAGCGCCCCCGGTTTAGAGCGGATAATAAAATTTGTCTATTTTCCCAGCGGGGTTTGGAAGCGTTAAAGTCAAGGGATGGATTGAATAAAACGAATTTCGTTTTTTTTCCCGATAGCGATAAAATGAAGAAAATCGATAGGCAACCAAATTTACACAACGCATACTTTAAAACAAATTATTCAGAATATTTAGCATGGAAACATAAAATATTCTCAAAGGACACGCTGTCCTCATTGGTCTGCACTATGGTCTGCTGCACGACATAATGAAGTACTTTGATAAATCCGATTAGGGCGCGAGGAGAGACTCTGATGCAGCCCGCACCACCCACATATACACGTGATGAACATTGCAACTTTATCTCCACGGTGCGACACAAACACGTCCCCGCAGTTTTCCGCATTTCGCGACGCTAACGATCAAATATGTGGGAAAGCGCCGGCTTAGTGTCTTTCATTAGTTGCGCTCACTTCCGGAAAACTCCATATACCAACGCAATCGTTACCATTACTCCTCTAATATCATAGAATTTTATGTTTAAAAATATCAACTTATTTTCCTTGGTGCTGGTGTTAGCAAAGTTTGATCACGTTTTCCTGTTTTCCGCATTTTCGCAGTAGTCGGCGGGCAGAACCACGGGCCGGTATTCCTGCAGGAGCCGCCATCGCAGCTCACCTTCTCGAACACCACCGGCTCGCAGGTGTCCTGCTCGGCGCACGGCGCGCCCGCCCCCCAAGTCGACTGGCTGCTACAGGATGGACAGACGGTGACGGCCGTACCGGGACTGAGGTAATTTTTCCCCACGACTCGTATGAAATTCCACACTGTATGTAAGTACGACGGTGATGCACGTTGATCCGGTCACGTGCGAAGGACTTCCTGCCATTACGTACGGCTGCTCGCGTTCGATTAGGAAAACATTATGAATTCCCCGCGGAGCGTCTATTTTCGTCTTTGGCGGGCGCGCGCGTGCTTTCCGCTTTTCCGGCCTCGGGTCGCACCGGCAGACTAATTCAAGAAAGAGTCACATTTTCGACGTCGCGACACTAACGACGAGGGTGTAACTTGCGATAACACTCTGTATACTCTTGTAATTGGGAAGGACTCACGTTTTCTTCGCGTAAGACGATCTTAACAAGAGATATCGGAAACTAACGAGCTACCAGTGTTTAATTAACTTTTAAAAATAAAAATTTATAACATATTACATAAAAATTTGTCTCGAAAATATTAAAAAAAAAACTTGCAGAATTAGTTTCGTTAGATGAAATTTGAAATTAAATGAAAATGAACATTTAATTGTGAAAAGTTTTCGCTTTGTGCAAAACTACCCGCTGCACATTTTCACCTATCCATTCATTTTGCAACCCCTCCACCCCCTCTCATGAGAGGGTGTGTAGCGGAATTCACGAAACGAGATGGAATTGGGTCGCACCGTCCGAAATAAACCTACCCTACAGTGTTCATCTGTAAACCACCCACACCGCAGCAAACCTCCTCGTATGTGATGGCCGCGGGGGTGGTGAGCAGGGGATGCATGGACATCTAATCAATAAATTCGCGAGCGCGGACGCTTTTATAAATGGGATGAATTTAAATTATGCCGCGTTCACATTCGACAATCCCAACTTCGCATCATCAACCTACAGCGAGGTTTGGTCATTAAATATGCACTTAAATTCCGTATATAACTTAATCAGGGTATAATGAATATTTCGAGTATATGCACGAAATTAGGGTTGCAAGGGTTGAGAGTGGGCGGGTGGATTTGTGTGTGTGACACTGATATTTTAATAATTATCGATGCGCGCCGGTGGATAATACGCTGTATTTCATTATTAATGTAATTGATTAGGGGTGCGCGCTGCCCCCGAATATCGAATTACGCACGATAATAGATGTCATTGTGATGATTATTATCTAGCGCGAGATTAAATTTCCCCGGTGCGGTTAAACGCATCATGCAATTTACGTACAATTAATTATTTTACTAATTTAGAGATAAAAGAAGGTCAGGATAGGTTACTTGACAGATATAAATTTACTAACCTCAATTGTCATCTGAATAGTTTGGTTATGATGTGGGACGTCTAAATATGACAAAAGTGAAATTTACCGGTCTGAAACAAAAAGAAACATGATAAGTCAAAGTTTTTTGTTAATTATTCATAAACTATAAAAGATAAAATTGTGATTCAGGCAACAATAAAATTTACAATAAATTCTACAATGAATAAATAAATAACTTCTGTAAAAATATTCATCAATAAAAATATAAAGAGATTTGAAGTTAACAGAATTAAAATTTCAAAATATAAATTTTGGAGGGCTGTAACAGTTTTAATAAATAAATAATTAACCAAATGTTTGCATATTTATACGCGCAATTTAATGCTTAAATCAATATCCTATAAAATAATTGTCGTATGATTCCTGATGTCAAAATAATAATCAAACAAACACAAAAATAAATTTTTTTTTAAATTTTAGACCGTCATTCTTCATATACATATTTTAAACCACGTCAAAAAAGATTTAATAAAGTGATGTTGAAAATAAACACTCAAAAACATCTCTTCTGATGTTTTAAACAGGGTCAACCTGTTGTCGTAACACAAAAACATCCCCCAAGACAAAATTGTCAACGTGTGTAATCGTTAAATCGCATTTGTACGTTTCAATTAAGTTTTTTCGTCGCGTGTGCGCCGCGCCGGATAATTTCCTTTATATGTTTTTTCATTTCCGGCCATAAATTTTTCGGCGACGGCGGCGCGGCGGTAAGAAAAGTAATTTTCTCGGCGCGCCGCCACCAAAAAGCACCCTCGTTGTCGCGGTCGTGCAGCGGTCGCGTCGTCGTCGTCGTCGTCCCAGTGGAAATTATCTTCTTTATTAGATAAAGAGGACGACCCCGGTGTCGGCGTATATTCAAATAATAAAAAGTACGGCCAGACGCCGAAGCACCGGACGAAAAAAAACGTGGAAAATGTAAACGCGTGTGTGTGTGTGTGTGTGCTTCGGTGTTGGTACTTTTTTTGCTACCGTCAGAGTAAAGTTGTTATTTCTTAAGATCGCTTAAGTGTTTACGTTTCGGCGCGACAAACGAAAGGACGAGGAATGAGTGTTCAGGGAGCAGGAAGTCGCCGTTTCTTTTTTAATATCGCAAAGTGTAATTTATTTGCGCTGCATTAACTTCTAATCATTTACGAAACTAGCCAAACAATCAATTTTCCAACAAAAAATGTTACATAACCTAAATTAAAAAAAAATATTTCAACCACAAAAATCAATTTAATCATCTCAGGAGACTAAAATGTGACTTATCCGACGTGTAGGCTTAGAATATGATAACCTATCATGCAAATCCGGGCCCCCGCAACCCGCGACGCAAAATGTCCGCATGCAAAAAATGATAAAGAGGAGACCGCACAAAGCCGGAACATCAATCTAACTAAATTCAGCACACAAAACTCACAAAATTTCCCGCGCGTCGACTTTGTGTGCGGGGGTATGAGTGCAAAGCTGACTGGTTAAAGCTTATTCCGGTTTTCCGGTTTCCATTTCGTTCGCGACACGTACATTCATAATGCAGTCGCCGCGCGCGTCGATCCATTATTTATTCGGTCACAGGGATGTACACCCTATATTCGGTATCGATTACCCGGCAAAACCCCTTAACCCCGTGACGTGACGCGCGGTTTATTTTTGGGAGGATGGGCACACAATACACGAAATGTTGGGGTAGTACAGAAAACGAGACACAGTGTTCTACATTTTCATCTTGTATTTATGATAGAGTAGAAAATTCAGAAAACATGTGTTTCAACTTTGAGGGTTGACTGGGGTCATCCGACTCACCCCACAATCGAAACAAAAATTGCATCGCATTCTTTGGTTCATTTTCTACCCGATAAGATATTCTCCCGACATATTTGACTTTTATTTAACCTTAAATTTAAATTTTAAAAAAAGTTGAATTTTTTGTTGAAAAATTACAACAAATTATTAAAACACCAATAAATAAAAACTGATAAAACTTATTAAATTATTATAAACATTAATTTATTCCCAATTAAATTACCTTTCAAATGATACCTTACTCAATATTCTACCCCTTCAAACACCTAAGATATTTAACCTCAAAGTACAACGTCTAAATTAACTTTAAAAAATTCAACATAACCAAATCTAAAGGTTACGATAGGACAGGTTATGCAAGTCAAAACATAACCTAGTTGTTTTGTTGCGTTCACTGATGCAAAGTCAGCAATAATTAATCTTGACGATGATGATAACGCGTTATAAATTCAATCCTGCGGATGACAGCAAGGATGCTTGCGAGTCCTCGCGCAAGGGGACGAATATCACATGTGACAATGTGACAATGTGACGTTATTAACATTCATGCGATCCACCGAGCGAATCACATCGCACAATACCCACCCCTATATTTAGGGGTGCGTGTGTGTTTGCCTAAGGGTGTGTTTCATGAACATATTATTATCGCACCAGCTAATAGTTTTAATTAAATCAATCAAAACAAAACCGCCCTACGACTAAATATTAAAAATACTATAATTAAATACATAATTAATTTATTTGTACGCAGTTTGAGCAGTTACGAAATTAATTAATTCGTGTATTTATTATGAAACATGAAAACCGGAAATGTGACGTACATCTGGCTTAATTATATCTCTACGCGTTTATTTTATTAATAATTAATTAATTTCACACATCAATCATATTAGCGATGGGGGTGGGCGATAGGGGTTGGTTTGGGGTGCGTATATGTTCATGGCACATTGTTGATGGCGTTTCGGTCGACACATTAGCACGCAATTGTGGCTTAGACATGCGCCGGCACACAAATTGCATGATCTACATACGCAGATATGAATTATCAGCAATAAACAATCAGGGACGGACTTAAAATAATAATTTTAAAATTATTATTATAATAAAACATCCCCAATAATTATATTTAGTGAAAATTAAATTTTGTTATTTTTTTTAGAAATTTTAAAAAAATATTCCAGGACCTTACTTAAATTTAAGGGTTGAAAATAAAATAAAGGTGATTATAGACACAATAAGGGCGTAATTCCCACCGGGAGTGTAATTATCACTCGTGTCTTGTTTGTGTGTGTCCCAAAACCCGTATCCCTCTACCAACCCTTAAAACTCACCCTCTGCGACACATGTAAACATTGCAAGCGGTCATAGTGCGACGTGTGCGGATCATCCATCGCTCTAAATTCTAAAACACACCCCTACGGTCGTAAACGTCACTTTAACATCCGCTAACCCCTAACCCCTCCAAACGCAGATGAAGCGATACTCGTCATACCTTTATCATACAAATAGGTCATCAAAGTTGAAATCACACCCACACCCATTCACCAAAATTTAGACATTTACTTTTAAATATATGATAATTTGATCTAAGCTATTAATTTTACGCCCCCGAGAAGAGAAGAGAAGAGAAATGTTTTTGTGATAAGCGTGGGTGATTCTTTTTATATTTGATCGGATATAAATGGCGGATGCGTGAAACTGTGAAATTGAAGTGGTTTGATGGAATCGATTAATAATCGCCGGTTTGCGAAATCATTTTTCAACCAGCCACACCTCAATAATCGCTTTCAGACAATCGCTGGGCAACGGCACGCTGTACTTCCCGCCGTTCCGCGCCGAGGATTACCGCAAGGACGTGCATTTCACCGTCTACCGCTGTCGAGCGTCAAATCTCGCCGGGACCATCATCAGCAGGGATGTTACAATACGAGCAGGTAATTAATATAATTTTTTCTTAATATTTAAATAAACACTCTGTATAAATATATATATTTTGTATGCGTTATGTTCGTCCGTGTCCGTTGTACTGCACCGGGTCAAAGCTAAGCGGAATTAATTTTATTTTTCACAACGCGCGTGTTGCAATCTGTTCAAGTGAAAAGCGCGCAGCATATACACCACCCCTGCGCTGCTGCACATTTCCACTGCCGGCGAGCAGCGCGTTCACAGAGAGACGTTTAATTTAGCTAATGGCTTCGGAAAGTTGATGAAGCGCGGCGAGCGCATTATCACCCCGATGTGTCCGTGAAAGGGCGTGCGTTTCGCGCGCCCTCTGTGCGCGCGTGCCGCCTCCACCTCGCCGCCCGCCTCGCGGGAACGTGTTCGACATTGCTGGGTGCATGTACGTGAGCATGTAAACTGCGCTTCGACGCATCTGCTTGCATTCAAAAGGGGATTATTTCGTATCCTTTTGTTGCAAAAAGGAGGAAAAATGCGCTAAAGGAAGATGTTAATTTAGCATTTGCAGCAAACAGGTTTTGTTGTGAGTTATTTTTGTCTTCAGCGGGGGAAAATTATAAGTTTTACTCATTTATATGATAAATAATTTCATCCCTTATTATTTGATACCATTAAAATTAAAATTTAGTATATAGGGTGAAGCGTAAAGTCAAAAATGTAAAAAAAATTAAAATGGCAACTGAAAAATCGCGAAAAAAGTTTTATTTTAAAATTTTTAGTCTTTGCAAGAATAAACTTAATTATTTTATTAATTGATTAGATGAACAATTAAATTCTCTATATTTTAATAGTATTGCAACTTAATTTCATCTTTCAAAACATTAAAAATTTTCGTTTCAAAAGAAAAAAAAAACAATTTCTTAGAAATGCAAACAATTTTTGTGTCAACATTTTTCCACCCTTCCAATTAAAAAATAACCTTAAACCGTGCAGAATCTAGTAGACTATTACCTCCTTGACCTTTTGGTGGCATTTTGTGTAAAAAAACATCCACTGGGTGTATAAAAACCTCACCGCAAGCTTAAAATCACTCAAAAATAAGATGTTTTTACAACGTTTCAAAGAATTCAAAGAGTGTTAAAACCGGAAATTCCCGGAAATAGAATCCTTTGTTAGATGACATCCTCCGACTTTGAGTTTCACGCTCCCGGTGCGTTGTGTGGGATCGTCCGTTTTGTGTTCGCCGCAAATTGCAAAGTTGTAGCAACGACGAGCATTTCTCACCATGTCGTTCGTCCTGCGCTTTTGTGCAACATGGCCGTAATGATTTGGACGCGTGCGTATTTTTTAAAATATACACACAAGTATCACCATTCGGTGGACAAGTACTGAAACGTTGGCAGTGAAATAAGAGGGTGGTCGTCGGACGCAAAAGCGGGGGATGAGAAGCGCGATTCTCGACACTTTCTATTCATGGTATGCACTAGTATGAACTATTCACAACCACAGCCGTACACGGACCAAACACAAGTGTGTATTCAAATGTCGGACTCCTGGGGGATGTTTGCGCAGGGTAGCAATGCGCGGCGCTGCACGCTTCCATTCACACGTTCGCATTTTTTTGCCTCTCGCCGGAGCGCATTATGAATGACTGTGTGGCCTCGGCGTCGGTAATGCGCAATGTGCACACCGCACACAAACACACACACACAACTAGTGTTCAACCCCATCCACCCCCTGCGAGTCCGTAGAGAGGTTGGATAAATATAAAACGACGCCGAAACGAGTAGCATCATCGCACCCTTTGAGTAAACACGCCGGTTTTAATTTACCCGCTATTAATTTCACCTCGAAATGTGCTTTTGTTTCGCCACAAACAAAAACCACCCTAATCTAAACATAACCTTACATTTTAAAACTAAAACTATTTTTTTTTTATTTTAAAAATATTTTTCCGGTTAAATTTAACAATTTATATCAGTTGATTGAGTTGATTGAGGTTATGTGCTGATTGCCTTCATCATGACGCCCCGACAGGGGATGAAACGTCGCGAAAATTCGATTCGGCTAGTTTTCCGCCCGCCGCGGATCGCAATAGTCGGAAACGATTACCAAACACACCCCTGAGGCAGCACCACAGCGACGCGTCTAAATTCACCCCCTGGGGTGCTCCCACAATGTTACAAACTAGCAGTAGTAAACTCGAATTCAGTTCAAAAATATTTCGCGCTTGGATTAGAAACTAATCGCACAAATATTCACGCTCTTATAATTTAAGGGATGATTTTAGCCTCTGCGCTGCGTTTTTCATCATTACAACAAACTTTTTGAAGTTTTTTCTCATTTGTTGCCATGTTGACATGTTAAAAGATAGAAAGATCAAACACACCGATTATTTCCACCCTCATGAGCGCGTAAGGGATGAAAAATGTGCGCAATTGATGCCGGTCTGCATGTACATAAATATGCATAAATACAGTGTTGACTAAGCGTCCAATCTTTCTGACTCTGGCTTTCGTATAAGATAGGGGTGTAAACTACCCCTAAAATAATGTACGTGCAAGTCTTGCATCTTTCGCGTGTTTCGTGGCGCTGCGCCACCAACATAACCTTTATTTATGACTAGACTGCATTTTTCTGCATAAGCAAATTTTATGCACGCGAGAGCGGAAAAAAATTACATCCATATTAATGAAACAATGGCGGCCCGGTCGGTTTGTTCGACGCGTCCGTCCTCATTACAACTTCATCAATCTTGTGCGACTGCAACGCGGCAGGCAAACAAGCGGATAAAGTCGATTTGACTTCATTCGATTCGACGTTTCTAATTCCGTGTTTGCATTGAAATGCAGTGAAATAAAACACGAGCAGAAACAGAGAATAAAATGAAATAGTACTCCATTGTTATTGTATATTGTGTTGCCTACATTAAATTAAATTAAAACAAAAATAAATACCGATTATTTTGCTTCGTTAACGCGTTTTTACACAAATAAATGAATAAATATTTATTGCATTTCATTAGAGTCGGTGAAATTCGCCGGAAGTCAGAATTACATTTAAATTTCCGCTTTTCCGGCGTTGTTTTCTGCGATTCAGCCGATTATCGACAGTAGCCGCTGATTATATTTGCACGGCTCAGCGGCGCGAAATAATGAGCACCCCCTTCATTAAGCTTTACCACCACCACCCCCCACACCGCGCAATTACTCGACTCGACAGATAGAATATTTTTATCTAGTAGATAAAACTGCATCGATTTCACGGACTTGCAGACTCATTGCCGTCGCAGACAGCAATTTTTAAATATTCATGAGCGATGAATGATAGTAACGGGGTGTAGAACAAGAAGCGGGGTAGTGCAAGTGTGACAATGCGCGTTGAGTGTTGAACGCGCGACGCTAATGCACCACCGGCGGGCATTAGCAAACACTCCACCAACGCACCATGCTTCATCCCCGCGGGGGTGAATTATAAAACGCTGACGCTTAACGTCTTCACGCGTCTTCGTATTCCTCGCCGGCAGCACAAAACACTCATGTCCTCTGTCAATATTAAGGATGGAAGAATAAAATCGTACAAAAAATGATTTAATTTTTTTTGTTTTAAATTTTCAGTTGTGAATCAACATTACGATGTGCAAGTCTATCACACTCACGTGCTCGCCGGAAATACAGCGGTATTAACATGTGTGATTCCGGCTTTTGTCAAGGAGCACGTGACGGTGACGTCATGGTCACGCGACGAAACCATTCTCCTTCCGGGTTCGAATATGGGTGAGTAAAATACAAAACTACCGCCGCTTGAGAACAAAGACGTTAAGTTACGCAATGTGATATTTTCAAGCCGGCGTCTGATTACAATGACGCCCTTCAATTGATATCAAATTTAAGGGCGCAAAGGAGCTTAATACAAGCCTCCGGAGACTAGGAAACCTTAGAACTTTTGATTAACATACTAAACAAATAGAGTTTATTCAAAATAATATGAAAATATGCGCTATTTTTGGTTTCATACAAAATGGAGGTATGTCAGATGTCTCTTGTGGTTTGTAGCAGTTTTAAATTTGGAAAATATTTTCCATTTAATTTATCCGCATTGGAATGCGCGCAGCGACCACAAATAAATGTCACGCAGTCACATGTGTGTACATCCTCCATTTGCACAACTCACCCTCGGCGCCGCGGTTGGCTTGCAACGAGTTCCATTTATGCGTTTTCGAGGTTTATGCATTCGCTTCGTTTCGGTTTCAGTTTCCTGCCACTGTCGGTTAATTTATAAAATAAACGCTCGCGTATGCGGAAACGTCGAGGGATAGAGTTCATTATGACCTGGGTTGGTGCCTGTTATCAATGCCCATGCGTCGAATATGCCTGCGATATGATAAATCTTCCAATGTGTCAACGCAAAATGAAAAAAAAAATGTTGCGCCAAATTATTTGGGAAAAAATTGACAATTTTCGTGTGTGATAAATATAATCATGAAGATAAAATTATTTTTATCTTTGTTAGCTGTTTGTTGGAAATCTCAGCGTTTTGTTTGCGGGAAAACTGCGTTAGAATCGTAAAACACCTAAAATTGTAAGCCAATCGAGGTTATGTTCACGTCCGACGCGCTGAAAAGCGTGTCGGATTCAATCAGCGTGTGGCGCGGCGGTTTACGGCAAAGACGAATTGAATTTATCGCGCGCCGAGGTTTTCGCCCCCCTCGAAGCCACTCGAAGGGCGGGAAATCGAAGAAAACGCTATTTTAACAACGCCAGAACGCAAACTTCGTTACGCGCCACGAAGAGCGCGCCAAATTGAAGGCGAAATGTTGATCGACGCCTAATTCAACTCGCAACTAAACTACATCTGACAATTATAAGCCATACAAAATAAACCACAACAAAACCAAAAAATAAAATCGTCTATTTTAAAACCCATAGGAGGTCGTTTAGTTGTGGTTCAACGTTCAGGCACATTGCACATACGTACAGTGCGTGCCGAAGATGGCCTCGCAAAGTACTCCTGCCTAACGATGCATCAACTAACACAAGAGCGGAAGCGCAGTGAGCCGGCCATCTTGACGGTGACAGGTAAGCAACCAGTCATAAACAAGCATCCAATGGTAAACGATCTTGACTCGACATCGACACATGATACCCGCACGATAATAGCATTGCAAATGTTTGCGCATGACGTCATCGTTTACAGAACCCACCGGAAGTATGCCGCCGCGTCTGGCCGCCTCCGTGCAGACGACGGCGTCTGCCGATCGGGAAACTGACGTGTATCTTACGTGCTCCGCACAGGGAAATTCTCCACCAACTTTTAAGTAAAATTAAAACAAAAATTTTCTGAATTAAAAAATTTAACTAAAAAATTATTAAATTAGTTGGTTTAGAGAAGTAAAAGGTCAACTTCAACCCGTCCAGCCATCACCCAGGATCTCTCCACTGCAGGACATACTGCACATTAGAAATCTGAAACCGGAAGACGGTGGAAGATGGACGTGCAAAGTGTCGAATCACTTCGGCGAGCAAAGATTGGACATCTTCCTAACGGTGACCGCACATCTCTCCGTGCACATCCTGCCACAGCTTCAAGTAATCATAACTTTCGTAAAACCCAACAGCAAATCACAATTAATTCTCTTAAGGTGGTTAATTCCGGAGAAAACGCACTGTTCAACTGCACCGTTTCCGGTTCTCCAATTGGCCGCGTGCAGTGGTTCCACAACGGGGAGACTTTGCTAACCGAAGGCAACCCTCGTCTGAGACTGCTCAATAATCTAGCGTTATCAGTAGTAGATGTGACCCGACATGACAAGGGGATGTATCAATGCGTCGTGCAAAATGACCGTGAAAGTTCTCAGGGTAGTGCTGAGCTACGACTTGGCGGTACGTACTTATAAAAATTTAAAAATTATTTTATAGGTTATATTCTAACTAGGTTATAACCTTAATTACGCAAGTGATATTTTTTCTCTCGTTGGCAAGGTGATAAAGTTGTTTACATTTCCGGTCTTGATAAGAAAATGCTACTGCAGTGGGTGGGCTCGGTGGCAATTTTATTCAAGTGCGAAATTATTTCTCTCTTGCCGCCGCCGAAAGAAAAGGGAAGCGGGTTTACATGATATATTGTTGACGGATGTGGAAAGTCATTTCCGCTATATTTTTCTCGCCCGCCGCCGCGTAGAACCGAACAGAAAGGCAAAAGAAGAGGAAAAAAACCGAGGCGAATTGTGCGGCAAACCGAGCTCGTCCGTGTCGCAGGATACAATGGGCGATGGCGGCGTGAATTATCACTTTTCATTTCATCACCGACGAGTTGCGGAGAGCTAAGCCTGCGCCTCGCTTTGTCCCGCCTCGGGCTTAATTCAATTATCCGACGTGGCGCGTCGCTGCAATCGGACTCTTTTTTGCTGATAACACACTTTTGACTCTTCAAAAAATTGACGGGGTCATCATTTTTTCAATTACATTATCTACTCGCGCTGATTTTTGTGTGAAACGAGGTTTAAGCTAAACCAATTTTGTTTTCGATGTAGACACTGTCCCGGAGTTGCAATTTACATTCATCGAACAAGCAATCAGACCTAGACCACAGGTTTCCCTTAGATGCTCAGCTACAGGAAGTCCCCCACCACAATTTAGGTGGTTACTAGATGGGGAACAACTGATTGATACCACCTATGCACATAGGTATTGTTAAATTCCAAAAAACCACTATAAAAATCTTAATAACCAACTTCATACTACCAGGTATGCAATTGGTCAATATGTGGACCAAAATGGCGATGTAGTAGGTCACTTAAACATCTCCAACGTACGAGTGGAAGATGGCGGGTTATACGGATGCAGAGCTGTCAATTCCCTAGGATCAGCAGAACACTCCGCGAGATTAAACATCTACGGACCTCCTTTCATAAGATCAATAGGACCTAAGAAAGCAGTAGCTGGGTCAGATACAATTCTCCATTGTCCCTATGCTGGATACCCTATAGCTTCAGTACGATGGAGACGTAATGGTCAAGAATTACCAATGGACCTACGACATAAACTTGATGAAGGAGGTGCCCTGACCATTCTAAGATTAGACCCAGCTACTGATTCAGACGTGTATACCTGCACAGTGACCTCCCGAGATGGTGAAGCAATGCATAGAAATATCCAATTGATAGTCCACAGTCCCCCGATATTAGAACCGTTTGCTTTCCCAAGTAGTCTTCAGGAAGGTGGCAGAGCCCAGGTGACCTGCTATGTCACTTCCGGGGATATGCCAGTCCAATTCACCTGGTATAAAAATGACATGCCAATCACCGCTTCGCTGCAAGTAGAGGAACACGCAGCTGAATTTTACAGTATGTTGATCTTCAAAGAGGTGACATCTCGACACAGTGGTGCCTATACATGTGTCGCAGCGAATTCAGCAGCCCGTGCAAATTACACCGCACATTTGATGGTAAAAGGTACGAATTTTAATTTTTACCACCGTTGCGCCGTTGAAATTAAAAGTGTCGAAATGCAATTGCGATGCAGTCCGGAATTAAATGCAAATACTGCTCGCCGCAGGACGACTACTGTGAGTAATTGCATTACGAATGCGTCGGCGGTGTGTGTGCGGTTTTTTTTTCTCCTGCTCTTCCCGTTTTATTTTCATCGACCACGGCTGAGTGTTCGCAGTTCCGCCACAGTGGATCATCGAACCGCAGGATCTATCCGTCCTATTAGGCAGCCCTGTGATCGTCGACTGCGCGGCCAAAGGCTTCCCGCATCCGCAAATTACGTGGCTTAAAGGACAAGGTATAAATTATCGATATACGCGTGTTGAAGGATACGTGCATGATGAGTTTGCATGTGTGTGTGCAGGTAAAACTGCCGCCGACTACAACCCCTTACTAAGTCTACACGGGCGCAGCGTGCTGCTGGCGAACGGCTCCATTTGGATGGAGGCGGTTGGCCCACAGGACGAGGGGCATTACCTATGCAGGGCGACTAATGGAATTGGCTCCGGCCTCGGCAAAGTCATCTATGTCAGCGTCAACGGTATGTTAGATTCATACAAATGTGTCCTCACCTTCGCGTTGCGAGTTCGAGATGCAACTACAACCACTACGACAACCATCAAATCCCAAGAGATAGTTTTAAGCTGTCATTAATTTAATTCCACTCGGAATTGCAATTACAGAACCGGCGCGCTTTGATACACCCTCCAAAGATGTTGCCACCAAGCGAGGTACACCAATCTCGTTGGTCTGCAACGTCTACGGAGATACTCCGGTTGAAGTCCTCTGGAGTTTCAACGGGAATCGACTAGATCTCAATAACTATCGGTATATTTACTACCTCTGACACAGACTGTATTCTAAGACTTAATCATTACCCTAATACAGATTAATGATGACTGAAAGCAAGACGGACAACGGATTAAAATCTCAAGTGACAATCAGTCGTAGCGATAGAGAAGATTCAGGAGTTTATAAATGTCTAGCTGAAAACGCATTTGGTCGAGCTGAGCATACTATTAATTTAGCAGTTCAGGAAAAACCAGATCCTCCTGGGCATGTGGAGGTTGTAGAAGTTGGAAGTAGAAGTGTAAGATTAGCATGGCGACGACCCTTTGACGGAAACAGTCCTGTTATTGGGTATTTAGTCCAACATCAACAGATAGGAGTGGGTCAAACTCGTTGGGAAGCTGGAGGAGTACAGAATATTACCCTCCCTGCAAATTCCCTGGAAGTAGAATCAGAAAGTGCCATCATCGGTGGTTTATACCCTGCAACAGCTTACAAAATCCGCATGCTAGCAGTAAACGGAATCGACCAGAGTAACTTCGCTGATGAAGTAGTAGTGAAGACCCAGGAAGAAGAACCATCGGAACCACCTTCAGATGTAAGAGTAGAATCTGTAGGTTCGGATGAAATTTCCCTCTCATGGCAAGTACCTCCAAGAGAATCATGGAACGGTGAGTTATTAGGGTATATAGTTTCGTGGAACCCACAAGGTCAACCTCCAAATGGAACCAAAACAACTACAGTCAAAGGATGGGCTACTACCAAAGGACAGATAACTGCTTTGAAGAAATATACCAGATATGATATTACAGTGAGAGCATTCAATAGCATATCAGTAGGACCTGAATCTGGGACCATTGTGGGTACTACCAAAGAAGGTGTTCCTGAAGCTTCCCCAAGGGAGATAGAATGTTCCCAAATATCTTCACAAAGTATGAAATTATCATGGTCACCACCATCAGCTTCTCAACATGGGGGATTTATACAAGGATACAAGATATACTACAGACCAATAGTAACTGATGTTAATGGTAAGTTAAAAAATCCTAAAGCATTCAAAAATTATAAATTTTTAAAAAATGTCTCTAGTGGATATCCCTGCTTCCGGTGAAATAAAACGCACCCCCAGCACAGAGACTTACCTCCATGGTCTGTATAAATACACAAATTACTCCATTAAAGTATTAGCTTACACGGGAGCAGGAGATGGAGTCCTAAGCACTCCAATATACTGCACAACAGAGGAAGACCTCCCAGGACCACCTGCAAATATCCGCGCAGCAGCCCTCACATCAGAATCTATTCTAGTCTCATGGTTACCACCAGTCAAACCCAACGGTCGTATCATTCTCTATACAGTATACTACAGAGATGCTGGTAGGGTGGGTAAACACTCTAGTTATACAGTGCGTACAGAAGACACACCCCAAAATGCAAATGGTCTGGTATACGAAGTAAGACATCTGGTAGAACATCAATCCTATGAGTTTTGGGTTTCCGCTACAACCAGTGTCGGGGAAGGAGAACCTACTTCAATAGCCACGCAGATTACTAATAGTAAAGCACCTTCAAGGATTGCTTCCTTCAGTCAGGTGTTATACAGGGCTGTGAAGTCGAAAGTTTTATTGCCATGTTTAGCTGTTGGGAATCCTACACCTAGGACCAGGTGGATCCATCGGGATAGACCAGTTACTTTTAGTCCTTTTTACAAAGTCACTTCGGAAGGACATTTGAGTATTCATAGTAAGTATTTCAAAATTATTCAACTGGGATTAAATTTTGATTTTTTTGAATTTTTTTGTTCAAAGGTGCTGATCAATCCCTAGCTGGGAATTACACCTGCTCTGCCAAGAATCTTTTCGGAGAAGATAACATAACCTATTCTTTGTTTGTGATCATGTCACCCAGTGCTCCAACCCTCGAGGTCCAATTCTCTACTGCCAAAAGCATTCGCCTAAGATGGACGCAACCCGAAAACGGCGGAGCTGTTATACAAGGTAATAATCAATTTATACATCATTTTGGAAGTTTTACGTACTCGTAGTTTTCAAGGTTTGAAGCCTTTTTCTTTCACTCTCCGTATACTTTTTTCCACGTATCCGGCGCGTTCGACGTAAAAGCGTAAAGGTTATTAAGACAATACTCGTGAAATTGCATTCCCTTCACTAGCAATAACAACTGTACTCGCACAGTAAAAGATCACAATATCACCGAACAAAAACAAACAACTGCGATGAACACAATACACGAATATGCTCACAATGAGCACACAATACTCACATTCGTTTAATGACGAATACAACAAATAAGCAAGAAGAAAAAATTTAATGGAATGACACCAAATAAAATGAAATGCTCGAAGGCATCGCGTCGTGAAATGTACGTTTTAAGGTCGAAACGCGCATTAATTATTGCGAATTCGTTGTAGTCAGTCAGTAACGTAAGTCAGTAAGTAAGTAAGTACAATGACTGTACAATGCATTTTCAATTGGCAGCGATTTATATCCTCTTAGGGGACTTAATCATAGCTTTATACCTTGGTAAATTAATATTTCCAGAAGCTAAGAACATAATTACATTTTTTTTATCGACGTCTGAAGTATAGTCGTAATTGAAACCTTGTTAGTTAATGCAATATCGGAATGTTCCACTAATTAAGTTATCAATAGTAATAATAATTGATATTTAGAGAACTAATTATTGTTCTTTGATTTTTATAAAAAATATTTTTTTAATTTAAAAGTAAATATTTTAAAATAGATTTTAGGGTAGTTGCAAATTAAATTAAGGGATGCAACAAAATCTATTGAAAAGTATATTTTATCGGCTAGCATTTCAAATAAATAAATACCAACTTTCCATTTTTAATAAAAAGATACAAGGAGTTTTGTAAAGTTTGTCTTTAGCACTATTTGTGTGAATTAAATGTCAGGTTGTGTTAATACTTTAAAATAAAAACATATTTATGGAGTGCTCAATTAGCTGTCAAGAACAAGAAAAGAAATTAACGTAAAATAACCGTGAAATGAGAAACAAGAAGTTTTCTAAAATGACTTTATCAGCTTCATTAGTTTTATTAACAAAAACTGATGAACCTTTAGGTATAAATAAAGTTAAGTAAATATATTATTTATAGGCTGAAATAATTTAAATCTAAATTCATATTTAATTCTCTATCGACTTTTGTCAAAAATTAATATTTAAACTTTTAAACCAATAAAATTTTGTGAATTTTATAAAAAAATAAAAAAAATATTTTATCATTTTACAAATAACTAAACAATTTAATGACTACTCAACTAATTGAAATTCATAATTGCAAATTGGAATGCAAATAAACTCATCAATAACAATCGCAAGTGCTTCCACTTGAAGCCAACACTTTCCTAATGCGAGCACGCAGTTGTTGGTTATTACTGTTAAAAGTTGCGAGTTCATTTCTGAAGCAGTCACTCCGAAGGTTAGCCATAGCCAGAGCCGCCATTGTTCGGGAAATTAAAAACGAAATTGTTATTAGTGCGTGCCGGATCGGAAACGAGTCGTGTAACAACGCCCGCTTACGAGAATCGAATCGCTCCATTACTAAACACGGCATGTAGCAATTACTCACTAAATTATATACATATTAACATTAACATACAATATGTTTTACTCTGAGTATAAAAAAATTAAAAACACAATAAGTATAAATTTTTATCTTTTACGCAAAAAATATTTATCATAGAAAGATATAAAATGTCATTTTAGTGGGTGTTAAGGTTAACAACACTTACCAGCTCGCTTGTTTGTTTATTTAAATAATTGTATTTGTTTAATTCGCGCCGAGTGCGAAACTGGGTGCGATTCATCATGCGCATAAATTTTTAATGCGTACGCTTACGCGGAGCGACCTTCGTGCGCGTATTGTTTCGATTCGAATTAGAAGCAGTTGGTTTTCACAAGAAATTCAACAAATTGAAATGCTAACTAACTCGGTGTATGTACAACAAACCTTGAACGATTCACTTTTTAATTTTTTTAATTGTGTTTGTATCAAATTATTTGCGCCGAAAGTAGTTTTCGCGTAAAAACAACAGAGTTTAAATGTGACATCAAATTACTTTCACGAATTACAAAGTTAAAAATTAGAAAAATCAAAAAATAAAATAAAAACATGATTTATACTTAATAGCAAGATACTGGTACCAAACATTTTTAAAATATCAAATAAATTAAAGATTTTAGCAAGAAATTTTATGAAAATTCGAAATTTTATTAAAAATGATGAAATTTTTGACAATTTTCCTTGAAAAACACTCAAAATTCAATGATTTTAATAAAATTTTTGAATTATTTGACAATTTTCTACTAATTTTCACAAATTTCATTAAAAAAATTAATTTAATGACAATTTTCTTTCAAAATTCATAAAAAAATCATTAACAATGCTTTTTTTATCATAAAATTAAATAAAAATTATTCTATTTTAATACTCCTCTATCAAAGAAAAAAAATATATCAAAATTTCCAAAATAAATTTCAAAATGTTCTGTTTCACTTAACGCCTTATATAATAATGCGTGTAACGCAACATGCACTAATCAATTTCTACGATTACTTTAAATTAAGTAAGTAAATGGTGAATACCGAAATTAAACACTTTTGATTGCGTATACCAAGCACCAATCTTTTTTTTTCAAAAAGTTTAATTATTATTTAATCTACTTTTAACGCTAGCTGATTCGACGCTCGTGCTTGAGTCTTGTGTCTTTGCGTGTGCGTGTACTTTTCAATCTCGTGTTGATTTTTTTCGCTTATTGTGTTATACATTTTTTTTTCGTATTCTCGCCCGAGAAATATAGACCACAAATATATACGAAATGCGAAATGGTAGATACAAGAACCGGCTGCATTTCCAATAAACGCTGTTGCGTAAATGCACGCATACATTATGGAATCGGAAAGGCAATCGACCGATAAGTGCTCGCGACCGGGGCTCCAGAGACTCGCATTTATTTCGCCTTCGATGTCGTCGGCCAAGTATAGGTTCGAGACTATCGGCTAGAATTCGAGACGCGAATGTTTGATCCGTGGGCGGATTTATTATTTGCGTTGGGTATATATCACGCACCGAGTGGTATAGAAATAGAGTTTTGTGTGTAAACTTGTTTTTGGTGTTTTGAAAGTCGATTTAGAAGACTTCCGGTTACATTTAAGGGTAACTCTTAATCACATCTTAAAGAGTGTCTAATAGACTATAAATTATCATCAACAGTATATAATTTATTAAATTAGTTTAAGAGATATTCCAAGTTTTTTGAATGAAATTTTAAAATTTTATATTTTTTCGTAATATTTTTGACTTTAAGTGTTGTTTTAAGGATGACCCTGTGAATTTACAGGGTTGAAATAAAGTCCTCAATAAAAATAAAGTTAATATCTATAACGTGTCAAAAAATGATTAAAATTCAACCCCTGGTTTCTGAGATACAGAGTGTTTAAATAAATTTCACAAATTTTACTAAAAATAAATAAAATCTAAAATTAATTTAGAAGAAAATTGATTTACCTTGATGAAACAACATCAACCCCTTTTCTGCATCCTGAAAAAAATAAATATAACAATTAGATAAAAATTAAAATATCACAAATTAATAAATTTTTCTAAATTTTTGCAAAATATTAAGATTTTGCTAATTTTTTTTCTGGAAACATTCAGTATGTCCACCCAACAGTCCAATGACATGTACTTAATATGAAACAAAACGCAAACGCCATGCGACAGCAGACAAACGCGAATGCCTTCTGAGTCGAATAACGAACGACGACGTTTGCTCGCGTTCGCCGTCGCGTCCGCTTAATAATAAATTCCGTGACACAATATCGCGATAGCATTAGTGATCCGCAATTCAGACGGCGGCGGCAATAACTAATCGTAATTTATTTACAACACTCCGCACCAAATGTCATTCTTGGCTTCAAAGAACATTTATAGAGCTTAGCGCACAGGACTAATAGCACCCATTACACCTAGGCGGGCGCAGAGATACACATTCAGTTCCGTTTTCAACTCGGAATCCAGCGCTCGTTTATTGTTATTCAATTGTTATGATTGTTACGCGGACATGTTACGACATGCGCTCGTGTGTCATTTTCATGGCTTGCCGCCCACGGGCGCCGTTATCTTGCATCTTGTGCATGTGATATTAGATTTCTGCGATGTTATCGGCGGCTGTGTTACATGTTGATGCATATCTCGGCTAATCTCGCATCGCGTTGGTAATTAGCACGATTTAACACAGCGGCGTGATTATGAGTATGTGACTATGATTATAAGTAACACAGTGTGACAGTAGACATAATATGCATATGTGTGTGGTTTTTTTACTTTGTCGTGGTTGGGTAATTAAACAATTTAATGTGACAATAAAACTACTAGTAAAACTTCTAGTAGTGTGGGTAATTAACATGGAATTTCCAAAAATTTACACGCTGGTAACAATTACACACAATTGACAATTAGGCGCATTTTAGCGTCAATGGGTCTTTTGATTTTTTTGGAATGTATCAATATAATTAACAACTAGAATAGACGTCGTTATGATATAAGTTTAAATGAAAGTAGAAGACTTACAAGTTGGAACATGATTTTACTTTGTTTTTAGGAGACATTTAAGGGTAGTGAGAGTTTCTTAATCGTAAAATAATAAAATTAATTAAAATTGCAAGATTTTGATCGATTTCAATATTTCTTTTGCAAATAAACTTTGACAAAGTTATAGAATAAAAGAATAAAGTACTTTAGCCACGGCCTTGTCCGCCCGTGTTTAAAGTATAACCTTTTGTGCCTCAGAACCGTGAAAAAACGTTTTTATGATGAAAAATTACCAAAAAAATTGTGCAAATATTTTATTTTTGCAAATTTCCGCATTTCAAAACGAATAACACTGACCAAACTTCGATTTTTAAAATATAAATCTTGGAAAAATTAACCCCTAAAGAAAAATGTCATAAAAAATCATCAGAGATTTACCACATCACATTAAAATTTAAAAAAAAGGCAAAATAATGTTAAAAATATGGAAGAAATATGAAAAATTCTCCGAAATAAATTTTATTTCACTTTTAGCATTCTATAATTTCTTTTTCCTAGAAGAAATTGCAACTATTTCCCTTTGGAATGTGCGCAAATCGTCCGTAGATTAATTCAAACTTTAATATCACGCCCATACAACTAATCTCACACTTGTGACAACGATGATAAGTGGTATTATCCGTCATTTTATCGACGACAAATGCAAGTGACAGCCGCGCACATTTGCATACCACCAACATAGCATTCTTGCGAATACAAATTCCATTCGCGCTGCATGCTGCAGAGATTAATAAGATTCTATTTGAATACAAACACGTTCCGCTCTCTTCCCGCCTCCCTCGGTGCGCACATAATATATTCCTCTGTATGAATATTTGTAGGTTGAGTGTTACGAGTACAGCAACACTTTTTTTCAAAATATTTTATTCTTTTAATTGCCGCTTAGGCAAGCGGGTATTAATTAAGACGAAAGAATCGATTATATAAGAAAGTTCACACAAATGCTGCGAGTGTCGTGTGTGTATAAATATTATGCGTTTTGTTTGAATGTTAAAAGACATCGAAGGCTCTGGCTGTGACTCTGGATGGAGTGTCTCATGTACGAGTAGCATGTGAATCAGTTGAATTATTATATTTATCATTGTGTGGCGCGTTCGTGCGAAACGACAGCGTAGAGTGAAAAAAACGAAACGCAGCGCAACAAAACAAACAAAGATTTTATTAGGTTTTATTAATGTTTTATGCGCGGATTAATGTATGTGTTGGATTTTTTTCGGTGGATTAATCGTCTTGTGTTTCGGGGATTAATAATATATTGTGTGCGTGTGTGTATGTTTTAATTACAATGGGATTGCAGCATGGAATTATTCGTATACACGAAATTTGCATTTTTATTCGGATGGGTTTTCGAGCGTCCGTAAGCTCACAGACTCGTGGATTATTTAATAATTGCGGATTGTTTAATAACTCATTTCGAGGATGAGTTACAAATTGGTGAAATCACCGAATAATTTATTTGTACAAATTGCTACAATATTTAATCATCATACTTGAGAAATTGTACAAAATTGCTTGGAAGTAGGTTAGGAATATTTTACTTAGGAATGTTAGTAATTTCATTAGTTATTATATGTAAACATGCGCTTTAAGGGATGTTTTGAGGTAATTACAGGATATTTACTGAAGGCAAACGAACGTAACTAAGCAAATAAAAAATATTCTTAAAAACTAAATTAATTTTAAGTTAAAACTTTGGCTAGAGACAAAATTTAGTAAAAATTGCACAAATATTATATTTTAACGGGTAATTTGTTATTGATCATCGGTATTTACCAAAATGATTTTAATATATGTTATAGGGTAATTTAAAAGCTATTAAAACTGCAAAGAAAAGAAAATTTGTAGATTTACTTTAGAAAAAAGCAAGCAAATTAGTAAAAATTGCAAAATAATGCAAAAATCTACAAACTTTGCAATCAATCTTGTAAAAATGCAATTTAAGGGAGGTTTTAGTTTATATAAAATAATTCGAAAGAGTTTAAAAGTCAGTGAAATTATTCATCTTTATTTCCTTCAAGAAAAATAATAAATTAATTTATATTTTCGATTATACAAGGCATTTACTAAAATTGCACTCGATTTTCTCCTATTTTTAAACTTTTTCCCTTTTTTTCTTTATCAGAAAGTAATTTTTATCACCACATGTGAGCTCACAATGAGCTCATTATAAAATTAATTCAAAACAAGCCTTTCGCATTTTAATCATCAATAAACGTCAAATTAACTCGTAAAACCCCCCCAAAATGAGTAAATACCTCCGGGATATTACCATTTCCATACCACGCGCAAAAAGTTTCATTACTTCACCAAAAAACATCCCGTAGCTATTTACATTGTGTCGCAAATCAATCTCGACGACGCGTTTCCATTTGGAATTCAAATAAAGCCCTCGAATCTTGATTCGAACATTAAAACCTACTTTCTCACATGAGGGAATGGCGTATATATCAGTGCACACTGTTGATGTGCATCTTGCATTCAGGATTTGAGCAGCATATTGCACTATAATAGCGCGCACGGTGAACGAATTTAATTGCATAGGCAATAAGTTCGAGTGTTTGGCTTTATTAGCTCAGCGCCACGCCGGCTTGCGTTTTAATAAAAGCCCTCTTGGCTGCGACTCTGCCTCCGAATGCGCAACATGCACACTGTAAACGTTTACATTTACAAACAAAGTACATCAAGAGAACGAGCAGCATACTGGTGTATAGTATAAAGGGGGTTCAGAGTTGGGAAAATGTTGAGAGGGATCCATTGCGCACGTGCCACGCTTCGATACGTTTCAATACTAGGTTATGTTTTGTTGTTTTGTTGATGGGTTTGAAGCGGTGAACATGGAATGCGCGTATTCACGCACACGCTAAGTTTGGAGCGCCTGGGCAGAGGGGTTCGTTGCTGGTCGAAATTCCAGCGAGCCACAGCACCGTGCAACAATGTGCTGCGGCGCAACCGCGTACGCTAACGAAATCAGCTGGAAATGTACAATCGTTACAAAATCGACGCAAAAAATACGGCACACGCGCCTGGAATGCATAACGACTAAATGCTCTACTCTACTGCCTCAATTTCATCATTGGAAATCAGTCTACCTCGTACAAAGCTAATTGTAAATTGATAAAAAAAACTTTATTGCGTGGAAATTGGGGGTAGTTACAGGATTTTCCACTAAAACACAATAAAAGAAGAGACATTTTCATTGAAAAACGTTTTTATACTTTGAAAATAGCTAAATTTCTAGTTTAGGGGTTGCTCCCAACCCCTTCCTGTCAATATTAAACAGAAAATTACCTCAAATATTATAAAGCCAATCTTTATCTACTAAAAATCGAAAAGAAAACTAAGATTCCTCAAACGGTTTAGTAAATATAGTCAAATTTCATTGAAAAACCTTTTTATATCTTGAAAATATCTAAATTTTAACTTTAAGGGTTGCTCCCAACCCCTTCCTGTCAAAATCAAACAAAATAAATCCATAAACATAATGAAACACATATTTATCTACCAAAACCAAAAAGAAAACACTTTTTATACCGTAAAAATATCAAAATGTTAACTTTAAGGGTTGCTCCCAACCCCTTCCTATCAACATTAAACAAAACTAATCCCCAAATATAATAAACAAAACCCTAATATACCAAAAATCGAAAAGAAAACTAAAATTCATCGAACAGTTCAGTAAATACACTCAATTTTCTAAAACAAATACAACCTCTTTTTACCAAACATTTCCTGTTGAACTAGGCTATACCCTCTTCTCTAAGATGTACACAAACGACTGGACGTCCAACGAAATCTCGCCGGAACACAACGTCTACACTTACGACGACATGCGCTGCGGAAGCGTCTACCACATCTACGTGCTAGCCCACAATCGAGTGGGGAATGGTTCACCTAGTCCTATCCTAACAGTAAGCACCAAAGGTGGCCCTCCCCAACTGCCCAAAGAAAAGGAGTTCCTCGTCGCAAACGCAACAGCCCTTCAATTAAATCTATACAACTGGCCCAATGGCGGATGCGTCATTTCGCAATTTTCTATATCATACAAAGCATTACTAGAGGATAAATGGACATTGGTCTCGAATAGCGCTTCAGGGGAGAATCTCATCATACACAATCTTGAACCGGCAACTTGGTATCAGTTACGGATCACTGCCCAGAATGATGCTGGGAAGGCGGATGGGTTCTTTAATATAGCTACAACCACTTTATCAGGAGGTAATTTTTAGTTAAATTAAATTCTTAGGAGATAAATATAAATTAATGTGATGATGATTTACGAGCAGAACATATCCCACCACCTCCAAGTCTAAGTAAAGCGGAAGTAACACCAGGGGGAGCTTTCTATAAGGAAACCTATTTCATTATACCTGTTGTTGTAATAGGATTGATTTTAACTTGTGTTGGATTACTATGGTTCAAAATGTTTAGCAATAGAAGGTATACCATCAATTTTGGTACACCTTCAATTGTTCTACTTTAAAACCATTTTTGTTAGATTGGAGGTTGAAAATCGTCCCAGTGAAGAACAACTTGCAGAAAAAACCGCCAGTGAAAAGGAAAACCGTAGAAATATGAAACAACAGGTTTACACTTCATCTCCCATGAAGTGTGATAAACAATTGAGAGATGATGCTTCCGGGATGTACGAAATCAGCCCATATGCAACTTTTAGTGTCACAGGGAATAACAGAGCTGTCACCACTTCCTCCTTGGACTACACCATGCAATTTAAGACTTTTGGACACATCGAAGAAGTTGAAAACTACCCGAAAATGCGAAGTGGGAAGCATAGCTGGCATAAATCACAACGATACTACAATAATGAAGGTAAGTATTAAAAGGTGATACAATTGGTCCAAAAATATGTGTTGAGGGTTTTCCACAGCGGCTACAGTATCACATGAAAACCGTATGAGATGCGCACGTGCCCTAACCAGAGGTGATTCCGAATCGGACGACACGAGTGGATCCCCATGCGCGGAGTTCCCCGGCGGGTCCAACTACAGGGTACCGGTAAAGGCGGCAACGCC
Source organism: Dalotia coriaria (assembly GCF_025399875.1). Classification (NCBI taxonomy): domain Eukaryota; kingdom Metazoa; phylum Arthropoda; class Insecta; order Coleoptera; family Staphylinidae; genus Dalotia; species Dalotia coriaria. The sequence continues at coordinate 6,169,969 of NW_027045450.1, forward strand.
TCGTGCCGGTGAGCTCCCCCCGTCACGGCCAGGATACACAGGTTACGAAACCTTGCTCGTTGCAGATCTCTTCCGGCGCGACTCGAGCACCGAATCCAACGATATCTCACCACCTCCGGAAAGACGCCTCACCCCGCGGCACGTTGGAGGTGGGATGCAACAACCGCAAGGGCGGAAACACCATCGACCTACGAGCACCAGCAGGTAGCCAAGGTACCTTTGGTTTCCTTTAGAAAAAACAACCCAGACTTAATCACATCCTGAAAATTCCTTCAGAGTCCTGTAAAAGTCTGTAATTGATTCTGGTTTACAGCGGTGAGGAAGAGATCGAAAGGATATTAAGCGAAGGCGCTGCCAATTTCAGCCTTCAACCCCCGATGAGGTTCTCAGATAGTCGCGAGCTGTCCGAGGCGGAGTGCGATCGCGATGTCAAGATGGCGAAGCTGCCCGCCGAGCTCGCCACCATGCTGGCCAGGTAGTAAGCCCCCAAAAACCTCTTAGGAAAAAGCCTAGTTTGCTCACCCCGATCATGCACCCACCCACATCACGACGCACACCTGCAGACATCGTGTGTTCAACATATTCGCATTTGCGCGTTTCAGATATCAGGAGCGCAAAGAGCAGGAACACAGAGAATTCTCGATTAACGTGTAAGCCGAAAAGACTGACTGGCAGCCAAATATTCGTGTGTCAAAACACATTACACGTAAACACACATACAAATAAATACACTCTACAGATACGATTATAATCATCATTATTATATTACGTATTATATTAATATTATATACATGGATCTTTAATAAATACGTTCTGTTTGTATTTCGTGTTTGTGTGTGTGTGCTTCCCAGAAATTCCGACGAAATAGATTTTCTGATTGTTGCGAAACGGAAATTGCGGAAAATCTTGATTTTTACGCTTGGACGGTGTACAAGTGAAGCAATAAAAAATGAATAATTTTTTACTCAAGGTAAGGAAGCGTCAGTCAGGCAGAATAGTCGAGTTGAAATTACAAAATTTACAAGTTTGATCTGCAGTTAAAAAAATTGCTAATTTAGCAAATTATAAAAAAATACAAAGTACACAATCTTTAGGAGTTGTTCTAAAGTATTTCCCAAAGTGATAAACAATTAAAAATTTGGTTGATAATAAAACAATTATCTGGCTATCATAATTTGGAAAGAAAACTAAAATCGGATGACTAGTATAGGAAATATTTTAAATTTAAAAACTTGTTTAATTTGAAATTTCCAAAATTGTAAAAAAACTTAGGATTTTGGAATGCAATTTAAAGTGATTTAAAGTCATTTTAAAAGCTGAAATTTAACAACAAATAAAAGAAGGATTATTCCTCTTTAACGGCCTGTAAATAATAAAAACAAATTTTATTATATACTGGGTGTTTCGCAAAATTTATAAAAATTTTCAATACTTTTTTAAACAGTTGCTCAGAAATATTTCTAGTGTTTAAAAATATAAATAAATCTATACAAACTGTATAAAAACTTTTAATCTTCTAACAATAAAAAATTATAATGATTGAATAAAAACTTTGGGAGATACAAGCAATTTTCAAAATTTAATCCGGATTTCTTTTATCCATGTGATTATAAAATGTAAAATCATGCTTAGATCCAGATCAATGATGAAATATTGACCCGAGTGCCAAGGATGTTGTTCAGTTCGCTCACGCTCGTAAATCAATTTCGTTTTCTTTCGCATTGCGTGGCCAAAGACTTACTAGTTAATAATAATTTGGTAGCATTTGCGTAACGCCGACCGTGAGGACGATACACGAAAGTCTTCGACAACAATAGGCGATAATTTATTAGCGCACGCCAGATGCAAAACGTGAGGTCGCTCAGGTAGGTTTATTTTTATGTAATTGCTTTCAAATCTAGGTTTTTGTCATTTTTGACTTAAGCCAGGTTGCTAAGTCAAAATTTGTTAGCAGGCGCTAAAATTAATTTGCGATTAGAAAGGAAGGAAGCAAGCATGAGCAGCACAACACATGAAGGCGTTGGTCGGCGTTTTATGTAAGTGGTCTGTGAGTGACTTAAGTCCGAGCTGCAACCTTTGCACAACTGCGACCAGTGTTTTAGGGAGAAAGACCGCCGACCAAGGTCTCGAAGTGAATGCAAAACTCTCCAACTCAAAGTGTGAACTAGACTTAAGTCTTATGCGACTCATAGACCTCTGGTGGGGAAAAACCGCGCGCAGCAAAAGTCTTCGGTGAGACTTTGCGCCTAGCTCCCGCCATATCGCCACACCACGACGACGTCGTCGCCTGCGAAAGGCGCACGTTTCACTTAAGAACCACTTTTGAAGAAACCGCCGACCCAGTCAGCGCGAGCCGCACGAGTCCGCGACATCGCAACGCGCACCGCAGAACGCGCGTTCACCGCAGTCACATTTGGGGAGAATTTTCATGTTCCGCGACCGCTTGATGGGGAAGTGCTTCTAGCTCCTGCGTGTGACCCAAAAAAAAACCAACCCGATTTTCTCGCCACGACTTGGATTAATTCTACTAATTCCGAAAGATTCGCGCGCAACACTCTTCATCATGTTGGTGGTGACTACTCGTGGCACATTTGTGCTCTTGGTGGCAGTTCTCGGTAAGTACCTACCCCAAAACACACACATGAAGAAAACTTAAGTAAGCTGCGCATGCGCAGTGCGCTGGAAAAGTATTCCGCACACTTTCGGAACACACAGAACATGGCACGTGAAACGTGAAACTCTGATGCGCGTGTTTGTTTATTTAGACTTAGACTTTCAATCGCAATCGTAACTTATTGTGGTGCTGCGGTGGTTTCGTTTCACTTACGCGCGCGCGCACTCTTTAATCAGAGCATGCACAATTACCAAACCGCCGGCGCGCATATTAAACAGCCGAAAATGCGCGCCGAGGAGAGTGAAACCATTAGAAACCTATTTAATTCATACTTACACCAAACCGGAAATTCCGGTTTGTGCCTGAATAAATATTGAATATTTTTACATATCAACAAAATGCGCGAAATTTGCACTTAACTTACATTAAATCACTCTACTAAGTAGTCTTAAGTCGTTGCAGCAAAAGTAGAAAGCAAGGACAATCGATGAGTGTGAAACGCAAAAAATATCTTGATCGCCATATGCCAAGGCCGCTGGCATCCTCCGGCAGCAGAAAAAAATCATCATCAATACCTACACTTAATAAATTCGAGATCGCATTTTTGGATCATCAGGAAATTAGTGCATTTATTCGGTGGCATCTTATGTTTTATGCCTACAATAAACATTTAACGAGCACGATTCGCTGATCAATATTGACTTTCGATTGACCATGAATATCCAATACCGTCCGTGACATTTACAGAAGCGACAGCGGCGCGAGCCACAAATTATTAACTTAATTACAGTTTACGTTTGTGAATGATGTTAGGAACGCACCCAATTTATTATTATTAAACTTCACGGGTGCGAAATCCGGTTCATTGAATTCATGACTTAACTTAAGTAAATTACTTAATTCATAATGGAAGTTCATTTGCACGGAAGTGATAATATTATGAACGGAATGCAGATTCCTGCCAATCCTAACTATTCTAACCTCAATTCAATACCCACATGAATCGAAGGGCGACGTGTATATTAACATAAACATACGTGAATAAAATTAACATACAATCACTGCTTGCAATGTGTCAAAGTCGTAAATCATCACTAAATGCAACTAAAACATAGTCAGCTGTAGAAATCTAATGTTACTGCAAGGTCGTTGGTAAAAATCTTAAGTCACCAATTTTAAGTTTTCGATTCGATGATTTTGTGTCACAATTTGGAAGGAAATGCAGTTATATTTTGTTATATCATCGATATAATTTGATGGAAACATCTGTAACATTTCGCAATAACAATTGTGCAATAATTATAACCTCTGTAATATTTGCAAGAATAAATAATATACAATTTTTTTCAAATAACATGAGAACAAAAAATGAAAGAAACCAGAAATTGTGCAGCACGAATGCAACAAAAATTAAAATGAATTAAAATGAATGCAAGGTGAACAAGTTGCAGAATAAATATTAATATTATTATTAATAATAATAATAATAAGTAAAAATAAAATGGAAATTTTATTTAATCGCGGACATTTTGAATATGTTGAAATATTCCCAGCGTCTTCAATATTTATCGTCTTGATTGTTTCAAGTTAAGTTAACTTAAGTTAAGTAACTTTAATGACGGCGATGAAGCGCACGAAACAAAACTAAATAAAGTGCGAAATGCGAAATACATAGACGAAACGAAATAAATAATTATCCCAAGAAGAAGATTCTCATGCTTACGCTCGGATGACGGCGGTGATGAAATCCCTGAGTTATATTATAGGTTATGTTGATGTTGATGTTGACACATGAAGTGTTACGGTTGCCTACGGCTGAATTAGAACCAAACTACCAAATTACGTACGCATTTAAACTCGACTAGACTCAGCCTCGCAAAAGTAATTAAGAAATTATTTAATAACTTACATAACCTACATCTTAAAAAACATATATTTCTAATCAGTTTAATTCCAATTGACGTTAATTCGACGTGTGGGTGAATTAAATTAATTCGCAACTGAATTTAACGGGTTTAATAGTACGCTTTTACTTTTCTGTGTCTGTGTTTGTGCATGGACACAGAGCGCGGCCTGAAAAAATAAAGTGAATTTAATTGAATGCACGAATTCGGATCATTCGGATTATTCTGTCGAATTGCGTCAGCGCGGGTAATATAAAACCACATATATGGAACAAAAAGGCGAGTAAGTGCATTCGAGCGTGTACGCGCGTGCGCGACTTCCGGGTTGTGGAGATATATTTGGATGGTGGTGGTGGTGGAGGTTTGCCTTCGAAGGAAAACCGGCGTCAACAAAGCAGAACACAAATCGACCGAATTCGAGACCGGTAATTAAACTAAAACTCGTTTCAAATCAGTGGGGTTTTAATTCGATTGCGGTTAGAAAGAAAACTAGGTATTTGGATTATTTTTTTAGGTTAAATCAGATTAGACTAGAATTTACTCTCATCTCAATACAATATAAAAAATTTTTTCTTCTAAAATTTAAAATTATTTGAGTAATTACTCGATTGCCACACAAATTTTCCACTTACGTTGCAACAAATGCTGCATGCGAGTAAAATCTCCTTCGTGATGAGCCGTCACCGCCAGCGTGCACACACCGTTAGGCGACGTCTCACTTAATTACAGGATTACGGCGCTAATTAAAATCGAATCATCGGCGATTGCGCACCACATTGCACCGCAGCGCATCAACCAACACCTAACCTAGACGCGTCGCCGGCGGGCACAAGTTTACGACGCGAGAAAAACACTCCTAATGAATCATAACCTCAACACTGCAGCGTGCGTTGCGCAAGTGATGCGCAACACAACGCAAACACATAATCAACGTGTGATACTTGGGCAATAAATATAAACGTCGCATGTAACCATTGTTGTCATAACGGTGCATTTAATTCAATTTGCTAATAGATGGCGCACAGATATAACCTCAAGTCAACTCTACTAAGTAGTGCACCCACCTGAAATCGTAAACCTCGCTCAACTTTACGACGGCGTTATTATGTGCAGCGAGTAAAGTAAAGTCGATAAAACCCCGAGCTGAAAAAAATTAATTGATAAAATTTACGAGCGATTTCGTTCGGATATCTTTCTCCGCGAATAAATAAAATGGTGCGCGGTAAACTAGTTTTTTTTTCTAAACCAGTGTATGACATAAGAGTGCGTTCAAGCGTTCATAGCTCAACATATAAAATGTCCCAAGAGTTACAAACAAAAATCAAAAAGTAAACAAAATAAAAATTTAATTTTACGATGAAAAAACACTCTGTATGTTTAATATTGATGAATAAAAATAAAATCAATATTTCACGATAAAATTCATGCTCTAAATTTATATAACTTGATATTTTATAACAACTAGTTTTTGTGTGTTTTGAATTTTGGTCGATTATGCTAATGAAAGGTGCGGTTTGAGTTATTGTTGCTAACAATAACAACAAAAAAAAACGAAATTTATTAAATCTGTATCAGAATTCACATCAGAGTTCAAAATCCGGCAAAAACCGACAAGGTCGTTTAGTAAACCCGAAAAAAAACATTTTAACAACATAAACACACGAAAAATAATATTTTAACAATTTTTTAACACTACAATGATTAATTTCCAAAAATTAAAATTAAAACTCTAACGGTAAAAAGCAAAGCACGCACATTAAACTTTACGGTTAAATTTCGTCGCTGAAAGTGAAGTTTAAATTATTCGAATTTTGACTGACGGTAATTATGCTTGTGTAATTACCAGACGGCGTTCAATGATGAACATTAATGCCATGCTCAAATACACAGTACTTATTTACTAAACATTCAACAAACACGAACGCGTAAAAATTCTGTCTGTTGATGAAATAGACTAATAATAATCAAAAAGCGGGTGCGCGCGCATACACGCACGCAATTTCAGTTGCCTAGCACGCCTAATTGCGCGCCTTATGTAACCGGCAACGCATTGTTGCGACTGCGTTGTCTGCGTTTGCTTTGTGTTTAGCACGCTTTAATTGTTGCTTTTTTTCTGGTTTCTGCCGTCTTCTTCGGCGTGCACTTGCAACGCTGAGCAGGTGGAATTCGTCTCTTGTGTAGGTAGGCTAGACCAAACATCGTTGTTGTTGTTGTTAATTCGTCATTCAATCGGGAACAACGAACGCGAATCGCTTTCTATTTTCCGCGAGCTACTCGAGCATCATCTTCAAGCGCATTGAATGTCGAAACGTAATCAAACACACCGATAAATTTATTTGATTTGAGGTTAAATCTTATAGGTTAGAATGAAATAACCTAGCATAACCTGGCAATTATCAAAGTGCTAAGTGTGGCGAGTATGTTTTACGCCACAATTTAATTATTTACACCTTAATTTTAAGCAAATCTTCGCGAATTCTTACAAAACATTAGAGGTTTAATGCCTCTCGACGCGAAATAATAAGTTTCTCATCGTGAATTTCACATTGCACAATCATGCGCGCCGAATGCAAATGCCATTACACTCCAATTGCGATTACGATGATTATTACATCTGGCGTTATCGTCAGACGCAAAGAATTTGTTTAAATTTGTTTTTTTTACCTCATGAAAAATCGACTTGAACTTTGACTGATGATCCTAGTGTACAGCTAGGTTCACAGTCTCCTAGTGAAAGTGATGCATGACGAACCAGAAGAACAACGACTACGACTACGAAAAAAAACTAACTAGAAGATGAATAAAAATAGCTGCTTCCTATGTTATGGAAAAATATGCTTGGCGCAGAGTCGTGATCTCGTGCTTCTCGTTTCGCATCAGATAAACAACAAGCCCTGGCGAAATATTTTAATACGCAGAGGAGATTTCAATCTGATGCTGTTTTCTCGTTGATTACGAAATGTGCATAAGTACATAAATACTCAAAGGAAAACATTTAGAAAAACAAAGGAGCTCCGCCCATTTTTATACTGCGCATGATTGAGCAAAACCAATCGCTGTAGAGTAAAAAAGGCGGAGCTAATTTAACACTTTCTTGGTTTTCTCGCGCAGAAGAAAACGAAATTAAAAATAAAATCGAAGTTAACCGCAGAAAAACGTTCGCTTATTAAAAATGGAATAATAACCTAATGGTTTAATGAAATAATGCTCTAATTAAATAATAATGCGCCGAACGTTTTCGCTCGTAAAATTTAATTGTAATTTTCGCTCGATTACAAAAACTACAGCAAAAGTGTAGAAAAATATTGCAATAGTTGCACAAATTGTTATGATATGCAAATATACGCGCGCTAATTGGCACCTCGCAATTGGGAAATAATTGCCAGCGCTGCAAAACGAACATAATTAACGCTTAATTCGGTTAATTCTTCAATTTTAACCGAGAAAAAAGTGAAAAATCGCGCACGCACCTAATACCCCAGCAGGCCAAAGCCTGGAAGCCCATATTAAGTCATAGAAATATAATTATACAGTGTGTTTAACCTGTAAATATTACTTTTCTTTCATGCGGCGCGAAAAAATCCAATACGGAAAACACTTCGTGTCGATATACGTCTTGTACTACTAATCGTAAACTGGTTGCAACCATTTACGAGCTAAGCGCACATTGATAGCTATCGTCTGGCCGAGCTGTGAGCAATTAAGAAAACTAGGTTTTTGCCGGTCGTGCTCGCCCCAAGCCGCAAAACAATTTTAAACAATTGCGAATCGAATTGAATCGAAAACGCAGATGTCGCAATCATCGCAACGCGCCGCGGTCGAAATGAAAAATGCAAAACACACCGCCGCGACAAAAAGGCAGGCAGCACACGCGCAGACAGAGCGCTGCGCTGGATATAATAAAGTCGCTAATTAGTTTGCGCATTCCGCAATTTCATTTCGCAGTGACAAACGCGGCGCTAGCGAGAATTGGACTTTCACTAGTTCGGACCAAAACGGTGATTTGGAAAAAATGCACTAACAAACAAACAAATGAACGAATCTAATATCACAGGCGAAGTAGACTATTGAATAGACGCAACAATGAAAGTCGGTTGACATTTATTTGCGTTTTGGCGGTGACTTTTACTTTTGTTTCGGTCATTAAAATAAAAGAGTGATAATTTGCGAAAAACTATTAAACCAAAACGAAATTTCAGTAAAAATTATTTTAGTAAAATGTAAAAAAATTGTTTTCATTCTTAAAATGTGATAATTTATGAAATTAAAGTTCAGAGCTCCGCCTACTCTATACTGCGCATGTCAGAGAATGACCAATCAGTGTATGGCAAGTTGACAGAACAAAACTAACCTTATTTTCGCTAAAACTTAAAAAATAATAAATTACACTTGTTTTAATGAGTAAAAAAGTATTTTTTGGGAAAAAATGAATCAAGAGCTCCGCCTACTGCATTCTGCGCATGTCAGACTAAAGTAAAATAGCTTAAGATAAAGGGGTGGAGCAAATTTACCAAAATTTCATGTAAAATATAAGAAAAAATATTTTTTGATTGTGGGCGAAGAAATCAATTTTCTCTCTCAATAACTCTCAAAATCCACGAAATTTACGAGCATGCATTATGCTAATTTCTTGTAATTCGAAATTGAACATTAAGCGAGAGTAAACAACGAACAAAAACGCAGGCGCGCATGACGGGCATTACTCAATAGGTCAATGCAGAAACGAGGCATAATCGACCTGCTTACCCACCAAGTGAAGATGAAGATGAAGACTAGATAGACCCGCGGTACTCGTGCAAGCAAATATCCGGACAAACGTCGTCCTCCACAAAACCAAAGAGATGAAGAAAATCCCGAAAGCAAATCCAAATCAGAATCACACTCACGATTCCAACTCTTTTTACATAACCAACAATCTAGGTATATCTTCTAAAATATGCGGGTAGAAAATAAAAACATGGGCAGAACCATAATGCAATGATTAATTGCGTTTTTGCTTATTAAATTAGCAAATATACGCCACGTGAAGAGCACGGGGAATCGAGTTGATGGTCGTTTACATAATTTTTCAAGCGACGAGCAAGTGCGACTCTCGTCGCTGCGACCAGCGACGTCACAAACGTGATTAAAATTACATAATGTGATGAAGCGACGAAGTACGCGCCGTCTTCGCGTCTAATAAATACCACGAGGTATTATTAACATTTATCGATTCGGCAATTATTCGCATCGCGAATGGATCAAGAAAAATACATAAAAATGCATTATGTAAGCTAAATTATGATTGATTCAAAACATAACTGACATTTCATCACAAAATTATGTATTTTATTGCTATTAATTGATAATTGTGGTTAAAAACTTACATTTTGTTGTCATAAATTCATAGATGGCGGTAGTAGACCCATATTTTCTGAAAATAAAATTTTAACATTAAAAAACTTAAATTTCATAAAATTCAGGTAATTTTAAGGCTTGTTTATACAATCACGATCGAACTATTTACTTCAGCGCATGCGTAATCGTCTTAAATTTATTCCGCGCTTAGTTTCTCATCATTGATGGGCACAGCTCCTCGTTAAAGGTCACTTTCAAAGACTCGCTTTAATTTCAATCCCATTCAGTGCAATCTTCATCTTTGGTTGATTTTTTCCACTTCTAAAGTTACTTATGTTAGTACAGATCTAACGCAAATATCTCACATTGCGCAATGCGATGCGCACATGCAATTAAGCCAGCCGGAGGGTATCACACCAAGAATGGAATGCTCACGTCATGTCACGTTGAAGATCGCGTCAGGAATTTATTAGGAACGTTGTTGATTTAGTAATTTTACAATAATTATACAATTTAAGTCGTTCGGACGCATCTAGAGTGATGAATTGCACTGGGAGCTCCGCCTACGTAAGTAGTGCGCATGCGTAAGTGTATTAGGAAATCGTAACTCAAGGGGCGGAGCATAAATCACAATATTTTAACGTTTTTGACTTTATAATGTGAAATATGAGACTGATTTATACCTCGCATGTCATTCATAATAAGATACAACCAAGCGAACGGTTGTCGCTTGGCGAAATAAATTTATTAGCCCGAATAAACGCACGTATCTACGAGTCTTGTGTCCAGTGCCCAAAGTGTGCGGAACAAACTACTGGTATGTGTGTGCTCCAGATATAATGGCCGTTCGGTTCGCTTTCACCTTTCATGAAAAGTAAGAGTCCGCATACATTAAACGGTCGCTCGTTTTAATAACCATTATGCCGGCGGCTTCTAACGTTTCTTCCGTTTTCAATATTTTATTTGTTTTTTGCCAGTCAAAACACGACAAAGCAGTAAAAACACTCACGCAGAGCTCCGCCCACTGGTCAGTACTAAAGTATGACGTTGTAATTACCCAGTGGGCGGAGCAAAATAAACTAAATTTGTGTGTATTTCGAGTAATTTCATATTTTTATAAATTTTTTCGAATTGAAATATTTACTACGCACCTGGATAATGTGATTGTGTATAGAAAACTTCCCGATTTGCATTATATTATTCCGCTGTTACGTATTCTCGCACTGGCGAGATGGCTATCGCGTGCACGACGAATAATTTAGTTCCGGACAGAATCCATTACGCGTAAAAATAACGAGCGCGTAAGTGAAATTGAAACAATTCGCGGTAATTAAACTAAACGAAATCGAAATAAACGAGGAAATGGTAATTGTTTACGGGTTACGGTTTCACGCGCTTTTAAATGATGTTTAAACAATGTTAAACACTAAAATATTTAGTGAGAAGAGTGAAATTACACTGTGGGAGCTCCGCCTATACAACTTAACCAAAAAAATTATTCTGCGCATGCGCAGAGATAAATAAACGGAGCAAAAACACAAAAATTTCAAAGAATCATAAAAAATATGAGAATAAAATGATATTTGGATGCATTTGGCAAGAATAACGAGAGTAAAATAGTGAAAATATACTGTGGGAGCTCCGCCTACATAAGTCAACTACAATTAAACACGCGGCGCATGCGCAGAGACAAGTAGGCGGAGCAAAAATACAAAAATTTCAGAAAATTATAAAATATATGAAGATTAAATAATATTGCATGCATTTGATGTGAAAAACAAGAGTAAAACAGTGAAAATATACTCTGGGAGCTCCGCCTACATAACCCAAAATAAACTAATCCCTTGACGCATGCGCAGAGACAAGTAGGCGGAGCAAAAACACAAAAATCTCATAAAAACTCCACAAATAAATATCAAAAAGCAACAAATATATAAGTTTATCATCCAAACTGGGTCCATTTGACGTGAAGAGCGAGAGTAAAGTTCTTCGGCGTGCCACTTTACGCGTGCCGCTGTCCCACATCCCACATTTCAGCGATCGCGATCATAAGCCGCCAGCACAAACTTGTTTCGCATCTGTCGTCTGCGAGTGCAGCCACACAACGCGCCTCGAGGAGCGAAATAATCGTCCCGGGAGCAATTACACTCGCAAACATTCTAAACCTCACCGACACAACCAACAACAGGTAAAACGTGAATTGCGTTTCACTCGAAAAGATTTGATAGGAAAATTTTACGCATTTTTTTTCAACAAGTTTCGAGTATAAAGTAAAATCTAGGACAGGAAGTAAGTCAGCCACATCCGATACATCGTGAAGAAATAACCGTCATTCTTGACACATACGCATTCAAGATGCGCAAAGCCATTAACCCAATAACCTTTACTAATTGCTTTATTAGCAAGTGTTTACATTTTTCAATCAAAACCAAACGGATTATATAAACACGCATTGTGTGCTGCCTATACACTCATATTTTTTCAGCGTGACATTTAAATGACAATGTGTGAATTTATCGCGCGTTGCCATATTCGGATGTTGAATGAATAAATAATTTTACATAACCTCAAAGAAGCACAACCCTTTTCAACGCTCTGCGATGTATTTATGGTTACTTTTCAATTACAGTAATTACATTGAATTATTAAAGCGCGCCCTTTCGGTGTAAAGAGCAGGCAAATAATAAATTTCGCAAGCTTTGTAGGAGCTTTCAAACGTCGATTTATTGCACGATGCGCATTGTAGGCGTTTGTAAGTTATAACCGGCGAAGATGTCATGAGACAAAAGTTGTTTGTGGAAAAATAACAAAAAGCAAACTCTGTTAACAGGTGGACGCCGCCGCCATGTCTTGTGTTTGCGGGCGAAACGCAAAGCGGACGTCGGCGAGACATTATTATTTATTCTTCTCTAGACGTGTGTACTTAACTTTAACTTATTGCTATCTACGCTTGTTTAGTTCTTCGTTCGATTCTTATTAATAGACTTTGTGTTGTTATGCCAGCGAAACAAGTTTTTGTTTTGTGAAGGTAGAGAAGAAAAAACAAGCGAATCAATTAAATACTTAAATGTTACTTGTTGTTACGGGTTTCTGTATTATCGACGCGGATTTTCATTCTTTTAAAATTAATAACAGCGTGAACAGCATTTGAAGTCTTTGTTCGTGGTTTGACATTTCGAGGATCATAAAGCAAATAAAACAATTGCGACTCATCATTGCACCATCACATTCTAGATTTCTAAAAATAATAATAATTGAATAAGTCGTTATTACAAAAAGACATAAAAATTTTAAGAGTAGTTTAAGTATTGAAAAAGTTTCCGGGTATAAAAAATAATTTAGTTTTTACTTTAATGTGGTATAACTGTGAAAAGTAATTAAATTTTGTAGTAAAGTGAAGTAATATAGTTAATACATTCTATTATTTATTATTGAAGGGGATTTAGTTAGATTTTAATTAAAAATGGCTGAGTTATAACCTGAAATAATAAAATTTATGTTGAATTAACTTTAATATTCCATAATTCAGATAGAAAAATATAAATTTGATAAAATTTTGTAAGGAAAAACGTGTTTTATAAAAAGTTTTATATTCTTGTAAAATTTTTATCTTGTTGCTATGGAATTGATAAAGATACAAGTTGTTAAATTTAAAAAATATTAAAAAACTGAATTTGAATGCTTAAATCACAAAAACTAAATAAAATTTTTCCATAAAAATTGTTTCATTATGGAAATAAACAATTTAAATATGTTTCATAGAAATTTGATTCAAATCCAATAAAAAATGGCAAAGTTATAGCTCAAAACAAATAAAAAACAAAATTAGATTTTGATCTAACATTTACATTTAAAATAAAAGATTATTAGATTGTAAAACAAACTAAGAAATTGTTGTTATTTTGTTATTGCTCATCACAATCTGATTTCTAAAAATATATTTTAAGATCAACGATTAAAAGTTCAATATTACCATTTAATAATGAGTTTCGTCCTTTTTAAGTTGTGGGTGGCTATAACATTAAAATTTTGTACAAAAAATACTTTCACCGAACCACAAATCGACATCAATACTCTTTTTTTTTGTTGTTGCGATTTTTTGCTTTCACTTAACTAACCATATTTTCAACTATCGTCAAAATTTAAACACGACGATCACGAATTTTATTAACGTATTGGTTTCCGGCCGACAAAAATAACAGATAATTAAGATTCGAAACATCTTATTACGGTTACCTACTTTTCGAAATAAATAATAATTTTATACTTATCATCTGTCGTCACCCAAATCGTTTCAAACATTTTATTGCCTTAAGATATATTTTTTTCAAAACGTTTTTATTATTATCTTAGGTAAACGTCGGATACGTTTCGAATAAATTGGAATATATTAATTAAAAGAATGAAACTTTAATTATTCTAAGCTGTAATTAAAAAGCAATAAACATCTTCCTCATCGTGTCGTCTCGGCTAGGGATCTTTGTGTTTTCTTTCGTGTGTGTTTTGTGTGGAGTAATTTAGTATATCGATGAAAGCTACAAGTAAATAGCTTTCATTTTTTACGGTTTTACTTTCGAGGAAAAATTCGTTGAAATAATTAGATTCACTATTAATAAATTGTTTAAGAAAATCATAAAACATAATTATAATTAAAAAATATTTTATGTTAGTAGATAAAATTTTGTAATCTAATTTTATTTTTCTTGTTTCAGGTGAGTTTTAAGCCAATTATCATAATTTCCTATTTTCATGGTGAGTACACCAGCAAAAGTTCATCAATCAATGCATGTACAAAAAAAATAAAAACAAGAAAGTCTTTATTATGACTTAAAAATGTGTGCAGGATTAAGTAAGCTGCGCATGCGCAGCAAAAAAGATAGATTTGAGTCATATTTAATGGAAAAACGTCAAAATATTAAAATATTATTGAAGAAATACAACAAAAAAGTCTCTAATATGATTAAGTAAGTTGCACATGCGCAGCATAAAATATAGATTTAAGTCATGCTTAATGGAAAATGACTAAAAACATAAAAAAATCTTATTTATAGCATATTAAAATATGATTTTTAATATTTTCGCATTGTGCTTGCGCTTGAGTGAACGGTAAATGTCACATGTTCTTTCTCCGTCCGCAAGGTCGTTCATGGTTATTACGTATTACACGTACGTCCGCTTCGAGCACTGTCACCGGCCGACTCATTATAATTACACTACACTACATACATTCACACCGATACCGGAATAATTTGTATACGCGTGTACGACATTCGACAATAAGCGATTGTGATGGCGATTACGTGCGGATTCACTTTCACTGCCTACCGTGCGCATGTTATGTTACAGAAACACACTGACATCGAATTAGGAATTCACCAAACGCGCAGCAAATTGAACAGAAGAACACAAAAATACATAGTTTACTCGTAGCTGTGTATCGAAAGAGAATTGAAGCATTCAAGCATTGAATTTCGGGAGGAAAATAAAAAAAAAAGCAGCGCGCATAATAGAAGCATGCAGACAGTAAACACAGATAATGCTAGGTTATTTAATCGCAAATTGCGATGCAAGGTATTGGAGTACGCAGACAAGTATGCGCAGAGAGCACGTAATATAGGTTATGTTGGCAATAACATGCCGAAAAAACAGCCGTAAACAATGAAATGTGAACAGGGTAATCATCCAAGCGGATAATAACGCGTGTATTTAAGTAAATGTTAAAGAATGATAGAATGTAAGAGCGGTAAAAAATGCTGGAGTAATAGATGAATGTGTTGCGCATGCGCAATGTTAAGTGACGCATGTGGGCGGAGCAAAATTAACAAAAAATTGAGAAAATAGAATTTTTGTAACTTTAAGGTGGAATATTTCATAAACTAGATAAAATATTAAAAATTTAAAAATATTAGGGTGAAAAGAAATAAATAATTAACTGTGAAACT
Source organism: Dalotia coriaria (assembly GCF_025399875.1). Classification (NCBI taxonomy): domain Eukaryota; kingdom Metazoa; phylum Arthropoda; class Insecta; order Coleoptera; family Staphylinidae; genus Dalotia; species Dalotia coriaria. The sequence goes on from NW_027045450.1 coordinate 6,185,766, forward strand.
AAATTTTGTGTTATTTTAAGAAAAAGGGCGGAGTTATGTGCAAAAACATTAAAAAACTAATATTTTTATGAAATTTTAAGTTTGTTTAACAATAACTCAAGCTATAAGCAAAATTTTAATAAAATTTTAACGTAATAATATAAATAATTTATAAATCTATGTACATTTTACATTCTGTTAAAATAACTTTAAGGATGACTAAGTTATAACCTCAAAACGTAAATAAAATCATTAAGATATTAAGTATTTTAGTTTGTCATGCTTTAAAACTTAATTTCCTCCAAAACTTTTTGCATTAGACTAATTAAATAAATATTTTATACCCTTTCAAAAACACTAATTAATTTGCAAGACAAATCTCGCAGTAAATTTCAAGTTATTAACTTCTGCGGTTTACAAAAGCCAACAAAATTTAATAAAAACCCACGAAATTACGTCTCATATAAACGTATATATTTAGACATAATGAGAATGTGAATTAAATTTGAATCAACTATGTGCAACATGTGCAACACCGAGTGTGAAATCGAGCGAGCACCATAAAACGATGAAATTGTCTAAGTTACAATTACACGAAACTCCTATAGAGCTATCGCTATATTCATATAGAATGCGCATGAAAGAATAGAAAATTCTTCACAGCAACACCACAGACATATACACACACCCTTGCGCAACAAGTTGTAGGCGTTCGCTGGCGGCACGTTTTGCTGCTCGATTTCGCCGCGAAGGACCTTGATACGAATATGTCGCAACAATGAAACGCGCACGTTCGGAAAAGTTGCACACTCAAATCGGACGAACCCAAATCACCACTGTGATATGAACTAATAGATAACGAGTCAAAATAATAGACGAAATGAAGAAATTGGTGCAAAAAATTGCGCGAAGATCATAACGCACGACAAGGAATATGACTTAAGTCACACTTGCGCATGCAGCATATTTGCACGCTGGCTGCGGCTTTGTTCGGCGCCTGAGAAGAAAAGATAAACGTTTTGTAATTGTTGTTTCTAGGTGAAGTATGAAGTATGAAGTGTATGGCAACGCCTATTGAAAGTGTTTTAAGTGTTTTAAAGTGGTTTAAACAAAAGATTAGTGCGATAACTGGTCAAGATTCGTCCTTGCTCGCGCTCACCTTTAATTTTTTAATTCGATTTCTTTAATTGCTGTGAGCTGCGAATTTTGCAATGGAGCACGTAAATCATTTCAGCACATTTCAGCTGGAGGCAATTATTAAATAGTTGTAAAGTTTAATTAGCGCATTGTGAGTTGTGTTCGGTGATTGTCAGTTATTAACGGTAATTTTCGTGGCACGGAATCAACTTTAACATTTAGTGCAAGTTTTTTCTGTCTTAAATTAAACTTAAATTATATATATACTTAATGTTTAAGGTTAAATCTTTAAACTGTTATAACTTAAGTTCTAAAAGTACTATCGACTTGAATTTTGCGGTATTGTTTAAAGAATTTATTTATTTATAAATGGTAAAAATTTAAATAATTAATTGTTAAAAATAATTAAGTTATAGTCATTATAAAAGTCAAGATAAAATATGCTTTAAAACATGCTAATTTGTAATTTTAACCTCAAATATTTCATAAACTAAGTAATATTTTTTAACAAAATTTACAAGGATTAGAAGAAAGACTATTATTTTACATTTAGTAAAAATTTGATCAAATTTACTCGAAAAACAACCGAGTTATTGAGTAAAAACCGTAAAAAAATATTTTTCCGTATAAATCATAGTTTAAACTTTAAATTGTTATAACTAATGTTCTAAAAACACTATCGACTTGATTCCCTCGACATTATTTACTAAATTTATTTATTTACAACTGGTACAAATTTAAATAATTAATCATTAAAACTAATCAATTTATAATCATTTAAAGATAAAATATACGTCAAAATATGCAAATTTTTAACTTTAACCTCAAATATTTCCTAATCTACAAAATATTTTTAAACAAAATTAACACAAATTCCAGACAGACTATTAATTTAAATAAATTTAAAATTTGATCTAATTTACTCCAAAAACAACATAGTTATTGCTCTAAAAACTCTCTTGTTCCGCATAAATCGTGGGAAAAATACTCGAAAACAATTAATTTTAATTAATCCCAATCAATAAAATCACTCTAGCGCTTAATATGTTATAACCAAGTATGAACATGATATAGTAATTTAAAATTAAAGATAAATTACGGCCGTATTCTCGTGTTTTGCAAGAAAAAGGAAGCGAGACAAAAGAATCGAACGCAAACGCGCTCGAATCAGGATTTAATAGAGATTGTAAGGTCGTTGAGTACCACACCCAAACGAGTGGCGGCTGGCAACACGCATAAGTCCGAGCGTCCGCCGACGACGGCGAAAGAAAAATGTTATTAACGACAAGAAAGAACAAACAACAAACGAGCCACACGAGACACGCCGCGCTGGGCAGCAGAGAATGAGTTACACATATTACATATTCATACGTAATGACTAGCGGTAGAGTTACAGTTGAGGTTATGCAGCGCGACCTTGCAAATTTAATTTTAATTTAAACTTCCAACGCCAACATAATTATTACTAGGAACGAGGAACTTCTAAATTTAGATATTAATTCGCTTTTTTTATAGACAAAATTCATTAAATTGTTTGCCAAAAGAATTACTTGAATGAAATTTGAACTTTAAACGTAAATATCTCAATTATCATCCAAAATTTTTATAAAATTGTTTTTGGCATGTGTAGGTGGTTTAATTATCTGTGAGTAGTAATAATTTCATTAAATTATAAACAAAAATAATAAAGTTACAAAACAAAATGTAAAAAATTTCAATGTTTTGTGTGGATTTGTATGTTACTGCGCACTTTGTTAATTAATATCTCAGATTCCATTAGGAATTATGAAATGCAATTTTGGTACGATTTAAGATAATTAATTATCTACATGTTAAAAAACTTTCAACAAAAATTTATACAAAATGGCGAAGTTATAAACCAAAACATAACGAATTTCATGTTGCAATCTTAAAATGAATGAAATATTATTATACTTTGAAGTTTAGTAATTAATTAATCAAAAACCAAGAGGAATTTAAAAATATAATTTAGCAACAATTTATATCGCGTAATCTTCTATCATTGTAAAAATTTTAAGCTAAATTTGATTAAAAATGGCGACGATAGAAACAAAAAAGTAAAATAATTCAAAATCATTTTTAAAAATTATACAAATTCAACTTTAACAATTAATTTCCAAAAAACAATAACAAATTTTTTAAAAATTCTTTCTGAAATGTTTTTATCAACTTTTTAACTATACTCATAAAAAATTCCAAACAAATCCTATAAATAATAACAACGTTACAGTTCAATAACCAAACAAAAACCTTGCAATGATTTTTTCCAATCTGTTTACAGATTTCTTCAAGGAAATATAAACCCAACTCAAGCTGGTTTTAATAAGTTTCCAAATGATTTCGTCTAACTTATTCACTGCTCATTGACTTTCATTGACTTCGCAGCTCGAATTTGCCGATTTGCCACGTTATGCTATACGCGTTTATCGCCGTTCACGCTTTGGTTAATTACTCACTCGAATTATGCATGACTAGATACGAAAAGTGCGCTCACATTGAAAAACGCTCTTTCAAGATTTTCAACATCAACCGTCAACTTCCGCTGTTTTAATATTCGAAATAATTATATTTATACTCATTGCACTGATTGGAAATATCAAGTTATGAGCATACTTGTAAGATGCGCGGAAGTGGCTTAACTCGATAAGTCACTTTACTTTACTACTAAGAGTAAGAGTGTAAGGGGAGACATGATTTAGTTATGCTCATGTTTTCTTGTTTTCGTGTTTTGCGTTCGAAACCAATGCGCATTTGTTTTCGTAGTTTGTGAGTGTGCGCAGACGATTTAGGAAATTGGTGCGAGCACTTTCACTCGTTCCTTTCCTCATCGCGTTACGTGCGCGCCGGGCAATTTTTGCTCCGCATATTCAAATTTTCAATGCTCAACAATTGCACAATGTGACTTTAGGCAGCGTAAGTTAACTTAAACCGGCATAAAATTGCACCCGAACATAACCTAAGCTGACTTAACCTAAGTAATGCTACCGGAAGTAATAATTAGCGCATTTTCCAATTAGACATATTTCTAATCTTCAATGACCGGCTGAAAATGTTGAAATTGTTGAAATGTTAGAAAGTCACAACATCAATACACAAGAAAGTACCAGAGATGCGATGGTATCGACAACGCGCGCCGCCATGAAGAGATGTTCGCCTTGATATTATTACTTTTCTAAGCGTCGCGCCAAAGACACTAACGACGTTGATTAGATTGGATAGGCATGCAAATATCGCAAATATGCACGTATTACATTTGATTTTGCGCGCCGCACACTTTCGATCGCCATTTATTTCGAATCATTGCCATCGTGCCATGCAATTTAAATTAATAATCTTTCACCGTGGCGGCCATTTTGTTATGTGTGATGCATGTAAAGGCACAACAAGCCGAAGTAATCTTGGACGTAATTATAGGTTATGGGTGCAGGATAATTCAAGTGAAATTTTGTTCATTTGTGAATGACATTTTTTACTTTTTGGTCAATAACGACGTCATTTGTTGTTAGATTTTCATAAAATTTTCACCAGTTATTAACAATAAACTATAGAAAATAGTGGTAAAAAATAAAGTCGTAATTTATTGTTAATTTATGAGATATTTAATGTTAAAATCGAAGAAATATGAATTGAGGTGAAACTTTTTGATATTATTGGCAATAACTCTGCCATTTTGAATTTGTAATTAACTAAAATTTTACACAATATAAATAAATAAATTCTAAATCACAGATTAAATTTTCGTATTAAAATCAAATTTAATTTATGCATTATTAATTGTCAAAGATGAAACAGATGCACATTAAAACATTTTCTGTTTTAGAAATTTTACTTTCTTTTAACAAAAACCTCCGCCATTTTTATTTATATTTTAATCAAATTTTTACACAATCAACTTGAATAACCTACCAACACTTCTATAAAACTTTAAATTAAAAATTCTCAATATTTTGGCAGTAATTAATTATCAAAAATATAAATAAAATAAAAATATTTCAAACTCCACTACAACAATATTCCGCGCCATCTAATTTCATAATTATTCATTATCCACGCTGTGAATTACATAATCTAACATTGTTAACCCACAAACTGGTCTAACACCATAACGAATTTTTAACTTGCACTTAACATCCGATCCGATTCCACAAAATCTATTTCTTTTGTACGTTTGGCAGACAAAACACAACCTTAAACTTGATGCAATCGCAACATGGCCGCAATCGGCCGCCATCTTTTGTCTGCCATTGTTTCGTTTTCATTGGAATGCACTTTGCTTTCACCCTATATCGCGTGCGCGTGTGGCGCAAACGGAGCATGACATGCATTAAAACTCATTTAATTCGAGCCGATTATGTCTTAATGACCAAATGACTTTGAGAATCTCCTCTAAACGCGCGCGTCAGGTGCGAATGGCGTAACATCTTCGACTTTGACTTCTCATCTCATTCTCGTGGTCGTTATTGTTATACCTCAACTTGGCCTGCCCGCCGACCACTCACCGATTCAATTAAGACGCATTAATTATTACCGCCTATGCATATTGTCTGTGCGTCCGATTGTATTCTCCCAACGCTACTGTTGTCGTTGTTCTCTGTGATTATGAGGTTATGTTACGGTGCAGAATTAATGTGAGGTTATATTAGCTACAAATTGAGGTTGTGGCTGCGTCGCCGAGATGAAACGCATTAGATTACACGAGTGCATTGTTTTTGTTTGTTTTGTGGAATTTTTGTTATGTTCGTGCGCTTGCGTAATGAGCGAAGTAGAGTGAATGCGTGCATGGCGGCTGCGTACGGTGGAGTTTAACGAGTTCCTGATATTTTTGCATAATTGCCTTTCCGCTAGCGCGCTACAATCGCTTCAACGGGCAAATGACAGGAGAAGCAGAACACACGCGACACATGCGATTCGAACGCCATCAAACAAGCATCATACGAACTACGAGCTAATTTAGATACATAAGTTGATTTTGTTTGCTTTTTGGTGTGAAACTTCGTCATTTTAAGTTGAAATAACACGAAAAAATTAAAATTGGTTAATTATTAGTTGATAAACCCGTGGATATTAAAATAAATTATAAATTTTATTTATTTGCTGAGAAAATTTAAACTAAAATCTACATAAATTTTAATTTTGGATATAAAAAATTAACTTTTCACTTTTTTGAATTTAAAATCGCTATTTTAACACAAATTGCTCTGAAATTTTTATTCTATGCTAACAATTAGTTGTTATAAACAATATTTTCTAGATTTTTACAATACTACATCCCGTTATTACGTAATTAAATATCAAAACTAAAAATTAACTAATTGTTTTCAACTTCTGGATTTTTTTACTTTTAATTGCTGCAGCGGTCATTATAAATCAAAATTAATTAAATTTTTTGTAAAATACAGCTGAATAGTCAGACTAACTCATAAAATTAAAATTATACAAAAATATTAAACAGTTTCTGATTTATCGCAATTCAAAGTAGGAAATGTAATTTTCTTTAAATTTACATTTATTCCCATATTAAAACATAAACCTTCCTCGACATTTACGTAACTACAATCTTACTCGCAGTTCAATAAAACGCAGAAAATCGCTAAAACTTAATCCACAATCCAGAGACTCCAGATGGCCGACCCGCAGCGCACTTTACGGCTTTATATATTTCAATTATCTGAAAGATGCCGGCGATGCAAAAGCGCCTTATTTACGAGCCAATTCGTTCCGTAGGTGACATTTACTCCACTCTCTGCAGCACCTCAAGTGGTTCTCTAGTCGCAAGTGCTTATTTGGTTGCGGACCTGGGTAGCGCTCAGCTATAACTATAACTATAACTATGACTCAGCAATTGATGTCTGCGCTTTTTTTCACTAAGTCTAAAGCTAAGTAAAGTTAAACCTGGTGGTCACTCGAGTGTCAACTTGCATGACCATAGTGTGTAATCCTACGCCAATTCAAGTGCGCGCCGCCGCCATTTTGAATAAAACGCCACCGCGATAAATATCCGCATATTTATAAACGCAATAAAATATAGGCGTGCGTTGTGTGTTGGATAGCGAGCTAGGTGGGCTGCGAACAGGATGCGGTGCAGTACAATATAACCTAACTTAACCTATGTTAAGAAAAGAAAACAAAACAAACGCAAATCGCGGTTGGTGCGGTAATGTGAGTGGATGCCATGCGGGACGACAGCGCCATTGATATAAACGTGAATATAAATGACACCAAGTCACAGCGATAGCAAAATAAGTATAGGGGAATTTTTTGTTTTGGTTAATCTCTCATAACTTCGCCATTTTGAATCGTATTATGGTGATATTTTCAGAATATGGAGAGAATTAAGTATAGAATATTTTAATGCAACTTGGATTCTATAATTATATTTAGTTTTAAAGCAATTTATTGTTAAAATAGAATTTTTGAGAAAAAAAATTTTTTTTGGTGAAAACTGTATAAGTTTTTTATCAATAACGTCGTCATTTTTGATATTATTTTGCCCAAAATTTCACAGAACATAAAAAATTAATTAATACAATTAAAACCTAAATTTGGTTATAAAATACTCAATCACTAAGGAGTAATTAATTGTTAAAGTTAAAATTTGACTTTTTCTTGAAATTAAAACAAAATTACTTGTAATGTCGCCATTTTTAATTAAATTTTAACCAAATTCTCACATCATATCACTAATTTACTATAAAATCAGAATATTTTCTTTTCTCTAAAATACATTTCATAAAAGTCGATTTCTTGACCAACAAATAGACTTTAAATAAACCTATCGCATTATTTCGCATCACAACATAACCAAACAAAATAAAAACAAGCACAAAATAGCAACGATATGTAAAGTGAGTAGATGCAATGCGGGACACATATCCATTGATATAAACGTAAATATAAATGGCACCCAAGCATCGCACACAAAGCTCAAAGTCGAAGCAAAGCCAGAATGTTAAGACGACGTGAAATAAGAAGAGCAAATAAAATGCATTTTGCAAAGTTAACGTATTCCCTTGCACAACGTGAAGCACACAGGTCGTCGGGCGAAAACAAATGCGCCGTTTTGTGTGGGCCCATTACTACGACTTTGATATAGGCAAACAGCGCAACAAAATAACGAACACGTTACACACACATAAAAAAGAACAAAAAACACAAACGCATGTATCTTTCGATACACAGTATACGTACGAGTATATGTTTTTTTGTTAATCGTTAGTGTTTTGTTAACCATACAAAAGTATCAGTTTTCAAAAGGATCGCCTTGCGCAGCGCGCTGAGAACAAACATTAATTTTCTTGCGAACGAAAATGATGATCATGACTATCATGACAACACGTTTTCGATCCGTACGCGCAGCGTCTCACAGCGCCTCCATTACATAATTATTCATTAGCTACGCTCGCAGCAATGTGTAATCTAACGATTTTAACCTACAAACGCATCGGAACGAATTTTTAACTCTTTTTACGGCCTGCTGCGATCAGTATTTGTTAAAAAATACGTTAAAAATTATTGGGACTCGGCGTGTGGAGTAAAATTAAATGCAGATGCAATGGTATTATTTAGTTTTATGATGATTTAGTTTTTAATAAGATTTGGAACGAAATCATAAAGCAATAAGTTTCACTGCATCGAAATTGTAATTTCCAATTTTACTTTCATTTTCTTAAAGATCTATAAAAAATAATTGCATACAAAAATAAAAACCTATTTACTAACTAATTGTTTATGTTTTGAAAGAAATAATAGTATATTTCAAGTAAAATTTGCAGTGTTACAAGACAAAAACGTAAAGTAATCATTGATTTTTAAATATTTACGTCGTTTTTTTAAGTTTAATGTTTGGTAATTTATAATTCAAAATCTAGGTAGAATTTTGCAACAAAAATTTACACTGACATTTAGTAACTAATTGTTTACATTGTGTAAAAATTTGGTAGAAAAATATTTCAAAATGGCGAAGATGTAAACAAAAACGTAAAATATGTCGGAATAATAATTTCAATAAAAATAACTAACTTTGGTAATTAATTTCTCAAAATCTAATAAAATTTTTAAAACAAAATTAACACCAATTATTCATTAACTAATTGTGTATATAGTGTAAAAATTTGGTTGAAATTCGATTAATAATAACCAAGATAAAGACAAAAATAAATAAAAACGCTTGCAAAACATTCTGCCTTTTAAATGACATAAAAATCAAAACTAAATCAAAGTAAAATACCTCTCTCACTATTTCTTCACTAATTCTAAACGTTGTAAAACATATTTTATTATGATTAAAGTAAAAACAAACAGCGGTATACATCAAACAAACAACACCATCAAACCACCGTAAACTCTTCACTAAAACCCAAATATCAACATTTCATCGCTGCCTAGGTGGCTTCAATTACCGCTAATCACCGCAACGTAATGAATTTGTTTTATTGTTGCACTCACACGTGATTGTTTAACGATCGTGCCAAGCGAAAATTATTATCTCGGCCCGCTCACTAGTTAAACTAAACTTGCCAACATCACACAGCTCTAAAAGGACCGAAGACAATAAAATATAAAAGCAAAACGCTCGCGTGCATCACATACTCATAAAAGTCTAAATTAAGTTATATTTCAATCTTATGCTTGCTTGAGCTAACTTCAGTCTCCACCGTTAGGTGGAGCTGACAATACTTCTGCGTCTTGAATAATAAGCCAGTTGTATATAAGCCATGGCAGGTCAATGCAGTATTTGTCAAGCCAGTAGGTGTGCTGATGAGACCTCTAATGGTCGAAATAGCTATCCACATCAGGCTTGACAAATACTTGCATTGACTTGCAATGGTTTAGTAAAAATATCGTTTTGGCGATATTGTGAGGGTATAGCGTACAGTAAGTGTTTACTTAACTTTACTCAGCTTATATCTTTTATTCTTCTTGTGTATTCTAGTGTATTTATAGAGTTGACTAGTTGTACGAGTAGAAGAGGTTGACAAATATGTCGGCCGGCATCAAATTTACAACTATCACATATTCTCGGCGCGAGGTGACGCTTATTGCTCGCTGCGACATTTTTTACGACGTTTATGCTAAACGAAGTAAACTTGACGGTAAAACGGCGGTTAAAAGAAAGTGATTGTGTCACAATCTCACAATTATTCACAGGAGAACGCTGCTATTTTTTTTCATTCAAAGTGTGAGTGTGAATAATTGGGTGAAACTTAATTTTTAACATTAATTTTTTATGTTTTTGTGTACTCACATATTAACGCAGAGTAGTAAAGTAGACCTCGTTAACTGGTGTAAAAAGTATTTCATTAACACTTAGAGTTGTTAAGATATTACGGTTTTAATTATATTTTACGCGTTTCACTATTATTACGACGTACGCGAATGAAAACTAGAGAAGAACTGAAATGTTTTGCGATTGTAAACGGATTGCAATGCGGCAGAGCGATAAAAACAAGTTTTGTGATAGTGATAAGAAGAGTTGAAGTGTAAACAAGTTAATTTGCGTGCATAAGACGCGTTGAATTTGCGAATAATAGAATTATGCATTTATTTCAAGAATAAAAATTTAATACAGAACGCGCGCTTATTGCAAATTAAATATTAATTAAGAAAAATTATAAATAAATGATAAATGCATGGAGAATAATTATTTTAACAGAAAAAAATCGAAAAAATGTAATACTGTCCAAATATGAAAAATCTGAGCAATCTGAGCAAAGAACTCAACACTGACGTCATGCATAATGGCGCGAATTTTGAAATCATAACCTAAAATGTTAGTTTTTCCACAATAAACCAAAATTTCCCCAAAAATAACCTAAATTCATATAAAAATCCCTTTTTTAATCAAAAAACTTTGAAAATAAAACAATTTTTTGTTTTTCTGTAAATTTTTATATTAATTAATGTTTTTGCTAAAATAAATCGCAATCCACGCAATAACCATCGAGATAATTGCACATAAAGCATGAAAAAATATTTGTTTCACCAGTAATTAACTCGTTATGTAAATTTTAGCGCGTAAAAAGACTTGATAACACTCGGTAAAATTAAATTCCGTCATAATTAACTTTCGAATGGCTCGTTGAAGCGCCAACACATTGAAATCGACAACAAGCTACAGCTCCCCAGCGCCGTGTGTCTTTTATTCGGTTGATATTCTCTCATTATACAAATTCTATAGAATAGACTTGAGTATAGAGAGACCGCCATGCTCACTAAACTTCTAAACTATGCAACTGTTGAAAACTTCCCAACACTGTGCATCGTAACCCAACAATCGCGGTGCGCAACGCAAATTAATTACAAATTGCATTATTATTGCAATAATAATTTAATAAATTATTGAATGATTAACTCACTCAGTAATATTTATTAATATAGTGAATATTATTACTAAATGAATAAAGTTGAATACACGGATAGTTGTTTCTGATTCAGTGATTATTAATAATTAAATTTTATTTTATGTATGTATAGAAATAGAAATAATTACTGTACAGTAAAGTAAGTAATATCACATGTTGATTGAAAGTGTGCGGCGTGTGCGCAGTGGAAGTTGGCTTAGCGTCTAGGTGTACTTTCGAATGAACGTTCCAGTTTACAGCACGAAATGCATGCCATATAAGTGGAAGTAAACTATATTACTTGCTCTAGTATAACGATTTTATAGTTGCTTATTTTTTTTATCAAAGTCTAAGTGTAAAAGTAAGTGTGGGAAGTTATGTAATTGACGGAAAAATATGCAAATGTGCTGAAAGTATCCAATGAATTAACTAATTTGATATGGAGACAATAATAGACTTAAATCTAGTATTTTAGTTAAAGTAATGATGGAGGTTACTTAAGTAAAGTCATAAAAGCATCAGCATAGGAAAATGAAGCTCCTAAAATGAATAATTTAATATTCTCTTACAACATTCATAATTGATTGTAATAATTGCAACAAAAAGGTGGTAATTATTCTGTAAAACATAAAGAAATAAATTTTGCACGTGAAACTATCTCTCTAGTTATGGATTGCCTTAAAATGTTCGTAATTTCGCATAATATGACTTAAGTTTAATTATTAATTAACTTAAGACGACATTTCTTCATAAAGACATAAAAATATTATTATAATGTTAATAATAATACTTTTATGTAAAGTCAAATACGCCATGACGGATATGACTTAAGTAAAGTCATAAAATAACAAACTTTGCAATACAACACCAACTAAACTCGTAAAATCATTAAACTTAGAACATACATAACTAATTACACTAATACCCTTCTAATTCCACTTATTCTAGTTTAAATTCTCTCAAACACACATTGATAAATCACCTAGCGTCGAGAATCGAGAGTGTTAGACATTATTAAGATATCAATCAATCCGTTCGCACCCAACTGCAACCAAAACCAACCAACACTAAACATAATTCAGTAGTTGTCTAATCGTCTGCAGTCTAAGTCTCTAAACTTTAATCTAATACCTTACTGAGTAACATATCCGAAAGGCGTTGCTGTTGCTGTTGCATGTCGACGAGTTAAACTATATACAAGTTAATAAATGACAAAAGAAATGGACAACAGATTATGTGTTACCGAACGGTGAATGGCTCGGGCAATATGGTCCAGGCTGAGCGTTTGGTTTGTCATTGTGAACAGCACTTATGTAAAGTCCGAAGTAAAAGTAAAATGTGTCGAAATGACAACAACCCGACCAGTCCACCGACCACCCGAGTCGATTACATATGAATTATGTGTCTCTCGCGCACACGTTCACATTTTACGACGTTTATTCTTGAATGAGTTTATAGAATAGACTTCAGAAATTGATTTGAATTGCTGGGTATTGTTGTATTCACGTAATCGCCAAATCAGTCCACAGATACACACGCAGGTTATGTCGTGTAGTCGTGATCTGTCAGTTTGCAACTTTCTAACATTTCTATCTATCAAATTATGTGTAACAGGTCACAATCTGGTCACGATATGGTAATACAATTAAAATTATGATAGTTTTTGAGGTGAAATTCACGTTTTTCAATCGGATTTTATACCCAATACCAACGCATCGTTGAATAAATAAATATTCCTCAAATGTCAAGATTTCGTTAATAATAATTGACATTTCAGCCGAAATTGGTGCACAAGTTTCGTCATTGAATTCAATTCGTTGAAGCAGAAAAAAAAACAAGCAAAAACCTTACCTAACCTTCTATATTTTTTAGATCAAATAACTTAAGTCATTAAAGTGTGACTTAAGTAAATAAAAATTCCTAGTTTACGCTAAAATACTTAAAATACCAGTTTGGTGCAAATTTCTTCGTGCTCGAGATTTTTTTGCACTCGTTTCTGATATTTATCGCCATTTCAAGGTTTCAACACTACATAAGCTACTTTAAAATTGTTCAAATTTTTAAGCACAACACGTGCTGCCATTTCCTATTTAAAAACAAAAATTTTATTGCTTTAATTAACTTTTATCGTTAAAATAACTAACAATTTCATCTAAAAACTTCTTCCTTGGTTAAAAAAGAAATTATGCAATGTTATAATACTTTAAAATCCATTAAAATCATCATTTTGAGTATTTGTCTTCCATTAGGATGTTGTAGTTACACTCGAACGCCATCTAGTGAGTAGCTCATGAAGTACGTACGCACATGTCGCGGAATTTACATAATAGAAAGTCACATTGCAAGCGTGCACGATTGTGACCTAAATATGCGCATAAAAACGTTACACTTAACGCAGAAAAAACATTATTTTTATTTTAAGGTTAAATTGAGTAAACATAGGTTACCATCGCGAATCTGACGATGATGCTTCACTTTCTCCGCAATTGATTTGTGCTCGTGATGTACTTTTTCTTAATCGCTTGCAATTTTATCGCTTCAATCGTCACGCCGGTGACAAAATGGCGTGAAACAATCGACGATCACACCAGTGACACGCTCAATCTATTCTGAGAAGTGTTTAGACTTTCTCTGACTCAAAATATCACAATCTATAAATTACAAGTTGTATCTAGTTAATATCAGTGCGTAGATGGCGCCACTTTGGTGGATTTTGTGCAATACTTTTTTCTGCATTGTGTTGCGCTTGAATACGTCATGTTGCAATTGTTGTTAATTTTTTTTCGCGTTGCTTGTCCGCGGAATTATAACAAATTGCACTTTTGCAACGCGTTTGCGCTAAACAAACGATGATTATGCTGGCGGTGCTGGTGTTGTTCGGTTGCGAAAACAAAAATTAAACTAATTTATTGTCGGCGCAATTTTCACAACATTGCCAAGACGCCAAGTTTCCAACGGGCGTAAATTGTAAATCACTTGTGCATTTATTACCATTTTAATACGCGTCGGATACGATACGAATTCAATTGGTATTCGAACGGTGAATGCGTTCATAGAAAAGCGCCGTGAACCTTGAGAACGAAAACGACGATGAAAAGATTTAGATTTCCAAGCAAACAAACGAACAACGTCGACAACAAGCGACTCGCGATTGTTTCGTTTTCAAAACCGTTCAATTTTTTCATCGTTAAACTAGCACTTCAGCAAAGGAAATAGTTCAAAGAGTATGATTGCACATTTCAAATACTTTGTGTTGAGTATTTATATTATTATAACAACAAGTTAATAAAATTATAACGCTGGCGGTGCAATGGAGATAATCGTGCGTGTTGAAAGTGCGCATAGAATTGTGGGGTTATGTCAGGTAAAATTTACGCCGCATAAATCATCTGATTATATTTGAATCAGAGTAGTGCTCATGTGGTATTATATCTCGGATGAAAGATTATGGAAATGTCTAACAGATTTTATAACTTACTGCGTTGCTAGATGGGTTTTTTTTGAAAAACTTAAAATTAGGTGGACAGGAACTGTGCTTGTAAACGCCTGAGTCACTACATGTATAGGCAACCTAACATACACCAAAAATAAACCCAGCCGTGTATAAAAAGAATTGTCGCGGCAATAACGCGGCAAGTTGCGAACAGAATTGTGGGGTTATGTCAGTTATAACTTTCACCAAATAAGTCAAGAGATTACATTTGAATCCGACTAATGTCCACGTATACGAATATTAATAAGAATAGATAATGCCTTTGTCTAACGATTTTTATAACTTACTGCATTGCTGGCTTGGTTTTGGTTTGGAAAAACTTAATATTTGGGTAGACAGGAACTGTGCTTTTAAACGTCTGTGTCACTACATGTATAGGCAACCTAACATACACCAAAAATTAACCAAGCCGCGTATAGAAAGAATTGTCGCGACAATAATGCGGCAAGTTGCAAACAGAATTGTAGGGTTATGTCAGTTATAATTTTCACCAAATAAATCAACAGATTGCAGTTGAATCCGACTTATTCCGATGTATCAGAATACCGTTAAGGGTAGATAATTTAATTGTATACTGATTTTGACAACTTACTGCGTTGGCTGAAGGGTTTTTCTTAGTGAAAACTTCATTTTCGCCTGGACCCCACACGCTGTTACCAACACTTGAATCACGACATGAATAGGCAACCAAAAATACACCTGAAAACACACAAAAATCAAAACCAAGTGTTTCAAACAATAAAAACAACATTTTTATTAAAAACCTTGGAAATTAATTAATGTACCTTAATTAAATAATGCAAAATAGCCATAAATAATAAATTCAACGTAAAACAATGTAATTCGAATGCTGTTTCACGATATTTCTTGTATATTTATGATTTTTATTGCTTTGACGTGTTTGCATGTTGAAAAAGTGAAACTTGTTACACTTTATGTTAGATCCGCGCAATTGTGCGCTCGATTACGCTCTTGGTGTTCGTACATTGTATGCAGTTGTATTGTGATTGCAATATGGCTGCACGCCTGACCCACTAACCTTTATCACGCGCGCCGACAATAAATTCAATGCATTCACTCAACATACAATCAAACAAAGTCGAAACATAACCACAATAAACCATTATGACTGCGTAACCTGTCCACGCATACACAAACAAACAAAAATAAATTTTAAAAAAAAACATAACCAAACATTTTGTCTACAGGTTTCTGTACGGCACAGAGAAAACTACCCCGCACGCAACCGGTGACAACCGAAGTAAAAACGGGGGTGAATTTCGACTGTCCGGAAGAATTCGGCTACTACCCACACCCTACTGACTGCACACAGTATTATGTGTGTGTGTTCGGCGGAGCATTGCTTGAATCATGCACTGGGGGATTGATGTACAGTCATGAACTGCAGACCTGTGATTGGCCAAGAAATGTAGGGTGCGATGCTGGTGAAGTAAGTGCTGCCACCGCAGCGGCAACTTCACCACCTGCTAGTACCCAACAACACACACGTCAAAGGTATACTCCCCCACCACCACCTCCACAACCCGCCGCCATTGTTACCTCCAGGGGTCAACCGAGACAACTTCATCATCAGCAACAACAACAACAACAACAGGATATCATCAAAGTAAATTATTAATTTATTAAAAGAATAAGAAGTGAAAAATTGAGGTTATGTATGTTTAGCAACAGCAATTGTATGAAGATGCCGAAGAAACACTTCCACCAGCTGAAGAAGTTGAGAGTGATCGTCAACAGAGGGTCTACCGTGGTCAACCCTCTACAATTGGACAAGTTCAACGCGATAGAGATGGTTTAAGAAATTCTAACGCAATTCCAGTAAGTTAAAACAAAAGAATACTTAATACTTAAGTTAAGTCACTTAAACTCTACTTAAATGTCAATAGACTTATAGTGGAAGAGCTGAGAAGATCGGCATCATCTCATTCGGAACTGGTCAACAGCAAGCAGCTCAACCGATCCAACAATACAGGTAAGAGTCCAAATGACTTAAGTCAACTCAATGATGAATAAACAATGTTTAGCCCTGAGATAAACTTAATTGACGTGACAAATGACTTACGCCGACGACGCAGACGCAAAAGACAAGCGCCATCCTCACCAAGAAGGTAAACTTTGAAGGATACTTGACTTAATCGAGTACTATACTAAGTCAATGACTTCGGTGACTTAGTGACATGACTTTGTTGATTCACAGTCGTCTTCAAGACAACGCGACGCCTTGGCATGGCAAAATGGCCTTTGCGATATCGCGACCCACAAATCATCATCACCATCATCCTAACCCTCATGGTCCCACCCATCCTCAATCAGTAGTGCATAAATTTCACGTGAGCAGTTTTAATTATCAACCTGGGAAGCAGGATGATTTCCAGCCTTTTATACCTGCGTATCAGCAGACATCTCAGGGTCAACCAGGTCAACATGGGTCACATAACCCTCAAAGGGTTAAACCTGTGGGTGGTCTTCCCAAAAAGTTGAAAAATGAAAATTTTGCGTTTTTTAACATTCAGTATGTGCCTAAGGGATTGACCACAACTACTTTGAAATATCCTCAGTATTTCAATGCTCCTCATGTGGGTGGTAAACAACAGTCACCTTCACCCTTTGGTTTAACAAATTTAAAGGAACCCCCGGGTGGTTCTAGTAGCTTCAGCCATTTTGGGACATTTGATGTGTTTAATAAGAAAGAAACTGAAGCGATAACCAAAAAATACCGAAATGACCTTCATCAAGGTGACCCGCATAAAATAACCCCCAGACCTCAGGATATCAAATTAAACTCAACCCAAGTGAAACCAGAGTTTTTATCACCTCCGAAATTGAATCTCGAAGAGGTCCTAGAAAGGATCCGTGAGAATCAACGAGCAAAAGTGAATCAGACTGTTGTAACACACTACACGACCTCGCGACCGTTACGCGTTGGTAACCTTAATGACGAATACTACTATTACGACTACGAGGACGATGACGATGTTGACGCAGACGATGACAAAAAGGTCACATCTGCATATTCTAGTCACAAAAATCAATCAACATCCAATCATCCCGAAAATTCCAGTGGGGAGGTTTAGCTGATGATGAAGAATATTACTACGAAGAGTATGATTACCCCGAGACCACACCTTCAATCTCCCCTGAAGAGAAATCAAAATGGGAGACGAAATATTCATCAAGATATAATGAAAAACTTCAGAATATTACTATGACCACACAACCTCCCAAACAGTTTATTAAGCTGCATAATCATAAAATGACCACTGGTATTCCCATAACCACCATACCACCAACTAAACCACCGAAAAATAAATTCTACATCACTAAAAACCCTTCCCCTGCAAAAACCCCAAAAGTTTTCCTTGAAATAATGTCTACTACTACAACAATGGCCTCACCACCTCAGATGAAGTACACGGTACGACAAAGACAACGTGGGTCAATCCGGACGACCACACCAGCAATGGTCAAGCAACGTGTCAAGACCCGACATAGACAAACGACGAATAAACGTATTAATGACCATGACACACGTTTAGTTGACGACCAGACCGCCAACAGGTAATGACAACTGGACCAATCTGAAATGTTTAACCTTTTACACACATGTGACCTTTAATGACCTTTAAAGACCAATTTATCTAGCGTAAAGCACCACACCTACAACCTACATGTTTCACATGGTGATAAATGTCAATATGTATGTTATTTGTAACAGAGTGGAAGTAACCAGTGCGGGTCCAGCCCAATCATCATCATCAGTCACCGCTGCTACCAGAGCCCTCTATAATGGAACACATTATAATGACCCACAATTTGATCCTTATTACAACCTGTATGAAGATGATGTTGAATTGTATAGAGATGTTGATTATTCTCAGCAATACAACAACAACAATGGTAATACTTATAGGGGAACACCCACACCAGCAGTTCAGACATCAACCACCGATGAACCCAAACGAGGAAATTCTTATATACAGAATTATAATCAAGATATCTATCAGAATAGCAACGTGGGTGATTATAATGAAGATAACAGGTTTAACACTCAGGATGATCAGAGTTATAGGCAACCCACAAGACAACAGATCAGGTATGTCAGGGGTTTGAGTTTAAGTTGTGTTTTTTTTTTGTTTGTTGTTTGTATATATGAATGTTGAGTGATGATGAGTCGATGTTTAGGACCGAGGAACCCATCCAACGAACAACAACAACCACCACTACTACCACCAGCCCAAGACCTGTCACTTTCACTTATTCGAGCACCACACCCTTGGCAAGGTACTACAACAATTTGAATTGGCATTCAAAACCAAACAGAAAAAAAAAAAACAAAAACATTTATATACAAATTGTGGTATCTTATCATTTATCATGATATTGCACACTCCAATTACCCATCCGAACAAATAGGGCAGATTTGTGTGTAGGTTCAGTGTGCGGATTTGAAGGGTGTTGCTGATCTATGTGTGGAATTTGTTGTTAACAGATCCGATGCGAATCAAACACGAGCACAGTCATTACCTAATACATTACCGGACAACCCGGGACACACGCTTCCATCACGTTCCCAAACCATCAACAACATAACCTCGATTGCGGGTGTGAAAGCAAACGAATCGAGTGTGAATCTGATTGACCGTAGACTGGACACTGTCCCGACTGCACCCGTGACGTACAGACCTAAATATCCTCTTGATACATTACCGGATGCCAGTGTACATAACCTGGTACGTTCGGCGGTTGTCAATCAACCATCTCCTTTCACTCCATCAACGACAACTACACCAGCCCCTATTACCACAACAACTGCGGTTACTTATTATTTGACAAAAGGGTTCAAGTCAACATCATTCTCGAATTTGGATGATTATCCATCGCGACCTGCGGAATACCTCAAGAGAAAGATGTATTATATTCGGAATATAGATATAGCTCCAACCACTTATGCCCCACCAAAATTCTTCCTGAAATCTTTACTTAAGTCAGATTTGAATAATACTGAACCAACCCAGCAGGAATATGTTATTAAATCAAATGGGATCAAAACTATCCGGAAGTATATCAACCCTATAGCTATCAATAATGTATTTGCTAGTAGTACTGAATTATACCCGGGATCAATTGAGGATCAGAGTAGTGAAAGGGAGAGGAATATTGCCTGGCGTGGTAAAGTGAGATTTCCCAGTGTTAGTATTGGTGCTGATGAGGTGACCACCTATAGATATTCCATACCTATTCCTTTACCTACAACAACAACTCCTGGTACCACTACAACAACAACTACTACTACCACAACAACAACTCCTCTTCCTCCCCAAAGGACCAATTACCAAACCACTGAACAATACCGTCATTATGTTGAACCCTCCCAAAATACCAAAACACTGTCGAGGTACCCCAGTTCCATCAATTGTTTGATGATGACGAACCATTGAAACCCATCCCTGATCAACTTCCTTCCTACAAACCTAAACCAGTGGTACCTAAGTTTATTCCGACTACTGCTGGTGTTACTGACGATGACGATTACCCTTCCACGACCAAGACCGTACCAGTTTCTTCTCTTGGTTCAACTCCTAACCCTGTAACCCCGTCACGAGTCTCCCGGGTGAACGCCGCGATCAAGTCGATGATCGGAGTGAGCGCAGCTCGCGGCCGGCCCATTAGCAAATGTACAGAGGGAAACCTTAAATGCAGCGAATTGAAGCAGAGGTACACCACTTCATCATCTTCTAATTTTTATTCTAGAGTGTCGAGTATTTTATTTTATTTTTGTTTTTATTTTGCATGTGTTATATGCACTGCCTGTTGATCTGTTTATTGATGATTTGATTTGATTCTCTATTATATTGCACCAATATCTTTCGATATTAACTGTAAACCCACAAAACGGAAGTGAAACATGAAAAAAACTGACGAACGTTTTAGAACAAAGTCCTGTGACCTACGGATGTTGACTGAACCCTTTTTTAAAATGATATCCACCCATACCTTTGACATGGCACACCTAACACGTATTAGTAATGCTGTCAAATATCAATTTTTTATTTTTTATTTTTTTATTTTTTTATCACCCAGTAGATTGTTGTATTCGTTATTGTTAACCTGCATGGTAGTTTTTTTGTGAGTTGTTTTGGTTAGAGGGACACCACATAATCTGCACCTGAATCGAATTCGCACCCTTAAAATAGATTTGCACTTCATTGATACCCTTGGATCAATGTTTGATGGTGTTTCTGTATCTTACAGAACTCAGACACAATCTGTGGGTAGAACACGTGGTTCTGCGCATTACACCGCCGCCAATCAAGTCAGCAACAATCAAGAAACTGTTAATCGCGGCACACCACCTTCGTAAGTGGACATACCAGATACAAAAAACACTTTTACACTTTTCACATATTTCTAAAAATATTAAAGATGGTATTGATGTAAATGGTGTTGATTTATAGACGTTCTCGTCCGACGTTGAAACCCTCAACATCGATCGTCTCGAAAGCTCAGGAGTTTGTTGATGTCTACCGGTTCCCACCACGTAGACCCGACTCTATCTATCCTCAACCCCAACCGGATAAAACCGCTGCCAAGTGTAGGAAAGATGTTTGTCTCCTTCCGGATTGTAGTTGTGGTGGAAAGGAAATTCCTGGTATGTTTTTTTCTAATTTTTTTTCAAATTTAAAAATTTTGATGTTTTGGTGGTATGTGTGTTTAAAATGATTGCCAACTAAATATTAGGAGATCTACCTGTTGAGGAGGTACCCCAAATGGTCCTGATGACGTTCGACGATGCCGTCAACGACCTGAATCAATTGTATTACAGAGAGTTGTTCGATAACAACAGGGTCAACCCAAACGGGTGCCCAATTTCAGCAACCTTCTACGTCTCACATGAATGGACCGATTACAGCCAGGTGCAGAATTTATACGCAGATGGTCATGAATTGGCTTCGCACACAGTGTCGTAAGTGGGATGTCCCAACCCCCATGGCGCAAAATGGTGGACCTACCTGATTCGGCTATACTTGTACTTCTTGTACTTCTTTCCATTGTGCTTTGCAAATGATAGCTAACCACGTGTATCTCTTTATTTCCAATTCCGCCCAACCTTCCGTGTGCGTGTACTAACCACCACCAACCATAGGCGACGTACCCGTTGATCAGGTGCCCCAAATCGTCCTGCTGACCTTCGACGATTCGGTGAACGACCTCAACAAGGGCCTGTACTCGGACCTCTTCGAAAAGGGTCGTGTTAACCCCAATGGATGCCCCATTGCGGCCACTTTCTACGTCTCGCACGAATGGACCGATTACAGCCAGGTCCAGAACCTCTACTCCGATGGTCATGAATTGGCCTCGCACACTGTGTCGTAAGTCACCCACATCCACAGACAAATTCGAGTGGACAGCACTTCTGGTAGCACCAACAATCAACAAAAACAACCAGCACCTCACAACAGACACCTAACCCTAAATATGACCCGCTTTAGTCTAGTTACAAGTAGTAGCTTAACATACTGCACAATATGCTTCTGGTCTAGTGGGTTTCAATATTAATAACACCAAAATGCTTTTTATCAATTTTTACCAAAAAACCATCACATATAACCTCAATTCAAGACAAAACACTAAAAATTTGGGTTTTCAATAGGCATTCATTCGGGGAGCAATTCTCACAAAAGAAATGGACTAGGGAGGTAGCGGGTCAACGTGAGATCCTCGCCGCGTATGGCGGAGTGAAACTCGAAGATGTCCGAGGAATGCGCGCACCTTTCCTCTCAGTGGGCGGAAACAAAATGTTTAAGATGTTGTATGACTCCAACTTTACCTACGACTCCTCCATGCCCATCTACGAAAACAAACCACCAAGCTGGCCGTATACCCTGGACTACAAACTGTTCCACGATTGTATGATCCCACCATGCCCAACAAGGTCCTACCCAGGAGTCTGGGAGGTACCTATGGTCATGTGGCAGGACCTGAATGGTGGACGTTGTTCCATGGGTGATGCTTGTAGTAATCCAGGGGAATCCGAAGGTGTCTTCAAGATGTTGATGAAGAACTTTGATAGACATTACACAACCAATAGGTATGTCTCCCAAATAAAGGTTTTGAGGTTATTTAATGAGTGTTTTTACAGGGCACCATTTGGTTTGTTTTACCATGCGGCTTGGTTCACTCAACCACATCACAAAGCTGGTTTCATTCAATTCTGGACACAATCAATCAAATGAAGGATGTTTTCTTGGTTACAAACTGGCAGGCTATTCAATGGGTGCGGGATCCAACACCCATGTCACGCATCAACAACTTCCAACCCTTCCAGTGCAATTATTCCGTAAGATAACCTCAAAAAATGAATTTTTAGGTTTTAAAGCGTTAAATTTTGTAGGATCGACCAAAACGTTGTAACAATCCAAAAGTATGCAACTTGTGGCACAAATCAGGGGTGCGATACATGCGCACATGCCAACCCTGTCCAGATATCTACCCATGGACAGGCAACACCGGCATCCGCAGCAGCAGAATCGACAACGACATCGAAGATTAAACATAAACAACATTCGAATATCTCAACTCGCGATGTCGGCACACGGCTTAAATTATTAGTTAGCTGGTAGTAACTAGAGTTGCCCACCACCCCTGAGTTGCGAGATAATAATATATTTTTTATATTTATACCAAGTTGCCAGATGTTACTAAGGTGTCTTGCGCCGTCGCACACACATACCTTAGTAACATCACTTAAGGATAGTTCGTAATTTTGTACATACATACGCGTAGAGTCGTAAGAAAACATTAAATGATCAGAACATCAAACGCCTACAGTAGGTTCTAAGTAAGCAATTAATTAAGTAACTTAAGCAAATGTGTGGATTAATATAATTCGAGCGGAATTCTTTGCGATATTCTTGGCCACGATCCAAGCCATGTAGGAAATTTCAAGATTAATTAATACTTAACGGATAATTTATTCGCTCTTGTCTTTTCTATGCGTGTTTGTTTTTTTAATCGATATTTATGTACGAGTAAATTTGCCAAGCCTATTTTTTGTGGAGAGAAAGAGGGAAATTAAAGGAGGTTTGGAGGGAAAATTGTGGCGCCAGTGATCAGATTACAGATGTGAGGTTAGATTAGTCGGATTTGGACGCCACTGGTTGCAAACTCAGTAAGAATTAAATTGTGTACTAAATTTTCTGGCAATTTATTATTTGAGAATAAAGTGTGAAGAGTTTTTTGTATTTTTTTTGGCAATTCATTTAAAAACAACCTGTATACCTTCAAAAACTTCCTAGACCCGCAAAATATGGAGGGGGAAGTGCGTTCTCTCTGTGTTTTACAGCGTACACTTTCCCCCACCACTATTTGCGGGTTTCCCCTAAACTTTTCCCGAAATTGGCTCTAATTTTCAAGTTTTAAAAAAACAAAAAACATTTTCGAGTAAATCTATTAATTTAAAAGATTTCAGAATAATAAAATATAAAAAATCTTGTTCCAACCTCAAGTAATGCCCAATTATTCCCCTTATAAGTGAATATGTATATTAATGTGCCTTCTATATGTATAGAAAATATCACAATTCCATCCAATTCATACTCGTATTATAAATCAAAAAATAAGCATCGATTTTATTCCACTTTCCAATAGAACATACATCATTCCCTATAATTAAATATTTTATACCCTCAGCCACCTGCGCATCGAGTTAAATTTTTAAAATCAATGAATATAGTATGCCACCTATAAAGCCATAAAACCCACTCGACTCACAACTCCACTCCACTTCATTCCACCTTGTCCCAATGTAGACATAACATTAACTTCGAATATGTCAGTAAAACCCTCATTCCTACTCATCATCTGCTTAGTAGTCTACTTCTCCAACATAACCTCAACAGATGCCTCCTCTCAAACAAAAGGTCTAACAAAACGTGCTTTACAAAAAGACCATGAAAAACCCCAAGCTGAAAAATGGTTAGACGCATTCTTCGGACGCACCCAGACCTTTGACCAAGTCCCATCACTAGTAAACCTTATCACAGTGATAACAAAAAACTTCCTCACTGGTTGCACCAGTATAATCCTCTATGACTCCGTAGTGGAAGAAGGAGATGGATTACTCCTCGAACAACTATTCCGCATCTATCCCACTCCATTTGTCCATGGTCAAATAACCAACAACTACAAAATCAAATACCCTAAAGTCCTTAGCAGTACTGGTAACACCTGTGTATCCTACATAATGTTCATGGCGGATGTAATGAAAGCCAAAGACGTCATCGGGGAACAAAGCGAGAACAAAGTGGTCATAGTCTCAAGGTCATCACAATGGCGCGTGTATGAATTCCTAGCAAGTGAAGTAGCACGGGTTTTTGTAAATCTTTTAGTAATACAAAAGTCAGAAAAAATCCTCTACACAGGCGTAGAAAGCTCTTATATCCAATACACCCATAGAATGTACGTTGATGGTATCGGAAGCAGTGAACCCGTCGTGATCAACTCATGGAAAGATAACAACTTTACAAGATGGACGAATATGTTCCCTATGAAAATGGCGGAAGGTTTCGCTGGGCATAGATTCATCGTGGGAGTAGCACACCAACCGCCATTTGTTATAAAAATAGTAAACCCGGATGATAATACCATCACATGGGATGGGATTGAGTTGAGGATGTTGAATATGTTATCAGAACAATATAATTTCACCACAGATGTAAGAGAATCAAAAAATGTGGATTATTATGGGTCTGGAAATGCGGTAACTCATGATATCTCTTCGAAACGTGCCCAGTTGGGTATTGGTGGTGTATATGTCACTCCGGAACGCTTTGCTCAAGTGGATGTCTCCGCAGCGCATTCACATGACTGTGCTGCGTTTATAACCCTTTCATCAACGGCCCTTCCAAGGTTTTAAGGTTAAAAGTATGAAAATTTTAATAAATTGTTTAAATTTTTAGATATCGTGCGATTTTTGGTCCGTTCCATTGGACAGTCTGGTTATGTGTAACTTTAATCTATCTCTTTGCCATTTTCCCGCTGGTTTTATCAGATAAACAAACCTTGGCCCCTTTGTTGAAAAACCCCGAGGAGATTGAAAATATGTTCTGGTATGTTTTTGGTACCTTTACAAATTGCTTCACCTTCAAAGGACCTGCTTCCTGGGGTAGTTCAGAAAAGGTCACCACCAGGGTCCTGGTTGGCTTCTATTGGATCTTCACCATTATAACAACTGCTTGTTATACTGGATCTATCATTGCTTTTGTTACTCTACCGATTACACCGCAGACTATTGATACAACTGCACAACTTGTTAAGGGAAGATATCAAATTGGAACACTTGGTATGTATATAACCTCTAAATATATATTTTTTAGGTTATAAATGTTTTTTTTTTAATTTTTTTAATTTAGATCGTGGTGGTTGGGAATATTGGTTTGCCAACTCAACGGATGCGCACACAGATAAATTATTCAAGACGATCGAATACTTGCCCAATGTCCAGGCGGGTTTGAGGAACGTGACCAGAGCGTTCTTCTGGTCGTACGCGTTCCTCGGCTCGCGAGACGAATTGGATTTTATCGTGCGCACCAACTTTACGACGCAGTAAACATAAAAACCAGCACGGTTTTAAGGGGCGACTCGTGATGTAAATATTTATTTATTTTTCTAGGAGCAAACGGAACATACTGCATATCAGTGATAATTGCTTTGCGCCCTATGGCGTCGCTTTCCTCTTTCCGTTAAATTCCATCTACCAGTCTACTTTTAATCGTGGGATACTCAATGTTGTACAGAGTGGATTTATACAGAAACTTAAAAATGATGTGGAGTTTGATATCATGCGCAGTGCGACTGGGAAATTGTTACAGGTTAGGTTAAGTGACATAACCTCAATTATTTTCTATTTTATTAGTGATTTTGTTTTGATAGGCTAATGTTGGTGGTAAAATGCGATTGATTATTCAAGATCGTGCGTTGTCTTTGGATGATACACAAGGAATGTTTTTATTGCTCGGTGCGGGTTTTTTACTCGGTGCTTTTTCATTGATATCTGAATGGTTGGGTGGTTGCCTAAATTTTTGTAAGCGTAGAATACGTCGTTTGAGCACTACAAGTATTGGAAGTAATCCTAGATCTTACGATTCGCCTACTCCAAGAGAAAAAGTTGGTTCTTTGGAGTATAGTATTCATACACGTATGCATAGTTTCTCGGATGGTCCGCCCACAACAGAAGTCGAGGAGAGTGTGCATATTGTTTCGAATGGTATTGCGCAAGAGATATTAATACATCACCAACATCAACAGCATAAAATTGAGAAGGAGATTGAAGAAATTGAAGATAATCATTGTTCTTCTGCTGGTGTTGATGTTAAAGATGATGTTAATGATGCGAAAGATATGAATTTTGATGAAGAGATTGATAAGGCGTTTGATTTGGAAGATATGTTGTTTGGAGAGATTAGTGGCACTGATAATGAAGAAGAAAACGAAGTGAAAGAAGAATTGCAATTTACTGAAGGACAAATTGCTTTTACCAATTGATAATGCATAATATTTCACGAAATAAATGTTTAGTTTGGTGTTTCTTGATGGTATCAACACGTAAAGTATTTTAAAATAACAAAAGTACAACGTTTTTAGTACAAAGCTAGATTTTTAACTCTTTTAAGAGATTTTTGCATGTAATTGATTAATATATAACCAAAAAACGATTGAATACCGCTTAATAAACAAATGGGTTAATGGCTTAAGTAATAGTGACTTAAATATGCACCTACCTTAAATAATTCCCCGAAAATGAATTTTCTTTGGAACCCATTCACTTTGTTTAACTTTAAGACACTTTATAACTACTGTTATACACTTTATATCTACTAAACATGTTTGAACATGTTTGGCACTGTTTGTAAACAAAATAAAAATAACGATAATGCAGCTGCAACTATCTATAGTTAACATAGTTGCGGCCTAGGGGGCAGCACAATGCAGGGCCTGATTGTAACTCACTGACTCCAATGTATTTCCTGCAGTTACACACACGCAACTTTGTATACATAGATGTAAGAAAATATGCAGTTTTATAAAGCTAACTTAACACTTAAATCAATATTCAGAGCGTAAATATATTAAAGTTTTAAATTAAACCATTAATTATAATTTATAATAATAGTTTTTAGCAGATGTTAAATGTGTTATAAGAATTTTATACATTATTTAGCTTATTTTTATTTAAATTTGTGTAAATTTACCTTAAATATACTAAACTAGCGCCCTCCTACTACATTTTCAAAAGCACTTGCACTTGATTTCCATCCTTCAACCTTCAATATTTTCTGAAGGCTCTGAAAAGCTCTGAAAGTGTTCCAGGACTATGTGCCCAACTAAATATAAACTAATTAAATAATAATAACTCGTTTCGTTCACCTTGGCTAGTGAACGCACGGTGTACATACCGCCATGGCTGGACTGAACAACTACAACAATCCCTACATCAACCAACTGAACCATCCATACAATCCAAATGTTCCATTCAATCCTGTGAATATGAACATGTATGATGAAGTACAGGATCAATGGGCAAATGATCCAGAGCGGCACAATCTAATGCACGCTGTGCCACAGCCTGCGATTCCGAGAAACGCATCGTTTAATAAAATCACTGAAGAAGGTAAGAAAGAAATCTGTCAAATCAAACATGTTTTTGATGATATTTTGAGTTTAAATCAATTATTAATTGAATATTATTTATTGTAGATGTTGTTGTTAAGAAGTATGTGAGTACTGGCGTGCAGGTGGTTAGTTTAATAGCAGAAAACTTGTTGTGCCATCCATTTGTAGTCCTCAGACGACAATGTCAAGTAAGTTTCAATTTTTACTGAAAAAGCTGCAATTTTTATGCTAAAATTTGTGTTTTTTAAGGTGCATTCAAATGCAACCCGATCACACATAGTACCAATCACATTAGTACCCGTAATCTGCCATCTGCACCAACATCAAAGCATAACAACTCTATGGAAAGGTCTGGGGTCAACCCTGCTCATCAGAGGCATGCATAAAGGTGTCGAGGACCTGCTCTCTAAAGTTACACCATGGCCCAAGTAATAATACCAAAAATAATCAAATTATTCACGAAATAAACTAAAAATTTATGTAAAATTTTAGAGAAATCAGTTGGTACAGCTCTTTAAAGCAGTTCTTTCAACATTCTCTTCTTAAATGGTAAATATTTTTAAATGTTCTGATAAAAAATAATAATTTAAATGTTTTAGTGTGACCATAGCAATAATTACCCCGTTTTACTCCGCGTCACTGGTCGAAACCGTGCAGTCGGACATCGCCAGTGAGAAACCCGGCTTATTGGACATCTTCCGCGAAGGTTTCATGCGTCTAATCACATGGAACACCAGCCCAAAGGGACGAATGTTACCCATTTGGGCATTGGTGTTACCCACGGTGACTCTAGGCATCGCTAGATACTTTCTGCAGATTGTGGTTGAAGGCACCGCGTCTCGAATCATGCATATTCGATACAGACACAAACAGGAGACGACAGGCGCGATGCCAAGGAACTTACCGAGCACTGCAGCCGTGCAGGAGATTGAATTCCACGCGGCGCTTATTGGTACTGTCGTCAGCGACGTCGTGTTTTATCCATTTGAGACTATTTTACATCGTTTACATCTTCAGGTAATCACAACTATTTAAAAATAACATTTTTATAATAATTTGATGTCTAAAACAGGGAACTAGAACAATCGTGGATAATTTAGACACAGGTCGA
The DNA here is from genome assembly GCF_025399875.1 of Dalotia coriaria. Classification (NCBI taxonomy): domain Eukaryota; kingdom Metazoa; phylum Arthropoda; class Insecta; order Coleoptera; family Staphylinidae; genus Dalotia; species Dalotia coriaria. The sequence continues at coordinate 6,215,539 of NW_027045450.1, forward strand.
TCTGTCTTACCAATCCTGACGAATTACTGCGGTCCAGTTGACTGTTACGAAGCCTGTCTGCGAAACGAAGGCGTTTTTGGTTTGTACAAAGGTTTCGGCGCGTTGGTACTTCAATACGCGGCGCACATCGCTGTTATTCATATAACCCGCTTCGTTCTGACGGAAGTTACCAATATTCTGCATAAATCACCGAAAAAGGTGCCGCCATCTTCGGAGAATTCACCACCTGTTATTACCAACGTGAGCGTGCCCGGACAAACGTACCTTCTGCCGTAAACCCGTCGCCATCTGCATTAATTGGGGCAAGTAGTGACTTTTCTACAGCAAGTAATGATTTATGAGATATTTAGAGTGTCAGGTGAGTGTCACGGTGACACACGAGTCAAAAATGATTAAGAAATGAGAATTACAGTGGAGTTAAGTTATACAAAGTGATTACGTACGAATGGTTGAAACATTTACATTTGTTTTTGTTGATTGTTGTTCCTAAGTTAAATAAATTAGCGACTGTATCATGTTGTTTCGATTTTCAGTATTATTTCATTGAAATTTTGTTTTTTTTTTCGCTATAATTCACAGAATGATACTAAATTTGTTTAGGTGATTAACAATTATGCAGTAGAAAATAATTTGAACATGATTGTTTTAAAAAATCGTGAAGTTTGGTTAAAGATAACCTAAAAAAACCTGAATTATGGGTTTTCTGATAATCACAAACTAAAAATTTTAAAATAATTCCAAAGATAATGTAGTTTTGTAGCTGTTTGGATCAAAATCATTAAAAAATATTCGATAATAACAAAATTATAGCGATTTTCATCAAATTTTCAAACTTTTCGCATTGTTTTTGATACAAAATAATGAATAACATTTAAAAAAATGATTCCAAAGATAAACTAAATACATTCCTCATGAATAGCGCAGTCTTTCATTGAAATTAAACTAATATGTGATGTTTTCGATTGTAAAAATCAATGAAAATATGATTTCCGACTGAAAGTACTAATCGTTGCGAATATACTGATTTCAATCATAAATACAAGTCATACAATATTACTTAGCACAATAAATCGTTACATTACACAAGTCTTCGCGTCGACTTACAAATTATGAACATTTGACATGCAAAAGAAATCCAACAAAAGTCTAAAAATTAATTACTATTCCGTGATCATACACACACTCATCATCCTGGTGCTTAAATGTTTACATGTGTTTATAATTACATATGTTGGTCATGACGATGTGAAAATATTTCCCTATCAACTACGATTTTCTCTCCGCTACTATCTTTCTTCCCTCGTCCTCATAATTTGTGATCATTACATTAATATTCGATATTTGAAAATTTTGAGATGCGACCGCAGGTTCAAAGGCACTCTGCACGTACAGCACGACAAAGAATTTGGTGTGATATCACAAACATGAAGGTTGAACTGAACCGAATGTCGTCTGGCAGTGATATTTACAAACTATCTTTATGAGATCATAGCTCATACGTTTTCAATTTTTAGCGTTTTTAGTTTTTTTACAATATTTATCTATACATGCTTATGCTTCTTACACCGTAGTATCACTGAAAAACCGTCCGCGTAAAGCAAAACATTCATTCTAAATTTACAGTTGTACATTAGTTACAGGTGGCAGTGTTGTTTTCGAATCCGTTAATTAACTACAATTAGTCCGCGTCGGACGCGGCGTCCACGTCGATTAGTTATGACGGAAGGCGGTAGGCTTCGTTGGACGCTGGCACAGCTGGATGCAGGACAAAACTATCGTAGACATCCATCAACTCCTCCAGTTTGTATTCCTCCAAGCAGACAAAACCTTCCAGATTCGCGGATTGTTTACGTGCGCAGTCCATGCAATGCACAACGTGGCGTTTTTCTTGCTCACGGATGAACAGAATATTAAAAACTTCAATCTAAAACAAAAAAATTAATTATTTTAGGTTATAAACTTGAATATTATCTTGAATTTGTTTAATATTTACCTCACACTGTCCGCAGTAATGTGAAGCTTCATTTTTCCCTCTGCCATGGAACTTTACATCAACACCTTTACCTCGAGCAAACTCTAGTGTCATTGCACACTGCCTTAAAGTCCTCAGCAAACATTTCCTTCGAAAAAAACATAAATTAAATAAAAATCAATAAAATCAAACAAAATTCAACTTACTTTATCAACGCAAACAACTTCGGATCAGAAACCTTGATATTCCTCGCCAGATTCCACGACAAATGCAGCATAGGCACAATAGACTTATAACTCTGCAGTTTATTCCATTCGTACCTCTCAATAGCCAAATTATACTGTCTCGCTGTCAAAGGTCCAACATTCCATGCAATATTATTACACCAGCCAACTGCTTGCACCCAATGCACACAACCTGCATTCACCCAGACTAAATCCCCCGGCCGTTGCATAAACCTATACACCGGTATATTACTCTTGTGTAGGTCATCCAACACAGGCCACCATGATCCATGCAGATAATTTATCTGATTCTGATCGCACAGGGCACACACAGCGCCCCAATACGCATCTGGTACAGCAAACCATTCACAATCACCGGGACCAATGTTGATATTAATCGAACAAAAGTTATTGTTCTCTTGATGTCCTGGTGTTCGACTGCCTGGGACTTTCATATACAATTGTACTGTATTCATCCCGAGGATAACATGCCCTACATGTGATAACATGTTACCCGCAGAGACAACCCTAGCGAATGCTGGTAATTTCATGAGTTCTTGTAACTGTGAGCGCCATTTTCTCTCATCGGACAGGTCGACATTCGTGCCAAACTTTAAAGTTTTCGGTGAATTCGCATTCTTGACATTATTAGAAGGCGGTGTTGGTAGGGAACCCTTCTTTCTTCGTTGAAAACCCGTGGAATCCTTCGAATCCGAGTCTGAGAGGTTATAACCACTTCCGGAAGTCTTATCTCCTTCAGCTTTTAACGAATCTTTGAAACTCGACGCTTGGTATTGCGCGTATCTTGCAATAGTTGTATGTGATCGGTGTGAAACGCATGACCAAACCTTACGACCTGATTGCGGGTCCCAATTCTCATCCGATGGTTGTTGGTACTGTGTGCGCACTTCCACAGAATGATCAGGATTGGCTTCCACTAAAGTTTTAGTAGAAAACAACCCTAAATCTAATTTAAGTGCTGATGCAAGTCCCCTTACAACAGCAATAGGGTGTTTCAGACAGAATTCCTGCAATTGTGGACTAAACGCATGTTTTTTATTGTCCAGATACACCGAGGGAGTAGGTGGTAGCAATTGTTGTTGGTTAAGTTTCTGTGGGGGTGGTTCAGGCGCAGCTGGAGGTGGCGCATGGTCAGAAATCAACGAATTACTAATCTCACCTTTGTTGCCTTCACCTCTACACAGCTCAATAATCATCTTCGCGTCCATGTTGATATTGAATTCGGACTCTGGTCGCTTCCCTGATGAATTTAAACTTTCCATCTCCCATGGCAGTTCGTTTTTCACCGCGAGGATATCCTGCGTTGGTGACTTTGACTTGGACTTACTCTTGACTCCTTTCACATCCAACTCTAGTTTGTTATCAGAGTCATTATGATGATTCGGGGAGAATTCATTTGTAGAAAGTGGATCCAACGATGGTTCTTCTTTGATATCATCAGAACCAAAGTGTTTCAATAGATTTTCCGCTAGGGCAGTCGCCAGGTCTTTATGGGATAAAAGATCTTTGATATCTTCTTCTGATACACCTAAATCTGATTGTCCTCCTCCGGGCATATTAGGACCAACAGTTAACGAAGGTTGATGTAGTTTGTATTGCTGATTACTGTTATGCGGACGTTGGTTTTGACTACTTGGCGGTTGTTGTCCTTGTCGATTACGCATCTGTTGTTGGTGTTGTTGCATAAGTCTATATTGCTGTTGGAGTTGTTGCAGCGTGGTTTGTTGTGTTTGCGTAAGCGTGGCAGGGTTCTGTTGTTGCAGACATTGCAGAATTTGCTGTTGTTGCGGATTGAGGTAAAAGGACGGAGTGGTTGTTGGTGGTGATGACTTTTCGGGTGTTTCTGGCTTGAATCTCTTCGTGGGACATGCGGCTGGTGATGGGTAAGGTGGTGGTGGACCTTGGGGAGCACCTGCAGCACCTACAGCAGCGCCATTACCACCACCAGGAGGGTTGTAGTTCTTTTGAAAGGATTGTGAATTCGCGTTGCGGTTGTTGCCCGCACCAGCGGTCTGTTGTTGTTGGCGGGATGACATCTCAGCGGAAATGGGGAGATTCCACGCCTCTTCGATGGACAACAACTGTCGTCTCCTAATTTTAATCATAATAAATTAAAAACTAATTAAATAAAGTGTAAATATTGTGTGAATTATGTATCTACCTATTATCATGCAGTGTGTGTGTGTGTGATTTTTGTGTTGTTGTGTGAGCGAAGACTTACGAGTTGGTGATGCTCGGCATCGGACCGCTGGAGAGGTGCGTCTGGAGGAAGTTGATGCGTTGCGTGAGATGGGGATTCATGCCAATGGCGGGCAGCGCCGTCTTGGGCGCTTTCGAGGCGAGGTTCTCTTCGACGGTGCCGCGGTTGTTCGAACCGCGATTCGAGTTCAGGTAGCAGGCGTACGCGTCGCGCGCCTGCCCGCAGCTTTCGTAGAGGATGCCCAAGTTGGCCCACGCCGCGGAGTGACACTTATCTAATTGGACGGCGCATATGTACGCCTGCAGTGCGTCCATAGGCTGACTCTGCTGTTGATAGAGCACTCTGAAAGAAAAACAGTCAAAATTTATTTTTAAAAAAGTGATTTTTTTTGTTTATAGTTAAATTTCAAAGCAATTAGTCATCGAATATTTCATGAGATTATCTTATATTGAAGGTAATTAACTAAGGAATCCAATAAGTGCTAGTTTGAGTTGTGATTTATCTTAAGAAGTATAAAAAAACGTTTTGAAGTTGATGCTTTGGGATATTAAAATTATTAGTTTTGATATTCTGGTCATAACATTAATCCATCATAACTTTTCATTAAAACGTCGCAAAATATCGTGAGATATGTCATTGGAAAGAGAATTTAAAACGGAATTAACTCATAAGTGTTTCAAAACTATACATGTTACCATATTTAAATTATAAGCGATTAAAGAGCAGTCTGCACATTTTTCTGAGAAATCGCAATTTTTACTTTGAAAGCACATTTCTAGGAAACTAATCATCATATATTTAAAAACTTTAGCTTATATGATAGATAATTAACTAAATAATCAAATAAGTTGTTTTGGAAATTTTGATACACCTTAAGAAGTCCATTAAATTCATTCAAAGTTAAGAAAACATTCAAAAATGCAAATTTTTCATTTTCGTTTTTTTGGTCATAAAATTAATCCGTCATAACTTTTGATCACAAAATCACAAAACATCGTGAGATATGTTATTGGAGAGAGAATTTAAGAGAGAATAATCTCATAAATATTTAAAAGATTTACAGGTAGCCATATTTAAATTATTTATGATTGAAGTGACTTCTGCATATTTTTCCTTAAAAAACGCATTTTTATTTTAGAAGCAAATTCCCAACGAACCAATAATCCCAAATTAACAAATTTCATCACATCTAATAGAGTATGAACCAAAGAATCAAATAAAACCAAAATAATTTTTGTGGAAAGATTTAAACCACTTCTAGAGGCTTCAAAAGTGAACTTACCCTATAGAGCACCAAGTATCCGCATTCCCCTCCGACTTCTCCACACTATTGCGATACGCGATGAAAGCGTCGTGCACTTTGCCAATCGAAGCGTAACAACGCCCCAACAAATAAAGCGTTTGTCCTGAGCAAGGATCAGCGGCTATTGCTTGCTGCAAACAACTGATTGCCGACGGTATACGCTGATGTTTCTCGCCGAGAATGTCATAACAATGATACAACCATCCTAAACAACAAAAACAAAACAAAAAATCAAAAAACCTCTAATAAACTCCCATAAAATCATAAAAAAATCATATAATTTATTTAATTATCAATCAACCTAATTGGCGGAAAATGTCAGCTCGCAGCGGATTACTCAGCGACTTCTCTCGCAGCAGCAGCTCATACTTCTCCTTGGCGATCTTCACTTTCCCTTGCACTTCGAACAAGTGCGCGATGTGGAATCTAACTGCAAGCAATCAAATAGAAATCCATTAATGACAACAAAAACCAATAAACGATCCCGTTATATTCACATTATATAATCGTACACATAGTTGCATGTGCATCAACGCAAATAGCCACGATCCCATCCGCTAGAGTTTCTAATTCGTGCCAAGGCTGCGCACACATTCACACACAGGACAAAAACGCGCGTTGCGCGCGTGCAATTCGCGTACGCTTCCATACAATTTGCGAAAGGTCAGTTATATTGTTCGCCGCGCAGTCTTAAACCATCACCATCACCACAATCACAAAATAATTACAAAATGCACTTACTTTTATCCTTCTCAGTCGTACAAGGATTATTATCGGCCAACGCCAGTTGCAGATGCTTCAACGACGACTGATAATCCTGCGTGACCTTGAAGATCAACCCCAGGCGCAGGTGGACCTCGTTGGCGCGCTGGAAATTCGGCGAGACGTACAACAACTGTTGGAATACTTTAACAGCCCTGAAATCAACAAAAAAAAAATTAAAATTTACATTGGGGTCAAAGATGGTTCAACTAAAATTGGAGCAAGTGGAAAAAAATCATTATTACATGTTTGTATGTGTGTACATGGTAAACTAGGTCAAGAGATAATCTTTTCGTGCCACAAAATGAAAAAAGCACACTTATCACCTGTGGAGTGAAAAATAAAGTCACGCATGTCGCCTTATCATCCAGGATCTGGGTACTAGGTAATAACCCGGGTGGCGAATGTATGCAACACGCGTCAAATCTGCATAAATTAAAAACAACGCGCCCCTATACCGGAAATTGCACGTTTTATATAATATTTAATCGGTTTGAATGCATGTATATCATTGTATTATGATGTTGGTCAAGAGACCTGTGTGTGGACGGATCTACCTGTTCGCGGCGTAATGGACGAACTCGCCCAACTCGCGGTCATTGACGCGCTTTCAAGGTTACGGCCGTCTGCTGCGCACTTTCAGCTTTCCTCGACTTGCGTGTTGTCTTATGTGGCCATTGCTCCTCCAGGATAATATAAATTACTCCTGGGGGTTAGCGAGAGGTCATCGGATGGGACCTGCCTCAACTATATTCTAAATTGTAAATTCTAAAATGGTGACAAATATGGCGGGTTGATTTAAAAACCGCAAAGCAGAGAGAGGTTATTACCTCTTTAGAAACAAAAAGGAGGTACCGTTAGCTGGTATACGAGTATATAGTACCATACACGCCTTGTACGAGTAAAATATATTCACGTTTGACTTAAGTTTTAAGTTTAAGTTAAGTTTGTGAGTAGACACCGCACTTCTTTGCGTTTATATTTAGTTTCAATGTGTGGCTATGGCTATGTGTCTCTCCTCAGGTTGTTTTATTTTATTCACGTGTTCTATTCGTATCTAGCAGCAGGAGAAATAAATTCTATTAAAAGCTTTCCATTTATTTCATCGCGCTCCGAGTGCTTGACCTTTTTCAACTCAAAAGTAGCAATAAGTGTAGAGAGGATTGTAAATTTATAAGAAATGTTGTAATAAAATTGAATGGTAAATAATAAGGATGATGTGGAATCGTGTGGGGTGTTGTTCATCAGGTGCGTACGGATTATGGCACTTATACAACACTTGCGTTTCTCAAGGCATGCTGTAAGTGCAGTGCAGGAAGGAAGCAGATGCGATGGAACAGCTGAACAGCTGGTGGCGAGGAAAGCTCTCGGGGAGACAGCTGCGGATGGCACGTACGGGCACAATGAACAGGTTAACGTCGAATCATCATCAGACATCACATATTACAATATCTATGAGAGATAAAAGTGATTTATATATTCTACTAGTAAAAATCCAAGTAGTTCTTAGTAAAAATATAATTAATTATTTAATTTCTGGTTTCTAGGACTTAGAATTGTTGATTTCATCAATAAAAATTGTAATTTTATTTAAAAGAAATAAGAAATGTTAATAATGTACTTTAGCGCCATCTAGATTTGAATTATTTAACTATAACTACGATTGAATCTCCATATAAATTTCCATCCCTTATTTAACACCCTTTAAATCACAATTTTTAATATTTAAATAATTATTCTCCTATTCGAATCTTAAACAAACCTAATAAATCATAAATCATTAAAATCCATCCAGCAGTTCACGAGTTATAAATGCTTAAACTAACAAATACGTTTAAAATTCATTTATTGATGAATATTGCTTAATTTATTAGGCCTGGTGTTTGTAACATCTTGAAATAGTCTACGAGATGATGGTTGGGTGGTGAACACACGCCCGAAGGTTATAGACGAGACGCAGGTGCCCATCGGATGAAAAAGGAACAAAAGGCTTTCGAAAAGTAAAATAAAATAAAAAGCCCAAAAGCACAAACAACATTTTTACGACGGCTTCTGTTCTTTTGTTATAGTCTTCCAACTGCCGAACAACAGGTATGTAATAATATACAATATATTTAATGCAGCAGCTACAGTTCTGTGTATTGCTTTCTCAGAACATTAGTATTTTTAAAGGGAAAGAAGAAAATATAGCTTAAACATACAAAGGTGCTGTAAAGTATCCAGAATTAAATTAAAATATGTTGTAATTTTTTTATTAAATTGTGAAAAATAAGTGAAAAACTGCTTTTCGCCAACTAAATTCTAAGTTTATAAAAACTCCTATCAGCAATTAAATATTTTATTAATTTTATTTAAAAATAAACGCAGAATATTTCACAGAATTCGATTTTGAATGAATTTTTTCTCTTATTCATTTAAACTAAAAGTTATTAACGGAAAAAGTTATTTAGCTTTAAAAGAAGCCTTAAGTAAATCCTAGTACAAAATTAGATTACTAAATTAATTAGTTTGCGAATAAAACAAGAAAAAACAATTTCTCTTAAAGACATGTTAAATTTACTAATAACTCCCATAAACAATCAAATATTTTACTAATTTTATTTATAAATAAATAGAGAATTAATCACAGAATATAATTCTGAATGAATTTTCTCTCTACCTCTTTTAATTTATAAGTTATTAAACAAAAACTTCCATCAAACAATTTTTTCTTTAAACTTACAAATCATTTTCTTTACTCAGAAAAGATTACAGCGAAACCCAACACACCTCAGTTGAATCACCTGATTGTGTTATATGGTATTGTATTGAGTAATAGAAATAACAGTTGTCTAGTCCATGTAGGTTGTTAAAGTTGTTAAAGTTCAAACTTGAATCAACCTCCACGTATTTCTATGTCTACTATGTCTACATTCTATGCAATGCATAATGTTTGGGTGTGCGTTTGGTAGACATAAGCGCCCACCGAAATCGCACGTAGACCAAGCCCAGAGCCGCGTACGGGACCCGGGTCCACCCTAATCCAACTATTATTTCGAAAATCGGAGGGTGCACACTACACAGGCAGAGTAACAGCAGACTAGCGCCGGTCGGTCGGTTGAAAACCGTACTCGTACCGAATACGAACTTCTACAGTATAAGTACACACAGTACACACACAGAAAGAGAATAAACGAACGTAGGCTATAAATGGAAAATGGAAAGCAAACTTGGGCCGCCCTACGAAAAAAGGGCGAACATCTGGCCTCTGAAGCGCTCTGCTTCTGGATTTATCGAACATCATCGCTTCCGTTGCGGATTGCGCTTTACACACAAGCACAATGACGCAAACTGGCGTTGATTATTTTATGTCAAACAGGAAGTTTATCACCGTCAGAACATAACTATCATATGGGAAATTTAAATTTAAACATTTAAGCATAAGGTAATGATTCACTTGCTCACTAATTTTATACAACAATAATTATCTAGTTATAAATGAGTCATTCATTAAAGAATCATCGTCATAATGAAGGGTTACGGTTACGATAAAAATCTATATATGTATATAAAAGTAAGTAGTGTTAGTTACAACATTTATAACTCAAAAACGACTGGACAGATTTTGATTATTTATGATTTTTTGGATTTGTCTTTGCCTAGAATAAGAGAATAACTATTAAAATATTAAAAATTATTACTTAAAGAGTGTTAAATAAGGGATGGAAGTTTATATGGAGATTTAATCATAGTTTTAATTAAATAATTGACTCCTAGATGGCGCTAAAGTAAATTATAAGCATTTTTCATTTATTTTCAATAAAATTATGAATTTTATTGATGAAATTCACGCAGAAAATAAAAAATTACGTTTTTACTCCAAACTAATTAAATATTTATAACTGACTCATTCATACATTCATTCAAAGATGATGAATATTTCACCGAAGAGTTTCGTTTACATTTAGTTTTTTTTTTTCTTCCTGTTTCACTAGTAATTTATAATAAATATTAACATAGTAATTGTAAGGTATGAAAAAAACACACACAACACCGGAGATACGTGGATGGAAATATACGATATGCATTACTTACGTCTCGAATTACACGTTTCGTTCGTTTCGTTTCGTTTCGCAAGCACGTTGTTGCATTTGCACGAATGTGTTTGTGTGTGTGTGTTGCCAGTCATGCATACAAAAACTGCTGCATATTGCATTGTGCACGGCGTGTGCATACAAAGACATGACAAGACACAAACCACCGTAAGAAAATCCTACACACGCCGCACTATAGATACACTGAGGTACACATATGGTGTGCTTTCAATGTTGCAATCACAATCTCGCAATTAAAAACTTCCTACAAGTAATACACTCGTATATGTACAAGCAAGGTTTAAATTGAGGCATACTCGTATTCTATTCATGTTTTGTGTGTGTTTTAATCATTAATTACACGTCAATACCGAGGTATCATGCATGTGTCATTAACTATGTTATTAGCTTCAATTTCTGAGAAGTGATTCAAGAGTTTTATATTTTATATTGGATATTTTTCTGATTGCATATAGGAATTTTGTGTTTACTCGTATAGAGTGAGTTGTTGCCATGATATCTGTTATCAGGGTGTAGTATTGAGTGTTGACAAACAAATGTTATCAGTTATTCCCACGTTTTATGTTTGGTTATAGTCTATACTCGTACCTTTATAAATACCGCTTGAAGTTATTTATATAAAAAGGAAAAAAATGCATTTTTATTAAGTGATGTTTGTATTGCGGTGTGCAAAACATGTTTTATCAATTAATCAATGATATTAACTGATTAATTATTTTAAAAAGTAAATTTTATCTTAATAAATATATTCTACATTAAATTCTGTGTCTAAATATAGTAAGAATTATGATGTAGATTGTTTTGTGTTGTAGTTACATACAAATGAAGTTATATTATATATTTTTAGAAAAGTAGATATATATATTGATTTATAATGGGGTCAATAGACTTAAAAAAAACAGCAGACAGGAAAAGATATGTATATTTAATATTTATTCTTAGTAAATATCCTGTAGTAAATTCTACAATCCTCTAAAAAAAATATGTAGAATACGGGTGACTATGTAATTAATGACTGAAAAACTAAATTTAGAATATCGATTCGTTGAAAAATCAATTTTGCAGTTATTAAACTCGACATTGACCTATATTAAACTGTAGTATTGAACATGTGCAACAAAATAAAGCACTTATAGTTTACTACAAGCAATTCTAAATCAATTTTATTGTTATTTCATGTTAAGAATGTTAATGTTTTGTATTTTTTAAGAGTACTCTTTAATAATTCAAAATACAAAAGAAATATATTAAATAATCTTGATAATATCGAATTAAATTCTGTTCTTCACGCTCGAAAAAATAGGAAGTTTGTAGTTGAAACAAATTGATATGAGTAAACTTGATTTCTGAGAATTTGTAACACATAACTAGAGATCTAGGAAACCTAGAATAATGATTCGTTCAAAAAACCATAGTGTATTAAATTCTCCATCTAATTAGTACCTGACGAAGCAATTTATTGGATTGCAAGCAAATGTTACCAACGAGTAGAGTAAAAAAATTATATTAAAACGATTTTTGTAAGAGTGTAACTAGTTGCAGAAATTAAAAACAACGAATTTTAAATAGAAGAAGATTCAGAATTTAATAAGACATAATTTTTTAGATGTTATCTCAAAAAATAAGGTAAAAAAAGTAAAATTCGTTCAAAATTTCTCATAGAAATGAATTCTGAATCAAATTATACATAAATTCGCCATAATGCCATCAAAGTAGACTCAGAATGTAATAAACCACAATTTCTACGTCCTTGGAATCACATATAATTAAAGAATCTGATACAATTTCAATAAAATCATTTAAAAACCGATCAATTTCTTCAAAATTTCTCCTATAAATGAATTCTGAATCAAATTATACATAGATTCGCCACAAATACAATCAAAGTAGACTCAGAATTTAATTCAGCACAATTTCTACGTCCATCTAATCACGTATAATTAACAAAAAAGGCATAATCCCAAAAGAAATATATTAAAAACCCCTCAATTTCTTCAAAAATTCACTTAGAAATGAATTCTGTATCCACTTACACATTGACCAACCATAAATACCCATCAGAACACCCTATCTATAAAAAAGAACATCCCTACCTATCAAAAAAACAATACCTAATTATTTTAACCCAGAAAAAAGGGTAAAACTACAACTATCCCACATTCTTCATCCTCCCCCAGTGAACAATTCGTAAATTAGTTACAGAAACCATGATTTACGACCAGGGTCACCCTTAAATGTTGCACCACGATCTGCATGACGTGAGATATGTCGCCGGCATCATGGCGGATGCGAGAACTGGCTCACACAAACACACCCAACCACAAAACACACACATACACAACTTCTCCATCAGAGAGTGAGGAGTACACGCACGCCGAAGAACGGAATTCCTTCCGCACCACACGCGCGCACGCTCCACTCTCCACCGTTGACAGTTACGTCACGAGCGATGATTCCCATCACCATTCAACAATTCCACGAAAAGAGTTTCAACTCACCAACTCTAGATAATAGGCTAATATCCACAGGCACAGACTGGCGGCAGTTTAATTGAAGAAATTGACCAATGTGAACACTTTTCGGATGTATGTATCTATTGCTTAATATACTTCACAGTTTACATGAACACAATGAGTAATAGCATTTGAAGTTTCGAAGCACTTGTCGGTGTTGAATGAATCTCTCTGTATCTATCTAAAAAACCTCCCCGTAGCACTACTCAATTCGCCCCCCAGCGCCGCAACCACACTCACACACACACTCGTCGCACACACAGCACCCGGAGAGTGTCCCGGACGAGTAGCGCTCGCCAACCGATCCGTTCACCGGCTCACCTCGATGCCAACTGCGCGAGTGAGCGAGAGTGCGCGGCGGTGCAACGAGGGGAATTCCATCCGCAGGCCGAGCACGACCGAAGCGCAGCTTCGGTTTCCTCCTCGTGGCGAGTGCATTCACTGTGAATGCGAACGTGGAAGTCCCGTGCGAGGAAATAGAGTAGAAGAGTAGATTTGCCTGTGCGCGCGCGATCGCGGGGTGGAGAGGGGGTGTGGGTAGCGCATACACATGCAACCAACAACACACACATACACGCATGGATTCGATCTGCTGCCGCCGGTCGCATTCTCTGTCAGCGAGCAGTCACGTAGACCAGTTCTCTCCAGCGCGCGCTACATGCCTACAATCGCCTAAAACTCTGCTTGTGGACGTTGGACTCTCTCCAACTCTCACAAGGCGGACTGTTGCGTACAGTTGGGGGCTCGTCTCTTTTGTTTACCAACATACACTAGTTGTATGTAGTTGGAGTTTGGACCGTCATTCTGGACATAATGTCTTATGATATCTTTGTGATGTTGTTTTGATGGTGTGTGTGATGTTTGTTGCATAACTACTGACCCAAGTACGAGTGGAGTGGAGTAAAGACAAAGGAAATTCTAATTTCTTCAATTCGCCGAAGCAATTTTGCATGATTGCACATGATTGCCGAGCGAGTGAGTGTGGTGGGTTTGCGTGCCGGGTTGTACTTGTCATTTGCAATTATGGATTGGAATTGAATAGTAATTTGAGTCGTTCCAATAATAGAATCCGAACCACAAACCTATTTTTTGTAATAAAGTTGATTTCATTCATTTTCTTGAGAAATAAATGGTAAATGATTAGTGGGAATAGAAAATGTAGTTGTTATCTGCTGGCTAATGTAATGATTAATCTATATATTAAATTTTAACATTATCAGTCAGATGGTTTTTGAAATATTTACATTTTTAGTAAAAAAAAGTGGAAATTTTCATTAATTTTAAAGGTTTTTTTTTAATTTCTTTAAAAATTGTGGGTCCAATTTAAAAATAGTTTATCCACGTAATAATTTTGCTAGCAATAAATATTAACAACAACTTTGAGTTTAATTGGAGCAATATTTTATTAAATTTTGTTGTTTAAAGCGTTTTACGCGCTTTTTTGGTCATTTTTTGCTTATAAATAAAAAATGGTTGGCCCAAAAGTGGTTCAACGTTGGTGTAATGTTCATAATCATATTAATACAAATTAATACCAAATCTAAGCTGGATAGGTGCAATAATTATCGAGATATAGCCGTTTAAAGAGCAAAAAAGCAGTAATTTTAAGATAAAATCTTTTTTGCGTATTTTTTTCAATCATTTTTTGGGTTTAAGAAGAAACTATTAGCCCAAAAATGTTACGATTTGACCACATTTTGTTTATCACAACAATAAATAATTGTAACAAATTTGAACTTGATTGACGCAATAGTTTCCGAGATATTGACGTTTTAAAAGTTAAAAATCGGTAAAATTTGCGGCAAATTCATTTTTGCGCTCATTTTTAACCTATTCTTCAAACATAATTATAAAGCAAATGATCCCAATATGTTCTGCTTTAACCACGTACTAAATAATCTAGTAATGAACATTAATTATAAATGTCAAAGCGATTGCGATAATACTTTTCGAAATATTGACATTTAAAGAGAGAAAAATGAAGCAATTTTACTCATTTTACGCACATTTTTAACGGTTTATCTAAAATAAATAAATAAAACTATTGGTACAAAGATAAAAACGATTTCTCCACGTATTGCTTATCATTCTAATAAATATCAATAACAATTTTGAAGTTGATTAATGAGTTGATTAAACAGTTTGCAAGATAACCGCGATTAAATTGAAAAAATCACAAAAATCAAAATTCGCGTTTTATTTTTGACCAATTTTCATCGTATAATTAAATCTTTAATCCCTATCATTAAATCATAATCCACCAACAATAAATCACAATAAATACCTACAATATCCACTCCATAATATTAACCACATCAGAAAATTTACACAGCAGCTACAGCAAAAAAAGCGAAGAAAAAAAAAACGCGCATTCGAAACGAGGAAGCGTAAAATTAGTTTATGTTTATTATGATAATCAAGTGCATCTGACCTCGATGTAGCCTCGATTAGCATACTGTGCTGCACACTGCATATAAGTGCAGTCATTTTATTTTATATCGTAAACAATTTCGTTATAAACAAACGCGAGTTATAACTTATAACTTAATCAAAACCAATTTTTAAAAATAACTCTATACGCATACAGAGCTATTATAAAAAAATATTATTAAAATTAATTCTTATCCAGCCATAAATTACGTGTGAAATGTAATGTGCTCGTACAGATTGTGCATGTACTACACACGTAGGGCTATTTTTAGCGGAGCAACGAGCAATGATGCAATTGCCCGTGACGTCAGCAAGTTGGCAAGTGTATTGAACTCGCGGCTTGTTGTCGAAGCTCCTCTGCCTCGCTGCTTCGGTATCATTGCAAAAGCTGCAGCGTAAGCTGTAAGCTCACTTTCATATAGTCAACCGCATGCATCATCAATTTAGCTGTCGGTGTTAAGGTGGTTCGCGAAGGGGTTTTATGACGTAGGTGATCTTGAAATGCACAGTGACGTAATGGGACAATGCTTTGACTTGCGGTACACGTACAGAACATAGAGGTATTAGGGCTTAGAATTGTTGTTTTTACAAGCAGATTGAAATAATTGAATTAATAATTAATAATAATTATGTATTTCAATGTGATTGAAGTGATATTATGGATTAAAGTTAAAATTAAGTAGTGGTTATACGTAATTTAATTTTTACTTCGTTTTTTGTGCTTTTTTCGACGATAAATAAAAAAGTTGTTGCAGAAATTCAAAAATTCTTTTATCAAGTAATAATTATTGTAGTAATAAATAGTAATAACAAATTTGATCGCAATTTGAATAATAGTTTTCGAGATATTGCAGTTAAGAATTGGAAAAACAGCAGTTTTTTTGAAATTTTGTCTTTTTTCTATCTTCTTTTGACGATAATTAAGAAACTATTTTGCCAAAAATGTTCTACTTTGGCCACGTTATGACGATCAATGTACTAAATAATTATAACAAATTTGAACTTGATTCACGCAATAGTTCATAAAGTATTATTGTTTAAAGTGTAAAAATCGAATTTTTACGCATTTTCTTTACGTTTTTCTGGAATAATTAAAAAACTATTAGCCAAAAAATAAAATGCTTTGGTCAGGAGTTACCTAACATATTATTAAACATTAATAACAAATTTAAAGACAATTGAAATAATAGTTCCTGAAATATTCTCAATTAAACTGAAAAAAATCAGAATTTTTACAGAAAATTTACTATTATCTCTTCTCTAAAAAACAAAACCGAAGTTTTAGGCCATATTCACCAATAAAACATTCAATGACGTAATAGACCAATGCTTTGACTTGCGGTACAACTACCGAACATACATTTAATCACCCATTTCTTCATAAAATATCATAATTAAAACAATTTCTTTCAAATAAATAAAAAAAATATCACTCGTCTATCTATTTGACCTTGAAGGCCCTTCGTTGTTTTTGTTTAGAGTGCAGTGGTCAGTGCACCACACGACCGCCTTTTGTGGCGATGCTCATCGCCGAGTCAGGTAAACGACCTATTATTGTCCGGCGCTCTTCGGCGGGTCGAAATAAAATTATACACGCTCGCGATCCAAGAATCAGATCGGAATGACCTGCGCGCGCCAACCTGTCCCGCTGTCCGTGCCGCAGGTCAATCAAGAGTCAACGCAAAAAAATGCGCACGCAGCACGTGCGAAATATCACATACAAAAAAAGATAATAATGTGAGTTTCTTAATGTATGTATGATTCATTTAATTTTTATGTATTTTTTGTGAGTGACTGGATGGGTGTGTATGTGTGTGTGTGGGACCAGGTCAATGGCATCGATTTGTATATATTTAGGAATGTCGCGATGTAAAAGCTCGGGTTTACGCGCCTTGCGGCTAGAATGTGAAATGTGACTTATTCAAATGAAGGAGATAAGGTCTCAAACTATTTTATTGATAAAAGTGTGTTCATTCGTGGTAATCGTACTAATATTGGAACTTTTTATATATTTTAGGTTTTCAGTCATAAATAAATGAAGTATTGTTCTAAAAATAAATACATTTTATCAATACTTATCTAATTTTAAGTTTTTTCGACAAAAATCATATTTAAGTTCGTTTTTCTGCAATAAAACGCTTAGTTTTGATAATTTCATCAAAATGTTTGAAAATATTGGACAAATATATAAATATAATCAATTTATAGTTGATTCTTTGGATAATTTATAAGAAAATCGCTTGTAAAGTGAGAAAAAGTTGTAAATTTTGATGCAAAGTTAATTTTTCAGTATTTTCTTTGATTATTTTGGGAATAAATAGAAAATGGTTCTTTCAAAAACAGAAAGCTTTTGACATTTGTTAAATATAAGGATAATATATGTCTATAACAAATTTGGACAGAATTGTTGCATTAATTAGTTAGATATTGACATAAAAAGTATTCAAAAATTGCAAAAATTGCAAAAATATTTCTTGTAGTTTTTCTCAAATAAATACAAAACTGATTGTTCACAAGCAAAATACTTTGACAACATAATAATTATTATAATAATAAATACCCATAACATATTTGAACTTAATTGATGCAATAATTTGTGAGATATTGATTAAAAACTGTCAAAAAGCGTAAAAATTTAGGTTTTAACTTGATTTTTCATAGTTTTTCTGCAATGAATAAAAAACTATTGGTTCAAAAGCAAAATCCTTTGGTAACATGATAACTATCAAAATAATCAAGAACCATAACAAATTTGAAGTGGATTAAACAAATAATTACCGAGATATTAACGTTAAAAGTGAAAAATAAATTTCAAACCATTTTTTCTGATTTTCTCCAGTTTTGTACGAAAAATAATTAATAATCTCATAGTTTTAAACTGCTAGACCCTTTAATAATAAATAAACAATAAAAATTTGTCATTTTGTGCAATTTTTACCAAAATATAGTAATTTTAAACCAAAAACATAAAATAAAACAAAACTTTTCACTTCTTTTGTGCATTTACTAACTAAAACTCCAATAAAACAATGAATTTATTATGTCTGACATTTTCTGTATGCAAACTGCCCGCGTGTTTTGATAAGCTGGTTGTTGCGTCGTCGGTATGCTAATGTTAGTTAGATCGATACGATTGTTTGATTGCTTGATTATAGTGTCTGCGCGTCTGCCCGTCTGCATGTCCTGCATTTCACACGAAAACTACAACGAACCCAAACCCCTTTTCCAATCATTCCGTCTCCCTTCGCGCTTCCACGTAATAATTACTTGTGAAAAATGTCTAGTTCTGTTAGAGTGCGGCGTGTGCGTGCGCGAAATAGCAGGTAAAGGTGGAAAGGAGGAACTAAAGGAAGGCAGCAGGTAAAATCGATGGTTCAGTCGCGCATAGCGTTTCAGGTAATAACCGCGCCGCCCTCGAGTACTAGGGCTGCAGGAGGTGTAGGATGGTGTCTGGCGTGTCCTGGCGTGTTTCCGCGTTCGTATAGCAAATGCACACGCGGGAAATTCAAATTGTGTGTGAGATGAATGCAAAATTTACTAGAAAATATAGTTTTTCTTTCATTCTTTGGTAAATTAATGTATAAAAATCGATATTTTTGCATTTTTGTCAAATTCTTATGTAAAATTCGTTAATTTTACAATAATTTTCATTTTTTCTTCGAAATTTTCTTTCTTTTTGCAAAAATCACTCAACTTAACCCAAATAAAACCTATTTAAACTTAAATTATGTATAAAACATAACCTAAAACCATTTTTAACCTCAATTATGGTGTTTTTTCCGCGTTTCTGAGCAAATTTACGTGTTTTCCATCAAAAATAAACATAATTTCAATAGAAAAACTCAACCAAAACCGAAAAAAACGCAATTTTTCTGCGTTTTTCAAAACTTTTAACCCCAAAAACGTTGTTTTCTACTAACAATCATAAGAATATTTAATCAATCACTTACCATTGGTATGCATTGAAGTAGTAATACACTAATCCTAGTCCATACAGGAATGCCGTGTCCTTCCAGTGATTCTCAGCTTGTGCAGTGTAGAACATTTGATATGCAGACAATGCTATAACAAACAAATGAATTTTTGCTATAAAAATAACTGAAAATTGAAAATTGTGAACTGAAAATTATGTAAAAGTTATTACCTTTTCGGTGTTCTTCCAACAACAAATGAAAATGGCCCAGTTTTACCCATGTTTTTGGATCTATACTGATGCTTTTAGTGTTTTTTGTGTTTGACACATCAGTATCTTGAGCTTTTTGCTGTTTTCTTGCCTGGATGACCATTAGTTGCAAATATTTCACTGCCTGATTAACAAAAAACAAAAATTAGAACAAAAATAACAATTTTTATAAAGAAATCATTGATATAATACATAATAAAAGTATTTTAGCAATAAAATTTGTATATAACTATGCTATAAATTTAATACTAAGTCTAAAATCACTTCTGAACCTTTAATAACTTCTTTCAAGTAAAAATTTTAAACTTTTCGATGACTATATAAAAATTTCAATAATTATTCTAGAATTTTTGTTTATTACTTACTTTCAACACTAATGTTTTCTTCTTAGCATTGTCTGGATTATTGAGCAAGAGATATCCACACTGCCGACTATAGATTAAACATAAACAAAAGTTGTTATTTTATATCAATGTTGTTTAATTGCTTCTTGACCCACCTATCAAGCTCTGAGAGAAGTTGCAACTCCTGCGGCGTCATGGTGATCTCCTCTGGATCGTCCGCTTTGCCGTTTGTCTTGATCATCTTGGGGGTGGTGCACGTCCGACGAAATTCAGAAAACACCCCCGAACGCACACAATTGTTGATTTATTTATCACCGAATCGTATGCGTATGCAGAAACTAACCAACAAATTCACTGGAATGAAAACACTAGATACGCTGGCCAATTAGACGCCGGCATAAATGACTTTTAGTGGCTTTAAGTTATGTAACCCACACAACATAAAAATGTATTATTTTAAGTAAAAACTGTAATAAATAAGTTGTTAAACAATGTTTTATAGTAAATATAAGATAATTTTTACTATTTTGTATGAAACTTTGCGTTGGTTTTTGTGGCCTGACTATAGGCAACCAACATTTCACATGAATAAGCGTAAATTTCAAATGTAAAAATGTTTATTCGACTTGTTCACTAATATAACTGTTACAAACAGCTATCATATGATCCAAACCACAACTTACATCCTTAACAGCTCCTCCTAACGCCACCTAAAGCAAAATTGAATCAAAAACATTCAACAAACTAACAAAACAATAAAAAACTTACTTTCAATGGAAAATATTGATCTTTATCAAAGCCTAGACCCAAACAATAGGACCTATTACGACCCCAAGTATATAAATCACCTTTATTAGTGATTGCAGCCATGTGTGATAGTCCTGCATGCACAGAAACAACCTTCGAATCATTATTAAACTCATTATGACCAAACAAAGTTCTTGGTATGACTGTAGGAATCTTAGTTTCTTGTACAAGAGGTCCAAGACCTAATAAACCAAAACCCCAAACGTATACATCACCAGTTTCAGTCAATGCAAGGCAGAATGATCCACCAGTTGCAACTGAAGTAACTTTTCCTATTTTATTGAATGCTGAGAGATGAGTTGGATTGCATACTTGTTGAGAGCCATCAGAAAGCGACATTTGGCTGTATTCAGTGTTACCCCAACCAAAAACTTCGTTTTTGTCTATAGAAAAAGTTAAATTTTTAATAGTTTAAAGAAATATTAATGTTTAACTCACCGGTTAAAGCTAAAACAAAATCAGATCGACACGCCAAGTGAGTTATTCTTTCACCAGCGACATCACCTTTTATTTGCGCGAAATTATCTGTGGAATTGTAGTGTCCTAGACCAGTTTGTCCATCAGCACCCCATCCACAACTATATACGCTGCCATCCTCTAATATTACTAAACTAAAACAAAGATTTTAAATTTTAATAGGTATGTTATTTTGGTGTATGTTTGGTTGCCTATGTTAAATCTTCATTTTAAAAGTTATTTTCTTCAAAAACACAAATTAAGCTGCTTTTAATAAATAATTATAAATAATACTAAATACCATTACGTAAATGGTTAAAACAAAAGTTAAAAAGATGCCTTACGTGTGATCTTGTCCACATACAACATCTGTAATCTTCTTCCCATCAATATTTTCAACAAAATTTAATATTCTGCTGCCTGAATAAACTTCATCTTCAATAACTTTCCTCCCACATTGTCCATAAGCATTACTTCCAAACAAATACAATCCTGTATTGGTTAATACAGCACTATGTGCTCTTCCAGCACTGATTTTGTTAATTTTTCCATTTTTTACTGTTGAAAATGCATCCAAATGAATACTCATGGGTGCAAACAGCAATCCCAATGGTTTATCATGTCTCACTTCATGATAACCAATTTGTGATTCAGCATTAATGCCTGTTCCAAATACTTCATTCTCTGTTGCATATAAAGTGAAGCCAAAACCTGCTGCCACACTCATTACATTATTATTTTCAGCAAAATGCATTCGTTTTGGACTTTTGAAGCCCATAACCTGATGAATATTCTCTTTCTTCTTTGAATGTGGTATTCCAAGGGCGCCAGTGCGTAAATTACCCCAAACATAAACTCTGTTCCTTTTGTGTGGTGAAATTACATATTGATTTACTAGAAATACATTTCAATAGGTTCATTTTGTTAAGAAAATATTGTGGAAGGTGTTACTTACTAGGCATGTCTTTTATGTAGTCTTTACTTGATGGAATATTAGTTTTTACAAGAGCAAAGTTACATTTTGTACAAAAATTGATGTTTCTTGCAGAGAGAAGCTTTGTCAATGAATTAAACATTGTTTATATGATTTGCTTATTTGCAAACACTTTAAACTTTTGTTTTTGTAGTTTAATTATTAATATTTAACATTAAATTCACTTGTTTCTTGGGTTATTCCGGTCAATTCTTTTAATTTTGAGGTTATTACACCACACAACAAATGTGACAAATGTTTTCTTTATTTAGAAATCTTTAAATGATAAAGAGTTGTATGTTATCGTTTATAGTTTAATTAACAACATTTCTTTATGTGAGTATTATTTACTATCATTTACTTATAAATCATTAAGAACTTTTTGTTATATTTGAAATTAATATAAATCAAGGTAAACCTATGTTGAGCAAGATTTATTAATAAATAACTTATAAATTAAATAATTTTAAACATTCTTTGGGCTAAAAATATATTCTTAATTTAATTGTCTATCAATTTATGAAATAGAAAATGATTCAACAGTTATAATAAAGAAGTTCTTGACCAAAACAAAAGTTTTGCTAAGAGAAATTACTATTTTGCGAATAACTTTTTTTCTATTGGTTTAATTAGAATTATTCTTTTATTATTCGATACATAATTTAATTATGAACAGATACTGAGGAGAACATTGTTATATCCCAGCCTGTTTTCTATTTAATTAATGAATAACTTCGAAAATAAATGGTTTAGACCGGTATCCTTCACATGCATATCAGATAACCGCAAAATGTCAAATTTTTGACAGTTACAATACTAAAATAAACCGAGTGTAACATAAACTTTCTCATTTTTTTAATTATAGGCAACCAAGTTATGTTAATAAGATGGCCAACGTTGAACTTCTCGTAAATATACTCAAACATACTGAAATGATACATAATTTAATGTTAATATTTATTTACAGGGTAGTTTAGTAGCAAGAAATTTTCTTGATTTATCAATCGAGTTAAAATTAAGAACATCAAAACATAAAATAGTGGTTTATTTAACATTGTGTCCACAAAGTCAAGAAAATAAACTCAAGGACTTTTTTCCACACACGAACAACACAATAAGACTTAAAAATATTCAATTCATCAAGACTTATACATCAAAAAACGGAAATATAACTGATTATTACATCGGAGATTCTTCAACAACAATAGATATACTAACAGAAAACGATCAGAGTTATTTAAATGCATTGGATGATTTACTATCAGTCAATACAATGATGGAGAAATTGTATAACCAAAATAAATACAATACCAACAGTTTAAACCTTCTACAACTCATGGAAAAACATAATCTAAGTGAAAAGCACTTAGAAGTGTATATTTGGTTGCCTGAATTATATCCAAGATTGATTGATGATGAATATGGAAGATTTTCACTGTTTAAATGCTTATCAGAAGAAGGCATCATGAAAAAATTATGTTTAAACCAGAATAATGAAATTTTATTAAATGATAAACAATTTATAATGAATACATCATCATCAGTAGATTTAATCGGAGTGATTACATCAAAAACCAACGAGGTATTGAACAGAAACTCACATTGTGCACCATATTTTCTTAATAGACAAAGTAATGACAATGAATGTTTAATTGGAATATTAACAAGTCGCAATGGTAAATTATGGTTAGAAGATGGCGTCACTTCCGTTGTGTTGCACATACACAACACTAACAACTGGAATTGTTTACATTTATGTAATAAACTAGTGCTGATATTGAAATATCACGTAGTCTGTGAAATATATCCTGATGGAATAACAGAATGCATATCAATAGACTTCAATGAAATTAAAACAATATGTGATAATAATGATGATGAATTTAAGTTACCTGCCCTTGTAACAGTATTAAATAGAGACATGGGGAGCCGCCATTTTGTTTATGAGTTTGTAATCGTAGCAATTTCTCCAGCAAATTTGATTTTCAGTGAAAAATCATTAGAAGTATGGATTGTTACACAAATGTATACAGAATACAATAAAACTAGTGATAGTTTTGATGAAAGTTCAATGAAAAGATGTAATATTGCACTTGGCGAAGAGTATTTATCAACTGTAGCGTTTTTAGACATTGGATGGACTTATAGATTATACACACATGAAGCATTGTAAGTATTTTATCTATTATCAACGTATTTTAACATTTTTTAAATGAAATGATTAATTTTTAGATTTGATTGGAATCATGGAAAGATTTTTGGTTTAAAATTAGACCAACCAGGAGCATATTTCATTCCAACTGGAAAGAAACAAAATATGGATGTTAAAACAACTATTCCGAGTGAATCATGCACAATTAACATAAAAGCAACAATAGATTCTCATTTTTTAAATAAATCAGACACGTTTAAAGCTGATTCATCAACCGGAAGTACAAAACATGGAAGTTTCGGAATGATGGCTAAAGATTTTCAACATAGGTTAAGTTTAACATTCTCAGATGGACAAAAGGCTTCATTTTATTTGAAACATTGGGAAAAGAAGCTCACACCAGAAGGATTACATCCAAATGTTATTTTGTTGATTACGAACGTTCATTTTACTGGGAAATATTTCATTACTACTGAATTTACTAATATTAAAGTTGTTGGTGTGCAAGATGCTTTAAAACATTATGTTACAGCAAATTTGTATGTATTTTATCATTATTATTGAATTTTAGTGAATTGTTATGGTGATAAAGTGAATATTGTTATAGAAATGAAACATACAAAGGAAAAACGCAGTATGAAAGCATATTATCCAGTAAAATACTAGCTATGAAGTATTATACCTATTTAAGGACTAAAGTATATGTTAAAAATGTTAGTGGGAGCGTTAATTTAGCTCTTAAAGACTTAAAATTGACGTAAGTCATGAAAATGTTTAAAAAATGAAGGTATTACACATTATTATTATTGTTACAGTTTTAATGTTGGAGACAACAATGGTGTCTGTGAGTTAAAATGTAAAAAATTCCATCTTTTGTTTAAATTTATGGATATCCATGATGAGGAAGAGATAAAACAGTATGAATTACATGGACAATACAAGAAAACCATCCAATTTGATGAAATTACTCAGGTTTGTTTATATTTTGTTGATATTTCTGACGATTTTATTAAGTTTTTGATAATTTTTCTTGCAGAATGAAGAAATTCAAAAAACTTTGCCGTTTCTTCACCTCTGGCTGCAACATTTGTACTATAAATTACAATTCGGGCTTGTTTCACTTGATATATTATGTAAAAAACAGTTGGATGGTAGTTGGACAATCGAGGATGTTTATAAAGTTAATTAAAACGATTAAATTAATGAAAATTTACAATTTTAACACAAATGTTTGGTTATGTTTGCAAAAATTATATTTTTACTTAAGTTTTCACGTTTAGAGTTGTTTTTATTAATATAATCATTAACCACGCACTAAATCAAGAAATAAATGCGTGCTTTGTATTCCATGACTCAGTTTTAAGTGACTTTCAGTAACAACCATCACGTTTATTACATTATGATTCATTTATTGTGAAAATTGTCAATTTCCTCATGAATTACAACTACAACTGCGTTTACGGTGACATTATTACAAATTACAAATTACATGAATCACAACATGAAGGACACATTCATACATTAATAATTCTACAACTTCTATCATATCATCTTCAATCTTCTATATTCAAAATTGTCTATTAGGTATTTGCCATGACAAACTAGGCTGAGGCAAATCCCCACTTGATTTCCCAGGATTCACACCCAATGGAACACGATTCAAAGGTTTATGTCCTCCTCTACTACCCGGCAACAACAAATTTGGACCAATCGTAGGCTGATTATTAATCACTCCAGCTTGATACCCACCTGGATAGTTATAATAACCAGGTGTGACTGGTCTATTCACATATCCAGGATATTCTGGATCATATGGTACAGGCGTCACTGAAGACACTGGAGGAATGATCCCTGGTTGTACTCCAGGTTGTATTCCATACCCAGGACCCCCAGGAGTATAATTAGGTTGATATCCAGGGTAATATCCACTTGAGAAGTCCGGTTGATAAGGATATCTCGCAGGATTATAATCAAATCCACCTTGAAGTACAGGTACATCATGTTGATGAGGATAATTATAATATACACCTGCCTCATATGGATAATCAAACTTATATCCTGGATAACTGCTTAAATCAGGTTGGAAAGTGTCGAAACCATAACCATAACCATAACTGAATCCTGGATCTGGTATGCCACCATTACTGGCACTTCTTGTGTCTCTTTCAGATGTTTTTAGAGGTTTACACGAAGCAATATCACTTAATTCACTTAATATTAAGATAATGAATGAATAAAATGTTAAATATTGCATTTTATTTTAATTTTATAGAAAATTGTATGAAATTATATTAAATTGTTGTTTGTTGTAGGATTGATCGATGACTGACGCTGTTCTTACTCATCCAAGTTGTTTTATACTCTAGTATACACTGATAATGATGTTCTAATATGACTTATGATGGTTTTGCTTGAATTTTTTCCATTTCCTACGATTTTGGATAATTTTATGTGATCTTATGTCGTTTGAGGTCGATTGACCTTGTGTTCTGTGAGCTAAACTTGCGATAATGAATAACTTATATTCCATTCGCAAATTTAATAACACAGATTAGGGAAATCCGACGAATAATATAAAATATCATTAGTGTTATTACACATTCGCCTATAGACAGTGTGGATGTCTTTTCTTAGTGTTTAAAAATCACAATACCTTCAATTACATGTTTTTTATTTACTATTTTTATTTCTGTTGTATTATTATTGATACACGTCGATAACTAATGTTCATGTTCATAGTCGTGTTGGAATCGTGGGCTTTATCGATTTGCATGTTTTCCTGTTTGCTGCACTCCGGTAAAATACTTTTTTTGCTTTTTTGCTTTTTCGCTTTCCTCTTTGCTCGTTTCGATATTTTATTACCGGCCATTTCACCCACGAGTGGAATCTCAAGTCTAAGTCAAGGTTCGCGCACGAATGAAGAAATCAACAAATCAACAAATCAGGAATTACGACGAGAATTCGAGTGGAGAGAGCTAAAAATAGACGAAAGCTTTTTATATTTCAGTGAAAAGTTGTAGTATGCAAGCGAATGTCGGTCATAATCATAAATTTAGATATAATTGATGTGACTTTTACTAAATAATAAATTTATTCTTATAATAAAAGTGGTAGGGTAATAATTCATGCAGAAAATCAAAAATTTTCATTTTCATGGTGAGTTAAGCATAAAATTTCATTGGATTTGCTTATGGATACTAAAATTTAATAATTTTTACTTAAATAAATGAGTTTTGCATAAATTGCAAGCCAAAATAAATGTTTTTCTACTTCTACATTAGAAAATATTGTTTTCTGTTCAGTAAAGTAGAGTTAAAAACAGTTAATTTTATTTTGAGAACGTTTTTGACATCGTGGTGTGGAAAACAGTTGACCTTGACATCACACAATGTAACACGACTACTTTTGACAGTAATCAGCAACATAACCTTGTCATCTGTCATATTTTTCTTAGTGAACATTAATAAAACAAACGACGTAAGTTTTAAAGCAATAAAAAAGTAAAGAAACTACTGAAAGTACATATTTATAGTGTAAAATGAGTTGCATACCTTAGAAATCGCATGTTTTGCACTCTGGATACGTAATATACTGTTTTCGAGTGTCGCTAGTGTCGCTAACGTTGCAATGTCACTTCATAACCTCTACATTCATCATAAAACTACTTTAAATCCAAGTAACTACATAGAAATCAACATTCCTGAAAAGAAAACTGCATACAAAGTGTTGTAAACAGGTAAGTAATAAATTTCCCACTTGATTTTTACTTAAAACACATTTATTATATCCCTAATCCTAACCCTTATCGTCATATATTTCTTCAAGATTCACAAACTGCTTAATAATTCTATCGTAAAAATCTTTTTGTTATTTTTCACTTCACAATTTTTTGTATGTTTTTAAATTTCGATTTCGCTTGGTTTGTTGTTGCTTGAATGTCTCCATCCTCCCGCATGCTTACAACTCACTATCGTTTCGGTAACAATCACGAACGTTTACGTTATATTTTGTTCTCTAATTGATTTCACAACGAAAGAATAAACACACGCCTGTCGCAAGAGAGTAGTAAATTCGATACAAACTGAGTGTGTGTGTGCATGATACGAATCGATACAGATGGATTCAGAAAGAGAGAGAGAGAAGGTTTTTCACTCTAAGTGTACGCTACATAACCTCATCTTGTACCTCTTCGCCATAAATATTTTCCTATCATAACTTCCAATACTCTGGAATCACATGAACCCTTATCGTCGTCATCTTTATTTAAATATGTGTTCTTTATATAGATTCTTTTATATCTTCATATATATATAAATCATTTTTTTGTCTTGCTGTGACACGCTACTCGAAACAATCGTTAAAAATTCAATCCGCGATGAAAACAAAACAACATCGATTATATCCTCATCATCATCATCATCATAAACATAGATATATAATATTTATATAGACATGTGTCTTAAGTATCGGTCGAGAATGTGTCGCTTTCTTTGTCTTCATATAAAATCTGTTGATAAGGCCAAACCTATATATAAGAGATAAAAAACACTTCAATCGTCTTACACACGAATTATAATTACACATGTAGTCATGAATGTTGGCCGTAGACGAGAATACGAGTATATTATACGAGTAAGTGTTGTGTGTGTGTGTGTGGTGTGTAAGTGGCTGAGCATGTTGCGCATGCGCATGTATCAGTTCTTCTTTATCGAGAGTGTGTGTATTCATTATGTGTACAGGGTTCCGATTTTAGGCTAAAATTCGATTCGAAATCAAAATTGAGTTTTTAGGAACTTAGGAGCGTCATTGGCGTCGTCAACAAAGCTCGTGTATTAATGGCGGCTCTGATCAGTTCGGAGATTGGTTTTCTTGTGTTTTGTTTTATAAACTACACCACCCTGTATAAGCATTTGATTCAATATCTACATCATCATTACTAAATCTCCACCGAAAAACTTAAATATAATAAAAAAACATTAATTTCTGGCGTTAAGTAGTGATTTGATCAATTGACTAAGCATTCTACGCACGCAGAGTCTACAACTTCGCGACGGTAAACACGATGAGTAATTGAGTGCGAAGGTCCTGTGGGATACGTCAATATTCTCTGAACAGAATCGGATTTCGGATGATTGCAGGATGATTATAGAGTTTTGGGGGAGTGGGGGAAGTGGCGAGTTGTTTACGAGTCCTCGCCGTCCTCACGGAAGAGATAGGTTGACCAGTAGATGACGTTGAAGAGGGCGAACACCAGCGGGAAGGTGATGCGCGAAATGACATCGATGCGCTTTGATCGTGTTGGGAATTTGGACAACCACGTGCGGCAGCAGTTCGGACGTGGTTGCATGTGGATTTCACACTGGCGCGCTTTTTCTAAGCTCATTGGATCAGCTGGATGACGTACCAATGGTTTCTGGAACAAGGGAATAACCATACCATCAAATTATCTTCTCAAATTTCCTAACCAAATCTAACCTAACTAAACCTAACCTAACCTAATCTAATCTAATCTAATCTAACCTAACTAAACCTAACATAACCTAACCAAACCTAATCTAACCTAACTAAACCTAACATAACCTAACCAAACCTAATCTAAATTGATTTCCTTCCAAATTATGACTTACCATAGCAAAAGTAGCATTGCTATACCATACCATCAAATTTTTTCCCGAATTTCCTAACCTAACCTAACCTAACCTAACCTAACCTAACCTAACCTAACCTAACCTAACCTAACCTAACTAAACCTAACCAAACCTAACTTAACCTAACCTAAATTGATTTTCTCCCAAATTATGACTTACCATAGCAAAAGTAGCATTGCTATCTGTATCCAGCAGATCCGAAGTGGCATCCATTGATTGAGCATGTTCCAATTCACACTGCCTCCTTTGTTTCTTCATATTCTCCCGATGCATGTCCGACCTAGATGCGTAGTTCACCAGAGCGAACTCCAGTAACGCCCCAAATACAAACGTGAGACATACCCCTGTCCACACATCGATGGCCTTCGTGTATGAGACTGGAGGTAGTGATGCGTTGATTCCAGATGTCTGTGTGGCCATGGTCAGTAAAGTGGTCACACCTAAACCATAAAAACCATAAAATTTAGTGTTTTTATTTTTTTGGGAAGTAGGGGTGGTGATAGAATTACCTAATGATACACGTGCTGGTACAGCTCCTTGATCGAGCCAGAAGGATACCCAGGACACGATGACCAACATACAGCAAGGGATGTAGATTTGAATCAGGTAGTAACTGAATTCACGCTTGAAGAGGAGGTCTACCTTCAAGCAACTGTATTCTCCTATAAAAATAGGTTAGAATTGGTTTTTAAGTGGGGGTTTGATGTTTAAAAATGGGGGATGGTACCTGTGTTGGTTTTGCTGTTGCAGTAATCAGTCAAGAATTTTTCTAGGGTGAAGCGTGGTAGGTGTAAGTTTTTCACCACCTGGACAGGATCACCTTCTTTCCAAAGAAAGACTAAATCATCTGTGGTCCAACCATCTACATAACCACAAAAATTTTATTTTAAATTTTAGGTTATTTAAAAAAAGGTTATGTTTACTTACAACTTGCCATACGTAATGAACATATCTGTCGATCAAGTGGGTAGAGTTTCAAATTCATAGGACACGAAAGCGTTAGGGATATTCTAAGAATAAAAAAAAAGTGAGGTTAAAATAAGAAAACTAAAGTTATCATAGGTTACCTTATACTGTAGAGTACTGATCCATATGGAAAGATGCGAATGTAAACGTTGGGTAGAATAATGTTGTGAAAGTGTCCCTCCTTCTCGTTGGAAAAGAACAAATCAGGCATCCATACCCGATTACCTTCAGTGAGAGTTAAATACTTGAGGCGTCCCCCAAAGTCGTTGAATTTCAGCCGCTCGTCCAGCCACTGCTCACGGAACGTCAACTGCACGCTGTACTCCTGCAACCCACATTGCATCAGCTCATATTCGAGGTATGCTTTCCGATAGCGTGGTGTGTGAAAAGGATTGCATACCATGCAACGGCGTACGCATGCATCAACATCAACAAGAACAACATCTACAAATGCTTTGCTAATTTCTATGATTTGCTCTCTAGCAAAAGTGCAAATAGTTAAAGTAAAGTAAAGGTACACATAGATCTACACTTTGTCTTTTGGTTGATTGGTAGAAGGTAAGTAAATGCTTTGGTTGTAAAAAACAGTTTCTAGCGATAGAGAGAAAAATAGGTCATGCACAGCTCACACCGCGTGTTAGTCGCCGGGGCTGCAGCGCCACACCGCATGCTCGCGCTGGTGCTGGTGCCCCTCATTGCAACACCTCCGCTCCCCAACCCCCAGTTTGTGCAGGTCGTGAGAGAACGCAACCGATCGGCAATTAGTACAGTTAGTAATATTTTGTACACTTGTTGGTCTTAAAATTAGGCGTGAGAGATGATAAAAATGATTTGGTACATGATTGATGATGATGATGGTGATGAGTGAATCCGCTTGATCAAGAATAAGACAAGAATGTGTGACAAGTGGGTGACATAGATATATGTACAATATTAGCGCCCGCGAAGTGCCAAATACTTGACATGACTGGCAAAGCCCACGACTCACCATTTTGTAATCGTCAATTTTGCTGATTGAACGCAGAAAGAAGTTGATGAATACGATCGTCGGCCCGTCGCCTATGTCTTGCAGAGAGACATTGATGAAGAGAAAGAACACAAACAGCTCATTACTGACTGAGGTACTTGGTACTGGACCCCAATCACGTCTCGCATTGGGCATAAATCATATCAATGTCAATTACATAAAACATAAACAAACTTGGATGATCAAAAACACGTCCGATGAAAGATATATATATATATTGCCATTCAAGGGGGGTTGTTGTTGTTGTTGTATGATGAAAGAGATAGAATTGTTTTGGTGTGGATTTAAAAAAAACACCGAAAGCACACACGTACGCCGTCCCGCCCCCGAACAGGAGATGAGAAGATGAGCTAATCTACCATATCAGTATCATTATCAAATAATCAAATCATCAATCAATTCATGGCACTACACACACTATAATATCAATATGTATATATATTTAGAGGTATTTGTATATATTTATATATGTATCGTATTAGATTAGTCATTCCCTGCTGCCAACAGCCACTTACCATGGTCACGTCATCAATCTTTGAGATACTTCTCACAAATATGTTGACCCTGACAATAGCGGGGCCATCTGGCGAGGTGAAAAGAACCACACATTAGTTTGCACATCAAATCCGCATAGCGTCAACAACGGATATTTTTTTTTGCTGTTGTTGTTGTTGTTAAAGAAGAAGTAGAAGAGAAGAAGAAGTAGATAGAGAGATGGACAGTAACGGAAACGAATGTTGATTCTTTGGCAATGAGGCTACACCGGCACCGGTATGAGCGACGCAGCACACACTTATGTTTTTTTTTTGGGGCGGCGGTGAGCAGCGACTGCGACTACCTTCAATCATCATCATCAGCGCCCGCGATTCGGGGGAGAGAAACGCATTCAGCAATCATATCACAAAACTAATCATGTCATGTATCACTTTCACCTACTGCAGCTACAACCCGCTTCAATCCAACTTGAATTTGTTTATTTTTAGCGTAGTAGTTGTTAATTGAGGTTAGGTTTTGTGTTGTTGGGTTGGATTGAAGCGGGTCACTCCTAAGCCTACTCCATTACAAACTCATACTGAACACGTGAACGGTATTGGTTTGTGTAAGAATTTTTATTTTAATATTAATAGTTTATATATCGGTTAGTTGCGATGCCGCGGGTGCTCGCCACTTACCATCTTGATGTCGCTAATCGTCGCAATGCTGCGCACAAAGAGATTTATTCGCACGATGGCCGGCCCATCTGTGGCGAGATGGACACAAGACACAAGAGAGTTAACAATCAGATCGAGCATTGGTTTACGCTAGGTTTATGCTCGCTGGGCGGAGACCTATGAGACGAGGCTTCCAAAAACAAAACAAACAAAAC
The DNA here is from genome assembly GCF_025399875.1 of Dalotia coriaria. Taxonomy (NCBI): domain Eukaryota; kingdom Metazoa; phylum Arthropoda; class Insecta; order Coleoptera; family Staphylinidae; genus Dalotia; species Dalotia coriaria. Next base: position 6,248,980 of record NW_027045450.1, read on the forward strand.
CAGAGAAAACAAAAGAAAACAAAACCACCACAAAACTAAAATCTGTTGGTTGTTTTTTTTTTTTTTGGTAAATTTTTGAAACCAAAGGCGTTTTTTTAGTGATAAAGGCGGGGGACTCACCTGTGCCGTTTACGCCGGCGGGTCGGATGCGTGCATCGTACCGTCCCGGGCCAAGGATCTGGTCCAGGATCTCCTTCTCTTTCTCGCGGAAGTTGACTTTGACATTTGCACAGCTTTAAAACATCAAAAAACAAATTTTTATTTAAGTTTTATATAAATTACTAATGACTTACAATGAGAAATGAAGCACATGCAGTACGATGACAAAGAGGGTGTGTAGGTGCATCGTGGAGCGTCGTCGTTGTCTTGTTCACCACCACCACAACATCCGGTCACCACTCGTTCCGATCGAACTCCTGGTGCACGCACACACCACTCGCGCGCGCGCGACACGCACACACTGCCCGCTGGCGATGGCCTCACTGCATCGCGAAGAGATGAGAGGATACAATTCGTGAGGATGGCGCACGGATGGCGGCTGGTGGCGGTGGCGGCGGCGGCGGCGACGACTCGAGAGCGCGGAGATGCGGACGCGTATTGATCAACGCCTCGCGGCGTCGGACGGTGTGTGTGCGCGGGCGTCGCGAGCGTCGCGCACGGCCCGGGACTTCTCCCCACCAGCCGCCAGGTTCCCCAATAACCCAAATGCGAGAGGAGGTCGTGGGCATACATAATATTCCAGGAATGAAATCGTTGTAAGCTACAATTCCAGCTTATGCAATATTATCCTCGTGGGAAATACAGAATATAACCTCAAACAAACAAACAAAAAAAAAAAAGAAAAGAAAAGAAGTAATAGTGACCTGCTTTAACTCAAAAAACAAAAAACAAAAAAAGTTGTGTCTTTATCCAACGGTCCCTGCCCCATTCAATGACGTCAAACGTGTTTGGCGTGACGTCATCCGCTCCTGCGGCACGGAATCACATCCCCTCTCTTCCTGCAGGTGAAGCAACGCTGCAGGACTTTCCACAGAACGACACCCTAGAACCTAATATATGTGTGTGTGTGTTTGTTTTTCACTTGTTCAGTACCAGTGTGGTACCAGGTGGTACGGGGTGGTGATGCTCGCCGAGATTTCGTTATTAACCTCGCTCCACCTCTCGACATTTGCATGCCAAACACCAATTTCCCTTCGCACACTCGGCGCGTAATTACCAGAGGCGGAAAAACGGATGTAAAACTAATTTCTTTATTCGGCCACACAACACAGAACAAAACCCAAGAGTAAACGCATCTATCACCTAATATAACCTAACCTAACCTAAAAATACTGTTGTTTTTTTCTTCTGTAAGGCAAGATTCTAAATTTATGACGAAACTAAATTAGCTTTCAGCTCCATGGCGAGTTTATACCCGAGTTCCGGGCGTCGATCTCGCCCCTCGACCATCGCCTTGACTTGATCCGAGTTTACAATCACGCCATTGTTCTTCACCACCGTGTTCTTCGTCTTCTCAATGTCGAGTAGATCCACTCCACGGCTACAATCATCCATTAATATGGTACGGTAACCAATTGCTAAAGCATCCACTGCTGTAGCCCCTAAAACAAAAAACAAAAACAAAAAAATCAAAAATTTTTGAAGAAAAAAAAAATGGCGGACATAAAAACTATTTTTATCTATTACATACCCACACAGACATCGTATGCCAACCCGCAGATATAAATATCCGTCGCATTCTTCATGCGTAGCTGCGCACTGAGCGTCGTCTCGGTTAATTTTTTATTATCCCAGAACACCGAGTAGGAATCCACCTCGGGGTTAGTGCCTTTGTACACCTTGATAGCGTTATTCAATACCTGCCAAAATATAAAGATATCGCAATAAATTCGGTAAAATTAGATCCAAAACAAACCGAAAAGACATTCTCTTCGGCGTAAGCGACTGAAAATAGAACGGAATGTTTGTATGCGTTTGGAAATGCTAGAAATGCGGCGCCGAAAAATAAGATCATCGATTTGTCTCCACGCAGACAACCAACCGACGGAAATATGATTTATCTGTGCAAATATTTATCTCCATAAAGCGAAATGGTGAAATAATTATAAGTTAAACAAAAGTAATTTTTTTGTTGATAAATTTGAAGAAACACCCTGTATATTTTTTGGTGCTTTTGTATATGCGTATGGTTCATTGTTCTCTTAAATATTGCAAAAAAAACACAGTACTCTAGTTGATTTACAGCCACTAGACCTTTTTCGCACTCGAGACACTCGACGCAACCCTGCATGCATTTTTTAATACGAAAAGCGAAAGCCTTTTGACCTTTTTAGCACCGACTAAAAAGTATTTTTTGATTTTTGATGATTAATGATACGCCACGTGGCAACAAAGGTGGCGCCATTAGCGGCGCACAAAACGTTCAATTTGTCGAATGGCGGCGCGCCAAAAAAACCAAATCACCTAGACAAATGTTTTGACTTTTTCTGTAATAACAAACATAAAAACCTTTAAATCTTTGTGTAGTTCGGATCCCCACGTGTCCTGCACACAATGTCGCGGCCATAGACGTTGTTTCATCGGTGGTGGCCCAGCGAAAATGACCGTATCGTAGGTTTTTGCGTTGTCGGCCATTAATGGACTCTCCGGATGGATTTCTCGCAGTTTTATGTTGTCGATGAAAGACACATGATCACTGGGATGCCAATCCAACGAGTAGAAGACAGCGTCGAATTGCACTGTTTCCAATATGCGATTGATCGGTTCGATAACCTCAAAACCATTTTGTTGAGCTGAGCAATTGCTGATGTTTAGCGTGCCGCTTATGAAGTCATTTTGGACGTCGATGATTAAAAACACTGCGATTGGGCGCACAATCTATGGAGAAATGGAAAAAAGTAGATAAAAGTAAATTAATTCAATAAAACTTGCTTTTAAAGGTTAGGGGTTGTTTACCATGGGGTGGTTTGCACACAGACTACGTGAGATAATGCAATTTCCGTCGGTAATGGAATTTTAATGCAATTTATTTCTATTTTTATGTTGACTCACGATTTTAATCCAATGATTCCAGCAGAATGTAAATTCGTCGATGTCAATGTATCCATCGCCATTTTGATCGAAAACATTGAAGATCTCCTTGAGTTTTTCTTCTTCCAGCGTGTAGATTCTTCCACGGTCATTTCGGAATAACGCACGCGTGATGAGACGAAATTCGTCAATGTCTAATTTTCCATCGCTGGAATAATAGTGGACAATTGAGGTTAGGTTGATGTAATGTATTGTAGGTTATGTGGGTTGTTGCATGCGTATTGTAATTTAAAGTGTTTTGTGTTTAAATTTAGTTTTAGGCGTTTTTGTTTTCGGTCTTGCCATTGTTGGTGGCTTCGCGTGCAGCGGAAGTTTTTTTTTGTGTCTGTGTTTGCGTTTCCGGCGGCGCGTCCAATTAACACACGAAAGCCGGAGGATAACAAGCGCAAACTGAGTTTAATTAAAAAATTCAAAATGGAATCAAAAGTGTAAAAACCGGCTGGAGTTAAACATCACAAACGCTCAATATTGTTGCATGATGTAATCTTGTATTTTTATTCTTTCTGCGAATAGATTAATGAAACAGTAAAGGTGCGGTTTAAATAAAATTAGTCATTGTTGTGATTTTTTTTGCTGTTGTTGTAGAATTTAATGCTGAATATATTGGCGAAAAAATCATAGCTTTAACATAAATAGTTTTTGAATTATCACGGCTCGAATATAAAACGAATAATGCTTTAGGTTACTAAATTATTAATTACTCAAAAACTAATTATTTTAAATCAATAAATTCTTCACTAATCTATTTAGTATTAAATTCTGCATCATACAGTATAAAGATTTATTTGATATTATTTCATTATCAAAAGATACAAAGCAATTTGTATTACTTTCTTTTAAAAAATTTTCAAAAATCAACTTTAATTGTTAATAACTTATTATCAAATTAATCCATGAATATGAATTTTAGGTAGTGGATACAGAATTTAATTCTAAACCCATTTTCGAAAGAATCACAACTTTATCGCAAATAGTTTTCGAATTATCAGCAAAAATAGTGACGGCGCGAATATAAAACAAATAATGATTTAGTTTACTAAATTATTAATTACTCAAAAACTAATCATTTTAAATCAACAAATTCTTCACTAATCTATTTAGTATTAAATTCTGCATCATACAATAAAAAGATTTAATTGATAATGTTTGATTATAAAAAGATACCAAGCAATTTGTAGTAATTTCTTTAAAAAAATTTAAAAATCAACTTTAATCGTTTATAACTTATTATCTAATTAATCCACAAATATGAATTTTTTGTAGTGGATGCAGAATTTAATTCTAAATCAATTTTTGAAAGAATCACAACGTTATCACAAATAGTTTATATAGTTGATAGTAGTTATAGTAGTATAATAGTTGAATAATTAACAAAAAACTAAACGAACAGATTAATAAAAGAGTAAAGGTGCGGTTTAAATAAAATTAATCATTGTTAAATCAAACAATTACGTTTTACCGCAAAAAATCAACCATGTGTGACCCAACTCAATCAATTTATATTAATTTACGAAAATATACAGTGTGTAATAAATTCGTAATTAAGAATTGATTGTTGATTGCGACTTTCGCTTTGCGCTGCGACAGTAATTCGCAATATTGCACCCAAGCACCGGTGAAATTGTAATCGAACAGACATGAAGCGTGATTTGACGCGCAGTAATCATGCAATTCGGTGGTAATCATGGAACGTAATATGCAAATATCGATTGTTCGTAATTAACGCCGGTAACAAGCCGCGCGCGGCTTCAACCTCAACCTGCGAACTCTGCCAAACCCTCATAAATCCTCATAATGCGACTTTAATTGTGCATTTCGAACGCACAACTTTGCAGACAAAGCGCAAATCTGTTTTTGCAGCGACAAGCACAACTGGCAATTAATTATAATAACGTAGAAAATATTTACAGTGCGACTAATTTGTTTTTGTGTGCGAGAAAGTGCATAAGTTAAGAATAAGTGTCTAAAAAAGGAAAAATTGTGTTTTTGTGTAGTTTTTTTGGTATAACTCGAAAACGAAAAGAGGTACATTTATAAATCTTTCATAAATATTTTCTGTATTAAATTCTAAATCATATTGAAGTTATTTTTAATAAAATTTGTTATCACAAAAAAAGTTACAAGGTGTTGAAGTTGATTTTATTAAAAAAATACAAAAATCAAGTTTAAATGCGAATAATTAATAATAAAATATTGTTATAAATAAAATGTTTGCATTATTAGATGCGGAATTTAATATGAAATCCAATTCTGAAAGATTTATCATCCTAGCTTTATTAGTTTAAAAGTTATGACGAAATAACTGAGTGATAGTTTGTATCGGCGCGGTTAAGACCGCTGCGCGTAATGAAAGCGATGACTCGACGCAACCAAAAATGATTTCTCTCAGTTTTTAATTAATAACTCAATAACAAAACATGATATCATCTTCATTCTTTCATACATATATCTAGTATTAAATTATGCATCTACCACATCAAATATGAAGTCATATTTGTTATTACAACCGAAATTATAGGCTATTAAAATAATTTTATTAAATTTTCAAAAATTATTACAAAAACCTAAATAACTTTTAAACAAAATGTGATACTTTAAAAATCTCTAGATAATTAGATGTAGAATTTAATAATGAATAATTTGATGTAAAATTTGTTATTGTATCTTTTTTAGTTTAGGAGTTATCAGCGAAAAACTATCGCTTGCATGATTTAAGTAAGTCAAACATGCTTCTCGACTTAATCTTGATTCTAGCTGACTTACCCGTTCTTATCAAACGCCGTGAAGCACGCGTCCATGCTGCAGTCGAATTCGCACCCGACTAGATCAATGCCATCCACCGCCATGACTCCAAAGGGCCGAAAAAGCAGTCCGCTATCAAAAGTATCAAACTTTGGCAAACCGGTAACGCGGTAACAGCACGGCGTAACCCTTTGTGCCTGGCACGAGGGGGGTAGTAGGCCTCGCTACCCTCACGAACAACTCCCTGCAACTTCAGCAACGAATAAAAAAGCGCGCCAACTTGCCGCACACAAAACGCTTTCTTAGGTTAACAGCCAAACAGTTGGGCATCAATCGCCTATCAGAAAATCAAGGCTATTATTATCAAAAAGGTGTTGTGTTGAAGTTCACAGTTCACTTGAGATTCGCTTTGTGCACGTGATTTGAAAGCACAAAGCTTTAATTTTAGTCGGCGGTTTAGCGGCTTAACCTCCGGCACAATGTTGATGATATGTTGATATTGAATGGCTAGTTCACATCGAGCACTCGCGATCGATTGAACCTGACGACTTATGGACGTGTAATGAAGTACCACACCGTGTCTACCTATTAAAATATGCGTATTGTGAATAGAACTAAGCAAAACAACACAAACACACGAGGCGCGGCTGCGTTATGTAAATGTTTGTGTTTGTGCGATAATTAAACGCGGGAATCACAGGAAGTCACTGTGGAAACGTGTTTATATAGTCACGGCGCGAATGTTAAACAAATAATGCTTTAGGTTACTAAATTGCGAATTACGAGAAAAGTAATTAGTTTAAATCAATAATTTCTTCATCAGTTTATTCAGTATTAAATTCTGCGTCGTATTGTAATCAGATTTTATTGATTATATGGTATTATCAAGAGATATAGGGCGATTTGTAATAATTTCTTTTAAAATATATTAAAAATTTAATTTAAATTGTTTATAACTTTTTGTGTAATTAATTCATAAATATGAATTTTTCATAGTAGATATAGAATTTAATTCTGAATATATTTATGAAAGAATTATAACTATAGCACAAATAGTTTTTGATTTATCCATAAAAACCATCACGTCGCGAATATAAAACAAATAATGCTTTAGGTTACTAAATTATTAATTACTCAAAAACTAATTACTTTAAATCAACAAATTCTTCACCAATCTATATAGTATTAAATGCTGCATAGTATAATAAAAAGATTTAATTTATAACATTTTATTATCAAAAGATACAAAGCAATTTTTATCAATTTATATGAAAAAAATTTCAAAAATCAATTTTAATTGTTTATAACTTATTATCTAATTAATCCACAAATATGATTTTTATGTAGTTGATGCAGAATTTAAATCTAAACATATTTTTAAAACAATCACAACTTTATCACTAATAGTTTATGAATAATCAACAAAAAACTAAACACTTTCATTTAAATTCCACCATGCTGCGACTATACTTTCAATTTTAAAACTGAATTTGAGCAGCTGTTCTTATCGCAGCGATAACACTCTCCACACCAATATAATACGTGCATTATTGAACTGATAAACAGTTTTTATGACGTCCGTAATGTTTACATAATATGTGCAATAATAAGTTTTTTCTCAACACAAAATAAAAACAAGCAGACTGCGAGTATATGCAACACACAATACTAACTACATATTAATACTACTTCTTATACCATCGAATTGAATAATACTCAATTGTCTTTACGAGTATATTTTACATTGTAAGAAGAGCTTTATGAAACACTGATTGTTCGTTACGATCGTTTTTCATTGCAAGGACACCACCGCAGTGCAGACAATAAAAATGCCGGTTGCACCATGCACAAATAATAAGAAAAAAACGTCAACGCGAGCAAAAACAGGTCTGGAAGCATTTTTCAACTCATCTGTTTATTCTTTGAAGTTTACATCTTTTTTCCCGTCCAGCACTCGCTTCTAGAATAAATAAAATTTAATATTTATTCAAAAAAACATAAAAAACAATAAAAAAGTATATAAAAATACTAAACACCCTGTATATTAACCGAATTAATGCATTTTTAATTTTTATTGATCTCGATGGTATCGATATGACCCAAATAAACAATATCTGAATAATATCATGAATATTTCCATCATATCACAAAACCATTCATTTTGTGAATAATGTAAACTTTATAAACTTTTTCGGCTTTAAATAATTTATGCGTAATGTATTACGGTTATGTCACGTATGTCAAGGAGATTCACGCTCGACGTGACTTTGACTTTTAACTCTCTTCTCTCTACTCTCTGCAATTTCGAACTTTTGAATGAAATTTCACGATGACATTGAAGCTATCCTCAATAAAAAAAAACCACAAGAATGTATCACATGTAACCGATTGAGTTTAGCATTCGATGCTTGGCTTGTAAATTAATTCAACAATAAAATTATTCAACAATATGGATGGCTTCGAATTCGTTTCAAATGTCGCCGCGCGCCATAAAGGTGTTCTTCACCTAGAGGACAAACAGGTTGTGAACCTGTCTTATGGCTTGTGAGACACATGTACACCCGGATGTTTTCTGGAAATTTTGCGCATTTACGGTGATCGTATTTTGTGAGTTTTTGACAGATCATGATGAATACTAATGGGGATTATGAGCAGAGACAACAGAAACGGTTAATTTTTAAAGTACATGTTTAAAGTGGAATAACTCATGTTTTAGAAGTGGTAGAATATTGAATGAAGCAGTATTTAAAAGGTAATTTTATAGAGAATAAGATGGGTAAATTTTGTTTTTATCAATATTGTTGTTAAAAAGTTATAATGATTTAAACAAATTGTTGAAATTTTTCAAGAAAATTTGCTTTCTTTCTTTAAAATTTATTTTAAAAGGTAAATTTTTGTTAAATATAAGATTTTATGGTGTTATCACAAACATAATTAACTATGCTATCCTATAAAATTTATAGTTTGTTATTAACATAACTAACAACAAATTTATAACACTTTAAAGTTGATGCTTAAGTTTTCTGACATAATTTTTCTAATTTTTTGCTTTTTTCTTTAAAATTTATTTTAGAAGGTAAATTTTTATTAAATATAAGATTTTATGGTCTTATCACATAGATAATTAACTAAACTAACGTATAAAATTTTTAGTTTGTCATTAATATGACCTAAAACAAATGTATAACACTTTAAAGTTGATGCATAAATTTTTTAACAAAATTTCCTAATTTTGCGCTTTTTTTCTTTAAAAAGCTTATAACAATTAAAATAATAATTAAATATTTACAAAAATATATTATCTGATAGATATTAAGTTAAATAATCTCCTGAAATTTAAATTTTTTCAAAATATTAATATTTACGCCTTTAAAACTTCTTCAAAGTCAACCGATTTTTTCCCAACTAGAATAATTTAAAAACCACGATAATTGTGATTGTAATTCATTAGTGTTTTCGTGAATTACATTATGCCATCATATTCACTTAGCACCTCCCAAAAAAGACAACCATTAAAACAAATATTAGCCTACGCTTACGCGCTCAAAGTCGATGCCCGAAAACCGAATCTATTTGCTCGATTAGCAACATCTCACATCTCAACATCGCCCCGGAGACCATCACACACACGTGCCGCGAAAAAATGGCGCAATCATTTCGCAGTTTTCAATTGTTGTTCGCGCCTATCGGAAACGGACGTCATTCAATGTCACTCATATTCCAAAACGCTGAACGTGCCTTGCACCCAAACTAAAACATTATCACTTTATCACGTTTCCTCTTTTTTCGGTTGTCAAATATCCTTTAAACTAGGTTATGTGCATTCTAATGAATAATACACCTATACAGCAACCAAATCAAACGAAAGTTTGCAATAACTGATAACATGACAATTGTCGCAATATATCCACTTGAATTGTTCGTTTGTTTCGCGTTGTGTGTGTGTGTTTTATTTGTTCTTATTCAGTGTCTTCTATTTACTCACACATACACACGGATACACATGATGTCCTTGCTGGAAATTTAGCAAGTCGCCAAGTCACAAAACGTACAACATAAAATGTGAAGCCGGTGTGGGAATTCTCAATGATCACACTCAGTGGGTTTGGGCCGCGGCGGCCATGACAGTCGAAGGAAGGAACGAGTTTTTCTCGCATGGAGAAGGAGCAGCGCGTATAAAATCGAGGGATTTTTAAGTCATTTTAATCAGTTCGAAGCAACCATTCAGTATACCATCGTCATCATGAAATATTTGGTGTGTGTTGCGCTTTTGTGCGCTGTTGGTGTATCCATTGCTCAAGAATCGCAACAAAATGTAGAAAACAACCAAGAAAGTTTGGCGTCTATTGAAGAAAACACACAATACCAAGGGGATGTCACTGATGGTGCTAGGGATAAACGATTGATTGGGAAATTAGCACTGGCGAAGATTGGCGTGTTGGGACTTGGGTAAAAAGACGCCATTTTGTTTAATTTTATTAATTTAAAATAAAAATTAATTTTGTTTTTGTTATTATAGTGCTGTTGCTGCTAAAACCGCGCTTGTAGGTGGAGCTGGTCTTCTTGCAGCTAAATCCCTTTCAGGTTATGGTCGTGGTTATGGAGGTTATGGAGGTTATGGCGGTTATGGAGGTTATGGAAACAACTACGGGGGATACGGTCACAATTACGGCGGATACGGCCATAATTACGGTGGATACGGTCATAACTATGGTGGTTATGGCGGTTATGGTGGTTACGGCAACAATTATGGAGGTTATGGTCATGGTTATGGCAACGGATACTCCGGAATTGGTTTCTCTCTAAACGCAGGTATCGGTGGCTACGGTAAGGGTTACGGCAACTCTTATGGAAATAGCTATGGTGGTTACGGAGGAGGTTATGGAGGAGGTTATGGAGGTTATGGTACTTCCGGTTATAGCGGCTATGGCGGCTACAACAACTGGTAATCCCATCACCAAAAATTAATTCATGAAACGCCATTCGATGCAATCACCTCAAAATTTTCTATGATGTAATGTAAATTTAAACAGAACTGATTTTACTGTAAATTATTGACGCTTAATTAAACAAAGTGTGTTCAATACTCTTAACATACGACTTATAATTAACTCCAGATTTATTTAATATCCTATACTATAGTTAATGATTATTTTTATTTTTTACTTTTTTGATGATGCATAAACTGCTTTTGAAGATGATAATTCAGGATTACCTTGAGTCGGAGTAAAAATAAAATGAAAAAGAGAAAATTTTAGTTCACGGCCGTTTGTCGCACACAAAATATGTACCTACGTGCATATACACTCAACGCGTGTAATATTTGCTCGACATAAAGATCAGGTTTTTAAAATGGAAGCAAATGTCCGCCATTTATCACTTTTATGCAGGTTATGCAACTTTAAATGTTTCCTCTTGGGATTTTGCACGTTGTAAAATATTCTAAGAGGTTATTGCTGTTTAGTTTTATAGTTTTACGACTTTTTGAGTGCTAATCAAAAATGGATGCTCTTTTAGAGTGATATTTCAATATTTTAGGTTAGAATTTATAGGTTAGATAATATAAAGTTGACTTATTTAATATTTAAGTATGGTTTTAAGGTTAAATGTCTTAAGTCAAGTATACCGGTCTAATATAACTAAATTGCAACGTTTTAGTTATTAATTAATTACTCGTAAACGAACAAAGATACAATCATGATTCTTTTACCCATTGCTTCCATATTAAATTCTTCATGTATGTTGTAAATTGTAAGTCAAACAAACAATTATTTGCATAGTTATAAACAAAACAAAATTAAATAAAATAAAAATTTAAAAAATAAACAAAATGTTATAAAAAGTTATCAAAAACTAGTTCTTTGAAAGAATTATTAAGAAGAAAATACACTTTTAGTCTTTTATCTAAATTTAGCATAAAATTCTGTGTGCAAATGTGAAATACGCTATTGTTAGTTAAGTAAATAAAATTTCTTAAGTTGATATCATAAAACAAGCGCGATTTGCATTTCGCTGTCCTCGATTGGAACTTGCAATTGTTTTATTTGTCGCAGTGCCAGTGAAAACATTCCGTCGAGTCATAATAATCTACCAACTTTACTACAAGTCTCTGGTTCTGCTTGCCAAAATATTTCGAATCAACGATTTTATTATTTTTACTACAAATAAACTCTGCTTCATTAATCCAATTTAACGAACTAAATTTAATAGTAAAATCTATATGTGTTGAAGTAATGCATTTAAATATTATCAAAATGGAGACTCTTTTACTTATTATTATTATTATTGCGTTTGTTTTCATTGCACAATTGATATTTCATTATTTTATCTCGAAGAAAATGTTTAAGTAGTTTATTTGTCAATCGATGAGTATAATAATGAATTTGCGTCGCGCATAGTTTAATATCATCGTATCATATTGTTGAAAAGCAATTTTACGATTTATTTGTGTTCAATGATGAGATAATAGGGTGCAGCACGCAGAACGCTTTTGCGAATATACGTACTAAAACACACTGCGGTTGTTGACATTAACCGAGTGCTATAAAACAAGACACACAAGATGCGCTTGCATAGTGTGCATGTTTGGTTAGGACTGCATGCGTGTGCAAGTTATGCAACCCATGCTACAATTGCAGCCGTGTGCGTAGCAAAAATTGAATGATTTGCATACATATTTGATATTTGTTAAGCAATTCAGCAACAATTAACATTCAAATAGTTTAAAAGTTTTATAAACCGTTAGATATACAAATAGCCAAATAAATCTGTGATGAATATTTATAACCTGAAAAGATGTTTTACAGTTATTTATGACCTAAGGATGTGAAATATGATATTCGTGTTTTGTACGCAGTACGACTTGGCTTTTAAATTGTTTATAGTCAAAATATGAGGTGTATTTTTAGATCTAAAACATGAATATGTTAAATGTGTAATTCCTACTTGAATAATATATGCAAGCAAATGTCTTACATGACACAATCTCAGTACATCCGACATTTCTCTGAAAATAAAGAAATTAGTTTCCTCATTATCATATTTAATTGATAATGAGCCACTCCACATCAGGCGTCTCTTCCACATCTAAACTAACGAATGACGTCAGGACACACCAAATAAATTTACTAGTACCGGAGATACAGGGTGTTTTCGAAGTGAAGATTCAGAAATTTGTAAAAATAACAAAATTTAAAGGAGAGATGGTTGTACAGGACCTAAAAAGACTTCTGAGAAAGTCTTTTTACTTCTTTTTGAAACTTCAAATTCTGAAAAAGAAAAAAATTCATGATTAAAAGTGTTGCGTTGAGTTTATTGACAAATTAAATTTTCGAAAAATATTAAATATGGAATCCGAACGAATGAATCTTAAAAACAATAAAAAACACATTGCTATCGAATCCTCGAGTCTTCAATAATTCACAAAATTTCACCGGTACAGTGCAGAAGCACAAATGATTGAATGATGACCTCGGCCGATTTAAATCTTATTGAACGCGGCAATGTCGACGCTCTGCACGTAGTCCTCGTTGGCCTCGATGGTCTCCTGCAGCCAGTCGATGGATACTTTGTCGTCCTCGACAACGCAGTTGATCTGCAGTTTCTTGATGCCGTAGGCAAGTGGTACCAATTTGGAAGCGCCCCAGAGTAAACCATCACATTCAATCTTACGCACGACTTTCTCCATCTCCTGCATGTCGGTCTCATCGTCCCATGGCTTCACATCCAGAATGATACTGGACTTGGCGACAAGGGCGGGTTTCTTGGACTTCTTGGCGTTGTATGCTGCGAGGCGTTCTTCCTTGATCTTGGCCGCAGCTTCGTCATCTTCGGACTCGGAACCGAAGAGATCTACATCGTCATCGTCGTCATCAGCGGCTGCTGGCTTGGCGGCGGGTTTCGCGCAGGTTTTGGCGGGGCAGACGGCGATTTTAGCGGGGCATGTGCCTTGTTTGGGGCAGCCGACGGTTTTTTCCATGTTGGAGAGGCGTGTGTCCATTGCTTCAAGTTGGGATTGGATTTTGGCCATCACTAAGGAATTACAAACGTTTATATTAACATATACGTAATTTTCAGAGTGAATTAAAGATATATATGAGATAATAAATGAGTTTGTATGTTTGTTACGCTTTCACGCATCAACTAATGGACCAATTTTGATAAATTTTTGTATAGATATTATTGTAACCAAGAAAAAGCAAATAGGCTATTTTCTGTCCTCAAAAATTAACTGGAAGAGTGTAAAATAAGGGATAAAAGTTGAATTCAAGGTAAATTTATGTAATTCAACCCAAAATGGCGTAAAAACACATAATTAGCATACTTTTCATGATAAAACTTACTGTCTGTGATGGCAAGCATCTTCTTCTCAAGGAATTTGACAGGTTCGCAATCCATGGCGGTAGGTGTGATGTTGCAACCCTAAAATAAAACAAAAACAACTCAAAACACAAATAAAACATCATCCAAACAAAAAATATAACACAAACGTTAAACATAATCATGCTCTACAAATTAGTACAAAACAACCCAATAAACATTTATTATTAAATCATAAATCAATTTTATTAACCATAAATACACTCAACATCAAAACCGTTTGTCAGTTTTCTCATTCTGCAAGCAAATATTTGCTTACCACATCTGGTTTAGACGTGACTTCTATTTTATCAATTGTAGGTGGTTCAACTTGAGGTACAACTTCAGGAAGTTCACATACAACTTGACTTTGACTTGAAGAGTCTTTAATCACCTCTTCTTTTTTAACTTCTGGTGTTTGAATAGGTTCCTAACATAAATAATACTTTACTATTGAAATCAAACACAAAACAATTGTCTAAGCATTCAAAAAGAAACAAATAATAATAATAAACCAATTGTTGAAAGAATAATTTAAAGAAAAATAAATACCAAATAATTTTGTTTTGATTTGCACGCTTACCACGTTTTTCTCAGCGATATTTTTCGCATTTTTAGCTTGCGGTTGTTCTTTAGATTCTTTTGCCGCTTTCTGTTTTTGTTTTTTACTCTGTTTCTGTTTGCAATAAATTCGACAAGAAATTAACAACAGGACAAAACTACAATGCCACATTAACCCTTACCCCAGCATTGTTATCAGTTTTATTTTCTTTTATAGGAAGCCCATCACCCAATGCATCAGCAGCCTGAACAAAGCACAAAATATTCATGTTTCCGCTAATAAAACTTAACATTTTCTATGATAGTGAGTAAATTTACTACTAAACAATACCTATGAGTGAACTACCTTCAAAAGTGACTGAATTATCAAATAAATACATGTAAACAAAACTTCTTCTCTGTGTACAAAATATACTATAAAGTAAAGCAAATAATTACTCACTTCATTTGCTTGCCTCTTCAGTTCTTTTATAGTTTCCCTTGCCTTAACAAATTCAGCAACCAGAGGTGTTAACGTTTCCTACACCAAACAAAGCATTTAAAGTACAATATCAACTGATACAGACATGATTTTCAAGCAATTATACCACCATAAATCATGTGTGATGAGTACAAGTAAGAGATTAACCCCCAATGAAGTGCCATACCAAGTTTGAAAGAAAAATGCTAACTTACATGGCCTAGTCTTTCATAGAAGGTCCGCTCGGCTTCCGTATAGTTGGATCTGTCGACCCAGAAACTGTCCAAGGCTAAGTACTGAGCAGCCATGCTAAAAATACGCAAATTATACGTAAATTATTATATAAAATTAACCATTTAGAGGTTAACTGGCTACACGTGCCGATTTCTTAAAGAAAACGCGGATGTTGGGTGAGTTTTTGGTATCGTCGATATTGTACTTGATTGTTTGCCCTGATTTTGTATTAGTTAGCAGGGAAATGAGGAGTTTTCTTACTTTTTTGAGAGAAACTGCGACGAGACGAAGCTGGCAGCTGGCTAGACGAGAAGTAAAAGAACTTTTTCTGACACGCCGAGTCAGCTGTCAATTGTCAACGTGTATACACGATCATCGTCGAGAATACACGTGGAAAGTTCTTTTATAGTGAGTGTATCCATTAAAAATGTTTGTAAAAACGTTAAAAAACGTTATTTTTCTGTTAATAAAGAAAAAACAATAAAAAGATATGTTTAATTTGTATTAGAAATATGGTACCAATAGTTTACAATGTAAAATGATCATGATATTAAGCATTTACAAGTAATTATTCTTCAAATTTGATGTAAACTATAGTGTACACACTGTATTTTGAGTTTTCTTACTTGCAAATTAATTTTTAGGTTATATTGTATGCTTTTTGTCAAGTTTAAACGATTTTAACTGCTAAAACCGTTTAATAAGCTATTAAAACAATGTCTACAAGTAATAATGAACTTCTCACACAAATATTTAAGTCATTTTCTTTGGAAAACGACGAAAATTCGCTTCAATCACCGCAAAAAGATCCACTACATCTACTAAATGAAGAAACTGAGAAGGTATTCACTTGTTTTTAATAAAAATAACCTAAAACAATAATTTATTTTAATTTCAGTTGTTACTCAGCTTAAATAAAGAACGTGACGATCTTCTACAACAAATAAACTATGTTTCTCAGACTTCTAGTTCTATAAAATCTTTGTCAGAGCATGCAAGAGTACAATGCCGAGCAAAAATGAGTAAGTTCATTGAAATAGATGCTTTAATGAATACTTCAGAGTATAAATTAAAGTATGCAGACAATTCCATTGTCTCCAGTGTTAAAATGACTGTAGAATATTGTGATAAATCTGTTGAGGGTTTAAATGAGGAAGTTAAAGCTTTAGATGATTATATTGACAGAATAAAAGAGCAGCAAATGTTAGCTGTGGGTGTAACTGGTGGTGGAATGACTAAAGATGTTAAGAATATTGATAATGCCACTCTTACATATTATGAGAATGGGTTGGTGGATATTGTAGAGAGTGATAATGAACCAATTGTAAGAAATGTTGAGAGGAAAGCTAAGTTTAAAACAAAAGATGAAAGAGATGAGTATTTCAGAAGAATAAAGCTTGAAGAGGAGGAAAAAGAGACTTAAATGATGTGTTTTTAAATAAAACGCTTGTTTTGTAAAGTTTTTAATTATTTTTAATCATTGATATGATAGTGATTGTTCTCCATTCAAACGTGTATTGAAAATATGCGCTTTATAACGATTAGAATTTCATTTGCGATTTTTTTTGTATTTAAAGGTCTGAATCTGACAAAAAATGAAGAAAAAACACATTTTCCAGCATTATTTAACATTTTAAAGTGGTTTAATTGATTTTTAACAACAAATTCTTTTAATTCTTGTAATATTTAACTTAATTTGTCAGTATTTATTGAAATATCCACGTAGAATAAGTTTTTGTCAGCTTCAGACCTTTTCCCAACAATATAAGTCATTAATGGATGAGTTTTCATGACAAAAGGGCTTCAAACGATCAATTTGTACAAGTTACAGTAAAAACCATCATAAACTTTTCAAAACTTAACATAACCTAACATGATCTGTCAATATTGTCGAAAAATTTAGGTTATAATTGATATGTTTTAGTATTAATACACGGTGCAACAGTATCACACACATAGACTCAATTCAACATAGAATTAATCCAATTAACACGTAAGTACATAGTGTGAAACAGTTTGTTTTACGCGCAATAACAAGTGCGGACCGACCCCCAACTCAAAACCGCCTTAAAACCATTCTGTACAACCCAGAAACAATGAAATTGACACAATAGTTGCTCTAAACAATGTTCTACGATAATGTATAACTATTACGTATTCGTATATCAACAACAAGGTGTTGTATCGTTAAAGATTGGTTTCATAAGTTTCAAAAATGTTTTTTTTTTGTGAAAGTCATTTAATCCCGTCATATATTAACCGATTGTCAACGTTTTTTAAATACTTTAAGGTTAGAGCCGTGTCTAGTCAGGCTTTGATTGATCTAACCTTAAAAGTTGCTCGAATGCGAAAAATCTCAAGTGTTATGTGTTAGAAAATTGATTGGTTTTGGCTGATTTGTTAAACACGGTGTGTTAAAATGGGAAAAGTCTTTGATGCGGGTGCTAGAGACCTGCGTTGCTTAATCTGGACGCGCGCGGTTCGATTTCCAGCGAAATCTGATACAATTCATCATCGTCCAGGAGCAAGGAACAATCCAGTAAGTAATTAGCCACTTTCTGGATCAACTCAATCTTGTAGTTGGTTTGTTGAAAGTGGCGAATCTCACGGATCACATGAGCAATCTGGAATTTAAGGTTATGTTATTAAAAGTTTGGTTATGTTGCAGGATATTACCATTCTCATTTTAGAAAAGTTCAAGAGACCATCCTGGGTAAAATTCGGGGTGCCTTCTTCAATAAAACTAAGATCCGTTAAATACAACCCTAAATAAGGGATACAAGGTGGGTCACATCGATGGAGGGCATCTCTTAATGACCGGAATCTTCCGTCAGAGGACACAATGTTTTGTAGCTTTTCAATTGTTTGTTTTGTCTGCAAAAAGTAGACTATAAACATAAATTTTAGGTTATGTTGTTAAAAACTTACAGTTTTTGAAACTTTATCCCAGGTTTTCTTCAATCTGAACACCGCACTGTTTGTAAACGCTGAACAAATCTGCAGAACTCCATTAAAATTATGCAGACATCTTGATATGTCCGCAACAGCCGCCCATTTCTCAATGGCGGCTACTCTACCAGTCAAAGATGGCCGCCGGATGATCTCGGAAGCAACCAGACGCGATACATCATTGAATCGTTTCGTCATCAACAAAATATGAGGCGCTTTGCTTGTTTTATCAGTTTTCATCCATGCTTGCCCCAAAAATTCACTAAAAACATTTTTATTAACAATTTTTAACCTAAAAACTAAAAAAATCATCTTACTCGCTAGAAATGGCGATGAATATCTGATGATCAATATACGTCAACTGTTCGGCAATCTCAAGAGCGGAGAGTGTTTCGATGCTGTCCCTGTTCGGCGTCTGCAACGAAAAGTTTCAAAGATCCTCTTAATCTTAATCCCTACGAATTAATTTCCCACTAGGCGCAACACAGCCCTAGTGGTTCGGTTTTGTTGTTTGTGCGTTACCGTCACGGGCGTGCTGAGCAGTTCGTTGATATTGATTTTTGAGCTCTCCGGGTCTTCCTTCGTCAGCAGGCGCAGCAGCTGCGCGGCGGCCTTGTGCTCCGCTGGTAGTAGATTGGGGCTGTAGATGATGTCATCTAGGAATTCAATCGTGAGATTCTTCAGGCGTTGATCACATAGGAAATCCTGCGCGTGTTTGGATATCCAATGTCTTGACAAACAAACCAACCGGTTGATTACAAGTTTATTTTAAGGGTTGATTGGATAAAAGGGGTGGGGGTTTATACCTGAGTACATTTAGGACTCGCATTGTACAGGCTGTTGAGATAACATTCTCTTTATAACGAGTTTCTTCTTCCTGTTGTTGGATAACACCTAGTTTTGTATCTGGATGTGATGTGGGTGACATATCTCGGGGGTTGCTTGAACCGGAAGTTGCTATGGCGAATGCGGCAGCTGCACTTGACGTACTACTCCTAGAATCAAGAAAAATATGAAAAAAATGAAATTTTTCTTCTTTAAAATTGAAAAAATCAGTACCTTCGTTTTGATTGCCTGAATGAGGTTATGACCACACCAGCCTTGCTGGGTTTCTGTGGGGAATCATGTTGGAAACTAGACCTGGCACTAACACTAACCTCCCCTTCAGGGATAGACTTCCTTGAACCATAGTAGGTCTGCAATGCGGCTGTTGTGGACGGTGTTATTGATGAAGACCTTGATGACCCGCAAGATGACCTATGGACTGGGTTATAAAAGAAATTCAATTCATCCGGGTGATCTTCTGCGTCTTCAGAAACAGCCCTTTCTACAACCCGCTTATCAGCTGCTCTCACAATAGCTTTTCTTTCGTTGTCACTCATTTCTGACCTCATCCGGGTTGGTTTAGGCATTGGTTGTACCGATGCTTGAGGAATACTCTTCTGACCCACTAAATCAGATCTTCTTGATGGAGAATCTGTTACTGTAGAAGATGTGGAAGTTCCCACAACTTGGGTTATAGTAGTTGTTACTTGAGTAGCTCTTGGTGGGACCACTGGTTTGTTAGAAAGGTCTTCAACTGTTTCGGAAGGAGATGTAGCTACGATTGTGTTGGAGCTGAGTTTACTAGGAGACCCAGGAGCACTCAAAATACTCGCATCTGAAGAAAAGTGATTAAAAACCAATAAAAATAAAAATATTGGAGATAATTAATAAGATAATTAACCTGTAAGGGTTTCACTGCTACTAGAAGTTGCCACTTTGGGTATAGCAAGATATGTGTTGTCTTTATTGGGTTCCACATCAGCCGCGACTCGAATACTGATTGATTTGTGATTACCATTACCGTTATCTGATTGTCTAGTAGTTGTTTTCGTCGGACTTTGTTTTATTATTGGTGGGGGCAGTTTCCTTGCAGTTTCTTCATTTTCATCATCTGTAAAATATTCATTGAAAATAATTTATGGGATTACAATTAAT
This sequence comes from Dalotia coriaria, assembly GCF_025399875.1. Classification (NCBI taxonomy): domain Eukaryota; kingdom Metazoa; phylum Arthropoda; class Insecta; order Coleoptera; family Staphylinidae; genus Dalotia; species Dalotia coriaria. The sequence goes on from NW_027045450.1 coordinate 6,269,354, forward strand.
AAATTTACATTTGTGTAAACTTGACTTCCAATGTCGATGTCCTTGTGAGTCATAACTATGAGATCTATCTCTTTCACTCATTTCGGAACCATAACCGGAAACGGAACTCGCCCCACTTACTCTACGTGGGGTCATAACACTACTTCTGCGTCTATCTTCGAATAGTTGTAGAGTATTTTCGTCTTTATTAGCAAATCCTTCTAGGGACACAACGGATCCCTGCGGGTCTGTTTCCGGATTGTAAAAAACCCTCTTTAAAGCTTCCAGGACAGTCACACCGTCGGTGAAGACTCGATATGTGAGAAGGAATGTGTTTAGGAAGTCCACAGACAAAAATCGTAAATCTATCAAACATAAAACAAAAATTTCAAATTTTTCCTAAAAAATTTTCTAAAATTTTCATTAAATACCAGTAAGTCTTTGAAGTAATCTTTCCGGTGTGGCATAACGAATCTGTGGTACCTTACAAGAATTCATAGTCCTACTAAACCGGATATCAGCTTCATCTTTGAATAATTTCGGATCATTCTTCATCGATTGCGGTAAACTGATCGAACTATTCTCAGACATATTGGGTCTCATCATATCATTGAACTGCACATTATCCAAACACTGACTTATATCGGAAATCCACGCGGCTTTCTCTTGTATATTCGGTGCTAGTAAATGCACACAAGACTGCAACCCCCAATACATCAAACATAACAACATAACCAAACTTTACATAAAATGACTTCTAAATACCTGTCGTTGAACACCTCCAGTTTTTAACTCAACAATCAACTTAAAATCCCGATTGTGAAAATACGTAGTGTTGGGAGATGTCTCGCTGATCCCTGAAGATTGGCTGGAAACTGAGCAAACTGACGAAACTAACATTTCATCAAAAATTATAATTTTAGTTATATTTTTGTTTTAAATTTGAAAATAAATTTTACCGTCATCATCAGGATTTTCACTGGGATCTTCAATTAATAAAGCATCTGCCAAGGGTATTTTTCCTATATCAGGAACAAGATGTAACTTCCCATTAGAAGACCTCGTAGCGATGATCAAATGATTCGAAAATAGAAAACATTGTCTAATAGCTTCCTTTTCACTTTTAAAGTTGAGCTTACTCCTTGACCCTCTTGGTTTATCATTGGACAACTGTAATAAACTCCCCTGTCGGACAAAGACTTGATTTACATCCAGGAGGATATCACACCCTTCAACAATCATCCGTTCCACAGATAAATTCTTCCGTAAATTTTCTGTTTCTGAGACTTCATCATGCATCTGCCTTGATAAATCCTCCAATTGTTGCCTTGCATTCTGGAGACTTTTCCGTTCAACATGATCATGCGGTGTATGAGCCAACAACTCATGTAGGGTTATAATATACCGTGGTACCTGATGCATCGGATAGGTTAGGAATTGTTCCAAAGATCTACCATGACACACCGGTTTGTTTTCCAAGCGTTTCAACAATTGTGAGAAAGGAGCTGATTGTTTACATTCTGTCAACACCTGAAGAGAATAATGATGGTTCCTGACGTATTCCTGATAAATACTCAACATGGGTAGTAACATAGAGAAGAGATCTCCCAGGACCAACGTTGGCCAACTTTCTAACCTCGAAGTTAAACCTTTCAAGAAGATTTGATGAAGAAATAAAACAGTTTCGCTGTTTAGAAAGATTGAGTTGACGTCTTCATGAGTACACGGTGGTTTTTTACTCGATGCGGCCATTTTGAATGGTCTGAAGAAACAGGATACCAACACCTCCATTTGTTCCATGTATTCCTCTTCGGCTTCCACCATGCGGAATACAAGACTGTTGCGTTTGCGCATGCTTTCCGCATGAGGTGATTTGATATATTGTTCGACGATTTGTTTCCATCGCCGGCGACACAGCCAGCCGCGGAAGAAGCTCTGAACCTTTTTGATCTTACGCAGTTCGAGACTGTCGTGTTCCAGTTGGCGTGGTATGCCTGCGGAACCGGATGCTGATGCGCCATTGCTGGAGGACACTAAGCTGCTGGTGGACTGATAGGTCTGAGCCGGCTTCCATTCGCGCTTGAGTGCAAACAGCTAAAGGACATAATTTACAAAGTGGTGGATTTTAGGAAAAATGCGTGGCAACCTTGAACTCACTTCAGCGCGCAGTTTTTTAATCTCGGATGCAAGCTCCTCGCATTGTTGAGTGTACTGCCATTTGGCGGTTTTTTCGGATTCGACGATCTGGAGCAGGTGGAGGTGTTTTTGTTCGAGTTCTTCTTTTTGTTGCAGCAGTTTGTTAAAACTTTAATTTTTGGTATTAGTTAATTTTGGGGGTGGTTATGGCGGATGGGGGGTGTTTTTACCTTGCTTCGCGGATTGCTTCGATCCAATTTTTGCATTCTGTTTCGTTGAGGGCTTTTAGGTCGTATTGGCGGAGGTTTTCTCTTCGGTATGAGATCGCGAAACAATACTATTGGATCAGAAATGTCAAAAAATTTAGTATCGGGAATATTTTGGAGAAAAAATGTGAAATTTTTGCAAAAAATTGTAAATTTAGCAAAAAATTAAGGTAAAACTTATAATTTTTGGTAAAATTGATTTGGGTAATTGTTTTGCTTCATTTTGGTTTAAAATGATTTAAATTTAGAGAAATTTAAAATTTTAAACTAAGAAAACTTCTTTTTGCGAAAAAAATAGAAAATTTTCAAAAAATTTGTAAATTTGGCAAAAAAATTTAATTTTGTCAAAAATATTGTTATATTTTGGTCTAAAATTCAAAAGATCAAATGAAATTTAAAATTTTTAATCAACAAAAATTATTATTGGCAATATTTTCGGAAAAAACTAAAACTTTAGCAAAATTTTTCTTATTTTTAATTTTTTAAATTTAATTTCCCTTTAAAGTGTTTGAAATCAAACCATTTTGAAGAACAAAAGCATAAAGTTGAAGGGTTTCCACATGTTTGTTTAGGTGTAACCTAATGCAACATTAAAACCATAATTCCAACAACCGGGAGCAGCACCAAATTAATCATAAATTATTCACGCTTCAAAAACACCACAAACCGTCGTCCGGAAAAAAGCCCGTTTCAAAAGCGCTCAACATTCGTTGTGAATACTAAAATGTTTGAAATATCTTTACCGGTTGACATGAGTTATAACAAAGGAACAAACATATATTTATTACAACTCGAACGCTCGACTTTGAACGAGAATAAAATTCTGCGAAAAAAATAATCATTACGACGAAGCTGTCCAAATTTTCAATTTTTCCTTATTCTACTCGTATTCAATTGTAAGTCACTTCTGGGAAACCTGCGGGATAATGCATGGAATATGATTTTATTGCATAAACAATAAATTATGAGGCGATGCTCGGAAATGTATTCCGGAAAATACTATTTTTGCTCGCTTTGTTCGTCGAGTGGTATTGTTAATGTTTGATGCTTTTATTACCTTTGACTCGTTTGTCTCGTAATCGGATGACACACAGTGCGTGAGATGCGTGTTTCCGGTATTTGTTTACCTTGCCAGGGGAGAGGATCAAAAGCCTGCGGGATGGCAAGACAAACCGTGCGGGCGTACAGAAAAAAGTGGGTCAAAGACACGTGGAAACTGGAGCACACGCGTTTTTTCTGCCAATTTTACATTTATACGAGTGATAAGAATGTGGGGTTTTAAATTAGGTATTTTGGGGAAAATATTTGCTTTGAGCCTTGATATTTGATACAAAAGAATATTTATCAATGTATTTTTTGCAAAAAATGCTTCGGATGATTGATTTTTTGCGTTGTTTTTTTGGAATCTTAAATTTAGTCTCAAATATCTTTTGAACCAGCAAGAATTTTAAAATTTTCTTTTTTTAGGATAATAATATACATTATCCTTTATCAGTTTCCAAAATTTTGTCCAAATATATTTAAAAATGGGGGAGTTATTCGATTTGCCAAAAAAAATATTTTTTTGCAAATTTTTTTTTTACTAAAAGTCAACTTTAACTTTAAATATTTCAAAATATATCAGTAATATTTTATTGGAATAAATTTTAGGTTATAGTTTAACTTATCCCTAGTGGATCCCGAAAGTTTGATACAAATCGAACATGGCTTGTCTCCAGGATTAAATTGTAAACATATTTTGTCCATGTAGAAACCAGATTGAACTAATCCGCTTTAAATTACGCAAAGCAAGTTTTACCTGTCTCTCGCCGCCATCTTTAGTCTTGGAAGTATTCCCAGGACTTATAAGCCGCTCGCAATAGCAGCCCTCCAGGAGCAGGACGCCGCTGGGCCGATGGCAGCTCTCCGAATCGTAGTAGAACAGCAAATTCTGCAAAACGAGCACCAGAAAGGACCTTGTACTTTTCCGCGTATCGCGACCTTGTCCTTTTTTTTTTCTACACAAGCACTCTATAGTCCTGTGCACTGCTCCCGTATTCCTTGCGGCGGTCTGTTTTGTAGTCGCGTTTCATAGTCCTGCTGGGAAATTCGGCAACTCGAGGTATTATAAACGCGTTTGAAATATTTAGGTCATGTTTCTCTTCGCGTTACGCCGCGCCACCCGAAATTCCAGGATCAGCGTACGCGGGCGCACTTGAGCGGGCTAATAATACTCTCAATCCCCGCGCGCGACCGGAAACACGGCGACGTCAATGCGGAAACACTAGTGGAAATAATTGATGCGATAGGCAACACATTATACATACAATTGGTACATAACCAAATATTACGTACTTTAAACTTCCATAACTCGGCTTATAATTAAAATTCCAACGATTTCTCTTTTGCATTAGAAAATTTAATTAATATTTTATTCATATACGCGAAATTATTAATTTATAAATAATTTGAAAGGTAAAAACATTAATTTTAAAATAATTGACATTTAGATGTAATTTCTTTTTTTTGCTAAAATATAAATGAATTTATTGCGTATTTATTTTAATAATTTTGTTATATAAATATATTTATTGGTAAAAACGTAATTTATTTTTAGAGCACGTAATTTGTTCAGAAACATGGATGCGCGCCGGATAACAGGATGCGGGCGAAGGATACGCGAAGGTTATTTACTTTTTCCGGCTTAACGCCGTCGCTGAAGTGGCAATTATCGATAAATCGCACACCGTCAAGCACAAACGCGCAAAACGCAAAAATCGTGATTTTCACCGTTTCATCCCCTAACTTTTAACCTTGAAAGATCAAAAAAAAAAAAAAATCCACGTTTGTAAATTTCAACTGTCACGATGCGTCAAATGTTTACTCAGTGTACTCGCTACGTGATATTTCACGTTCGGATATTTACACACCCAACACATGCATATATACAGTGTGTTTAAGGTGGAAATCGTTTTTTGTTGTTTGTGCGCTAATTTGCCGCGTTGTTTAGCACCCACCGAGCGTAATTTATGCGCGCCAATTGCGCGCTTGCCAGCAATTAACTAAATGCACGTCTATTATTTGCCCCTGTGAAAATATGCTGTATTTGCCGAACGCGAGACAGGAGCGATTTGTTACGACGCATTTAACAATGTGTACCGGTGTGTGACAACAATCCCAATTAACAAAACAACATCTACTCATGTTACAAATATTCATTCTTTAAACGTTTAAGCACGCTATTGCTTGAGGGTATTCAAATTCAGTGATTTCTAGTTGGGAGTGGGTGCTAATTAATTACGTACTTGGTAAAGGACGAACCACCGCAGTTGCCATTTGCTGTTGTCCGCTGAGCGTTTGTGGAGGTATCCGGCTTGTGAGTGGTCGTAGTGGGCTCGTTCGGAGAGCATTATCAGTTGGTTTTCATTCACGCGCACATTGCGCTGCATTTTCGGGCTTAACATCTTTGTTGTGGTTTGTTACTCTTGGTAATAATCAGCATTTTATTCTGTAAATAAAATATATTTATAGATAATTAAATTTTCTTTCATTTGATATAAAAAACCTTAAAATTGGATGATGGAAAGTGTATTTACCAGTTAGGGTCGCCGTTTAAGTGTACGTCACGCTGGGCGGAGCGATAAAACTTTAATTGAAGTTATTTCAGGTGTTTTTGAACGTTTTTAATTAATTCTTTTTGCAAATTTATTATAAAACTCAATTATTTACAGTTTAAAATAAAAATAAAGTAAATTCATGCATAAAGTAACGAATAAAATTATAACTAATCAAGCTTTTCATTAAATTAATGTAACCACACTTGAGCGTCACGACACAGTTTCATTAGTTAAATTCATTAATTACATCTAACGCAGCATGCACACTTTAATTAGAAGTGAAAGGATAGATGGCAGACAAACCCTCGGAATCATCGTCGACACTTTTCAGCTAGTTTCAGCCTTTGAAAACACTTTTTTGTAATTCAACGAGTTTTTTCCTTCTCGCCAAGTTTGCGCCAAGTTTAAGTATTTCATGTTGCGTTGATTAGATTAATAAACTTTGAAAGGTATAAAAACACGAGACGCACAAAGTCAGCAGAGGAGAAATCAATGCGAAGATTTTCCCCGGCACGTTTTCCGCTAATTAAGCTGGGAATTGCGCGGCCCTGATGAAAATGAAGCGGCCGCATGGACGCAAACGCGTAAACCTGCCTCGGCACAAAAGTGCGGCGACGATCCATCAAGGGGCCAAACAATAAAACGTAATTTCCAGAGCGTAATGGAAACTGACGCCGCGCGCGCGAGCACGCCGACGAAGATGAGAAAAACCGCAAACATAAGCGATAGGAAACCAGGAGAGTAAATAAAAAAAATTGCCATGATAAATAACAATAAAAAACTTTCATAAACTGCATATTCATTTAAGGAGTATATTTATATCTACTGCGCATGCGCATTAAAAAGTAATTTACTATTTTTTTTACTTTTTTAATAAAAATTTTTCAAAAAATTCTTTTTGCTAAATTATTAAAATAACTATTGTCAATCAAATAAAATTAGAAAAAATGTGAAAATTAGTAAATTGTCAATTTTTAATTTTAATTTTTTAAGTTTTTGCTACTGGAAATCTATAAACTAAAGATTTTTTCCGTCATTTGAAAAATAAAACTAATTGAAGCATCCGAGGGTTAATTGACCGGCGTCGATGCGGAACACACGTTATCCGCCAATAATTGAACGCCCCGAGCGCGGTAATAGGTTTTTGCTCGCACGCGCCGAGCGTAAAATACGCCCTTATCAATTTTCCACATCGACTCGCCCGATGCATAAATTCATACATTATCGGCGGCACAAAAGTCAGCCGCACCGCAATTGATATAAATGTCCATTAACATTGTCGGTATTAATGACCAAATCGAAATTATCCGACTTGACATTTGTTAATAATTCAACACGCGATTGTTTCACTGTTTGCTATACTGTTGCATGAAATGTTGATGTAAGTTCACTCGGAGCGTGCATTTTTAATGAGCGCAGGGCGCAGGTATATAGGCGCGGAGCAACAAGTTTCATTGCTTATTAACTTCGGATGAGTAGAACACACGAAAAGGCGTGCAAACACACAAAAACCCACCGACAGCATCCCCCTCGTCATGTTTAAATATTTATTGCGTTTGTCTTTTGTGTTTTATTTGCGTAATTTTTATATAAGCTCCGCCTTAAATTTTAGTGCGCATGCGCGACTTGGACTAATCATGTGAGTGCAACTAGGCGGAGCAAATTATTACAGAAAACTGTTTGTTGTTGTTATTGTAGCAGGTAATAAAATTTTTATCATTGATTATGTTTATGATTATGACAATGATTAGGATCATCATCATTTTTGAATAATAAATTTATCGACTTATTTTTCCAAAGCAGTGACAACACAATAAACATTTGTATTAAATTAACATTCGATTAGCATGATGATATAAAATATTAATGAGTGAGGAATTTAATTGATACTTGCATGTGCAGCATGATGTGTCCGATGTGAGAGCAGCCCCCCGTCGGATGATGGTGTGCGCCCGCCAACATTCGCGCGCGTCGGCAAACGCTGACGTACTGACCGCGCCGTCTACGCGGCGGCGGCGGTGGCCGCGACTGCCAGGATGCGACGACGTCACCATCGCCGACCGGCGGCGGCGGCACGCGTGCGTACTTGTTGCATATTTAACGTGCGCGGCGGCGGCGGCGAAACGAGGATCGATAGCATCGGCCCGAGCGAGCAACAAGTAGCGTGGCGACGGCCGACGGACGTCCAACCGCCGCCGCCGCCCCAAATGTACAATGCTGACATTGCCGCCACCGTCACAACCGCCTCCGATCATCACTATACCTACGTCGACATTCAACAGGATATTAATTAGTTTTTAATGGGAATGCCGATAATGATGCCAATCGGATGCGTTCAGGTCGGGGGCGGTTGGTGCATCCGTGATTTAATTACAAGGCACTGTATTTGACTCAAATAATCTCTATATTTAGAAAATTCATCGAAAACTAACATGAAACATTTATTTTATAATTAATTGATATCCGGATGATATTTTATTTAATTTTTACGCACTATTTATATTTCATTAGCATATAAATTAGTTTTGTAAGTTTCTCGAACCAATAAATTTATTTTAATACCTCTAGCGCCACCTATACTCCTCTATCCGTACTATTACTCAGTATCTCCTAACAAATCAATGCAAAAAGCGCTCTGTAACGCTACTATGAATATAACTTCATTTTCCGTCCATCAGATGTCCATACAAGTCACAAATTTCACTTAAAATTATAATAATAAGCAAAAAAGTTGATAAAACTTACAAAACAACAAAAAAAGATCTCATTATCACTGGATATTAAAATAACTAGCATGAATGTAGTTTAATTACTTCATAACCACGTTACTAACAGTTTTAACGGATGTAGATGTAATCTCCTAGAGCAATGGGGGCGGCAAGTACCGAGGAAGGTAATAATTGCGCGTGCACGCCGCTTAAAAGAGCGCTAATTATTTTTTATCGAGCTGGTTGCGTGCCGCGGGCGCATTTTCTTGTTCTACAATGTTTTCCTCAACGCTGTTGGCGCTGTTTTTTTTCATTCAGTACGCACCTAATTAAAAAAAAGTGAGCAACTGAGCGCGTACAATCGGAATTTTAATTCGGTGTGTAATTGCAAATTAACACCGAGCAAACAAGAGATCAGCGATAAGGAAAAACATAATGTTCGTCTAGTGTTAGGTTAGGTTATGTTTGATAATGTCATTAGAAGCAATTTGCTGGTGCGTTTTAGGTCAGAAAACATTGTAAATTGCGGTCGTCTGGAGGGTAGTTCCACCCCTTATGCAGACAGAGTGGAAATGATGCATGTGGGAATTATCCTTGCGCATCCTTGAACTTTTGTTTCTTTCGATGTACAAAATAAACACTTTTTTGTGTGTTTATATCAACATAACCTAACATAACCTATTTTTTTTATTTATTATTTTTTCAAGTTTAAAATAAAATAATAAATAGACGTTTGATATTTTTGTTGGGACATTTGCCGCATTGCCGGCTCAAGTCGCTTGGTGGTGTCGTTGCGCACCGGCCGACCGCCGCCACCGCCCCCCACCTCCCCACAACCTTCAACCTCAGTGTGCGGTGGTAGCGTTGGTAGTAGCATCGTACCCGCAGTCTGCAATCGCGCGTCCGTGCAGCGCCGCGTGTCTCGACCAGCCCCGGGGGTGGCAATCGCGCGTGTCCTGCGTGTCCTGCGTGTGTTCCGAGTGGTGCAAAGTGCAATCAATCTTTATAAATAATAAATTGCTAAAAAAAATACCGCTACAATACATTCTCGTGCATCTTGCAATTCAACTTAATTGTTTGTTTAAATAATTAAGTAAATAAATAATTTAGTGCAATACAATATAGTGATAATAATTTAAAAAAATAAATAAAAAAATAAAATTTTAAGATTTTATCTTCTGCTGGTGTTGAGTTAAATTTCTATGTGACGGTGGAAGCTATCATCCACCAGAGGGCGTACGTGGGCAACACGTCACAGTGCTTTCTTGATACAGTGTGTTTGGAGTCAGCTAATGCAACGGCCGCCTCATGTCAAACGCAACGGTTTGGCTGCTTGTCTTCTTCATACTTTGTGGTAAGTGAGTAAAAAATTAAATTCTGTTTTTGACGGGACGAAATCAAGGAGTAGAACGTCATACAAAATGTATAAATGCAGTTGCATGATACTTGCAGTCCTGCACTGGGACGTCTGGGAGTTGATACATTGTTGATGCATTTCCAGCGCTGTCTTCTTTCCGATTCGTAAATGAAATGCGAAACGTACGTTTCAATGTCGCACTATGTTCCACTATTTCACATTCCAGCATCCTCGTACTCGATTCCCTCAAGGATATCAATTTTGTTTTCACTTACCGAAGAAAAAAACTTCAATTCGTGTTTTTATTTGTTTTGTTGTTTGGAAATTGTTTGGAGTGTGCGACGTGTTGTACTGGAATGAATAAAAAATCACTGTGCACGGGTTTTATATTTTGCGCTTGTGAAAAGAGGTGTGGTTCGTTAAAAGTGCACACATATGAGTATGCAACACAAATAACATAATAATAAAAATTCATTATGTGGAAATAAACTATTTTATGAATAAAATATTATTTTGAATTAATTATGTCATAAACATGAAACATCACAAATGTTTTGACTATTTTGCATTTAATATGTAATTGTGAAAAGAGTCGAAATTAATTATGTTTGTTATTTAACAAAATGTTTAACATTCAAACAATGTTCATGCCGGATATAACGTTGTCGGGAAATCGTCGCCGCTATGAGACGTGTGATTAAAGACCCTCGACAGGAGCCGCAATCCTTAAGCTACCACGGATTTTCTCACCACCCACGCTAGTATCAAAGTTTTAATCTGCGGACAAAAGGTTTTTGAAGTTTTAACTTTTTTTTGTCATGCGGGAGGAATGGTAAAGAATTAGAGCGGAATTTGAAGCGATAAGAAAAACATTTCAAAAACGTTTATTTTTGCTTTTTTTGCCAAAAAATGAAAATTTTATAAAACCACTAAAGTTATAAGTTGCAAAATTCATTTCTTAAAGATTGAATATATTTTTTTACCTCCACAATTAAAGCGCCATTTTTTCTACGGTTTTAAGACGCAAAAAGTAGCACTTTACCCACGGATTGCTCAAGCCATGGCTAAAGTACTTTATTCACCGGTTTTAGTCACGGGGCGGAGCTTATGCCTGCGTATTTTCCAAAAAATTTAATTTTGCAGCGCGTTTTGTAAAAAATACAGTTTTTCAAATGACCACAACCGTTCTTGTCATGTTTCGTACTTTTAATCTTAACAACGAAACAAAAATCTAGATTAAAGCAATAAACTTTAACAATGCCAATTTGACAATATTCATATATGACGCGGAAACTAAACTTGACGTTGCTCTTCAAGTCTGAACGACTGCCGCAGTCATAAACCCCACTTCCGGGATGGCTATAGCCACTGCAGCGGAAACTACTCATGTTTTTGTCTATTCTACGACTCTCATGTTGAATTAACTATCTTATGCACCAAAATATACAAAGTGTCCGAATTCTCCTCAAACCCTAAAACTACTTTTTTCTAAAAATAATTCCAACAGCAGTTAACAAGTGTTTAGATATACTTAGTGTTAGTTTAACACAGGTTAGCGATCGCTTTTTTCCAACTTCCATCCGACGCCGGAAACAAACCGCATCGAATATTTATTTGCCAATTTATACGTATTTACCGTGACCGCATGCCCCCGCTGCGGCCGTAATTCGATATAAATTACTAATGCGTTCGTTACGCCCGCACTCCTCTGTCTCTAGTTTTCAATTTCGTCCAATCGACAAGCGTATCATCGACGTGGCACAAAGCGCTCGATACACCTTTGATGCAATTGCAGCAATTTATTCAATTTGTTCGATTGCAGCACAAACGATTCGATTGATTCGATGTACGCTTGTAAATAACCTGGAAAGTGTTGTTTAACTATATTGACTTTCAAGTTTAATCGAGTAATTACATTAAAAGTCACTTCTTTCCAATTGTTACATTTTGTGCTACTGCGCATGCGCATTAAAAAAATAACGTTGTGGAATTGTTGGATATTTCCAATACGAAGGAGAATTATCGACAGATAACGATGTCGTCCTGCCGTCGTACCGTCGCGGCGCATCCTGACACTGATAGCGCCGCTCGAAGCGAACGCTGTCACTTAATCTGGAAACTTTGGGATTTAGGACTTCGGGACGGTTTTGTAACTCACGACGTGATGTCGACTTATCGGTGTCGAATGAGTGAGTGAGTCTTGATTTTCGTTTCGTTTCGTTTTTTTTTCCGGCGTTATGCTTGTTAAAATGCATTTAAAACATCAATTTTATTAGAATTTTGTGTTTAAAGGGGGTGATTACCCATTGCGTACTTGAGTATGGCAGTTATGCTCAAGGGGCGTTGCTTTTACGATGGCGATAAATAATATATCAAGCGATTCGAGCGTTTTATCATTCCGCCCGACATTTTCACCTTGGCCACCCCAACCAAATCAAACATTTTGTTTGATGCTATCCTATTTCGGTTGGGTTTTTTTCTGCGTTCGTGGTTTTAGTAAATGCTCATGTGAATATAAACACATAAACACAACCTTTTTGGTATTAAATGCCTCCGATGCATGAAATACATCTAAATAACATAAACATAGTAATTTTATTGCATAAATCATAAAGGTACGCTTATAAACTCCTAAAATAAATTATAATATGAATAATATAATAAAATTTAAAAATTTTAATTTGCTTGAGTGAAAGAGTCACAATTTGCGTTTAAAGATTTAAGAACCACGCCTATTATAGACTATGCGCTATCGCGCATGCGCTATCGCGCATGCGCTCTGAGTAACTGGGCGGAGCATATTACACAAATCATTTGTGATTCTACTCGTGGTGTAATACGTAATACGTTGACTAAATTCAATGTACCAAAGCTGAGCGTAATCTGAGCAAAGCCTAATAATTCCTCGTTTTGGAAAATAATCGCTTTATGTGGTTCTTCCTCGTTTTACACGCACGATTCAATTCGATCGTATGCAGCTGGGCAGCGTGAATTAGTATTCAATCAAAACGCACAATTGCAATCTCATAATCATTCATAATTACAACCGCAATCACCAAAAGTAAATTATAATTTGATCAGTGACTACAAATAGATATTAATTTTAAAATTTTTCATTGATAAAACATGTTTAATTATACGTATTTTGCAGTTTTGCAATTTTTGATGGTGATTTACTTAAAAATAATTAAATTTTGGTTTGAAAAGTTAATTAATAAGGTACATTAATTTGTAAATAATTTAAATCAATTTTAAACACTTTGTATAAATAACCACCACATTACAAATGCATGCTAACAGTATGTTCTACCGCGCCTGCGCATTAAATATATTCAACAACAATTGCATAATATTAATATTTACAAATCCTTGCAGCAAGTCAATTAAATTATCATGAATAAATAATTAATAAATATATAATTGTTGTCGAATTATATTGATTTAATTTGTGATTACTGCAACATATCACGTGATTATACAGTCTAAAAGTTCGTTGTAAATGTCTATAAGACAATAAATTGATTTATTTCATAAATAAATATTTAATTTACACAATTACATAAATATTCTTTTATCTGCTGCAATATTAACTATAACAACAACCAATAATATTTATTATTTTGCCAATAAGCTAACATTATAATTTTTCAAAACCAAAAAAAGTGACATATTCTACTCTTACATTATTTAGTTATTACTTATTACTTATTACATTGACATTAATATACTGTCATCAGTCAAAGTCATAAATATTGAATTTTAGGGACTGTAACAACCCAAATTACAAAATAACAGGGTTGTCAAAACTTGACGGTAGTATTAACGTCCATAAAATTTAATTATAGTGTATGCAGCTTAAATTACACGCCGCAAAAAATATGTATGCATGGCTGCATACAGTTTCGAATTAAAATTAAAATTCATTAATTTTTTTATAGAAATATTGTGTATAATTTGTTAAATAAACACCGAGATAAAATAAACAGTGTCAGTAACAAGAGTTTGCTTTCTCATCACTCTCAGTCAGGCGTAAATAGCATAAATACCTCGAGGGCACTTTGTCCTTCGCTTGAACAAATAACTCTGCTGCAGTTGACGCGAATTGAAATAAAGTGCATTGTGCAATATTATCCGCGTCAAGGAAACAATAATAATTCATTTTAATTCAAATATAACAAACAGTTAATGACTATGAGCAGTTATGTCTGTTTTGTTATGTTATATTACGTCAAATAGTAAATATGCGCTATTGCGCATGCGCATTAAATCCGTGGGCGGAGCAAATTTTATTTATTTTTAATATTTATCCTCAAATAAAAAAGAATGATAAGAGGGCAATATTCGTGAGTAGTCCAAGTATGTGCTAAAAGTGAAAGATGAGTACGTCGACGACTCGCAACACACCCACGATACTATTGCATATGAAAATGTGTAAAACTCTCCAGGCCTCAAAGCACGAAAGCGGCAGGCTCTTGAAACTTTTTTGATTGCGTTATTTTTTATACGCGAATATTTTCACAGCACAATTTCACGTGAAAAATATTCGCGAAATCTCCGGAGGCGAGTCTATATCAACATAAATATTAATATTAATTTTAATATTACTTTATTTTAAGGTGAAATTAGTACTGCGCATGCGCAGTTGTTTTAAATTGGCAAATGCGTGTGTTTATTTTGCGACACGAATGCAAATAAGCTTTCGGTGGCAAAGCAACGCAGCAAAACTAATTTTCCCTTTGACATTTTAAGTTATTGCGTTGTGCACTAGCTGTGATGCATTATGCCGTCTGCGATGGTGATGAGCTTTATGCATTATGCAGCTTTTAAAGCTGTCGGAGTCCTGGTATTACATTTAAATATTCTCTTTATATTTAGTTTTGGGTGTAATTATGAACTAGAACTATACCAGTCAATAAGTCACATCTATAGTACAGTTTGCGCTATCGCGCATGCGCAGTGTAGCAGTGGGCGGAGAAAAATACAAATTTTAAAGCTTATTTTCTCCAAATTTTAAATTACCTTTAAATTTCTCAATAAATCAATAAACTATGTCTATAATACACTGAGCACTACTGCGCATGCGCAGTTTAGCAGTGGGCGGAGCAAAAATGCAAATTTTAATATTTATTTCCTTTTAAATTCTAGATAATTTAATAATCCACGCCTATAATACGATGTGCGCTACTGCGCATGCGCAAACAAACAACTTTAAAATTTATTTTCTCAACAAAGCGATTTTTAATTAAATGATTAATTAGCTATGAAACTCTACAGACGAAAAAAAATTTCTGGGAAGTAGAGGTAGAGTATATTTATCCTTGATATCAAAGTGCCTACTAAAAACCGAAGTCCCTAAGGACTCAACTCGGGCGTTTTCTCAAAGAAGAAAAAATTCGCGCGATAGAATGCGATAAAAAGTTGACGCCAGGTTCGTGAACAGTTTTTTTTTTGTAAAGCGAGCGCGCTTTATTTTTTCTTCTTCCGCAAAGTGCTCGTTAATTAAATAGCTTTTTGTCGTCGGCACTTTTTTTTATTAATTCACTTCGCGCTAACGAGTAAACGAGCACACACATAGACAAAAAGAAAACATTCAGCGTTGATGGATAAAATTTTCTAAGATTTTTTTTATGGAGATCTAAAGATTCAATTATAATCACCACTCAACTGCAAACTGCAGGCGCGTAATTATAAAATTAATTTTTGCATAATTCTGCGAGGAGTTTTTGAGTTATTGACTTGAAATATGACCATATTATGATATTATGTAGTCATTCATCATGTGTCAATTAGATTTTGATTTTGACAAAGCTGGTTTTAATTTGTTTGACAGTTTGGATATTATTGAAAGTATTGGTGAATTCACACAGTAAATTTTCCACTTTTACTATTTTTGAATTTAAAGCGCTAAACTCTGAAAGTTTATTCCCAAAGGTGTTTTAAACGCCGATGGCACGTCGCTGTTGTAAATTACAATTAGTTGGGCGTAATTTATATCTTTTCCAACGCATTGAATTTAAATCTGTTTTAAAAATACAAGAATAAAAACTTTATTTGAAATAAAAATCGTATACATTTATCAAAAATAAAAATAAGCCAAGAATAATGCGTTTTGAACAATTAAAACTTTCATCCCTTATTTTACCTTTTTAGGGTTATGTTTTTGCAAAAAAAATTGGTTTATGTTTTATTCTAAGGTTTAGTCTGTCTCTATACAAAAATTAATCAAATTTGATAAAAGGGTTTAGGCGTGAAAAGTGAACAAACAGACAAAATCAAATATAAAACTCAATGCGGTTGTAAAAATACAAATATTTCAAGCAGATTAATATTTCTAAGCTTTTTATTTCTTGATATAGTAATGCACAAAATTGTATTTCATACAAGTATTGTGCTGTAGTGAACAGAAATTGTCCGACACGAAATCGGGTAGAAAAGTAATTTATTGCACAACATGCTGGGGGTGGATTTGTTTTGGCGCAATGCGAACTAATTCCTCCGTCATCTATCATATTCTCGCTTGGAAAAACAAACATTAAAAAATCTTTTCCAAGAATAAATCAACTGAAAACTTTAAAACAAGAAAAAGTAAAAAATTATTTAAAAAAAAATGAAGAAAAAGAAATAAAAGAAAAAAAAATTACATAAAAAAGACTTTTTTAAATGATTTAAATTTGATTGCTTGTTAGAGTCGTCGTGATTATTTGACATCGCAGAGGATTGTGCATTTTTTGCTCAGCGCGCTCGTCCTGGCGAGAAAGTTATAAACGAGATAAATTACTATATCGATTTTGGCGCCTCCACCAAGCGCCAGGGGATGCCTCAATGTGGAAGCATGAGGGTGAGGGCGATGCGACGACGCGCAGCTTATTTCCTTTTAATTCGCCGCGCGTTATTTTGAATTATTAACGCCGTGATTTGCAGCGCTTGCGAAATAATTAAACTTTGGAATTTTTATGTTTCGAATTCGAACAAATTCGAAACAAAAAACATTGAGTGAAAAAATAACGCTGTGTTAAAATATGCAAATGGACCAACTATCATCAAATTGGGAATAAAATTCGTGTATCACCTCCGAGGACAAATGCGCGAATTAATTTCGAATTCCCATTTGGATTCAATCACAAAATACAAATTGATGTGTCGCGATTAAATAAATTCCGTGTGCAAATGACAAATTTACAAATAAATTACAAATAAATTAAAATTTTCTTTATTTTTACTTAAAAATTAATTAATTATTTTATAAACTGTGTGAAATTAATTATTTATTTGCTGATTACACCCCATAATCTTGTAATAATATTGCGATACGTTTATACAAAGCGTGGAATTAACATAATTTGCATAATTCGACATTATGGACATTCATTATCGTTATTTTCGCATGCGTTTCCGTGTTCGCAATTTTACACAACCGCACAATATGTTCGGCGTTGTGTTAAAATTAACAGAAAGGGTGCAATGGGCTGCGCGCACATAATTTATGGCGCGTTGGTAAATAATTATGCGGCGCACGATCAGTTTGATCTTATCCGTTTGGAATTTATTGAATTTTCTCTTCACTCATTACCGCTATTCCCAAATTTGCAATCAGGACCATCGGGTACTTTATTTGATATCATACAATAAACGCTCTATTTAATTATTTGATTGTGAAGATAATCTCATTGGTTAGAATTTACAGCTTGAGTTAAAAGTGATGTGAAGTGAGGTTAGCAACACTCAAAACGTGTATATTGGGTTGCATATGTTAAATATTCATATTTTTTAGTAAAAATGATTGTGAAAATAATTTTATTAGTTGAAATTTAGAGAAAAAGTTAATAGTGACATGAAACGATGCTAGCGACACTCAAAATGTGTATTTTGGGTTGCATACGTTAAATAATTCTATTTTATCTAAAAATAAGCAAATTAAGCATTAAAACCCTTGAAATATCATTAACAAAATATACACATGAAACATTTGATCAATAAAATACATAAATAATGTTTCAACCCTTAAATATACACTCTAAAAATAACTCTCTACCTTTCTAACCTAACTTAATCCAAACTTTACTAGTTAAAAGTGATGTGAAGTGAGGTTGGCAACACTCAAAACGTGTACATTGGGTTGCATATGGTAAATATTCATATTTTTTATTAAAAGTGATTGTGAAAATAATATTATTAGTTGAAATTTTGAGAAAAAGTTAATAGTGACATGAAACGATGCTAGCGACACTCAAAATGTGTATTTTGGGTTGCATACGTTAAATATTTCTATTTTATCTAAAAATAAGCAAATTAAGCATTAAAACCCTTAAAATATCATTAACAAAATATACACATGAAACATTTGATCAATAAAATACATAAATAATGTTTCAACCCTTAAATATTCACCCTAAAAATAACTTCCTAACCTAACTTAACCCAAACTTTACATAACATTATATAAATATAACTTTACATTTGCTATTTTGGTAATCTACATCGAGGCTCCACCAATGTTGTTTTATTTATAGCGTGTAGACTGGTTATCCTCTTGTTTTGTCTTGTTTTACCACCCCGAAGAACTTTTGACCTGCATGCTGCAGTTGGTACGGGTATTGAACGTCAGAGTATGCATCCGCTGCCATGGTTCATTAACGTTGCTGTTTGCAAGTTTGCGAATTGTGTAGATTCGTGAGTCTGGACTCTCATAACGACCTACAACACCCCTGGTTAACCATCCCACAGACCCTATCTTCTATAATAAAATGAAATACGATACACCGCACAACAAAACCTGTCAGATGCCAAATTGTTAAAAGTTGTATTGTGTATGTTGACCTAGAATAACCTAAAAAATAAATTGGGTAGGAGGAAGTAAAGGGGCGGAGCATAAATTTAGTTTTTTGGGGTTTTTAAGGAAATTTGATAAAATATTTTAGTGAAAAATGATAAAAATTAGTTTTTGGGTCTTAAACTATGTCTTTCGTATAAAATATATGTAAAATAATTAAATTAAGTAAAAGGGGCGGAGCTTAATTTACGTTTTTGATGTTTTTGAGGAAATTTTAAAAACTTTTTTAGTAAAAAGTAATCTAAATTAGTTTCTGGGTCTAAAACTAAATATTTAGTAAGGAATACATGCAAAATTATTAAATTAGGTAAAAGGGGCGGAGCTAAAATTAAGTTTTTTAGTGATTTTAAACAAATTATAAATAAATGTTGCAAAACAAAACTCAAAATTCAATTTATTCACCAAATACTATAGTTTTAGTAGTATATAAACCAAAAACAAACAAAATTACCTAAAGGGGCGGATCTTAATTTACGTTTTTTGCCCTTTTAAACAATTTAACCTAAAATAACACTAAAAAAACTTGTGGGTCATTTAAGAGGTTCAACCACAATGACTTTGGTAGCACACCTAACCAAAAATAACTAAATCTATTTTGGGGTTTCCATCCCCTAACATTACTCCGCGCCCAGGTCACTGAGCAAAGAACTATTTTCGTTCCACCTCCATGGTTCCACAGCTCCACAAGTTTAGTCACTCTGGCGACTCCATTTGTGAGGTAGAGCCGCACGGAGTTGAACAAGGGTGGGTTTGCTTAGGACACTGTGTTTGTATGTGTGTGTGTTGTAACCTAATTAGTAATTAGGGAGGAATTTTAGCCGCAGGAGACGCGACGCCGTCGGTGACGCATGAAAGGGTTACGCGCACATATTTTGCACCCCCGCTGTGCACACCTTGGCGCTGAGTATTACTCGAAGGAGATTCATATTTAATAGCCTGATCAAAATTTATCGGGTTAAGTTATACCCTTAAGTATAGGTTATGTAATTAAATTGTTATCAAATTTATTTTTTGGCGGAAAAATAAAAAATAAAATTGTGGGTATAAATAAAACTCGGAAGTTTTTTAATGAATAAGCATTAGGTTTTCCGATGAAAAGTGAATTCGGTTGAGTGGAAATCCTGAATTATTTAACTTTTAAATTGGTTATCGAACCCAATCGAATCGAATATTTTTGTATGGCGTTTTTATATTTAGGCATAAAATCCTCCCCCGATAATCAATCATAACTTTTTGTTATTTTTAGAAATACGGCTGAAAATTTATTTCGAAAAATTGGATCAGAAATAGGCGCATATTAGCTGTGGATTTTCTTTTTTTTTTTGTTTTTGGTTTTGTTTGTGTGTTGATTTGGAACATGAGAAAATGTGAGAATGTTCATGGTGCATTGTGCGTGTGCCCGATGTTACGATTTATTCATAGATATCGATTGGCACACTGGCAATATGTTCATTCCGGCCTGCTAGACATCGACAGAAATGCAGGAACACAATAATTTTATAATGGCTTTCATAAATTATTAATTTTTAAAAAAATAAAGCATATTGTGAAATGTTGCTTGTATGTGGACATATTTTGATGAATAGTGGGCGGAGTTATGATTTGACATGAATAGGCGGAGCTTAAATTGACATTTTATAGGCAAAAATTATCATATTTGATGAGTAATAAGTTTAAAGTCAATTTTTATTGAAATTATTGACCTATTTTGTAAAATATTAACATTTTACTTGATAATATTTAAATTTACGGTTTTACAATTAATGTGACGTCATTATTGAGTTCATAAAACATTAATTTTCAGCTCTGATTTACTAAAATAAGAATTTTCTAAATTTTGAAAGTTTTAATAGGAAATTAAAGAATTTTCTGTATTTTATAAGAGAAGTTTTAGAAAATAAATAAATCATTTTAGTGTTTTTGATGATTTTTGAGCTTCATAACCTAAAAATTTGACTTAAATTTTAATTATTTTTTTATTCAAAATAAAATCTAGTGAAATATTAACTGGTAGTAATTTAAGTTGATTATTTGTTATGGTTAATGATCTCAGTTCCAGCACTGCGAAATGCGATGCGCACAAAATTCGCCCATTGCGCGTTTTAATTAAAAGTTTGCAACTTGCAGCTTTCCATTACATCCACTCTGCATTTTATCCGCATTCCGCAGAATGCAATTGTGCAATGAGCATTCATTATGTTTTTATTTTGTGTACAACTATTCACAAAACAAAACGAAAAAAAACCTACTTAATATTCTTAAGTATACAACGCATGCGCAGTATTATACTACTTACTCTTACTCAAAATAAAATAGTATTACGTACTTTTGTGATAAAAATAATTTTTTTTCTTTTTTCGTTTTTGAGATTATTTTTTGCTTATTATGCGACATATATCCAACTGAAGCTCGATTTTTATATGCTTCCATAAAAATGGCGTTTTCATTTTTTTTCTGCTCGGCGCCGGCGACGCAATTTCAGGCGGGCCGCGGACGAACGCGCGGCGTTGAATTTAATCATTTCGCCGCGCGCTGAATTTTAATTCGCCCGAATTGAATACGCTCCGGGTGAGGCGCGGCGTGCCCGGATGTCGGATGCCGGATGCAGGCTACCTGAATATAAGTATGAATAACTATGTTAAAGTGTGAAACTGTGCGCGAAGTGAAATACGTGCATAATTTCCTGCATGTGTTCGGAAAACTCTCTCGTTTATCATCAATATCAATATATTTTTATGATTTTTCTCAAATTTTAGCGAAAAAAATGCGAAAAATTTTTGTTTTTTTAAGATTACTCCGAAAGTAAATAAGATATATACATAATTTTGACATATTTAGATTATCAGTTAAATTGTGCATCTTAAATGATGAAAACATTAATTTTGTTTGGTTTTCAAACAAAGTTATAAACAAGAAATGCAACAAATTTAAATTTTTCATTTGAAAGAAGTTTTGTCATTATTTTTATATTATAATTATTTTATTTCTAGGTAAATAATTTAATTCAAAGCAACTTTTGCTATAAAATATTATTGCAACTGTTTTTTACTAATGTATGAACTATAAACCTACAAAATTTAACATTTAGTTGAATTTATGTTACACAACGGTCTACCTCGCTAAATTTTTGTGTAATCTTTTAAATATTTATCATTAACTCGTGAATGCCACAAGTTAGATCAAAAATTTAGAAAATATTTTATTCCGCGTGAAAATTTACTTAAAATAGTATAAAAATCATTTCAATGAAAATTTGTTGCTAATAATTACAGAGTAATAAACATTAATTCAAATTTTAAAATTATTTATTCATTTCTCTGGCCTGTAACTTTTCTAATTGCATATATTTAACAATATTTTAAAAACATTTTGACGTATAATTTAATACTTAATCCATATTTTCAAGAAATTTTGCAATAACTTAATTACTTTTCAAGTTATTCAACAAGAACCGAACTAAAACACATTTTTCATTATTCTAGACCTCTATACGTAACATATAACCATTTTTCCATACAAAAATTACCTTTTTTTATAATTTCCTACATTATTCAACATTTCCCCGTTCGTACGTTTGGATATTAACCGTTCACTACTCGTGTTTGAGCACTCAACGCACGACCCAGTTCCACACCCAAGCGAAACGTAAAAAAGTCATCGACTTTCGTAGCGCCCGGCGCCTCCACCGGCAGCCGGATTCATTAAGCAGCCGTGTAATTGCGTGGCAAGGTCGTCG
This sequence comes from Dalotia coriaria, assembly GCF_025399875.1. Lineage (NCBI taxonomy): Eukaryota > Metazoa > Arthropoda > Insecta > Coleoptera > Staphylinidae > Dalotia > Dalotia coriaria. The sequence continues at coordinate 6,291,962 of NW_027045450.1, forward strand.
ATTACATTGAATATTTCATCAATTCATCAAATTACCATACACCTTTATCATCCTGTGCGGGCGTCAAAAAAAAGAAATTCCAATTTACGACTCTCGCAAAAAAGCACATTGAAGCACGCTTTTTTTACGTGCTGCAGTATTGTAGTGTTGTGAGTGCATTAACCCAAGTTAGCATATGTTAAGGGATGTTTTTTTATCAAACACAGCGCGGTACGAAAAGCGGGAAAATGCAAAAATGAATGTTTTACACATTTCACGCGCACGTATGACAGGATTAAACATGTCACAGACAGCTAGCGGTAAAATTATTCCCGGCGTCTCCACGCATTTAAACTCAATGTTAAAATTTGAAAAAAAGAAGTTTTTTGTTTTTTCCGTAGAAATATTAATAGTTTTGTATTAAAAACAATACACTTAAAAGTTTCATTAATAGTTAAACATTAAATCGAGTATAATATTAATTTTTCTATTTGTTCAATACTTTTTTACCTTTTACATAAATTTTTATGGTATTTACTTAATATTTTTTCTCTAAATTTATATTTTTATTGAATTTACTTATATGGTAATAAATTTAAATTTTTTTCAATAAAAATAAAAATTTTCCCGGCGCCTCCACGCATTTAAACTCAATGTAAACATATGAAAAAAGAAGTTTTTTGTTTTTTCCGTGGAAATAATAATAGTTTTGTGTTAAAAATAATTTAATTAAAATTTTCTTTGAAAGTTAAACATTGAATCTAGTATAATATTAATTTTTTTATTTATTCAATAATTTTATACCTTTTACATGAATTTTTATTGTATTTACTTAATAATTTCTCCCAATTTTTTTTATTTTTAACAAATTTATTTCTACCTTAATAAATTTTCAGTTTTTATCAATATACAAAAAAGAATAAAAATTTTCCCGGCGCCTCCACGCGTTTAAACCCAACGTAAAAAATCCAAAAAACATTTTTCTCTTTTCCATGAAACCATTAATTGTTTGAGTAATGTAGGTTGTTTTGTTTCAATATTGGCAAAGCGTACGCGTTTTGTTGACTAATTTTCCGCGTCGTGCGCGTCCATCTCCGGTCAATATTAACTTAATAGTCATTAGTATAATGTACACAATGCTCACGCACACGTTGCGCTTGACAAACATGTTCCGCAAATGAATGTCGAAAATTACCTTTGTAAAGTACTCTTTACGCATGCACACAGCGCTAAATTTTGCACCGCTTTCAATAGGATAATAAATGCGAATGTGTTTTACGCGCAGGAGGCGGGAGTATGTGAAAAGGGTGCGGGGGCGGTGGATTGCGGGGATGGTGTGATACCGGTAGACTTACAGCCGCGGGTCGTCGCGTTAATAATTTATCACTTGATAATTAACACCATCGTTAATTCGCCCGCCGGTTACACTCCACTCGGATACTCATTTTAAGGCTACAGGGGTTGAAATAATAATTATGTTGCCTGAAAAGATATAGTAATGTAAATCTTAATTTTGGTATTAAATATTTGGGTTAGTGACGTGGGGGTAAATTTTGTTAACATTATTGTTGTATAACTAAAGAATGGCTGAACGGATTTTTAAGATTTTTTTGTAAATATGTTTGCAATTACCTAAAATAATAATATAATTTTGAAAAAATCAAAAAACTTTAAAAATAAAAGAGTTATGAGCAAAAAACTGATTTTTTTCTAAAACTTTTACGTTTTTTGCAAATTTTATAAAAAAAATTCAAAAATTACATAAATACAAATTTTAAGTAATATTTATTACTAAAATAAATAATTAATTAATACCCATACACAGTTTTCCTGTTTTTAAGGGTTGAAAAGTTCAAGGTCACATTTTTTCGAAAGCATAAATAAAAAGCTCGAAAGTTTTGAAAGAGTGAAGTAAGTGAATGTCACGAGTCGCATCACACGCCGAGTTTTCCAGGATTCTTCCCTCTAGAGATGACATATCATCATAACTCAAACTGAATATTTTCGCAAAACAAACACAAAATTCTTTATTTTCTCTAAAAAAAAAATAATTTTTATCAAGATGCGCATACCTACCGCATCATTTTGCGTGTATAATCTACAATGACAACGTTATTCTTCTACCACTACCACACTACCACCACCACCACCACTCTCAACCGCCTCCAGTTCCGCCACACTGCCACACTGCCACCCCCGGGCCGCACATCGACATCAGGTTGCGTTAGTTCACTTTCGCGTGCGGCCGCGTACGGGACAATTTACCACCCGGTTCGTATCGTGAGTGTTCGTAATTTTTCTCGCGCATGCGCACCAAAAATTACGTGCAAATAATTAATGTGTTCGTGCACTTGCAATTACAACTTGGATAAAATGGATTATTTCCGGCAATTTTTGCACAAATTGTACTTGCGTCGTACAGTTTGATACAGCATCCACGTCAAAGTCAACATCGCCTGCAAGGACTTCTCAATGTCATACTCAACTTACTGGTGGCTTGCGTTCTGCATACTCTGTGGTAAAATATTTATAATATTCAATTTAAAATCAAATTATATTATCAAAGTCTTTGATGTTGATGTCAGTTGTGTAACTATTAGTATTCAGTATGTGCTAATGGTGTTAAGTTTGTGTTTGGATGTAATTAACTGATTCTTGTTCGATGTCTCAATGCTCCAGCAGTATCAATTAGATTCTAATGATGACGCGCTTTAATGTGGAGCACGCCAAACATGTGTTATTTACGGACGCAAAGCAGACGATCGATTAATCGGTAAACACGTTGTTTCATTACTTTATCAAAGGTAATTTGGGGAGAAATACAATAATTACGAGGAATAAATTAATTGATAAATGTTTTTTATGTTTATTGTGGAATTATAATGTAAAATTATTAAAGTATGTTGCGCATGCGCAGAAATTAATATTTTTATTTTGCTGATACTTAAATTATTTTAATATTTAAAATTAAACAGAAAAATTTTTCTTCTTTAAAAATATTATTTTGGGGTTTGAATTAATGTATTGTTATTAATTTTTATTTGTTTATAATATTATTTTTTATAAAATAATTTTATCATATTTAGTTTAAAAGTTATAACGTTTTTTGTGTTTTTATGCTCCGCCTATCTACTTAAGCACGGATTGGAGTACACTGCGCATGCGCGTAAATACTTACCTCTTATTGGTCAGTTATACAATAGGCGTGCTTTGTGTTAGGGCGGAGCAAATTTAACCTAAACTCAAAATAACTAAGTAACCCTTTGAGTTTTTGCAATTTTTCAACTTCTGATTGTATTCTCTGACCCTCTTTGGCAAATCCTGACCCAAAAGGAAACATTACGCACATAATTCACAGTCCCACAAGCAGCATTGCATGGAAACTGTAAAATAACGGCATTGTTACCGCACGAAAGCGCCCCCGTCGTGTTTTCTAGGGCAATGAGGGCCGAACGACTAAAAGCTGACCTAACTTAACCAAACCGGCAACAAACACCGCTTGAATTTACCGAAAATGCCGGAATAAACCCCAAAATTGGACATTGTTTCAAAAAGCCCAACTCAACTCAAACTCCACGAATACTTCTCAGAAAGAAAATGAAGAAGTAACTCCGTGGCAGAAGTGAAAATAAAAATAAAAATGTGCGGCGAGAAAATTGTGAGGAAATGAACAGAGACATCAACCGCAACGCACCACGCACCCTAAAATAAGAAAAGTGGCGGGTGGTAGGAAAAGTGGCGAAAGTGGCTAAAATGATTTATGCGAGCACGCGAGCACGCATATAAGCAACATATTAAGCCAGACTAGTTGCAAAATAACAAAAAAATTCAAATGCAAGAAAAAATAAAATAAAACATTTTTCAAGCTCAAATTTAAAGATAGTAAACTGGAAACTTATACATAATTCTACGTGATGCAGGAGAGAGTTATTCGCCTTTCTGCCGGCTTCGTCCTTGCACTAAACTTGCGGCCGATAAATTCTTTATCAAAACACGCCCTTTGCACCCTTGGCGATCCACCGCGGCGGATAAAATTATACATTATGCAGGAGTCGGTTCTAGCTAACAAAACATACACACCCACGCGTAGAGTTAGACAACATGTTTGAAAATATAAGCAGAGCAACATAAGAATGCACCGGAAGTAAAGTTTATTTATATTTTTTGCGGTTGTTGGCGGTAGTAGGAATATTTTACCGGGGCTGTCGAAAGTGCCGATGCGGGAATTGCAGCGACGAGTGGTTTAGTGAACTTTGAGCTTTCGACAGGAGAAAGATACAAATTAAAATAAATCAACAAAAGATTTGTTTTCAGAACAAATAGATCTTGTGTTGAAATAGGTATAAAAATATTTTTAAAGCTTTTGAGCTTTTTGTGCTTTTTGAGCTTTTTATTATGTGTAGTAATTTTTAAGCTGTAAAATAATATTGATTTAAAAGCTTTTAAGTGAATTTTAAACGAAAAAAAATTATTTTTTGGAAATTCAACAAAAATGTAAGAAAATAATTGTTTATATGCTATATTATTCAACAATTTAGTAATATTAGTCATTATATGTAAGTGGAATACTAAATCTTATAATAATTTGATGAGAAAACAAAGTATTTTGATTTATATACTGAAATATTAAAGAAAATATATTTTTTCGTATTTTTACGGCTTGAAAACACAAAATTTTGATTTTTTGTGAACAAAATGATCATTATTTAAATTAATTAGAACGCAATGCGACAAATTTACTTTCAAACAAAACTTTTACTTGCTTTACTTAGTTATACTTACATTGCTTATATTTTTCCTCCCTTTTTATACATTCTATAAGCTTTTTGTAAGAGTTTCCGCAGTTTTCGTCAGCTTTCTTTGAGTTTCATAACTTACCATTAGTTTTCATAAGTTTGCACAAGTTTGTATAAATGTCTTCGTGATATTAAGCTCGTTTTTACTTCTTTTAGCCATTCTCAGAAACTCTTTCAAAACTTACAAAACTTTCCGTCTGTTTCCCTACCTAAAAAAAATACATGCAAATGTTTTATTAGCCTTTTTTATTTTTTATTTTTTTGTAAAAAAACTTTGAATATTTTTGTTTATTTTTTTTATCTGTGAAAAATATGATTGATGTGACAATCAAAGCCATATCATGTCACACACAAAAAAACTCGAGTCTTTGTTGAGTGCATTGTTTGTTTTATTTTCGGATGTCGGATAAAATTAACAGCCCAGCGCCTCCACCATTGCCACCACAGGCGTTGCGATGCCGATTGCGACTGAATTATGACCTCACAGAACCATAAAGTCCACATCGGTATCGTGCTGACATCGCATTGTCATGCATATTGTGCTGTCAAAGCATTATTTATTAACTCGCCGCGTGTTTGCAGCGAATACAAATAAAATTAAACGCGAATGGAATTTAATACTCAACTAATTTTTAATATTACTATTAGTATTACTATTACTAAAATAAATTTAATAATAGTAAAATGATTAAATTGTTAAGAAAATAAAAACAAAAAGATTGTGGTAATTGTAGGAATGTTGGAGTTGTAGAGATTTACGTCTGTGGAATATTCTTAATGACTTGCAATTTTGCTTTGCTAGGCGTTTTTAGAGCTTTTCCAGCCGGAGTTTTCTGTTTATCTCGTTTTGCTTTCAACTTTTGGGTGTGGTTCACTGGTTGTAAACGTAAAAAGAAGAAGATTTAACAAACTCAATGTATATGCGTAGAGTTATGTGGAATTAAAACTAAAAAGAAGTGTTTTTGGTTTTTTTGGAAAAAAAAAATTTTTGCTTCGCATTTCCAAAATATTACAAATTTTTGAAAACAATTTTAGCCAAAAGTTACATAATTTAATTTTAAAGGGTATAGAGGATTTTTTACTGCTGTTTATTGATTATTTTACAAGAATATTACAGTTTTAGTTTTTAAAAATAAAGTTTTGGGCATTTTTTTCAAAATATTGAAATAAATTTTAGAAAAAAATAGCAAAAAATGCATTTTAGACTGATTTATGAATTCTACAAGCTTAAAATTAAGTATTTCTTGTTTTAAAAGACAATATTCTTTTTATTTCCACAGTTTTAAACAAAAAAATTTTTTTTTACAAAATTTCGTAATATTTTTATCAAAAACTAATCAAAAACTACTCAAAATTCTTAAAAAAAAGGATTAAACTCATTTATGCAAAAAACGTCTTTTAACATATTTTGACTAAAATTTATTTCAAAACATTTTCATTTATCTTATCTACGTGGGTGTCTTAATAAACAGTCATCACCTTTAATCATATGCTCCCAAAATATCTCTCTCAACTTCCCCCAACGCCACAATACACACCCCGCCGGGCGCATTGAATAGCTTGAATAGCACAAACTTCACCTAAACAAACAATACTCTCCAACCAGATCTAGGCAACCCAAATCGCACCAAAGCACATGTGGTTGCGTGTGATTACTCGTACGTTACCCAAACAACTAAATGTTGATCCAGAGTGATTCTCACAAAACAATTGAATTAATTCTCCGATAATTTAAGTAGTTTTCTATGTCAAAACACATATAATATCATGTTTACATGCTTCTATGCTCACATGTCATGATAATAATTGTTTGTGTCACGTAGCCAACATTTCCCTGAGTTTTTCTTGTTGAAAAAATAAATTCTCATATTAGCATGCGACAGCTTGGCCCCGAACATGCATCCGCCATTGACGTATGAGTCCGTGCCGTAAATTATTGATGAGTTTTCCACCCCCAGCATTCGTGTGGCGTCTTTTATGTCATGCGAGTATGTGATCCAGTGTGTGACCCTTTGCCGGACGCGGGGATGAAATCCTAGGCGGATAGTGGTGAATGTTGGTCCGCTTTGACGTAGCAGCAGGCGAGTAGAGGGCTCGCTGCGCATTGTAAACAAGTCATTATTATGCTCGCTTGCTCTTCGGGGCCAGGTGGATAGTGACCGCGTCATTCTCCCGCATCGACCACGATAATGACAGAGTCGAGGATGGAGGATGCACGGCGTACATTCAATTAATTTCACTGCCTCCGGGCGGTCAATCAGTTACCTTTGACCATTGGGGTTGCTTGGTATCATACATAGTATATGGAAAACTATGGTTAAAATGTATAAAATGTATAGGGTATATGTTGGTGCGGTAAAGATGAAAGGAAGAGGAATTGTTTGTATGATAACGTTTTATTTTCTTGGTGTTTTTGATGTTTTGATAGATATTGTGTTATTCTGTGCTGGGAAAAAGGTGAAAAAGTTAAAATGGTTGAATTTTGTTTAGTTGTTTTTGAGTTATTAAGACCAACACATACTTTTTTTTTGTTTTTAAGGTTTTTACTGCTTTTATTTTAAATTTTAATAGTTTTGCTAAAAATCTCGACAATTTTGATGTTTTTTCTTTTAAATTTTCTTTGTTATACTAATTATTTAACGAAAATAATATTAAAAATATCAAAACTGTAATTTTATCAATTTTTATCAAATTTTAAAGTTTTTCTTTTTTGTTTTAACTTTAATTTGGTAAAATTTGTTTTTTTGTTCGGTTTTTTGCTATTTTCGTATTTTATTTTAAAATTTGGCCCAAACTCAACCTTATTGGCCCTTATGTATACTTTATTTACGTTTTCGTTTGTTTTGTTTTGAGTTTTCGTAACAAACAGACAACATCTAACAAGTAAACATAGAATCTTTCTAAAAATAGATAAAAAGTACCTTAAAATCAGTCACAAGTCGGAATAAAGGTTTATTTTTTCGGTTTTTAAATTTTATTGATTTTAATCATATATTTGTTACTCGTTTTTTCTTCGAAATGTTACTCTGCGGATAAAATATATAAGTGCTTCCACTTTTTTTACAATTATATTATATGATGTTACTTCATATATCACGCACGATGTGAGTATCACTCAGGTGTGATAAATGTTCCGCTGGATGGTCGCGAAGACTTTCTCCAAAACCTTTTCAGAGCGTTACATGATGTTTGAAGATGTTCTCACGCTACTACTCCGCGAAAGACCCTTGACAGTTTCCACTCTTTTACACATACGCTTATTTTATTTACTAAAACTATTTTTTTCTTTGCCATTTCAAGTTTTTCTTCTTCTTTCTTGTATCTACCTAATAGTATATTAAGTATTAAGCAGCGGAACGGGTGTTTTATTAATGAGATTGATTATGAACGAACGCAGCAAACGTTTAATCAATCGAGTGTTTTAATATGTTTAGCCACGTAATACTTAGGCTATTTCTTTACTTCCACTTTATTTCCACGCTTAAATTTTGTATTTGAACTTTTGTATTTTAAATCTTCGAAATTTGTTCGTAAACTACTAAAAAATGTACTCCGTAGGAAAATGCGTAGGTGCATGCTTTACCCCGTGACTAAAGCCGGTTACTAAAGTACTTTAGTCACGACTTTGACCGTCCGTATAGAAATTACCACTTTTTGTGTCTTTAAACCGTGGGAAACCTGATGCTTTATAGGTGGAAATAAAAAAAAAATATTTAAATGGCTAGTTGAGTGTTAAAAAAAGTTGAGCACATGTCAAATATATGAATTAGTGTGAATTAGTGTATAGGAAAGAGGAGGATTATCGTGTTTGGTCCTGACACAAGCAAGACGTTAATTGCCGCTTGCTTGAAACGCGCGCCATTCGGGGTTAATTATTTTAGATTAAAGCGGGTTATTGCATCCGGTATGCAAATTGCACGCGCATTGCATTGCAGTGCACTCTCGAAGGGTGTAATTGGCATATCAACATTAAACGAGCGGAAAATTTGCTATAAATAGAAATTCGGACGTTAACTTTTTTATTAGTCAAAGTAAACATGTCACGGGATTGCAAATAAGTGAGACATTATCAAAAATAAAAAATAAATTCTTTTTTCAGTAATAAAACACAAACGAGACTACAGGTACTTTAATGTATTAATTTATATATTCGTAATAATGAAATAACAGTGTAAATAAAAAATGACCAGTAAATGCGTTAAATGTTTTTGTTTTCTTTATTTCTGCTGGAGTTTTATCAAAACATCAAAATGCTAAAATTTTTATTAATTATTTTTATTCTAAATCGATAGATAATAAAATACATACTGTTGAATATACATATATTTATTATTTAATGGTTAGTACCATAATATTAAAAAAAACAACATAAAAATTGTGTTTTTTCTAAGTTAATGGCTAAAACTTGCTAAAAATGACAAAAATTAAATTAAAAATCAATACGGTTCAATAACTATTATGAATAAAAAGAATAAAAACAATATTTGATAAATGCTACTTCGAAACAACTGAAAAATTGTTTTATTATGTTATTTATGTTATTATGTTTTTTTATGTATTAGTAATATAAATAAACAAAACTTTATAACCATTTTATTGTTTCGAATTTAATAGCTAAAATGCTTGAATATTCTGCATATAATCTCCATAATTTTATAAATGGACAAATCAACAATCCCTAAAATAGTTATACAGTTATATTTTGCAACATATATCTACCATTAACTATGTAATGCTATAATCATTATTTATAATCTTATATTATTATTATTTATTTTGAAGTTAACAAAGCCATGAAAAATGTGTGAAATCAGCATTTTTCCCAGACATACTGCAGTAAAATAGAAAAATAAGTGCGGACGGATTCTTTAAAATGTCTGGTGATAAATTATAGCTCGTTGGGGAGTAAACGAGCGCAAGCAATAGAAGCGAATCGTCTAAATCGACTTAAAAAACGAAACTACTGCGAATGTTCACGAGTTTATACCGAAATCGAACTCATTTGGAACGAGATGGAAACTCCAGAATCACAGAATCACAGTTTACAAACTGAAATAAACCAAATTAGATAATAAAAAAAATATTTAACAATAAAATTATATATTTATTTAAAGAATTTGAGGTTTTAAACACAAAAGACAATTTTTTAGGAAAAAAAAATTTAAGGAAAAAATATTGAATAATTCATAGAACCACCAATCAGAGTTGGCAACATAACTCTGACGTCACTACCCCCACCATAACTCATTCAAATAAAGAGAAAAATAACAACTACGTGCAATGCAATTGTATTTTGTTTTGATTCAATTTTGTTATACAAAATTCATTCTAAAAAGGTCCAGTTTTCTATTTTGTTAACTCAACATTGACGTTACAAGCAAAACAAAGCGTAAATGCACAAAAATTTAAAAATTACAAACAAAAACGTAATTTTTCACAAACTTCGAGTAACTACAAAATAATTGATATTTACCATCATTATAGGTGAGATAATACCATAATTAATGAATGATTGTGGTCCAAATTAATTTGTGTTCCCAAAAAATACCTAACCCTATATGTTTAAATAATTGAATTCGTCGAGTGTTGAACTCTAATCGAGTGGGCGTGGTAGTGCACACAAATCGCTCCCGTTTCTCGCCAAACATTGTTCAACCTCCAATATTCCATTTTCCTCCAACTAGCAAATCTACAATGTCTACAATCCGTTCATTCTCTTATTCCCTTATTCTCCATTTTCCAGAAATCCAAATCAACCTGCACCCACACAATCCCCCGCATCCTCCATCCTCAGTAAGCGCAAATACGATCTAAAAATTTCGCAAAAAAGAAACAAAATCCAGCGAGTACCTTCGGAACAAAAGTAATAAAAGGAGGGAAAATCGTGAAATCGGAAAATCGGAAATGTGGAAAAGCTCCAAGTCGGCACGATTATTATTATTATGCTGGTAGCCAGTTTTTTTCTTCAATGTTTTTTGCTTCGGAAGCAAATCAATCAAGTCAGGTCAACAAATAAAATGATTATAGACACAAAATTACAATTAATAATACTCGAAAAACAATTGCCATGATTTATTTACTCATGTATTTATATTTGTGTTGATTTATTACAATACACACTATAAATTACCAAGAAAAACAAAAAACTATATTTTTTTTGCGCATGCGCGTCAAAAATATTATTAAAATCATAAATTTTATAAATTTGTATTTTTATTTACGTAAATATTTATATTTTCTCCAAAAAAATATATAAAATATTTTTTCTTGCGCATGCGCGTCAAAAACTATTATTTTAAATTCATAGATTTGTATATTTTGATGCGTGTTGAAAAACAGGTCAACATTTTGCGCAGAATCGTTGAGAGTTGAGAATTTTCGAGCACCCGGAAGTGGTTTTTGGAAGAGGGACGCAGCGCGCATACGGCCACCTAAGCGAAAACATATTGCGAGTCATTAATTATTCATAATCTGGTGCGCACATCACTTCTGTCGCTCTGCCGTATATTATCATTCCGGGTGCGATGTCGTAGCCAACATCCCTCTCATTTAGTCTCATTTTGTAGGCATTAAAACATTTATGTGTCAAGTATCAAACTTCAGCCGCCATCATTAATCACACCTCAAGAAAGAAAGTTATAATTTATTAATATTTTTAAATCTTGTATTTTGTGTAGAAGATATGATAAAAGCCAATAAGCTTCATCTGGGTATGAAGTACTTAACTATAATTAAAATTAAACTTTCAACCCCTATTTTTCACCCTGTTAATTATATTTTTAGGATAAAAAGTAGTCTATTTTCTTTTCCATAGTCTAAACTATTTGTTTACCAAAATTTATTAAAATCCGTTGAGTGGTTTAGGCGTGAAAGTAAAACAAACATACAAAAATAAATAAAAAAGATTTCTAAAGGTAAATATGTGTTTCCGCGTAATAATTTAAGTTGTTTAGCTTATTTTTCCTTTATAATAGGTCTGAACTTGTACTTTAATTTAACTTTTACTCTTAGTCCTTTTGAGTCCTGTTTCACTCTCAATTTCACACCGAGAGCACCTAATGTGTCCCTGGTTTGATGTTAAACACAAAACAAGTTTCAACTCCAACTCAAGTCACAACTAAAACTCTGCAACACTTTAAAAGTGTTTTAAAACATAAATAAAACAAAAAACACCTCAATCCTTTTTGAGACACAAATTGTTTTGTATAAATTTACAATGACGTGCCACAAAATGGCGATCAAACTGTTCCTACATCCACTTCATTTGTTCGTGTCCCCTGCGCCATTGCACTAATGCGACATGCACTCGACCTGCATCAACACACACCCACACCGTCCACGCTAAACAGTAAAGTAACGCGAAGTAAAACGTTGCAATATGAAGTAGAACAAAACACAACACGCGCGCCTCCACTGCCAGCCTGTTAGGCAACCAAACACACACACACGCGCAGTGTGGGTAGTATAGGTATACAGATGCGAGCGATTGTAATGGCAGGACGTGCAGCACAAATTATTTCGCTCGGCACAAACTGACCCAGATCCGCACACGCTAACGCCGGGCGTATTAAGGGTGGTAACGTGAACTTATATTAGGGGATGTTATGAGGTGTCAGGTGCAGACTGCCTCTGCACATCCGCAAACTTGCAACCAGGCAATAAAATTAAATCTATACCAGTTTACACACAACACACAAATATTCGTTAAATTTTTTAAGGAAATAAAGTTTACTTTAGTTGGAGTAGTGGAGTAGCCATCTTGTATCGTTGAATCCACTCGACTTGTCTTGACTTGACTTGACAAGGAGTGTTTTGTTGTATTGTGTGCTGTGTGGGCTGCAGCTGAGCGCAATACAAACAAGTCGTTACGAGGATTCATGCAGTTGTCTTCAATGGCGGCCGGAAAAAAGGACGCTACTGATACCGCTGGGTCGTGTCAACAAATAATTTATCGGAGTGCTGCATGCATAATAAATATATACCATATACGAGTATTTACATTCAAATGTATGAATATTTATATTTAAAATGGTGGAAAAATTGTATTTCTTTAATAACTCGGTATTGCTTTATGCGTTTTTATTGGTTTTTAAACTGTGTTTTATTCATTGCGTTGTGTTTATTTTATTTCACTATATTTTAATGTTAATTTTATTGTTTTTTATGTTTTTATAATTAATATGTTAATATTTTGGTTATTTATGTAATTTGATCACTCTGTATATTTATTTATTTGTGATGTCAGTTTAAATTCAAACTCCGGCGGGGTTCGTGGTGTTACGCGTGAGATGTTCGCTTGACGCATGCGCGTTTGTCTTGTCATTGCCGTGTTGGTACGGTTGGTACTACTAATACGCGCAGTGTGTGCATGTCATTTCTGTTCGTTGTTGTTTGTTATTTATTAAGTTAAAAATCGTGTACAGCTTCAGTGTTTGAGTGTAATATGCTGAGTAGTGTTCCCTGCTGAATGAATACATCTTTCTGTGCTTGTTAAGGTATGTTAATAGTTGCTTTGAAGTGATTTGTTGTCAAAGTATTTTCCAATCAGATTTCCTGCAGCGTAACATCTGTTGGAGATGTTTACATTCTGTTTTCTGAACTGCAATAATAAATACTTGGCCATAATACGTAAAAATATCTTTTATTCGAGTGCAGAATGTGATTATATGGTAAATACGTGAGTTTTAGTAGTTTTAGCAGTAAAATAACATAATTTAAACCGTTGATTCATTTGAATTACAACTTCGTTAATGTTCGTTGTTCTTCGTGTACTGCGCGTTGCTCATCACTCATTTGACTCCGCAGTCCTTTGACTCTCTTTTGACATGATTTCCGTTCATTGCGGCATTGGTGCGTAACAATGTCTCGCGTGCGTGCAATTGTTCCGCGTGTGTCGTTTAATTGTTGAGTAGTATATCAAAAAACTATAAACAATAAAACTATAAACGGTTCCTGTGCTGTGTGCCTTCTGCCGAGTGCCGTGAAGCATCCCTCGCTGACTGAATTCACTCAGCCTGCTTGCTCAAGGTCAGTTGACTTCTCAGCTCTTGCAGTAAAGTTGCTGTATGTCGACATACAAATGGCGACCACGTTTTTTACCTTTACTACTCAAACACATATTTGCAACCAAAGTATTTGCGTCGATATAGCGTTACTACATGACAATACTCTGTATAACGGCAAAATATGTACAATTTAGTTGGTTTCTGTTAATATCCTCGTTATAGCATTACAACTTCTCTGCATAACGATGAAAATTTCATTAGTTATGTTAGAAATTAAAGAAATTGCATTGAAGAAGTGATAAATCACGTTTAAACCCAAATTTAAGCAAGAAAAAAGATGTTTTGCTTCAAAAAACGTAAAATTTTTATTATTATTAAATTTATTTTTTAATTACAGAGACAATCTTGTAAAAAATTTAACTCAATTGCATTAATTTTAAAAATATGCGTAGATTTTGCCTGGTTTTTCCTGTAAAACATCAAATTTATTTTAATATGGATGTGTATATATTATAAAATTTCCCCGGAAAAATAGAATTTTTCCAAATTTGGTATAAAAATGGTGGAAATCATAGCGGTAGAAAAGTGTTTCCCCTAACGGCCTGCCCTAACACGAAAACGCGTGTATGCAGGTGTGCGCGTGCTGGTGCGTTCCACAATCGTGCGCGCGTGTGATTTATATTCGCATACATTATTCGGCCATTCTTCGCAACGAGCGCGCTCGCCGAAAGTGGAAAATTGTACCAACTTCTTCCTTTCCACACGCGCTCCCAACCCTTCCGAAATTTATTCACGCTCGGGGAATACTTAATCATGATATTGTTATATGCTTATACATGTATTGCGAATCAACATTACAATTTATTGCTAAATATTTTTCATACGACTAAAACTATTCAATTCTTTTGTTTTCTTCCTCTCAATGATTAAGTGTTTATTTGGCGCAAGATTTATTTGACAAACGCGTTATGACGCGCTTGGCGCACAGCATGAGTGAGCGTGGATTGATAGGCTGGGGATGAGAAAATGGCGGCCGCACAACTTCCGGTCGGTGGCGCGCGTGGTGAGAAATATAACTCTATTGTGTACGACACGCAACGAAGACTCGTAAATTATTTTGGGCATGATTCATTACACTTGAAATATTCTAACATAACCTTAAAATTGGTTCAGGAGGGCTAAGAATTGCAGAAACTTACTAGTGGGTTGTAGGGAACATCGATTATGTTGGTGATTTACATGTGTTTGAAGTGTTTTTAAACATTTGCAAACATTTGCGGACGCGTTTGAAGCTTTGGAAAGCGCGCTGCTTTGACTCGCCGAGTGAAAACTGTTTGCTAGCCGTTAGGGGTTGATCCGATCCACTTTCGTGTTTACCTATGATGTGTATGCTCACGCACCCTTAAGGGGTATCATGTCTTGGGCATACTGGAAATAGGAAAACCGGAAAATATTATTATTTTATATTTATTTGCGGTAAAAAGTAAAAAATTTAAAAATCAACCCTAAAATTGTATTTTTAAGGGTTGTAAAATACGTTAAAAATTCCGGAAAACCGGAAAAACTTATTTTTTTGCATTTATTTGCAATTTTTTAAATTTTGAAAAAAAAAAGTAAAAAAAAAAAATCAACCCTTAAATTATATTTTTAAGGGTTTCAAAATAGGTTAAAAATTTACGATCCTACGATTCGGTAAATCATGTCGTGGATGATCGAAAGACTCTTCGATTTTCTCGTTACCATTGCACGGTTCTTCGTATTCTCGTGTGCCGGTTTCGTTTCCGCCCCCCCGCTGTGCGCGTCGATTTTGCATTGCAAACGCAAGGTTGGTCGATAAGCAAACGTCACGTCGCATTATTACCTATTATCAGACGATGGCGGCTGGTTGCGTCTGACTGTGTACGATTTCCGCCCGCGCAATTCGCCGGCGTTTTCTTCTTCATTTTGGCTACGTTTTGCAATGTTTACTCACGTGCGGGGGTGTTTTTGCTAACCACGTCCTTCGTATTCGTCTTTGCGTTCGGTTACATCGACGTCCTCGAAATAAGGACAATCACATCCTTCGTATTCAACGAACAGACCACGCCACGGAATTTACGTGACATCATTAGGATGAATCAATGGTTAAATGTTAAATTTTTTAAAATATTTTTAGTTGAATTTCCGGTTTTCCGGTTATAAATTTTTTGGTGAAATGTATCAATAGTTAGATAAGTTATTTTATTTTAATATTTTAAGTATATTTCCGGGTATGCAGTTAGTGATTTCCGGTTTTCCGGTTTTGAAAATATTGACGGCAAAGACGTTATCAGATGTCATTGGTCACGGATTGTATACGGTCGCAAAACTACCTTTATTTTACCTATGGGGTTGTTTTTTCGTGATATAATAGGAAAGTGGCTATAATAATTAGCCGTTACACGAACACACAGCGCTCAAACAAGCCGAACTCAAAAACTACCCTCTTACACAACGCTAATATTGGCAGCGTAGTTCTTTGAAGGTTTTGTGTTTTTCACGTGTGTGTGTGTCGAGGCGAGGACTTTGAAAAGCCGGAACGAAGCGTGAATGCAGGAAGCATGAACTTACGTGAGCATGAACTAGGCCGAATTCGAACCGCCACGAACTCTCTGGCTGTGGCTCTGGCTTCATATTTAGGTTTTTAATATCGACGCGCTGCGGCCGTAAGCATATTCGCATTCAACCACCGCGAGCAAGTCGACTTGTTCCAGTTTGAGGGTGGTTTTGCTATTCTAATACCCATGCATAATGATTGCATGCTGATGTGCGTTTTTTTTCTGGGGTTTTATATTGAGTTTTCTTGCTTGGCGCTCAAGGAAAAGCACATTTTTGTGATAATAAAGGGTGCAAGTACTAAAACTATTAATACTTGTCATAATGCGATATTAAACAAAAAATAACTTATTCTTTTGTATTGTCACATTGTATTACAATGTTATTTTTCTTTCATTTTTTTTTTCGTTTTTTCTCGTTTTTTTTTTCGTTTTTTTAATGGAAAAAATATGTGTGGGGATTTAAATATTTATCTCGGCGTAAATTTTTAAGTCGTTTTGAATTCCCAGACGCGTAAAACGATAAAACACATCTTAAAAGATCATAAAAGAAAAAGAAACGTGTGTTGGAAGGCGGTGGATAATTCATGTATGCAATAAGAGCGCTTATTATTCTTTATGTGCACTTAGCAAATAATAAACGTATAAATCTTCTCCTGAATAATAAATAAAACGCGCACGGAGATATTTTTCTTTTCGGCGAAATTGTTTTTAATTTGATGTCTTTTATGTCTCAATTACTCGTTCCTTATTTATGTCATACTTGTTTTTATTATTCAGAGTACAACACCATCAGGGTTTTTATTGTTTTCTTATTGGAAAATAATTTATATTATTAGTTATTTGTCTCGTAGAAGAAAATCATGTCATATTTCAAGAAAAAACGTTAAATATTATCATTTTTCGAAGGTTTTAAGCGGTTTTAAGCATTTTTGCTCCGCCTACTTCGTGTGTTAGCATTGGTTATACATTAAAGTACTTAGCGCATGCGCATTCCCAAGGAGGCGGAGCTACAAACATAAAAAATGTTATTTTTACTCACAAAATATTAGTTTATTTCAAGAAAATTAACTTTTAATATTTTTTAGATAATTTTAAGCGTTTTTTGTGTTTTTGCCCCGTCAACTTTGGCCGTTAATAATGGTTACACATTAAAGTACTACGCGCATGCGTATTTCACACTAGGCGGAGCTCCCAACATAAAAAACATCATTTTTAATCAAAAAACCATGAAATTACCACCGAAACACATGTAATATCATATAATTCACAATAATTTTGTGATCAATCACTAATATAAAACATATTCCCCTAAAATATTCGTAATTCCACTCTTCACGACGTAGTAATGTAGTAAATAAAATGCTCACGCATAAAATTGATGTGTGGATTAGATGATTACTACTCATAACAGTAATAACAATGCGTGTGTTATTATCCGGCAACCCTCGAAACCCTTGCCGACAAGCCTCACTAACCCACGTACTTGATTTCAACACGTGTTTCACTCCGACAACTCAATAAAAACAACGTTTTATTACCAAAGCAACAACAAACGTATAAATTTACGCGCGATTCCGGCCTGTGCAGGCTGGCAGAAAGCTTTGCGCAAGCTGAGAGCATTTAATATCATATTATAATTAACTCTCTGTTACGATTCCACCTGCAACCATGCGCGCGCCCCGTCTGTTTAATTAACGCACCAAATTGCGAATCGCGAACGATTGTGTGCTCACAGCGGGGAACTAAATGAACATTACAAACATTGTGAACATCACAAAACATTCTCGTAAACGTTTTCAACGTGATTTTTGCTACAAAATTTATCAAACAACGTTTTGATTTATAAATATTTATTATTTTAGTATTAAATTATTTATTTTATTGAATTTCGAGTGTAAAATATTTTATTGTTTGAATTTAGATATTTCAACTCTTGTTATGTCAAAGAAATAAATGTAACGTCAGTTTATATTATCTTTTCTTGCGATTTATTCAGACAGCGATAAAAATGTTTCTGAAATTTATTTATTGAACAATATTCACTATTTTCCCAGCCGAAAACGTAAACATTTCCGTTTCTCATTATATTTTCCTTCATATTGCGCTAAAATAAAACTCTGTGTAGAAAAAAGCCAACGCTGATTACATGTCGCGATAAAACCGGAGGACATTAAAAGTTAATAAACAATCTTGCGTCGACAATCACGTCGACAACGTGCGCTTACCGAGTGATTAATGTTTGTTATGCTAAGTATGAATTTATAACCGTGAGCGGAATATATAATTGTTTCGCGTTTGTGTTTTTTTATTCTAACGCCATGCCCGGCGCCTCCACGTAATATTTTTCTTGTATTTCGCATTTGTTTTGCAAAGTGTTTGTGCGTTCAAAGCAAATACGAAAAACAAAGGGAAGGAATTCGAACGTATCGAAATTGGAAACGCGAGGAATCTTTCAATAAACAATGAGATATTCGATGCACAAAAGAATGCTCAAAACGGGTCTAGAGAAGTTCAAAACATTTAATTTAACCGAAGCAAAGAAAAATAAAAGTTTAATATGTATTTTAAAAGAATAAATTGAATTGTTAACATTTTGGTTTGTTTTTAATTTGCGCATTTTGTTGCGACACGTAGGAAAACAAAAATCACGTATTATTTATGACGTGCCAATCTGCAACCAAATCGGTTGCCGAAGAGGACTCATATTCGGGAATTGCTGAAGTGTCAGTGCTTTTAATTCCGCGTGAAATAAATTTGTCACAATTTTTCATCCAGAGGTTTTATTTATTTTCATAATAAAAAAATTGAATTTAAAATGCGCATGCGTAGAGCTTTCACATACTTAAATATGATTTTATATATAAAAATATAAATATTTTCAACTTTTAAGCTTTTTTTGAGCTTTTTTCTTAAAGACTAAAATTCAGCTTCCTCTTTTCCGCTACTTTCGCTTACGTTATGCAAGAAACTGTACTTGAGGGACCGTGGGAACGCCGGGGATAATGTTCGTCTACCTACCTACCCCCACCCTCACTCTAAACTCCTGCGAGTTCCACGTAGCGCCGGTGCTGGTTCTGGTTATTCATCTTGCGTGATGTGCAAGTTCACAGCGCGAACGAAACGGAAAGCTCTCGCTGCGCGCAGTTCGCGTGCTTTTGGCAAACCCTCACGCAGTAATGCGGACCGCTGAGGGCAAGCAGTCCCCAGACTCGGTCTGCAGTGCTGCAGCAGACGAATCTCAAAAGTGGCGCGCGCAGGATAACGAAATCGTTGGCGTGAAACATTACGGAAAGTCGTTCGCCGAGGTGTAGATAATATATATCTATGTGTATCTTTATAGATGTGATGGATTGAAGGAGGGTAGCATCCCCATGAGGGGGTGGTAGATTATATCTGATCATCGCAGATCGTATCAGATCGTATCGCGCTGCGCTTATCTCGTTAGGAGCCATTATTATTAAAATCATTTGCGGTCTCTGCGGTCACTCACAAGCATTTCCATTTACAATAATTATATTAGTATTGATTGCTCTGTTACAAGAAAAAAACAACATGAAAACATCTAAAGTAATTTATTTCGATAAATATGAATTTATACTCCGCCTATTTGGTGGAATTCTATTGGATTACATGATAAGTAGTATGCGCATGCGCAGTTAACACTATTCTGACATTGTTCATAATTTATCCTCTCAGAGTTTTGACAACGAACAAATTAGACTTTTAAATAAAGGCATTAAATTTAACCTACCAAATAACAAAAAAACAATTTTAACAGATTTAATAGTTTCAATCGAAAGTTCAATTTCACATTTAAACGATACTGACCGCAATTTTATCAGACAATCATGCAAAATTCAACTACAGAACAACATTTCAAAACGAGCTAATACCATCAATTCAGACCACAAAATTGTCAAAACTCTTAGGGAAAAAGATTGTTTTTACTTAAAAGCGGACAAGGGCAACAAACTTGTAATTATTGACAAAACAGATTATTTTAATCGAGTAAATAATTTGATCGAAAACGGGCCGTACTTAACATTATCTAAAACACCATTACCAATGATGATTAGAAAGTGTCGCGAATCACTAAAAGCTTGTCCCCATTTAATTAAAGGCAATTTTCATTTAAAATTACTGCATGCAAATCCAGTGGTTCCAAAAATGTACGCGTTACCAAAAATCCATAAAAACGATAATTCAATGCGCCCAATCGTTTCCGGAATCGGTTCACCAACATATAAAATTTCAAAATGGCTTGTTAAAGAATTTACTTGTTTAACCTTTAAATCGAAATCAGTTAAAAATACATATGAATTTATCGATCAACTTCGCGACATTCAATTAAACAAAAATGAAATTTTAGTTTCATTTGACGTGTGTTCACTGTTTCCAAGTATACCAGTAAATGAAGCAATCAAAATCTTGAAATCAGTTTTAACAGATAATAATATTTGCCAGGACAAAATATCGGAGTACATTCAGTTAACAAAATTATGTATGGACCTGAACTATTTCCAAGTTGGCAATAAATATTATTCACAAATAGAAGGAACGGCAATGGGAAATCCCTTGTCACCTTTTATTGCGGATATTTTTATGAGCAATTTCGAAGAAGTTTTGGCCAATACATTAGATTATTTTCCAAAAATTTGGATCCGGTACGTAGATGACATTTTCGCGGTTTTCGATCTTTCAAAATGTTCAATTAATCGGTTTTTGGAAACTCTGAACACAAAATACGCGTCTATTAAATTTACATACGAATCTGAGTCAAATGGTCAACTTGCATTTTTGGACACACTGGTTATTAGAAATAACAATAGATTAGAATTTGACATTTACAGGAAAATAACCAATACTGATTGCTACATTCCATCGAGTTCTAACCACCCGTTCCAACACAAAATTGCGGCTTTTAATTTCCTTGTTCATCGTCTAATTTCATTCCCTTTAACACCTCAGAGATATAATAACGAGTTACAGTACATAAAGAACGTAGCAAAAAGTAATGGTTATGATCCAATAATTATTAATAGAATTATAAACAAATTTAAATTCAAAAAACTGCAACGTGATAACTCGACTTTAAACACGTTCACCGATCAATTAGATACAAAATACATTTCGCTTCCATTTGACATTAATTTAACTAAAGGTTTAAATAAAATTTTGAAAAATGAAAATTTAAAAATCGCGTATAAAAACACCAGTAACATTAAAGAATTACTAGGTAATCCGAAAGATAAAGAGGAAACGTTTTTAAAGTCGGGTATTTACAAAATTAAATGCGGATGTTGTGACTCACAATATATTGGTCAAACGAAAAGGTCAATTTTAACTCGTTTTAAAGAACACATCGCGCATTTTAAATACAATAGATTCGAAAAGTCCGCAGTAGCCCAACATATTAAAGAGTCAGAACATCCCATCCGACAAGAAAATTTGTTCTTGGTAAAATCTATTACCAATCAAAGACAATTAGATGCCTATGAAAGCATAGAAATTTTAAAACATAAGAACAAACATCTTCTTAATCAAGAAAACGGGCCAATTTCTTCAAGTTTATTTGAGTTAATTGTTTAATATTTTTCAAAAATACCTAGTTGTCGAATACTTGGAAATAGATTTTACTAGGGAGTGGGGGTAAAAGATTAATTAGGGTATTATGAATTTATAGGTTTTATTAGAAAAACATTTTTAGGGAGTGGGGGTAAAGGATTAAACAGGGGATTAAGAATTTTTAGGTAAATTAGGGATTAGACGCAATTTTAGTTCAGTTTTATAATTCCTTCGCCTGAAGAGGAAGGCTTAGCCTTCGAAATGCGCATCGCGACATTAAAGTTATTTGTGAGACGGGTTTTTAAACTTCCTATTAGTATTTGTTTACTCACAGTGCATCAAGTAGTGTAAAACCGCTTAAAAGTCTAAAAATTATAATTTTAAGTTAAAAAATATATAAAAAAACATATAAAGTAATTTATTTTATTAAATATGAGTTCATACTCTGTTTATTTAATGAATTTCTTTTGGATTCCTTCTTAAGTAGTTTGCGCATGCGCAGTGAACACCAGGCGGAGCATAAACAATAATTATAATAGTATTAATCGTTAGAAGACAAAAAAAACATCAAAATAAGTCTAAATAGTGATTTATTTCAATAATTATGAATTTATGCTCCATCTATTTGCTATATTTCTATTGTTGCGCATGCGCAGTTCACACTAGGCGGAGCTTAATTCAGCTTAAAACTTTAAAAATCTACTTTTTTAAGTTGTTTTTTGCTTGACAAAAACTCAGTGATATTTAACCTTGACTGTTGTGAATGTCGGAATGCTTTCGCAGCTTTTTGCGAGCTCCTCGTTTGGTCGTTTATAAATCGCGTGGATTTACGACGCAATCGGATCAACTCGGCCCGAGCGAGCGTCGTCCTTTTATCTAGTCAGCAAAATAAACGTTCGCCATAAGTTGCTCGTCGCGAGAATAAAAAATGTCCTAAAACGTGCTGCACGTTTTTTTCATCACTCCACTAGCGCAGCACCACCCCAAAAAAAATCCAATACAAACAAATATTAACCACGAAGAAAAATTAATGTCAATTATTTATTTTTATACAAAAAGAAACTTCCAATGAATTACTTCATTACTTTACTCGATTGTAAACGAATCGATAAAAATGGTATCAAACGATATCAAACGATCTAAAATTACATTTTACATGTGTATTTATACATTTGATGTTGATGTGCAGTCAACTATATTTTATAATATGTGGGAAAATCAATGCAGTATGATTTTAAATTTTGTTCTTTCTTTGTTTCAGGTATGTGCTGTGATGATTTCCGAGTTTACCGATCACAACCAGAACAGGTTTTTATGTTTTCAAAAATAAAACAAGTAATTCCGCACTTTTATTTTTATTTCGGTCAATGTTCTTATTATGGGTTAGTGCGCATTATACCTGTAAGGGTAGAAAATAAAATTTTATGCGCCCATAGATTGTCGATCGTCTATACTCTACTCTACTCTATACTCGTAGTGAACGGTAATTCTGGCGGATGCTTCGAAACGACTACTTTTGACGTGTAATACCACCGGTGAAAATTTATTTAAAACTTATTTTTTAATTTTTTACTTTTTTGTCACTTTTTACACGCTTTGATGAAGAAAAAAGTGAAATTTTCATCAGGGATGACAAAGGTCGTGACTAAAGTACTTTAGTCACAGGTTAAACTTAACTACAAATTGTATAAATAGAGTGGAAGTAGAAAATATTGCGTAAAAATCACTTTGCAAAACGTGAATTATTTTTACTTGTGAATAAAATGACGTTTAGCACACTTGATGTTTAATATACTATTATAATACATAGATTATAATTTGAATTTTCTAATATTCGGAGCTTGGAATAGATTTATTCAAATAAATTCGTTAACAAAACGCACCACACTAACAAAATTAAAAATAATAGCCAAAGTTGAGCCCGTGCAGCTTGAAGTCGACGCTAAAGTTTCACTCCGCAAGAGTATCAGCATTAACATTCAGTATTAGCATTACTGGCGTCCTGCGCCCGCCATCCGCAGCGTATTTAATCGAAGCCGCAACGAATTAAAGTTTTGCGAAACTTTCCGACGCGAGCGTACGACGACGGCGCATAGCGTGACCGCTATATCCTCGCAGAATAACCCCCCAAGACGAAAACCTAAGACGTCGACGTTTTCTATATATATGCGGGGGTGAACACGAAACGATCGTTGCTTACGTAAGCGCCTGAATAGAAACATGAGTATATCCCATACAAAGTGAAAACATCAAAACACACATTTAATTAGTATTAGAATTAGAAGCAAAAAAAAAAGAAAAACGCAAGAATTGTTTTATTTGCCCGGCGCCTCCACGGTATAATTCACAGGCAGGAATTATACGAATTCAAAATGACTTAGTTTTCAGTGACTTGTAACTTGATGTAACTTTGTTTGGTAATTCATTGGTTCAAGCTTAATTCTCCTCCTGGCTTGCGTAGTCTTTGCAAGTCCTGTCTGTCACAGTTAGTTAGAATGCGGATTGCGGACGCGGTGCGGTGATTACAATGAAGCGGAATTGCGAGAATAAATGCGGAAACCAAAACGCCGAGCAAAAGCTCTTCTGGAGCTACGTATAATAATTTTTTATGTTTTACATTCTAAATAAATTAATGCATCAGCGCACAATAGGCAATCAAAAAGTTGTTTGTTCAACAACAGCGCTTTGAAAAGTTACCGACTTGTGTAGAGCTTTTCAGTTTTCCGCTAGTAGTTTACACAGCCTTGTGCTACTGACACCTTATTATGAATTTATGAATTTACCTTGTTAATTAAAGCTTGCATATTTTGTTAGAAATATAGCTCTACTCGAAGTTATATTAAATATTAATAACTAAATCAATCTATTTTTTTGTTGTATTTTGCGTGGATATGAAATCTTCGGTTTTTTTTCGGATGAAGGCGCCGGGTAAAAATGGGTCACAAGGGCTTGCGGGCATCGAACGATTCCGGAGATGCCTTCGCGTGATATTCTATATTCAGGGTATCAACACGTCCAGATTTCAATTGAATCGCTCGCTTTACGCCCCGGCAACCCTCACTTTGATGATATCGACATCGTTTTGTAAATCCACGCTGCGCAAAAGTTATTTTCATTTAAATGAATTTTTTGCTTCGTTTGTTTTGTTTTTTGTCTTTGATATTTTCGGATGAGTGTAAACACATTGGACAGTGTGATTTATACGGCGTATACATTATTCGTGCGGCGTTTGCGGTGGTGGCGAAAGGTAGCATTAGTGTCATGCCAGGGGTAACTTTTTGCTCGGCCATCAGTTTGCTTCGGCGCGGCGCGGTGGTTTTAGCCCTCGGTTTCCGTTTCGCTACTCACACCCACGCTCCCTCAAGGCCGTGCGCCGACCGCATCGTTTATCATTCGCACTTAAATGCTTATTGTAAACATTTAATGAGAGATCTACGTGCGTGGAGTGTCTGCAAAGTGGATTTACAACACAAATTAAACGCAAAACACTCGAAAAACTCGAAAAAAAATATTTTTCTGAATATTCAGTTAAATTTAAAAGAAAATTATTCAGAAAATATGTTAAGCTGTAAAAAAATTGGAAAAAGCTCTGAAAGCTCTCGCACGTCGCCTAAAAACAAATTTAAATTTATTTTTCCACATTTATCTCTCGGGCGATTTTTTTTTTCATGGGTTGCGTATCGTCGCCGCCCATCACTGGCGTGTAATCCTGTCGGGCAAACGAAGTTACCTCAGCGCGCCAGCGAGTGTTCTCCAGGCGGCGGCGGCAGCGATCGCGATGCGGAATAATATTTACATACCGTTAAACGAGAGCGCCGGCTCGTAATACTAGATAATCACAGCTGCTAATGCTTTCGCTTCCTGCGTGCGCCGGTAAACGTTCACGGCGTTTCCGACCCCCGGCGCAGCAGCACGGCGACGATTTCAACATTTGCGCTGCGAATTACGACGCACGAGATGAGAACTCGACTCGCCACGCGCGACTCATGAGCTTTCGGCAGTGATCAGGTGCGGCAATATACCCGCCATGCGAAAGTAGCGCAAAAGCTTATCTCATGAGTATACTCTTGTAATTATGTTTAGATTTATCATCAAAAAATAAAAGTAAAAAAAAAACAACTTATTTTGAGCTTTTGAGTTTTTTGAGGAAAAAAAAATAGTTTTTAGTTGAAAATGAAAATTTTTGCATGGAAATGATTTTCCAAGTTGGGATAAACTTTTCATTGAAATCCTGACCTTGTGAAAGCTTGGAAAACTTAGTTTTTTGTGTTTTCTTTGAACATTTTCTACTTGAGTAGCGCAAAATTAGCATTCCGGATCAAATTATTGTTTACAAATTGCGCCCACCCGAAAGTTAGGCAGGTGAAAGGTGAGAAAGCTCGTTCAAAACATCGCCCGGACGTGCGAGGGATGTGCGTATTCAAATATTCCTCCAGTCATATTATGCTCCCGACAAGTCTCCAGAGCCACTCCCGGCAGCGCACACTCAAAAGCAAACTGGATCATTGAGCAGTTTGTAATTCAAATTTGCCGAAATGCGCGCCGAGTTTCGGACATTTTCGACAAGTTTACAAATTTCCGAATGAATATTTATGAGCTCACCTATTAAAAATATAATAAAACTATCCTGACGTGATGTAGTAATAAAATCTTATTAAATAATTTTTAGTGACTAAAGCTTTTCGTGTGATCCTGATGAGCGCTAGATCAAAATTCCGGTCACGTGTGCGTTTCTAGGTGGTGAAGGCGCCGGGCGGTCTAATCAATTACCGATATTTCTCTTCTCGCACAAGCTGCGCGAGCTCACAAACGTCCATATGTGATGGTGACGTCTCGCCGTTCGTGTGCGGTGAGACCGAAGCAACTAATTTAGCCGCATTAAGGAGCTTTTGTTCGCCCGCCGGAAAAATGCGACGCCACGCACGAATACCTTTGCTCGTGCTCGACTGCGCTTTTCTCGCAGCTTTTATATATCTCTCCTTCTCTCGCATTTTCATGTGCATGTGGTTGGGCTGCTTTTTTTCGTGAGCTTTTCTTTTCTTTCCTGCTTTTCATCTCTCATCACATTCTTGCGTTGCGTTTTGTTTGTTGCACATACACAACGCGCTTTGCTTTGAGTCCTGCGCGAGCTTTAAGTTGGGCTTATTTCGTGTTCGGCGTTCGTGTTACTTGTCTCTGCATCGAGCTTTTCTCTTGTTTCCGTGTTTTGTGCGCGCTCTGCTTGTGCTTTTCTTATTCGCATTCGCATTCGCATTTTTCTCCACGCGCGTGTGCTTTTTTGTGCTCGAGTTTTTTCTGGTCGTCACAAGGATGAGCAGGTTGAATGATGAAAAGCTCACCGGTGCCGAAGTGTTGGATTGTACACCGGGAGATTCTTAATTGAAAACAATTTTGGAGCGCGCCGTTTTTCCGGCCTAATTCATTCTTCGGGAGCCTTTTGTGTGGAAATCGCGTGGGAACCGAGTTTTGTTACAATCCTTTTAAATTATTCAACATTTTATATTACAATTATAACAGTTTAACGAGCTTTTAATGAGTTTTTTTTTTTCCGTTTTGAACAATAAAATATTTTATATTAATTCAAACACATTGTATATGCGGCAGAGGAAAAAGTTTTAGATTGATTGTTAGCAAGAAAAGCACAGTCTTTGTATCAAAAGCACAAAAGCGTTAATCATTTTATTAGCCTCTTTCCGCCCGATGCCATCCATCCATCCACGCGCAGAGGACGACGCCGAGCTTTCGAGCTTTCGATCCTACTCGTATGCCGTGCGGGGTTCGTGCATATCGTTCATCTGGTAATTACCGGTCGCGGTCGGGCTCATCGTGAAATGTGAAATGCGAAATAATCGATAGCTCTAACTCGTTCACCTCGCCTCACCTCAGCGAGTTAGAGCTTTTGAGGTAAAAAGCGCGGCCGGTAAAAAGAGCCATCAAGCCGGCGCACAACAACGACAACCGACAAAATAAAAGACGATACTTACACTCACACACACACACTCTACGCGAACGTAACAATATATTTTGCTGCTGGCGTCGTTGTAACAGAAGTAAAGGTGTTGGTTGGTCATTAGCAAAGCTCCGCTGATGAGCCGCGGCGCACGGTAAACAGCTTAATTGACGTCGTCCTCGGCGGACAAAAGAAGGTGTGACACAATGCCGCGGCTCTAAACGCCGTACGCGCAGTATCAATTTCGATAAAAGCTTGCACAACAAGCTTTGAAAAGCTTTCTCGTGTCGGCCTGTTGTTGGACACTTTGAGCAAATTTGATTGTCATCGTGTAAATCATCTTTAAACAAACCGAGCGGACATAACTACATAACAACCCACTATTGTGAGCTTTTTTATTTCATAATTCTTGTCAGAAATAATTTAAAACATAAAAAATTATGCTTTTTGAAATAATTTGAAATTATTATTAGTCATATTATGTTGTGTAAATTATAAAATGTCGGTCTGAGAGCTTTGGTGTTATGAGACATTACCAGGTCATTTTAATGTCAGAGCTTTTGACCCAAGCACATTGCTGGAGGGCGGTCGCGCGGTGGCCCATGCGGAAAATTGCCGAAATTACGCGCCGCGCTGCGGTATCTGCAGTAAATCTATACGCTGTCGTAAAACGAGCTTTTTCAGACATCTAGCGCCCTCTTGATGTAGGAATCACTACTGTTTTACTACAACTTTGTACGTGGCACTCACAAAAGTTTTCTTGGCAGTTTACAGAGCTCTACACTGTAAAAATGAAGTAGAAAGCTTTATTTTGTTGAGTTTAGTGTTTGTGTCGCCACCTAGGTGAGAGTTTCTCAACACACAAAGTTTACAAGGGTAGAAATTCTGTGCCAGAAAGGAAAGCTCAATAAAATGTAAAGGGTGAGAAGAAAATGTTCAAAAGCTCTTGGTAGGTGGCAGCACTGATAATAAAATAGAATTTATTGCAATAAAATAATAAAAAGTAGCTTTTCTTAACTTTACCTGCTAAATTTATTACTTTATAATGAGGTGAGTGTTATTTGTAGCGTTTTGAGCTTTTAAAAAAATTCTAAAACATTTTATGATTAATGCATACATAAACATGAAGTAGCGCTGGAATGTTTTACACAATCGTCAATAAAAGCTGTAATAAAATACGCTCTACGCTGTGTTGAGCTTTTCATGTGCAATTTTATGCGCTTTTATTTAATATCACAGAAAAGTTGTACTCCAAAACACTAATAAAAGCATATCGAAATAATAAAATTCAAATGACTTTGATAAATAAATATTTTCTAGCGTAGAAATGATTTTGAATTATTTTACAAAGCTCGCAGGAGTGGGGAGTGAAGAACGACTCACTTCTGAATTACACCTACTCGTAGTATAGTAGCTGTATTGATCAGAAATCGATGTTGGGCGTAATTGTACGTAAATTCATTAAAAATTTACGCCGAGTTCCTGATGTGACGCGAAAGCTGTGACGGCGGAGCTTGCGACCCATAATGACGAACGATTTTCGATTTGTGGAGGCGCCGCGCTTGCATACAAATCAAACCCGGCACACATAACAACTCGAAAGCATTCATTGTTAAATTGTTTCTGTTTTTTGTTTGTAAAAGCACTAAAACAACAACAAATAAATTATTTATTTGCGTCGGAGAATTAAAATTGCAATAGGAGCGAAAAGTACAAGCGCAGCGACGTGAAAAACTCATTTCTATTTATTTGTTTATCAAATGACTCCTCGACTGCGTTACCAAGTCGCGAAGAATTCCGGTGCGTCTTTGTGCCTTTTGCGCGAGTTCACTACTCGGCGAATTCATGACTGCACGACTTCATAAGCCGCCGGCGGCGTAATTCGTTTTAATTCCGACGTTTCTCGCTGCCATTCACAGCTGAATAAGGGATGAATAGCAGTACAATACCTGAGCGATCGCACTTGCCGCTTGCTCGCGCGCGCAACTTTTCATTCGACTTTTGATATTTTAATGCTTTCAGCCTCGGCGATGAAACAATGAAACGAAAGTTTTTATTGTTGATGAATTCGCGCACAAAGCAACAAGTTTTACGATAAAAGCGATGATGAAGAATGAATTTTATTAATTAATAATAAATATAAAGAGTATAAAACTGATTTTTCAACGCAGAAAAAAAATTTATAAAATTTTAATTATCTGCTAAGTAGTGTAAATAGTAACACTTGAAACTTAAAACCACGAGTAAATTATAATCCGAAATTTTGCGCTGGCATAACGCGCGGCGTGTGTAGTTAATTGAAACGCACGCGGAATTTAATTAAAATATTAATAACGTTAATTTCGAGATGCATGGCGGAGGCGCCGGGGTCGCCGGGCGCGCGCGCTGAAGGCAAACTAGCGGCATCCGTCAAGGAAACGCGAGAAACCCCACGGAAAGCGATCAGCGCCGCACACCGCCGGCGCCTGAGCGATAATAAATTTATTATGAAAGCGAGCAAACGCTTCCGGTATTCCGGGCTTCCGGCGCGCAACCTTCAACCCACTCAGCGCTGGTGATTAGGCCGGATGTGATGAATGCCAAATTACCACTACTTAATTTTATATCCATATCCAGAAAAACATGTTTTGTAGGTGTTAAAAATTGATTTGATTGTGTTTTTGGCGTAATGTTTTTAATTATGCGAATCACCGGTGGCAGTGATTTTGTTCTAAGCACTTTAAACAAGTGCCCTCGCAAAGAATTACACTCGAAAATGTTCAACTGCCGCTTGAAAGCGTGGAAAACCTCGCTGAATACCAGCGTGATTTTTTTTATTTTCGCTTTGGCGCGTCATGACGATTTTTTGTTGCTGTTGTGTGCGAGTGTTTTTGTTGGTTTCGTTTTGCATTCGCCGCGTTGTGTTGTGTTTTTTGCTTTCTTGTAAAGCGCAATTGTGGCAGGTGGAAAATAGCTCCATCATCAAGATCAAACACAAAAACAAAGCTAAAAAAGAGTAATTTTAGAAATGGAAATCACATAAAATCCGGAAAATCACAAATAAAGATTTTAATACGTGCTTTTCAAACATTAATTGCCTTCCACGTCAAATTTGACAAACCGGAAATCCGGAAATCATATTTTTTTTTTTTATTTTCTATTGTTTATGATATACCGTTGAAATTTTAAAAACCGGAAATCCGGAAACACAAACTTCAGTTTAATTTTGTTGTTGTTTATGATATACTGTTGAAAATTTTTAAAACAGGAAGTAATATTACTTTTCATTGTTTTTGTTTTTATTTTTATTTTTTTAGTAGTTTTTGACTTATTTCTTAGTTTTCTCGGTAGATTACTTGTCTTTTCCTGTCGAGAGAATGCTCTGACGTGGTCTTAAAAATAAGTTCTTTTATTGCCTCTCCCAGCTTCCGGCGCGCAGACAACGAAACCTGTTATAGTTTAGTTACTGTGTTGTTGCACTGATTGCCAACCAATTTCGCGCGGGTCCCTTCATCGGCCCACGGACGACCGACCGGCAGTAATAACGTCGGACGGCGCGCAATCGATAAATCTCATAAAACACGAAAGAAATCGCCGCCGAAAAGAGCGAAATGAAAGTGGTAACAGCCTTGCAACTCCCACAACGACTTCCGGCGCGAACAAAAAATACAACAACCTCTGAACGCCTCAAAATATTTTATTCAATATTATTATATTGTAGGTAAATTTATTCCGGCAAAAGATATGAATTATTCACGCCGTATTTTATATTATTTTATTTCAATTATCAAAATTAATGCAATTGACTAAAAATGCAGACCTGGAGGGCTGGAAATTATCCGAGATATATCCACGTATGAAAATAGACTCGTTGTCAACGCCGCTGACCGTGTGACGAAATTTAAATTGAAGCGCAACATGAAGGGCGAATATTATTATTCCGCAATTTCAATAATAGCATTATCGTCATTAGCGCGCTCGGAGGCGGCGACAGTGCTCTTCCATTAATATTAAATCAAACGCGCACTTGACGTTCGTTTAAAATTTATGAATGAATTTAATATCGTACGTATTACACATATTATAGTATCAGCGGTAAGTGACAAACCGGAAAACCGGAAGTGTCGCTTAAAATGTTTATTTTTAATAAAAATATTATTAAGTAGGTTTTTGTAAAAACCGGAAAACCGGAAGTTTTAATTGATTTAGTATAAATAGTGTGAGTTTTAGAAGTGACCGCAAAGAATGCGAAAGGTAACGTTTTGCCGAGCGTGGTGGGGAGCGGCGAAACGGAAGGATCGCGCACGCCGACCTCGTGGCGCGTCGTTGCCGCCTCCGCCGCCACCGTCGTTGAGTCGCTTCCATTCGCCGCACGCCGGCCTCAGCCTCAGCAGGTTGCCGCGCGCGGACTCTGACACACACTCTCAAAATAACTACGTGTCAATTTAAATATTAATAAATTATAATAATAATAATTTATATAAAAATATTGACGAACGGATATAATTTATAATAAATTAGGTGTTGTAGTGAGTGTTGGTTTTTGGGCGTAAATAATTTTCATTCAGTATGAGCATGTGAGAGGTGCGCCGATTGAAAAAGTGTGTGTGGTGGTGGTGCGCGTGGTAGGCCCCGTCGATGGTATGTGCCGGGTTGCGGTCGGTTGGCGGCTGCTAGGGCTGCTCGCTGCGGTCGTCGGCGCGGCCGTCGGCAGCGAGTTCCCCGAACGCGAGTGCTGCGACCTCGACTATCCGCCGCCTCAGCCGCCCGCCGGCGCTGAGGATGCCGACGTTGATGCGGTGGTCACCCAACAGCCCAATCTTTCGCAAGCTGCTAACACTATCATTCCACCTAAAGGTAAAAGAATGAAAAAAAAAACACACAGAGAAAAACATGAAACGCGAGCGAAATTCCCACCGAGATAATTATCTTTGCGCGGGGTTTCTGGTTGCCGCCAGTGCTATGTTATTCTAACCCGGAGACATCTTCGCCACTTTGTTATGCGCGCTATTTTCCTTCACGGGTGCATCTCGCGTGCTGCCGGGCGACGAGTGCAATAAAAATGTAAAGGCAAGTTGGACGTGCGCTATTTACACGATGCGACGTTTTCGTCGCTTCCCGACGCGCGCCGTAAGTGCAGTCGTGTAATAACATCCGGATGAGAAAAAGCGGATGATCAAGATTGCTATCAAAACGACCAGACTAAAAATTAAAACGAATTATATTACATCTGCAAGATCAGACCGACTATAAAAACATATTACCAACGCGGAAAAGTTTAAAACCGGAAAACCGGAAGTGTCGACAAAAATGATTATTTTATAGTTTTAGTTACAGTACCGTTTGATTTTTAAAAGTGCGGAAAACAGGAAATGTATTCCGGAAAATAAAAAAATTGGGTGACTTTTATTGTTTACTTGTTTTTATCATCCCGGATAAGTAATTGTGAGGATGACGAGGTGCAAGTTGCAACAATGCACAAGGCGAGATGATTTACGAGGGCTTTTCAGAAATCCTTTATTTGCTGACGTGTTTTAGTAGTCGCGCTCAAAGCAACAAAAAACTTGAAAAAATTTAGTGCAAAGTTACTTTTCTTCACAAGTAAAAACTAAAACACTAAAAAATATTCTCGACATTAAATTAATGTTTCAATTTATTTTTCTTTACCTCTTGTCACGTTTTATTTTTTGATTAATTGATATTTTTTAATTATTTGCTATTGATTAATTCCGATGACTTTTGATATTAGTTCATGCTTGAAATGTTGACTTTCTATTATCAATTTCTCAACTTCTTGTGCTCTTTTCGGCCCTGGGTGGTTGGTGGTTTGTTGGTTTGTTGAATGGATCGATGATAATACAAAAGTTCGAAAGCGATGGCGAGGCGGAAGGCAAACATCGCGTTGAAGCTTCATTAATCATCATTTTATTATTTTATTATCGCGTTTCCGTTTCCGCTTTGCTTCGATTCACTTCACTTCCGATTGCCGCCGAAAAAGACAGGCCGGAAGTGGTGGTCACGGCGGATGTGCCACTTTGCGGGCGCTCGCGCTATGTTATTTACTCTATTGTTTAACCACTATTAATTTTTTTCGCTTGCATTAAATTAGGGTTAACTTTAAAGCCAAATAATTCAATAAATATTTGGTCAAAGTGAAAAATTCTTTATAGGTTTAATAAAACATGTAATTCTGTATCACATTACAAAAATTTGTTTAATTTTATTAATAATTAATGCAATTTTAATGAGTTTTATGAAAAAAAACAAATTTGAATTTTTTTAAAATTTTTGTTTTTAAAATTTAATTTATTCAACAAATATTTATATTATACTAAATTTTTTAAGTGAATCATATAAATAATTTACTCTTGTATATAATTACAAAATTTCATTAAAATTTAGCAATAATTACGGGAGTTATTAATAAAAATGTTTAATAATTGAATTTTTAATATAAAATTTCAATTTATTTTCGCATGTAAAAACATGCAACTGTGATATGAGATTTTCTAGTCGAGAAAATTACATAAAGCATAGAATGTTTGCTTTAAGAGTGAAACAAAGCGGAAACGTAGCAGTTTTAAACTAAACACATAAAAGTGAAAAAGCGGCGATCACAAAATGTGAAATGCGGCGTAAGAATGCCGAGCACGTCTGGCCGAAGCGGGCGGTGCATTATTCTCGCATATGCCAAGCCTCGCAACGACCCACCTCACCCGTCCCTGCCATCCCTTAAAGTCCTTGTAATCCTTTTTTCATGTGCAACTACATAAGTGCATCGTTTTGTTAACTTTAAACGCTGATAATTTCAAGTATCTCAAGTGTATTATGCACACTAAATGGGATTACCCTTCAATTATCCTTAATATAATAAAAGGATTTTTAATTTTTTTGTTGCTGGGCTTTAAAATGCGGATAAATAAATTTAATTCTTGAAATAAGAATTTGTCTGGCGGCTACTCGAAAAGTAAGAGTTAGTAAGGTTGGAAAAATCGAAGGATTGAAGTGAAAAGGGTTTGAAAAATAAGGATTTACGTAAAAAACCGCCGGACCAGGATTGGATTGCTTTTGATGAGGATTTGTGAGCGGTACATTTGCGGTGCAAGCCGTGGTAATTTAGGAACCACTGAATTTTCCTTCTCTTTAAAGAAAAAAAAAAGAGTTCAAACACTATTTTTTCATCATTTGACATTTTCCAATCCAATTTTCATCAACAAAATTCGTAATTAATTTCGTCGATAAAATTGACTAGCTTTTTTTTCGTTGTTGTTTTTGTTCGGTCAAAGTTGTTGTTCGGGATGTTTTTGACGTTTGCGCGCCGAAAACTTACACGCCGCTTGATCGCTGATGATGATTATTAGCATCATTAATATTATGAAATGTGCGCGTACGTTTCTCGTACGTAATTTATCAATTTAAAACAATGGCCGCATTAATTACGATATTAATTCATCGCGCCCGGCGCCTCCGCCGCCTTGATCGCGTGTTGTTGCTGCGAGACGCGCGTCATTAGCGTACAATGCGCGACACATGATAAATTCGGCGGCGCGCTTTAAGTATCTCTTTAAGAATTTAGTAAATTTTGGTGTTAACATGGAAAAGTGAGTTTCATAATTAAATTTTTCGAAGATAATCAAGAGAAAATATTTTTTTTTGCCGAAAAATTGAAAATTATTTTAGTTTTTCGTAAATATTTTGCATTTTTTGACAAAATATTATAAAAATTGGTAGCTAGATAGCAATTTACATTATCTACAGGGTGTTTAAAGAAAATTTAAAATTAGTCAAATATTTTTCAAAATATGCAATTTTAAAGTTCAGAAAAGTAATTTCTTGAAATATTTTACATTTTCCTACATAATTATAAAACTACTGAGTGAAATTGTACAGAAGCTTGTACACACATTGCTAATTAAATATTCTGCAAGATGTCGAAAGAATTGTGTTGATTTTCTTCCTGGTTCTTTAATTATCCAGACGCAAAGTGCGTTTTAAAAATTTAAAATCAAATAAAAATGTTAATCCGTTAAAACACGACTATCTAAACTTCTTATAACTAAGCCAAAAGTAACTAAATCAAAGTTTTTCAATTTACGAATACATTTGACTACCCTTTTCATCCACCTCCACGCCACCATCTTCTCGACCATTACTCACTGCTGTAATAATGATGAAAAATTTTCAACTCTTCAATTTTTTTTCCTCCTCCTCGGCTGCCCATGTCTTGTACACGTACTAAGTTTTTAAAGCATTAAGAGCTCAAACTTTTCATTTCAACTTTGCGCGTCCGCACGGCACGAATGTAAATGTTTGCCTCTTGTCTCGCGCATTATTTCAATATTCACGAGAAGGAAAATATTACGCAGAGCGTGTTGCATTTGTTTATCTCATTTTCATCTTGTGTAGTGCACACGACGTGGAATAAAACAAGGGTATTTTAATATGAAGAGACGCCGCGCACATGATGAATGTGGAGGATGGTGAAAAAAGAAGCGTTTGTCAATTAATCACGTAATTACTTTGGTTAATTCCGTCGACGGCGGCGACGACGCCGTCGCTGCTCGTCACCGCATCTCACGGGTGTCATTTACAAACAGGCAAGGGGTTTAGTTGTTAATCAAGCGGATGATATGTATAAGATGTGTGTGTATTGTATTTTTAATGTGAAATACAAGTTTTAAAGTTGGAAAGTTGATTAAAATGGGTACAAAATATATTTTTTTTACTTTTTAGGTTATAACTTTTTTAATATTAGTAGGAATTGTATAGAAAAGTGTAGCCAATTAAATTATCTACAGGGTATTGAAGAAATTTTTGTTGTGACATTTTTAGTTTGTTGGTAATTTTAGGTCGAAAT
This sequence comes from Dalotia coriaria, assembly GCF_025399875.1. NCBI lineage: Eukaryota > Metazoa > Arthropoda > Insecta > Coleoptera > Staphylinidae > Dalotia > Dalotia coriaria. The sequence goes on from NW_027045450.1 coordinate 6,328,669, forward strand.
TTTGTATTGGAAAAAAAATTGATCAATTTTAAAAATAATATTTTTTATATTTTTGATTATAATTAACGAATCATTAATGCGATTTTTACTGAATTATTACTAAGGAAAGTCAATAAAATTATCTACAGGCTGTTTTTTTAAATTTTTAAAATAAATTAATTAGAAACAAAAATACAGCCTTTTTTTCTAAAAATGGCAACAAAAAAATTCAATAACACACAATTTGATATTCTTTTATATTCACTTTTTTGCGATAAGTACGAATGTACAATAGGGTTGGTTGTACGCGCGCTAATTATAATTCCTCATTAATTTGCGCGCACATTCTCACGTGCTCGCCGTTCGTACTTGCCCGTCGCGTGGCGTACACGTCGCGCGGCGCGGATATTGATTTTTTCGCCACCGCCGTCGGCGCCTCCACCATTTGCTCGCTTCTTTTCCTAAAGGGCCACTGCCAACCCGCCGACTAACCGCCAAACCACCCCGACCGACCGGCCGACCACTTCATTGATGTAGAGTGGAATAGAACGCAGTTGAGTTGTAGTTGTAGAACACTGGTTTAATATAATTAGTCGCAGAGCAGAAAGAAGCAGAAAAAAAAACGGAAAAAAAATTCACCAAAACTAGAGTAAAATAACAAAGTTTGGTAAACTATCTATATCAATATGAAAGTTTAATTAATTTAATTAGTAAATATTAATTATTATTTTATATTGAATTTGGTTATTGAACCATTTTTGATACACGGCATCGGCCGGAATGCGAAATAATTTCGGCACGCTAATAAATCGTCGTTTAATGAATGCTCATGCAATTAATCTAAATTATATCGGCGAGTGTATAAGCGAGTTAATAAAATTCGACGGCTCGGATGACAAATTGCTGTGCTGAAAATACTCTAAACACGCACTTAATATTTGATTACTTGCTATAAATTTGTTTACATTATTCAACAACTATATAAATTTACTTTATGAATTACTTAGAAATGCAATACTAAAAAAATTATTTACCTACGATGTAGAACACGGAATATCATTAAGTATTAACCTTGAAATTTTTTGTAATGCATAAAATCGATTTTTAATTTTTTTAAATTTTTTGCATTTACTCAGTAATTTTATGCAAAAAAAAAATAACAAAAATTAAGTTTGCATTCCGCGTTTGTATTTTGTGTTTACATATTGTTATTTGGCTGCGTTTGTCACTTCCGTTCGATTTGTTTAGCAAAAGTTGCAAAGTTTGAACGCGCCCCGGATGCAAATGCAATAATTATACTTTGTAATTTCACGTGCGCGCGACGTGTCGATGAATACCGCGCACGAAACGTATTTTTCATCCCTGTTTTTTTGCAACTTAACTTTCCCCATGTATATTAAAAATGCAAACGACAGATTAAATATTTATCCACTTGGTTATTATATTTTATTTTTATTTTTATTGAAAAAAAATACAACGTGGATTAGAGCATTAAAATCGATGATTGTTTTGCACCCGGTTGAATTAAAAAAAACGCAGCGTAAATAAAGCAAGTCATTGCGATCGCAAGGGATGCAAAAAAAAAATAACAGCATGCATGCATATTCATGTGAAATAATTGTCGTCGTTATTTTGCATCCGGTGTTCTGATGTTTTATCAAATTAAATACGGGATAAATAAAATTTATTTTATATTTTTCTAAATTGTTTTTGTTTTATTATTTTAACATCTTGTATATTTACTGATTGTGCAGAGCGTTAGATAAATATACAGCTAATAAATTTGTGTTTATCGTGATTTTTTATTTTCGGGAGTTGTTTGAGTTTTGAATTTGCAGTTTTATTATTTTTTCCGGTTTTTTGAGGAGAGAAAAAATATAAAGCTATACAATTGGATAAAAATCGGTTTGTTTGCTTGGCATGTGTCACAAGTGGATTATCCGGGAATATCCTGGATATTTTAAAACGCCAAACCCGGATAAACGGATAACCGGATGTTTCCATGCCACGAAGCGTACAACTTACTAATCTCGTATTTGTTTAATGCGCTGTAATTGCTGTAATTGTTTAATTAAGTTCTAAACTACGCGCATAACTACAACACGACGCAAACTGGTGCATTTTTAAGTTAGACAACCAATTATACAATACATTAGAAATAATCTGTACATTTGGTTGCCTATGCATATTTTTCTATTCCCTGCATTTCTGTTGTAGTTGGTTTTCATATTTACTCTTTACTCTTAAGTGGTTTATTTGCTGTCTGTGCGCTTTCTTCTCCTTGTTTTTCCGGGTTTTCCATTCCGATTCGTATTTCGTATGCAGCGCGCGTTTCCGTCATCGGTTCGACGTCGCACGTCGATGAAATCGAATCATCCGGCTGTTTGTTTTTTCCTTCACAAACGCCGGCGATCTCAATCTCCACAAGGATTTCCGCTTTTCCGTATTCCACAACGCGCATCTTTGCAAACAGCAGAAATAACGAGCAAACACATTAGAAATGAATAAATCATCGATTTATGCCGAACCGGAAAACCGGAAATCTTTGGTACACAATACGTTCGCATTTAAATTAAAGAATAAATATGTTATATTATGTGTTGTTGTTTTGATAGCCAGTTGGTCCTTGAAAAGGGTTGTTTTGACGTTGTGAATATTGCGCTGTAAACTTCCGGCACTTTGCGAATTTTGAGGCGTCCACGGCCCGGACGGACGGTTATGAACCAGTTAATTATTAATCGCCGCCCGACTGGCGCTAACTAAGTAAAGGGGTTGTGCTTTCAGTCATTGCGCGCTCGCCAACCGGAAGTACACTGGAAGTAAATTTCATGCGAATTTCTTTTACGACTTAAAAGCAGGAGAGACTAAGAAAACCAAGAAAAACACCTCGCGAAAATCCACCACCTCTAAAAACAACCCTTAAAGTACAATATTTACTTAAGTTTACCTCTGATAAAATTTCCTCTTTTGTGAAAAAAAAAACTTTTCGTAATTTTTAAACATTTTTAACGCAAATTTCCGTTTTGGGGGTTGTTGTGTTATTTAACCTTGCGGAAATAACCCTTTGGAGCATTTTCCGGTGCAATCGCCTCGATTACAGGAATACCCATAGACTTAATGAAAAGTAAGCGACCATTAAACACATTTGATCATATATTAGCGCATGGTCAAGTTTGGGGCGCTGCGGCGGCGCTAAACAATGAAATATAGTTAATGTTTGGAGGGTTGAAAACTTGCGTGACCACCTTAAAGGCATGCGTGCGACCACATCCACACACACTTTGGTAACATTCTCAAAGCAAGCCTTTGCTACACTCGCGTTGACCTCAAACCTTTGAGTTTTCCTTCGTTTCCTTCGAGCTTTACGAGCTTTTCATAGTTTGGCGCCTGCTATGTTACACGCACTTTTGATTTAACTCATAACTTAAATAATTACGGAAGTTAATAATATGATATTATAACACATTAAGATAGAGAGCTTTTATTTAAGAGTTTTTGTGACTTTGAAGAGTGACTGGAAAAAAATAAGATGTTTGCTGTCAATTTGGCATTGATTAATTGTGTTCAACATGTTTTTTTCCGAAACCGGAAAACCGGAAAAGTTGCGGGAGATACGTTCTTTGGATGCGCACTTAATTTCCTTTTCGGACAGTGCGTGAAAAATTGTGTTTTTATTGTTCAAAGTTGTCTTGTTAATTAAATCACTCCTTTTCATATTGATAAATTATGTAAAATGAAGTTTGAAAGCCCTTTGCGCGACAATAAAGAAAAATGTCGTGCGTTGAACACGTAGCGAATTTTTCCCGCTCGCGTGTCAACTTCAATCCTGAGCGACGGTAGTCACGTGGCCGACCATTGCCCATTGCCCACCTATGCGTTCAACCCTCTATTAAAACCGAGATCAAACCGATATGCCACCCCCGGGCGCCCGCGCTCCTACAAACGCCCTTATGTAATCTTCGTCGCTAGCTCAAAAGCCAGGAGCTTTTGAGGAAAGGGTGACATTTCTGCACGGCGTGGGGTGGTGGTAGTGCTGGTGGTTGGAAAATGTACAACTCGTGTGATTACTATATTGTGTCGTGGCTGGGCTTTCTCGATCACGAAAGCTCCAGCCCAACGTCTTAAACACTGCAAGACTGTAAACGTACTAATGGCGCATGCGATTGCGACGTTGGCGGTGTTGCCAATGTGGCGCAATCGCCATATCACATCTCACCTGGCCCCGCCGCCACGGGCGACCTTTTTTTCATACTCCGCTCATAATTCATAAACCTCACACACGCCTTACATTATTTCCGCTTTACTCGATTTTTTCTTTGTCGTAATTTTTGCCACACACGCCATTTTTTTTCTCTTCATGCTTCATTCATTTCCGGTTTTGATATATTGATCAAATTAACATCAACAAATAAAAACAATCAATATTATAATATAAATTGTGCCCGTAGGATATTTTTAACTTCCGGTCTAAACCGGAAAACCGGAAAATACCGCAGTGTTTTTATACTTTTACACTTGGCCGCGTGCCAACTAAAATCACGTAGGTACTAAAAATGTCAAACTTTAAAAACAAGTTGGAAATTAAAAATGCGCCATTTTGTGACAAGTGGCGCCCTCATTCCTACTAACTAACTAACTATACACAAGCACAAAATAAATCCGACATTGACGTCCATCAATCTCGCTCAGCGGATGGCTCTCTCGAATCGACCGCAGTGATAGTTCACGGTTGTTTATAACCCGCCCTCTCGGCTGAAAATTTAAGCAAGAGGATTCGAGGGTGGTAAATTATGTTGCGGCTCGTTGCGCGTAATAATACCTTTCGCGTCGATTTGTGGCCGGCTCGCGCTCAATCGTGACCACCGGGCAAAGCCACGAGATAAAATACTCGCAACATTTAAATGGGTTGCATATATAGTCGGTTAAATGTGAGCTACTGAAAATTATAGTTTGTAAAGTGGGTTGCCGCTAATGAAATAGTTGTTGTTTGCTTGTTATTTGCACACTCGCCACCAAAGAGAGAGAAAAAAAAGTAGCGAGTAAATTGAGTACGTAATTGAATTAATCTTCTGGTATTAATTTTCATGAGAAAATGATGAAATCTGATGCTTGCGCTTGGAAAATTAAGCACCGCCGGCGGTTGAGATTGAGACGTTTAAATTAGGCCACTCAATATACGTCCCGGTGAGACGTAACCTCAATTTTCATGGTTTGACTATCAACATATCGCACAAGGACGCGTTTTAAATTTTAAGTGTTGTAACTTTTGAACTAGTAGAGATAGGAACATTTTGTTTGAGCAGAATGAAACTAGAACTTATTGACTTTGTAATGACGTAAATATAATTAATTTTTAATAATAAGTTTGTAAAATATTAAGGTTTTAAATTTTTTATGCATTATTTCCAAATTTTTATAATTTTTTATGTAAATGTTTAGAGTTTTATCCATTACGTCGTCATTTTGTAATAGAAATTGATAAAATTTGTAGAAGCTGCATTTGATAAGATTATTTATCTACTGACGGAAAAATCATAATGTTTAAATGACTAGTTTTTAAGTAATGGCTCATTAAATATGACAGATAAATATGAGGTTTTTATTTTTAACTAAATTAAAAATATAAAATTTCAAAACGTTGCAATTTTAAAACCACAAACAGAATTTCATAATTTTTTGTAATTCAACTAACTACTGCTTATTATCTTCCAATATTTGTACTAATTATTAATTAACGTTAATTAGTACGGTAGTTATTGCTAATTGAAAAACAAAACGCAAAAACAGCGTTAAAATAACACAACCAAACTATTTCTGCTATAACTCCGCCATTTTAAAAGTTACTAAAACCAAATTAATGCCATTAAGACATAATTAAATTCCACATAAACCGCAAAAAAGAAAATTAAAATCCCTTTAATAGTTTCTGTGTTATCCTATATCAAAGTTGATGCATCACAATTTTTGCCAACGCATGACGTTGTTATTCTACACAGTATTCGTCTTGATGGATGTTTAGACTGTTGACTGCTGCAAACTTTCAGTTGGCAGCACTGAAGCTTAGTTTATGAGAGTGGGGGGGCTAACACGCCGAAGCACCCGTTCATCAAGTTTAACCTAGATTTTCACCTGCGGACAACTCGCAGCTCTCCCAGCTTGATACTTGCAACTTGCACGCTGAGATTTTGTCGAGATGCTTAGACGTTGAGACCACCTTATCCCCCAAAGTGTCCGCTAAATTTAACTGAAAGCAATTAACGTGCACACACGAGTCACAACATTCGCTTAAGTTGGGTTAAGTAAAGTTATGAACACTTCAGAATCATATTGTTTAGCCATCACATTCACATACCGATATTATAATTACTAATATGTTAAGCGTTTTAGTAAAATCGCAATCAAACTATTGTTATAACGCTAAAGTGACCCGTAACCTTTTAATGCACTTTGGGTTGCAGTACTCTGCAGTGCAATGCACATCACATGTATTGGTAATTCGGAGTAAACTATTTATACTCGTGACGCCATTTGCTATTTTCGGCTTTTAGTGGCACGACGATACGTGCGGCTTACGAGCTTTCGACAATGCGCAAACATGGCCGTCAATTTTAATTAACGCTGACTGCTAAATTGAACCACTAAAGTTTTAATTGTCCATGCAATCAAAAATATCACGTTTTTATTTATAATCATTTTGATTTGATTTTATTTTCAGAAAATTTTATTTTATCGTTTTTGGTTAACCGCGACTGTTAATCTCAAGTTTTAGCAAACTTTCACGCCGATAACCGCACATGATTTACGGTATCATGAGAACTTTTACTGGTTTTATTATTATCGGTTTTCAGCAAGTTTCCGAATTGAATTTTCGAATAAAATTATAATTTAATTGTTTAAATTGTTGCAAAAACTAATTTTAAATATTTCGAATTAATTTCCGCTTTGTTTGTTTCACTCTAATGTAAATAAATGTTTGTTTAAACTTTTGCGAAACTTTGCACGTGTTTAGTCGAGTTTAAAATATGTAGTTAAATGCAATGCGGGTTGCAGCAACAAATTGTTTACACTCACGCGGAATTTTTTCGCTGCGTTGCCGCTGAAGTTGCAAACATATTTTTAATCACGTTTGCAGCTCTTTAACTTCCGCGTTTTCTGTTTTATTCGTATTATAACAAAATTTAACTTTTTTTTTTCTGGCCGAAAAAAAAATTATGACTGAAGTTTGCTTGCCCGCTGGGTATAGCTATATGCTGGAGATCATAAAACCACCCCTAATGCCACCCCTTGATTTACTCACGTTTACACTCGTTTTAGCTCACCTTTTCGTGTCTGGCCGCTGTGTGTTGTAATGATATGATTGTTGGTGGGTGGTTGTGGCTGTCGGAGGCGGTTTTTGAACTCCGACTCCGGAGGCGTCATGGGAATGCCCTCGCCGTGTAAATATATGCGATAAATTTCCACTTATCTCGCGCTCAGCAAGCTATTTGAATCTCAAAGCGTTGCGGTGGCGGCGGCGGTGGCGGCGGCGGTGGCGGCGTGCGCTTTAAAAACTCACATGAATAATTCGACGCGCAATAATTACCATATTCGCAATTTACAATTTCGCGATTTGCAAATTTCGTTTTTGTTCGTGCGCCGCGCGCGCGCGGATAACAAGCATTCGTATTGTTAAGTAGGTACCTACGTGTACAACTTTTAAGTACATAAAATGTATTATTTAAATATTTTAATTCGGGGAGAATTACTTAGTTTTAAAACGTAAATTTTAAGTAAAAAATTAGTGTTTGGGTTGTTTTGGATGCAAAAATTGTTTTTAAAGTGTTGTAAAAGCAAAGGAAATTTGTTTATATTTATTTTGTTTATAGTTTTGTTTATAGTGCAATTAATTACCTTTATTTTGACATATAAACAAATAAAATTTACCAATTAGTTTAAAAATTCCAGTTAGTTTAATTTTAATTTCATAATTTAATATTTTTGAAAATTTTGTTTTTATTTTACTATTTTAATAATAACTCCGCCATTTTTAAACATAAATTAGTGAAATTTTCACCACCAAAACTAGATAATATTTTCTACAAATGTGCAAAAGAATTTTTAAATTTTAATAACTCCACCTTGAGTAATCGTTCCTTGAAGTTGTGAGATATTTAAAAAAAATACCTTTTGAAATATAAAATATTTAAATTTGTACCACTAAAACTAAATAATATTCCCTGCAAATGTGTGAAAGAAGTTTTAAATTTAAATAATCCCCCGCTGAGTAATCGCTTCTTAAAGTTGCGCGCACTTCAAAAAATTTAACTTTTTGACACTTTTCTAGTTTTCGTCCATAAATCTTGCAACTTTTTGACCTCCAACTAAAAAACATGATGTTTCATAACAATATGTTACTTTAAAACTTTGCACAACTTGCCAGATAGTTTTGAATGCGCGCTTGTTCACTCTATTACAAACTTCTTCCACGAACGAGGGCATTGTCGTCGTCCTCATCCGAAAGTTGCACGAGGGTTGAAGGTTGAAATAAGTCATGAATGCAGCACATTCACAACTCAACACATTTATTCTCACCCAGCCCAAGACTCGCGTTCAAGTTTATTCCGAGTCGGCGAGATTTTTCAACCCTTGTGCTTATTCCCAGCAAGATTTGAGACATCCTCGTCGTTATTAATGCAATTCGTGCGTCGGCATTCAGCGCGCTTCATTTCCCATGCTGAGTGCGCCGCCATCTTGAATTTCCGCTGCACTTGTATCATGTGGGTCAAGCATACTACCACCCACACACATCTTCTTGATTTTAGACTAGTAGTAGTAATTCTTAAGCTGAAAACGAAGCGCAGTGCGAGAATTTTAACTTTTAACTTCTTTTCCACCCCTCTGCCTGCATAAGGGATTATCCTTTGGGGGGTGGCGTGAGAATACATTCATCAGCATCCGGTTTCGGGACGGATCGCTCGTCCATAAAATGTAGAATCGAAATGGTAGCGAGTTAAAAGCATTATTCCCTCGGTGGCGTTCGGTATTCGGAATGCTTCAACCCTCAGTCCTTTTTTTCTTCGTTTTCTTATCCTTGAGAAAACATGAAGGATCACTTTTATGTATTTTTTCTGCAACTGGTCAAAAATACTAACATTGGTGAGAAAATTCAATTTTTCCCTCTGGGAGAGGGGGAAAACAACCCTTAAATTTTATAATCGTAATTAAAATTTTATTCATTTTATAAATTCGTTATCAAAATGGAGGTGAAAAATAAAAAGTATACATAATTTTTTAAGGGTGTAATTAACCCCTTTAAAATATTTTTAATTATATCAATTTAATATGTGAATAATATTACGTTTGTGATTTGAGTGATTTTATTTAACCTTGTTTTTTTTTTCTCTCTGTTTTAATCTGATGTAAAACCCACCCTTAATTTTTTTACTGTGAATTGTATAATTTAATGCATTGGGGTTAAAACTAACAACGATAACGCGCACGCACTTTAAAAATTCCTTCAGTTTTTCAGATAACAAACAAAATAATAGAGAAAAAATAAATTTCCAAGGGTTTAACTTGGAGTTTTATAACCGGGGGAATCCCACAATACGCCGGATAATGGTGCATCGTTAACGTACGATTAAAACTGATCGAAATGCAATTACGACGCGGAATTTCATTGAGTGCTATTCATGCAACTCTCGTACAACGAAAAAACTAAATCACTTTTATGTGTTTTTATGTGCGTTTCAAGTATTAAACTTATAATGGCCGCGGACACTTCCATATTTTTTTTCTGGTCGTAGCCCCGTAGGCAACTTTTTCTACACGCGTGCATAAAATATATGTCAGTCATTGTTAAATAAAATCTCAGCGATTCGCGCGAAATGCGCGCTGACGCTTTCCCACCGTGTTGTGCCTTAAGGGAAAATAATAATCGTATTATATTTACGCGAACGTGAACGGCATTTGTGACGTTCGTATACAAACAAACATAGTGTGTGTACGCCGGTGTGCGGTGGCACACATTGCATCAGAGCTAGTCATGTAGTCGACTGATGGATTTGTTCAGTAGGTCTGATGTAGACAACCCACATTACACACATGCGGATGTGTGTAGGTAACACGGAACGCATGACAACTTGAGCGCGTCGTGTGGGTTGCATTCCCAATTGGCGTTACGCTACTTGGCGACACACAGCGCGACATTGATTTTCTACGAGTCAACGCGTAAATGTAATATTGGTTGCGGACTTATAGTAAAATCTTTGATTTTAAAGAAAAATGAATTTTTGGTAAATTTTTGTAATTTTATTATTTTGAGGGTTGTTTATGTGGCAGAAAAATATGAAACTTGCTCCGCAAAGTTTCTAAGGGTTGTGGAGGATAATTGGGGTTGGAAAATGGCTGCACCGCCTTCAATTCCAATTAGACTTTACTAGCAGTTGATATCAAGACGTTTCAACCCTTTATTTATTTTTCTAAATTTTGTCTAATAATTTTATTATTTTCAACCCTTATTTACTCCAACCCCCGCTCTAGAATCTCTTGAATTTTCCTCGCATTGATTTCTCTCCGTGTTGTGTTGTTGTCGTTGTTGTTGCCGCGTCAATTCCCACACATCTCAAGTTTCCTCTTCCAAGCCCGCTGCTGAAAATCTCACCGTATTCGAATTTCACCCTCTCTAACTTTTCTTCGATAACTTTAAAAATATTGTATGGACTTCCCGTGTTCTCATGCGAGTTGATTAATTTGTTCTTTATACCTACGCCGGATAAGTTTGATTTTCAAGCCTCAAAAACAACAAAAACACCGATTGTTGTTGTTCCACGCTTTAATCTTCGACGCACGAGCACTGTGCACACAAAGAGTTCACCCCGGGCGTTTCTTGTGTTTTCCACACACGCGGCGGCGGAACGCATTAATGGAAAATCGGAAACTCTACACTCTAAGAGGGTGAAACTCACGTACGTCACGCGCAGATAACCGAGTTGTATTTAACATGTCGCTAACGTTATTATAAACAATTATCCGCAAACAGATTTTAAAAATATTAATTATTTTATGAGATTTTTCAAAAATGTAAGTTTTTAATTGTGTGTATGTTTGGTTGCAGATCCGAACGGCAAGGTAGCCATCGGCATTCTCAACTGTCTGCTCGCGCGTCAGTTGTGCTTCGAAGACGCGTCATGTTCGGCCATTTTGGAGATTATACCGCGCGTCTGCGGACCGGAACTAGGTGAGTCGACAGACACAAATTAACACAGTTTGACAATTATTGACAATCAGCGTTGTAATTTACACTTTCGCGCTGTTTGCGCAAGTGGGAATCATTCAAATGAGCCAATTAAGCATTGCGGCATGGTCAAAGTTTTATCCTAACCTCAAACCACAAAACAAACGCGGCGAAACTTTGCGCGGACAAAAAAGTTTCTGTGGCGTTTCCGGTGAATTTCACTCGTTGTGTTGACTTTTCCGGTCTGCAAACGACAAGTTTAAATATGCTAATTGAACGTCAGTGGCACACACAGAAAAATATAAAATCATTTTAAGGTTAGATTAGGTTCGAATCGTGATCGCACGTCGTGATAATTTTCTAATTAAGCGCAGATTGAAAACCGGAAGTATTACATCTCGCGTGTTCCCACACGTTTTCTCCGCCATCTTGTTATCTGGATAAAATCAACCCTATTTTTAATGCTTGTTAATATTAAGGGTGCTAAACACATTTAACGTGTTGTGGTGGTCAGTGTCAGTGTCCATGATGAGTTGATTGTGTAATGCGTGACCTAGCTACCCCTTCGTGTTGGCTAGGGGTGTGGGAGTGTTGTGTCATCAATGAGCTTTCACCCCAATCAACACGACTGGTGGAATGTAAGTCCAAGTACAGAGAATTCCACTGACGTGATATGTCAGGAAATGTATCGGGGATGATTTTGAGTCTGAGGGGTGTTAAACAATATTACTGCAGGTAATTGAAGCTTCCATTTTGATATCACCGCTTGATAATTGCAAATAATAATAGTTTTGCTTAATTTTGTTGAATTTGTTTAAAATGTAATTATAAACGTGGATTGTAACCAATGAATGGAATATTGGTTTACGTTTGGGTTGTTTTGATGTGATGGAGGGTGGAATTTTCAGTTTTGTACGGCAATTTTCCGCGCAATGAGATTTTCCGCTGCGTCGAATTGATTTATCAAAATGAATTCTCCAGCGGACGCCGAGTAATAATGGCATTTTGATTAAAACCCGAACCCACCCCCTTTGCACCCGCCACGACGACGACGTTCATACCTCTGTCAGAGAGGAGAGGACGCAATCGATTCGACTGTCAAAGCTGTCGAAGGAGCACGGCCCAAAGAAGGTCTCTGCCGAAACGCGCGGGATGAAAATGAAAAGTTTAAACGGTTTTCCGCCGGCGACGAAATTAGAAATTAGTGGAGGCGTAATTTGTTTGAGTCTCCAATACCAATACAACCTAACCTCTCTTTTTGGGTGATGATGTTTTAGGTTATGTTGGGTTATAATTGTTTAATTTATTGCGTTGACGTAAATCACAACAGATAAATATCACATCTGATTGGTGATAGCAGTAAGGAATATAAATTAAACGATTTCGGACAATTCCCTTCCCGCCCCGCCGGTCTGATAGCCGCGACAAATCGTGACATGGCGGATGAAAACCGGAAAGTAAATTTGGATGTTTGGAATATGCGGAGGTTCGGTTTCCGATTGGGGTATGTCGATACGACGACGGCCGTACGATTTATTTGCGTTTCGATGGCAATATGCCGAAAAGCAGAAAACCGGAAATACGGACGTGTGCATACACACGTGACACATTCACACGGCGAATTCAACAATTTAAATTGCCATGTCACATTTCATAAGCAATTTTTACCACGCGGCAGGCAAAAAGTCAAAAACTGCAAAAATTAAGTTTTTGTTAGGTTAGGTGAGGTTAGGTTAGGTTATGAATAGGTTATGTATATGTATAGATATTGAATTAAAACTTCGCTTCAGATAAACTTTGATCAAAATTTTCATGATTCGCATAACTTTGCCTTTTGAGCTTGCGATAACATGAAACATTAAGAAAGCTTTTGACCTCGGGCGGTTTGCGATTGTCTTGCGCTGCGCCCGGGATTGAAAATTCACCCCTTTGCTGAATAGGGGCGCAAAACAATCGCGTCTTATACAAGCGCACGTAACGCACGTACTGCTATACTAGCATGAAAGGTCAAACGTTTTCTTACTTTACACCCTAAAGTTTCCTTTAAATATTGATAATTATTTTTTGACACTACAACATAACCTCAAATATAAACTATAAATATAGGAATTTTTTTTTGCATATACAGAAAACTTTTGTTTTTAAATTCCTAACATATTATTATGATTATTATGCCGGCCGGTGGTCAAAGCATGCTGATTGTTATCGCCCTGACCACCCCCGGACTGTTTCAAACCTTAACCACGACTTTGCTGGTAGTTTTACTTATACCATAAGAAGTAAGAGTGGTAGATTGTAAGAGTAAGAACCGAATTGTATGAATTTCTAAAGCGCACCTTCGGGGGCGGCTCGAAACACCCTTTAGCGAGTCTTATCGATTCGGAGACGGCGGGCGTGCATGCACACATGCATGACACGAGCACGTCGGTCGATAGGCTGAGGGTGAAGCGGGAAAAATGTGCTCCAACCCTTGAAATCTTACAAAACATAACCTAACTTTAAAATTTTAAAATTTTTAATTTATTTTTGTTGTAAAATAATTATTTATTAGTGTTAGGATGTAAATTATCACCTGACCTCTCATTTAGATCTAAATATGTCGATATAGTTGAATTCACCCCCTTGAGGGGTGTTTTATGCAAATTGTGCTGAGCATCCGGACATTATTGAAATAACGTGTCCTCGTCCACCCCATTGCATTGACATAATTACCACATCATCATCCCCCATCAACCCCAATGCATTCGGGCGAAATCAGTAAACACTCCTCAACCCCCTCTTCACATTCGGTAAGGTAGCGGTCTGCAGTGACATGCTGACGTGTGGACGTGCTGACGTTTGAGGTGCAAACTGCACGGCGCAACCCTTTCCGGCCAAACCACCCCTTATGATGGTGGTGGTAAGTTCACATGTGAGCAATATCACCATCGATCAGAGGGACACGCCGGACGGGACGACAATCGATTCGGTCAACTTTCCGGCCTCTCGTCGACGTGAAAATGGCGTCGCCGGTGCGACGTGCGAGGAATGACCTAAATCAATATGATTTTCTCGAACGCACCCCTTCGATGTGTCCGTCCACCACCGGAAGGACTAAACAGTAAAACGCTGAAAATAGACTACACGTGGTAAAAACGGCATGCATGTGACGTAAATCACACGGTTTTAAAGCTTTTTTACATAAACTACCCTTAATGCTTGTAATTTCAACCCTTAGTCATTTAAATGTGTTAAATCTCTGCCTGAAAGCAATGAAAGCACATAATCCACTCATTTTTCTACCACCACGCGCCCCGGTGAGGTAAAAAATACTCAGGGGTGGAAATTGTCCGCGATAATGAAGCACCCTAACGAGGATTGATGGATTGACGGAATGACTCGACTCGATTCCGGTCGATTCGCGCAATCCACTTCATTTTTCCACGCGCGCGCCCGCTAACAAGACAAGACAAGAAATTTCATTTCGAGCCTTCAATTCCACTACCAACACCACCACCACCACCGCCACGAACTTCACCACCTAAGAGGGTAGCTATCGAAAGTTTGATAGTGGTGGATCGGGGTGGTGCCGCGGGCAATCGAGCGCCGTGCGCAACGGAAACACGCGTGTAACATCCCTAAGCGTTCAATTTCATGAAAAGCCGTTTAATATTTTACCCTCGGAGAGAACGACTCCGAGGGTGAGATGAACGCTGGGGAATTAACGAGGCGAAACATGTCTTCATCAATTTTTACTCAGCGGATAGTTTAAAATGACTTTAAGTTACGTGTTATCAAGTTATTTATTTAATGGTAAAAACACACAGGTTAATAACTTGATAAAACGTGTTTTATTTTTATTTTTTTATTTTATTTTTTACTTCTTGTGACTGCCTGGCACGTTTTTTTTCGGCGAAAATAGCAAAGTGGTGCGCAAATGCAAATAAACTACCTTTTTGAGTGGCAAAGTGATGGAGTGGGTGGAATTTTTTCGGTCGGCGAGAAAAGCAGTTTTCGTCTTTTCGTCTTCTATCATAATCATGTTTTCGCGCCGCGCGCGCGCGTCTTTATCATCGTGTTCATCATTTGCGCTGCTTTTAACGCCGTCCGCGTGTAAGTGGAGGTAATATTTACATTTTGTACTTTGACTTGATGCGAATCGTTTCTCATCAGTTTTCATCAGCTTTCTGCGCGCGGCGAAATTTATCGTTTTGCATTGCTTTACGTCGCACTTCGCATCGTTCTTCATTGATCATCGCTTAACATCCCTTAACTTCGTTTTACTTCTCGTCGTCGCACTTCGTTTGATTTCTGATTTGGCACGTTTTACATCAAACGGATGCAAATAAAAATTTATTTCGCAATCAATCTAGGTTAGTGTCGACGTCTAGGGGTGGATAAATAAGGGTTAGACGTTAGACATTTTAAATTAACTTTTACATCAAGTAAAATTTGAAATATTGGAATATTTTTGTGAAAGTTTTAATTTTTGAGGAATAAAGTAGTTTTTATTTAGTTTTAAACTGCAGTTGATTGTTAGGGGTTGTTTGGGGTTTTATTACGCTATTGTGACCTTAGAAACTTGCGAAGAATGCGAAAAAACTTGCGGTGTTACCATGACCTACAAGGGTGAATTCACTGCGATTATTTAAACCGGAAGAAAGTTAAAATAAAGATTTTTTATTTTTTAAATAAAAATTAATAAGATTTAAACAGATAGACGCGTCTTTTGTCCACCAGTCGTATTTCCTATTTGCACCTTCAATAAACGACCCCCTGGCGACGCTGAGACGCAGATGAGCATTGAGTGCAAGCTGCAGGGTGCAAAGTGCGCGAAGGTAAAAGTGGGGCAACATTCCCACGTACACACGAAAACCGGAAAACCGGAAAACAAGACACCTACCGCTCGACACCACCCGGGCAAACAAACAGACGAGCAAACAAACAAGATTCGAGGACGCGAAGAAAATGGGAAAACACAGAGCGCAGAAAAAAAATTAAGCGATTTTTTTTTATTGAGCCGGTGGGTTCCTTTTTGCGAACGAGCTTTGAATTTTCTAAAGGGTTATTTTCATAATTCACCTTTAACGGGGCGTGTAATTCCGCGTTTTGTTTGTTTGGGGTTCGTTTACATTGAGTGCCCGTCGAGAAATAAAAATTACACGAAAATAAAGGAGTCACTTGAAAGTTTTTAGTTTTAAATTAACTTAAATTAACTTAACTTAAACAAAAATCAAATTTATTATTCATGTAGTTTTTGTAGCAAAAGGAAATTACATTATTATCCGCTTAACATTTATGTTAATGCATCGTAATAAATGCTCAAAGCAATAAAAACAAAATCGCATTAACAGCCGCGGTTTTGCACGTCGAAGAGAAAAGAAAAGAAAATGTAAAAATAAAAATCAAATGAAAAGCTTCCCCCCAAATGACCGGCTCGCATGGCTTCATAACCTCAAGAGCACAGATTACGCCACCCGTCGAACACCGCCGCATGAAATATCGCATCGGCGATTCATATCGCGCCACATCAACGTCACAACGTCATACATAACCAAACTTTGCGCGATACATCTTAAAGCCGTCGCGGCCGGTTGTGTGTGCGCAGCACACTCTCTCATAACTTGAGTTATGTCGTGTTCAAGTCGGGCACAAATCGAATCAGTCAAGCGCTTGGTTACAGTTTTGTTTGAAGGGGTTGTACACCGAGCAAGGGTTTACGACTGATAAATGATCACTGATAAGAGTCCTCGATGGCGATGTCCGATGCGTGGACAAGATAAAGGAAAGTCGTTTTTCATACAGACCGCGGAGTACAAAACTACCCTCATATAACTTCCTAAGTGTAAGTGTGTAATATGAGGCGTACAATGAAATATCGGGGTCGTTTAGTATTGTACCAAATATAATTTCATCATTTATTGAATAAATCGACTGAGAATGTGCGGTGGAAAAAGCAAAACTATGGATTTTGTTGGTTGGGGTTTTGTGGGGTTGATGTGGGTGTGTAAGTTGATTGAATGGATGGATAATCGCCCTCATTAGGGCAGCAATTAATATCAAAATTACAAAAAATCATTTATTATTATTACAAAAACCAATATTAAGGGTTGTTTACCTACAATTATCAAAATTGGAGTTTTTTTAAGTTGAGTGTCGTTTTTTTCATAAAAATCCGATGAATAGTTCTCTCATAATTTTAATTTAAAATTTTGGAAGCTCCGCCTCTTCATAACCCTACTTTAAACTTATGTAGGCGGAGCATAAAAAACTTTAAATCAAGATTTCTCGAATACTACTCAAGATAAAAATCTGAAACAAACGTTAAACGATTTTGAACAGAAATATCTTTCTCCTTTCATGTTCAATTTTTCTCTTTTGTGATATTTTCATTAAATTAATTATTTTTAATGAAAATTCCTGAGGTTTAAATTGGAATGTCAACTACAAATACAATGGTTCAATAGCGGTCAACATGGTTGCACACCGAACGCGTGTGTAGTCACAGTAGCATCCCGAACAATTGAACGACAAACGCGTTAACATTGCAATAGAGATAATACGGAAAACAATGCAAACACTCGTGATGCACTTGCGTGCACTTCAGGACGCGTTCGCAAACAGACGCTTGGTCCTATGCAACACTACGCCGATTGGTGTCGCGCGATGTCATTGATATTGCGCACTTCCGGCTAACAATGGCGACATACCCGGAATATCAGAATGTATTCTCGCGAGAAGACCATATGGAATGTTCTGTATGCAAAATTGTTTGCTTAAACTTTCAGATTGGATAAAATCTATGTACGAGTAAAATTAAATTATTTCTTAAGATAGTTTTTGATGTGTGTTATTAATTATTGTTTGTTTTATTAAAATCGGTTGAGTAGTTTTGTGTAAATTTGATTTAAAGTTTTTTAAGCTCCGCCTATTAATGGGCGGAGCATAAATAACTTTACATCGAAATTCAAAGAGAACTATCAATCTTAGACGAATAAAACAAACGTTAAATTGTAGATGGTATTGTAGACTATTTTTCTAAAAAGGCGAAAAGTCGTTAAAGTCGAATAAAATAAAATTCAATCGTTTCCAGTCATCGAATTAAATTTTTATCAATGCGATAAACTGCATCGAATTGAATCGACAATCGAATCTAGTTTGAAAATGAACTATCAGGCGTGCAGCGTCGTCGGCGACGGCGACGAGCGAACACGACCGATAACGAGCAATATCGACATCGATAACTGGGTCAATCAATCGAAAACGCTCTAGCTTCGCAGCCGTGTAGAGAGTGTATACACTTTTGCGCTCGCTGCCATCCCTCATCCCTCAGGCACGTCGGCGAAACACGTACGCACAATTCGCGTCGCTGGAGTAGGCCTATTCGGGAACAGATCCGAGAGGAGCCAAGTACGTTATAGTGTTTGTTTGGCGCGTAATTGAGAACGTCGGATGTCGGATTCGCGCACGAGTCGACACGCTTTATTGCCGACTGTCGAAACGTGATGGCGGCCTGGAATAAAAATGTCGAGCCGGTCGACAATCATCGTTTACCGATCGCTTTCACTCTTCTTTGTTGAGTTTTTTTCTTCTTTATCATCAAAATGCTAATGTGTAGAGGGGAGAACAAATTGCAAAATTATCCACAAGATTTTTTCTGATTTTGAAATTTCGTGACTGGAATAATAATAATATGATAAATTTTGAGATTTTCTATTGATTTTTGTTTGTTTTATAAAAATCGCCCGGTTAGTTTCGTCACAATTCAAAGTGAAAGTTTTTCATGCTCCGCCCATTTTTTGTGACAGGAAATACCGTCATATTGAATAAGTGGGCGGGGCATGATGAAACTTTAAATTGAGATATCGTGGTGACTAATCAACGTAGAAAGTCGAAATAAACGCCAAACGCTTGAGAATACTTATTGCAACCGCCCACAATCAATAAAAGTAGCCAGACTATTTTACGAAATTATTTACGCTCTCGTTTATTTACTCCGAAGCTTTCACACGAAATAATTCATCTTGACGTTTCATACATTTATAATTTCATCAATAATTTTACTAAATCACTACGTATAGAATTATATAATTGTATTTTGTATAGGAAAATACGATAAAAATTCAAAAAATGCAAAAGTCACACAAATATAATTAACCCGGAAAAGCGGAGACAAAAAGCTAAACAAAAATACAATCATGCTGATTAAACATGCACGCGGGCGCTCGAGAGGGACGTTTCGCGCCGTCGAGTCGGACATCATTTATTCATTCGCGCCGCATCGCTTTCGGCCCGGTAACACGTCGGCTCAATATCGCGACGGGGGTGTGTATGTGTGTGGAGGTTGTTGCCGGCTGCAGGTACATCCGGCAGCGTATAATTTTGTGAGTGTGTAAGGATGTTTTACGAATTCAGACCGCGCTCGCGTTAAATGCACGCTAATTCACACTTCCCCAGCGATGGTCGGGAATCAATCCGGGTGGCATTAGAATCGAGGGGTGGTTGATTGCTGACTGATGTTACCGTTTTAAGCACTTAAAACTTCAAAAAGTTGAAAAAGTTTGCTGCAAAGTTTTAGTTTCAAAATATAATTCTTTGGAAGTAAAATTTTAAGGGATGAATTTTTGGGGTGTCAATAAAAGTTGGTAGATAGAATATTATACATAATATTATTTATCGTTTATAAAATTAAAATCGCATTATTAGTTTTGATGTTATTGTAGTTTAAAGTTTTTTATGCTCCGCCCACAGCGGATATTACGTCATATTTTTGGTAGGCGGAGCATAATAATTTTTAAATTTAAATATCTCCGTGAGTAATTATCGTAGAAAAGTCAAATAAACGTAGAATCCAAGCGTAGATGATGACTATTTTTTGTAAAACATAAAAATATGATTTTGTCAGAAAAAAAATGTACCACCATTTTTTCCCAGCGCAGACTTTCTGAATTTTATTTTATTTTTCATGTTTTCATCTTCATTCCGAGTGATATATTTATCACAATTGTATCCTACATCCTTATTTATGCATATGTTTTGGTGCGTGTCCGGCCGGAAGGACTAAGGTCCTTGAAAATCCTTGAGAACGTGAGAAACATTCGATCAGCTTTATATTCGTTTTATATTCGCTGCGTGACCCTTTATCCCACGCCCCGAAAAAAAAGGTTTTATTTTGTTCCTCCACTTTTTCTTTATTTTATTTTATTTTATTTATACTTTTGGCAGATACAATGCAATTTTCCGCCTTTATTAATACACACTGTATGTGTATAATGTAATTATATTTGTTTATTTTTTATGCGAGTAAAAGTTTTCGATTGTAATTTGCGTTTTGGGCACGTGTACGTGTTGTGCGGGGTGCGTGAGGTCATACAATATCATGAAATTATGAAAATCTGAAAATCTCGCGCCGAAGGGCCGGTTCATAATTACTCGGGGGTGGGTCGCGGGGGTTGCCGATTGTTTAATCTGAAATCTCAAACCGAGCGCCCGCCGCCGCCGCCATTTTGTCGGGTAAACACATTACGCTTTCAGCCGGAATAATCGACGCGATTTACGTTCGAAATAATCGAGCGTTTCTTATCGACAACGACCCTCGAGACCCTTTTTCACCCTGTTGTTTTTTCCTCTGTGTATGTATACCCACATATCGCAATTGTTTCACAGTTTATCACATAAATTTATTTCGGCTCAAAACGCGTAAACTTTTAATTTTTATCAATTTCGGGAAAATATTAATGCGACATATTTATTCAACCACAAAGTAAGATAAACGCCACAAATTGCCACTTTATTATTCATCCCTTAGCCGGCGAGCGACAATATTGATTTGAGCGTTGTTAAACAAATTGTTCGGTGTTATCAATAATTTATCAATGTCCGTTTGTTAAACTGTTTGTCGGAATGTTGATACAGCTCAAAACGAGGAAAAAAAACTTGAAGTGAAGCATTAAAAACTCGATTATGCAACCAATCATACACAAGTTGTTTTCCACGCACGCATTATGATTTTTTCTTTAACCTCAATTGTTTTTTACAGAAGAAAAAATTAAATACGTAATGATTAAGCGAGAAATTATTTAAAGTTTAGTTAGGTTGTATATATGTTTATATGTATTTTTTTTATTTTCTGTGTGTTGGTGGTGAGTTTTTTTTATAAGCACTGTTTATCGCTGATTTCTGCCCGCCGAGTTTAATAAGCATTTGCGACGTTTGCGCACGTAAAATTGCTACCCTCGCGTTCGTTGATTGCCTCCAAAGTGGTAAACTGGTAAAAGTGGTCGAGTAATAAAATTACCAACGCCGGCCACCAAACAATCACCCTTGCGACAAGCGACAACCACTCCAAGGGGGTGAAAACCCTTAAATGTGGACGTGTGCGCGTGTGAGAGCTTTAATGTTGTACTGTAATAAGGAAAAAAGTAGTTACTAAGTCCGCAGCCATCAATACACGCACATACATACATAGGCTTTCAAAATGGCGGCGCGTTAATAAAAATGCGATTTTCTTATCAACGTCGCGGAGGTTTATGATCTATTAATGGTTTTCGTTGGTATAATATAAAAATAATCAATGTACGCAACGAAAAAATATCAAGGATTGAATATTTGATTTATTACGGATTAGATTTATTTAATTTGGTTTAGTAGCGACATCTATGTATGGAATTTTATGGGCGGAGCATAAAAAACTTTAAATCAAAATTTAGAGTGAACTAATAAACGTAGAAAGTTGAAATAAACGGTAAAGGGTGAAGAATTTATTTGGTTTTTATATGAGGATAATGAGGATGATAAAAAATATATATCTTTATGAATAAATTAAATATTTTAGAGGTAATAAGTTGAGCGTCGTTTGGGATTGTAATGAAATGTGCGCATGTTTATCGTCGCACATAATAGACGCTCGTAAAAATCAGAAATTAACTTATGACGCAGCACGAGAGAACTTATTACTTATTACACGCATGAAAATACAATATGCAATAGTTTAGTGCTGCGTTTTGAAATCTCAAAGTTACGACTCGATTACAGAATAATGTTCGCAGCAGCGCCAGTAATAAAAAAAGCATGAATAAAACTTATTGGTAGAAATTGTGTGTGTAGTGCGCAAACATGATTACGAAAGTGACGCAACCTGGAGTGCCAGTGGAGTAAATGTAATCAAAACGAATAAAATAATAACGGTGAAAAAAAAGTTATCGAAAGGAAACGCAAATAAATCATGCGCATGAAACGTTAAACGGGGGAGTGAAGTAATGAAGTTTGCTTTTATTTCAACAAAAGTTTAATTGTTTGAAGTGTGTGTATACAGTGCGTTTTGGGCGGTTATAAATATTTTATGTGTACATTTTTGATATGAATACCGACGGCGTCATTATGAACATTCACTAAAGGTGAACAATGAGTATTTTATGAGCTATAGTTGGAATGTAATCGTATAAATGTCATGAATGTCATGAAAATTGAAAATGTTATATTACGGATGAAACTTTATTGTTTCTTTGTTTATATGTTGTATTTGGTAATTTTGTATTGATTAGCGTTTATTTCATGAAAATCGCGCTGATAGGTTAGCTGTAAAATGATATCAAAGTATATGCAACGGTAAAAAATAGAATAAACTTTTATATTGTTTTATTTCTTTACTTATTTGTTGTATTTAGTAATTTTGTATTGATTAGCGTTTATTTCATAAAAATCGAGCGAATAGTTTAGCTGTAATCTTAAATTAAAGTTTTTGCAGCGCCACCTATGCTTCCCATGGGCGGAGCATAATATTTTCAAATTAAAATAACTCGACAACCAAAAGAGGTAAAAACGTAGAAAAAACGTCGAATGATAAAGAATGTAATATATTAGTTGATTATCCATAGAAAACCCGAAAAAATTATCAAGGTTATAAGTATCCATTGTCCTTTACATACTTTTCACATTCAACTAGGCCGACACTCAAAGTAATAATTTGAATAAAAGCTGCTCACCAAATAGTCGACCGTCGGTTAACAATAACTGGAATAACAAAACGTACAAATAAGAAAAGAAAATTGATTAACAAATTGATCGCGACGTAGAAATTCCCTTTTCCACGTTGTAATGTATTTTCGTGTTTAGAATATAAAGGAAAAAAATAGAAAAATTCACAACCGCAACTCGAATTGAATTGTAATCTAAATACAATTAGTAGCAGCTCGCTCTTGAGGCTTGAGGGTGAGCGAGCGAGCGTGGGTGGTTGCATCATTAGGGCTATATGATTTTTTAATGCTCGCGCGTCAAAGTTGAAGCTCGGGAGCTTCATCGCACCGCGCGCGATACTGATACGATGTAGTAGTACGGATGCTCTAGGTACTTGGAGTCATACGCTGCTTCCTCCATATTCGAGCGGGTAGATGAACACCGACTGAATCTTTAATGCTAATGTGCGCTGAATTTCTCGCGCAGGCCCGGGCGCGTCGTTTTTACGATTTCATAATGGTTTTTATAATTGTGATAACTTCATTTGGCGAGTAATCGTCTGCGTCATTAAGCTGACGAGCGGGACGCGCCGAAATGAAACAAAATGAGCACACGCTCGAGTCGTATGCGCCGGAATGAGGGCAGTTTACGGCGTGACAATTTAACTTGATTTAACGAGCAGCTGTTACGTTTAGATATTACAGCGCTACCGTTTCTAATTATATATTTTTATTTATTTTTGGTTGAAATAAATATAAGTACGTAAAGTAGATAAATATAAAAATTTTAGCTTTTGCACGGTTTAAATTGGTTGAGTAGCTTTTATGTTCTAGTGATATAAAGTTTTAGCAGCGCCACCTAGGTCACTAGTGGGCGGAGCGTAAATATTTTTAAATTAGGATTACAGGAGAACTACTCAACGTAGAATAATAAAATAAACGCTAAAAATTATAAAATATTCAAAGGAAAGTGGTGAATTACATATAAAACATAAGAAAAATAAATTGCAACCTTTAATTTTGTTATAAAACAATGTTTTACTTTTATCTAACAAAGTATTTCAATTTTTCTTTGGTTTCTTGCATTTTCTTAAAGTTTATTGCATTAAAATCATTCGAGTAGTTTCTATGGTATATTGAGTCAAAGTTTTAGCAGCGCCACCTATGCACCTAGTGGGCGGAGCATAAATATATTTAAATTAAGATTACAAGAGAACTAATAACTTTAGAATAATGGAATAAACGCTAAAAATTATAAAATGCTTAAGGCAAGGTCATGAATTACATATAAAATGAAAAGAAATTAAATTACAAGTCAACATTTTTTTAAATGTTTAATTTTTACCAAATTTTTCTTGCAATAGTAAATTACCTACTCTTAAATTTTGTACCGAAACGAAACACAAAACGTAAAATGTAATACGTAAAAACATGAACAATAACAGCGTCGCGCACCCGCGCGTCTAAAATGCAGAAATGAGCAAACGAAGTAACATTTCAACATTTCATTTCATTACCGTGTTCGTTACGTACCCGCTTCGTGCGCGACACGCTCCAGTTGAAAGTACAATATCTCATTGTTTTGTTTGCATAATTCTACTTCTGTTACATTACACTAGCATATATTATAATGAATAAAATCTTAGTTAAACAAAAGTGGAAGCAAACCAAAGAAGTAAACCAATTACTTAGAGCAAAAGTAGCGTGAGTATTTTTTGCCATAATTTTTGTGTTTTTCTTTGGATAAACATATTTTTTAAATGTTTTTTATTCGTTTTCATTTGTTGCTCGTTCAATTTATTGTTGTGTTTTATGCGCACAAAGATAAAATGTTTTTCGGGATGTCATAAAACGTATGACAAAGCATAAAATTCGCCGAATAAAAAACAATTTTGTTAAAAACTCAATTAAAGCCGTTGCGGAATGTTTTATTTTCTTTCCAGCGTGAATTGTGAATTGAGAATAGATTGGAAAAATAGAAAATGTAGCGAGTATGCGCGCCGCCGTCGCCGCCGCCTCATTCGGTATTCCATCCATCGTCGCCGCAATAATAGTATGGGAATTGTCGGCGGCGATAACTTTCCGCGTGCGATAGTTTTCTTTGTGCAGTGTGCGCGGATGTAAAAGATGCGCGCCCGTCTTATTTTCGTACGGCGTGCTCAAACGGTGCGCGGGGAATTCGTCCGTGGCTCGATTCTCAAGTTCAAATGCATTGAATATTTTTATTTCGCGCACTCCGCACCGAAAACACGGAAGGGATTTTCTTTTATGTTCGGAAATGTTTTTTCAGACACAATCGCGTAAAAATACGAATTTAAATAGAATTTTAAGAATTTATGCTCCGCCCTATTTTAAACTCATGATTGGTTGAATATCTACGCATGCGCTGTAGAAGAATTTTATTTATAATCTTTTTTTGTTGAGTTTTCGGCGATAAATTTAGACTTTTCTTACCTGCGTCAGATGTCAAACGTTCGGCAAAGGTAGAGATGTCAGTTGTCGTTTTCGCACATAAAATATTTATCGATAATCAGCTACGGTGCTTGCGATTACGGGCGATTTTCGTTCGCTGCTTTCGTGAACGCTGGGGGTTTTTGACTGCTTTTCCGGGTTCTACCTGCCGAGATGATCCATTAGTTCGGATGACATCAGCCCTTTTGGGACGTGTCTTCTCACAACGGCACAAACAGAAACTAAACTAAACAAAACCAAACATTAAATATTAACATGGTAATGCTAAGCCTTAAAAAGACCCCAAACAATACAATTTCCTATTGTTATTCTTGTTATTATTACGGTACTAGTGTTTTAAAAGCCTCCGCGCACTAAGTATTTATGATTGCTTCATGTTTCATTGACTTTGTGCGGGAATTTTTTGCGTGCGCGCGTTTTCTCTTCGATCATCCCGACGAGTCGGGAGAGAAAATGGAGAAGCCGGTGTAGCGCCCGGGAATATAATAGACCTTTTGAAAGTAATCAAATTACAAACGTCCAGAAGCCGAGTACTTTTTCAACTTTTTCTTCCAACTCTTCTTCTTCATCTTAGTCTGGGGCACGTTTTCTTAGCGGAATACAATTCGTTCTGCGTGGATGCATCACATACGTTGTTATATATTGTTAGTTTTGTTCGGTCTTTTCCTCTACTTTTGTGCCTGCTACATCATACTTTGGTTATCAAACTTGACGTGCCGTTCTTTCATGCTATAAAGTGGAAAAGGAACAAGGTATATCGTAGATTTACGTCAAAATAGGTTATGGTTTAGTATATCACAGAAAAATACATATTTATTATTTTTTCTACTAAGAATTATGCATGTTATTAATATTATATTTATGTCGGTGCATAAAGAAAGTTTTTATTACTTAATTAGCATTTTTTTCATTAAAATCGACCGCGTAGTTTCTTGGGAATATTGATTTTAAGTTTTTAAAGCGCCACCTATCGGCGTAGTAGGCGGAGCTTGTTAAACTTTAAATTAAAATTACACGAGAACTATTCATCGTAGAATAATGAAACAAACGTTAAAATATTCTAAAATTTTGTGGTTATTTATGATGAAGTTTTAAATTTTATTCCGCCTACTTTTACATCATAAATTCGCGTTGTTTGTTTTTGTTGTTTTGCTCTTATCCCTTTGCGCGTTTTCAATATATTCGTTTAATATTTCACTCGAACGTGCTTTCTTAGCGGGTGTAACATTTGGTCAGTTCCGTGCTGCAGAGTTTGACGTTTCGGGCAGTCGTAAATTTCCCGCATAGGTCACGTCGCGTCCTTCGCCTCGGTGTTTTCCGGAAAACTAAAGTGAGATTCAGCATAAAACCACTTAAAATGAACAAACCAAAACAACAGAATCCAATTTCTGCCGCATTCGAACCACTCACATAACCTCAGCCAACAAATTTCATATTCTTAAAATATTAACGTTGCATAAAAATAAAAATAAAAATATAAGACGTGAATTGACATAGTTTACGCGTTGAAATATGAATGCAAACGGTGGCGCACATCAATTCCGGTGAAAATATCATGGCTATTTAAAAAGGCGTCTCGACATCCGTAATATTTATGAACAGGCGTCGCGGGAGCGTGCGCCCGCATCGACGATAGAATATTTGTCACTTTGTCGACGTGCGACATGTAAATTTATCCCAGACTCCTATTCACTATCCTAACTTACACCCACACACCGACAAATAGTTGCGTACTTATTGAAAAACTCGACTGCAAAGGTATATAACTTAAGGGTTGGTATACTATGCCATGTAGGGTGCGATAAACCAAGCTAAGTGGATGAGGATACACCGAGCGCACGGTAAAAAAACACAACAAACCAGGGGTGAGTTTTGCGGGATTAAAAGAAGATCCACGAGTGCGAAAAATGAAAGACGCGCGTGCGGTTGCAGAAATCGAAATTACACAGAGACACAGACAGACGAGGGAGTAAGGACAAAGGGTGCGGAGTGCTCAGACAATAGCATCCTCAAGTGGGTCGCGCATGCATGAATGCGAAATTCATCGTCAACTTGCATAGCGCGGAGAGAAGAGAAAAAAAACTTCACGCGCATGAAGATGTGAAGAATGTACTAAAGTTCCATTCTCCCGGATTGCGGAGTATTCCTTCATAAAGGATGCACGATGCACGAAGGACGTCGACAATGAGGACAGCTCAGAAATGCACGGATAGGTAAACCTCATATTTAGATGATTTTCTGTGTTTGAGACACGGCGGAGACACTCGGAGATTTGCATTGGTCGAGTTGCTTCCGCCGCCGCCGCCGCCGCGCGCGAATTTCAACCTCCACGGAATGAAAGCCGGCCGTAACGCTTTTATAAATTATTCAAGGTGGTCGGGTATTGATCCGCGTGCGCGGCGTCCTTCGCTCATTCCAATATACTTACTCTCCGAAAGTACCATAACCTCTACTTATATTACGATGGTCGGACCATGTCAAGACCTGTTACACAAATGACATTGATTTAGACTCTTGTAAATTCGCGAGTTAGTGGATGCAAATTTAGTTATAAACTAAAAGGGTCTTCTGTAATATGTTACAATAGCTGTCCTAAAAAAATAACTTTACTGGCTCTGTGCGCCCGGATGGAGTTCTGGTTCATGTTTGGTCTTATCTATGTGCTCGTGGAATTCCTCGGATGAGCAACGCTGAAAGTACTTTACCCTTTTGCGCTTTTTGACCCCTTCCATACGCCTGCGTTTTTCCACCCTCCCACTATGTCGATGTCGTAACGTAAACAAAATTTTCGACGGCGCTTAAACTCACGAAATTCCATTCTGTCAGAGACTGGGACACAATCACCTACAAGGAGTGAAGGAGGCACAAAAGATTCTACACGAGCTGTAAGAATAACATACAAAGTGTATCAGAAAATTTATTTTTGCTTTAAAATGATTTTATGCGGTTTATATGTTTTCTAACACTCGGTAGACTTGGAAAACACGAAGAGTCTATGTAAACGTGTCCGATATTCATGGCCCTCTACCTAAAAAGAGCCGCGTGGCGCTGGTAAACACGTGCTATTCAAACCCTTCTCGCAAGTCATCGCGCCTTCATTACAACATATCAGCACCTATAGAAAAAAGTTGAGTGATCGCTAAAATTCCATTCAATTCTGTATCAGACTAAATTTGAGCGTGATCTTGAATACTTGAAGTTTGTAAACTTTGACCGCCTTTGACCTAGTAAACCTTGGACAATCGTATATTCTGCAATAGTAAAACCTTATTTAGGTTTTGTGTCTTCTTGGCCTGGAAAAAACCAGTCGTTTGAGTTTATCAATTAGTCTAATGGCCCTTTTTGGCTTGCTTTGCCAAGATTCGAAAGTAATAAAGCCCGGAAAGGCTTACTAGATTACCAGCCAGCAATATTGGATATATAAAGGGTGTCACCCGAAATAAACCTATGTTATTTGAGCCCAAAAGTAAGAAGTCCTCTAGATTTTCAAACAGATAGTGCGAGAGGGTTGCATCCCATTTACATCCGTGATATATATCAGCCACTATCAGAATGTACCATCGACATTCTGTATCTTAGACTTGCGTGCGACCCTCACTGTACACAGGACTTAGAAACTCATGCCATCGAGGCGAATTCAATTGGAAACTTTCTCGACGCATCCGCGTATCGTGCAGCAATTTCTATAACTGTGTAACTGCACATTGCGAATGTCGGTGGAGGGGTCGCGTGTATGATATTGGGATAAATTTGTTTGGATTTGAGTTTGCAAATGGAGTTCAAGACTTTAACTTTTGGTTTAACTTTTGGCTTTTGGTTGCAAATTTCCGAACAAACAAACATTTCTCTCCGGGAAAAAATTGTAACTTGAATTTTTCTCATTTTGAAATATTGATATTGATGCTAAAATTACAAATGCGTTGGATGTGTTGGAGGGTTCCGGGAGAAAGTTGATTTCAACACTTGAATCCTTTTGGGTATGGAGGACCTCACCCATATCACAATTTACAACAGCGTGTCATGGATGAGTCCTGGAGATTAATATCCGTCCGGCTAGTCCTTGATTTGCATCGCATTATAGTTGAATCCTTTGCTTTAATCCTGATATCTACCGACCCGGAAGTAGATTTTTATGAGGATGTGCGGAATATGCTGAATATAGTAAAATGCGACGCGTTCGCGCTTAAAAGAAGGATGAATAACCTGTCGCGCACGTTTGAATTTAATTTAATTTTCGTCCTGACGCTGCCAGCGGGTCGTTATTGCCATTGCCATTGCCGGTGCTGTTACCCGCTTCACCTGCTGTCCTTATTCTCATCGCCATCCCTTCATAGTCATCGTCATCTACAATGTAATTTTGCTTGTAGCTCGCGCCGGTGCGCGTTTTGCACGTTTTCGGGGCCGGTTTTGTTCCTTTGCATGTCCTGCTGCGTCCTGCACACGGCACACGCTTTGTCCTTGAGTCGGTGTTTGCGCAGCGGCACTGAAATAACGAAATAAAACCGAGCGCTTTTAAATCCCGCCAGCCGCCCGTCAGAGTGACGCGTAAATTCGTCCTTGTTTTTGCGCGCCAAATGTGAGTCCCATGTTTGTTTTCAGCGATTGTGAAGCGCGCAAAAGGAGAAAATCAACTCGCGAATTTCTTTTTGTGCAACATTTGTTTTAATTTCCAGCAAACATCACTAAAATATACATCAGCATCAAAATATAAAATTCACCATCCTTAAAGAGTTTGTAATCTAATCTGGTGAATTTATTAGCTAAATTACGATAACAACCAGAAAATCTTCGTGGTATCGTTATGCTTGAAAAAATATCAAATAACATTATTTTTACATTTTCTGTACGGCGCATTCGAATTTCTCGATTCGTTCAGATCTGAAACCCGAAAAAAATCCACTTGCACACTTTTAGACTTGTCTTCTTGTGCCCATTCCACGCACAAACCTCTTTGTAAGATACCTCTCATGGCTTGCGAGATTTTCATTCCGTTGGCCTAGCCCAGGCGAATGAAACGTGAGAAGGAAAAACGTTGTCGACGGCGGCGGTGGCGGCGTCCCCAAACGAAATTGGAAAAT
This sequence comes from Dalotia coriaria, assembly GCF_025399875.1. Lineage (NCBI taxonomy): Eukaryota > Metazoa > Arthropoda > Insecta > Coleoptera > Staphylinidae > Dalotia > Dalotia coriaria. The sequence goes on from NW_027045450.1 coordinate 6,359,346, forward strand.
CCGTGCAAACGCGCCGCGCACGCACCCCGGAAACTTTCGCAAACTTTCATCGCGTTATGAATTATTAATAATTCGCGGCGGCGGCGAGAGTGCGCACGTCCACGGTGTAAATCTCAGCGGTTTCGTCCTCGAACCCATCTCAATAGGGCACAAAACTAAGGTTAGGGTTGGCATTCTATCGAAGGATGATAGCGGGTGCCAGCAAAGGGGTGGCAAGTGGGATTTGATGAGAATATTTTCACCACCACAGCGGTAGTAAAAATACCTCAGACATCATTTAAGCGTATTCAAAGGATTTCTTTCCGCAGATATACAGTATGTCCAGAGATTTATTTGTCTTTTGAGTAAAATAATAATAATTCATCTGTTTGATATCAAGAGTAACAGAAAGACAAAAAAGTCATAAAATGATAAATATCATGATTTGGTTATAAACAACAGTGAATATTTTTCCGGCGCTAGATGTTGAGCTGTTCGCCAAAGCATAAACACACTGCAAACGGCGGTTGTTTGTATATCTGCTCACAGTGCTAGCCTTAAGAAATGGTGGCGGAGCGTATAACTTGATATTTATCACCGTCGTTGTAGTGCACCGCAGTCGAATGCAATGCTTTCCTGCGCACGCTTTAAAACCGAGAAGAACTAGTTTCCAGCGAATGGAAAACGCCAAGACTAAAAGACGCCATATTTTACCGCAGAAACTCTTGTGTTCTTCAAAACTAAAAGCATAGTGTCACACTTTAGTTACTTCTTGCATTTGGGTTTCTAATTCTAAGTACGAGTAAATAATAAAATATACGTGATTTTACATTAATTAATAAATTAATGTTAATGATGTGACGTTATAATTATTTTAATATTTATTCTACGTGTAATTAATTAAATATTTATGGGGATATTCATTGCGTGTGGAAAAATGATTTGCTTTTGAAAACGTGATGGTCCCGTGTTTGTTTAGTCTTCTTGTTTTCCGGTTTTCCTGTTTCGTTATACAACTGCAGCCGGAATTAGTTACAATTCGTGCAGCTTATTCTATGCGGCCATACAAATCGGCGTCGTTAGTGCCTGCACCGCTAACTACGCACCATCGATATTTGATGGCCAGTTTAAAGCGGCGGGCGGGTGGCACGGGGGCGGTTCGGCAAACATTACTACCACCGCAATTCTCGATTCAATTCGATATTCGAGGATTCTACCGGTGGACAATTTCCATTCGATTTGGATTTCACATAACATAAACTCAGTGAAAACGAATTTTAAATAAAATTATACAGTGTGTTGATAGTTTTTGTTCTGTTTTATTGATTAGAATTTTTTGTTTTAAAATCGATTGAATAGTTTTTGTGTAATCTTGATTTAAAGTTTTTAAAGCGCCACCTATGTAAAACTGGCAACACTGTTTTGTTGTGTGTCATATTCATGGGCGGAGCTTATGAAACTTAAAACGATGATTACAGGACAACCCATTAACCTAGAGAGCTAAAATAAATGGCAAACCAAAATTGCAAACATTAGTTATAATTAGTATTTAATTACGCCCATCTTACATTATACACACTCGTATTATTTTATTATTAAAACGTCTTCAAAATTCCATCCCCTTTTCTTTTCTTTCATTCCACGTTAATTTTAATATAAAACCTCCGCGCGCACGCCGGTGCTACCCGAGGTTTGCATTTCAGTATTCTAATTTAATTGCAATTTTCTTGCCGGCTCGCTTTAACGTCCCGCGCCCTCCGGCCACTTCAGGTCGAGCATCAATTTCGTAAGGGATGCTTGTTGCGTCCTTCTCGTTCATGTACCGGCCCCCTCATCATGTTGGGCTGCCCCCTGCCCTCTTCACCAATGCAATTATGCGCGAAACTTTCTTAATTTCTATTTGCCTGCAAAATTACGCATATCGAAAATAGCGACTGGAACAAACATGTGCTATGTATGCATTGTGTGTTGCCTATGTTTGCGAAACATGGCAGCCAGGTGCGCGCGCGAAATAATTGCCGCCGGATTAATTCACAATTTGCGAGCGCAATTTGTGAGAGAAACATGTCGGGCATCGAGTTTTGCATTTTGCATTTTGGGAATAGTACAAAATGAACACAACAACAGCCCAAACTGTTGTTAACATTTTGTTGTTTGCTGTTACAATAATCATTGAATTTTGTTGAATTTATAGTTATCAGCAATTAAATTGAATATTTTTTGTTTTATATATTTACATATAATTTTTAGTAAAATTGTTATTTTGTGTTGTTTCAGTTGCCTGCTCAACAGTTACGGTGACAAAATGTCAGGCGGCGCTGCGTACGCTGCAAGCGTTCCCGTTCTTCAAGCCGACGTGCCTCTGTCGGGAGCCGCACGTCGATCCCGAATGCAATTCGTTTCGGGATTTCCTCTTCGATCATCCCTGTGTGTTTGTGCTCAAAAAAGGTTAGTAGCAATCATTTTTACTATCCCACCACGCCATCTACACTCAAATAGTTGTGGTAAATGTTTTATAAAACAGCTACAATTAAATTGGTTGAATGTAATAAATCAACGCTGTTGCACTTTGTCTTATTGTGTCCGACTTCTTGTAAGTGTATGTGTGTCTGAGAACGATGCAAATGCTTTGTCAAATGACCGTTCCTCTCTCTGGCGGTGATAAATTGAACGGGATTGAGACCTCTCTCCGGACTCGATTCGCGAACTCGACTCGACTCCCGGTCTCATCCCGACTGATGCGCACTTTTCAGGCAAGACGAGTTCCTATTATGCCCGGCGGCCATCAGCGTCCGGCGTCCACTATTAGCCGCTCTGATTAATCGCCATTGCCCGATGGGGAATGAGAAACGAGGAAAAATCTCAGCAACAGACTCGCCGACTGAAATTTTTCCGACTTTTTTCTCTCGCAGGCGGAAAAAAAATCCTTTGAAGTGTAAAAATCCTAAAAAGATTATTATTTTCAGAAAAAGATCCTTATCCTGTGGACGCATTGCCCACGTGCAATCACGCACTGTCCGTCTGCCAGCAGGAGAAAAAATGTATCAAACTGTACGACGATTTCAAGTTGAATTGCAAGGTGCGAGATAACAAATGCCGAATGGAGGACAGGTAAGTGAACATAACCAATTTTAAGCACAAACCCTTTTAATCTATGAATATTTATATTGTGTCCGACAGAGGTCTCTGTCATGATTCGTGGGCGAATCTGCGACGCTCGCCGATGTTCGGCTGCATTTGCCCGAACAATCACATGAAAAAGCGTTGCGATCGCATCTTCAGCATGGTCAACCACAATCCGTGCGTTGGTAAGTACTCTCGTCTGCATCTACCCCCGCGGGCTCTACCACCCATTTCCCTATTCCATATTCCTCCATCAGACTGTGTTACGAAATTTCTTTCAGTACTACTCTAAAATTACTCTCGAATTAAACCGGATTGATCGGAAGTTAACTATTCTCTATCTACTAGTGAGCAATTAGTGCAGGTTTCACATGAATGCCATTATCACAATTAATCACTCACCATTTCGAACTAATCATTCAACATACTACATCACCTGTTATGTCATTAACCGCTAATGCTATACTGCTATATTGCACCAGATTTTAGATTTTTGCATTTTGCTCATTTTACATTTTGGCATTTTGAATGGACGTTGGTTGAGGTTATGTCCGTCACGGACGTAAACGTGTGTGCCGTGCGGTCAGTTAGGCAATTATCTACGCTCGAATCGACACGCACGAAAATTGCATTACCAGATTACTTTTTTTGGTGCAAATCTGAATTGAATCTAAACTATATATTCTGTGTATATGTTTATATTATTTTTTGTTTTCTGATGAACACACTGTATTGCACTATTATTGCACTTGGTTTGTCTTTGCACTCTCTGTTTCAGACCTCCTTCCGCTCACATCCGGCATGCTAGATGCACAAAATCACGACCGCGAGTTTTTCGAAAACTTCTGGTCCCCACCGACGAATCTCTACCCGTATTTTCTTTTTCACGATCCACAAAAGTCAAAAATTGCAGACGTCGATTCAGATTCAGATTCCGTCGCCGATTTCGAATCGGAGAAGGAATCTGAGTCCGAATCGGATGAGTTTTTCAATCCTAACCTCACTTTTGAGCACGAGCACGATCACCAGCACCAGAACGCACCCTTCAGCACTGTAAGCACCGGCTTGGGCAACGACACCGCTGGCAACGTGAACAACCCACGTCACGGTAATGATTATTTTTATTTTTACTACACCTCCATACAATCATAACCACACTCTGGCACTATTTTATATATGAATTTATATATTACTAGATTGTATTGTTTTTCTGTTTTGTTGTTCGTTGTAAATGTTTTGTGTGCGTGTTTTCATCCCCCGCCGTCGCGTAAGGTGTGTTTGCGGGTCGGAGGAAGAAGTTCGGTGGAAATGCCGGCGTCCGTCGTTCATCCGCTTGTTTTGCAGTGAAGGCTGGGGTGGTGGCCGAGGAGGGCGGTTCGGTGGCGGACCTGGGGCCGCTCGGCGACGGCGACGCGGTCGAGAATCCGCTCGTCGACGCGGCGAATGGCCGTGAGGCGCACGCCGATCACGATCGCGTCAGCGTCAGCGTGCTCAAGCACCGCGCGAGGCCCCACCACGTCGACAACCCACACACCCACAACACCAACAACAACGTCGAAGAGGACGATCTGGACCTGATCATGCCGCCCGCCCAGCATCAGAAACATCAAAGTACGTATTTGGTCTAAAAGTCAACGACAAAACGGGCAAAAATCAAAAAATAATTACCATAAACCAAAAAAACCCTTCAAAATTTCTCAACATGTGACCGTAAGTACACTCATAACCTCACTTGTCAACTATATAGATATTCAAAACATGTAAACTTATTTCGTGGTACGTTGTCACGTATCACACACGCGTTTTGACAGATTTATCTCGTTCCAACCCCGAGATTAGCTTATCACGAAGAGTGACGGCCGACTGCCCGACGCTATTCAATTGTTTATCTGGACACACGTGCGGTCGGCCATGTTTCCGAACGTGATTCCGCCGAAACATTTGCACCACATTGTAAACACCCGACAGAATAAACGTCGCCATTTTGTTTCTCATCATCTCCGTAGCCGTACATTTTACCTTTTGTAGTTTACCACTGTAAGCTGATCATGACGATATTACGTAAACCAGTTTTTAGTGCACTGTGCAGTATACTTACTAAGGTTGAGGTTATGCAGCCCCTGGCACCACCGTAGAATGCCCGCCGCCATGCCGCATGCCGACCACGTGGCCGAGAGTATACATTTTTTGGCAGTTTGACAGAAAATTGACAGCACGCAAATCGTATCATCCTCATAATCTATTTATCTCTTTCTATTTATACAAAAATATTTAAATATTGTGTGTGTGTGTTTTGTTCTCAATCAAGATGGCGCACGCAATACCAACGTTACTTTGTACATGTGTGTATTTACCAATTCCGACCGGATGTAACCAACCATTTTTGTTTGTGTATTTCTCTTGTGTATCTCTTGGTGGGGCAGTGTGCGTCACATGCCACGTGGTTTGACGTTGACGGTTTTCAGGCTCCACGGATCCGGCGAGTCGCAGTGCGAACGGCAATCACAGCACTTCCGATGGCGGCACCACCGCTGTGGCGGAGCAGTCAAAAGTGGTATTTCAAAGTACATGCCACGTGGCGATGGAGAGCTGCCAGCAGAACTACAACTGCCGCATGATGCTGGCGCCCATTTTGCACCACTGTGATATGTCACGGTGTAATCGTAATTCGTGCATGGAGGCGCTGCAAGCGTTCTACCGGAAACCGAGTTTTCCGTGGAACATTGAGATTGCGTTCTGTTTGTGTAAGAAAACAGATAATAAGCATGATACGTGCATGGTGGCGCAAGAAAAGTTACATCCGGTTTGTGCGCAGCGCATAGAGGGCGCTCCACAGCCGACATGTTTGAGTTTGGCGGAAACATGCAGGGAAAGCAAAGAATGCAGGTTAGTAAATTATAATTAATAATTTAAAACAATGTAAAACAATGGTTTTATAGAGCGCGTTTGGAACACTACGAGCAATCATGTGCTGTGGACAGTGTGACCAAAAAATGCGCAGGGTCACCTTCAGATTGTCGCATGGCAATGTTAGGTATACTTGGGACTGACCTCAGGACCACTTGTGCATGCAAGGGTACTGACATGACCCAACTTTACGAATGCCTAGGATGGCAGAGACTCCTCTGGGTCAATCCTTGTGTTGGTATGTCAAACAAATAACCTTACTTTACAGTTTTAAAATCATAATATTCTACAGTTGAGTCCCAAAAAGACTTCCACCTAAAGAAAGCAGCAAGCCTCGCACAGTTAAGTACAACCTCAACCACTCCACGAACCACCCCCCGGTTGAGAACCACCCAACGTGCTGTAATCATTCCTACGACAACTCCGGCGCGTGCGAGTTATACTCTTCCACAGCAAATTACAATGGTAGCACCGCCTGCAACTCGTCCTACGACTACCACAACGACAACCACTACAACAAAACCCACAACTACTCCAACTACTACGACGGAGTTTATCCCTCCGACTACGACGACAAAAGCTACGACGACCACGACAACAACCACTACGACCACGACGACTACGACCACGACTACCACAATGGCGACGACTACGCTTCCTCCGAGTAAGTACTCTCGGCGTATGATGGATGAGGAAATTGCTCATCAAATATTGATTGTCATTTAAATTCTCGTTACAGAGTATTGCGTTGTCCAGCGACCGCAGTTTCCTGATCAATATATTCGCGAGGGTAGTCTTCGGCGGGTGAGTTTCGAGAAGAAATTTGAGTTTTATTGTCGCATATTTCCAAATTTCCAAGAATTTCCAACCCTTCAAACACTATATTAACATTAATCAGATTATATCAACGTTGCGTGCTGTCCCACTCAGGAATGGCGACTTGCGTGTGCGTTGGCACTCGTAAAACGCTGAATTAAATTTCCAGAGCACGCGCGCTCAAGCTTCATATTTATACACTTGATATTTTCATTTAGAGAGGAAAAAACTAACATCGGACGGAATGCGGCAATAAAATAAATCATACAATATCCAACATAACCTTCAAATGACACAATGACATAATAATACATAACCTTAATCGATGACTTTTGTGTGTTTCTGGTTAGATTTACCACGAAGATGAATTCGAGTGCTCCGATGTGTGCGAATGCGAAGTCGGGGAGAAGCTAGCGTGCAAAACAATTTGCATCGATAGAATGCCATGCAAGACAGAGTTTGCATTCTACAATCATGCCGCTCCGGCATATCAAGCGTACCGCGGGCGTTGTCTGTGTTACTCGGGGCGCTTCATCTGCATGAAACCAGCGCCGAATGAGTACTCCTTACCACAGGGTGTGTTCCTATTTTTGGGTTACTCCGAAGTGGACGAGCGGGAACTCAATAAAAATCATACGAAGATTGTTATTCAGGATGTCGTCCATGCGCTGCAAGAGTTCATATTGAACGAGGCTACGAATGGGGTGAGTGGTGATTGTATTTTTGCAAATGCTCTATCATTGATTAGGGGTTGAATTGCCGGCCGTTAGATTAATTCAAATTAATTGATGGCCGGAACGAGTTTTGCGTGTGACCGAAATTAATTCAATTGAATCAACCCTTTGGTGCAAATCTTGCCGGCATAAATTCGCGCGCGCGACCGAATGTTTCCGATCGAAAAGCACACGCAGGAGGAACAATATCGAATTCGATTGTATAATTGTATAATCCGTATTAATCGCACCCCACCACAAATGGGGTGTAATTGAAACCTCGGCGATTCCGACACCCTCTCTCGCGCCAAGTTTGTGTCCCTCTCTGTGTGTGTTCGCACCGCGCGGTGATTACGCTCCATCGTTGAAGAATCAGTGGTGCGGCATTAATTAGCCGGATTTCGGGGGAGTGGTGAACTTAAGTGATTAGGACTGGTTGGCTTGTGTTTCTAACCTGAAAAAATGATTTCTACAATCTGCTCGGCCTAAATTACAGCAGATGATACCTCGAGATGAATTTTTAAATGAGTACAAAGAAAACGGAAGGATAATTGTAAAAGGGGTTGGAAACCGGAAACACGGAAAACGCACTAAATGAATGCGGTTCGCTCTTAAATTAAAAATTAAAGGCCGGCCTATTAAACTTGAGTCTTTCATTAATTAATGTGAGAGAGGAAATTTTCATTCTCCCCTCTTGCCGTAGGTACGAGTATGCGGAAGGCAATGTTCTTAAATCAAATTTTAATGCATAGTGAGATAATAACAAACTGATAAGGGAATAATATATGCATAAAATATGCATGCAACTTTTTACAGCTTTTACGTTTGCGCCGCGCGCTGCTTTCACTTGTTTTACGTCTTGCTCATGTTCGCATTTCCGGAGATAACGCTAAATGAGAAAAAGAACGCCGAGAAATCATAACAAAAGCGTTTCCGACGCGCGGTGCGTGGAATGGGGAGGGCGGAAAAGCGTTTTTCCCATTCGCGTCGGATGTAAATTTGCGCGCGTTTCCACAATTCTCGACGATATTGTACGACATTCCAGGACATTTGCTCGCTCGAAAACGTCGCTCCGGGATATATAATGATACGGCGAGCGTAGCCAACCTACCCTGATTTGATATCCGGATATCACACAAAACGCCCCCCATACACAGATACAAGCCGCAAAAAAATGTACCGCAGCAGAAAGTCGGAATAACTTAGTTTTTCCGGTGCTGGGCAGAGACGAACAAAACAGATTGTAACAAATTGTAGATTTAAGGGTTTTAGGGGATGGTATGTAAGGTTATCTTCTGATTACAGACGCTGTGCTCATTGGAATTGTTTAACACCACGAGGGAGAATGTGATTATAGCCGGAAAACTTGCGCCGGAAATAGACTACACTATGTTGTCACCAATGGAGAGTCTTTCCAAAGAGAAGGTTAGCATAACCTCAATTTCAAACCTCTAAAGGTAAAGTATGTGTTTTTGTTTTTTCGATTTATAGGAAGAATGCGCTGAATTATTGGAAATAATCAGCGAGCGAATCAATGGACGGCATCCGGACTTTGCATCGCATCTGCTCCTCTCCGTGTTCAAAATGGCGGAGGTGGAGATCGTGCAGATTGAAGCAAGTTCGACGAATGCCCGAGTGTGCCCGGCACACATCGCCGTCTACATGGCGATAGCTGCACTACTCGCCGCGCAAGTGCCGCATTCGTGACAATAGTGCAATTAACTCAATTAACGGACAGACTAGGTTAGAGGACAGTTGCGCCATCTGGTGAGTGAGAGCGCTGCGCGCACTCTCCAACTTTTGTCAACAAGAAGCAATTTAATGACTTGAAAGCAACCAACAAACAAACAAACAAAAGCAACATGATACATATCAGTCACGTCAGCCACTTTTTAGACGACTCTTATATTGAAACTTATAAAAACTTATTATACATGAAGATTTTAAGGGCAACACAAGTATTTGTTTGTTGTGCATAGTGACAAGTGGAGTTTTAGTTCACTAGTTGATTGTTACCGGTTTAGATAAAGACGATAGACATAACCTAGTTGTAAGGCTAACACGTAGACATAGAGGAGGTTTAGGTTAGCGCAGATAACGAAAATAAACAAAATAACAAAAAAAGTCCACGAAATGTCCAAGAAATCGCGTGTTATTTTCTAAGCGTTAGTCATAATTGTTAGCAGAATGTGTTGGAAGAGAAGAAGATGAAGAGGGATATTTTTAATGCTGTAAATAATTGGGAGTGATGTGATTATTATTGATCACAGAGGACAACCTACTACATATCAGTGTTGACTGTTTTAAAACAATGACTTAAGTTAGGTTAACCTAGTTTACAATAAGCAGGTTAGTTTAAGGTTAAGTTAGGTTATGTACATACAACAACCTCACGTTTATTTGATGCTTTGCACATTTTGAAACACTAAACACACGAAATACATCAATTTTAGATATTGCTAAGTTTAGATTAAAAAAGAAAAACAAAAATAATGAAATTATAAAGTGCTCAGCTTTCGTAACTTGTAAGTCTATAAAGTCTAAAACTTATTATAAACCTAACCACTGAGGTTATGTCTGACTGGTATGAATGGTTAACAAAATTGTTTTTCGTGTGTAGTTTTTGACCGTTATTAGATGCTAGTCGCGTGAATGTGTCGTACAATCTGAATAAGTCTTCCCACGTAACAAATTAACCATATCAGAATGTTTCTTACCGTAAAATTAGCGAATTTTCGGCGGTTGCCGACCATTTTTTATGACGAGTGAGTAATGGTTTGATTTTGATCATTAGAAACAAAAACGACACTTTAAGAGTTTAACATACCGACAGGAGCTCATAAAACGAGTGTTTTATTGCGTGAGCCGGTGAGATAATAAAAAGTCTCGGCGCGGTGTTGAGCCTAAGACGATAATCCAAAGTTGAGAGGGTGAAAGTTGAAAGGTCTGCATGAACAGATTGTTTTACGTCACGCTTGACTCAACATTTCGACCAGTTTACGACGCGTGATAAAATCGACGTGATTTTTTTTATTTTCAAAAATCGACCGGAAATGAATTTTACGGTTATGAATGTAGGTTATGTTAATTTAAAGTTTTGTTTTCGCTTTCCGTAGGTCATAAAAAAAGAACGCAGAGAGAAAAACGCGAATGCTAATGCGAAGGGTTAAGTGACTTCTGGTTCGATGCTTGGTGCAGATATAAAATCTGTAGGAACTTTCGGAAGGTAGTTTTAAAAGAGACATGAATCACGACGACAGATAGGATACTTTTTGTTAAACCACCCTAAGACCAGCCCTAAGAAACGTTTGGGTTTTAGAGCCGTAGGCTAAAAAAGAGCGAAGAATAGGATGAAAAAGGATGTACGAAGGGGAACAAATGCCTGATGGCCCAAATAACCATTAAGCAAACTACTTTTGTCAGGCCTAAAGGCAAAGACAGCGTTTTTTATCTCGCCAACCTCAAACACAAGAAGCGCCTCGGACAAAAAACAATTGAAAGTCAATATAAATAGAACAATGACGAATCATGTTTTGAATATAAAAAGAGCGCTTTTTGTGTTCGGTAATCTCTTAGTCCCACTTAGCTTCCACGCGTTTCCGGCTCAATCAAGAAAGTTGCAGTCAATGCCAACATGGCTACTCAGTATATTACGAACGTAGGAAGAATTACGCGAAGCAATTTAAGCGAACGCTCCGAAAAGTCAAGTTAGTTTCCCCTTTTCCGTGCGCACATCTAACGCGAACGTTTTTCTCGGCGATTTTTCGTTCGTCTGTTGCGCGCCGCACGTTTTCGTGGTTAATTCTTCGCGGCGCGAAATTGGACGAAGATGAATGTCTGACGTCAGCAAACAAACGACGATCGCGCTGCACGCGCAACAAGATGGATACCACACGCGCGCGCAAATAAAGATTACAAAGATTACGCCGAGATAACCGAGATTACCGCGCTTAAGAAAATTGCGAATCTTTTTAGTTAATCAAATATCAGGCGATTACTCACTCGAACGACAGATTAAACTGAAACACCTACGACGAAAAAAAGTGCATATCATGTAACGAGCGCCATTTTAATATTACAGTGTTGTTTGTTTTTTCCTCGAACGTTTTGGGTTTTTATTAGGACGTGGCAAACTTTAAGCGGTTGCGTTTTATAGTGTAAATTTCGATTTGAAAACTTAACACGAAATGAAGAAACAGACGCTTTTTAGATAAATAACGAATAACATGGCGAGTTTCTCGTCGTGTTGAAAAACGTAGATAACTTCCCACACGGCTGCCTCTGAACACCGCACAACATACTGTAAAACACGCGAAACTTGCAGAAGAAGAAAAATACTGAACTTTCAATGGCACAACAAGTTTACATTCACTGTATGTAACACACATTGCACACAAAGCTATCAGCTATTACGGTTTATTATAGGCCACCCAAATGACAGCGTAGGTAACATTTTGTTTATGAAACAATTTCGAAACAAATTCGACTGAACTGAAGTAAATAAACATATCGTTCATTGTTATTACATTAATACATAAAGTATAAATATTATATATAAATAAATATAATATATAAATAACACAAGAATTTAGTTTCTAAGTAAATAAGTAATACAATTAACACAACCTGATCTTGAATTGAGGTTATGTATGTTGTATAGGTTATGTATAGTCAATATAATGTAAAATGTATAGCTGATTACTGCAAGAATAAGAACTGTAACATAACGTACGACGCACCTAATGATAAACAAAAGACATTCAATGAAGCAATGTCCAGCTGTCAAACTTTTTGACGGTTGACAGATTGTATCCGATGCTATGCCAGAATATAAACATACGCAATTATAAGCGATAAAGACATTTAAGTAGCACAAACTCTTTCTAACCTAAACATCTAACACACTTCTCTAACAAAAATAATAATAAAAAACAACTAACAAACCAAAACAAAGATTAAATGATTAAACTAACTTAACAGCAGTGGAATGTGGCGTGTCATTAAATGGCGTATGAATTGAGGGAACTCTAGCCCGTAGTTTTTTATAGGACGAACCTTGTTATTGATTTGTTGGTTGAATGATATATGAGAAATTTTAAGATTTGTAAAATTTGGAGCGATTGCGAGATGAAGTGTAAGAACTGACAACAAATCATAGATTATTTTTTATTGATTTATTCGAACTCGTAATTAATGTCACCAACCACATTGTATATTCTTAGTTTGCTGATCAAATATAGCTGTGTGTTATTGACTTAAAGTACGTACTAAAGTACTCTACTCCGATTGCATAGACACGTTTTGGTTGGGTTTTCTGCTAATGTATTTAATTACGATGACTATTAACTGCTACACCTAATGATATTGATACTGAAGGAATAGACAACGGATGAATGTGCAATAATTGGGGTAAATGATGAAAATGATGATATAAACTGTTAAGAATGTTGAGGATAACATACTCATTGAATAAAAAATCATGAACTAATGAAAATTATGAAATATGAAATATGAGAAAATTATAAATAAATAAATTGTTATAAATCTGAAGAAACGCGAGGCCTTGTTTTTTGATAAGCGACGTGCTGTGAGCGCAGCACAAGGTTGCGCAGTGGTGTTATGAGTTATGTGCAATGCGCATGAACCTACTGCTCAGTTTGTTGTTGACCGCTGTGGTGTAAACACGTACACGTTTCTCGCGAATTGTGATGTTTTATCGGTAACTCAAAATGTGTTTGGTAATAAATCGGTGGAATATAGTGACAATAGACATGTTTGATGTCTTGCAGACAATTTATCGCAAGTGGAGTGTTCGTAATACTCATAATGAACATGGTTTCGCGTGTTTGCAAAAGTGGGTTCAGGTTTCACTGATTTGTCCATGCAGCATAGAGATTACAGAACGCTGAACTTATAGGCAGGTCGGGAATGAATTATAGGCCTGGCGGGACTGGAAGAGGCGCCACTCTTGCATCATATTGTAAGTATTCCTTTCCTTTATGATATTCATGACTTAGTTATGAGATTTTCATACGGGGAAGCCATTAAAATGGCATTTTTGTGTTTCGAGGCACTTATTTTTGTTTTTTTAGAGCTCTTGAAATTAAATAAGACCTTGCAGGGGAGCTATCTTTGCATTAACTTATGAGTATTGCAATTCTTTATTATATTAATGAGTTACTTTTGAAATTTTTGCATACGGGAGCCATAAAATGACATTTTTGTGTTTCGAGGCACTAATTTTTATTTGTTTTAGGGCTCCAGAAATTGAATGGGACATCGTAGGGAAGCCATTCTTGCATCAAATTGTGAGTATTACAATTCTTTATTATATTATTGACTTAGTTTTGAGATTTTTGCATGCGGGCACCAAAAAAATTACATTTTTGTGTTTTGAGGCCCTGATTATTGTTTGTTTTAGGGCCTTAGAAATTGAATGGGACCTTGTAGGGGCACCATTTTTGCATCAAATTGTGAATATTGGAATTCTTTATTATATTAATCACTTAGATTTGAGATTTTTGCACACGGGAGCCAAAAAAATTGCACTTTTGTGATTTGAGGCACTGATTTTTGTTGTTTTTGGGCTCTAGGTATGGAATGGAAGCTTGCAGAGGAGCCATTCTTGCTTCAAATTGTGAGTAATGCAATTATTTATTATAATAATGACGTAGTTTTGCGATTTTTGCTCGCGGAAGCACAAAAAATGATAATTTTATGTTTCGAGGCTCTAATTTTGCATGTTTTGGGGCTCTAGAAATTGAATGGAAACCCACAGGACAGCCATTCTTGCATTAAATTGTAAGTATTACAATTATTAATTATATTAATCACTTAGTTTTACCGATTTTGCTCGGGGAAGCCCAAAAAAGTCATTTTTGGTGTTTTGAAGCACTCATATTTGTTTGTTTTAGGGCTCTAGAAATTGAACAAGACCTTACAGGAGAGTCATTCTTACATCAAACTGTAAGTATTTTAATTCTTTATTATATTCATAACTTAGTTTTGTAATTTTCGCATGCGGAAGCCATAAAAATTGAATTTTTGTGTTTTGAGGCACTGATTTTGGTTTGTTTTGAGGCTGTAGAAATTAAAAGGGACCTCATAGGGGTGCCATTTATATTTTAAAGCTTTAATATTGCAATTTTTCATTGTATTAATGACTTAGTTTTGTGCTTTACATGCACCGAAAGTATAAATGAGGTATTTTTCTAATTTAAGTAATTAAATTTGATAGGGTTTGAGCGTGCATGTGATAAGTAACAGCGACACATCAAAATGAGGCAATTAAAATCTTTTCCACTCTAATTCCAATTTTGTTTAATTTTTAAATAAAATGATATTTGAATTTAAATGTTAATAGCTGTATTATAGCTTCCTGTAACTTAAATAGCGATAGTCAGTGCACCCGAAACTAGAGGGCGCTAGTGTACGCAACTTTTGCTATTCATGTTAATTGGTTTGAACTTCCACACCTAGATGGCGCTCGTGTCGCCGTAATTTGCTGTTGCTATCAATTCGTTCACCTGTTTAGTCTGGTTTGCGCCGCGGAGCAGTTCGCGTGTTTACTTCAACTCCTCGACGGTTAAATTTATTTCATTGTTTTTATGTGTTTTGAGAACTTTCATTTAACGCATGCATAAGCGAAAATGGTATATTCATCTGAGTTCCTACGGCAACCGGCACCTGGATATTTTCTTCCAACGTTTTCTTTGCTGTGAACACGATGCGCTGCGATGTCTGGTACACGCGTTTTTAATCATTTGTTTTGCTTCATCCGATCTTCCGCATGGCATGGCATTTTTCATCGCGAAACCACCAATTGCCATTTTAATTCCTGAGGGCGCATCAGTCGTGGAAATAACTAATTCAGAAGTTTGCTAAGTGAAATGTAATAGAACTAGTATTAGCATGAACTGGATTTTAACCAACAACTTTAAACATTTGCGTTCAGGTTAGTATTTGTGTCATTTGATTTTTTTGGTCAGTAGAACACCTTTTAATATTATGTCATATTGAACTTTTTATAATTTTACAGTTACATTTTTTTATTCTAATAAATGAGTTCCAACCGGAAAACAAAATTTGAGTGTATGTTATTGCTTTTATTTATCCCTCGTGTTTATTCTGTCGTTTTCAGATGTACTTTTAAGTCACGTTTGATTTCATGTGGTTACAAGCACAGGTGGGTTTGAAGCATGTATTTTTAAAATGATATAGATATATAGAAGAAACAAATTCGATAAGTAATAAACACTCGGTGGTCGAGTGGTACATGCATATGTTAGCATGCTCGAGGTCCTCGGATCGAATCCCAGGTCGGGCATTTTTCTAAAAAATAGAAATAAATCCGAGTAATGTTGGTTGCATATGTAAATCATAAATGTAAATACGAAGTTCAAGTATGAAATTAAGAAGAAGTGTAAGTCAGGAGCGAAGAGAATGGGGAGCAATAAGAAATAACATAGAAGCAGCAGGAACAGAGAAGAAGAAGAAAGGAGGACGAGTAGAGAGAGCAGGGAAGGAGCCACTCCGAACAGGGGTGGCCGGATTTTAAATTTTTGGCACGTGTCGTTATAAGACAGTCTACGGCCCACTGCTTTGATGCGTCCATTGCTCCCGGCCCATCCTACAGCTACGATGTCTCTGCGCTTCATCCCCGGAATTATCAGGCATATCAACAATTTTTATGGTGGGGGATCACCCGCAGAGAGAGGGAACTCCTTATAAGGACATCCTTTTAAGGACTTGTAAAAATATTTCTAATTTTTAAGTCGCCTCAAGAGAGGGGACACTTAAAAATATTCTTACAAGTTCCGACCTGTACCTGAAATGAAAGAAGGAGTACACAAATCATACAGGTTACCTTAACAATTTTTATAGAGGGGATCATCCCCTGAGAGAGGGAACTCTTCCTGCAATGATAGAAGATGTACATACAAATCAAAGAAGACAATATATCTTACAATTTCTTTATTAACAATAGAATACAAGTCAACAGAGTACATGTCACCATATTGAAATAGGACACTTAGAAATATTCTAACAAATTCTGACCTGTACCTGAAATGATAGAAGGGGTACACGCATATCATAAGAGGCACAGTCACTTTTAACATTTCTTTATTGAAACATGTATACAATGAAAACCTGGAATATATAATACTAAACAATATATACGCCGCCATTTTGAATCTAGTTATACGAGCAGTATAGCCCCAAATATGCAGACAAGTACCAAGAATAAAACAATAACAATGAAAAACATAATACTAACAAATTTTGTGTTCCAAAAACAATAAAATAACTTTTTTGCAGAAAATGAAAGTTGAAAATGGGGAAATATATATCTACAACCACAGTCAAAGTAAAATCAAAGGAAATGAATATACAGGGTAATACAAAAAGAAAACTACAATATTTTAAAAGAAAATCCTAAGTTTAAATGGGAAGATGTTTATCTCTCTCACCTTTGACAAACCCACTACGGGAAATTATAATACAAGGTGATGCAAAAAGAAAACTACAATATTTTAAAAGAAAATTCTAAGGTTAAGTAGGATAACATATATCTTTCCCATTTTGACAAATTCACCACGGGAAATTAGTATACAGGGTGTTACAAAAAGAAAACCCTCAGTTTTAAAAGTAAAACGCCCAAATATAAATTTTATTATATTAAATGATAAGGAAAATATAACTACTGGGTGATACACAAAGATAAATTAAGATTTAAGTAGGAAAGCGGATGGAAACAATTAACAAGGCGACAATAACAAGATAATATAAGAAGAAAACTATAGGAATTTAAATAAAATCAAAATGTTTGCAACGGAAATCAAAGAAAAGTAAAAGAGGAACAAAACATAACAATAGAACATTTTAATCGTATAAAACAAGTGGCGACCAGCCCGGACAGCCGCCAGAAGATAAAGAACGTAGCGGACGGCAATTTTAATCTCTTTAATTTGTGCGATAAACGAAATGAAACAATGTATTGAATTCGTAATGCAAATCAACGATAGGAGTAAAGTAAAAACAAGTAAAGTCAATAACTGATTTGATTTGCATATGCCTGATGAAATGCGAAAACATACCTTGATGCAAAATAAATTTTTGCGTTTTGTCATATCCAGGACCTTAATTATTCACATTATAGGAATGATGAAATACGCGTATAAAACAAAATAGTATCCGACGGCCGACGGAACATCACTCACGCTTTACCTCTACGTATGTACAATCAGCGTATAACGAACGCTGCACATCACTCCCGCACAATCGCGAAAAAGCATAGAAATATTACGTAACAATACGAGGATAAATTAAGGAACTCAAGAATAATGAAGAAAATGTGCGTGCACAACTCCTGACGACAAAAATGGGACTAACGTGGTAAACAAGGTACAACGTGGTACACAAAAATTGCACGAGATAAGACTTGTTTGTTTGTAAACAGTGGTACTTTTAATTTCGATTAAATTCTGAATCGGAAGCAAGTAACACAATTTAAATATTAAATATTAAAGCCCTATTGGCATGTATTAACAATTTTTTTTAATTAAAATTGCAAATAAAGTTTAACGATCAATGTAAATTCCATAACGCGAATTATATTGATAGTTGTGTGTATACGCACTTGTACTCGTTGCGCTAGGAATTGTAGTTTTTTTATTATAACACGCGAACGCGGCCTTACTCTAAGTTCGGAATAATATTGTTAGATGCGGAATTTAATTCTGTATCTGCCTGTATCAAAATATATTGCAGGAAAATTCCGTAACGCAAGTTATATTGATAGTTGTCTGTATACGCACTTGTACTCGTCGCGCCAGGAATTGTAGTTTTTTTATTATAACACCCGAACGCGGTCTTACTCTAAGTTCGGAATAATATTGTTAGATGCGGAATTTAATTCTGTATCTCCCTGTATCAAACTTTATTGCAAGAAATTTTTTATAAATATAAAAATATTTATTGATTAAATAATTATACGCAACTCGTGATTTTTTTTTATAAATATAAAATATTTATTGATTTACAGTGTTTTTTGGATTTTTTGAGTTTGACATGTTTCGCCCAGAGGGCATCTTCATAAACTGACTTTAGTAGGTTTGTTAGGGGTGTTTTGTGTGTCAAGTGTTTGTGTTATTGTGTGTTATCGTGCTTGTGGGAATGTGTAGTTTGTTAAGTGGTTTAAAAATTGTGTCGTGTATTGAGTGTGTCTGTTCGTTTAGTAATTGGTGTTTGATTTTGTGTTTGTATATCTGTATGTGTTCTTTAATGTTTAAAAATTTATCTGTGGATGATTTTAATATTGTAAGTGTATTGTCTATTGTGTTGTGTTGGTGATTGTGTTGTAAGATGTGTTTTGCATAGTGTGAGTGGTATGTTTGTGGATTTTTTATTGCGTTTGTGTGTTCTTGGTATCTGATTTTCATGTTTCTGTTAGTTTTCCCTATATATATTCTATTGCATGTGTTACAAGTGATTTTATAGATGCCGCTGTTATTGTATTTGTTTGTGTTTAGTGTTGTGTGCGTTTGTAGTTTGTTGAATAGTTTTTGATTTGTTTTATAGGCAATTCTATGGTTTTTGAATATTTTTGTGATGTTATATGTATCTTTGTCTATGTAGTGGAATGTATGGAATTTGGTGGTTGTGTTTGTGTTGTCTATGGTTGTGTTTGTGTTGTGTTTTGTTGTGGATTTGTTGTGATTTTGTTTTATGATTTTATTGTATATTTTGTTTACGTGCGTTTGTGTGTATCCGTTTTCTATTGCTATTTTAATTATTTTATTGTATTCAATGTTGTATTTAATTTCGTCTAGTGGTGTGTTTATTAATCTGTTGAAACTGAATCTAAAGAAGGCATTTTTGTGTTGTAGTGGATGATGTGATGTGGTGTGGATTATGTTGTTTGTATCTGTGGGTTTTCTGTAAATGTTAAAATCGAATTTTGTTTTGTGTTTTGTTATGTTTATGTCTAAAAAGTTAATGCAGTTATTTTGTTCTGTTTCAGTGGTAAATGTTAGGTTGTTATGTGTGTTGTTGATTATGTTTTGTATATCTATTATATTATGTTGTTCGTGTATGATAAATAAGATGTCGTCTACGTATCTGTACCATTGAAAATGTGTGTATTTTTGTTTTATGTTTCTAATTATTGTTTCTTCTATTGTCTGTAGAAAAATTTCGCTAATGAAACCTGATATGGGGGATCCCATGGTGACCCCCGTGTTTGTGGTGTATATGTTGTTGTTAAATGAGCAATAGTTTTGTTTTAGTATTTGTGTTAATGCGTTTGTATAGTATTTTATGTGTGTTGTATCTGTGTTTGATTCTATCATTTTTTTAGATTCAGTTTCAACAGATTAATAAACACACCACTAGACGAAATTAAATACAACATTGAATACAATAAAATAATTAAAATAGCAATAGAAAACGGATACACACAAACGCACGTAAACAAAATATACAATAAAATCATAAAACAAAATCACAACAAATCCACAACAAAACACAACACAAACACAACCATAGACAACACAAACACAACCACCAAATTCCATACATTCCACTACATAGACAAAGATACATATAACATCACAAAATATTCAAAAACCATAGAATTGCCTATAAAACAAATCAAAAACTATTCAACAAACTACAAACGCACACAACACTAAACACAAACAAATACAATAACAGCGGCATCTATAAAATCACTTGTAACACATGCAATAGAATATATATAGGGAAAACTAACAGAAACATGAAAATCAGATACCAAGAACACACAAACGCAATAAAAAATCCACAAACATACCACTCACACTATGCAAAACACATCTTACAACACAATCACCAACACAACACAATAGACAATACACTTACAATATTAAAATCATCCACAGATAAATTTTTAAACATTAAAGAACACATACAGATATACAAACACAAAATCAAACACCAATTACTAAACGAACAGACACACTCAATACACGACACAATTTTTAAACCACTTAACAAACTACACATTCCCACAAGCACGATAACACACAATAACACAAACACTTGACACACAAAACACCCCTAACAAACCTACTAAAGTCAGTTTATGAAGATGCCCTCTGGGCGAAACATGTCAAACTCAACAAAAACCTGTAAATCCAAAAAATCACGTTGTAATTTTAATCAATAAATATTTTTATATTTATAAAAAATAACATGGATTACGTATTCACCAAAGAAAGTAATAAATATAGTTTTTTATTATAACACGCGAACGCGGTCTTACTTTAATTCGGAATAATTTTCTTAGATGTGGAATTTAATGAGCTACCCGAATTTCAAAGAATGACAATTTATCAATTAGCGCCACGTTAGTTTTCAGCGACAGCGTATAATTTCACAAACACTAATTTTGTTAATTGTTTAATTGAGAATTTTGTAAATTTGGTACAATTTTTATGTTAAACTTGGATTTATAAATTGAAATGTAACATTGTATGTGTCCGTGCAATACTCGTCGGTGTGAACTGCAGCACGATAAGATGTGTTTACATTCGCTTGTAGCCAAGAATTTGTTATCTTTACACTGTTTGTAAACTCTGTATTTATTTGCAACCCGACGGGAACATAAATTACGCGAGCATGCTATAACTGACTAATTCTACACGTATAATTTATATAAAAATTATAAATTAATTACTTACATGTGTAAACGGAGTAGCCAACATCGCAAATGAAAGGCGACTACTGAAATAGGAAAAAAAACATTAATTAAATTTTAGATATTGCATCAGTACATGCATGAACACGTTGACAATACTGCTGTGTATTGATATAAATTAGTTTTCACAATTGAAGATGCTTACTTTGATCAGCAATGTACAACATCCGAACGGATGATGTCCGTCGGCCGACAGCAACTCACATGTCCATAACACTCCTGTACATTAACAAACATTTAATTGTGTAAAATCACTGGTGTAAAGAAATTACAAAACACTAAATGCACCCGCGTACACCATACGCTGTTTATTGTTAATTGAATATAATGCGAATAACCAAAACGTGATGACTCTGCAAAACATGCAGCCCGACGGAAAGACTAGGTACAACTAGTCATACTTTAACAAAAATAATGTGAACAAACGGTACACCAACCGCCATCTCACGGAAACCACTGCACGCAAGATCCGCAGGTATACAAACCGGTGATAAGGCGATAAGACTGAAAGGCAAGCACGCTTGAACCGAAACATCACCGCAACTATGACATGCTATGACATGCGAATACAATATAAAAAGTTGTTCACACCAAACAAAGATAGCAGTGTAGAGTTAAAAATGAAAACAAAAATTATGAAACTAAGAATTATTAAAAACTTACAATAAGAAATCAAAATTGTCTGCAATGCTTCTAACAAATAAAAATACATGAAAACCAATCACCATCAACAAAATAAGAGGAAAATGCAAAATTTGACACTTTCATAAAGATGCAAAAATCAAAATTTTTAAGAAAACAAATAAATTATCAAGAGATAACCGAGTTTCAAAAGATGACAATTTATCAATTAACTCCACGTTAATTTTAAACGAGAGCGTATAATAATAGAAACATTAATTTTGTTAATTGTTTAATTATAAATTTTGTAAATTGCAATTAACTGAGAATAATAATGAGATATCAATATAGAAAAATCATTTACAAGGGTAAATTATTTCAATATAGAAATGTTGTGAATATACAATTTTTATATACTTGGATTTATAAATTGAAATGTAAAATTTACTTGTATGTGTCCGTGCAACACTCGTTGGTGTGAACTGCAGCGCGATAAGAAGTGTTTACATTCGCTAGCAGCCAAGAATTTGTTATCTTTACACTGTTTGTAAACTCTGAATTTATTTGCAACCCGACGGTAACATGAATTACGCGAGCTGATGCGTAAAATTTGTATGAAAATAATAAATTAATTACTTACCAGTGTAGTCTGTGTATCTTACACCGCCAATGTAAGGCGACCACTGAAACAAGAAAAAATAACATTAATTAAATTTCAGATATTGCATCAGTACATGTATAAACACGTTGGCAATACTGCTGTGCATTGATATAAATTAGTTTTTACAATTGAAGATGCTTACTTTGATCAGCAATGAACAAAATCCGACGGATGATGTCCGTCGGCCGACGGCAACTCACATGTCCATAACACCTACTCCTGTACGTTAACACACACTTAATTATGTAAAACACTATTCACTGGTGTAAAGAAAATATAAAACACTAAATGCACCCGCGTATACTACGCGTACGCTGTTTATTGTTAATTGAATATAACACGATTTACCGAAACGTGGTAACTCTGCAAAACGTGCAGCCCGACGGAAAGACCAGGTACAACTAGTTGTTGTAGTTAACAACAACTATATGAACAAACGGTACACCAAGTGCCATCTCACGGCTATCGATACTCGCAAGACTCGCAGGTATACAAACCGGTGATAAGGCGATACAAAAAGGCAAGCACGCTTGAACCGAAACATCACCGTAACTACGGCATGTTGTCGAATACAAAGTTGAATAAAAAGTTGTTCACACCAAACATTGATAGCAGTGTAGAGTTAAAAATGAAAATAAAAATTATAAAACCAAGAAACGAAAAATTTACAATAAGAATTCAAAATTGTCTACAATGTTTGCAACAAATAAAAATATTTGAAAATAAATCACCGTCAACAAAATAAAACCAATTTACGCAATTTAGATTGCATAGACTTGTACAATTTTTCATATGATTTCAATGCAACAAATGAAAAAAAATGTGGAACGCTTCACGATTTTGCGTGTCATCCTTGCGCAGGGGCCATGCTAATCTTCTCTGTATCGTTCCAATTTTAGTATATGTACCGCCGAAGCGAGTACATTTGTTGTATCTAACATACTAGCTTATATACCTAAATTGAATAACATTTAATACAGAGAAATATTAATGGTTATTTTTAATTTACTATTAACATGCTTCAAAATTCGTATATTTTTATCTACACACAGACTTCAAATAACATTTTAGATTTTTCAAGCATATTAAAGTTTTAAATTAATACTTCTTAAGATAGAAATAATTAAATAAAGTAAATTATGACAAAATATAATATAAAACGAGCTAGGTAGCGACATCTGATGTCAAAGTTCCATAACTATATGTTTAGTAGGTATGCAAACCAAAATACATCCAAAATGTTTTACTACACGGATAGAGGGCGCAAGGTAAGTAATCATAAAATGTTAACTAAGGTCGACGAAAAGAATAACAGACACATTTAACTAAAATTAAAGACCGCCTTAATGAATATATTTGTTATAAAAAAACAAGTTTATCAATACGTTTAAATATATTGAATTCATTTATTTTTCTACAAATTACTTCTTGGCCGCCTTCTTATCCTTACCGCCTGCCTTTGTCACATCATCGGGATTCTCGGTCGCGTCCTTAATGCGCTTGGCGCGGATTCCAACAAGGCGTGCATCAGCGCGGGCCTAAAATTAAAATTAAACAAATTAATAAACAAAATTTAGCTGCAAACTTCTATAGTTTACCTTTCTGATAGTGAGGAATGGGCTGAATTTCTTCTCTTCCTCAGTGGGCACGCGCGCCTTAACCCTGAGAGCAGGGTGGCGACGGATCGGCAGCACCTCAGTCATGAGCTGAGAAGCGACCTTGCGTTTCTCCTCATCAGCTTCCAGAGGCCTCAATTTCTTGTTGCCCTTAGGGAACAGGATCAACTTAGCCTTGTATTCCTTAAGACGCTGAGTGTTGACGAGCGTAGACTCGACGGATTTGTTGCGGCGACGTACATCAACAGCGATGCCAATAGTGCGAGCGAACGCAGCGTTTAAACCTGCAGCCTAAAAGAATCAAACAAATTAATATCACATAACCTAAAACCAATCTAGTTTTCAATTTACCTTAAGCTCTTGCAAAGTGAAACCACGTCCAGCACGGACTTTGGTGTGATATCTGACAGTGGGGCACCTGACCACAGGGCGCAGGGGACCTGCAGCGGGCCTTGGTGCAATATCGCGCGCCTTCTTCACGCGGTTTTGTTTCCTCCTGAACTTACGCGCTGGCTGGTTGAACCAGGTCTTGACGAAGCGTTGCCAATCCTTATGGAAATGGCCATTCGGAATCATATTATTACCCTTACCCATCTTGAAGGCTGTAACATAAATTCAAATTGTTAGCACCGGGTAGTTTGAGTATATTGCCTCCATGATAGAACATAAACAAAGCCGACTAGGTCGGTTGTAAAGTCTAAGTTTTGACGGAAATTCCGCGCTTGGATGGAAAATATCGTGCCCAACGGATAGTCGCACTATTTAATTAACATTTCCACAGCATACTTAGTTTAATTTATCGATGATTGCAGTAATAATCGTAGATTTTAGCACGAAAAACTAACCTTTTTATGTGGACACCACACGTTTCGCGACTGAAAGAGAGAGATCACCGCGCGCACGCGCAAGTTTGACGTTTCTCCAGCGCATGTAAACGAACGCGGCGAAAGTAACCGAAGTTTAGGTGTATGTTGGATTGCCTATTATAAAATGTACAAAATTTTAAAATTTTCAGAAATATAAGTTTCAAATAATAAATATTAGTAATTATTAGTAATGCTAAAACTTTTAAAATAAAATTAGATTCAACCAGGATAGGTTACAATAAAATGTAAAAATTAGGCCACTGCATATTTTACGTGCGCATGTTGTAATGGCCGACAATGTTTGTGTACATTCAAAACAAAATATCGTAGATAATTGTTAATTATTAAACTAATAAGTTAAACGAACAATGGCAAATCCTGTAAATCTTCGTAAATTAGTACTAGGTGGACGTGGACCAAAAAGGTACGCAAGTATAATTTAAAAACGCATAGAAATCTAATTTTTAATAATATAACCTCGAATTTTATAGTTATCAAAAGAATGCTCCTGATTTCACTCCAATAAAGTGGACTAAATACTTTGAATCAGCAGATACTGTGAATATAGATGGTAATAAGTTCCACTACTACCTTAAGGGTAATCAGGGACCTGTTTTAGTCACCATACATGGTGGTGGCTATAGTGCATTATCATGGGCATTATTTTCAGTAAGTAAAAACAAATTAATAAACTAAAAAATAACAGAATTTATGAATATTTTATGTCTAACAGGAAGAAGTTACTGATAAGGTGCAATGTCGTATACTTTCAATAGATCTAAGAGGTCATGGCAACACTTTTACTACCAATGATGAGGATTTATCATTGGCACAATTAGCTAAGTATGACTTTTTAAGAAAAAAAGAGTATAACTCATAAAGTAACACTTATTTTATGATTTTTAGTGATGTTGCAAATGTGGTAAACACAGTATTAAAACAAGAGTCCCCTCAAGTAATCCTCATCGGTCATAGTCTCGGCGGAGCTGTCGTCGTGGAAGCAGCTCCTTTAGTAGAAAACTTAATAGGAGTATGTGTAATTGATGTAGTTGAGGGTACAGCCCTTGAATCTCTGGCTAGTATGCAAAGCATTTTACGTGGAAGACCCTCGACCTTTGCAAGCATCGGACACGCGATACAATGGGGTTTCAAAGGTGGATCTACGCACAATATCGATGCAGCAAAAGTATCCATGCCAGGACAAATAAAATGGTAGATATTTACATGTAATTAAATATAATTACACAATAAAATAATTGTTTTAGTCTTAAAACAGGTAAAATCGCCTCACAAATCGTTTATGAAACACCTGATGATGATTTATCAACGTTAAACTTGGTTGAGACTAATTCTGCAACGCGTGTAAAGCCACAAATATTAAACGTACAAGCTATATCAGAAGATGCCGAGGAAGACAGTGATTCCAATCAGAGTTCAAGCCGAGATTTGCCACCATTACCACCTTCTGCGAGTTTTAAAATGCCTGGTAAACCAGAACCCAAGTTTGGATGGCGTATTGATTTGGGTAAAACCGAAACGTTTTGGTCTGGATGGTTTAAGGGACTTTCCGATAAGTTTTTGAACATTCCCGAACCAAAAATACTCTTACTTGCGAATATACACGGGTTGGATACGCGTTTGACCGTAGGGCAAATGCAAGGTAAATTTACATGACTTTAAGTAAAAAATATTTTAATTTTCTTTAATTTTTAGGACGATTTCAAATGCAAGTTCTTCCAAAATCAGGCCATGCTATCCACGAAGATCAACCCGGTAAAGTAGCGGATATTTTGAGTACGTTTTTAGTAAGACAAAAATTAGCAGAACCCGCCTCAGGATACATGCCTACTCTACCCGGATGTTAATTTTAATGTATTTTAAGCATGTAATATTGACATGATATTAGTTAAATGCTCAAAATATTTATAAAACAAACTGTTTTGGATAATTTTTAAGTTAATTGTTGGTTTAATTATCTAGTTTTGTAAATATCCTCAGAATTTGATTTGGATTTTTAATTTTTAATTTATTTCTGATTTGCTTGAACTTAGTTTTGTTTTGCTTAATTTCTGTTCGCGTTTGATAATATTGAGTGAAATTCTTGGAGCATTTGAACAAATGTATATTTGGCATGTATATTAAAATAAAATCAACAATAAATAGCAACAGTTTGTGAAAGAGAGCCTACTCTAACAGGAACAGTCCAAAAATCTCTTATATTTTAATAAATAGTTGATTTGTTAGGTTAATTATGTACGTTAAATGTCATTTTTAAGATTATGTCATGATTACTTTTAAAATTTAAACTTGCAACGCGTGAATATAATTATAAAGTTAATGTAAATGTTAAATAACTTACGTTTTGCATTGACATGATTGTGCTGCTTAGAGAAACTTCATTTTAGAACCGCGCGCTTAAACAACAATCAAAAATATTGCAACATGTCAACAACTATTGTTAGTTTTTAGAAGAAATAATTTTCTTACGTTTTACTTATTTTAGCCCGTGAATTAATGATTGGAAGATTAAAATACATACGTGAAGCACGTAAATTGTGAAATTTATCTTGGAGTTTTCATCTCGGTCTTGATGCAACTCTTAAATGCATCCCAACCTTCATATTTAATATTAGCTTTCGCCCCGCGATGCAACCTATCCTTCATTATCGCGATAAATTCACGATAACTCAGTAAACCGTCGCCATCTTCGTCAAAAATAGAAAACACAGTGTTTACAAGATGGATACTTAGGTTAGTTCCGGTGCAAATCTTCACAGCTCTTCTAAATTCATCTATAAAAACAAAAAATTATTTTTAGGTAAAAACATAAATAACAATGAAAATAATTTGTTTACCTTTTGATATTGGATGATCAGCCAACGTGTACATCCTCATAGCAATGTTGAAATCGTCCAGATTATTCAAAAACTGACAGAAAACATGAAACTCTTCAAAGGTAATACCTCTGGTGTCCTTTATACGATCCAATAATCGATCAATATAATTATCGTAGTCATCTGTGTCAAGATAAGTATAACGCAGTAAGATTTTAGCGAAATCTACTTCAGAAATTGTCGGTAATCCTTTGGAAAACTCATTAAACTCCAGTTCCAAGACTTCTTTTTGTAACGAGAGCATAAACTGTCGAAAGTTTTCAAAGTTCAATTGATTATTGCCTTTTGGACCAAAGAAATGTACTAGTAAAGTTGTGTCGACTGTGTGTCTTCGTTGTAAACCTTCTTCATCATCAACATATGCCTCTTGAATAGGCAATTTCATGTCTAGGCCTTCCGCCATTTGCATTCCACGTTTACCTTTCCAGGCATGACTGAATATCTTCTCCATCTGGTAAATTAAAAGATAAAAACATTAACAAAAAGTTTTAATATAAAATTTTTAGATAAATTGATGGTTATATGTGTGATTTATAGCCAAGACGGTAATTCGTTGTTGGAGGCCATCTTGTTAACCTGTCACCAAGGTAATGAAAGCGTATTTAATTCGGTTATCGCATAGATTGGTCAGAAAACCACAAAAAAAAAACACAAAACACCAATGATTTAGTTTAAATAAGTTGTAAATAAAATAAAAATGAACAAACACTGTTTGGATTAGAAAGCAACATCGCGCTTATAAAACACAGCGCTTGTTACTGAGCTAGTCGACAGATGGCGATGCGATGCGATGCAATGCAACACAATTCTCAACTTGACTCACTTCTCGCATATCTATATCGTTTCTATCTTTTCGTTTGCCCGCCAACAATGTACGAACCTAGATTCATATAATTCAAATAAAATAAAATATAACATAAAAATATTCGATTTAACATAGAATAATAAATAGAATAAATTTCTTTATAATAAAACTAACTCTCACTCACCACTAAAAATTCATTTTTGTCCACTTTTTCGTTGCCATCCGTGTCAAACATGTTAAAAGCAATTCGAAACCCAGATTGTGGTTCTAAAATTATTATTTTTAATTAAAACAATTAATTATTACATGGGGAAAACTTACTAGTCAGAACTGATAGTAAAAATAAATATTCTGTATAAGAAATGATTCCTTTATCGCTTAAATTGCGGAAGAATCTGGATGAGCCCTCTTTTAATCCGGGGGTTTTCGATTTGACAGCTTCGATGTCTTCGTCGGTAAGCATTCTCCTCTTTAATCGAGCTGTAATAATATTTTTTAAGTAGTAAACATAGTAAAACTGAAATTAAGAAAAGAAAATATTTATTACGTCTTGGATCTGCTTCAATTACAGACTCAAGAAAGTCCTGTGGGGTCATGTAGATTTGCGCGTGATATTCCACTGATGCAAAACGGATGAAACGGCGTTCACGCATTGTCAATTTTACTACTTTAGGTTCCTGAAAAGAAGAAATTTGAAATATAATTGGAGAAATATTTAAGTTTTTCTGATTTAAAACATTAGAGGAGACATTAGAAAAGAAACACCTTAAAATTAATATTATTCTGGACGATATCCTTTTTCTTAAAAAAACATCCTGGATTAACAAACAAATTCAACAAACAGACCAAACAGAACTTATGTTGCGTGCACAAATTTTATTCTTAGACTGTTTTTGACGTAAATTATTTATTCATGACGATTTTGTTGATTTTCGAACCCGGAATCGGACGGACGGAGAGTGAAAAGCGATTGAATCTCTAAATTTAGTGTGGTTTTCTAAATGCCACGAGACTTTATTTCAATAAAATAATAATTATTATTATCATTATGTACTATACCTTTATATTGAGTTATTTAAGATTTCATTTAACAGTCAAGAGATAATTATTAACAACTGACAATGCTTAATACGTATTGCTTTTTAATTAATACTAATTAATCATTTAATATAATCAATTATTTATCACACGTTCACTCTTTATTTTATTTTCTATTTTCCTAAAAAAAAAGTTAATTTATTTCCTGTTTGAATAGAATGTGACACTCTAAGCGCCAAATAAATAACCCCCAAGCAACCCTTAACTTGTTCACCCCGTGAACTGAAAATTATGTTATAAATCTCGCCGTTTTCTATTTGACTTTCTCCAGTAAGGGGCAGTTGCAGTCCTTGTATCTTGCGGTTAGTTTCATCCACCTAACAATCTTAGATCGCTATCACTATATCGGAGCTACCCTTGGAGTGAACAAAATTTATAGCTTCATCCCGAGTCACCACGAGTGCCTAGTGCCGTGGATATTCACACATTGCACCACAAGAGGCAAAATCAACAACGACTACCTGGAACTAGCAGTGCGGTTAGAAGTGACAGAAAGAACATTTTGTCACGTTTTGTCACTTTGTACGGTTTTATACTTTGCACTGCGTTTAGTTTTACTAATGACCGTTTAAAATGTTTGGAAAATCGCCGACCGAGTGATAAATTGATGGGAATTTATAACGGTTTAGGAGGTGCTATGTATCTTTCTTCATTTTCACCCCAAAAGTTTAATTTCCAACATTTTATCGCAGATAAAAAATGAAAAAAAAGAAATATTCGTCGGTTTTTCGTTATCACAAAGTAAAATCTTGAATATTTAGAAGTTTTTGGTGATATAAGGGTTCAAAAACACCAAAAAAACATGAATTTTCTTGACATTGACATATTAAAACAATTTATAATTATAATCTTTTTTAATTTAGGTTATTTTATCAAAAATTTGCCCAAAACTACTCCCTGAATAACTATTTTTAAATTTTTATCCCTCCAAAGTGTAAATTAAAGTAAAATAATCACCTGCGTCAGAAAGCTGCTCAAGAAGCTCAAAGAAAACGTGACTATCATATTCCAATGAAACATAACCTAACTCAACGTGTTAATGTGAAGACGCGTTCATTTGTCTCGCCACGAAATGCATAAATTTCATTCAGTTTTACAGTAAATCCTCTCTTACGTCTCATTTCTTGTTTTACTTCTTTCAAGCAAGTCAAAAAAAGTCAAGTCCCGTTCCTGGTATAAAATTACATTTAAGCGCACCGAAAATCGAATCCAAAAAAACGAATTGAATTCTTTCAGTGATTTCGTTAGATTTCTGAGAGATAGCGGCGATGAAGTTAATAAATAACTCAATATTATTGAACCGGCCTGTGTGGCCTAGATCAACAACTTTTATTTATTTTATCTTAGTTTAAATAAAGTTTCATTAATTAAACGATTGGAAAAAGGTAGGCAACTTAAAATACAAAACAAACCACTTACTACTTTTGCTTGTGCTGCAGCTTCAACACCTTGATTCTTTCTACACTCGTACAGAGTATAAATTGCTAGGGTACCACCCACTGCAGAGAGCACTTGAATAGGTGTAACATTCCTGCTGTATTTAAAACCCTTAAATCCACGGAATTCATTGCTACTGTTGCTGAACAACCGCGATTGACGATTGCAATTTATTGTTATGGTTTGCATACCACGAAGAAGACGATTAATCGTCGCCATTTTGATTAGTTATTAGTAAAAACACTTAGTTATAATTTAATATAACTTTTATAACACAATTTATACACGTTTGGCTACACAGATACTGTTTCCACACTCGCCCATAAGTTTATTTTTGTGCGTCAGCTGTTAAAATCAATAATATAAAGAATTAGACACTAGATGGCAGCGGTGTCACGGAAACATTCTTTAGATACGACAGGACCGTACTTAAAGTAGAAATTAAGTTTATTTTAATTAAAAATTAGATTTATTAATGGAAATAAATGCTTGAAAGTAGATTTATGTGCGTAACAAAGTTATCAGAGTGTAAATAGATTAAATATTAATAAAATCAATAAAATATAATGGTATCCATTATTAATGGCGATTGTAACGTCGTAAAATAAATGTCTGCTAACATTTCAAGAATTAAATTTCATTTCGATACTGACAAGCCTAAAAGGAATTAGCAGTGAACCGTAACCAATAAAATCCGAATCAAAATAGTCAATTAAAAATTATTTATTATTAATCGCCTGTTATATACGAAAATCGTTTTAATTAATTAATTATTAAAAACTCACTTTATAAAAATATTACTAGTGTTTTTATAGCTTTGCTTTTGTTTGATTTGACCTAAATGTCTAAACTTCCGGTGTGTGATCACATTTTTCCTCGTTTTCCGAACACAATAAATTAGCGCCGCTGCAAACACTGCAATAAATAAATAATTGCGCGCCGAGTAATAATATATAATACGTTGCAGATTCATTCATCGATTGCGGTCAATTTATGCGGCTAATTATTTTCTCCATAGCTCTTCATGCCGGAGCGCAATTAATCGACGCTCGGCGCAGGAAACCGTTTAATATCACAACTATCGCATGGATTTTATCGCATAAATACTAAATACGCGATGACGCCGTCATAATATCACACGTTTGCGCGGACAGTGAGTACGGACAAGCACTTATCAGTTAATTAAAGATCAATTAATAATAAACGAATGCGTTTTCAAGCGCAGTTTAACGGTTATTATTAGACTTTTAGAAATATAATAAATGTAGTTGAAAATAATAAGTATTATTTTACTTTCTTCTTTTGCTTTATTTATTTTTTATAAAAAAGTAGAACTTGACAAAACATTATATTTAAAGCCACTAGAATTAAAACTTGGGTCATAAAATATAGAATAAACATTAATTTTTGTGTAAAGTACGTGATTGATCATTATTTTAGTAAAAAGCTCCACCCCGTGACTAAAACCCGTGAGTAAAGTACTTTAGCCACTACCTTGGTCATCTGTGTTTAAAGTAACACTTCCTCTAATGGTCGAAATAGCTATCCACATCAGGCTTTACAAATACTTGCATTGACTTGCAATGGTTTAGTAAAAATATCGTTTCAGCGATATTGTGAGGGTATAGCGTACAGTAAGTGTTTACTTAACTTTACTTAGCTTATACTCACCCTCTCGTACTACCATTGTATTTCAACTTTTTATATCTCAAAACCGTGGAAAAAGTAGTGCTTTCAAGCTGGAAGTAAAAAAAAAACCCTTTCGAATATTATAGAACAAGTTTGTTAAAATATAATTATCAGTGGCGTTCGGTACTTATATCGCAACTCAAACATTAGTTTTACTAAACTACTATTAAATCTATAGAGATAACTTCAATTGTTTTTAAGGCTTAGATTACTGACTAAGCTACTAACATTTTTTCTTTTTATATCTTCATCTATTGTTGTTCGAAATCATCAATATCAATATCAACGATAGCATGAAACGGCAGAAGAGTGATGCGAGGATAAAACACACAGCACATGTTCCGATAGCTCATTGATATTGATATCTCAATGGGGAGTCATAAAACAATCGCTAAAGAAAAAAAGAAAGAAAGGCAAAAGTTTAAGTAAAAAGTTAAGGGGATACATTCATTCAAATTCCTCAAATCGCAAAATATTTTTTCCTTATTTTTCTTTAAAAAAAATAAATATTTCAATAAAATAAAAAGAATAAATCGCCTTAAGTCATTAATAAAATTACTCATTTTTAATCTCCCTGCGCTTTCATCAATCTCATCATTAAGCCTGACCTAGAATCGCCGAGATATAAACATCTCAGTTATTTTATTCGGCAATTAAGCAAAAAAAAATCTCTGATACGTCTCGTGTATCCACAGTTGTCTAGTCAAGCAAAAACTGTTATGCGATTGCGTCAACCGCACACGTCGGAAGACCCCAATTATTGTAAACAAATTTCCATCGTCTTAACTTAAGCGCATCATGCGCGCGCGATGAGCGATTAAGTTTAGATCCGGCGATAAGATCTCAAAATTTTTACTCGGAAAGTTAATTTATTCAAATGTATGCACGCATTCGGCACGCTCGCAATGTTGGTTTTAAGACGCGACGCTGATAATTTAATACTTGGCGAGTCGGTAACGTAACCTCAAAGACGTGCGGCTGCGGAAGACAACGTAATATAATGAAACAGTATCGTTATGAAATTCTAGTATCTAGACAGTGCATGCGTAGGTGCTTGCACTGGATATGAACAATGCTAACACTTGGAATGAGGTATGGCCAATGGGCAATGGGCAATTATGAGATAACAAGGTACGTGAGTCACACGAATATTTTACGCATAAATCCATTGCGATTTTTGGTGCCTTTTTGACGCTATTTTACTTGAGTTTGGATTTATCTACATTGTGGGATTTCTAATTATAAGTCTATGAACAAGTATTTGTACTTTAAGACACTTTCGGAAATTAGTTGCGTCTTAAATAACAGGCGTGGGGTTGAGGAATTGCGGGAATTCCTGGTGGGATTGAAAGTTTTAGTGTTTCATGGTTGACAGACAAAAGTTTAAGTGGTTCAACCCTTAAATCTCAAATGTACACATTTTGGGAACGTATTTATATCAAATAAAAGATTTTGTTAGATTTTAAAAGTGAGAAAAATAAAATTTTCACAAAAATAAAATGAAAATTGCTAGTTTTTTGAGAATTATTCAAAAACTAAAAATGATATCATCACCGTTATTTTAAAAATTAATTTTATACTAAATTCTACATCTTATAATATAAAGATTTATGTAAATAAATTATTAGATAATTTGTTATAAGACTTTAAATATGTAAATATGCAAGAAATGAACATAATGTTGAATTAATTTGTCAATAACTTGTTTAAAACATAAGATAAAAGCAAAATGTTTTTATAAATATATGCACAATTTAATTCTCAATTGATATGCACAAAATAGTTATTGTAACTTTTTTCGTTTTCGAATTATTCACAAAAAACTAATCAAAAAGTTTGATTTTCAAGCTTTGGCATGATTCGTCATAAGTTAAGTTTACCGGTCTAAAAGAGACGTAATCTTGTTTTGTGTCAGTTATTTGTCAATAACTCATAAACGCAATTAGATATCAAATTGAATGTTTTAATAATTGATTGTATATTAAATTTAGAATATTTCTAGATAAATAAATAAGATAAACAAATAAATTTGTAATAAGTTACACGCGTGTGAAATTACTGAGATTAAAATTTAAAAAATTCAAAGTAAATTATTAATAACAATTGTAATTTATGATTTAGCAATAAAATAGTATTATATATAGATGTAAAATTTAATGCTTAATCGATGAGTGTAAAAATGAGAAGTATACCTTGTTTAGTTAACGAGAAATTAATGAATCACTAGAAAAAACATGATTAATGTGTACTATAGACCGCTTAGCGTGCAAAAAATTCACAATGACGTCGCCAACAATAAATTATAAAATAAGCTACTTATCAATGAAATGCTAAAACAATTAAAAATATTATGACCATCATAATTTATTACCACACGGAATTAACTTGCAGTAATTAATTAAAACCTAATAAACATATCGTTTTTGTCATTTTCCGCCTTTATTCTTCACAAATACAAAAACAAAGCCGCAACTTCACATTGCATGAATAAGAAATAGCTAATAACTAACCGCGAATGTATTTTTGCGATTTATTTCAGTGCGCGATGTTTGCTAAATTGCTCCTTAACTACTTTGGGACGCGCAGTGGACTTGATATTACCACGTAAAATCGTCGTGGGCGCGCGCACCGAGCGCTTTCCGTTCGCATTTAATTTCAAACAAATTGCTTCATATATCATCTCGACATTAGAAAAATCGACGCGCAAGGCATCCAAGCAGCACACTGGCCTCTTCTATTCACATTAACGCAAGAAGCGTCCAACTCTTAGACGCTAGTCTTTAGTCCAAAGACAAAACGCATTCGAGAATGAAAAGAAGAAACCGAAAGCGCAACCGCAATAAACATTCATGACAACATTACCTCAAACCATCAAGCGACGTCCATTAAAATATTATACCAACACATATATAACTTTATGAATGAATATTTTCTAGGTTAAGGTTAATGTTGAGGTTATAACAAGTTCAAATTGTAGGTTATGTACGCCGTTCACATTCACAACTTGTATAAGTGGTACATGATATTGTTTGACGGCGGCGCGCCGAAAAGTAAAAGCGACGTCTTCATCAATCAATGCGGCGATCTGCGGCGCGGTGCATCAATTTACGCTGTAATGATAATCGCTCACGAAATCGGATCGCGCCAGCCAACCGCCACTTATGTTGTCGTAATGTAGCGGCACAAATTTATTCACATCGTCACAGCTCCTTTTAATAGCGCTAATAATACTGGTTTCGAGGCTTTTATCACGAGTTTATTCAGATTTAGGTGTAGCTAATCAGTTCTAAAACTTTGAACGCTTCTTTTTTTTGTGCAAATTATGATGACATTATCATATTTATAAAATATGTTTATAAAAATCACTTAGGAACGGGTTTTAGAGAATTGAGTGAGTGTAAATTTTTAAATATTATAATAGTTTATCGGGGTTATCATAAAATGGATCTTTTGTCAATAAATTTTAATTTTTTTTTCGTTTTTGTCAAATTTAGTCAAAAATATTTCCAAAAAATCTTATAAATCTCTTTTTACACCAGTAAGGAGTAATATTTTTGCAAATTTTGACATTTTAGACAAAAATTTACTCCTATTATGCTAAAATTTCGGAAAAAATCTTTAAATCTTTATTCTAAAACTGCGAAAAACAGATTTTTCTTAATTTAGCAAAAAATACCAAAAAGTTTGAGAAAAAACTTAAATTTTGCAAAAAATTACAAAATTTTAGAAAAAATTGTTTCATTTCCACAAAACTCTAATTTTATTCCGTAATAATCTTGAAAAAACTTAAAAGCTTGTTTTTATCGATTTATTCAAATGATTATTGCTAATTGCATTAATATAATCACCTAATCATCTAGAATTACACTTGTGCATTATATTTCCTATGAATTGCTCCATTAGCTATGATTAAGCAGTCTAATTTATATCCGCGTTGCAAACATGGCGAATGTCACGTTGTCCACTCCACGTTCAACGCAAATAATTGGCGTAATAAAAGATTTATGAAGTAATTACCGCTTGTGACAGTAGTAAATAGAACTGCCGCTAGGTGACACTGCTAATCCGACACTTCATACTTGTAATACCTATTAAATAAGCCACGAATTTTTGTTAAGTATTTATCTCAGCAAGTGGTCTTTCTGCGCATAAATAAGACATCTTCATCTTGTCGAAGATGCTTGGAGGAATTTTACGACGGTGGTGCCGGTGCGTGTCGCCTAATAGTTTTACGATCCCGAGGCGTTAACGGGCTAACGCACCCTATAAAAATCGAAACGTTTAACTTTTCACTGCGTTTCGAGCGCGCTTTTATTCCGAGACCATCGCAAAGGTGATAAAACCTCCAAAAACCTCAATGGGCATGGTCACCACTTCGAAGCGGGCTAATATTCAATGCATTTTATTAGATTCACATTTGACGGGTTGTAAAGTCAAGATTAGTTGAATTTAAGTAACTTTACTTAAGATAAGTAGTGTAATGGTAGAAATATAGGTAACCAGGTTAAACTAAAATCTAAATAAAATTATGAGTTTTTCATCTATAAAATGTAACTTTTTGCAAAATTAGACTTTTGGGAAAACTTTTATATTTTTGATATAAAAGTGAAACATAACTGAAAAAAATCTGTTTTTAAATTATTTCTCAAAAATTTTGAAAAGTTTTCTGTATTTTTGGTAAAACTTGAAAAATAATCTCCACGGGGTCAAAACCCTAAAGTGGTACTTTAAACATGGATAACCAAAGCCGTGACTAAAGTACTTTATACTATTTGCGATAAAATTACTTTTTTAGAAAAGCCCAAATTATTTATTAGAACTTCTAGCACTATTTAAAACCGTTATTTGGCAAAATTCAATAAGTATTAAATTATCTGGGATTATACTTGAAAGCATTTTTTAGCCTTTTGCCAAAAAATAAGTTGCAACAGTTATAATTTTACCAAATTTGGCAAAAACTCCAAAATACTCATCCAAAATTATCCCATGGTGATATCCAAATTTAGCCAAACTATTATCTCTAACATTTTTACCAAATTATTATCAAAATAATAATCCATCACATTATTCCAAAAATTACAAAAAAAACTAATATCTCCCATTGTATAAAAACCAATGAAACATCCATAAATGTCAAAATAGAAAGGAATCTTAATCTTGCACAGTCAGCTGCAAGTCAGTCTTTCCTCATGGAATTCACTCAAGTCCATTTTACGATTATTACAAACAAATTACATATAAATCAAGATTAATGCAAGATCATACACTCGCGCATACATATCACTCAAATTTACATGTATTTGCATTCGATTGCATTCGATTTCGCATTCCCGACATTCAGTCTACGTGACCCAGAGCAGGTGTGTGCATTTTGGCGAATGTGACGCGCGTGGGTGGTGTTCAATAAAAAACGGCACAACAAATAAGACGCGTGGTGGGGGCGGCGTGCATGCAATATGTTGCAATCGTGTATATACACGTGCGTTGTTTGCCTACGTGACATAATTTACACCATACGACCGTGTACATACGAGTTGATATAGGTATAAAAGTTTATTGGTATGAGTATTCGAAAAGTTCGCGATGGTTTTAACGCGTCACGAATGACGATAAACGGATTATATTGTATGTACATACGAGTACTGTACGGGTATATCAAGTGCAATAGTAATATTTGAAACGTTAGAATCAGTTCGATCTTCTCAACTGGCGGTTCGATATCATATTTGTTTGGCAAATTTTTGCAAAACGTGCGAAACGTTATTTTCGTAAACAAGTTGCGATAAACAGCAAACAACAACACAAAGTCAATAAGAAAGTGTCGTAACAGTGTAAAAAGTGTATTAAATCTTGGTTTGGTGAAATTTTTCGCGAATTTCACCAGACGCCGAATTGTGATTACTTGGCTAAATTTATAGAAAGTAATTCACGCACGCGTTCTTGACGAGCAGCAGAAGCGCTATTAAAATGGATTTCATGATGAAGCATAACCTGGGCGTGCAGAATTTAATTTTGGAAGAGTGTTTGATATGTTTTGCCAAACTCGGACACTGTGAAGTAAACTTTAGAAGACTGCAAAAAAAGTGATTTTAGAGAAATTTAGTCAAAAAAAAGTGTAGTGCAATATAAAAAATTAGAAAAAATTGGTGCAGGGAAAATTAATTCTTGGTATTTTTTGTAAAAATCAAAATCTACGCAAGAAAATTTTTGGGGAAAAATATTTTTTGAAAAAAATTTTTTGGGAAAAAATATTTCGAAAAAAAATAATCAAAAAATTAGTTTTTTTACGAAAAAAACTAAACATTTTTGATTAATTTCGAAGATACCCAAGATTTCAACCAGAAGAAGTCTGGTGTTCAGTTGGACCTCTCCTACCGACACATCTCGCTCGCCAACTCAACGCGGCGTCGCCGTCAGTTGGCCATAGCCGGCGTCTCGCACTCGCACAGTGCGTCCGCGGCCGCCGAGCCAGCAGCACCACACACGTGATCCTCTTTGCGCGCCCCGGTCCCGAGAAGGATTACCACCACGCCAGCCAGGATGACCGCGCGCGGCGGGCGCGTGCCCATGCAGTGCGTGCGTGCGGGGTGGTGAAGACGTCCCCGCGCCTTCCCCATTTCGAGTGTGCGTGTGTGGCGACTCCAGGGCGGCGATGCCTCAGTCATGGTGAAGGCGCCGTCGCTGGGGTTGCTTGTAGCTACTATGTGTTGCATCGCCAGCTGTGCCAGTGCGCCCGCTCCCATTGACTACCACCACCATCACCAGCAGCAGCAGCAGCAGCACCAGGAGTTGCTCATTGACGACGGCGCGGAATTCGCGCGCGCCGAGCGCAGCGCTTCGAGCATGGCGCGCAAGATTCAGTTCTTCATCAAGAACTATCACCTGCAGATCTTGCCGGATGGTACCGTGAATGGCACTTTGGATGATGGCAGCGTTTATAGTAAGTTGAACATATTTTGTTACGCGGCCAAGTTATGCACTGACCTACC
Source organism: Dalotia coriaria (assembly GCF_025399875.1). NCBI lineage: Eukaryota > Metazoa > Arthropoda > Insecta > Coleoptera > Staphylinidae > Dalotia > Dalotia coriaria. The sequence continues at coordinate 6,399,298 of NW_027045450.1, forward strand.
GCGGAAAAGTGCATATTATGCAGGGTTAGTGTTTCGCGCGGTGTTATCGTCGGCTCGGATAACGCAATCATTACATGGTCTACTTTTTTCACGCACAACTTCCGTTCAAATTATTTCCGCATTGGTAAATTTTCAGTAAAAAACAAACTTCGTACTTTTTCATCAATAAAAATCAATTTAAATTAATTTTAGTAAAAAATTTAATTAAAAAAAAATTAATACTAACTCAAAATGAAAATTTTTAACAAAAAATATTTTTAATTATGTCAAAGTACATAATCTCATCAAACAATTAATTTTTAAATTTTTTTCCATAAAATTTTCACTAAAATTCTAAAAAATCAAAAATTTCCTATGCTTTGACTTGCGGTACAAGTACCGAACGCACATATTACCATAGCAACCATAAAAACTAAAAAATTCTTCCTCAAACAATTTTTTTCCTATCTAAACATTCAAAAGTAAATACTCTTCGAGTGCTCTTATCACTTATCACACGATGGTTAAACCCGTAATGCCATAATTACTTCACGATTTATCATCGCGACAATAAATCATCTGCGCGTTGGGTTTAAACGGCCGCATTTAAGTAAATTATTATTTAATTAATTGACTGGACAATCAACAATTATTAAATATATGCGTGCGGAGCTGCTTGCAGTGAACGCATAAAAGGCGTTTCGAAAACGCTCGAGATAAAAAACGCCATAAAAACGTCTTCGTGCGGCGATAACGCTCGCCATTGTGGACGCGTGTATTTTCGTGTTTCAAGTATAAGTACACTCGGCCATTAGAAAACTATAAAAATTTCAACCGGCGTCCCGAAAGTGTTCCGAATGTGTTTCCTCCCACGTGGCGACTAATCACACGCCAGTGTGCGGCGGTTCGGACTAATTGGATGCGTGTTACTAAGGGTAGTTAATTGGGAATCAACATGTAAACTGAATATAGATACATTTGTAGAAGATTGGATTATTTAAAAGTGGATTGTAGAGTATTTATAAAAGTTTATTTTGAAGCAGTAGTGGTAATACTTAAAAAGTTAAAATTTTATTTTTGAAAAAATTTCAAGGAAATTGATTTTTTGCAAAAACTAGCGAAGCAATCAATTAAAAACTTTTGAGGTTATTGCGTATACAAATTGACAACAAAATAAAATTTATTCCAAAGAAAAATATGTTGTGGTTTGGAAATAAAATGCAAAAAACTGTAAAATGCAAATAAAAAATAAAATTGATGTTTTAATTTGCAAAAATGTTTTTTTGAAAAAAAAAAACATAAAACTTTTAATTATGATATTTTATAAGGATAGTAGATTTTAAAAAATTATGAAATTCCTAAATTTCAAGGTACCTAAATTTTTGTATTTTTTAGTGAAATTTTTCGAAAAAAAAAAAATTTTGATAAAAATTCCAAAAATTTTTCTATAAATCAAATTTCCATGCATTTTTTAATCAAATTTCTTTGTATATGTGAAATTTGAAAGTAAATACGTATCGCGCGAATTCAAGCCGGTCGACATCTTGGCTATTAGCGGCAGGTGCTAAAATAAGCATGACCTATGTCAGACGGTTGCCGAAACGCGCACAGCGCGATTAGCGTCCTTAGCGTCCTTCTCAGCGTGCGACGCTTCTTACACGCGGGGACAGAAATCATTACCTCATCGCTTGTCCTGCGCCTAAATTTAAAACAAACTCAAACTAACAACTACTCAATGTACCTACTCTACTCGCACATAACTAGCCGAAACTGAAAGTGAAACCAGAAACACCAATTTTCATCCTATTTATAACAATAATAAAAATAATCACAAAATAAAAATAAAACACTTTTCAGCTGTGTTTAAGTTATGCTGCTTTTATTGCACATCAAATACGCAAGTGTTTCGGATTTAGTTTTAGTTTTATCAATGACACAATTATGTGAATCAAAGCTCTTGAGTGTTGAGCGAGCGCGCGCGCGACATAAATTACGCAGGTATTTATAGCATGTATAGCGCTACGTCGCATGCTTCTTACGATTTCTTTTCGCACCTTCTCGGCGATTACGAGATGAACAAACGACGCACAATACGAGTACTCTGGTGAACTCTCGAACGCTCCGCATTACAAAGTGCAAAATGCATTGTTATTTAATTTATTATAGAGATTATGATATATAGGTAATTATAAATTTGATAACAAGGAAGTAGATTAACTGATATAACTATAGGCGTTTGTGTCTGATGTTTCTAGACGACATACACTCCAATTATAAATATAGATATGCTAATTCTACGTCGTCGAGTTGAAGATACTTACAACTTACAAGTTCTGGTTGTACTCGTAAGTCGTGTTGTAGAAATATCAGAGTACAAGTAGAGAGTTGAGCATGTGGTGCTTACTATGATAGATTGCGAGCGAGGCGTGAAAACCGCCGAAATCAATGTCAACGCCGCCACCGCCGCTTGGGATGAGAGAGGATAAGCCATGCTTTTTTGACCGCGAATTTCTCGCTAGATTTATGCGCAGACGCTAAGCAGCCAAGCATGGCTAATAAATCTCATGCGTTTCGTTGAGTTGGTTACAGTTACGTAGAGTATGAGTAGAAAGAAGTACGAGTTGATATCTACCGAAAGAAAATCGATTGCAGGTCGTTGTCGTTCATGGTATTTAATTTGGTTCATAAATTTTTTGATGTTGCGTATTTGTCGAGCGTTGCGTGCGTGTCGAATGGGAATAAATCAATTCTCAAGTCTTTCGTCGACGCAGGTTCATGCAGCTGTTTTGTGTTAAAGAGGCGAATAAATCGATGGAAATGATGGTATTGATTTTAGTTTATTTCGGAAATTAGACCACCAAAGGTCAAGAATTAAGTTTTTGGAAATTTCGAATATTTGTATTCACATATTTGTTATTTATTTGATAAATTTGGAAGAAAAATGAAGTAAAATCGAGAAAATTTTTGTATTTTTGTAAAATTTAACTTAATATATAATTTTCTTAGGAATTATATTATAAATAATTAAGAAAATAGAAAATTGTACAAAATAATTAAGAAAATTCAACAAAAAATTGATTTTTTTTAATTTTATTAGAAAAATTTGTGAAAAAACTTAATTTTGAAGAAATTTCTAGAAAATAAATTAATTACTACTGAAAAATAAGGAAAATATTTAAAATAAATTAAAACTGTCCAAAATTTTAGAAAGAAAAAAAGATTTTTGTCTGTTTTCTTTAAAAAAAATCTAAAGACTTAAATATTTCTCATCAAAATAATTATATCAAATTACAAACATGATTTTCCCCCATTTCAACATTATTTTACACAAATTTTGCCTCAAAAAACTTAAATCAATATAATTTCCGACACATTCAATAAAACTCTCTCTCATTTTTACATAACCCCGACACTTAACATAATTTTCCCACCCGAAATGAATAAATGACTGCACGCAACGAATTTCGCACACGCGAATAACGGCGATTTTCATACCCGCCATAAAAAAAGCGCGCTACGTAGGGCCGTAAATATGATTTCGCACGAGAAAATCGTATTTATAGTCTGCGCGTTATTCGGCCGGCCGCCAGCAGCTGAAGGAATAAATAAATCCGGAGGTGTTCCGCCACACTTGCAAACAAATAAATATGATTGGAATCTCTCTCCTCTGCGATACGAGTACAATAATTTTACAACCAAAAATATCCAGCTTATAATAACGCACAATTGCTCCACTAAAAAAAAACGTTGATAAAATTGAGAAGTCATAAACACTGACAGCCGGAGACAATAAAATGTAGATCTTTGTTTCCTACAACTATACAACTACAAAACTCCGCTCGAAAAAAAATATATAATGAGGAATGAACGAGGATGGTGTGTGCGTGGTGCACAGCGGGCGCCCTTCGAAGAGACATCCAATAAAAATTCAATTGTTATCCGCTGCGGCGCCTCAACCACACGAACAATTTATAATTTATACGAGCGTCATTAAAAGCAGGGTAGGAAAAAAATCATCATAAATAAGACGCCGCGCACTCATATCCCAACATACACACACCACCCTTAAAATTCTTTTATTTTTATTTTATTTTTGATTATTTACAATCTCGTTTCTCGTCGTGTCTTCTTGAAACCGATCATAACACGTTTACAAGACACACCGCGTCTCGGTGAATACGGTGGTAAACGCAGCGTTAAGATTTAAGAGTGGTATATATTTATTATTTATACGTCAGTATGTGTTGTGGGGATAAAGAAGCGATAGAGCGATAAAAAGCGAACATAAGCGAAAGAAGTCGCGCGTGTAATCTTTTTATATTCGCGTGCGCGCATAACTACACGGCTCGTATGCTCGATAAAATAAATCTAATGGACTTTTTCACACCGCCGGCTTACAATCTCTTCATTCGTGCATTGGTTTATTCGTTTAGCTTAAAGTTACATGCTAGAGAGGCTCGTGTGGCTGTTGGAAGCTAGAGGAATGTATTCAAGGTAATTCTGATATGGGGAAATTTGTGATGGATAATTTATATAATAGGAGATGAAGTGATAAGAAAAGTGTATTGTTTGTGCTATAAGTAGGTTTTGTGTGCTAATATTGGCGAAACACTTAAAAACTTGTAATTTTAATTTAATTTTGTTTTTTATCTTTGAGTACCTACTTAAGTGCGATTTTATCTTAGTTTTGAAAAATCAAAGGTGTCAATCAATTGTCTCATCAATTATCTATGAGATCATCTTTTGATTTTTATTATCAGATTATTAATTCGCTCCTAATATGGTTTTAAAGTAAAATTTGCAATATTTTTTCTAAAATTTTTAGTCTTTTAGTTTTTCTGTTATCACAGGATAATGGTTAGGTATATTTTTATAAAATTTACAAAATATATACGTACTTAAATTATCTATATAATGAAATTAATTTCAACAAGCTACGATTTTTAGATTAAAAGTTACAACGTTTCAAAAGTAATATTACAAAAATAGGAATTTCATTTTTTGCTATTTTTTCCTATCAACTTTTAAAGCCTCCTGCGGACAAAATAATTGTCCTATATTTTCACCAAATATCTTAAAAGGTGCCATAGGTAATATATTACCTAATAAAATTTTGTCCAATAATATATCATTAATATTAATTAAGTAATTTGCATTTTTACAAAAAACTATCACTTTTCAACAAAAATGTCAACCAATTACTTTTCCTCTGATAAAACCATAACCTAAAATTATATTATTTTGAATTTCGCAACATATATTCTCTATTAAATTATCTTTCAATTGATATCTCACTCAATACTCTACGACATTTAACTCCAAAGTTATACCACATCAAAATTTAACAACTTTCCAGAATACAAATAATGAAAGCACAATCTATTAGCAAATACACAAGATATTAACCAACGATAAAATCTTACGTTATGATTTATAACTCAGCAAAAAGAAGCAATAAATATTCCTAAATAATTAATAACATTATGAAAGTTCCCAATGATTAATAACATTGCTAATCCCTAATCCTTAGCCTCGTACGTGTGTAACTATCGTCACGGCTGTATGCATCCAGCATCATTTGCATCCGATATCAACGATTCGCGTGGCGCCGCATAATTAATCGCTCGTAATGAGCGAATAGCGTAAATAATAAATAATCGCGCGACTGCCGCGCACGCTCTCAGCACGCTCGCGCGGATATGGGCCAGCGAGTGGCTATTTTTACGGCTTTATGTAATGATAAAAGACTGACTGCACATTGGCTCCATGCAACTGCGACTAGACTTAAGTCTCCGTCAGCCTACACTCCAAGGATATAACTATGTATACTAATAGTTCAGTGGAGTAGTCGAGTTGCACTCGGTAAGCACACTTACCAAACGCATGGATGCGCACGCCGCACACAGCTGAGACACTGTCACCAAAGTTATCCGAAAATATGCGTGAAATACAAATGCATTTATAACGACGCCTGGGAATATTTAAGTCGAAGGGGTATGTGGAAGTGACTTAAGTCGTTGGAACTCGTTTTTCGAGGAATATCAATTGAAATATCGAAAATTATTAAGCCGTAATTTTACGAGCCGCGCGGCTATGATATGAAGATAGAAACGTTTTTCGTGTAATTTATGATTTACCGCGCGATGTGTGCTTCTGGATCGGTGGTGCGGGACCGCGCGTTTTTCGGGGCCCGAGCGGGAGATTTACGAGCGATGCTCGCCGCCGCGCATCGCAGCGGAGGAGGCATACATCATCCGGGGCTATAAAAACGTTCTCCCTTTTTCAACATGTACTTAGCGCTGCTCTCAGCGGCGCACTGCCCGATTCCGACAATATTAAGACGTTTAAGGACTATCTGGCGTATTACAACATGTTTCATTTTTTTACGTTTATGAAGACAGCGGGGAAATATGCTTATAGGTTATATATTAGCTGATAGATGGCGTATGGGATGCGGTTAACACCAGGTGGCACTAGTTTTATTTTGCTTAGTGAGGTGTCATTTTAAAGAGAATTTAATTAAGATTCAATATAATTTTAGTTTGAATGGGTAAATTTTATATTTATCGAGTAATTGATATAAATGTGAAAAATGTCATTTTTTTGTAAAATTTGATTTTTTTTGCTTAAAAGTCAAATAAAATATAAACTATTTGACATATTTGAACATAATATTTTTCATTCGGTAAAGAATAAACTAACAAATTCACCAGAGTTTTAAAATTTGTTCTAAACCTCCAGATAAGACCTCAAAAAACACAAATAATGAACAAAAAATAGGAAAAAATAATTTTTAACTAAAAATATGATTTTTTTCACTTAAAAGTCTAATAAAACATAAAATATTTTACGGATTTGAACAAAATATTTTTCATTTAATAAAAAATAAACTAAATAATCAATCACACTTTTAACTTTTTTTCTAACCCGGCTCAAAAGACATCAAAAACCTTTCAAAGTTGCAACATGACAAATTTTCATATTTTTATTATGACAGTTGTGACAATGTTTAATGATGATCAAGAAACATTCTTTGAAATTTGTTGCACGTCCAAAGGCCTGGAATCCGAGGCGTCTCACTTAAGCAAGCAACAACTTACTCCAATTTCCAAATATAATTTTCTAGATAGAGAAGCGCGCCGGCGGCTAATTACCTTTCTGAAAATATTTGTATATTCGGCGTAAACTTCCGGGAGTGCCGGGTACTTTTACGTACTTAAGTATACATTATATGACTGCATCATCATACAATGTACATCATACATCTCACATCTATTTGCGAATAATTTTCATTTTCATCTGACAACTTGTGACATCAGTATGCGATTATCGCTGCATCTACAAACAAGTTACCCCAGTGGAATGTAATTTTATACAGAGTGTTCAATTTTACTTTTTAGAGTGAAATGTCTGTGATATGTGCGTAAATTGATTAATGAGGTGTCAATCATTAGTCAAGCGTATGAATTAATCGACGCCGAGATAAAATAAAAACTTATCTCGACGCTCATTAATTATCTCGATGCGTAGAGCAATTAGTGCAGGCCGATAGCTGCACCTCAAACAAAACTAACAGGAGATGGACAAAAAATAGATATAGATGCAGGCGAGATAAGTTAAGACGTTCATAACATAACGGGAAACGTCATAAATACGTAGCACTATATTATCAGCTAATAGATGATAAGAAAAAGGAATGAAAGGAAAGCGTTTGTCGCCGATAGAAGTAGAAATAATTTATTTACGCTGTAATCGCTTTTGTGATCGACTTAATCGTCTTAATCCCTTCACGCATGGCTAGTTACAACATAACCTTACTTCCTACAACATAACCTATAACTTAAGGCAGTTACTGAGAATTTTTTTCAAAAAAAAAATTTTTTAAGAAAATAAAATTCAATGACTTAAGTCTTTAACTCTCTTGACTTGTGAGTGATTTCATGGTCGATTCTCACTGTCACTTTCAATCAACGTGTAATTTCACCGCAGGCCACAAGTATGCAATTATCGCACACGCACAACGCTTAAGTACGTAGTTTAAAGACATAACCTAGAATATATGTTGCTGTTTTTTTTTTCACGTTGGTGTTGTCGGTAAGTTGGAGTTTAGGTATAAATAGATAAGAATCATTGCGCGATTTGCGATTATATCATAGCGCACGAGTCGTCGCGCCGTGTGAAAGTGGAAATGTAAGTGTAAACAACTTATATTTAACATTGAAATTTCGTTGAACCCGCGTCTGACCGCCTCGGGCACGTGCGGCTTTTTCACTTTTTGCAAATCGCCCGGTTTGTTTTGCGACAGGCTTAAACGTATCGCTAATGGGTGATAATATTTTAGATTACGTACTATTGTCGTAAGCATTTTTATTTTGGCTACAAGTTATGATTTTGCAACAAAATTTTAGATTAAGTAATAATGGAGATATATAGAATATTTCTAGAAAATGAAAAATTGATTTTTTAAACTTTTTTTTAAAATTTTAACAAAATTTCGAAAAAAAATTAAAAGCGCTTTAAATTTAACTTTTTTTAAATTTGAATTCTTAGAAAAATTTATTATTTTTCTAGAATTTGGAAACAATAATTTTTTTCGAAAAATTTTGCCCAAATTTGCAAAAAAATTAATTTTTCTGCATTTTTGATTTTTTAAATATAAAATCAAATAATACAAATGAATTTAATATAAAACACGATATGTAAAATAATTTAAAAATATAATTTATTGCAAATATGTAAAAAAATCCCAAATATTCTCGTTTTTTCTAAATTTTTGCAGAAAAAATCCATAAATCTCCGCTATCCAAACACACGAAATTTATTATTTAATTAATTTGTGACACTTCACGGTAATAAAAATGCAAATTCAAGTAGTATTTACTTACAAATATTGACATTAGACTTAAGTGTGTTGAGTCATCATTACAAGCAGATTTACTACATATTTGCATACTCACTACACTCCATCCAACTGCTTGCCGCCGTACAGTTCCGATTTCACTCACATTAAGAGAATCCGATAAAAAAGATATATTCTTCAATATATATAAATTTATTTATATATATGACCTGATAGACCTTCACTGCTGTTGTGCTCGCGCAAGAAGCCGAAGTCACGTACGCCAGTCGGAAACTTTTTTTCGGCGAAGCCGAAGCTGCCACTCGAGCGAGCCACTCGAAGTGAATGCATTTTAAACGGGTTTGTTTGATTAGCGATTTCCTTATTATGAATTATGATGCATTATTACTGCGGGTCGGCAGCAGCTGGACACGCCGCCAGTCAAAAACTGTTGACAAAACAAAACCATCGCCGTGGACAGCGCGGAAATTCAAACGTTCACACTCTTTTCACCGTTAATGTTAATCAACACACACACGGCGTACATACGTGACATGTTTTTAATTAAAATTAAACCGACCACGGATGATTCGAATGGCGGTCAGGTTTCTAAAACATTTCGTCATAATATTTTAAGCGTCTTTAATTGAGCGTGTGTTATCTGGTCGAAAATTTCACTCCGGAGACTTTGTACGAGGAGCCGGAATGTCGATAATGCCCGAGTTTATTATAAACAACTTAATTTAAGTGTGCGCCAGCCGGCGGCGTACATTTGCTAGCGATTATAGTGATTATACACAATTAATTGATGAAATTTATGAATTAATAGGATAAATTATGGTAATTATGCCATGCGCATAATGGGGCATTACAAGCTCATCGATGCAGCGTGGATTTATCAATGGGAACACTGTCGAGAGAAGAGAAAATCTCGACTGGGATATAGTTTTAGATAAAGCTGGATTTGTTTTTGATGCGATTCGTGTGGGTGACGGAATCGCATCAAGGGCGGAAGGGCTTTTTATGAGCGCGCATAAAAGTGAGCAAAGAAATATGGTCGATGTTATGTGCGTGAATAAACTAGCGAAAACATACGCTGGAACAAAGCAAGCAATGACATCTATCGACTTGTTATGGGATTATATGGTTATAGGTTAGGTTATGTTGACATCATAAAACACATAGATTACACTGGTGCGATGTTTTGTGCATGTAAATTTCAATAAATGAGGAAGTAAATTTTGAATTACACATTGAACAACAGATATTTTTTAGAAAAATTGAAAATTTTGCAAAAATTAAAAGTTTTTTTGTAATAACTTCAAGAGTTTTTGCTTTACAAGTTTTATCTTTTGATAAGTTCGTAAAGATTATAATTATACACAAGTTTACAAAATTTGACGTGGATTGAAGCAATAATCACGGAGATAATGCAAAAAATGTGATGTTTTTGGAAAATTTTGCGCAAATTTTTAGAAAAACTTTGTTTAAATGATGTTTTTCCTTGAAATAATTGCAATTATTTATATTGACACTAAATTTAGATTTGATTGGAACAATAATTACTAAGAATATTTAAAAAAATTATTTTTTGCAAATTTTAAGCAAAAAAGCAAAAATTGTGTTTTTGAAGTTTTTAACTTGGACAATGTTGGAGTTAACGTATAACTACCGAACATACAAATATTTACTATATTATCAAACGTATTTTTCTAAATAAAACTAAATTTACCAATCGACACATAAAAAATAATATCAGCAAATAAAATTATTAATATTCCCACAATTTGACTCTAAATTTAGCACAGTATTTACTTCATATTCCTTATGACTAGAAAGTGCAATATCAATTACTCCAGCCGAGTTCTATATGCGCGAGGCGCGCATATAAATTGATTTGATTTGGCCGTAATGTTTTCACATGTTACACATTTTACCGTTTCGCAGCTTGTTTATTTATCCCGAAGATTTTCAGAGCTTGTTAAAGTCGCGCCGAATGCCCAACACGACACTGACGGCGCGCAGCCAATCGCGCCCGGCGCGATGATAATTCAATTACGAACGCAATTACTCGACGAGCGCGCCTCGTAAACAATTTCACGCGGCTCTTTCTTAATAATTATCAGCGGCCGCACGGCGTATGCAGGTATCGGATTACTGCACAGATTTAAATAATTTCTGATTGCTCGACATGTGTGCGCCGAGTTAATTATGTTATCAATATTGGCATCTATATAAACATCGGTGCGGTTTGCGTAAATTTACGTTGAGTTTATGTGTTTGTGTTTAATGTTTGAAAGTTATAAATAAATAAATAAATATATAAATATATAAATAGCTCACAGTTACGGAGAAGTTTGCAGGTTTTATTAATAGTTTTGTTGATATTTTTGTTAATAAAATGAAAATTTGATCTTTGGAGATCGGAAAAATATATTATTTTCAAAGAATAAGTTAGTTTTGCGGAAATTGTTGAAATTTGGTTAGTAAAATATGACATTTTAGTTCGTCATTTGTGTGAAAAATGATTTTATTGACAAAAATTTGCCAAAAATCTTCTACTGGCATCTCTCCCTACACCTGATTACGTCACAATCGAGGAAGTGACGTCAGTGTTGAGTTACAGCTTCTTTTTATTAAAATAATGATCATTCTCGTACTTGATAACAAAATAAACACATTTTCTGTATTTAAACACTCACATTTTATAAAATAAATTCAAATTTTTTGATTTTTTATCTCTAACTTTTTTATTTTTAAAATTTTCTACAAATTTTAAAGATATTCTGCTTCTCAGATCTTCAACAAACCAAAATATCAAACAAAATAAAAATCGCTCCACTTATTCTTTAATTATAAACAAATTTAACCTAAAATGTCTATTACCACCATCTATGTGTAACCATACACAATTAAACCACTAACAAAAACCTTTCGAATTTCAATATTTACTGAACGAAAGAAAGTGTCTAATTCATGCATGTGTTGTAACATGGCGTGAAATGAGTATTTACATTGCATTACATTCGATTACCAGTCATTAACTCGGTGGGAGTTTCGGCCGGCTCCTAATAGCCTGCGCCGTGTCACATTCGTGTATGTGCACTGCACGAGGGGACGTTCATTATCCCGCGCGCCGACTTTTGATTTCATAGCGTGCTGGCCGTGCCCGCGCCGTTTAAAACCGATTAAGAAATATTTCTGCCTTCAGGCATCTCATCTCTCCAAGTACCATGCATGTATAATACATCCAGGTTTTTTCTTCATTTAATTTCAAACGTACATAGGTATCACAACTCTACCTAGTAGAAGATATTGATACTGATGAGTTAGTTCGTTGGATAAAGATCGAATAAGTACTAAACTCATCAATATTACATCAATATTACCTATGAAGTTTGTGTAACTTGTAATAATTTATATTATATGTACTTATGAGGTTATGTTGAGTGAAAGTCAGAGTGATGTATTTTAACGTTTAACTTTCAACTTTTAACGGCTCCATTACGGAATAATAGCGGTGCTCAAACTTGGCACGTGGCATTGAAATAAAAAAATATAGAACAAAGCTTACGAAATTCGACCGCGGCAACGGCAGACAGTGTCATTAACATTCAGATTATTTTATTTAAAGAGATGTCACACACATCGCCAACAAAAAGAAACAAATTTTATTTCACCATTTTTTAAATTCTTTAATTTACTTGAAAATATCGCTATGTTCGGTACTTGTACGTTAACTCCAACATTGGCCAAGTGTAATACTAACAGATATTAATGTTATGCGAACGTCATTTAACCTCTGACTTCAATTTAAACCATATTGTCTCTAAAACAAGACAAAAGTTTATTTTACCAACAAAATATTAATTTTTTTTGTCAAAAAGGAAAAATTCAAATGTAATACAGTAAATATCTGTATGTTCGATACTTATACGTTAACTCCAACATTGTCCAAAAACTAACCTCATTTTTCAACAAACGTTCAAATCACTTAAAGATCATTTAACCAACAAAAATATCAAAATTTTATTTGCGTATAAAAATATCCTCAAGTTTTATTGAAAAAAAAATCTCTATGCTCGGTACTTATCCGCCAACTCCAACATTATCCACACATTACCCTAACCTCATAAAACATGAAACACAATCGATTATATAATGCTAACAAACGTTTATATTCTCCGCATGCCACTTCAACTTTGTACGCTTTGTATTCAATTTAGCCTAATGCGTGTTTATGATAGCTGTAACACACAAGATGGCGCTATTGTCGCCGAGGGATCAATCCGCGTTTTATAGCTTTTCGCTTCTTCCTGCGCGTAAACCCAAACCCGACGACTTTGTGGAAGTGCCACGCCAAGATAACGGTGTGTTTAGTATTTATTTGATTGTCCCCTTGTCTGCACGTCACTCTGCGGGATTAAATAAAATGCTCCTCACTTTCCGCGTGTCACAAGACAACTTTTCGGTGTAAAAATAAAACGCCGCAGGTCGCACGGCTGCCAATTCGTCGTAGCATTTACGTGCGCGTCTTTTGTCAATCAACTTAGATACAAACCACAAACAGGTAAATAACCTCTATAAAAATACACAATTATAGGTTATGTGTTGATGTGTATGTTTGTGTTTGAATGAATAGAATTGCATGATGTCAAACTCAAACAATGAATGACACTCTCGGAGGCCTCTTTGATAGCCTATTATTTAATAGCATAATGGTAAATAATAAATTTTTACGTAAGTGACTGCTTGACAGTCGTATTTATTTCGTATGCGAGAAATGCGCATTCTAATTAGTGCCGTGTTTTCGGGCAGCTCCGGCATGAAAACATTCATCACGGGACTCAAAATTAGATTTACGATACAATTTGTAGTACCTATAGAGTTTTCTTTGCGCGGCGCGTGTATTTCGTGTCCTTTACCTAATTTTTGAAATATTTTTTATTTAAATGTTTAATTCATTTGGTGGAATTTTAGTTTACGGGGGAAAACGATGTCTGATTGAATTTCAGAATTCCGCCGAGCGCGTTGTTTTTGTTGTGTTGATGGAATAAATTTACAACATTACACACGTTATGAACATTAAACATACACGACGGCTCAGCACGTCGACAGTTGGTAGGCATCTTGCTTGAAACATTGCTGCGGCTTGTAGTTTTAGCTTAAGTTTGAGTTAAAGTTAAGGGGTTATATTACTGCAAAATCTAAAGATAATTTTTAAGTTTTATTTTTAGAAAATAAAAAAATAAGTCATAATATAAACTTATTTTAAAGGATAATAGTTTTAGTATTGCGCAATTTTAATTTAATTTTTTTTAGTTCATTATTTTGCAAGAAATTTTTCTAAAAATTTCGTTAAAAATAGAAATAGTACGATTTTTAAAGTAAATTTTTGCCAAATTTGTAATTTTTGTAAACAGAAACATAGAAAAATAATGATTTAATCAATTGGCTATCGATTTTTCCCAAATTACGACAATTTTTGGCAAAATTTGTCAATTTTTTTTTCAATTTTCACCAAAAATTCAAAATAAAGCAGATATTTCGATTTTTATCAAGATTTTAGCAAAATATATATGTGAAAATTTAATATCTAACAATATGAGAGTACAAAATATAATTTCCTAAAAATATTTTTTAAAAACTTAAAATTTTCCGCAAATTTTCCCCAAAAACTCTTAAAATTTTCATTTTTTTTCTCCATTATTTTCAATACAACCTCATTTCCAATATACTCCTATAAAAATAACAATACCAATCCCCTTAAACATGAAAACAGTTGGAAGTCAGTTACACTGTAACACTGTTAGAAGTCGTTGGAAGTTGTAACGTTGCATTCTTGCTTCGCGCGCTTCACGTGACGCAAGAACGCACGTTATAGATTAAAAGCATCGTCGAGAAGAAGCTGCCGTCGATGATGAGATGCGACGACAGCCAAGCCTCTTTGATTTCACTAAACTAAATTACAGCGTTTTCGATTAGATTAATCAGCTCCCGCATTTCGGCCCGATACATATATTCTGCCCACAATTGCACCAGTATCAAAATAATATCTTAATTTCACCAAAGCTACAGCAATTATTCACTCCTTAATATCATAATACAGTTAGAAAAATAAAATTCCCGTCACGTCTTTCCCTGGGCATTAAAATAATTTCATTTCTAAAAGTGAAACTCAATACTCAATAAATACTTATCTCGCGCACGGTTGTAAAATCATCAATTTAACGATAAACCCCGCTTGCATAATATTCATAACAAGTTCTGGTGTAATGTAAGCTTCCAATAAGTTGTCGTTATTAGATTATGTTATAAACCGATTATGGCGATCGAAATTCCTCGGCGTGCAGAATTTTACCATGGAGACGTGAAGTGAACCAGAGGTGTCTTATTTTAAGCCCGTGGCGCGCAAATATTTACGCCGCGCATCAAAATTCTCAGCTTAATGAAGTTGCAACAAACGTGGTTTAATAAAACCACGTGCGTAACATCCGTCGACCGGAACTTTCATTATTCGCTCACACAATGCACGAGAAGGAAGTGTGCTGCGCGGGTATCTAACGTCAGTTAGATACCATGCTTGTAATTAACATAATAAAAGGAAATTGCAGTTTATTACAGTTTTTTTTTTCATCCAACGCCAGAGTTTAATTAATTCATGAGAATTTACGCAGCGGTGGAAGGCTTTGAGATAAAAATATTTCACAATCTATTTGGGTGTTCTATGTTCGTTTTTCGTTTTGATTCTTCAGTCAAGCCGAAAATTATTCAATTACAATCGAATCGATGCTGCGCTGCGTGCCGACTGAATATCTTGTGTAAACATCGCTGAGATGAGATGAAGATTTATGCAGATTATAAATGCGTTGCTGGCGAGGCTTGAATTTCAAATATCTGTCTGCTCAATTGAAATTTCGTAACGCGATAGATGTTTTATTTTATTTTATTTATTTATAGTTAGTGTATAGTTGGTTTTTATCACGCGGGAATTTATGGACTTTTAAATGCGCCATTTGAGTGTGTTTCTGACCAAATCAATGGCAAATCAATAAACACGCCGATTAAATTAGTTTCCTGTGTGTTTTTTCGGTGGAATTTGAGTGGAGACGTGTGGACAAGGTTTTGACATGTCGAACGTGTCAACGAAATGCTAAAATGTTAAGTTGAAATTCGTGTTTGGGACGAAATAATTAGAACGAAGAAAGTAACACACGGAATTACAGTAAAAATGCTAATTTTTAGGTGTATTTTGGGGAATAACTTATAAAGTTTTTATTTTAAAAGGATATCCTTTTGTGATATCCTAGTTGTTGTGATAATTCATAATAATATTTAGTTTTAGTAAAATTGGAAGAATACTTTTTGAGTTATTGAAGTTTTTTGTTGTGAAAATTGACAAAAAACGTATTTTGCTTAATTTTTATACATGGAAAAATAAAAACAATTTGCCATATTATAGTAATAATAATTATTATTATTAATACTGAATTTCAAATAGATTGGGCTAATACTTTTCAAGTTATAAAAGTTTTTGTGTTCCAAAATTGGCGAAAAACAGTTTTTGTCAATTTTTTTAACGATTATTTTACAATAAAACAAAAAGTTCTTTATAGAAAGACCAAATCTAAATCTGACGGTGTAATTTTAATAAAAGCGAATCATAATACCAAATATCAAGTTAATCAGAATAATATTTGCTGAGTTATTTGACATTTTTAGCCAAATTTTCAACAAAATTACATAAAACACAAATATTCGCAATTTTTATTAATATTTACATCAAAATAATAATTTTTTCCTCCAAATTGATTCCATATATTATTCCATTTAATCCCATGTTCAAATAAAACACGCAAAACACACGCAGTTGTAATGCAAGTAAATAAAATGCAAATATAAACATGTTTACTCTTCATTTGCAAACTGATTAAAATTAAAGTATGAATAAAATTAAAAACAACTTTTTGTCCCGTCTCGTACCGACTCGTACATACAACTCAAATACTACACAACACGTCGGTGGATTATTAAAGCAAAGATGATTAAGGAATATTAATAATCCTACCTTGGGCGCTGAGCGACTGGCGAGCTTTCCAGCACAACAAACAAAGTAGATAATTATGTCCGACTGACATGTGAGCTTGATTAGGGCATTAGAATCATTAATTCCGACGATGCCGACGTGGCTTTCAGCTTGTAACTCCCTCATCGCTGTGAGGTTGCGAGCGCTTTTTTTCGTTTGTCGCACGTCGCACGCTTTAATTTATAAAACCAACAAGATGAACAGATGAATTCACTTACCCATGGTCAGGTAGAGAAGAGAAGAACAGAAAGACAACTGACAGGTGAACATCTGAAACGAGAAAAAACAGAAAAATTAATCGTTTAATAAAGTATTAATCGTAAGAATTAAATTTGCACATGTAGAGGGCGCCACAACTTAAATATGGCCGACTTAAACCAAAAATTGATATTTTGATTTAGATATCATAAAATAAGCTCACAAAAGAATATTTTTAATTTAAAATTGTTATTTGCGTGTTTAAAGTGTTAATTTTAAGCACTTGATAAAAACAGGTTGAAAATTGCTATGTTCAACATGTTATTTTATTATTTTTAAGGGATTTAGTGAATTATTTTCGTCCGAAATATAAAAGATTTTCTCAAATTATTTTTATCAAAATTGCACATTTTTGGTTTTTAAAAATCCGTTAAATAAAGGATAATTCATAAATTTTACTTAAAAACCTACTAAAAAATTAAATAAATTAATGTTTTGCAATTTTTATGCAAAACGTTAAAAAAATTGCGAAAAATTCACTTTAAAAAACCGAATAACTCTGAAAATATTAAAATCCAGAGGGCGCCACAACTTAAATATCGCCTACTTAAACCAGAAACTATTAGATTACTTTATTATTAATATCGAACACTGCATAACAATGTAACACATTGTTAGAACATCGAATGTAGATCTCCGTGGACCTCACAGAAGAATACTCGTAGCAATTACAAGAAGAAAATCTAGTTAACAAAAAATGCATCCTCGGCGCCCGGTCTGCATTAATATTCAAACGAGGTGTCCTAATAAGTGGCGTATAATGCGCTCGTTTGTTTCGTTATCTTATTTATGCCCCAATATTTTACATTAGCTCATTGGTCAGCATCACATTAGTGCACTGCACAGTCTACACTACACAACTCGGTGAGAAGTGGAACGAGGCGCAAGTGCGTGAGCAGGCGCGGTTGTAAACAGGAGGATTTACGACAAATTCGTATGCGTTCGGATTAATAAGCGAGATAAAAACAATGCGCGCACACAGGCGTATATTATGTATATCTTTTACTCGGCGGCGCGCGCGCGAGCTAACGCTCGTAATCAGTTGCGGCTGCATTCTTCCTGGTACGTGTTGAATCTGTCAACTTGCTTAGTGGTGATAGAATGACCACCTACAAGTTTTCTTCGGGAGTAAGATTACGGTTTAATTGGAATATTCGATGTGGATGATTGAAAGTGTTGCGGTGGGGAAATTGAATGGATTGATAAGGAAATCATCAATAATATTTATATGGGTGTTATAATTGACATTGGATTGAATGATGTTTAAAGTGTGAAAGTTTATGTTGGAATTTGAAGTTATTTGCGTGTTAAAAGTGATAATTTTAAACACTTGATAAAAACAGGTTGAAAATTGTAGTGTGTTACTTGTTATTTTGGTATTTTTAAGAGAATTAGTGAATTACGAATAATTTCGGTAGAACGGTAAAAAATAAGTTTTTTTTACAAAAAATTCTATAAAATTAGGAAATTTTTATTTTTTGCAACTTTGGCAAAAATTTCACTTTAAAAAATCGAATAATTCGAGAAATATTCATCAGATTGATAATTTGGTAGATTTATTTACTTTTTCAATATTTCTACTTCTAATTTATATTCATTGTATAAAAAAATATCTGCGTGTTCAAAGTGTCAATTTTAAACACTTGACGCAAACATGTTGAAAAAATGACAAAATTAAGCTTTTTCAATTGATATTTTTATAATAAACAGTGTATCAGTGTCATTAGTAATCCAAAAATCACTTTTGTGCACTAGTGCGTAAAAGTATTATTTTACAAACGCTAAAAACTAAAAAGGCTAGAAAAGCACTATAATAGAACATTTACACAATATTACAAACTATTTTACGTAAATATGTTAAAAATATTACTTTTTATCACTTCTTATTCCCAAAATGTATCATTTTACACACTATTATACTCATGTATATAATAATATGACCCACTGAATACATTGTAGCCTCCTCAAAATAGTAAACGAGTTATTTTCGTCCGGCTTGCGGTTATATCACAAATCCCGATATCTCTTAACTTAACGAAAATAAAAAATAAACGCGGTACTACGCGCCATTTCTAAATTTACCACAATATCCATTATCCTTTGCTGCGCGTATCTATTGTCTGTTTCTCGATCTGCTGAGATGTTTTCCAAACATCTCACGCCACAAGACCATCCACAATAATACTCTCTGTCAGTGTCTCGACAATATTTTGTAAACTACGCTACATTTTTTCATTGCGCATACTATACTCGTATAAAAAAATAAAAACACTACCAGCAATATTTTCGCATCGCTTATCTCGTAAATAATTGCGAATGCATTGCGCTGTGATACAATGACGACACTTTAGATTATGAATATCTGAATGAGAGACACCAGTCCACACCAGTGCTGTGGTCACACAGATGGACGTTGCTGTTGAGCGTTGATGAAAGTGAAGTGTGAAGTGATCTTATTAAGATTACAGTTATCACTTAATACACGGTATGTCACGGTGTAGGTGTAGGTATTTTTTGTCTCGCTGCATATTTATAAAGATATAAAGAGAGTACAAAGAGATTATTTATCTGTTGGTTGAGCGGTGGTTGGGAGATAAAATATTTATTTATTGTTACGACTCGCAGAGGTATCTTTTATTGCAATAAGTATTGCAAGGTGAGAGAGGTGTTGCAATTTGCGCACGCTGATGATGGCAGCTTGATAAGAATTGAAGAGGGAAATAACAAGTCGAGCGAAAACAACTTCACTTTTTATATTTATTCATAAAGTAATCACCTTTTTCAATTGTAGAAAAAGAAAAAAGAGAGATAAAATTGTTGTATTGTAGATTAAGTGTAGAAAATCATAATTTTAAACACGCAGCAGGAAGGTATTTGAAAAATAAGATTTAGGAACAATTTTTTTGATGCTAGTGTTGATTGAAAGTGATATTTAAATGCAAAAAAATTACTGTTTTGAAGACGAGTGCCCAAAAGTATCAATTTCTACTCTAATTATAATTTTTTGTTCAATATTATGTTTTTATGCAATTTTTGATAACTTTTAAATATATAAAGTAATATTTTTGAACACTAGTGTGCAAAAGAACCATTTTAAACCCGTAGGATATGAAATTATCAAGAATAGAATTAAAAAATGATTTTTTTCTATGTTTTACACCCTATAATTTTACGCACTAGTGTTCAAAAGTTCTATTTTAAAATAAACTTCAAAAATGTCAATTTTATCACCAACAAATACAACATATTTCTATAAATTAACTTTTTTTTAATAAAACATGTTGAAAAATTAAATTTTCTCCTAAAATTCAATCATTTAGAATCAAATTTTTGCACACTAGTGTACAAAATCACATTTTCTCACATTTCTATAAACCCTATTGATAGTTTTCAACGTTTCCAAATATATTTTACACACTACAATCACCAATTCACGAAATATCCTCTCCACAAAACCATTTTATTTACACCATTGAAACAACTTTCTAATGTAACTCGATAAGACATTGTCTCAAACGCACATAAAATTCGAAGATGCGTGTAGCGTTGTGTCGCCTTGGAAGACCACCAACAAATTTCCCTATCGTGAACAAGTAGCAACCGTTGCGCGAGGACATAAGAAACGCAACAAACGTTACAATGAATATTTATCGAATCGAAACTAAACCGTCGCAACACAAACTCCAGCCACTCATGAGAAAATGCAAAAAATATTTACGACGATATCTTGCGCGACACCCACCCGGATTCTCTTCATGCACCTTTTAGTTTGACATCGGCGCGTGAAAAACGGTACATGCATTGCTCGCTTATTAGTTACACGCATGCCAAACGCACTTACGCTCATAAATTACTTCAAATATACCGAGTGTTTACAATAAATCACTGATAATAATAATTAATTCTTGTTTCAGCTATACTTCAGCGCACGGCGATTGGCATTGGCAAGCTGAAGATCCAAGGCGTCGGAACCTGTCAGTACTTATGCATGGACGCGTGCGGTTTTCTCTACGGATCGGTAAGTCGAAATTAATCTCCTGTCCTGTTAGTGTATACTGATAGCCGCCAACCATACTAATAATAATAATAATAACTAATACGGTTTGTGTGTAAGGATTTATCTGTTCGGCGTGTCGATATTGTAAATTCGCGCCTCGCGGAGTAATTTCTTCAGCGGCGCGCATTAATTCATCAGGTTTATATTCGTATTCGCGCCGCAGTGAATTTGAACGCGGCCATTATCTTTATTGTGGCGGCGATCATAAATAAACCACGCCGGCATTTTGCGCTTTTTATCCTGCCCACCTAGTGCTAGTTGCTAGGACGAGCTGACAATGAGCATAAGGATGCGATTACGACGCACTGGAGCCGTGTTTAACGTTGTGAAGTTGTTAAGTCAGAGCGAAGTGTAGTGTTGGTCATGGACCATGGACGAGATTTAGATTTTAATCTAGATGCGCGTGTTGCCGGCGCGTCGCGAATCTATTATTTAATTTATCGCTGAGGGTACGCAAGGCGTTTGACATTTCCGCGCTTAAATTAACTTGAGTAAACATTGGTACTACTTTGTAAAGTACAAAGACTTCATATTTTACTATTTATGACGCTGTCAGATTGTGTGATAATGGGAATCACAAATAAATCGGTGATAATTAAATGCAAATTGAGTTTATATAGTCGTGGAACTTATATAAGAATTATTTGGGTAGAAATTTTTAGTTTTTTGTTAATAACTTGAAAAGTTATTAATATATTTTAATTATTTTTAAATAGATTTGTTTATTATTTAATTCTTTATGAATCTTTAAAAATTTTGAAGTGATTGGTCGATTTTATAATTTTTTACAAAATTAACTTTAATTGTTTATAACTTTTTGTTAAATAATTTTAGAAACAAAATTTATAAATAATTTGGTGTTGAATTTAAGTAGACATCTATTTCTGAAAGAATTATTAAATTTCTTCAAATAGTTTTGTTTTTATTAATTAAAAACTATGACAATGCAATTTTATTCGCGGCTTCTGAGTATGGACTGCAAATTATCGTCAATTACTTACAGTTATTTGTTAATACCTCGCACGGTGGTCAATTTATTTAACTAATTTTTAGTGTAGATTATGTAATATTAAATTCTGAACATAATTTAAGAAAAATATCATTGATCACACATTTTTATCAAAAGTTATAACCTAATTTCAACCAAATTACAAAATTTATAAAAAAAAAATTTTTCAATTGTTTATAACTTTTTACACAATATACACATCATCAATATTTTTACCAAAATCTATGCAGAATTTAATACTCTTAAACCACTGTTAAAATTATCCATCTACCACAAACAGTTTTCGAGTAATTAATAAATAACTAATCCTCAGACAATAGCCGCGTCTACAAGTAAGTGAAAGCACCGAAACTATATTTAATCTAGTATTACCAGCGTACTTCTTTAAGGTTAACGTCCTGATTGTAACCTATAAATTACCAAACATTAAATCGCACTTCGCACGCTCTAAACTTTGTGACACGGGTCTCGCAATCGCACGAAATTGCTTTCCCGCTTTCCTCGCACAAGTCAGAAATGAAGTTAAAGTTTAACTTTTAAACGTTTCCCTTGCCAGAAACTTCGTACAAGTTTCCAACGTTGACGGAAGTAGATTTGTAGAGTTTTATCGAGTTACTAATGGTCCGCTTCTAACGAATACTTTACTTCGGATCAAATTGAAAGAAAAAGTATCATAAATTAGTTTAAGGGACCTGATCGGAGCTTTTAGATAATTGAAGAATGGAACAACCCTTGATCATAAAGATCACCAAAATAGATAAAGATAGAAATAAAGAATTTAAATCGTTCAATTAGCCTCACCTAACCTCACCATGATAATGATTTCAATTTTTTTTCTGTTTCAGAGGGAGTTTAATGAAGAATGCGTCTTCAACGAGATGATCCAAGAGCACCACTACAACACCTACTCCTCAACGAGGTACTCCAATGAAAAACGCACCATGTACCTAGCGCTGAACCGAAAGGGTACACCTCGCAAGGTGCTGCTACATGCCGGACACCCTCTAGGAAGGTTATCCTCATACACCAGGGTCCTCACCAGGACGGTACCACCTCAGAAACTGGAGGATCTCCACCCGGTGCGACATCACGGGCATTCCTGCCCCGCGGATCCAGTCAAACCCCATTCACAACAACAAGCCCCGACGCGTTGTCGACGCCACAAGAAGCGCAAGAAACGAAAACGAAAGTGTCCCGAAGATGAAGACTCCCTGGCTGCCCCAGGGGAGTCGCCCTGCATCGGGGGCGGTGGAAAAAGACAACGCGTACGACCCGTAGCCAATAGCCATAGTAACATTAATAGTAGCCATAGGTGTGAATCGGACGATAGTGAAGAGTGCCAAAGAGTTGTTGTTGATCTGAACGTTGGTGGTGGTGGTGGTAAGAAGGCGAGCAGTAGTAGTGCGAAGACGAAATTAGGTGATAGACTGGCGTCGAGTGGCGCGAAGAAGAAGCGGCTGCAGATGAAAGGTATTACGAAGTTGGCCGGGGGCGGCGGCGGCGGTGGTGGTGGAAGGAAACGAGTGCGGAATACAACGCATGGGCCGCCCACGACCACGCCTCTTCCCACATTGGTGGAGGAGGGTACTGAGGAGGGTGATTATCTCGACGGGACGACGGCGTTGGAGTGGGATGATCCCACGGCGGCGCCGACGCCCGAAGAGGCGGCCGCGCTGCCGGATTGACTCGGCGTCGACAGGACTGAAGCAACTACGAACGTAACGACGACGACTACAATGACGACATGGACACCGCCTCCTGACGCCCAGGGGGGCGGGTGTTCTCTTCATGCCACTCCTTCATCATCCACTCGCATGTTTTTCTATTTATTTCTACTATTTATTATATTTTGAAAATTGTACATAAATTAAGTAATCATATACCTCGCTATACAATAATAAATATTGAGAAATACACACACGATAAATAATGTATTTTATGAATATTAAATCCTATAAATTTCAGAGTTTTTTTAAAAAACGAGAAAAGGTAAGTAAAAAGTGACGCCATCTGGCGAACAATAGCTCTTATGTTCCGTATAAAATGGAAAATCACAATTTGTGCTATTAATACATGCGGGGCTATTAAATCACATGCCGGTCTGTTGAAAAGTCAACACTGCGAGCGCATGTGATGAGTTTAGTAGACCTTAGTATATGCGTGCCGCCACCCGAGTGTGCAAACACGCAATTACGACAGAAACAAAACCAGTTGTCGTAAATTATTGAGTTTTCTATTTGTAAACTAGTTTCTAAATGTTCCCAAGTGCAAAACACATATACAATAAAATTTTAAGTTTTTTAATATGCTTTTCCATGGAAAATTGTTTATAAGTTGAATAATAATTAATATTTTTAGTTGATATTTATATTGAGGGTTAATATATTTTTAGTGAAGATGTCTGTTAATTTTTAGGTGTTTTGGATTAAAATTGACAAAATGGTGGAGGAGCAAAGTTGAAGTTTTGTTTTTTAGTAGAAATTTAATGAAAAATGTTATTAATTTGCTAATAAAGTGAAAAGTAATTAATATTTTTATTTGATTTTTATTTTACGACTAAATATGCTTTCCAGTAATATATGTGCAAAATTTGATTGAATTTTATGTAAAATTGACAAAATGGCGTCGTTTTAAACTAAAAAAATGTGTTTTTCGCAACAATTTTTAGATTTTTTTGTTTTAATCTAGTGTAAAATCGTCAAATTTTAATATTTTCCATTGAAATTCAGTTCAGGTATAAATATATTCCTTCTTTCCATGTGTTCAAAATTTAGCAACTATTGCATAAAAATATAAACAATTAAACACTATTTTAAGTAAAAATTTACGCGATTTTTACGTTTTTTATCAGTTTTTTCAATTTATTTAAAATATAACTCTAATATTATTAATAAAATTTATTAATATTACTCTTTTATTGTTAATAAATAAATATTCAAAAAATGATAAAATTAACCAAGTAGTTCCCGAGATATTCGCATTTAAACTTTAAAATTTCCAAAACCAAATACTAGTACCCCTTAACTATTAAATTTTTCGCCGATTGCAGCTGCAGTTTTGACCTGATTCCTCAAAACCAAACATCGAATTTATAAAATACTGCTGCATTTTGAAAACAAACCGAAACCTCCTCGCCGATTATGCAAGTACCTACTTACTTAGTGTAAATAGTTTATTTTATCTAATTTGCGTTTATGCCAGGCTGGAAATTGCACAAATCACAAATATCGCAAATGGCACTCTGCACGCGTACGAACGCAGGCGAAGCATGTGAATGGGGTTTATTGCCGGCTGTAATTCAACGTTGTTTCCTATTTTCTATTCGCACCGCGCGGAATTTCGTTCTTTGTGTCGTCGCAGCCCGATAACATCGCCGTTCGCGATTTTTCCATCGTCACGCATAAACTACGCAAATATTCGAATAAATATTATCATTCACGCAGCACATAACCTACAAAACCTATAATCTACCATACCAGGTAATATATTAAATCCTATATATTTTATTTTGATACTAAATTGCCCTTGAATCTTGCATCGTTGATATATTTAGAAACTTTCGCACTTGAATTCGAATTTCTCGCCGTGCACGCATGTTTATTGGTTCAGACTCGCGTGTTAATTATTAATTAGTCGACGAGCGTGTGCTCTTCGCGCACGATTTACAACTATTTTCGTGCGTCGTGTTTACGCATTTCACTCATTTTCATCGAAATTATCACTCCATCTCCGGCGCGTTGTGTTATAAATGAGTGTGGCGCGGCTTTGAAGTCATGCCACGATAGAAATCTTTCTTTTTCTTTTCTTAAAGAACACAAAGGACCATTTGGTGTCTCAAAGTTGAAATGTTGTGACTAGCCTAACAAGAGTTTTGTTATGTCGAACGATGGTGATTGACGAATTGATTTCATGATTTCACCCCTTGACAGTGATTGAAATCTTGTCACAACCCAAAAAAAAACGAGAAAAATATGCTTTCAACCCTTATCTTTTAACAGGGCTTATATTTTCCTCTCGGGGAGATTGTGATATCGTACAAATGAGACCAATTTGTCTTCGTTTGATGATAAAAATGCCCTGCGGACATCCACGACGAGAACCACCCTTTAATTATAATATCTTTGTGCATCTACGAGTACATTGTCACATCACAGATTGATTAATGAGTTCGGTTTTGTTCTGTTCTGTTCTCTTCCCGGAGATTTTTATTTTGTGTGTGTTTTTGCACTGTGCGAGTGTTAAATTGTAGAGCGCTGCACGCTGATTGCAGGAGGCAGGAGGCTCGTTTAATTTAATTACTTCTTTCGGCTATAATTTCCAGCGTGGCGCTCACAGCTTGAATATCTAATCGTTCTTCAGGCGTCTTAGACGCGTTAGAAGCGCATAAAAACTGCGGAACGGAGGAATTCCAGCGGAAGGTTGAGGAGATTGAAAGCGAAGAAGCACGCTAGAGTAACGAGCGAATCGATAAAGTAACAAAAGTTTTGCGAAAAATCAAAGATTTGTATCTTTTGAGCTCGTTTGCAATGCAAATGTAATCTGCAATCAGATTTGATTCAATTGGGGATTTATGGATGTATAAATAGGAATTTATTACTGGAAAGTGGGAAAAATTTATGAAATTATGGTCGGAGTTTGTAAATCTTAGGAATTATTACAAAATTTTAATTATTTTATCTCAAATTTTCATTTTTTGATGACTCAACGTTAGTTATCGTTAGATTTAATGATAAAATAATTTTTATAACGAAATTTGTTGGTTTTCTTAATATTTTGATGAAAAAACTACATAAAAATGATAAAATTCTGATAAAAATAGCCAAAAATTAAAATAAAAACCTTAATTTTAGTTTTAAGCAGATTTTCGATCTACAAATTTAAAAATAAATTTAAAAATAAATTTAAAATAACGCATTTTTTATGCTTTTATACTATAAATTTACAAAACAATAAAATTTTGTCTAAAAATGTCAAAATTTTAACAAAAAAGACAAAAAATAAAAAATAAAATTTTAAAGATTCGCAATTTTAAATTTAACCCAAAGTCTTCTAATTTCCCCAAGCATATTTCTAAGTAATTTAAAAAAATAAATAAATAAATAACTTATTTACATGCCTTATCAACAAAAAGCAATGCCTTAAGAGATAATATAATGCCTAAAAGTGAAATTACAGCTAAATTTCGTAAAACCACAGCTATCCAGCTATAAATTTAATCTTTTGTCATTGAATTTGAATTTATGCAATCCGGAAAGTAAAAGCAAAACAAAGCATCAACTCTCGAGAATCGCTTGCATGTGTGCAGTTGGTAGCCGGATGATATTTAATCGCACTGCAAGCAACTCTGCGCTTTACCGCTCGGCGCAATAAATAAAACACAACTCTACTCACTACTACCGAGTACGCACGCATGCACGCACGCAACTTTCCAAAACGTTTAAAATAATTACAATCAAATGTTGTTACACTAGTTACACCAGTAACACCAGTAAAACAAGTATGTGTAACACCAAAGATGCACACGTTGCATCTTAAATCGTAAAGCATCATAATTAATAGACCAATGAATAATTAAACACAAAAAATATTTTTAAATTTTTTATTCATTTATTTAATGATTTGATGATTAGGAATGCAATAAAACACCCTAGAGTGTTTAATTATACACGTGTGTTTATTTATGAAGGCAATTTGATCTCATTAAACGTTTAAACGCCTCGAAATTGATTTGAAATCCAAACCACAGATAACACTTTATTTCTATTTTTAATCCGGTTAGGTTTTCGTGTAATTTGAATTAATTGTCAACTGGATACAAACGTGTAGGTATATTAAAAGTCGAAACCTTTTCGGAAATCACTACCGATTGGAATCTTCACCCTCAATCCTCAACTTCACTCCCCTAATAATACTGACAGAGAGTATTTAGACCAGTGATTATTTCCCTCGGCAGAAAAGTGCAATCTGCACTTCCAGGCCCAACAATTCGGAACGAAACCAAAGGGGAGATATGCTGCACATCTACACGTGTAGAGACATTCCGGAAACAATGTGTTAAGCAGCCGTTAAATGGAAAGCAACTCCGAAGAAAGAAATATCACGCATTCAGACAATACGAGTACAACACGCGCAGAGAGAGCAATTTTTCCGTCAGCAGGTTTTCGACCGGCGCGACATCCCCCGACGTCGGGGATATCTCGATATAGGCTTAATTAAATTTTACGGCCGCGGTGGATGACGTGCCCACATATAATTTAAAAGGGTCGTAGTGGTAGATGTATTAGTGGCTTTGTTCGGAAGTAAAACACAAAAACACAATGCGATTTATTGGAATATTATTTAACCGCGACGTGTGGGTGTACGGCTGGAAGAATGGTCACTTAAAATATATATGATGATGATGATGATAACATCATATAATGTATTTTCGAGCGGCGTCAATAAAAATAGATCACTTTCCGAGAAACAAACTTGCGCGAGGTTTTATTCATAGAAATCACGAGACGACTCTTATGAGCTTGTGAACGAGCGCGAGGTCTGAGCTCACGTGGATGTGAATTATGTGGCGGGTTGCAGGCGGGATGCATTCGGACGTATTCAGAGAAGTCTCAAAGTCGTTCAATGAGACAGTCAGCGGAGTCTAGCCAAATATTCGAAGTGGTATTACCAGTAAAGTTTTTAAAGTTTTTGAAGCGGGAATTTACAAATGGTTTATTGGAGTTTCCGCAAGTTTTATGGCTCATGATCATGATTATGATGATTATGTTGATGAAATTTGAGAGAATATGTTTGTTTTTCACTTACTAAATTAAGAAATGAGAAAAAAATTATACGACTTTAATAATTTTTGAATTATTAGTTAATAACCAATTATATAATCAGCATTTGCTAATAATTTGCTATAAATTTATCTCCATAATTAGATATTTAAATATTTTTAATAAACTTTTAAAAGTGGATACCTAATTTGCGAATGATTTATTGGACTTTCCGCACGTTTAACTTTAACTTTAAAATTCACTAGAAAAAATACGTTTTTCTATTCCGACGTAAGCAAACGAAAAAATACTACGCGACGTCAATACTGCATTAATTATTCATAAATCACAAGTTAAACAATCACATTTGCATAAAAATTGTTACTTTACAAAGTACCAGCTTTTGCTCACGTCTTCGTCCTCGTAGTTTTTAGTAAAAATGTAATTAATTAAAAGTTTTGGTCCATTTTATCAATAAAATATGCAATTTTATTTAAAAGAAATTAAAAAAATGCTAATAATGCACTTTAGCGCCACCTAGAATTCAATTATGTAACTATAACTATGATTGAATCACCATTTAAACTACAATCCCTCATTTTACACCCTTTAAATAATAATTTTTGATATTTTAATAATTATTCTGCTAATCGAGATGAAGCTAAACCAAAAAAATCATAGATCATCAAAATCTGTCCAGGCGTTCTTGAGTTATAAATGATGTAACTAACACAACTTTGTTTTATGATTTTTTAAGGTCAATTTTAATGTTCGAGAAAATAATATCTTAAAAATTAAGAAAATATTCAATTTTTTTTGTAAACATTTTAATTGTTTTTAGAAAAAATGCATTCGAATTATTTTTGTGCTTTTTAGAAGTAAATTTTCCTAAACGAGTACCTATTATACCAATAATCCATTGTACTTTTCTCAAATATGGCAACTCTCCATCGATAATAAAATTCAATCGAAATTATTTGCGTAAAAATTTATGTCATCAAAATATTCCGCAGCTTATCGGTCAAAAAACTTCCACTCAATTAGCGTCAACAACACAAAACTATCCAAATACTCGTAATGCAATTAGCAACAACTTAAATCCGCAATTTTGCAAAAAAATATGCACGCAACATGCAAAACTTTCAATTTGCGATATCCAACGATATCCAATTACGAATTCATCAGAAAAGAAAGAAAAGAACGCCGTAGTGATCCGTGGTGATGATGATTCACATTGTTATGCAAATTGAACGTCAAACGTACGCGCAGGCTGTTGATACTGTTGATCCAGTTAGCGATTCGCAAATAGCGTACGTGAGGAAAGTCGCGCAACCGCCGTTGCGATGCGGCCGGCCGCATGCGATGCATGGGTCGTATATCAAAGTGTAGTGTCGTTCGTCGTTGATTATGCAATTCGCGTGCGTTTGCGCGATTCACTACAATATGCGGGAGCAACGACCACGTCGCAGCGTTAAATTCAATGTCATTATCATTATCGTATTATTGGCCATTTCGTTATTGAATCACACCTACACAAACAGGAAAATTGAAAAATTATTGATTCACGTATTAAACGACGTGTTCGGGATTTATATCGCAAGTCAAACAGAGGGTATTTTTCAAAGAAAATTTAAAAACATTAATTATTAGATTAAAAATCAAAATTTTGCAAATGAAATGTAATCTTATCAATTAAACACCTAAAAAGTGGTTTTTAAGTCATGTTCGGTGCTTATACCGCAAGTCAAAGCATTGGCAATATTTCCACAAGCAATTTTAGAAGATAAAAATAAATTGAAAAGAATAATTATAAGAATAGATTGATAAAATTATTGGAAAAATAAAATATCTGCTCTTAAATCAATCATTTGTCAATCATTCATCAATTACGACCTAAAGTTTAAGTTTTATGCCTTAAACTATCAAAATGTGTGCATAACACGTTACTTTACTTACTATAACATACCAAGACATTGTAAAAGTCATGTTCGGTACTAATACCGCAACTCAAAGCATTGGCAATATTCCCCAAGTCAATTCTAACCAAAAAATTAATAATTACGAAAAATACTTTAAGAAAAAAACCTCAAAAGGATCAATAATAATTTAGTAAATATCAATAAAACCCTTAATATCAATGTTTTCACCTATGTTCGGTACTTATACTGCAACTCAAAGCATTGTCCAATGCAATTTTTCACCATAAAAATGGTAATATAACCAAAATACCTCCAGATTTCATCCCACAAGTACATCTAACGCATCTAAACTCTAAAATCTCTCGTGGGACATGCGTGCGGGCCGTGCGCGAGCGTGTGAGGAAGAAAGTCGATCTAATTATATCCGCCGTGGGCTAAATACCTGTGCGCTGTCATTGGAGATGCGCGCTAACAAAAACATCGCCGCATGCGGCACTCTTTACGCTTTCATAATTTACTCAACGCCACCATTGATCGTCGATAAATCAAAGCGTGGCGTTGTTGCTGCCTGCGTCCCGAATACTTTCTTTTTCTTTTTCCCATTGGATTATTATTGATAAGGCCCTCCAATACACCAATAGCAAGTGCACTGCTGATTCATTCCCGATCTGTACACACTGCCCAACTGCGCGGTGTTCGATTTCTAGCCCCATGTAAGTCGCGCGCGCGTCTATTTATTCAATTTTTCGAATTCATGGCGACGCCTCCACAATAGATGTTGCACTTGCAGAGACGACAATGCTCAATAAAGCATGCCATGTCCCAGACGCAGCCCTTGTACTTGTACGTACACATCGTGTAAACGATCTTCTTCTCTTCTCTTTTTCTTTTTCTTATTCCTTCTCTTCTTCTTTTACTTCGCCTGATTCCTCGGCTAATGTTGTCACCAATCTTCGTGTCAATCTGACTCGTTAGGGCGCGAGTCGCGCATAAAAAATATTTACAACGATCGCTTTATGATTTATCACCGTTATTGGCTGGAAGCCGGGAATGTTTTACGATCAGGCGCGCGGAGTCAATGACGATATGTTTCTAGATATTCGTATGTACAAGTAGATACTTAAATGCGCAGGGAACGCGTCGTTAAAAATCTCGACGACAGCGATGTGATATTTAATTGATATCTTTAACTTTTATTACTTATCAGTATTTGACCAATGACCAAATGAATAAATGACTAAATGACCACCCTGTATGTGGTGTGTTTAATAGTACTAGATACAATGTTGCTGCTATTTAAGATAATATTTGAGTTTCCGTTTCAGCTTCTAATATTGAACAGTTGTAAGAGTAAGTAGTAAACATTACGTCAATCTGTCAAGTTTTAAGGAGAAAATCTACTTAAGTGTGCCAAAAATATATAAAATAATAATAGAAAATTAAAACTTCATTTTTTTGAGTATCAATTTTTTTTTGGTCATTTTCACCGTTTTCTATTAGAAAATTCGTGATATTTTGATGAAAAATTATTTTTTCGGAATTTTATCAATAATTCATCAATCATTTCTCAATAATTCATCAATAATCATCGTCAAAATCACAATTTGCATATAATTTGTTACTAGAATAATAATAATAAAGAATCGAAGAAAATAAATTGCTTTTTAACCAATTTTTTTCAATTTAAAAAAAAATTCGGCAAAAAACGCGTATTTTTCTATTTTTGCGTTTTTTCAAACAAAAACAAGAAAATTATTAGTCTTAAAATAATAAGACAATAATATTTATCAGAGACAAAAGATAATTTATGTTTTAGACCATTTTGGAGTTTATTCAACAATTTTATAAAATAATTTTCAATGTTTTTTAAAATTACTTGCTTAAAAAACACATTTTGCGATTTTTTTGCAAAAACCCATCAATTATAACCGAAAAAAAAAACAAAAAAATCGAATTCTAACGAAAAAAACTAGCAAAAAATGCAATAAAACATTTTTTCCAAACCTATTAATTTCACTCTGAAATGTTTTGATAAGTGTGTTGCATTAGCACTGAATAAAAAAACAAACTTTCCCCTTTCCCCGCGCGTCACAGCGTATTTTCCAAATAAATCTCTCGCCCGTTGCACGCTTCATAATTAATCTCCTCCCGACATTGTTTTCCTAGCCACCACTACGATAATTTAGCGACACTTTTCTTTCATCTCTCGACGATTTTCTATGTTTTTTTTGTTTTGCTCGGCGAGAGGAATGCCGACACATATTTCAGACGCGCCCAAACAATAAGGGTTTGTCTGTCGGATGGTCCGCTCCGGCGAGATTAGTTAAGAGGTTTCCCGAGTTTACACCGTTTACACCCTTCGAAGCCGACGCCGCCAGCAGGGGGCACGCTCGTAAAATTTAACTACCTTAAAATAGACAAACAAAGAAATTCACTTTTCACAACACCCAACAAGATAAAACCATTCAGCGTGTAGCCGAACAGAAAACACGCATTAAAGGCGCCTCAAACGCACGCTGCAATCATAAATTCGACAATTATCAGCGTGTATTGCGTGTTTTCCGCTAGTTTATTACAGCCACCAAACAAGAAAATGAAATTGTAATGTGGGTTGCGTCAATCGCACGACGCAATTACTTAATACGTGGATAATACGACGATAAACTGATACGATTGCACAAGTCGCATGTAAATACCCGATTAAATCGTCGAATTGGCCCCAGAGTGGTACTACCACACCACTCTCGGGTGATACTAATAAGACATAACCTAGTTTGAAGATGTTTATTGCGTGCGCATTAATGCGAGGGCATCACTAATAAAGTGGCTCATAAATACGCTCGATTTATGTGATATTTATGATTAGATAGTGGAGGAAAGTCAGACGGACATAAAGCATTGGACAATGGCCGCAACAATGGGTTTTTATTTGGTAAGGCGAGTGGTGTTTTGTTACATATGGAAATTAATATTTCGAGGGGGGTGCACTTTCGATTTATGCCGTAAAAGTGCATCGTAAAATGTTGTAATGTTGTGGTCGATGGTCACACACATTGATTTTGATAGTGTGACAGTGGGTTTTGGAGATGTATCAACTAAATAAATGCAATAAAAGTCAAGTCATAAACTTAGGTTTATCTCGGGCTATTTATTGTTAATGTTGTGTTGTTACTTTGTATGGATATGAGGCTTCCGATATTATTGGAGATTTATGAATTATGAATGAAAATATTTGATTGATAAGTATTATAAGTTGTAGTAGTGAAGAGTTTAGAGAGAGAATATTATTAGTACGGGTCTGTTTAGTTTTTTAGTTGATTGAGTTTAGTCTAGGAGGCTAGAGAGGTCACTAAATGAGTATTTTAGCAAAATCTAGTCTGATCATAGGCAACTAGTTGTACTTTTCTTTCAAGTTTTGCTATAAAATAATTAGTTTTTAAACGATTTTAGGAGATTTCTAGCATTATTTCGGTTAGTTTTGTGATAGCACTTGAACAAACAATTGTTTTGGTTAGATTTTATGACATACGTGTAAAAGTTTTTCAAGGAAATGATGAAAAACCGTTTTGTTTTCCACGACGTGCTTTTGGAAATTCCAAATATGTTCAAAACTCAAAACATGTGATAAAATTACATAAACAAGTTACTTCTACTTATTTACTTGATACCCGGAAAACTAAAACCACTCTTTTAATTAATAATACAATTTTTCCAAACTTTTTTTAGACTCATTCTAAAAAAGCATAATTTTAATTTAACTTGCAACTTTTGTTTTACTGTTATACCAATTTATACATAATATTCTTAAGTTAAAGTACCGCAAAATTTATTTTTTGTTGTTTTGCTTAAATATTATATGACTTTTTAGAATTGGCACGTATTAATTTACCTAGAAATACGCGACAAGTAAATATTTACTCTTTTCGACTATTCGTTTTGCTAATTGCAAATTTAAAAGCGTCTTACCTAATGTTTATCCAATAATGAATTTGAAAAACACATTGTAAATTACAAAGCCAAGGCTGTTTGCTTAGAATATAAACAAACCACACTTAAATAGTTGTTAGTTGTTTTACCATGTTTTGTATTATCATATTTATATTATTAATTCGTTTATTGCGTGCAGACATTTTAGAATACATAAATTACTTCACTGTTTTTCTTTTATTTTTAACCAGTGTTGATGTCAACGCCCTGATTGTGCCACTGCGTTTGCTATAGCTGTACTTCCTGAACCTGGCCTTCCGCCATACCCACCTCCGAAACCACCGCCTTGACTAACACTATGCGCGCTTGCTGAAGAAGAGGAACCAGAAAGCCCACCATTGTTAAAATTTTGTGTGTTTGCTGTCGCGCTAGATTCTGAATTACCACTTCCGGATGCTGAACCAAAAGCACCACCCTTCCCACCTCCACTGCCAAAACCTGGGCCGGCAGGGTATCCATTATTACCACCATGTCCACCCCCAAAACCTCCTCCAAAACCACCGCCTTGACCGCCTCCATAACCACCTCCCTGACCTTTACCGCCGCCATATCCACCTCCTTGACCTTTACCACCGCCGAACCCACCTCCATAACCACCTCCGCCTCCTTGTCCTCCTCCATATCCACCGCCGCCTCCTTGACCACCTCCTCCTCCTCCACCACCTCCACCGCCGCCGCCGCCGCCTCCTCCACCTCCTCCAAAACCACCGCCGTATCCACCTCCATATCCTCCTCCAACTCCATTACCACCTCCATTTACTCCACCAGGATATCCATGATTATGTCCATGATGAGGGCGATGATTATGCCCTGTATTACCACCTCCATAACCATTACCATAACCAGCTCCGGTTACAGTTGCTGAACTACCACTGAATCCTCCTCCAACACTTCCAATACTACTAACACCTTGGCCTTGACCATAACCAGCAGTATATGCACCAGTTAATCCCGAATATTTACCACCAGCATCACCTTTCCTGGCTGCAGCTCTACTAGACCTCACATATTCATCAAGATCATCACCATCAACAAAAACTATCGGTGTATCATCATCTATATCATCTATAAAGTAAAATATTCAACATTTTCTTAAATTTTTTAATAAAAACACAAAAATACTTACAATCAACAGGAATCGCTGCTGATAAACTCAAAAATCCAACCAACACTACCCAAAAACACTTCATTTTAAATTTATTACTATCCACAATGGATATTCTTCAATGTTCACGTCTAAAATGGCGGTCAACATTGAACCTCATCGAATTTATATGTACATCCGCGCGATTTTTTTGGTGCGCTTACCACAACCACAACATTTGTCGTTAACATAACGACCATCGTCCATTCCAATGTTTAATTAACATCTGTGACACGCAGATCTAGACATTTCGTACTAAGGATATTACGTGTGTTTATCCAATGAGTCATCAAATCATAATTTGATCATCACCTGAGCGGTGTAAAAACACTTTAAAGACACCTCGACGCACGCGATTGTAAGTTTTGCGAGTACATTAAAATCGTATTAATATTAGGGATTTACGCTTTGATTTAATATGTGACGCAGTTTAATTGCAAATCTTTGTTCAAATTTGTTTTATAACCGACGCTTACAAAAAGTGAGGTTATACCAGTTCAAATTTTCATGTTTTTCAATTTTGTGATTATACATCAATCACGGCAGTGTGCATGTTGAATTATACATCAAATTAAAGAGAAATTAATTGCTTAATACCTGGTAGTAGTTACAGTTGTGTCTTCAAGGAATAACTGCATGATAAGTTGAATTAAACCTCAAGACGTCACGGCACTAAAAACTCGACGGTTACATATTGTAAGAAGATGCAACCCAACATACACCAAACAAACAACAACAAACAAAAACAAAGAAACAAAGTTAATAAACCGAGTGTTACAAATTGCAACTGTTCAAAACTAGTTTTTATTAGTTTAGTCTCTGATTACGAGCTCTCTTTCTTTATTTAATACATCATCCACTAAAACAAATATAAAAACAATGTATAAACAACAAATATGTATATTTTATGTATACTTACATTTGTTGTTTACACGATTCAAAACACTATCAACAACGCCATCAAAAGCAATTTTTCCGTCCTTGTTTGGGACATTTCTGCGCATTATTTGTTGTGCGTCAGCCAAAATGTTTCTAAAGTACTCATTATAGTAGTTTCCAGTGGAATTTACAACATCTAAACAAAATAATTACATTTTATGGTATAAAATTTGTTATTACAAGATGAATTATTAAAACTTACTTTCTTTAACGTCGTCTGGAACAAATTGATCAATTGGAACAGCATTTAAAAAGAAATTTATCTTTAATTCCAATAAATCAGTAACTTTTGAAGATATGTCGTTAATTTTTGCCTGTGTGGCTTCATTAATGCTGGGAATACTTCGAGAATCAACCAGGATACCATAATTTACTAAAAATATAAGATATTTAGTATTAAATTAGTTAAAATTTGTGTTTAATTAACTTACAGGCCAAAATGGCAGTTAAAAATGCAAATAAAGACATGAAAACACCGTTTTCACTAGTTTAAACAGTCAAATACTAACATATTTCACTTGGTGAATTGAAATCTATCGTTGTAGTTTATTTAGGTATTTGCAAAAATATTTGTTTACGTATTTACAACACATTCTTCATTATTTTACTTCGAAATCGTACATTTACCTCCATCTATTGGTGATTTATGAACTATAACTTATTTTAACCTTATTGAATTTTTATTTGTTTTTAACAATAAAAACCTTCAAAATTATTAAACCAAAAGGTCATAAATCATAAGATAATGCCGTATTATCTTTGCAGTGACACTGAAGAGCATCCAATAACAAAATCATCTGTAAAACTACAAGATACAACTGTTACTTTGAATGAGAAACAAAACACCGTCAACTTACACACATCCAACACTCCAATATTATTTAATGGATATAGTTTATGCCCAAACTCAAACTATCAATTAAAAGAAGAAGATATTATCACAATTGATAAAATGGCTTACCGAGTATCATCCACATCAGCATCTAAAAGGTTCAAAGTAGACACATCAAAGAAGATCACATCATTCTTCAATATCACAACAAATTCAAACAATCAGATTGATAGTCCTTTTAAAAAGATCACGGGTCAATGGGAAGACTTCAAAGATCATCTTGTGTTTACTCCCAATGATGATGAGAGGAGTTACACAAAGGTAGCTGCTTTTGACATGGATGGAACACTGATCAAACCAAAAAGTGGTAAGAAATTCGCTGAGAATCCTAGTGATTGGATGATTTTATACAAAAACATTCCAAAAATCCTCTTGGATTACTACAACCAAAGTTATAAACTTGTTATATTTAGTAATCAATCACCCCTGGGTAGTGACACATCAAAACGAGGAGAATTCAAACAAAAGATTGAAGATATATTGAATGAAATCAAACTTCCGATGCATGTTTTCCTAGCCACACAGAAAAATCTAATGCGAAAGCCTTGTACAGGCATGTGGGAAGCTATGACAGAAAGAAACACCCAAGAAATTGATAAATCTGAGTGTTTTTATGTTGGTGATGCAGCAGGACGGCCTAAACGAGGTAATATTCCCAAGGATCATTCATTTGCTGATTTATTCTTTGCTAAAAACCTAAAAATAAAGTTTTATACACCTGAAGAGATCTTCCAGAACACAAAATGTACTAATACAGATGTAAAAATCTTGTATGAACCTAAAATAACTTGTAAACAAACAAATTTTGCTCTGAGTCAAAAACCAGAAGTGATTTTAATGGTGGGATCGCCAGCATCAGGTAAAAGTTCATTTTGCAAGCAGAATCTGCTCCCAAGTGGTTATATTCATGTAAACAGGGATAATTTAGGTTCATGGCAGAAGTGTATTCAATTAGTGAGAGATTCCCTGAAGAATAACAAGCGTGTTGTTGTGGATAACACGAATAAAGATAAAGAATCACGATTGAGGTTCATAGAAGTAGCGAAGAGCTTCAAAGTACCTTGTAGATGTTTTCACATGAAGGTGGAGAAAAGCAGAGCGATGCATAATAATAAATTTCGTGAGTTGACCAAAGAGGAACATGTGAATGTTACGGATATTATTATACATTCGTTTTATAAGGGGTTTCAAGAGCCGAGTGTTGAGGAAGGGTTTGATGAGATTGTTGAGTTGAAATGTGTGCCGGAGTTTGGGGATAATGAGTATAAGAATAAGGAGTTGTATGAGATGTATTTGTTGGAAAAGCCATGAATTAAAGTATGGATAATTAAATGTTATTGAAGAGTATTAATGCTTGAACTAGATATTTATTTAAGTATAAAACTTTAAGTAATAAAGTGTGATATTTGGTGGTTTTTTCAGGTTTTATTGTGGTTGACCTTTGTTTTCGATGGAATCGATGATGTTTTCAACTAAATAAATAGAAGGAAGAAAAAAGACAAGTTAATCAATGTATGGCTTAAAGGGAAAGAAATAATTACGGTGTTCTTCAGCGCTTCGTAGATATTCGCTCATGTTTTGGTCGAAAGTTTGTTTGCCGATTTGTGGGTTGACGTTGGCTCGCATTTGGCGGTAGACGTCGTACATGAGGTTCTTGATGAAGATGTAGAATTTCTCAGAGGTGACGAATGTTAAATCTGTTTATATAAATTCGGTTTTGTTTAATTGGAAGTGATTTTTATGTAGTTGTGGTTGTGTTTTTGTATCCTGACCTGTTTTGAAGTCTTCTGTAAACATGTTGTTGAATGCTGCGTCATTCATGAATGGCTGCATGTAGCCATAACCAAATACGTCGGTTACTTGATTGGCGATTCCACAGATTTGTTTCTCCATGGCGTCGTCAATGCCGGGGACTTTTTGGGCGTTGGTGGAAACTCCACCATTTACTTGAAATAAAAAAAAAACATGTTGTTTAATATATACCTACATGTATTTTTGATTGTTTTGATAAGTTTTTCACTGTTTTTTGTGTGAATTTTGTCATTTTTGTACAAATTAGCATTAATCTTTGACTAGATTATGCCCAAAGAGATTTTGAATCAATCTTAACCGTAAATGATTAAAAAATATTAAGAATATTAACAATAATTGTTATTTTAGTGCAAAGAAAGTGTGATTTTACTTACGTGCCAAGATGGCGGCGATCACAATAAACGGAGACATGTTTGGATGTTGTTTGAATGTTCTTTCGAGTATTCAGTAACTGATGTTTGTTGCATTGCTGTATTCTGGTATATATACTATTTTGCAAAGTGAGTAACACATGATTTGTGGCATTTTTCACATCACAAGTGAAAATTATAACGGAAAATGGCGGAAATGCAAAACAAACAAGTTCAAACAAATACTTCACTCATTGAATACTTAAAATGTAAACAACAGTGGCATTTATTCAATAAAAAATATAGTAATTATTTCTTAAAGTAGTTAAAATTACAATTTGTGATTTATTGTTGCTACAAATTATGTTAATGTGTTATTATTTTGTTATGGATATACTCCAACCGAACGAAAACAGGAATATAGATAATATTAATATAATTTTTTTGATAAAAGCAACAAGATAGCGAATTAAAATGTGATGGCGTGCGAATTTGTTAATTTTTGTGATTTAAAACCACTTGAACATCTTGGTACATTAGTACATGCAAAAATTTAACTGAAATTAAGCTGGATTAGTCGCAAAATTATTCGGATTTTGGGCTTTTGCCAAGGATATGTGAGATAGGAGCAATATGAGCAATATTATCAGATATATTACAGTCAAATTTCAAATGTTTTAATCAAAATTATACAATACTAATAAATATATGCAATTGGTCAATTGGCCAGCATTACAACATTCATGAGGGATCTTCAGTACAAATTGAGAAACAATTTCAAGGCAGCTTCAAGCACTAGCTAAACTCTAAAACGCAAGTTATGTAATATGTAATAAACTACTAAAAGAGATAAATACTAGATTATGGAAGAAAAATTAAACATGTATTGCAATAACTATTCTATACCACCATTTGCATTCTTGTAAATAACAATTTAAAAGCAATTTAGATTATTACACAGCAGAATACATTTACCTGAAGAGGGAGGCTTAGGAAAGAAGCTCTTCGAAAAGGACATCACGTTATACAAATGTATTTGTAAGGCGGGGTTATTCATATTAATATATTCATCAATATCAATTATAACATCAAATCATGTATCAATTTTTGTTTGTTTATTCATTGCACGTCTTTCTACATTTAATAAGTTCTGTTGTATGAAAAAAAAGTTAAAAATATAATATTAACTTAAGAAAATAAGTATTTATTGCAATAAATACAGAAATTCTATTTACATATTTATAAGAATGTAACTTAAGAGGTTTCTATTAACAACCATCAAAGGAAATAATCAAAAACAATATTCTTTGTAAAAACAATGCTTTATTAATGCTTGAACTAGATATTTATTTACATATTATAAGTAAGTGCGAAATTAAACCAATACGTCGTTATTAAATCTTCATTATTCATCAACATTCAGTTAATCGAGTGCCCCAATAATTGTTTCAACTAAAACAAGAAAAAAATAAGTTAATTGCAATTAATTGGGCGTTCATAATATCAAATAATTACGGGATTCTTCAGCGCCACGAAGGAATTCACTCATATTCTCATCGAAAACTGTTGTGCCAATTTGTGGGTTGACAGTAGCTCTCATCTGGCGGTAGACATCATACATCAAGTTCTTGATGAACAAATAGAATTTCTCTGAGGTAACAAGTGCCAAATCTAAATAAAAAATGTTTTAAAATTATAATTTCAAACCAAAACAAAAGTATTTAGCTATAATTTCATACCTGGTTTGAAATCTTCATCAAACATTCCCTTGAAGAGGTTATCATTCAATATTTGATTCATTGCAAATTCGAAAACATCAGTGACTTGATTGGCAACTCCACAGATTTGCTTCTCCATGGCATCATCAATTCCAGGGACTTTTTGTGCATTAGTCAAAATAGCTCCACTAACTGAAAGTTTAAAAATAAAAACAAGAAGAAGAAATATAATTTTTAATAAGCTTTTGTGTTGTTATAACTTACGAGCCAAGATGGCGGCGATCACAACAAATGGAGACATGTTTCAGTATTTTTTGAACGTTGTTCGAAGTATTCAGGAACTGATGTCTGTTTCCCTGCTGTATTTTGGTATATATAGCAGTTTTCGTGGTAATTAACCGTGATTTGTGACATTTTTCACTTCCTACTTAAAAATTACAACAGAAAATCGCCAAGAAAGAAACAAACAACTACTCCGATCGTAAAATTATAGAAAAGTAAACAAAACAAGTATATCTACCTATTATTTATTACCTGCTTCAAATTCAGCAAATAAATGTGTTTGCAACAACAACATTGATTTATTCTCCTCATAAATTATATTAAGTAAAACCTATTCATAAGTTATACTAAAACCTATCATTTTCATTTCTTGGATTATTAAAGAAACAAAAAACAAAATTTCCTTAAAATAAGGTTATGTGCCTTACCTAAGTTAACCTAAAAATCATAATAATTATTTTATTAAAGCATTGTTGTGCTTTCCTCATCATATAAATGATTCCTCCGACGAAAACTAATCTTAACATTACTCAGACACTTCTTTTTGTCCATCATCAAACCCAGAGAACTAAATCCTCCTTGCTCACTGAGAATACATTGCATTAAGAACACAAAAGCGTTCTTAATATTGAAATCATTCTTAGCTGAAGTGTCAAACCATGCCTGAATGCCTTGTTTCGAACAAAAATCGTCCAATTCACACATATCAAACGTAATATCCGGCGAATCACACTAAAAACATATAAAAATGTAAAAAATGCACAATATATTGTCAATCAATACAAAAAAACATAATTATTACCTTGCTAGCTATGAGTAAACAAGGAATTTGTCCTCTTTTCGCAAGTTTTGCTTTGGAATCAACACACTTCTTCAAGTTTTTAATAGATTCGAAACTTTTATCATCATTTATATCAAAAACAATAATGGCACCAATTGAATCAGAAACACATGTTGGTGAAACAATCGCATCACTAATATCACCTAAAAACAAAACAAAATTGTTTCAAATCAATCAAAATATATT
This sequence comes from Dalotia coriaria, assembly GCF_025399875.1. Lineage (NCBI taxonomy): Eukaryota > Metazoa > Arthropoda > Insecta > Coleoptera > Staphylinidae > Dalotia > Dalotia coriaria. Next base: position 6,442,354 of record NW_027045450.1, read on the forward strand.
TAAATGTGACTACTACCTGATATTTCAAACAAATGCAGGCAAAACTGTTTATTATTCTGAAACTTCATCAGTTTTGTCTCATAACCTGTACAATCCGCTATTCCTTCAAAATCAAAGGTTCCATGAACAAATCGTTGAATGATTGCTGACTTTCCAACTGATTTATCACCCATAATGAGAATTTTAATCTCAATTTCGTTTGATTTCATGTGTATGAACTAAAAATTAAATAAAAACACCATTATACATTGAAATAATGAAAAGTGAGGTTAACTTACAGATTTCAATTGTTTCAACATAGCAAATTTAACTTTTTTATCACTCTGAACCTTCTCTTTCAACTGCATGTTGGTAATACCATCAGATTGTGGTTTTAAATGCAAAACTCTTGCGAATTTATTGAGTGACACATCCCAATAACCTGGTTTTGACGCTTCAGACACATTATCATGTGATAAAGATTTCTTTAAATTGTTTTTGCGTTGAAATACATGTTTCCACCTTCTTCCAGAGTTGTTTTCCTGCTTTTCAGCTTCACATACATCCTCGGAACTTTCATCCTCTTCAATAGGTAGATAAGTTCCGTTTAACAAATCATAACTGCCTGACATTTCCATTTTCAACAACTTTTAACAACTTGTCGGTTACTTTAGCGAAGAAAACTTACTAATGAGAATGTTATTGTTCATTGGAATTTATAACCTGCGCATATTTAATCGAAACGCATGAATAAATCACACAATGACGAATTTTTTGATTAAAAATCGAAAGAAATGCGTGATTCAGTTTTCTAATCGCTTTGTCATGTTTTTATAAGGATGTACACCTGTAGGAGTGAATATATTCATAAGTTTTGCTGTTGTTGCTTTTGAAAACCGTCTATGTTCTCCAAAACAAACATTTTACAGATGATTTTACACAAAACTAGAAATTAAATCGGTTCACAACGCAATTATGTCCGAATAACTTGTGTTATCGATATGCATTCGTTTTGTATATCGATGTAACCAAATCCAACCTCAAAATTGTTGCGTTTAACTACATAACCTCATCTATGCAGTAATCTCTTTTCACTTCTAACAATAATTCTTGATCATTTTACATAGAAAGTAGAAAACAGACAAAATATTAGTAGAATAAATTGCAAAGTTACAGTTACAGTCGTTTAATTTGTTATATTCACTTGGTTTTATCAAAAAATTGTTTTTTAAATGTAAAATTACAGTATTTATAACCTAACCATAGAATTTCTTGTATATTGCACAAAAATAGAAAGAAAATCATTGTAACTTTTACAAAAATCAAAATTAAGAAAAATCTTTTGGTCAGGTTATAAAGTATACAATAGAATAGAAATCTTGAAAATTTCATCAAATTTCAAAGATTAGTTTAGAAGTTATAAGCTGTTTCCTTATAAAAATGTAATCCACGCACTTGAAATGCAATTATCTTGACTACTATCACTCCGTTTGAGTTCAAATTGATTGTGCTTATCAATAATTACAATATTTACAATCAAACAAAAGATTTTGTATACAAATTAAACAGGTTTTGTTTAAGCAACGAGTTAAACTGCCATAACTTTCCAATAACCTATAAATTTTGACATTTTCTTTCACCAGAACATAACCTGTACCATAATCTACCACTGACAGAAAATTCATACATTTTGATCCATCAAATTCGCTGTAATCTACAAAAATGTAACTTAATATGCGATTAACTAGAGAATTATCGCTCTGTTCGAGTTTATACTGATTGTGCTTATCTATTATTACAATATTTATAACCAAACAAAATATTTTGTGTCTAAACCAAACATGTTTTGTTTAAACAATGAAAAATCGACAAAAATCAATAATTTGGTAGAAAAACAGCCATAACTTCTACATAACCTTAAATTTTTGACATTTTCTTTCATCAGGACATAACCTGTACCATAATCAACCACAGACAGAAATTTCATACATTTTGGTCCATAAACTCCACCGCAATCAACAAAAATTCCAACATTTTCGATAAAATCCAAGTGAATACAACCGATTAAGTTATATATCAATATCAATTCACAAATGCTTGGCTTGAGAAACATCCTCCATTCTCACAACTCGCACGTATTTATCCGTTGTCTATCTAAAATCCTTACGTGCTAGAACCTTAAGTTTAAAATGTATGTAATATGTATATTATATGCATTATAAAACAACCTAATAAAGTCCTCGTCTTCGTATAATTACACTTACATCATATTCATATATAATCCATAATTTAAATATTAAGCTATCGTTATTACAAGATGTTTACAAGATAATTGTGTTAAGATTCTCAGTGTTCGATGCAGAATCGAATTTATTTCCCACCGGCTTCGAGGGCTTTACATTGAATCGAAAACATAATCACAAATCACAATCGATCAAAGGTATCTTGGGACGTAGAGAACACAAAATATTAACAAAAAAAGAATAAAATTCGTGCATCGCTAACTGATAATTAAGTATATGTGGAGTTCGAAGTTGAAAACCAAATGAAGGGGGCAGTCATTTCTCGCCAAACATTCCTTGAGCAATATGTTTTAAATCTTAGATACGGTAGAAACAGCTTACACCGACAACAAACTTATGTGAACATGAACACACTTAGATAGCTTCGAGTTACATCCGCTTCCAATCTCTTGTTTCATTCCGGCTGGTTGATCGATTTGCTTGCTTTGATTGCACAAAAAAAATGAAAAGAATTTTCTGCGATTCAAGGAGAATCGCGCAAGAATGAGATCATGATATAATTCATATAATTCATTGTTGCAAAACTGGTTAGAAGGGTGTGATTAATATTGATATTAGCACGCGTCTCACTGCAATATTGCCTCACTTTTCGGAGAAAGATTGTCACTAGTCATGTGAATGACCAATATATTGATCAAGCATAGAACCGCTTGGTTTTAATTTATCATTTAAAGTGAATTAAAATTATTATTGTTGACTCGAGCGTCAATTGTGTTTTTTTTTTAAGTATTTAGGTATTTCTTTTCTTTTCTCTGGTTTTGTTTATTTGTTAATTTATTTACGTTTGAGTGTGTATTTTGTGTGTGTGTGGGTGGTTCGCTAGCAGGTGGTTTCCAGAATGGGGCACCGGCACGCACTCACGCACGTTGAAATGCTGGTTGGGGCGCCGCCGCTGCCGCCGCCGTTGCATACGGGCAGTGAGCGCGTCTTCGGCGCGGTCTTGAGCTGCGCTCGAGGTGAGCTGCGCGCTGAGGCGGAGCGTGGGCGTTCGGGTAGGTGCAGCGGGGATTGAAGGGCGGGCTCCGGGCGCTCGGGGGCGGCGGCGGCCGGGCCCACCGGCTTGGGCTAGAAGAGCTTCTCGGCCGCTGCGGGTGAGTCTGATGCGCCGGATGCAGCGCCTAGGCTCGCTGTGCATTCGTCTGATGCGCTTAGACCTCCGCCGCCGCCAGCGCCGCCGCCGACCAGCTGATGTCAGTTGACCAGCTCCACGTTCACGAACTTCTTCAGTCTGTCCAAGTAGGCCGGGTAGAGTTCCACGTCGTTATGACCTGCGCCCTATAAAAAATAATCAGAAAATGTTAATATTTATATATTTTTGTTATTAAACAAAAACGGGAAGAGATATAATAATAATTCTTTCAGCAAAGTATTCAGTATTAAATTCTGTGTTTATAAAGTTAAATTTGTATGAATTGAATAATTATTTACAAAGTTACAGACAAAAAAGTTGAATATACTTTGATAACAAGTAAAAAACAACTTATTTTACTCATTACTCATTAAATAACAACAATAATAGCATAATTTTCTCAGAATATATGCAGAATTTGATACAGAATCAAAATATGAAAGAATTTTTAGTCTAACTTGAATAGTTTTTGAATTATCAACAAAAAATCATCAAAAACATTACTTTCATATGTATTTTTTGTTATTGCATAAAAACAATAACAGATACAATAATAATTCTTGCATCAGCTAATTCTGTATGAAATTATACACTTAAAATGTAAAATTTATGCAAATCGACTGATTATTTACAAAGTTACAGACGAAAAAGTGGAATATACTTTAAAAACAAGTAAAAACAACTTATTTTGTTTATAACTCATTAAATAACAAAGATAAAAGGTTAATTTTCTCAGAATATATGCAGAATTAGATACAGAATTAAAATATGAAAGAATTTTTAGTCTAACTTGAATAGTTTTTGAATCATCAACGAAAAACCATCAAAAACATTACTTTTACCTGCACTTTTTATTATTGCGTAAAAGCAATAAGAGATACAATAATAATTCTTTCATCCGCTAATTCTGTACGAAATTATACACTTAAAATGTAAATTTTATACAAATCGGCTGATTATTTACAAAGTTACAGACAAAAAAGTTGAATATACTGTAAAAACAAGTAAAAAACAACTTATTTTGTTTATAACTCATGAAATAACAATGTTATAAACATAATTTTCTCAAAGTATATGTACAATTAAATAAAGAATCAAATTATGAAAGAATATTAAGTTAAATTCAAATAATTTTTGAATTATCCAAAAAATCATAATAAAAAGTAATACATTCTTTTATACTTTAGGTGATTGCATAGAAACGATAAGAGATACAATAATAATTCTTTCACCAGCTAATTCCGCATGAAATTATACATTCAAAATGCAAAATTTATACCAATCGCATGATTATTTACAAAGTTACAAACAAAAAACCTCAATTTTACCATAAAATTAAGTAAAATTCACCTTATTTTGTTTATAACTAAATAAATAAACAAACTACAAACATAATTCTCTCAGAATAGATGTAAAACATCACTCTGAATAAAATTATGAAAGAATTTTCACTGTAACTAATATAGTTTTTGAGTTATCAACCAAAAACTAAATTTTTACTTACTTCGACCCATAATGGTTCCACAGCTTTCGGACACCTCTCAAAGATGGTCCTCCCATGTGTAAAGTCTATAATCTCATCCTCAGTACCATGAATCAACAGTGTGGGAGAAGTTACTTTGGGAACTTTATCAATACTGCAACAAATCCATCAACAATCAATCAAATTGTACAATCAAAAATAACCAATCAACTTACCTAGGAAAGGCATCAAAGAACCACGTCCGTTTCGTGTTTGGAAACGCAACTCGCATGCCGGACATCAACGGCGAGTGTAGAATGACAGCACCGACTTCGTACCGCGACGCCAGGTCAACTGTAGGCACCGTTCCGATACTCTGCCCGTAGAGGATGATATTCTCCGGGCTGATTCCATACCTGGTGCGTAATGCTTGCCAAGCAGCTTCAATATCAGCGTAGAGATTCTTCTCCGACGGCTTGCCTGCACTTTGTCCGTAACCGGAGTAATCATACGCGAAGACATTGCAGTTGATACTAGAGCCTAGATTAAGGTAAAAGGTGCTCATCTGCCCCAGGTCGACAGCGTTGCCGTGCGAGAAGAGGATTGTGAAACGTGCTGTGCTGCTGCAGCGGACGAAGACGCACGCGATTTTATTACCGCGCTGCGTGCGCGTGTAGAAACCCTCGACGTTTTCTTTATCGTGGTCGGAGAATTGCCATTCAGCACGCGCTGTTAACTCCACGGAGTATTTGCCGTTGACTTCGGCGATGAAGTTGTAGGTGGGTTCGGGTGGCAGGAAGGCCAACTTGGCGGCGATGCGGCTCGGGCATGGTGGGCAGCACAGCAGGCAGCAGAGTTCGCTGAAGCTCAGCCCGTTCATGGTTGCGGGAAAGTTGGGCGCAAAACCGCCCTTTGATTTATTATCGCCGAGAGAAAACTATCTTGACACCGCCATCTTGCACCTGCGGATGCGGGAAATGCTGTCTTTGCCCACCCGCGAGTCGCTATACACACCCGTTCTTGCTGACGGCGGAGTGCTGGGCGCGCATTTAATTTACTCGATGACGATCACGATCGCGATGCGCTAATTCACACTCTCAGCACCTCCAACTTGCCTTTGCTTTGCTTCGTTTGCTCGTTTTCGTTTACTTGGTTTACTTTCGGCTTGCACAATGAATCAGCCCGCGGTGCGCATGCGCACCACCCGCACGACTTTGCACGATCAACATGTATTCAAAAACAACATTTTCATCAGACAGCTGCTTTGTTTCAGCAGCGTGTCTGATAAGCGCAGACAGCAGATAAGATAAATCAGATGATAATATTAGAATAACCTATTTTTTCTGTACGACACAAAGTACAAACCAAAATAAACATTTTGACAGCGTTGATATTCTCGTGAATATTCGAAACTGTTCGAGATTCTCAAGGTTATTGCGCAGCGACATCTAACGGGATGTAATCTGCACTGCAGGAGGTCGTTTGTCGTTTGTCGATTTCACTGTGAATCCGCCACTGTCATTATCGCACCAGCAACCAACAACGGAACAGCAACATCCGTGTTTGATCTGTGTTCATCTGTAAATCCAGTGGAATTGTTGCGTTTGAGGCAGTGCCCGTCGGTTGCACTGAATAAAACTGGTGTGATTAGTGTTGCTACGTTCCTAGTGCGCATCAGCCGCCTACAAAACAATTGAATATCAACTGGTCGTCAGGCAACGAATAACAACTTGGGCGACGTTCATTTGTTCCATCAATAAACAAGGCGGAAAAAACTCCGAACGTAAGGTGAGTACATTTTGGGGCTTTTTACGCACACCTGGCGCTATTGAACACATCGAAGTGCGCGATGTGTGTTGGTGATTGGGAGTATGATGAATGGATGAATCGCATGTGCGTTTACCTCGTCGAAAAACATCGATATTTTCGTGTGTTACGGTCCAAACTGGACAGAACCGGAATTATCTAATAAATATTTATGCATAACTTCTAAACAAAACAAGATTTTATGATAATTCTTGCACTAATCAACTTTGAATTAAATTCTACATTTATTTATGCAGTGATTTTAGTGATAACAAGTTTTATCAGTGAGTTATACACAAATAAACATGTTGTGTTGTAATTTTTTACATAACCAACTTCAAGGGACGATAACGCATTACACAGCATTTTGTACAATAAAAACAAAAGTTGTCTAGACGCAGAATTTAATGTAGAATCGATGAGTGAAAGAATTATTACTGTATCTTGCTTAGTTTTTGAGTTATTTGTTAAAAAGTGCGAGAAAACATGATGAAATGTTTTCGAAACTGAATGAATGTAAGGTGTATATTGGGTTGCATAATTTTTTGACAGGAAATATTGTCAAATCATGCAAAATCACATAAAATTATACAAAACTTTACATTTTCATCGCGAATAAAACATGTGCGTGTAGATAATGACTGTGGGAGTGAATTATCATTGACTACATGGAATTTTTCTGCATTAGTTCACAAACAAACAAGTTATCATCCAAAACACAAATATTTTCGTATAATTACCGATTATTTTGTTGTACAAATCGCAGTACGTGATAAATTAGCAATAATCTTGGTTTAGACTTGGTTTAGGACTATTCTTGTTTTATATTTGGATTTGCTGAGACAATGAACTCGTTAATATTTTATGTTTTACTCCGACTGTTTATGATTACTACAAGACAACGACTAGTACAATGAATGAGTAAGTACGACGAGTAGACATCAATTAATTATTTATTAAATGTAGTTGATGGTTGTTTGGATGTGTAGTGAAGTGGCCAGTTCGTGGGAAAATACAACTTTCATCACTCAAGTCATTCAGGTTTAGAATTAAGTACATTTTCATTAAAATAATATAATATTGTTTTTGTTTTTTGTTTGTTTTTGTTATTATTATGGCAAATAAATAGGATAAACTGTTATTATTTATTAGAATATGTTGTTAGTAATGTAATGAAGGTATATAGTAAATTTTATGATGATTGAATGAATAGTTTCTGAGATATTTGCGTTTGAAGTAAGTGGTGAGTAATTTTTCTCTTTTATTGCATCAATTTATCACTTTAAACAATTTGTAAATCTTACAAATTGTCAGAATATTTAGTTTATATTATAGTCTAGACATCAGACTGGTAAAAAATTATTATTTACTTTTTTTTCTTCAAAAAAACAAGCAAAAAACGAAGAAAATGAAGAAAAAATTTTTAATTTTGATTAAAACTTAAATTTCTTATCAAATAAAACAAGAAAATGTCATTAATGAATAAATTCTTACGTAATTATTCCTAGGCAACCATATATACACATTTTTCTGATATTTTGTGATGTGTTTTGCCGAATTTTACGAATATTAACCCCAAACATACACTACACATTTGATTGAGAATTAATCAATGCACATTTTCATTTGATTCATGCTTATTACTTGCATGAATCTGCGTGTTTCAACTGAAATGTGAATAAGAATAGTAAAATGAATACTAATGCTGCGTGTGTAGCTTACGCGCCGGCGAATTGCGGAGGCGGCGGACGGCGTGGGTGGCAAAATTGTAAAACATCCCTGTTCGTCACTAAAATTGTTGTAGTAGTATTGTGTGGTATGTATTCGTGGAGGCCGTGGGATGCGTACGCTGCTACAATCCTCCCGCCACCATCACACCACTACTAACACCACCTCCACTTCCATCTCTTCCATATTTAAGTTCATTATGATGATAAAAATACTGTTATGAATGGATTATAATCGGTCAGTGATTATTTCAGTATAGAAACCATTAAAAATATTGTTTTTATTAAGAACTTATTAAGATTTTTTCGTGAATATCTTGGAAAGTATTGTTTTGTTTAAGCTATAATTTGGTATAATAATTTATTATTAAGTATATTATATGGTTATTGCAATTAATTTGATTTTGATATAAAATTTGGCTTAAATCGTCTTTGTTTGTTCAAAAACACTGAAAATTAGACATTTTATTAAGTAAAATGGTTATAACTTTTATGACAATTAATATTTGTTTAAATTTTGACCTACATAGTTTAGTACACATTATAAACAATATATTCTGAAGTTTTCATAAAAATCCATATATTAGTTTAAAAATTATAACGTTTTGAAGATATTTTTTCAAGATAATGCCAAAATCACGCTCAACTAACACTTAAAACGCGTTTATCTCGAATTATATCGGTATGATTTAATCAAAATTTAAGATATTGATTAATTAATATATTAGGAAGGACCTAATCGAAAAAATAATTGTTTAAATTATATTTTTAATTTGTTTATAGCGCAAATTGCAGAAAAACATGTTTTTTTGAACAATTTTCAATTTTTAGAGGAAAAATTGAGAAAAATCAATATTTTCAAAAACATCTTATAAAATAACGAAGCCAATTAATCATTACAACCTTGATTTTATTATTTTTTCAATAATCATGCCAATTTTTACTTAAAATGGATTTTTTACTTATTTATTAATTTTTAATTCTCTAAATATTAAAACCTTAAAAAAAGACATTGAATAACACTATGGCATTGATTTTATAAAATGAATATAGAACAAATATTGTATTTAACACTTAAACAGTGCCTATTCATTAATGCCTAAACATTAAATCGTTATTTTCGTCTTTATTTCAACATTTTCAACTCTTCCATTCAAATGTCTGTATCCAACAGGAAGTCAACTTGATAACAAACAAATAATCACTTCATTACAGACAATTACATATTCTCTCTCTATATTTTCCATTATTTTTATAGATAAAATCCTAATGTTAATAAAATAACATACAATTATTCCTCGAAAAACTTTCAAAAGTTAAACTTTACTTTCGTATACCAGCACCTACAATACGTGCGAAATGTCGCGCGGGGGCGGCTAATATATCGCCCACACAGCGCCCTCTTGCCTACACATGTAGTGGTGGTGGTGGTCGGTGGCTGGATATCGATAACTGCGCGCGGCGGAATGCGCGCCGGCGTCCCTCTGGCGTTAGCGCAGTCGATACACCGACCGACCGACAACCGCCGGTGTGTGTGGCGACAGTCACACGAGAGTCACAGGTCTCAGACTCTCTCAACGCGGTAAAAAACACGCATCTACATCCTAATCACAAATCACAAGTGAAAAACAAAAATATAATATTTCTAGTTATAGTTTAGTGCAATTAACATAAAAAGAAGAAAAAAAGAAACATTTTTATCTATTGGATGATATTAAATTTATTTGTGTGAATGAATATTTGGATTTAATGTGCGCGCAGTGAAGTCGAAAGTCAACGGTAGGTGGAACACGAATTGTGTTCAATTTAGTATTAATTTACGTTAACAATACTCAATGTCGACGACTGCTACAATCACACTGCTACATCTCTCATACTGAAGCTGTGGTTGATGTTAATATTAAAACGCAGTTTATTTTAATTTTTTTAATTTTGATTTTTAATTAATTTTAGTTGATTTTGTGTTGTGTAATGTTTGAAAACGTGTGAATTTATGGTGTAATTTAATTTGGTGTTTCGGCGACCCATTTTTACCACCGCCGCCGCTGCCGCCGCCGACGAATTATCGATTTTTGCGCGGGCGCGCGGGGATGGTGCCCCATTGTGCGCGACGCCGCTCTCGCAAATATATATCGTGTCAAGGTGACGGCGGAATTGGGTCAGCGGGGCGGGAGGCGGGGGTGAGGATGAGCAGTGTACACCAGAGAGATGAAGATGTTTCTCTCTTGGCTCTCTGTGAGGAAATGTAGGTGGTGGAGGTGGTGGTGGTGGTGCGTGCCAAGAATTGAAATCATTTCAAGGCTGTGTGCGGATGTATGATGCTGTGGCTTACGCAATATTCACGCAGAGGGTGGTTGAATGAGATTTATTTGCGCCAAGATGAGAAAAATGCGCGGTTTATTGATTTCGTTTGAGGGAGTATTACATAACCTTAACCTGTTTTGAAATATGAGTATGAGTAGGTTATGTTTGGTTGGATGTTTGGTTGGTTGGGTGGTTTATGAATTGGTTGTTTTTATTTTTTGTTTTATGTTTTATTTTATTTTATTTATTGTTGCTTCATGGTCGTCCATTTTAGCACTCTGTCTTCTTCCGCTTTGGAGTGCGCCCAGACAGGAATTGCATTTCCGGTTTCCTTGAATATAAATAAATTCATGATTACAAAACGGAAAAGTCTTGGAAAGCACTTTAGATGCGAATATCTCGTGAACAACTGTTTATATTAACATAAAATTTGTTGCACACGTCAACGGAGATGTAATATATAGGGTGTTAGTGTTTTTAAAATAAATTTCGTAATAGTAACCGTTTTTTTAAAGGTGCAAAAGTCGTAAACTTTTTATTTTAATTTTTGATATTCTTAAGTTTAAATGCGAATATCTTGGATATTAATATTTTGTTTCACCTAAAATTTGATGTATTAATTTATTATTAATTATATTATAAGATTATTGCAAAATAATTTGATTTTGATATAAATGTTGCCTTAAAAGCGTCTTTGTTTTTCAAAAACACTGAAAATTATACGTTTTTTTAAGTAAATTTGTTATAACTTTTATGACATTTAATATTTGTTTAAATTTTGACCTATATAGTTTAGTACACTTTATAAACTATATATTCTAAAGTTTTCATAAAAATCTAGACATTAGTTTAAAAATTATAACGTTTTGAAGATATTTTTTTCAAAATAATACTAAAATTACAATAATCCAACACTTCAAACACTGTTATCTCGTATTGTGTCGGTGTGAATTAATCCAAATTTAAAATATTTATTAATTAATATATTACGAAGGACCTACTTTAAAAAGAAAGTGTTTAAATAATATTTTTAGCAAGTTTATAGCGCAAATTGCAGAAAATTATGTTTTTTCAACCAATTTCCAGTTTTTTTATGAAAAAAATTAAAAAATCACTATTTTCAAAACATTCTATAAAAATTAAGAAGCCAATAAATTGTTATACTCTTAATTTATAAAATTATTATTGATTATTCGCATTTCTTACGTAAAAAAACATTATTTACGTATATTTTTTTATCTACTTACTTAATATTAACCTTGACAAAAACGGCATTACAATACATCATAGATAATTTCGATGATTACACCTCCATGTTATTTTAGTCTATACCCAAACTCACATACATTTACGTATTATTTACGTAGTAGGTACATATGTAATTACAGTCCCTAAAAAAATACCAAACAAATTTTGTTTTTATTTTCTTTTTTCCCTCTATCTATGTATTTATATTCACATTCACATATTCTCATCAAAAGCAAAAGCAAGCAATTTCATTTTATGAATAAACTCATATAAATTCTCGTTATGAATACGCAGAACTCACTCAACTCACTCTTATGTCATTCCGAGTTATTAATTAAACGCAATACACATATATTCAGCAAATCCATTCAAATACACAGCGTATAACAAAATAATTAATTTTAAATATAAAACGTAATTTATAACACTCTGTATGATATCCTGTTATCCTGTTTTATGTCTACCACTTCGTAAATAAAACAATCTTATTCGTATTCTACGGTTGAATAAGGCACAGACGGGAGTTTTCATCTTCTAGAAAATTCTGTTTCTTTTTTTTTAAGGAATAAAAACCGGCAAAGGAGGGTTTTATTTCTGTGTGTGCAGGTTTTTATTTCTGTGCTGCACTTGCACGGTGTCGACATTGTCACGCCTCGTGTACCTCTAATTGGATTGTGTATTGCTATTGCGACACACGCCACTTTCTCACTGCTTTTGCAAACGAACGAAAATTAGCCAAGCCGCGAACCATTACAATTACAACTTGTTTGTTTTAATTATAGTTTTATAAGCAGCAAGGCTATAACAAATTTTTACTTTATTGGTCATATAGTTTATGAAATAATTAAATTTTAAGTTTAAAAAATTGTTAATTTATAAGAAAAATTGCCATTTTTGTGCATATTTTGTGTTATAATTCAAAAAGTTGTTGGCGGATTGTAAAATCCTTTGGTAACTTTCTTTATACCACCACAATAAATACCTAGAACAAGTTTGGGCCTGATAAATACAATAGTTTGTGAAATTATCGGGATTAAAATGAAAAAATGCCAACTTTAGGAAAAAGTGCAACTTTCGTGCTAATTTTTGGTTATAATTCAAAAAGTAGTTATCGGATTGTAAAATCCTTTAGTCACTTTATTTATACTACAACAATAAATGCCTAGAATAAATTTGGGCCTTATCGATGCATTAGTTGATGACATAATCGGGTTGAAAGTGAAAAAAATAAGTAATTTTCAAGAAAAGCCTAAATTTGGTAACATTTATATGCAATAACTTAAAAGTTATTGTTGTAATGCAAATTCCTTTGGTCAACTTATTCAGTTGATAGCAATGCATAGCTACAACAAATTTAAGCTATATTGGAGCAGTAGTTTTTGAAATAATTAGGTTTGAAATGAAAAATACGTAGTTTTTTACAATTACTACTTGTTTGTTTCAATTTTAATGTTATTTTTAATTGATTGTTGCAGTTTACATACAGTAGCACCTTAAGAAGATAGAGAGACAACAAAACATTCAAGATGGCGTTCGCCGGGCTGAAGAAACAGATAAACAAATGCAATCAAGTAAGAATTTTACTAAAAAACAAAAAATCCATCTAAACATTAATTTTCTCTTATTTTTCAGTACATGACAGAGAAAATGGGCGGTGCGGAGGGCACAAAGCTGGACATGGACTTTATGGAAATGGAACGAGTAAGCTTAATCTTAAAAACCCCTCATAACCTATAAAACTAATCAAATTTCTTTTTTCGTCTTCTTATTTTTCACTTAGAAAACCGACGTAACATTCGAATTAGTCGAAGAACTGCAGTTGAAAACGAAAGAATACCTCCAGCCGAACCCCACCGCGCGCGCCAAGATGGCCGCCGTGAAGGGCATCAGCAAACTGAGCGGACAAGCCAAGCAGAACACCTACCCGCAGCCAGAGGGCGTCCTCGGCGACTGCATGCTGCTCTACGGCCGGAAGCTAGGCGACGACAGCATGTTCGGCCAGGCGATGGTCGAGATGGGCGAATCGCTTAAGCAAATGGCCGACGTGAAATACTCCTTGGATGACAACATCAAGCAGAACTTCCTTGAACCGCTGCATCATCTTCAGACTAAGGATCTTAAAGAAGTGATGGTGCGTATTGAAAACTTACATATTTTTTAAATTTAAATGCTAATATCTTGGAAAGTAATAATTTATTTATCCTGAAATTTAGTAGGATTATTAATTATTGAGTATATTATTGGATTTTTGCAAAATAATTTGATATTTGGCTTAAAATTGACTTTTTTGTTCAAAAATTTTGAAAATTTCATATTTTATGAATTAAAATTGTTGTAACTTTTATAATAATTAATATTTGTTTAAATTTTGACTCACATAGTTTAGTACACATTATAAACTATATAATCTGAAGATTTCATAAAAATCCAGACATTAGTTTAAAAGTTATGTATAACGTTTTGAAAATATTTTTTCAAAATAATGCCAAATTTGCACTAATCTAACACTTAAAACGCGTTTATCTTGAAATATATCCATCTGATTTCAACAAAATTTTACATATTTATTAATTAATATATTAGGAAGGGCCTATTTGAAAAAATAATTGTTTTAATAATATTTTTGGCTTGTTTATAGCGCAAATTGCCGAAAAAAACATTCTTTTTAAAACAATTTGAATTTTTTAAATTGCTAAAAATCAATATTTTCCAAGTTGAGGAGTTAATAAATTATTACTTTCATCAATATAACCTAAAAATATCCAAATCAGGTTAAATTAAACCTAAAAATTTGATGTTTTTGTTTCAGCATCATCGGAAAAAATTGCAGGGACGCCGGTTGGACTTTGATTGTAAGCGACGGCGTCAGGCGAAAGGTCAGTACACCCTGCGTGGCTTTCTTTACACTCACACCACGAAATTATCGATTTGCAACACGACGGAATTAAAAAAAAAGTTCGTGAAACTATTCACAGTACCTATATCTAAATAATACCGAAATTGAAATCGTTGTATTTGTTGTGTTGTTGTTGTTGATTTTCTTGATTCTTGGTATTGGTTTTATTGGAATTGTTGGTATTTTCGGACGCACGTGATGCATGTTTTAGCGAAGGGCGTTGCGAGCCCCTATTCGAGTCCTGTCCGCATGCAGGGCCGCGCCAACGGTACGTCCAACACACTTATACTCATTCTCGAGCATTCCAGCGTTGCTCGCATCGAACAATATATTGATTTACGTAGTTGCTACGGGCTGAACTTATTAACTATAACATTTGTTGGTACACCCCTGTGAGATAGATAAATAATGTTAGATGTTTGGTATATTTGGATTAGAATTAGAATTATTGGCTTTTTTCGTCGAGTTTTTAGACGGTTTTGTAGTTTTTAGTGGAGGTAACTTGGGTTTTGTCAAAAGAATATGTATGAAAGTAAGGGTAATTTATGTAGATGATAAATATCCTGTTAAATGGGTTAAAATTACTATAATTGAAAGTAAAATTAGAGTAATTTTACGAAAAAAATGACTTTTTTGCACTTTTTTGTTTATAACTTGTATAATTTTTATTTGAATATTATTTTCTACTTCAAAACGTATTAATTTGATAATAATAAGTCACTACAGTAAATTTTAACTTGATCGGTGCAGTCGCTTTTGAAATAATCGCCTTTAAAATTGAAAAAATGGTCATTTTAGAAAAAAGTGCAATTTTTGTGCAATTTTTTTGTTATAATTCAAAAACTTGTTGTCGGATTGTAAAATCCTTTGGTCACTTTATTTATACTATAACAATATGTGCCTAGAACAAATTTGGGCCTGATCGATGCAATAGTTTATGAGATAATCAGGTTTAAAGTGAAAAAATAAGTCATTTTCAAGAAAAACCCAATTTTGGTAGCAATTATTTGCGATAATTCAAAAAGTAATTGTAGCAATGAAAATTTCTTTGGTCACATTATTCAAATTATAATAATACTTTACTATTACAAATTTCAACCTTATCAGAGTCGTAGTTTCTGAGATAATTAGGTTTGATATGAAAAAACTTCACTTTTTAGTGAAATTTTAGAACTTTTTCAGTCAAAAAATCAAAAAATATTAATTGAAGAACATTTCTCTTAAGCCACTCTTTAAATCTAGTAACAATACATTGTTACATCAAATTTTAACTTGATAGACACTCTAATTTAACAAATAATCGCATTTTAAATTGAAAAATACCTCGATTTTCTGAATTTGACCCACAACTAGTTACTTTTTGACAAACCCAAGTATTTATTACGTATACTTACTTTTAAACTTAAGTTAAGTTATGATTTTGTTGTTGATTATGATTTGATCATTTCCTTTTTCTTTGCGTATTGTGCATGTGCTGTGGTTGGTGGGTGCAATACGACAGGTGCGAAAAATATTACAGATGACGAGATCCGAATGGCCGAGGACAAATTCGCCGAATCCATGCATCTCGCCCAAATGGGAATGTTCAATCTACTAGAAAACGACGTAAGTGCCAATTCACAAAATGATCATTGTCGCCATTGTAAACCAATTGTGTTTCTAGATCGAGCAGATTTCTCAATTAGCCACGTTCGCCGAAGGACTCTACGAGTATCACAGCCAGTGCACGGAAATCATCAAGGTTCTCGTCGAAACACTACACGAAAAGTAATTTTAAAAAAATAAATTAAATTTTGAACATAACCTAAAATTTCCATGTAAATTGTAGGAAAGATGAAGCAGCTAGCCGCCCAAAGGTGGAGTTCGTACCGAAGCCGATCGCCGAGCTGCACCTCGAAGGCGACACGGACATGAACGGTACACACCACCCGCAGATCATTCCCACCGCCCCGCCGCCGTACACCCCGCACGCTCCGCCGCCCGCGTACGGCTTCAAGCAGCCGCAGCCCCGCACGCGATTGGCCGTCCTGCTCCTGCGAAACCCAACCTCAATCACCGCCAGCCACCCTCCTCGCAAACGTATATCCTTGACCTTGACCCATGGAGTACAGGTACTTTTAATTTCTTCATTTACTATAATTTAAACATTAACAATTTACTAAAAACCTAAAAAAAACAAGTAAGAGATTAGTCTAATTCTAATTTTACTAATGATTATTTATAATTTGATGAATATTACGTTTGTTTACGTTTTGTGAGAGGTTAGAGAATTCCCTTCCGCGTGCCACGCGCTCCACCCTTGTCCCTCGGCCGCGTTTTGACCTTTTGCATGTTGATGCGCAATGTGTGCTCGATGTGTAGGTGTCCGCATATGCGTCTGCGAACTGTTTGGCCTCCGGCCAGAACTTAATTTTGGCCGCGTCGAACTTTTCCAGACCCGGCAGTTCGCAGTACGCTTGGCTACGCAGTGCGTGTTTCATTTGTTTCACTTGTAGTTGTTTACTCCGCATAGCCGCCGCCATCTTGCAAGCTAACCCCACTTTCACTCTATTCTCGCTTACTTCTTTTATTCTTGCGACGTGCGAAACCTGTGCGCGTGTAATAAAAATGAGCGCTGCAAGTTTGGTGCGTCGCCTCGCCGACTGCCTCAACTGTTCTCACGCCGATGTGTTGCTAGGCTCATCACAGCAGTCTTCGCCGCAAAACAAGCCGCATCATCTGGAGTTGCTACCCGGACAGCATTCCGCCAATGGTAAACAACACAGACTCTTCTCACTTCTTTCGCTCTTCTGTACTTCTTCCGATTTTGTGTTTTATCGTGATTGTTGTCGACGTCTACAACTTGTAATATTCATGATTTTATAACGAACAACGCCGCTTATAACCTCAAATATTTGATTTTGTGTATTAATTTGCTTGTTTGCCGCACAGCGTCGCCACTGCCGTCCCCGATGAAATCTCCGGCCAGAACGCCAATGACACGCGCGCCATGTTGCATTGCGCTGTATGACTTTGAACCGGAAAATCCTGGCGAACTTGGATTTAGAGTAAGCAAAATATATAACCTCAAAATTTAAATTTATACAATACTTAAATTTTTAGGAGAATGAAGTGATAACGCTGATTAACAAGATTGATGACAACTGGTATGAAGGTAGTGTGAATGGCCGCACCGGTTACTTTCCGGTGTCCTACGTCCGGGTGGAGGTGCCTCTGCCATGAGTTACCGGCTAGAAGACAACAAGAGCAGGCGCGGGACGCGGATACTGAAACCCCATTGGTCGTTGTTTTTTAGTCACGAATTGCTGCAGTCTATAGATATTGAGTTTGCGCGCGCGTAAAACAAATGACTCGATAAGTTTTGTACATACGTTTAAGTTGTGTAAACCAAGATTGTAATTAATTTCTTCCGTTGCTTGGGGTTTGGCGGAAACTGCACACATCGAAACAAGATGGCGGACACAACCAGGACGAGCGAAATGTTAAACATGAAAACAAAAAACAAATACTTAACTATTCTTTGAGCGATATTACTAAGACTAAGATTATACTGCATCATATGCATACTCACGAGCATTACAAAATGGCGGCCGGCGCGCATAACCTTAGTTTCTATTATTTATTTTACTTTTGAAAGCATCACATAGGCGAATGAGAGATTTATTGCGGGGCGATATCAATTACAGAATTTATCATACGATTTATAAATGTTACACGTAAGAGTAAGAGTCGTGGTGTGCGAGAAAGTATTGTGGACATACGACGCGAAATGTTGGCAACCAACACCGCACAATTCGAGTGCATATCGTTAAAGATTGATGATTGAGAGAATGATTGTTGTCACGTTCATGTTATTGATGTTCTATTATGAGATGGTTTATGAGAAATGATGATACATCACACAACTATTGATGGCGAACGAGATGGTTTCAATTCACACACAAATTCGATTTTCGATTTACTTGCTACTACTAGGTGTACTCCAATTCCGCGAGTGGGTGGGTGGGGGTGAGAGACGCGCAGAGTGAGGTTAGGATCAAAGTGTACTTGTTGAGGTGGAGGGTCGAACGACTTGTATGCCTTATAATGCCATAAACTTTGTATGTCTATACCGAGTGATAGTCTCGCTAGAAGTTCCACTTGTTCAAGTACACCGATAATATTGGGATTCATAGTCGCGCACGATTTTCAACAATGGCAACACACAAAAACGAGAATAGCGGTGGATGATAATGGAGGCAAACTGATTGTAAATTGTGACATTTGCGTAAAAGTACTTAACTTATGTATATCTGGTTCAAGACAATACATTAGATATAATAATATAAAGTTATATAAGTATATAAATATATATATATGATGATGATGATGATGATGCAGAAGATGGCGGATGACAAAAAATTATTAAGGCTACTATTGTTATAAGTCGTTTTCAATTGATCATTTGTTGAGCCAACACGAATATTATCGACGATTCTACTTGCTGTGACAGTAAAACATAAAAACAAGCAACACGTAAAGTTATAAACGATAGCATTGATCTCTTTAAACGTATAAATACTTCTAACTGCAGATAAGTTATGCGGCGATAATTCCATTCTACGATACACAACACTCAAATCTCCGATCAAATGTTCTGTGTGTGTGTGCTGTTCGTATTGCTCCGTGATTCAGATTCCGAGCGAGTTTGAGCAATAAGATTCGAGGGTTTCGACTGTTCTTTTCATTCTCACACCGATCAAAACCTATTCTTGCACATTGCAACTATTCGACTATCCAATCATCAGCGGATAGGAGTTACTACTAGCGTGCAGACTGGAGATGTAACGAAATGATACATTCTGATACATATGTGTAGTGTGGCGGTCTGAAGCTGTTTTCTGTTAATTACTCGATAACGTGATAAGTTGCAGTTGATATTTTGATATAAGTTGAATCTGTAGTAAATTCTACTTCTTTCATAGAAATTCTTTTGCTGTAACTTGTTTCTATGATTAGTTATTGTCAAATTTGTGTTTTTGTTCATTTTGAACCGTGTTTGATTGAATTTTGCTGTAACTTTTGTTGTAGTTATGCGATATTATCTTTGCTTTATTTATTCAAGAATTTAATGCGGAATACTTTGTTGAAAGATTAATTAATTAACTTTTCTAGTTATCGAGTAATTTAGTAAAAACTAAGAGAAAATATCTGGAAAAATTGTGTTTTTTGCAGTTATTGATTAATTACTAAGAAACTATACAAGTTTTTACAAAATTTCTTTCACTGGTTTGTTTAATATTAAATTCTGCGCATTTCTATGCAAAGTTTTTGTTTATAACTGATTTCTACTACTAGTTATAAACAATTTAAGTAAAAATTGTTAAAACTACTAAAAACATACTTTGTAGGCTTGTAATTTTGTTTATACTCATCTATTTCTTTTGATTATTGTATATTATACGTAGAATTTTATCCAGAAGCGAATTTTGAAAGAATTATCATTGTAGTTTTGTAACTTCTTGAGTTATTAATCAAAATGTCTGAAAAAAGCTCCAGTTTCAGACCGTTTCACTACACTCACGCCCAAAACTAAACATAATTGTAGTCAATTGCCATATTTTTATTATTTGACGAATACAAACAATTCAAAAAAGATGCAAAAAAAATAAAACTAAATAAATGATAAACTAAAAAAGGTGTAGCATGTTACCAAATAATAACTTGTTAATATTATACATGTATACAATTTAAATGTTACCGTATTTGTGCATTAATAAAAAATTGTCGCTAGAGCTGCATCGGTGTGCTAGTAATTCATATTATTTCAATAGTTTTATCATTTATTAGTTTTCTTTTTTATATATTTAACTGCAACACTCGGTTTATATACTTTGATTTGTTTTGTATTCTAACCTTAAAACTTGAAAACGATTTGTTTTTGTTCTGTACTTGCGTATTTTTAAATTTAAAACTTAAATAATGCGACTTTTAAACATATTACGATGTAAACTTATACCACAACGTGTAAATAATGTTTCAATCTGTTCTTCTGCCAATTTATTTAAAGAATCAACGTGTATTTCTCTTAAAATTAATGAAAAACCGCATGGGAGATATTACAGTGATATAACCCCAAAACACGAAGTTTTAACGATTTTAAGACAAACCAAAGTAAATTAAGTGATTTACCGTTGCATAAACATACAATATGTGCTTTAGCATCAGGTAGAGCTTTCAAACACTAAAATTATTGAGTAATTAAGCTTAATTTTGATGTTTTAGGTAGTGGAGCATGTGGTGTAGCGGTTATTAGAATATCTGGTTCCAATTCTTTGCCACTTAGTTCTATGATTCTTCAAAATACAAAATTAAAGCCAAGATATGCTACATTTGCAAAAATTTATCATCCTATCAATAAAGGATTGGTTGATACAGGACTGGTTTTATGGTTTCCAGGACCAAATAGTTTTACAGGAGAAGATATCATTGAATTACAAGTGCATGGAAGTCCAGCAATTATCAAATGTTTACTTAAAGGCATAGTAGAAACTAATTTAGCACGTATTGCTGAACCTGGAGAGTTTACAAGGAGAGCTTTCTACAATAACAAAATGGATTTGGCAGAGGTAGAAGGTTTAAGAGATTTATTGAATGCAGAAACAGATATTCAAAGAAAACAAGTAAGTTGTTTGAGTATAGGCAACCAAATATACATATTACGTATTTTATGTATACTAAGAGTGTTTCAAATGAATTTATTAAGTTATAAATTATTTTCTAAGGCATTAGCAATGAGTAGAGGAGTCCAATCTAAAAAGATCAACGAATGGATCAGCCGTTTATCAGACGCAACGAGCGTAATCGACGGTCACATCGAATTCGGTGATACAGACGATGTTACAATCAACATGGCCGATATAAACACAACACTAACGCAAATACAAAATGAACTAACGCAGGCGATTACAACAAGCGCGAAAGGATTCACAATCAAAACCGGGTTAAATATAGCATTATACGGCGTGACCAACGTGGGTAAGTCATCTTTACTCAACGCACTCACTTCTGAAGACCGTGCAATCGTGAGTGATAGTCCAAACACAACTAGGGACTTGATACAAGTACGAATGGACTTAAACGGATATCCGGTTAACCTCACAGACACTGCTGGCTTCTATAATGATCCTTCACATAGAATAGAAACAGAAGCTATGAAGAAAAGCATTGAAATACTGTTTGATAATAATACAGCTATTCACGTGCTTGTTATCAGTGCAGATATTTATTTAAAATATGCAATGAAGTATTTATCTGCTAAACCAGCGAAGATTTTGAGTGAATATGTGGAGGATATGTTTGTTTCTGGTTTGGTAAGACCAGAAAATGAAAATTTTCAAAGTTTATTTGTGAAAAACACCATTGTAGTTATTACTAAACTAGATTTAATTAAAAGCGAAGATAAAACACATTTTAATGAGTTATTACAAGAGAAAAACGTAATTGGGACTTCAATTGTTAATAATTACGGTGTTGACAAGTTGTTTGATTGTTTTAATCAACAAATCAAAGAAATGTAAGTAAAATATCAACAAAAACTTAATTTTTGTTTAAAAATATTATATTTTTGTAGTTATTACGATTTTAATCCGGATGATGTGCAATTCAACACAATCCGAACCTTGGAAGCTGTCAAAAAGGCGTCACAATGCATTCAAGACGCCATTTTAGTAGCCGACACTGCAATAGACACAAAATCACACTTTATGCGTGCTACAATCACTCATCTAAGTGGTATTTTAGGTAAAACATGTTCATCTGATATGCTAGATGATATTTTCGAGAATTTTTGTGTTGGTAAATAAATATTTTGAAGGATAGTCGTTTTTAAGGCGATTTGAGGTGATTTTTAAGTGAAATATTCATAAATTGACCTAGATTGTAAAAGAAAAGGCGTGAATGCATTAATAACTGATACGTGTCGAAGCTGACACAATAATTAGCCACATCCTGAAGGCTTTCTTTGAGTAAACAACGGTTTAGCAAGATGAAACACGCCGCAAGCCATCAACGCACTTACCGCGGCGAATATGCATTTATTCGGGAAAATATTTACACGTCGGCGATACAATAGAAAAAGATAACGCGCGTAATTGCCGGCGATGATGACCAGGATGACGAGGAACTAAGTTGAAACGCACAGGGGCGTATTTTATGCAAAGTAATAACTTTAAAAGCATCTAGAAGCCATAGAATTTCCTCCAGAGAGAAATATGAGGTTTTAATCGATTCTGTTGTTAATTCTTTATGAGAAAAGGTTAGTATATCTATTTTTAGGAGGTTATGTTGTGAAATATTGCAGAAAAAAGCAAAAATTAACCTTAAATTTGATTTTTTTCACTTAAACCTTTATTACGTGAAAATGGCTACACCAATATGTTTAAAACAAAGATAATTAGATTCTCTGTTAAACTATCTTTCTAAAAAGCTATCATTCAAGATCCTACGACGAATACTTCTTGAGTTATTCAACTTTGAAATTGAAAATTTAAATTCAATCAAATACGCGCCTGTAAATAATATATTTTGAAATTGTTGAAGATTGAAAAAGAAGCATATCGACGATATAAAGCGCGTGTTGTGTTGGCAACTGTGTGTGTAAACGAGTAAAAGAGTGTAAAGGAAACGATGACTCTCTTGTCTCTGCCGGCGCATCGGCGCTAATTAATGAGCGATCGCTTGTCGTGTGTTATTTTTCCTCTGGCGGCGCTGCGGCTTTTATCGTTTTAGAGTGCTATCGTGCCGCGGGGTGTAATTTTCGAGACGCCGACTAAAACAGCCGCCATCTTGAAACACATCGTGTATTTGTATCCGTATCAAACGCCGAGAAACTCAGGTAAAGATGGAATTGAAGTGGCTGGCTGAAATAATCAATTGAAAGTGTGTGGTGTGAGTTTCGCACATTCATCATTGGACATATGCTCATAGATTGAGATAGGTTGTCAGGTAGTTATTTAAGGAAACTAGTTTATGAGATTATGAGAATTGTGTCACTCAGTGTATGATTTTCGGTTTGTTAGTTTGGTGTATGTATGGTTGCCTATACGCTAAGAGTAACCTGTTTGTTCCATGAGTGTGTCGAGTCCAACTAGACAATGTGTTTTCATCAAGAAAAACAACAAAGTATTCACTGTAAGTAGACAAAATCATAAAACAATTGTGTATGCTATATTTTAAACTATAATTACCCATGCGGACTTGTGTGATTGATGAAGAATCTATAAATTATTCCGGTTAATTATAATAACCTTAAAACGTTTGCATGAGTTTGCGTGAAAATTGGTGTATGACAAGTTGCATATATTCTTATTTTCACTCGAAACACGAGTTATCTTGTACAACCTTAAAAATATCGCAATACAGTCGCATACGAAAACAAAAAATGAGTTTGCATCAAGAAAAACAACAAAGTTATAACTGTAAGTAGTCAAAATCATTAAACAAATGTATATTCTTTACCTTAAACTATAATGACACATGCGGACTAGTGTGATTGATGAATAATCTATAAATTATTACGGCTAATTGTAATAAGCTCGAAATGTTTGCTTGAATTGGCGTGAAAATTGGTGTATGACAAATTGCCTATATTCTTATTTTCACTCTACACACGAGTTATCTTGTACAACCTTAAAAATATCGCAATATAGTCGCATACGAAAACAAAACATGTTTGATGTTGTTGGCTGCCTTTGTTCGGCGTGCGCGACGCCCATGCAAACGGTAAAAACGATGCAAAAACGTTTTTGATCTTATTTTTCCCCACGCGCTCGCGCCGCCATCATGTAAATGATAAATATTCCGCATACACACGTCCGTCGCTTCGCCAGTCAATTCAGCGCATCGCGGAAGAAGAACACGCCGAAGAGTGACATGAATGTGTAAACGCAAAATTGCACGCAGTAGGTGGGTGGGCCCACATGTGATGTCACTCAAAACAGTCAACGTCTCATCAGAAAAAAAAATTAATACATTTTGAGTCACTCACCGGATATTTAAATTGAAATTATGGATAAAAGTGGAATTGTGCAGAGTTATCCTGCGGCAAACAGCGCAAAAAACATTTAACATATATTTTCCTTGGAAGGGAAGCGAAAAAAGCAAAAGTAACCGCCGCGTAACAAGCAAAAAGTGTGAAAATATGCGAATGAAATTCATGCACGAACACTTTTTTCGTTCCACAGGAAAATAAAATTTCATAAATTTATGTTTCGCATGTATTGATATTTTACTGCTGCGGTGGAGTCGAGTAAAGTTTGAATTTAGCGATTTGTAAACGCTAAACTGTTAATTACACGTCTAACGAGTTGGGGTTGTCAGAGAGGGGTTGGTGAAACATTGAAACACAGCGCGCCTGCACGTCGAGAAACATGGCGAAACATGGAAAACAGTTATTGCCGACGGGCGGCGTTTAAAGTTTCTCCCCGCGCGGATAATTGAAGGAATTAAGGTGTGCGCGCGGGGCGGCTGGAGCCGGCAGCTCCGGGTGCCTTTGTTCGCGAAGGGTGTAAACCGAAATGTATTCACACACACACACATCGAGAATACACAAATGCAGCAGCAGCAGCGGCGCAAAACAGAAAGCAAAAGCCGTGCAATGCATGGAAACATGGAAACCTTTTCGGTGTCTGGCTGAGGGATGAAGGAGAATTTGTTGGTGTGGCGTTGCGGAATAAAATAATTCAATAAAAAACCCCGACTGTGGATGGATGAAGAAGGCGCACCACGGTTTGGGAATACGCGCCGCGCAAGGGGCGGGGGGTTGGTCGGCGGGCGCATTTCGGGTTGGTCGTCGAGCAGAGCGAAACAGCCGCCGCGCGCGGACTACACTCGTCGGGGGCTATTTGCATACAAGTTACATAAAACATGAAGGTGTCGAGAAAGGGGAATGTCTGGAGTGGAGTGGAGTGGCAAATATTTAGTTCGACAAAACCAAAATTCAAGTCGATGAGAGACATTCGGAGCCAACATTTTCAGTCCGATGTTTGTTCCTGCATATAGCATGGCGTATAATGTTGCGTTTTGTCGTCATCATAACCTCACATTATCACCTCTTGAATGTCGACGGGTTGTTGGCGTTGTTTGTCTTTCGGGTGCGAGCGTGTAATGTCCACCGGAGTTCGCTTACAGCAAACACTCGACGACGTTTGCCTTCGATCGACCGGAGACTGAAGAGATGCTTCAGTGTCTTCACTTTTCCAGCTACCACCAAACAAAGCGTCCCTCTGCTAACAAAATAATGGCGAGCATGGCGACATTCCTTGGACCTTTTTGAAAAAAGGTTTCGTTTTATTAAAAAATCTTTTTAAAAAATGGTTGTTATTGTTTTCTTTTTGGTATTTTATCAAGAAAGGAACTTGATTTGTATGGTACTTGGAAATTCTTCTAGAAATCTGTTTGAAAATGTTAAGAAAACGTTTTTAAAGTTGATTTTTTGGGATTTTGAAGTGTTTTTTTGATATTTTTTAATATTTTGGTTATTTCTTGGAAATTACATGGGTGGTTTTTGATATATTTGCTTTAATTTGATTAAGGAAGACGAATACTTTGATTTTTTGGGAAAACTTTTTTAAAAACGGTTTTATTTTGATTAAAAACACCTGTTTTGCGATCTTTTCAAAGAATAATAGTTATATCTGCTGATTCACAAGGGTTGTTATTGTTTTCTTGATTTTATTTTATTGAAAAGGATCTTTTCAAAGTGTTTTTTAGTGGAATTTATAGAAATTTATTTGGAAATGTCATAAAAACTTCTCTAAAGTTGAATAGTTGTCATTTTAAAACAATTTTTTCGTTTTTTTTTTCTTAATTTTAATATTTCTCGGAAACAACAAAAGTTGTTCTAAATTTTTTAAAGTTATTCAATAGAAATACAGTTGTACTTTCATCTCCAGTGCTTTAAAACTCTCAATTTGTTTAAAAATGTCTTAAAACAACCATTTGTAATGATTATTTACTTATACATCAATTTTCTCTCCGTTAATAAACATAAATTTAGGTTATGTTATTATCTGGATGATGACAAATCGTGAATTTGCAAATTATACACTGAATAGGGTTTAATGAGCTTCCCTTAAGTCGTCGTCTCGTCCACGGCACAATGCAACAATGCCCGCAATGTCTATTCCGCCGTCGAGCGCTCCATCGACATTTCATCGACGTTTATGAGCGTTATTTATATAATACAACAATGCACAACAAGCGGTGTGAGGCGATGAAGAGCCCAAGACAAAACGACGATCAAGAGGCTTGAGTGAGGATGATGATGATGATGTGGATGTGGCGGTGAATGCGAGCGCGCCGCCGAGTGAAGTGCCAGCGCGCACGGCGCACAAAAGACAGCGCGCGCGTCTTAAAGCGTTATATAATATAATGTAGCATAATGCGGGATAATAAAATTATACACAAATGCCTGTCAAATAAGTTGTGTTTTGATATTGTTTTAAGCAATGCCAGACACGCCGACGGCGCACAATGCGGTCCCGCGCGCAATTCAAAAACTGTCCAATCATCTTCGTTGGAAATATTGTCATGTTTTCGAAACGCCGAGGATTAAAACTGTGTTTAATTTCTAGTATTTTCAAAGAGCGGGCATGTTAAGAAAACACAGCACACTCGGGAGATTTTCGTGATACACACCTAGAGCACTTGAAATGTAGCCCTATGGATCGATCCGGCTGCCTACGTAAACACTGCTCGAAAATTCCAGAATGTTTTTGATCGGTTTTTATGTTAGTTTTGTTAGATTCACATATTTTATGATAATTTTGTATTTAGTATTTCTACTTCAGATTGTGTATTAGCTACAATAGCCAGCCAATGTGAATTTGTAAATTTTGCGCTGTTGTTCCCACGTTTCTCTTTTGCCGCTGTAGGTGTGTATTATTTGCGCTTATCTGGAGTAATATCGCTGGGAGTGAGTGAGTCTATTGTGAATCGCACTTTGCGGTCACATAATATTAACACAAACATGTGTAAGGGTTTTTTGGGGTTGAATGGGTGAAAACAGGTGAAAATATTTTTGTTAAATTATTTGACATTTACGAGTAAAGTTGAATATTTCTTATTTTCGAGTTTTTTTATTGAATTTTTAGAATTTCGGTTATTTCTTGAAGAAATTGTTGTTTTACACTACTTTCTGGTAAAAAATGTTTGAAAGACAATTTTGTTTGACTTAAAACATAATTTTGAGATAATTTTTGATTTAAATTTAAGGAAATTGGTCATATCTTCTGATTCAGTAGGGTTTTTATTGTTTTCTTGGTATTATTTAATAGGAATAGACATTTTAAAAGAGGTTTCCGCTTTAATAATTTGATATTTGTAGGGAAATGTCAAAGAAAACGCTTTGAAAGTTAAATATTTATCCTTTTTGGAGTATATTTTTAGATTTTTTTGGTTATAATTCTAAAATTTCAAGGGTTATCTTAATTTTTTTTATTTTATTGCATCAAAATTGAATAATTATTTAATCTAAAATGCTTCAAGAACTTGGTTTTGGTGTTGAAAGGGCAAAACAGGTGATATTTAATGGAATTCTATATTATTTAAAGCTGAATTTTCGATTTTTTCTGAAGTCTTCTTTATTTCTCGTAAACTACAAAAGTTATTTTAAATCATTTCGTTTTATTGTCTCCAAATAAAACTCTACTTTCATCTAAAGTGCTTTAAATTATTTATTTTGCGGTGAATGAGTAAAAACACATAATAATCCGCTTTTTGCAACTTTATACCGAAATTTAATACCAATTCCAACGTTTTTTTAACACACAACCATCCACATTATACTCCTAAGGGTGGATGAATCGATGAGTGTGGAATAATCGCATAGCACTCTATTACCACACTACATAAGCTCATTTATGTCGACTTGTTGGGGTAACAGCCGTACCTACATCTTTTTCCGCATCACCTCAGCTCCTCGGGGCAGTTCGATTCAACACCTCGCACAATCATAAACGATTTATAACAATATCCGCTCGGCTAGGCGGAGTGTAAGTAAGGCGCTGCGGGGGGCTGCCCCTCGGCCGAATTCAACAATTCAATTCACTTCAATTTCGAACACTGGTGCAAGCGTAACACACGCGTTGTATGCACAATCGCAATTATTTACTCATTTATACACACTCCAATAAATCGGCTGCTGTGTGATGTGTGTGGATATATGTGTGCAATTGGAATCATCCTTACAATCGCAATTAGACTGCCGTTTATACACGCCCAGCCAAGCAAATATTATCCTATGTACGCGACGAATTAGAATAATACAAGTGGAGTAGTAAAGTGAAGAGAAAAAATGTTTCACACCTTAGGGGTGGTAGAGCCGTGGAGTGAATTGAAAACATTTGCGCATACACATCACACAACACATTAGATTTATTTGGATGAACATTGAAGTTCGTTATTAATTTTGGCAGTGGTATTGTTGGAGAATGCTTCAATTATTGGCAAGGACTTGAGGTTTTAGGTTGTTTGTTGGTTGTTTAAGACGTTGGCAAACAACTTTGGGGTCTTTACACTTCATTAGAAACATTTAGAAGTAAAATTTATTGTGTTGGAATAAAATTTTTAGTTTTTGGACATGTTCAATCTTTTCGACAGCTTTAACTGTAGCTAGAGTTAAATTTTTGGTGTTTTTTTACTTTCTGTGAAGATAGACACAAGAAAACACATTTTTATGATAAATTTATGCACAGGATATAAAATAAAACACTAAAAATTGAAGTATCAAGTTAAAAAGTAGGCGAAAAACGTCAAAGGACAGAGAAAATAGCAAAAAACACTACGAAATTTTGAAAAAAATAATAAGAAAAACCAAGCTTTCATCGAAATTTTTTATTAAATCTTTTTGGTAATATTCTAAAATTAAAAAAACTACGAATAATTGCCAAGAAAATTAAATATTTCCCTTAATTTTATGTCTTCTCATATTTTTCTTGATTAATTAATCTTTCACCCACATGATTATATGTGAAGCCCTTCATCACACCAATTTATACCTAAGTATACTTACCACAAATCTATCCCCAAAATATCGCCACCCATTGTACGCGCAGATTTAAATACGCATTGTGTGTGGGGTCCTAATCTACTTGACGTGCGTGTATCCTCTCGACAAGCTGTCCCTTCCCAGCTCTAAGCGCTTTTGGGTTTTCAAGATCCGCACAAGATTAGTCCCCGTAAACATATTTATTTTAAAAAGATTCCACCTAAAACCTTCAAAGAACAATCGAGGTATTACCTATAGGAAAAACCGGAAGTTAAATCAAAAAATAATGAAAAGCATTTATGTTTGATAGTTGATTGTATGTTTTGTATGTTGTACTATATTTACACATATGTTTGTAGTTTGATTATCAAGTATTTGACATTTTACATTTTACATAAATTCGTTTTGCGCTTCCTTGGAAGAATAATAATTATATACAGAGTAATATAGAATATAGCAAAATCATTAAAACTGAATTGCACGCACGTGGAGAATCTTCTTATCTTACACAACGGAATAATAAATACTAAACTAAATCACATAAGTGCACGTTCCAGAAATGGTCCGCATTTTGTCTCATCCGCACTGTTACTCGCGTCGTTGGTCTCCGTCGGTCGCGCTTGCAGCAGCGCTTGATAGTAGTTGACAATCGGAAATATCGGCCATGTTCTTCCGGCTACCGCCGCGGCTGCTGACGCTGCTGTTGTAGGATGTAACTCCTGTTGGTGATCAGCAGAAACAACATCAATATCTTCCTCGGCGGTTTCATCCCCTGAATCTGGTGCGAGTAATGATGCGACGTCAAATTGTCTTTTTCGTGATGGTCCTCTTCGGTTTGTCAATGCGGGCATACTAGGGAATACTGCAGTTGAAGGTCCAGGGACTCCAGAAGGTGATACTGATAGTGGTGGTGGACTAGGTGAGTCAGCCCCGTCTTCATCTACGGCTAGACCCATGTGTTTCCTTACTTTGCGTTGCGCTTTCCGTCGGCGAAAGTCCCCCTTGCGGAAATCTTCCACATTCGCGGGATGCACAGCCCAGTAGTGTCCTTTACCATTCGCAGACCTTCCGGCTTTGATAAAACAATCATTCAGTGATAGGTTGTGTCTGATGGAGTTACGCCAGCCTGGGCCTCGGGTGCGGAAGTACGGGTAGTTGTCTAGGATGTGTTGGTAGATGTCGGAAAGGACTAGTTTAGCTTCCGGCGCCCCGAGGATAGCCATCGCGATGAGTCCGATGTAACTATGTTGGGGTTTGGGTTCTTCAGGTTGTAGCACCCGTGGAAAAAGCGCTGGATAACAGGGTAGAGGTGTAGGGAATGGATTGAACAAAGGATATCGAAGTCTGCCAGCTACGGCGTATTGGTACAACTGTAGACGATACTGGTCAATTGGGAAGATTCCCCTGGGGCCATTTTCCAATCCGAATGGTACGGGTAGTCGGGGGGTTGGCGACGTTGGCGTTGTTTCATTACTGCACATCTTGATTGAGGCAACACTCACTATATGATTAGCACTTCCACTACTTGAGTCGGAATTGTTTTTAGTTGTGCAGATGTCTATGAGTGATCTTGATCATAGTCTGGGTGTTTGATATGACGCACGAAACGTAACTGTCGCAACTGTTGGTTTGGGAGCCCCGGCGAGCATCTCTAAACACGCACAAACAGGTCTATTTGTGAACCAATATTTGCCAACACACGGCGCGTCTCTCGAGCGGCCCGTGTGGATGGGGTGGTGGTGGGGTCGTGGGTCTCATCGACCAATCGCAGTTGGGCTACGGGTTGCTTCCGGATGAAGCGGAAACCACGCCCAGCCATGTTGTTCACAGCGACGCGACGCCGTCTTTGCCCCTTCTACAAGTTGAAGTTTATTCACTGATTTTCACTTTGAATCAAACAAATAATTATGTGCATTCATTAAATAATAACAAAATAACATTAGGAAATAAAAAATATTCTTTAATTTGATCAAAAAATTAAAAAGGTTAGTGATGTTTTTACTAAAAACACATTTTTATGAGTTTTGGGCAAACTTTTTGGGTAGCAGATGTTTTTCGTTTGTTACCACTCGGCTGGTCTTCTATCATAAATATTTAGCCAACAAATCGTAAAACCGAAGGGGCATCCCAGCTCCCAGGTCGACATTTCAACATTCGAATATACCTACACATCGAAAGACACTCAGAGTAGTGGTTACCAAGGGTAGGGAGAGAGTTTTCGGGGAGTGGCCTGAAGAGACGCCTCGCGCAACAAATCGAAGCGCACAAACTCAACATCTCAAGATCACTCACTCCGGATGCCCAACTAAACTCCAGCGATGAATTACTAAATCTGGCGCAATTATTGAGTCAAAGGTTGAATTTTGCAAGAAAATACGGCATATCACTGGTATGATTTCTGCAACATGAGGGTTGACCCCTTAAAATACATGGAAAAGTTTTATTTTATTTTTGGATTGTCCGTGCGTGATCGGCCACGTCCGATGCCTCCAGAGTCGTTCGTGCAGAGCAAACTCTCCCTTAAACTTAATCTGGAACATATACCTAGAGTTTGATATCTTTCTGAGGGATATCAGTGAAGGTTTTGGAAACACAATGCGTCCGACGGCGTCTCGTGACCAGAATGAAAAACAATGGTTGTTGATCGATCGCGTGGGGTGGTTGCTCCTCATTCCAGGTTTTCGTTCCCAGCCGGAAGCCGAATCGTAGCAGCATCGAATCACTTTGTGCATGTGTCGAAAACCGCCATCCAGGCCCGCCGCAATTGTAAATGAACTGCCAATGTTGAAATTAGCGAGCGGGCCAATTGGTGGCGCGTTTTGTGCTGCTCTCGCGCGCGTGTTTTTTGCCAAGCCATCGCATGCAAAGTGCAGTTTTTTTCACAAAGCGTTTATCGATGTGTGCCATTGATGGCGCGCCGCGGAAACGTCTATCGTCGATGTGTGCGGGAGGTTGAAGGCTAATGGGACTGCGTTTTGAGTGAGCTTCCAATTCGAAAGGGCGAATGGCAACACTTACGCAGCAGCGCGGCGAATTTCAACAGAGAGAAATTGATTCGAAGCGAACACCTCACCTACGGGGTGGTAAATTATTTCATCACAATAGCAGAAAAAAAATTGTGTTGAAAATGTGTGTAATAATTTAAAAAATATTTTCTATGATTCCGAAAATAACATGATTTCTTCATCTTCGTATTGCTAGGTGGAAAAAAAGCGATACGCTCCTCGGAAATAAAATCGGGTAATAAATCTATAATCTCATCCGCTTAGAGAGGTTCGCCCCGCTGCGTAGTGATCAATTTCTCTATAAGTTAGATAATATTATCCTCGCCAACGTGGCATTTCGCGAATCGTCGAAATAACTCCTCTCGCACATGCGGTGGCGGCGGCGGTGTGCAAGCAGGAAAGAATCTGGAATATCAGTATGCCTGCTGGTGCCGCCGGTTGGCTTTACTTGGTCGCTGGGAGGCAGACGGGGAGTTTAATTACAGACCGGTGGCGCTCCCCCGAGACCGACCCGGTTTGCCGAGGAGACGGGGTGGCTCTTTTCTGCTGCACGCCGTAACGTGTACGTCTTCATCAACGCGAAACACCAAACAGAAAATGCTCGATATTATGCAGGGAATATTTCAACATCGATTTCTTGTTTGTTTGGCGTGTTTATGGTGCTATTTTTTGTTCATTACGCTTTGTTTTCTTGGATAAATTATTTATTATGCAAAGAGGAAATAATATATCAACAGGAAGTCAAAATATAAACATTTTTTAGTGAGGTTTTAGAATATTTTTATTTTTTGGGAAATTATGAAAGTTTTTTTGGAATTTTCAACTAAAACTAATGAAATATTGGAAAAAACTGTTGATAATTAACATTTTACTTCTTTTCATAATGGCGACCGGAAATAAATGCCTTTTTATAATATTTTATAGTTTTTCGGATTTTTAAAAGTTTTTTTTTTGAATTTTACCGAAAACAAATGAAAGATAACAAAATCTTGGTGTAAAATAAATGTTATTTTATATTATTTTCAAGTTTTACGGAA
This sequence comes from Dalotia coriaria, assembly GCF_025399875.1. Classification (NCBI taxonomy): domain Eukaryota; kingdom Metazoa; phylum Arthropoda; class Insecta; order Coleoptera; family Staphylinidae; genus Dalotia; species Dalotia coriaria. Next base: position 6,476,278 of record NW_027045450.1, read on the forward strand.
TTTTAAGTTTTTTTTTGAATTTTTAACGAAAGCAAATAAAAATGATAAAGTTCTGCTTTTTAATGGTCAATATTTTACTTATTTCCAAAATGGCGACCGGAAATGAATGTTTTTTTATAATACTTTCAAGTTTTTCGGAATTTTTAGGTTTTTTTTTCGAATTTTTAACGAAAACAAATAGAAAATGACAAAATTCATCCTTTAATTGACTATATCTTTACTTATTTTCAAAATGGCGACAGGAAATAATTGCCTCCTTAGTCCACCACTGTTTCGCAGGAAAATAATCCATTATGCTAATGAACTCTTGAACGCAAACAAAAAATAACAAACAAGAAACATTCCGCTGTTGATTTTCCCCATGCCTCATTGCGGTGTTCTCTTTAATTTGTTAAAAATACACACACAATGCATAAAAACGTGTAAGTAACATGATTAAGCACTAAGTGAGTCAGCAAGTTTGCATTGTTCTTTGCTGGCGGGCGAACAAACGAAGCAAAATATATTTACACAATCTCACACGTCTTGTACGCCGGCATTTACATAGCAAAGATGTTTTTCTTGTCGATTAATTAGAACGAAATTTATGCTGATTGTTTCATCACTTTAGAAAGGGTTCCACAAACGTCTTACTTAAATAATAACTAAAATGAATGTACTACCTAACGATGATTGCAACGGATGAACCAGTGCCAGTGATTATCACATAATACACGTGTCATAGACACAAAAGAATCATTATTTGATTTGGTTGTGCGTCGAGGAGCATATTGACAAGCGGAAAGAATGGGGTTATAATTAATGAGAGGTTTTTTCGCGTATGCTGGCGCTGCTTCTATTAAATATGAAGCGAAATAATCGCCAACAAAAACGACATTTTCTGCAAGATTTGGCACGAATGCGAGCGCGCTCGACGGCGCCGCCTCTCCCCGCGACCAAACCAACCATTGTTAATTTAATTGTTTCCGTTTTGCGCATGGCGGACGCGCGCGCGGTACGCACGCGAACGGAAGCCGGCAGCGGGGGATGGCGCGCACACCCGAAGGGTCGCATCCAGAGAGAACACAACCTGGTTCTATCAATTTCGAACAAAAGCACACAACTCAAAACACATTCACAAAGAATACATTCAAACATCTCTTGATTTCAATCGCGGATAGATTTTATGCGTGTATTATCGAAATGTGTGATGTGTTGTGGAATATAGGAATATTCATTGCTGGGCCTCTTTGGCCCGGCTCTAATTGAGTTGCTCGAAAGCGTTTGAGCGTCACGCCCGCTTTCGGCGCGGCGGCGCTTTCATCGTGAGTGCCAATGCCGGCCGATCGTGCACTCATCAACAATGCGGCTCTTCTTCATCCGAGGAACGAACAAATTTCGATGACATTGTAGATTTTAACCCAGGGGGGCTTTTAACTATTTTTTTATTTTTATAAAACTTAAGTGAATAGAAATATTTTGGCGTGAAACCAGAATACTTGTACAGCAAGTCATTATCATCGTGTATAATGTAATTCGGAACAATTACAGCAATTACAAGTGTTGGAAACTGTTGTCAACTGTCAAAACTACCCTTATTAAGAGAAGGTAGAGATAAATTTATTAACGTCTTCAGTTAAATTTCGATTATTTAATAAACATTTATTTTTTGCGTTTATTTTGTGATGTAGATCATATTACGATTACTATTACGTATGTAAATATATCGCTGGAGGGGGCGCACAGCCTCCCCGGGGACCATGCTCCCCTACGCATCTCGCGCCGCCGCCCTCTTATTAACTAATAGTGGTAAATACCGTGTGATGAGTCTAATCATAAGCTAATTCTCATCTCGACGTGCAGACTCACCCCCTGTCAGTAATAAAACAATTATCTACGGCTGTGCCATGTGCAGTGACATATTTAAATGGAGTCTTTTTACAGCGCATTATCAATTCTCTTTCTGGATGACAACAGATGACAAACAGAAAAGGGTAGAAGCGGGGAATAAGCAAGTTTAAAGATAAGGGTGAGTGTATAAAATATTTTAATATTAAGAGAGGGAAATATTTATTGATAAAGTTGTAGTTGATTATTACCCAATAGTGTTGTGTAATGTTGAAAGGCGTTTGGTCATAATTTAATAAACTGACATCGGACACCCTCTCACACCCTGGCGGTGTACTATGCGCACATGTTGCGACCACGCGATAGATTGCGTCGCAAACCGCCCCTTGACAGCTTTGCACTGTAATTAACCATGGTCCGAATAGGTTAAAGCAACTACTACCCCTTCAACCTCCATTGCTGCTTGTTTTACTAATTGATTTAACTCACTTTTCTATTTTTATTGTTCAAATATTTTACCTGGATGTAAATGTTATCTTTGTGACTTGAGTATTTCCCCGAGTGACTGCGACTGCGAATTTCCCAATGAGTGAATGAGTGAGCTTTGAAAACGGAATTTGTTGTGATAAGCGCTCAGCTTTTGTGCGCAGATTAAGTCGGTCGATAAGCACGCCGAGCACACGGAACAAACGTTTAAGAGCTTACGCGTACAAATCGCCAAATCTCTTTGACCACGCCATTATTACGAGCACTCGAAGCTGCCAAAATATTTCCAAAATATTCCATGCGGGGCATTATTCACACTATTGACACTCTATTGACGTCTTATTAACGTCCAGAACTCGTCAAATTAACGCGGACAATGTGGGTGCTGGCACCGCCCCAAAGGGTTGTGTGCTGCGGGTCCTATTCAATCGGCGCGAATAACAAATTTGTATAAAACCGGAAATGTCGCACGAATTAAACCCAAACATTTGACTGTTTTTATTCGCGGATAACAGATGTGCTGCTGGTGGTGATGTGGTTGCGGTTGCGAATGCAGCCGCGGCCGTTTTCCGTCGACAATGAGCGAATAATCCCGGGTTTCCGATTTCAAAACGCGGTCTCCGCACCGCTATCAAATAACACAATTGTTAGCGAATGCAACATACAGCGAATAAACTCACACCTAACCTCAGGAGATACTTTTATCCAGGTTAAAAGAAGGTGATGAATAAATTGTGTGCATAATATTTATTTTGATTGTCACTATCAATACCTACAAAGAATGACAATTGAGTTGGGTAAGTGCGTACTAATTTTCTACCTACCTACAGATTTTTTTTTGTGGGTTCTTATCGCGTTTACTATCGCTTTGTGCGCTGGAAAGCTCATGTTTTGACAAGGCAGCTAGGGTCTTACAAATTGCCACTTTAAACTGTTCGTTTTGTGCGCGTTTTTGCTCGCCAAAAATTCCATTGTCACCTTTAAGTGTTTAGTGAGTAAATAACTGCAAATCCAATTCATGAATAGCATGAATACCACAATGGAGGTAAACTGGTAATTAATTTACACACGGAAAAAAAGTATCAAATGGTATGTTATATTATTCATTGATAAATATATTATTTTAGGCGTTTAATATTATTAACGCCCTTTTGGTTACCCTGTTGTCTGTCGATAATGAAGTTTTGGACAACCCTTTATGTAACACGCAACCCGAGCTTAAATTACGCCCGAATAAATCTTATTACATACCAATATGTGATCAATGCGTTTGACAGGAATTACTTCAATTCCTGAATTTTCTACTTACCGTGTTTGTGAAATGTTGATAAAAATCACATCAAACGCTCGTGTGTTTAATGAAAAAACTCTATGTATAACCTCATTTTGTTACCTACCTACTACGAGTCAGTGAGCTTGGTTGCTCGCATCAAACAAACAAGATTTCGCGGCGGGTTGCTGGGGCTTCACATTGAAAACCCTACGCGACGAGTTTCCATTACCCACACGCGCGCATCCCGAGGTTTAGCTTTTCATTTGCGAATCTGTAGCAGCGCTGCGTGATCCGCTTATCGTTAGAAATTAATAATTGGAAATGCAGCTGTATCATCTTCATACAACTAGTAAGTTGTAAGTGAGGGAGGATGAAATCTGAAATCCCTGCGATTGCTTCCTCTCCCGACTGACTCCTGAGGTAACTCGAAAAATATAATATTAATTCGCTGAGAGCAGCGCGGCGATGTGATGTGATTGCAATTTCTGCGCCCTTGTGCGCGTAATTATATTTGGCGTGCTTTTAGCGGAACGCTGCCGCGTTTTAAAACATTTGCCTTCGAACCTTTTACACGCGTTGAGTGTTGAGTGTTCTAATTAGAAAAATTAAGTAGGTGGTTCATGGCAGTCTTTTGTCGAGAGAGTCAAAAGTGGGATATTTTCTATATCACACAGAGAGTAAAGTGCTCTCCTTATTCACACCCTTTTTGAGGGCCATCTGCGCATAGTACCTACCTAGTGAGTGATATTTAATTTTATGATGTGAAAGTGCCCGGAGGGTGACGTGTAATGCAATCAATTTGTGCTGCAAAAAGCCCGGGAAACTTCACAGCACAAAATTAATTTTTGAAAAATTTTGTTTTTGTATTAAAACCGATAATAAATAATGTTTTAATTACGACAACACAATACATTCAACATTGTGTTTGATCTTGCTGGTGTAGGGGTGGCCACCCTGTTAGACACCGATATAATCCCCTTTTCATCGTCATTATGCCTCCATTCATGCGCGGTATAATACAAAACTTTAATCTCCGCATTTATTCGAGCTCACTACTACACAACGTACACACACACAGAGTTAACATAATAACATGTTGTGCATCACGTCATCAATATTCATCTCACCACATCTCGCACTGCTCTCTGCACTACATCTACCATTACAGCGCCGGACGCTGCTCGATAATCATCTGTTTATGTTTATATATAACTCGCACACATACACTGCATATTTATCTCTCTGTGTGTGTGATTTGTCGCGGAATATATGCGCGAATTTCATGCGAATTATATTTTGACAGTGAGGGCTGTGTGGCGTTTTAAGCGAATTATCCCGGCTTGTTAACTTCAATTTGCGCCGCCATCATGTTTTTCCACGTATACAAAACACGCACACCCGTAGGTAGGTAAATGCAAACGGGTTTCAACTTTTAGTTTTATTTTGCTCGCCGATTGCATTAATATATTATCATGGTGAAAAGTTTGTAACTAAATTTAAACGAATATAAACCAACGTGAAACGATAACAAAATTAACGTGCTTATAAACAAAAATGTGCTAAACTAATCTATGCTACTTGTAGAGGTTATAATTTGATGTTCTTTTTGGGTTTTGCAAGCTTATCCGTGCTCTGAAATTAAAAAAAAATATTTAAAACAATTAATTTTTGTTTTTGGGGTAGTTTTATTTATTTAAGGGTTGACTTACGGAATTAGGGGTGGTTGATGTGCCCCCGTTTGCGCTACGCATCAGAGGGCGCTGTGTTGAGCTCGTGTCTTGTTTAATCTGTCTTTCCACACTGAAAACACAAATAAGATTTAAGTCAGTTTCATGTCTTTTTGGATTAAGTCAATTTACCTGTTTGACCTGGATTGTGACCCACTTCTTTTAAACATCCCTGTGATACGATCTTTCAAATCCTTCTTACTACCTTTGGGATCTTCAATATCTGAACTTTGACTTGGGGCCTTAAATTATTTTTTATTTTATTAAAAAGTTTAATAAGTATCAAGAGCGCTAAACGGCAATTTAACAACGTGTAACGTTAATCTACTAAGTACTTTAGTCACGGTTTTGGCGGTGCGTGATTTAAGTGCCACTTTTCGTGACGATAAACCGTAGAAAAAATACTTTAGTCACGGCTTTGGCCATCCATGATTATAGTGTCACTTTTCATGTCTCAAAACCGTGGAAAAAGAGCTGCTTTAAAGATGGAAGTAGAATTTTTTTTACTTACCCTAGATGATGACAATGGTTTGCTAGGTGAGAAATGTGAATCATCTGAATCATCAATACTCCTGGACTTAGTCAATTTCTTAAGTTTCCCCATCAACGATTTCTTCTTCTTCTTCTCACCGGTAATCTCACTCTGTGTTGATCCGCTAGACAACCTCGAATCTAAACTTACATCCCTCTTATACCTATAGTCCATGGATATATCTGATCCCATATCCAAAGACTGTAAACTTGACATGCTGTCATCATCTCCTACACCTTTCCAGATGGTTCTATCTTGCATTGAAGCAGTATGCTCCAATGATAAACTCTTCCGATTCAAATTTGAATCTGTTCTTGTAAGTTTCCTGGTTGAACTTCCGCCGTTTGCAATTTGATCATTTTCGGTTGATGTGGCCCTTCGTAGATTCATGCGTTTGATACGATCCCGCTCCTGGACCTTTCTCAACTCCTCAGTGGCATCAACAAGTCTTTGAAGAGTGTTTTGTACTTGATTACGTTTCTCTTCTCTTGCCACAGAGGATTCCCTGCTAAAATCACGTCTTTCTAAAGAAGGAGAACCTTCCGGGATTTGGACCTTGTGCGTTTTGGAGGTGTAGGGGTATAGGGAGCTTCAGAACCCGCACGTTCTCTACCACTACTGAATAACTCCGGAGCCACATGGAGGAGGTTCTCGACTTGTTGGACTAATATTTGTATACGCCTTAAGTCATCTTGTTCAGACCTCTTTCTTTCCGAGATGATAGCTTTCAATTCTTCACGTTCTTTCTCGTGGCGTTCTTTTCCCTTCGGAGTTTTTCATTGGTGGTTCTCAACTTGGCATGGGCATCTCGCAACTCCATGAAATCAGATTGTAATTCATTGAGTTTCTTCTTATTCTCACTTTGTTCTTCATCCATTGTCTTTTTGAGTTGTTCCATTTTACGTTTGCTTTCAAGGATGTCTTTATCACGCTCACGTTCTTGCTCAAAGAGGGTTTGCCTAAGATCCCTCGCAAGGGTAGCAGTTTCCTGAAGAAGTCGTTGTTGGTCTTCTCTTTCTTTCTGCCAGGACAACTCCATTCGTGTTCTTAAACCTACTATCTTAGTACGTCCGCTACTAAGAATCTTCTCTTCTTCAAGTTCATTAACTCGGGAATTTAATTCGGAGAGTCGCACCTCTGAAATTGAGCGTTCTGAAATAAGTTCCGTCTTGAATTTGGATGCTTCCAGACGGGATTCGGAAAGTTCATCTTCCATACAACTGATTTGTTGTTCCAGGCTTGCGATTTTAGATTTATATTCTTCCATCTTTGATTAAAAAATTAAAATAAATTAATAGATATGAATTTGGTAAGTTTTTAATAACTTACATCATCAATACTAGATATAGAATTACGATTTTCTCTGCCTGGATTAGTCTTCAAGTCCCCGATGGTTTTCTGCGCACTCTCCAACATATGCTTGTATGTATCTTTTTCTCGCTTAAATCGAGATACTTGAGCATGTAACGAGTGCATTTCATCATTCAAAATGGTGATTTGTCCTTCATAACGCATTTTACACTCGGATAAATCAGACTTTTTGCTTTTCTCAATCGTAGACAACCTAAAACACTAAATTAAAGAAACAACCTTCAAAGGAAAAATTAATATTTTTACTTAGATTTTAATTCTCGAATTTCTTTATCCATGGCACTACTATCCGCGCTAATATTCCTCTGAATTTTCGAAACTTTATCAAAGTCATCCAATTTTTTCCTTAGTTCATCATTTTCTCTCCTCATAAACTCCAATTGATCATGCATCATCTCATTCTCTTTCTTTGCATTATCAATTTCTTCTTGTTTTTGTTCAAAGAGGACTTTATATCTAGGATTATCCACCTCATTATTAGCCATCTTTTTAGTTAACTCATTATAGTCTTTATGGAGTTTATCAAATTTACTTTGAAGATCGTCTTTCTCTCCTTCGTAGTTTTCTTCAAGTCTTTCAAGTTCCTTACGCGTTGTAAACAACTGACTAGTTAGAGATTCCATTTCGGAGACTAATTTGGCTTTGGTAACAACATGTTCCTCTTCGAGAACTTCATACTTAGCTGTTAAATTCTCATACTCTTTCTTTTCTTTACTCAATTGTTTTTCGAGCTTATCAATTTTATCTTCGCATTCTTGACGAACTTCGGTGATCTTTTTACTTCCACCACCATTAAGTTCTAAAGATTTTATTTTATTTTTTAGAGCGGTTAATTCTAACTCTCTGTTCTTTGCTTCCTTCTCAGAATTTGATTTTTGTACTTGTAGCTTTTTCTTTTCATTCTGTAGGTCAATATCCAACTCCGAAACCTTTTTCTCTAAACTTGTTTTGTCTGTTTTGTATTCATTCTCTAATTTCTTAAGTTTTTCTTCTGCACTCTGTGCTTTTTTATCCGCTGTTTTATATTTAGATTCACTCTCTTCCAAACTGGACTTAAGTTTCGTTATGTCGTCTTTCAAAGTTTTTAATTCCTTAGTCTCCGCTGGTGATTTAATTACAACTGAAGTTGCAGAACGTTCTTTTTGAAGATCATTCTCCTAAAATTTAAAAATAAACAAAAACATTCAAATTTTTAAAATTAGTCTTTAAACTAACAAGTTTTTCTATAGTTGAATTTTTATTCGCTATAGTTTTCTCCAATTCGTAGATTTTATCATTCAATTTATCTTTCTCCGAAGATAATTTATCTTTCGACTGAGTTTCCTCTTTGCTCTTCTTCTTCTCGTCTTGTAACTACAAAAAAATATTAAATGCAGAGTCAGAATTCTGGAATAGTTGCTTACAGTAGCTTCTAATTTCTTAATCTTCTCCTGTGTTTCCCTATCCAAGCTTCCAATCTCGTCTTCAGCTTCCTTCAGCTTCTTCTGCAATTCGGCAACTCGCTTCGTCTTCAACGTGAGCTGAAATTTCGCATACATTATGTCCGACAGCTTCACGCATGTCGACTCGCCGCTTACCTCCTTGGTCAGCTTTGTCTTTTCTTCCACCTCGTCTTTCAGCTTCTTCAATTCTGCATCCTTCCTATCCAGCTCACGTTGGTGCGCGTCGCATTTGTTTTTCAGGTCGAGCACTTCCCGCTTACTCTCTCGTAAAGCAACTAAAAATTTAAACAATAAATCAAAATAATCAAAATTTCAGTATTTTAGAATTTACAGCTATCTGTTTTCAGTTTGGTGACATCTTCATCGAGCCTTTTGTTCTCATACGTGAGGATTTCTTGCTCGCCCTTCATTTTTGTTATTTTTAACTTTAATTCTTCTTTTTCTACATCGGCATCAGTTAATTGTTTACTTAATTCTTCCAGACGTGTTTTATCCTTTTGATTATCCTTCTGTAAACTATCAAGTTTCTTCGTTAATTCTTCTAATTCTTTATTAGTGATGTCTTTTGATCCCTTTGAAGTTTTGGACTTGCTTAACTCCTCTTCCAGTTTTTCTACATCTGCTTCCTTAGTACCCAACGCGCCTAAAATGGCTTGGACTTCATTCTCCAAGTCATTAATCATCGTTCTCAGTGCTAATTTCGTAGATAATTCAGTGGGAGCTTTCGGTTTGCGATTTTTGAAGGCTTTGGAAGTGTTTTCTTTAACTTTATCTAATAACTTCAGAAGTTTATCACGTTCCCTCTCAAGTTGAGTCACTTTCTTCGTAAGATCTGCACCTCCACCATTTGTGGCATCTCCATTTGTCTTCTTGACCTCAGTCTGTGAAGACTCCATATCTTTTATCTTTTTATTAGATGTTTCTAAGTCTATCTCTAACTGAGCTATTTTATCTACATATTTATCTACAGATTTATCATTTTTAGCTCCTCGCAAAAGTTCTAATCGTTTTACATCTTTCTGGAGTTTCTCATTCTCAGATTCTAAGCTTTGCGCCTTATTTCTGAATATTGAAGCTTCTTGTTCTATAACCTGCAATTGTTTCTTCAAGTCAAGTGTTTGCTGGTCTAGATTCTCAGATGATCTTGTCTTAGAAGAATCTCTACCCATTTTTTTCGTAAGTTTAATTTCCGCTTCCAATCTTTCACAATCACGTTCCTTTTCTATTAATTTCATACGGATATCATTCATTTCCTTTTCTAAAAGGCTCACTTTTTCGTTTTTGTCATTATCTTTCTCAAACTTAGAACCAAACTTCAAGGAACGTTCGGGAACTTTAGAATTAATCTTATCTTGAAGTTCCTTGGCTTTCTTCTTGTGGCGTTCGTTATCTGATTCTAACTCTTCGATCTTTTTACGTAAAACACCAGTTTCTTGTTCGTTTAGTTCCAGTTGGAGTTTAATCACACTAGGATCTTCATCTTTATCTTCTTTTGTCAGGGATGATTTTCTTGTCATAGCTAAACACAGAAAAACAAAAAAATCAAAGAAAATTATATTTTAACTTAAAATTTACGTCTTGTTCTGGTGTTGGCCATCTTTTTCAGTTGTAGAACCAATGATTCGTTGTCCTCCTCGATTCTGGAAGCCTTCTTACGAATTGTCTCAGCTTCCTCTTCAGCAAACTTAAGTTGTTCTCTAAGATCAGCTTCACGTTCTAAAGAATCTTGTAAATCTCTCAGGAGTTGCACCGGATCATCCTGGGATCCGCCTCTTGTTAGAGATTCACGAGATACTTTCTAGAACACAATATTTTTATGTTTTTATTGTTGATATTTTTATTTGTTTTAAAATTTACCATTTCACTTGAGGCACTTTTTCCTACACTACCTAACATAGGTGCTTTTCTCTTTGGCAATGTGCTTGGCAGCTTAATCTCCGTAGCTTTAGACAATTTAACATTAGCATCGTCCAACTTTTTCTGTAATGACCCACTGGTTTCCTTTTCTTTTGCCAAATCTTTTTCTAATTGTTTTAAACGATCTAATTGTTGTCCACCACCACCACTCGATAATTCCTTCACTTTATTCTCAAACTCTTGTTTTTCTTGTTCTAATTGTTCAGTTTTTCGTTCAGTTTTTCGCAATTTAAACGATAAAATTCTACAGTTTTTCGTAGTCTGTTCAAGTTCCTTTTTAAGTGATGAATATTCATCAGCTTGGTCTTCTCGGAAGTGATCCTGCATCTCTTCCATTTCCTCTTCGGCATCTCTCAACTCTTTCTTCATATCTTCATTCTCATCCATCAACTCCTCACACAAAGTCTCAGCAGCTAAAAGTTTCGACTTCAACTCATCAACAATTTTCTGCGTCGCTTGTGGAGCAGGCCTATTCTCCAAATCTTCCTCCAATTCCTTCACTTTTAGATTCAGAGACTTTTTCTCATCTTTGTAATCATCCAACTGCCCCTGGAGCTCATTAACCTTCTGTTGTAACTTTAATACTTCAGAACTATTTCCTTTGGTGTCCATTGCAGTCAAACGTCGTAGAAGAATATTCGACTTTTCTTTCTCTAATCGTTCGCATTTCGTTTTTGTGGCTTCGAGTTCCTGCCGCATGCTGTCGAGTTGGTTCTTCAGATCAAACTCGTTGGCATCAACGAGGGTGGTGGATTCAGTGGTTTCTGTACCTGCTAGACTCACAGCATCATCTTCTACGTCCAAACTATCCGATCTAGGACGAGTGTATCCATCTCGATATGAGGTTGTAGTTGTTGTTTTAGGTTTCAACTAAATCAGGAGATCAATGTCAGATACAGAATTTTATTTTGATGAAAAGGTATTTAGTCTTAGAATTTATATTTCTGGAATTAAATACGTTTTCATCGGGGTTATAGTCAGTAAATGAAAAATGATTTATTTTTAGTTAAAATCAAGCAACAACAACAATTTTAGAATATGCAACGTTGATGTTAGATTAGTTTTGTATTGGTCTCAAGCACTCAAACCTTATTCGTTGTCAATCAGCCTACAATAAGACACTACATAAAACATACAAAATTTCTTCATAATTTTGTTAACTACGGTATTATAATATTATTCATAGGAAAAGGTTGAAAACCACGCCACATCCAATTACTTTGATGCAAAATTGTACATCATGATCGTTGCCTGGATCCTTCGTTGTCTTCACTTCTTTGGTACTCCTCCTTGGCGGTGTTTCCGGTGTGGATTCTTTAATAGCTGCCAATTTCTTCACTCTCGTTGCAAGACTATCACTCTTGTTGAATACTGACGATTTTGTCGTAGGTTTGGTTTCTATAAACATCACTTTCAGAATATATTATTCTAAGTCTAAGAACATTTAATTGCCTTTTGGTTTTTCTTGTCCTGTATCCACCGGTGGTACCTTTCTTCGAAATGGTAGAGTAAGACTGACTGTGGGAGTAGACTCGTCATCTAAATTGGCGAGGTCGGGTGTGGACGTCCAGGAGGAAGGATTTTTGAAGGTCACTGTCGTGGTGATCTCCGAATCCTTCTCGTTTTTGTCTAAGTTGGTACTGGAGGACCAGCTTCTGCGGTTGGCTGGTGTGCCGAAACTGCTCAGCGCAGGTGAAGACGACGTAAAGTCGTCTTTGCGTAAGGGTTCCGGGTCCTTTCGTTTACCGCCGTGTTCTTTATAGTCACGAAAGCAGCGTTTGCAGCGTGTGGGCCATCGTACTTGCGGATGGAACCCGAGTGGGCATAGTGGGTCACCCTTACCCATTGGGTACAAATGTTGCAGACTCATTTTTGATTCACTTTCTCACAATTGCAAGCTGTAAAATGGGAATTTTTAGGGTTTCGAAAGGGTTCTAAGCTTGTTTTGTGCAATTCCACGAATATAGGTCGTGAGCTCTCGTGGTCCACAATCGACACGCGCGCACTCGCACCAAAAATAGTCCTGTTGCGTTTATTAAAGCGATAATTGTGCTTATATAACGACGAAGAGTTTTGCATTACCTTATTCGACGCAAGCAGCGCACTAAAACAAACAGAAAATAACGTACACTGCACACTCAATATCCACGCGTGGGACACTTTGTATAATTTGACTCGTATGGTAAACAGTTCACACCTTTCGGAAACAGAATCACATGTCACTCTTTGGCTCTTTGGCTTCTTCGCCTGGCGGAGGAAGAAGTTTCGGCACACATTCGCACGCTTACACACACCGACCGGGACGTTCGGGAATTTCGTGGGACTCCTTGCTCTCTACTGCATGCGGTGCATATGTGTGAAAATGTGTTGCGCCTGTCACGCGGCTAAATTTAGCCGCGAGCATCGGGCGTCCATGCTCGCGCCGCGACCAGACCTTGTCTAAATCTGCGGTAGCGCCCAGATAGTTGAATTCTTTCTTGCGCCGCCGCCGCCGGCGCGAAATGCGAGAAACGCCAGTTTCGCCGTTTCGGCACCGAATTGCCCAACGACGTATAATTAGAAACTTTGCGCGGTGCTACCAACACGCCAAGAAAAAAAATACGAATAATTAACAGGTGCCATGAAATGCTCCTCTTAATTCATATTGTAGTATATTATAGAAAATTAAGTTTAAGATAGGAAATTATGTTAGAATTTGTGTAATAAATCATGTTTTTAGTGCAGTTTAGTTTCGGTAGTCGTTAAATATGCACGAATCGTTCTATAATAAACAAAGGATGATCGTTTGTTTGCCAAATTACGTCTTCAATCATTCTATGTAGGGGGAAGTCCCGTAACGCCGGACGGCACCTAGCACCGGACACTCGTACTATTTAAGCTAGTTTAAATCTTTTCATTTCCAAAAACAAGTGAAAGGGGTGCGGGGGGCACACAGGTACAGGATCACTCGTCGTGGCTCGCCAGAAACGCACACGGCCACGGCGGGAGCAGCCGTTTGCTGTTTCAGGCGCAAAATCACGACGTCACCTAAATATCAATGTAAGTAATTCTAGTATATTTATGCATTTACATTTGAGTGGTATTCAAAGATACAAGTAGTACTTGATTGTTATCCGTAAAATGGTAGAATATTATTAGATTTTTTAAACAATTTTAGTAGGTACCACCAAATGAACGAAAATGTCTGTCCCTTAGCACCGGACACTAAGTTGTCCCTTAGCGCCGGACAGTAAACATATTGATATTTCTTATGAGAGAGAGAGTGAGGAGATGGCTATGTTGCAGTCAATGCATACATTTAGTAAATGTATACATTTACTAGTCAATGCATACATTCGCTAAAATTCGTAGTTAAAGTATTTATTGTAACTGAAATGAACACATTAGCTAGTGGATGTATGCATTCACGGGCTGCTTCTAGTCAGTGTGTTAAATCCGTTGATTAAATCGTTAAATTCTATCACCCCACCCCCCACCGCCCTATAAATAATACCAAACAAGGTAGCCTACCTAACCATATGACATATTTGAAATGTCCGGTGAGAGGGGTATGGCACAAATATGTGTCCGGTACTAGGTGCCACTTTTTAAAACTATACTTTTTATTACCAAAGTTTGATTGATAGTATTAATTATTTTTTAACAGAGGTTGCATTTTTGTTATTTTAATTTGATTTCTAACTTTGTTATCTACTATATGTCATAATTTAATTAACATTTCTTCAAATATTTTTTGATTTATTTATAAATAACCTTAGGTGTCCGCCACTAGGGGACTTCCCCCTACATTTTACGAACACTTTTGCATGAAATAACAGTCAAAACTTGATAAATATTACATATTTAGTTTTTTTTTTCCTTCTTTTTCAACACCCAGTAACACTATCGTTAGCAATATTTTTATATCGTTTATTGAATAGTGTAGAATAAGTGTTCTATTTTCTGTAGTAAATAATTCAGTACAGTGAAATATTCCAAACAATCTTAAAATAGCCATTCAAATCAATACTTTGTATATTTTTAGGCAACTTTTTCATTAAAAACGCTCTAACTTTTTTATTATTTTAACAATTTTAATTTTCTTTTTATTAATTTATACAAAAAGAGCGTTTCTTTTGTATTTAATTAAATTTCCTTGATTTTCATAATGAAAACTAGCCTTAGATTGCAATTAAAACTTAGTTTTTGTATAAATTCGTTAAAAATTGACTTATTTGTGTTTTTTTCTGTCAAAAAATTTAAATGAATGTAATTTTCTTAATTGTTTTGTTTTGTGAATATTTTCCACTTGTGTGACGTCTATCCCACTGGATTTTATCCGTATTCGGTAGCGTTTGACGCCTCGGCGTTATCTCGTCCAACACGTGTTCCGACATAAATTCCGCGCTCGCATCATCGATCGTCATCAGAAATTTATTTCAGTCCATTTCACTCGCGCGTCGTTAATGTGTGATGCGGATGATGCGAACGCAAATGTTATTTGTTGTTTATTTCTGATAGCGTCGCAGCTAATATGTTATGAAGAGCAGCCAGCGTTCGACGCTGATAAGCGCGCGCACGTTTTGTTGCTTTTTCTGCGGTTTTCGGTGCGGCCGCAAGTGCGCCAAGGACGCAAATAATTATTTATTACTTATTATTACGCCTAGCGATATTAGTTTCTGCTTTGTGATTTAGTTGACGCGTTATCGCCGGCCACTATGGACGAAATTTTAGATTCAATTAAAGTAAATTGCATTTAAATCAAATAAACTAGAATTTAATAAAGAAGTTTTGTAAACGTGCGAATTTAGTGTCGAAACAATCGATGAGCGAAATGAATTATGTATGGGACATTAGTGATCGATTGATGAACGTCGTCAAGTAAGTAGCTTTGTGTCACAAAGCACAGAAAGCTCCTTGCGTGTTAATATTTTAACACGTGTACATCTGCTCAAACTGTTAGTGGTAATTACAGGTTACATTTATGCACGTGTAGGCAACCCAATATACAATAAACGAAGAACGCCATTTTGTGAGCGTGATGTGAGCGCTGTTTGTTTTGTAGGAGAAAGCTCGCGTCGGGGAATTCGCGATTCGCCACACGCGTCAAACGCCTCGTCGACGGATTACGCGCGGTGCGCAAATGGCGGAAGTCGATACCCACCCGCCCCGCACGAGCGCCATCTGTTTCCGGTCATCAGTGAGTAGAACTTACAAAATATTGTTTATTTCATACGCGAGAAAACAAACAAATCTCAGCGGTAAATTGGGTTGCCTAGCGTTTTACACGGGTATTCGAAAACGTGTGCGCGCTATCGATTACATAATAATACAGCTCGTGCGCTTGTAGCCTCGCAACTCTGTTTTGATTTAATGATTTACATTCTCTTGTTTGAATTGAGACAACAAATAAACACGAGTGAAAACATTTGAGAGAAAGTTTATTCTTTTCTAATCTTAGTGTCAATTTATGGCATAGAATTTTATTACATTCCACGCGCGTGCGTAAATGATGCGTGCTTAACCTATAAACTTAACCTAAATGTGCCTAAAAGCAATAACAACTGGGTGTATTTACGAGCGTGGCTTGCGTGTTTGACAGTGTTTATCACCGAAGGTCATTGAAGGATGACGGCGAATTTCGCAAAACCGCACATTAATTGAACATTAGCGGAATTAATTTCTATGGTTTACTTTCTATTCTTGCGGTTGTCGAACGTCGTGCGTCCAAAAGTGGATTTTAATTGTTTACGCCGTCGGACATCCTGAGAGGTACATTAATAAAGCAACAATGTCAACAGTAAACAAGTTTGGTTTTCCATTGACTAACACACATACACACACGAACACATAGCAAGTGTGTTTATTGATTGTTTGTTAATCTGTTGCATTTTTGTTTTTCCATCGCTCGCGTGTCAGGGCGCATGTAATTAAAACCAGTTTTCCGAGGTGAAAATGAAAAATGGCGACGTGCGTGCACGACTCATACGTACATACAAAAACCCGTTTTTATCGATTAGTCTACCGCTTTTTTTTCGCGCGCGAGAAATTATTACACTCATAAGTTATTATATTCCCAGCGGCGTAATAATCGTCGCGTGCTGGCGATTAGAACAGATAACATAATTTTGCAGTCGTAAGTAAGAAAACAATCGATAGAAACAAAACAAAATCAAGTTTTCTATGATCGTAGACGTTGTAATAGTAGAATAAAGATGGTTAAAGTTTAAAAATAAATGAAAATTCAAAATGGCTGCTGTTTTCTTTCGGTATTTATTTTTCTTTTTGAGTATTTTGAGTTGATTTGAAACTTGTAGCGCCCTCTGCGCGCTAGTTGCTTGAGGATTACAGAGAGGAATCTGTGCGCCTGGGCAGAGATAATTCCGATAAATTTCGGCAGGCAGTGAAATGCTCATTTCTCGCTGCTTTCCTTTCCAATCACAGCGATCACGACAATCAACCGCGGCCGGGCGAATGTTTCAAGCTGTGTGCTCGGCGGTGTGTGTGCGTGCATGTTGCGTGCGAGTGTAGTGGTCGCAAGTAGTGCTGGTAGTGCTCGTGCAACAACTGTTCGTGTTCGCCGCGTACGGCTCGTACACTTGTCGACGCGACTTTAGTCTCTGTTGATTTTCTCTCCGCGAGCGTTTCAATTCGTTGAGGCGACCCGTCACCGCATGTAAACGTAATCGAGCGCAACAGCGAACGTGTGCGGGACTGTGGGACCATGTCAGCTGCTTGATGTCTGCTGGCTGGAATCGGGATTCGGGACGTTTGTGAAGGATATGAGATTCGCGCGCGCCGTACCCAGATCAAATTCTAACGCTCGCTAAAACTTCAAGTGTTCTAAAATATCTCTGTTCGCACAGCTTCGTGCATCCGGACAAGATGCCGCTCTTCGGCAAGAAGGATTCGGATAAGAAGAAGAAGGAGAGTAAGGATGCGGACAAGATGCCCTCCGTCGAGGACAAATATTATCTCAAGGAGATGCTCGGCACGTAAGTTATTCAACATGCAACAGCTGTTTATGTGTTAATGTTTTTATGTGATTTTAGTGGGGCTTTCTCAGTGGTGAGGCTGGTTGAGAGCAAGGAGAGACCTCGATGCATGAATGCAGTCAAGATTATTGACAAAAAGGCCTTGAAGGGCAAGGAGGACTCACTGGAGAATGAGATTAAAGTCCTAAGAAGGTATAAACATCAAATATTTAATATCTAGAAAAAATAACTTAAATATTTATTATTCCCAGGCTGAAGCATCCAAATATAGTGCAACTTCTTGAAACATTTGAAGACAAAACTAAAGTTTACTTAATTATGGAATTGTAAGTTAATTTAAAACCAAATTAAACTAATAATCTAATAAAACATGTTTTCTTTAGAGTAACAGGTGGAGAACTCTTTGATAGAATTGTAGAAAAAGGTTCCTACACTGAAAAAGACGCATCCGACTTAATGCGACAAGTTCTCGAAGCTGTGGACTACATGCACGAACAAGGCGTAGTTCATCGCGACCTGAAACCCGAGAACTTGTTGTACTACAGCGCCGATGAAGACAGCAAGATCATGATCAGCGACTTTGGCCTCTCAAAGATGGAGGACTCTGGTATCATGGCAACAGCATGCGGAACTCCCGGCTATGTTGCTCCGGAAGTTCTTGCGCAAAAGCCCTACGGAAAAGCGGTGGATGTCTGGAGCATAGGCGTGATATCCTATATTTTGTTGTGCGGTTATCCGCCGTTCTACGACGAGAACGACGCGAATCTCTTCGCGCAGATCCTCAAAGGTGAATTCGAGTTTGATTCGCCATACTGGGATGAGATCAGCGATTCAGCGAAGGACTTCATTCGGAATCTAATGTGCGTCAACGTCGAGAAGCGGTTCACGTGTCGTCAGGCGCTGGGTCATCCGTGGTGAGTTGGAACACATATTACTCTATTTAGAGTGTTTAACCATGTGTGACATCACTGATTGATGTGTGGTTTGATGTTTTTTAGGATATCGGGTAACGCCGCTAGTAACAAAAACATTCACGGGACTGTTTCTGAACAACTTAAGAAGAATTTTGCCAAATCACGCTGGAAGGTAGGAATATTGCGTAATAATTATTATTGGACTGATATTGGTTTGGTTGATAATGCGATGAGCACTTAAAGTGCGTACGCATTTTGAACTAGATTTGATTAGTTTGTTTAGAAGTGCCTTTATTTTTGTACCACTTAGATTAATGAGTGACATCAATAAGGTTGCTGATATTTTTCAATGATTGTGAGCGTTCTACTTAAACGAAATTGAAAATTTAAACTGATTTTTAACAATTATTTCAAAAACTTACAAAATATCTGTTTTTTTTTTGTTTTTTTTTTCTGACATAAAGTCCAAGTTCTAAGACAATTTTGATGTTTTAGCAAGCGTATCACGCGACAACGGTGATCCGCCAAATGCAACGAATGGCGCTAAGCAGCGGCAGCAGCAGCGGCGGGCGCAGCCCCATCGCCCAGAGGAGCATGTCCACCGGCGAGCCATGCGGGCGCCTCAACGGCTCCGAAGACAAATAAGACGTCGCCGCGTCGCGCGAGGATACTTCTTAATACTCACGTTCAAACTACTTTCTCTCTCTCTACCTACAACTACAACCTGTAATCACATACGTTTTCACCTGCCATCAGGTGTATAATCTTTCTCGCGCACTTGCGAAACAATTTCAAACAATTTACACGCAACTATATCCAATTCTAACTTAAAACCTAATACATAATGAAATTCATGCGCATGTTGCACAAACTGATGAAAAACACACGACGAAAAACAAAAAGACAAAGAATTTAGCTAGGCTTATACACGTAGATATCATGTGTCATGCATCTTCATCCCATGACGACGACTTTATTAACTGTGAAATGTGCAAATATTTAGTTGGCGGCGCGCGCGTGTTTGTTGTCTTTCGCGTCGTGCGCGAGTTGAAACACACTACTGACTTCCAAACAAACCAAATGTGATGTGATGTAGTTAGTCTCCAGCGCTGAATTTAGCACATTTTTGCTTTTCAACATGTTGCAGCATTTTAAAATGTTTCAAACTAAACAGACACACGTAGATGCAAAAACACACCAAAACTAACGAGCGCACGTACGCTGAGATAAACGTTTCTATTTTTATATACGTATTTTTTCGGTTCTTGCTTCTTTCAAACATTCGTACGGATTTTCTAGAGATTATTTGTATTATTTTAACTAATTTTTTATACACATTATTATAATATCGGTTATTGTACACACTTAATTCATATCAAATTGTTAATACTCAACAAGCAACTGTGTGTGACATAATCTAATAGTTTTAAGCTCCGAACGCGTCCGGCTGCAGAAATATAGGCCTCGATCAAATTGTCGCGCACGCGTTTAGATTTCGCAATTTGTTTCCAGATCTTTGCATCCTGCAGATGATCTCTAAGCAATACTAAGTGTTAGATTGTAAACAAAAAGCGCCAATCGTGTTTGTGCAGAGTTAAACGAGCTTGCTTAATGTCTACACACACAAACCACACTTACACATAAAGTCAACTATGTATTTGTTTTGAAAACAAGTGATATGTAAGTAGAAAAGTTGCCAAAATGTTACGTTTCGGATTGGCCTAGCAACTTATCAAAATTACGCCTAAAACGTTTGGCATTTTTCTATCAACAAAGAAAAAAACAAAGTGAATTTAACTACTGCTACTCGTCCGTTTGTTGCATTTTAGAGTTAGACTTGACAGACGCAGAACCTAAATCTTTATCTGATTGAAAATAACTCATATGTGATATGACATGTACTATTATTATATATATACATACTATATATAATACTATATATATATTCTCATACATAATTTGTTGTTGTTATACAAAGCGCTCTGTGCTGGGTCGGGGTTTTAGTCGAGAATATTGTAATCATTGTATAATCAATTTCGATGTGAAACGCAGAAACAAAACAAAGAAACAAGGCGCCATCACACACACGTACACGCAGTCCCCACACCAGTACTGGTGTGCATCTAGTTCGAATCACGATCATGTGCTAGTCTAATTATTCTTACGATATACAAATAATTGTCATTGTTAACAATAACAGAAGCCATCCAGACGCGCATCCACATGTACACGCGAACACACATTACAAACACGTACAACGAGCTCCGCGATGAAAATCTGTCTCACCTTGCACACCAAAACATGAAATATATAAGCTGCGATCGATTAACGCGCTGTAAAACAAGTTTTATTGCATCTGTGATGAATAACGGTCTAAACAATCGCAGAGGGGTTTTCATCAAGTTAATTACTTAATACTTAATGCCTATATGTAATATTGGCTTGGATTTAACTGTTTTTTAGTAACTAGTTACAAATAGTCTCTGTCTGTTTTGTAAAGTTTTAAAACTTTTCAATTGTTTAAACTCTAATTGTTTAAAAATTGCCCCAAGTTCAGACCGTTATTCAAGGCATAATGGCGCGTTATTCTGCCGCATGCCATACATTAACAAATTGAAACGAATATTAACTAGTTAAGTTATAAGTGGTGAAGGTGGAAGATGAAGAAGGTGCGCTGTGTTGAATGGACTCTTTGACTCTTTCATGCGAATGAACGTTTTTGAGAAAAACGAATATTTAAAGGAAATATTGATGAATTATTATGAACTAATGAAAGTATCTAGCTGTAATATCTGATTATTGCGATTCACTGTTGATTGATCTGTGCATTTTACTGCATTTATTGTTCATTCTTTCTTGAGGAAAGCGGCGAGGAGTCGACGTACAATGTTATTGTTTACTGAAAGTGTCATATTTTTTAAATAAATGATTTTAGCCACAAGCAGCGTTTAATTGACATGGAGATACCGATACCCATTTTTACCTTGCATTCCCTTGTAATCCCTTAGGAAGTATCCTAAAATTCCCATTAAAAATTGCTGTATTTTTTCAAATTTTCGACAAGTTGGTGTGGCAAACGCCCTGTATCTCGGGAATCAATGGAGGAACTTAGATTATCTCATCGGCAGATTATAGTTAAAAGATTTTCTATAAGACGCATACCTTCCCCACTCTTGAAATCCTTAGGAAGTACTCAAAAATTCCAATAAAAATTGCTATTATTGCAATTTTTTTAAATGTTGTAGAAAACTCCATTTATCTCGGGAAGTAATTAAGCAATTTAAACTATCTTACTGTCATATGATAGCTAACGAGTTTCTAAACAAGATTCATACCTTTCTGACCCATTAAACTACTAGGAAGTAACTTAAAATGCCCTTTCAATATTGCTGTTTTTCAAATTTTTACAGGGACTGTATGGAAAACGCCCTGTATTTTGGGAACCAATACAGGGATTTAAACTATCTTAATGTGAAATGATAGTTAAAGAGTTCCTCTACAAGATGCGAACCTTCTGGATCCTTTAAACCCTTAGGAAGTAACCTAAAATGCCCTTTTAAATTATCACTAACATGCGGTGGAAAACGCCCTGTATTTCCGAAATTAGTAAATGAATTTAGACAATCTTACTGTCAAACGATAGTTAAAGAGTTGCTCGATAAGATGCATACTTTCCCGATCCCTTAAACAATTAGGAAATGCTTTGAAATACTTGTTAAAAATTACCATCTTCTTAATTATTTTTTAGTGTTGGGTCGAATATTCTGTTGAAATTATTTTTAGTCGACAGAGGGCGTTCACCACGTTCAATAAAAATATTTTGTGCTGAAAGACAGGGTCGAACTTTTTTTAATGAAATTATTACCGGCCGAAGAACAGGGTCGAACTTTTTTTTAATGAAATTTATATCGGCTGAAAAACAGGGTCGAACTTTTTTAATAAAATTATTATCGTTCGAAGAACAGGGTCAAACTTTTTTTAATGAAATTTTTATCTGCCGAACAACTGGATCGGATATTTTTCTTAAAAATTTTCAGGTCGACACGGTCGAAGCGCCTCCACCAAGAATAATTTTTAAAGATTAAATGATAATTATCTCAAGAACTAAAAAGATAAACAAAAACCGAAAACACTTTTATGCTCAGTATAAAATCCTAGGTATTATAACATCTAAAAAAAATAAAATATATCATGTACCTGCAACATTTTCAGACACGATTTTCTCGGAAAGTAATAAAGTTATTAACAAACTTTCTTCATTTTCTTCATGCCTTGATGAAGGTCTATAAAATGGCAGATTTAGTTTTTCCATTTTCCAAAGTTTACAAAAACTCCTCAAAAAGAGTCAAGAGGTTACACTTGACTCTTTTTGGGCCTCAAAAATTTTTTTTATGCTAGAAGAAAATGGAAAACGCTAATCGATAGAGTTTTCCAAGGGGATGAAAGATATTCAGTCAGTTTTCTGATAGCATCAATATTTCGGAAAATAAGAGGAAAATTCAAAACTAATCATTACAACCACTACTCCGATTTATCTCAAACTTTCCACATTGATATAAACCAATGCCAGGAATACAATAATCCAAGTTTTGTTGCGTTATGTTAATTAGTTTTTAAGTTATTAACAATTTTTAATTATTACATAAGTGTCGATAAGTGAATATTTAAACCTGTTATATAATGAAAAATTTAATTCTACATGCGAATATGAAAACCGTTTTTCTGTATCTCTAATGGTTTTCAATATAAGTGCAAAAAATTGGTTTAATTATTTCCTCCATCATTTTCATAGTAAAATATAAAAATGGAAAATTTGGCTTTTTTATTACCGAATATTGAAGAACATGTGATTCTACACAATTTATCTTAATAAAATTTTGTTCTAAAATGAACCATTTCGATAATAATCACCATGACTAAATCAGGTTTTGTCGACGAGCAGGTAATAATTTCTTTAAAAAAAGTTCGATCCTGTCTTTCAGCACAAAATATTTTTATTGAAAGTGTTGAACGCCCCCTACCGACCGAAATTAATTTCAACGAAATAGTCGACACAAAAATGAAAAATAAATTTAAAGATACTCATTTTTAACGAGTATTTTAGGGCATTTTCTAACGGTTTCAAGAGTTGTGGAGAAAATCAACATATATGAAACTCTTTAACTATCTGATAGCATTAGTTTTCCACATTAAGTTTTTGTAAATTTAAAAAATATCAATTTTTAAACGCAATTTTGGGGCACTTCCTATAAGCGTAGAATGTCAGAAAAATACCTCTATTGTAGAGATACTTTTTAACTATCTGATACCATTAAGATAGTTTAAATTCCGCTTTTGATTTGTGAGATACAAGACGTTTTCCACACCGTATTTTTGAAAATTAATTTTTTTTTAAAGGGCATTTAAAATTACTTCCTAAGGGTTTGAAGGGTCCAAAAGGTATGCATTTTGTAGAGGGAGTCTTTAACGATGATTTTACCTTAAGATGGTCCAATTTCCTATGTTGGTTTACAAAATACAGGAAGTTTTCCACCCCATTTCCTTAAAAATTTGAGAAAGAACAATATTCAAAGAGCATTTTAAGTTACTTCCTAGTAGTTTAAAGGGTCAGAAAACTGGTTGAGCAGAAAATTCAGGGTGTTTTCCCACACCAAATTGCAGTTAAGGTAAATTTAAAGGATGCAGAGGGAGGCATTTACCCCAGATACAAGGTCTTTTTCAATGCATACAGTATTTGCAAATAGTCTGGCTTTTGTTTAACAAATGTTTATTTATTACATTATTTACACCGTGCGTGAAATGATACAAATCGCATAAATGTTTACAAAATCTCTCCATTCTCGCCACTAAAACTAGGCAATAATAAATGTGCTTTGATTTGATATTTTCTAATTACTGCTAATAGACTAAAATTACCGTACCGAAATTTTTTAGACCGATTTATTTTATTAACTAGCTCAATATTAATTAATATATACACAATTTTGAGTTTCTGAATGATTCAATGAAATATCATGTTCTTTCCGTAATACAATGATTACTATGCATATGCCTATTAAAACATTTATGTACAGATAAAAAAGATAAATAACTAGGATAAAAGTTTGAATGGTGTGATAATCTCCTGAGATATATTGATGTTTTCAAAGTTTTTACCCAAAAATTAAAACCATAACTGAGTCGTTCCTTCAAGCCCACTTAAAACTGAGTTGTATAAAGTATTTAGGCAATTAACATAATAACTAAATCACATGTTTTCTTAATTTATCTTACTCCGCTCCGTAGAGACTGAGATATTCGTTTACTTTTGTGATGAACATTTCTTTGGATTTGAAGTACATTTCGGCTGCTTCCATATTTAAAGGATCATCAAAATTAAGTAAATCCTGCAAATTGATAATAATACTTTAGATTTTGTAGAAGATTGCAAATAGAATTATGTTTCTTACTGTAAAAAGTGCGTTTAGGCCCCAAACTACGTCTTTGAGTCGTCTTATCGGCGACCAGCCAAGTCCATCGACGCTATGCTGGCGTAACAATGACAAGCATACATCCCCTGTTTCACTAATATTAGGATGCCACAGTTTTGTAAGGCATTTAACTTGTGGAGGCTTAAAAAAGAAAAAAAAAATTCTTCTTTAAAACATTCTTTGATTTATTTTCTTGTACTTACCACCATATTATATTCTTCTGTAACATTTATTGAAAATTTAAAAGCGCCTCCTTTCCAATATCCTTCAATGGGGCTCACAGTAAGGGTGAATGCACTGAGCTCATCAACATCATCATAGTGCACTGAACAGTTGCTAGGAAGCAATTGGGCCATCTCCTGCACCTCTCGAGTGAGCAGCTTATCGCGGATGGAAATACGCGTGGTGGACGTATTTGTATCATCCTGCTGTTTCTTGATGCGTTGCGACAGCGTGATCATGGTGCTAGAGGTGTACACACAGAATATTCTCTCTCAAGGGAGTGTCTTCACGTGCATTTAGTTATAAATATATCATTGCGATTGCAATTTATCGCTGCGGGGCAATGTTTAAAAGGGATATGTTTACTCTGCGTAGAGCAGCTGGTTATTTTTGTGTTTAACAACAACTAATTTGTTTCGAGACTAGCTTTTTTGAGGTTAGTGATTGTGCTGGCTGCATAGACTGGCTGGTTGCAGTTCACGAACCCCATTGGTCGAGTTTAAATGTGTGAGACGCGCAAAATTCAAACTTTTTGTTTGCATAACATTACTTCCGCAACATTATTATTATTACAAAAGTTAAATTAGCGCTAAATATTACCCTATTGTAACAAGTTTCACTACTAGAATATATTTGTATGTTTGAAATGATTTACCTGAGATTCCCTGCATGTGTGCGCGATTCTCGCGTGAAAAACGAAGTCGGGAATTTTCTTAAGGGAACTCGATCACGCAACGCTCCACACAATCAAAGGAAAGCGATGCAAATTCGCGTTGTGGAAACGTTCTCACGCGCTGCGCCTGGTGTGCGTTATGTGTGTGGGTGATGGAAAACAGGGGTAGCACCGAAAGCACTATACCTTTCCGCTCGCCATCATTGCAATCAGTGGTAATTTCAACTTCTCCGCGCGCAGACCACAAACATATTAAACCACAAAACGACCGAGCAAAGAAAACCCGCAAAGAAAACAAAAGAATAACACCACGGCGCCATTTTGTAAATAGAAAACATTTTAAAAAACTTTTCGAAAAATGTTTCGGTTAAAATTGATGTGTTTTTTAATGTTGTACACGTGTATGGCACGGGAACCACCCACAGTGACGGTCCCCAATCAAGGAGTGTTGGTTGGCACAGAGATTTCGAAAATTCGCACGCAAAGGATTATTGGTTTCATGGGCATTCCTTACGCTCAACCACCCGTGGGAAATCTTCGCTTTGCTCATCCCATGATAGATCCGTTACCTTCGTGGGAAGGAACACGAAATGCGTCGATTTTTGAATTACCATGTCTTCAAACCGCTGATGATTTTAAGGCACAAGATGTACCTTTCTTGAATTTGATATCACCGGAGTCGAAAGTCAATATCAGCGAGGATTGTCTATATTTAAATGTCTTCAAACCATACGGTGAGTTATTACATCTTTTTATATCTCTATATTTGATTTGATTCTGTTTTGTTTTGTCAATATTGAATTATTTTTTGGGGAAAATCCAATAAGGTCATAAAAACTCAATGACACGAACATGAATCATTTGTATAAATGTCTGAATATGATATTTAAATTTACGAT
Organism: Dalotia coriaria; assembly: GCF_025399875.1. Lineage (NCBI taxonomy): Eukaryota > Metazoa > Arthropoda > Insecta > Coleoptera > Staphylinidae > Dalotia > Dalotia coriaria. The sequence continues at coordinate 6,503,005 of NW_027045450.1, forward strand.
TATTATTTAATATATTATTTGTCAGTAAAAGCTTATAGTTGTAATTTTTCTTTTGTTGAATAACAATTGTTGTTTACAATTTGGTAAAACAAGTTATCTTACTTTAATTAACTGGAAACATAATTATCACTACCAAAAAACAAAGGAAACGAAAAAAACAACTAAACTAATAGCATTTAATGAACTTTACTGAGAAAAATAAATGCATATTACATGTAAACACATCCTATCGAAGTATTACATCACTTCCCTGCAGCTACAAATTAAATACGGATTTATAAATAAAAATAAACAACAAGTTTAACACATATGTTTTTTTTTGTTATTTGAAGGCTTGAAGTTGTAGTGTTCTATACTAATGCATAGCAATACTTTTGTTCATGTTGATATTCACAATTAGAGGATAACTATAACATACAGTTAATTGTGTGTGTATCAGTTGTCAACCAAGGACTCATGCGATGACAAATTAACATCATAATTAATTTACATTAACACTTATTACAACTACATAGAAAAAATGAATAAAATGACATGGAAAAAAACGTATCTTAGTGATATATCAATACCTGTGGCTCAGTTCTCAATACTTTTGTAGGTATTTATATCGACGAGTAAAAAAAATCATATTATTTAATTTACTCGTAAATCACCTTTGATTTTTTCTCTGCTATAAAACAAAAAATATATATATTTGTATACAATTTACAAATTTCGTATTTTTTACACTCTGTATAATAAAAACATCGACCATAAAATAATATGAATGCAAATTAGTTGTATTTTTATGTATTATTCAAATCAATTCGACATTTTCGTTCCGGTCAAGAAGTCAAAGAGTTGAAGGCCAAAGCCAAGGATAGATAACGTTAAATGATCTTTAGCTCAATCTTCAAGTTCATTTTCAACCCGTTCTAGAACACCACAACATAAACTTTACAAGCAGCTAGAAAAACATTTTGCCAAACTGCAGGTCTAAACAATACCGGCACTGGCCGATACTATAGTTTTATTTTCGAGACTTATTGGACTTACTCGGACCTCAGAACCAGGTTAATTATAGTTTACCACCCGTTGGGGGAGATTACAGCCCGATATATGCCCGATGTGTTCAAGATAACGCCTCAAAGATTTACTGGGCATTGCACTGGAAAAACGTAGCTTAAAATAACCTAGTCTAACATAACCCAACTCTAAGACTATTTCAATGTGGTCAGCGTGTTCATGCTTTCGTGCAATTTTCAGTTATTAGGCCATAAAGCACCCAATCTCAGGAATTAAATAGGACGTGTGTAAACGTTTTTTCTACGTCGACGCATGCCAACGGAGTCACGACTGCAGGAAACAAGGGCGGAAAGTCATTGCAATCTTTTGTTTTTTAATCTTTCGTGGCAAACCACGTCACGCAATGTAAGAAAAACAAAAGAAAGCTTTACTCTACATTAACCTACATAAAATGCCAGTCTGCAACGTAGTAATGTCATCGTAGATGTGATCTGACATGGCGAGATGTGGCGGCCATATTGTTGTCGAAAGAAAGCAAATTGTTGTGAAAACAACGTTTATCGGTAAATTATGCAGAAATTGTGTGTAAAAACTTCAAATATGCCTTATTAAGGACGATAAATCTGTGAAATAAATGCACATTACGTCATTCAGCGTGATTATGACTCATATCAAGAACTTTAAACCGGTATTTTCGAGTGAAAACGCATTCATTTACATTTTCAAACATTTCTTAACATTTACCCAGTGTGGAATTGTTGTTGCGTGTTATATTTCATTTTCACTTCCGGTTTTGAGCATTCAATTTGAATTGCTGAACATTTCAGACGTTTTATCAGTAAAATTGCAAGTTTTCACATATTTTTCACCTGAATGCTTCGCAGAATGTAAGTTGGGTTGCGTAAAAATGAGAAGAACACTTTAAATTCACTGTTATTTTTTGTCTTCAAGGGGCTTATCAAGTCTAGTCAAGTCACGCAATTGTTTTTCACGTCATTTTGACGAACTAGCCGGAATAAATTAATGAAACACTCAATATGTATGCAATTCTGACCTGGGCTCGCAGCAAAACGCAAAAAACTGCCATAACGGTGAAAAAACTGCTACTTGAAGGACATTTCAAGGATAAATGTTTAGTTAAACGACGTCCGGTGGCGCGAAACGAAATTCAAGGTTGATTCTTATCAAATCGCACATATTAATCGGCCTTTTACAAGAACCACCCGCTTGGCTACCAACAAACGATTTGTTTTTCAGAGGAAATAATATATTCTTGATTTCAGTATAAACAACTTTTGTTTTTGCTTCGGCCTAGCATATAGATGTAAGCAGGAGTTAAGAATTGCACAAAACCTGATTAAATAATCAATATCATAATGGTGTTGCGACGCGTGCACAATTTTTTACTGATTTTGTCACGACTCGCGTGATTTTTCACTTGTTGGCTGTTTTTATTTGACTTTTTCGTCTTTGAAACGAAATTATATTCACATAAATGCACCCTCCGCAATGTTGCGACTCATTCATTTAAGTTTCACGTGGCAGGCGCGGTAATCTCGTACGAAATCTACATTCCGACGTACGAAGTGAATAACTTACTAGCAACTACCCCAAAGTCTTAGGTAGACGGCTGCCGGGCATAAATCAACCCTTCACGAATGAAATAAAGTTTTAATGCTTTCAGGAGGTGCTTAGTAAAATAAAAATAAAATGCATTAAAATGTGACTAACATTTGGTTGCCTATGTTTACATTACCTTAAAATTGAGGTTAGATTAGAATTTGACATGTCAACGTTTAATAATCATCATTTCAACAGTATCAAAACTTACATAATGACATTTTAATCCTTGAGTGAGTCAACAATCACAAAATGGTGGTAATTTATCAAAACAAATCCAATTTTCCAAACAAAAATCAACGGTGATTTATTTTCTGAGGGTGATATTTTGGAGAATGATTATGCACTAATGACCTATCGACGTGGACAAATATTAACGGCCACTTTCCACGCATGCGACTAAACCACCGGCTTGGCAAATAATGTATATTTGAACGAGGGCGGCGCACAAAAACTAGGTTAATGTGATTTCTTTACGGCACACAATACGAGAAATTAAAAGAGGTGTAATGGTCATGTAATAATCGTAAAGTTACTCAATGCCACGGTTTAACAAAGAACTGATTTCTTTTGTTTAGGAACTCCACCCAAAGAAGGATACGCAACAATTGTTTGGTTCCACCCTGGTAATTTCACCACCGGTAATCCTGCACTATGGGATCCCTACAGAATAGTCTACCATCAAAAAATCATTGTTGTTACATTTGCATGGCGTATGAATATCATGGGATTCTTTACTACACTTGATGGTGAAGCACCTGGGAATTATGGTTTGATGGATCAACAAGCTGCGATGAAATGGGTGAAAAACAATATTAAAATATTTGATGGTAATCCTAAAAACATCTGTTTGATGGGTTATGGTGCAGGAGCAATGAGTATTGGTCTACATATGATCAACCCTGAATCAAAAATCTCTTCCATAAAGCAATCATGATGAGTGGTAACTTTCTAACACCTTCAGCTGTAAAGGATCCATCAGAAGACAAAGAACTCTTGGATTACCTAGCGGAATACTACGGATGTTTCAAAACATCCACAGCTGAATTAATGCAATGTTTAAGAAACTTAGATGCTGTATCCCTGGTGGAACAAACCTCCCATGTGAATTGGAGACCTTTACTTGATAAAGGTCTTAGCAATAGTTCTTTACCTTTCTTACCGGAACTACCTAGAAACTTCTATGAACGTGGGGAATACGCCAGGGTACCTCTTCTGACCGGATACACCAACATGGAGGACGTTTTATCTTTGGATAGTCTAAATAACAATGACAACCTAACCTCTGATCATATTCAGACATTCCTCTTTGATCTGGTTAATAAAGACCTTCCTATGATCAATGAATCAGATCGTACGCAATGTGTGTATAATCATGACCACATAATGGATTCAGCAATGTTCTTCTTCAACCCATCTATACCCTTTCAAGATTCTGATAGAGTCCGAAGGGTTGTGGCGGATTTTACACGGAGAGATATTATGGGGCTTCGACTATTCTTCATGCTAACTTTATGAGTAGATACAAACCAACGTATGTTTATAGGTTTGATCAGAAACCTTCTACAATAGCAGCAACTGCAAATATACCCGAATGGATAACGGTACCACATCTTTTTGACTTAATCTACGTCTGGGGATTACCATACTGGGTGCAATTACCTGAAAATGAATGGGATGATAGAGATAAACGTACTTCTGATATCATAATGTCATTCTGGGCAAATTTTGCTAAAAACTCAGACCCTACCAGCAACATACAAATTCCTATACGTTGGGACCCATATACAAAAGAAAGTCCTGGAATACTAATCATAGACAATCGATTTAGCATGAGCGATGACCGCAGGACAAATTACAAATCCTTTGAGTTCTGGAATGATTACTATCCGAAAGTTCTAGAGTTAGCCACACAATGTTGTAACGCCACAGAAAGCACAGGAAATCACTCCTCGAAACTCAATGGAATCGCACACATTTGGCTTTTTATCATCGCACACATCGTTTTAGTTCTACCTATCGTTATTTAAAATTATAGATGCTTACATATGCAACCAGAGCCAAACATATTCTAAATTTTAAAACATGTTATCGATATAATCAGCTTGAAGGTAAATATTTTATAAATATACTCGACTTGTGTAGGATATTTCAGTAATAACACAACACTATGTCAAAGTAACAATTGTTTATATAAAAAAACCTACATTTGTAAAGGAATTGTGTTTGAGCACATTTGACACTTTGATTCTTCTGTTGAGATAAGTATTACAATTCGGTGTGATGTGAAGGGAACTTCTTTAGAATCGCATGGTAAAGGTTGTAGAATGCGTAGATGCTCACGCTGATGATGACTAACAACGCTACACCAAAAACAACACTGAGGAAACTTCCATCGATGATACTTCCGGCTCTGCGTCGATTCTGGCCTTCATCTAGAGACATCCCAGCTGATTGTCGTTCAGCCATCATGCGTTTCATGTTGTTTAGTCTTTGTCTTAACTCATCAACTGATTCACTATTAGGATCACGTACTCCTAAAAATATTTGTTGTTATTATGGGTTGTTTATGATGGTTTTTATTAGTTTTGGTCCACTTACCAGTCTCCATTTTGGTGCGGTGTATCACAATATTGATTCGTGTAGCGTGCAGGATGTCAAACTGGACCAAACTGAGATGCGCGTGGTGGTGTTGTAGGGATGAAATGACGAGGGTGTAATAGATGCGCGCGCTTCGGTGGTAGTCGGTGTTCGCAGGTCGAAGCTGAACGCGAACGCATACTCAACAACCACCCCTTTCTGCGCCACGCCAAAGTCCATAAGTCTATAAGCGAAAAGCGAATAAGCGAATCATAAGTTTGTTGTGCACATTGTGTGTGGGCCCTTATTGTGGGTCCGCGGAAATTAGGCCACCCGCTCTCGCGCCTCCTCTCCAACCCAACATCATCCTCCGGATCAATCAGCATCGCGAAACGAACGAACAAACACACGCGTCATTTCCACTCCGGGTCAATATTGAATCGCGTGGGTTTTCCGGACGACGCCATCTGTTTCGGCACATTTTTCTGGGCAAATTGTACGAGTGCGTCCTGAGAGTCGACGATTTGCACGACACGAATCGATTCAAAGAGTAAATGTTACATGTCCGAAACACATGTACGCAACAGGTCTATTAAATTTGCGTTCTCATTTAAGTGTGCGATGTAAGTGTTTGGATGTGTAATTGTTACTCTGTCTCTGTGTGTGTAAGTAGACAACTACAACAATAACAACAACAAAAATATAACAACTTCAATCTCTCGCCCTGTTACAACTACCATCACGTAGTTTTTGGGGTCCGGTGATTAGTAGAGATCATTTAGTTGAGCTCGCGGGGGTTGTTTGTTACGTTGCTGGCTTTTAACGCGTAATTCCGGGATGTTATCGATCCGCGGAGCGTCCTCCCCGGCCTTAGGATGCACGTGCAACGTCTCTACCATCACCGCCGCCGTTGCCGCCGCCGCCGTCGACGCCGCTCTCTTAGCGACATCCTTCAGCTCCCTCATTTCGGCCACTATCGATCTCTAAATGGGATGACGAAGCCGCCCCTATGTTGAAGATTCCCGCACGTTTTAAACAATGTGACCTCAGTGTTTCCCTTGCGTTTGATTATTGTGACTGCATTGTCAACATGGGTACTCGTGCCGCTGCATGTAAGCAATCTCATTTTTTTTACAACAACAACAACAAAAAGACAGTTTTTTGACCATATTTTAGCCATAAGTGGTAAAACAGATATTGTAGATCAGGTGTTTCCCTTAGAAATGCTTTTGAACCCTTTTGTAGTAGCAATCATTTTATTAAAACATCGATCAACATGATTTCTAAGTATTTATGTATTTTATTTTATTTACTAATTTTGAGCCTGTTATGGGCATGCCCCCTTTGCCCAGCACCAAGTATTACACTTGCCCTTATAAATATTTACCACTGTGGATATTATTCTCTCCCCACTTTATGGTTGTTACTAGTTATTTGGCACCACAAGTCTTCTTTTTGTACACGTGAGTGTATTTTTTCTTCTCACGGTTTCAATTTGCAGTCACGGTCAAGATACGCAGTCTCAACGACTATCATGTGAAGCTCATGCAAGGGATTATGCCGCCCCCTTCAGGGGTGGACATAGCTAACACCATCAAGTATTTTTCACAAACACTGTTAAGTAAGTATTCAAAAGTATGAAAAATTGGTCCCGGTTTTAAAATTAGAGGGTTTATTGTAGCGGTCTTAAAAGATGTACCCAATTCACCACTCGAGCTTCTAAAAAATCCTGATATGGATGCAACCCGGATTGGACTCTATCCCAGTCTGGACTATAAAGGATTATATAACTCTCTTATACCTTTAATTGAGGTCGCACCTTTGATTCAGAATGGTTTACATAGTGAGTTATTCGAAAAAGAAAAACAAAAAATTTCGATTTTTTATACTTTTGGGGATATTTTTAGATTTTGGCCAAGCATTTCTTCAATGTCTTGGTTGTCTCCTTCCGTTTTTAGAACACGACCTTATTGATAACCTCCCGTACCTGATGGCATCTTCCATCGCGGTTTTACCAAGCAGTTTACATCAGGATATCGTCAATTCTTTATGTTTTTATATTTTACCTTTCACTATAAGTAAGTAACTTTAACTTAAAAGTATAGAAAGAAATATTTTTTAATTATTAAATTTATAGCCCGGCATAAAACCAGAGAAGACATTAGTCAATCTGTCTGCTCCGTTATAATGATGATCTTTCAATATTCGAGTAACCCTGCACATCATTGCCAACTTTTGGAATGCCTAATGAAGCTAAAACAAGCTATTCTAAAAGATGTGCTTTCTGTTATTGCTTATGGTAACAGCACTGCTCGATATTCTGCAACAAAGTTACTCTTTTATTATTGGCCTACTTTCAACGCCAACTTTTTCGATCGAAAGAATTTAATTTGCAAACTTGCTGGTAAGATTTCCTTAATTTCATCAAATTCTTCAAAATTAAGTAATTGATTGAAATATTTTTAGACCCTGCACCCTTTGTCTGTCAAAGAGACATGTGCCCTAACTCTGGCAACGCTGAAGCTGCAAAAGTTTGCTATGACCACTGCATTTCCATCACTTTTGCAAGTGATACCCCACCTCCTCTGTATCTCTGTATTGAATGCGCTAACGAGATACATCGAGAGCACCCAAATCAAACCTTCTGCGACATTTTGCACCCTATGCAGGCACAGTCTATGGTCTGCGAAAACAAGGTTTGTCATATTTTAAACCAACCAATAACAAATTAATAAATAAAATGATTTTTGGTAGAATTGTCGTTCTAATGACAAATCAGCAATCTCTATCTGTTTCTCTACTGAATGCGCAAGTTACAACGGTAACCACCCTATCAGATACTGTGAACAATGTCACAACAATCGACATAACAACCGCCGAGGTGGAGATCACGTTGTCCATCGAGCTTTACCAACAACCTGGTCAATGGATACTGAAATGCAGACTTATATGGTCGAAGCCATTGTTTCTCTTCTAAAAGAAGCTAAGACACCACAACCGGAAACAAGTAAAGATAGTAGTCCCATGGATGGTAAACCACATATTGTCCAAGTTGATAACATCACAGCTGAAGAGAGACAACTCCTGGGACGCTATGGTATCTGGTTATTGGTGGGACGTTGTACACCAGACGAAAACACACCTGTAGAAATCCTTGGACGTCTTCTTGCTATGCTCTTTCATTGGTTTCACATGACTGCTTATTCTTCAGATATGAAAGAAGAAAGCACCTTAGAAAAACTTAAAACAGAAAGTGTCTGTGCATGGCTTAGAGAAATTAGCAACACTCATTATAAACTCTTCATCAGTTGTCTATTACCACACCCACCGGAATATGCAAGAGTGGGAGGTCATTGGGACACTTTAGCATCAAGAACCTCTCATTTAAAAGAAGGTCTCAATAGGTTATTTTGTTTGGTCCCGTATGAAGTAATAAATCAAGATATATGGGATTATGTAATGCCGCATTGGATGGAAGCAGTTGTCAATGATGTTCCTGAAAAAGAACTTCCGGAATTAAGAATTATCTTGAGTAAAATATTAGATACCGATATGAGTCCCTTGGGTTTCGATGCAAAGAAGATGTATAATTTTGTTAGTCTACGTTTTGAGAAACCGTCAGCTAAGGTGCAAGAACAAGCCTTAAAATGGTTACAGACTTTGACAATGTTAGAGATTGTAATCCCTTTACCATTATTGTTTTCTATATTTGGGGATGCTGTTAAGTTTATGAAGGCTTTGATAGAGAAAGGTCAGGATAGTCCTGATAAAACATCAGCTGCAAGGCAAGAAAGAAGAAGTTCAATTTGTAAGTTTTTTTTTCTCTCTTTAGAAGAAAGGTAGTTAAGGTAGTTTTTTGGGATCAGTTGTAGAAGACTGCGATTCTGCAACAACTTCACTCTCGGATGACGAAGGAAAGATGTCCCAACATACAGAATTCGAAACAGACGCCGAACGCAATTTATTCTGCAGTATTCTAATGTTGGACGTGCTTCTGAAACAAATGGAACTTCAGGATATCGATAAACACACAGGTCTCAACTCCCAACTCTGCAAAGATGTCTGCTGGCTGCTGAAATCAATGGTCACCGCTGCCTGGATAGGATCCCATGAATGCAACGCCAAATCCGAGTGTGTCTACTGTGAATCCAGCATCATGTGGCATCAGCTCTCGCTACAACTGATCAAGTATTTGTCACCGGTGCAACCGGCGCATCCGCCAGACGTGAGTACCCGCCGCGCCGGCGCTCTCGATGTGTTCTAAGCTCTCAACGGTGTTTGCATCACTGTCTCTGTTAAATGTTTTAGCCACCACTCGAAGAGAACACTGACGATGGTCATAATCGCAAAAGTCCCCCAGAGAGTGATAAAAAAGATTCCAAATCAGATGTTGTTTTGAATATGCCCATTCCTGAAATTCATTCGGTTGGTGGTGTTTTGGTTCATATGCCGCATGTATGTTCGGTACGTTACACACTAGTCATTCTTCTACTCATATTTAGCAAACAAACAAACAAACAAGCAAGATGCGCGCGCCGAACTCAAACTTTATAGCAAGTGTGTGGACACATTGAGCAAGTACTCGTAATTTGTTTTTGATGCTATCTCTTTGTCTGGGACCATGACTTTCGACTAAGGTCTGCTATTTTAAAACTATTACTATATAGCTCTTTAATTTCTCTCATCAATTCATGTAAGAATTAAAATTATGCCGTCTTCGTCTTGTCGCTTCTCTAACTTGTGTTTTATCACCTAATCTTTTCGAACACAAAATGCAATTTGGAGTTTTGAAATGAAGCATGAAACTGACTTCTTCTTCAAATTAAACCACAAAATTTAATACCAACCACCCTAAAATATTAACTAAGGCAATATATTATCAGCGGCGACAGCACACATGATATATTAAACATATTTATTAAATCGATATCATAAAGCATGACTTTGTTTAGACTAATTGGCGATGTGAATGTTTAGCTGTTCCTAGAGTCGGAAAATACGAACTTGAAAAAGGTTGTTATCGCTTTTCACGCTTTTGAATCATTTCTATTTACATCGGCATTTGTCCTCAATCGATTACAGATTATGACCGCGACAGTGGAGACTGTGTCTGAGCAATTGGACCTGGCTGCGATCATACCATCAGAGAAAGTTGTTTCTGCTGTTGCTAGAGCCATCACTTTATCTGAATCTGATGTTGGTAAGAATTTGGTAAATCAGGTTTATGTTTAGATTTACATTTTGAATGTTTTGATGAATTTTAGCAACTGCAACAGCACAAGTTGCTAAACCACAGGTAATTGGTGAAAATGATGAACCTGTTGAACCAGAACCAGGGGATGATCTAGAAAATTTCTGGCAGACATCAGTGGGGAAGTTTAAGTTTATAATTTCTGATTTACCACAACCATTGCAGTATATTCACCAATTACTTCATGAGTTACCAAAAGTTGAAAAACCGGATGTTTTATACTACATGTTGCAGTGTTTAAATGTTTTGATTTTACATGGCGATGCTTGTACCAAAGCTTCGAAAGAACATCGAGGGTTCTTCATTTGGTGCCAAGAAAATTTACTAATCAAAAAGTATTTTCCATATCAACATTCCTATAATCAAAACTAATTATTTTAAATTTTAAAGTTTATGGAATTTATGCAACGCAGAACATTCCCATATTTGCCAGGAAGCCGTACCACTTCTCCTTCACTGTATAACTTTACCAGCTGGTTCCGATGTCTTCTGGAGAGTAATCCAAGATGAATTCCATGATTACGACTGGGGAGTACGTTTCGTCGCAGTGGAACGTGTCACTGTCATCGCTAGATTCATGGATTCTAGTCCCCTGCGAAACAATCTTCCTTTACAGGCTGCATTGGCAAATGCTTTCTGTTATCTTATTTCCAGCATGGATGATCCAAACGTTTACATTGCACAAAGAGCTACTTTATATCTGGGAACAATTCACGACAGCGCTATTAAATCATTACTCATGTGTTTGGAAACACAGTTTGATTCTGTAATCGTTGACCGTCCCATGGTGCTTCAATCTATTTACCAACTGCATAACTCACTAAGTGAAAGGAAGATATTAACATGGGATTTCTTCCTGAATAGATTTGATACGTTGTATATTGAAGCACAGATTAATTTGGAAAAGTCAGGAGACATTTCCTACTTCCGGGATTTACGTAATACCGAACCAACTAGTGAGGCGTTTAATAAAAAGATGAATAGAGCTCAGGAGGCTTTATCGAACACAGAGGGAAGTGGTAATAGTCTGGTGAAAACTCTAAGTGCAAGTTTCGGGACAAAATGGCCGTATAAACGTACCATGTCAGCACCTGCATCGATAATAACCCGACATGAATTTAAAGGTTTGTAAATATTATTATTAATTTGATAAAGATGATTATTGTTGATGATTTTAGTTGAATCTAAAGAAAAAGTTTACAATCGTCAAACATCTGCGCCGATTCTGAAGCGCAAGAGCTCCAGGTTTGGACTCGGTCAGTTTCTAGGCACTAGTAACAGTCTTTCAGGTAGTACTAGCTGTAGTTGTTTAGTTGTCACATCCCGCATGGGCCGTAAGTGCATGAAACCAAAAATACATATGTTAATCGTCAAAACTGTTCCTGTTCCGGTTGTAACTTTATGTTTTACAGATGGTCACATGCACTCGATGAACGTGGTCGATGATGCCAACCTGGCAAGTTTCTCACAGAAGATTATCGAGTTGGAAGAAACAGATCGCGAGACTATGCACTTGTTGATCTTTTTACTCTTGCAATTCCTGTCGCGGTCGGATCAAGCGTTTCCAACTGATGATAAGCGTTTGACCAAAACGCAAGGAATTGTTTTGAGGCATTTGTATCTACTTCTAGGCTATAACCAAGCTGATAAGAGTTTGTATTTACCTCCGACTAGATTGAGGGGCTCTGCAGCTTTCAATGTCTTCTTGTCTATCTTACCACAATTATTGGACCAGAATCATCTTATGGGAAAGATTATTCTACCTACGTCTATTACTCTATTGCAATTTGCTCCGTCTCCGGTTTATGTGACTACGACTAACATGGACTATCAACCATCTTATAGTTTGTGGTATTTGGAGTGTCAATCAAGGAGGAATTGGTTGATGTCATTGGTGGTTTTATTATACAAAGTGGGTACCTTTAATTTGGGTGATGATATGACATAAATTTTATGGGTTTTGTTATTTTAGTACCAATACAATGTCCAACCAAATTGTCTTCAACTATGTTCCCTGATAAGGATTGTCTTGAATACTTTGGATGCGCAACATCATACCTGTAAGCGAATACCAGCGACGATTGTGATGGGCGCGCCCCCGTCGCGCTCCAGAGGTAACTCCCACTCCCATTGTTTTGGTATTTTTTAACCGTGTGTTTAGATGTTAGTCAACCGTCCTTAGGTGCTGATAACGAACGTACAGATACGCGCGGTAATACACCACCCTTATCACCAATGTATTCTGCAGAGGCGCAGTGCGTGCAGGTGTCCCTGGGCTCCAAGGGCACCAAGTCGCAGGTGATTTACACCAAACCATCATCAGCATCCAGTATGGAGACACACTGGGAGGAACCAGACGTCAAAAAAGAACGAACACGAAAGAATACTGATTATAGTCTCGACGGGGATGAAACTGAATCGGAATTGATAGCTATACCTGAAAGTGATCTTTCTGATAGTACCCTACATGGTAGTGGACAGGATGAGTTTGATGATGCTGTTGATGAAATCAGCATTACAAAAACAAAGAAACAAGTCAAACCTAAAAGGAGTACCTGGTTTATTGGTAGTGATGAACCAAGTCCCAAGTCTTTTGAAAAGAGGAATTACACTATCGAAAGATCTAGGTTTGAAGGGTCCAAGAACTGCGCAAAGTTTACAGGTCTAGCAAATACAGCTGCATTGGTCGTGGGCGTACCACATTTAGCCCTAGCCAAAACCGTAACCACGGATATCCATAAACCTGTTACATGTACCACCTCACTTGACCCACCACTTGCCAAACCTTCCCCACTGGGTAAACACAAAAAAATAATCGATCCTAGTATCACCCCAGTGTGCACACCTGTCTCTGACACTGAAGAAGCAAAGAAAAACATGCTCCCTGCGCCGTCTATCGAAAGACTCTTACCAATTGGTTCCGCCAAACCACCACCAGGTAATTAACAGTCTCACCACTTCATGGTAGTAGTAAAAAATTATGATTTGTATGATTTTCACTGTAGTGTTGAGTAGTCTTGAGCAGCATGCTAGCGTTGAAGGTGATTCTGCATCATCACCTGAAACACCAACACCAACGCAGGACGATGACCCTCTAGGTAGTACCACCCGCACCCTAAACACCTTCTAACCAATTGCACACACTTGTATTATACAAACTTGGCAATGAATGGGTTTGCATACGATGCTCGTTTTTAGAATCGCCACGGACGACGTACGCGGCTAGCCTAGAGTCACAATTAGAGATCCCTAGTCAGGAGCGCCTGCTTCCCATAGGCCAGCACAATAAAGACATCAATCAACTGGTGGACAAAGTGCGGCAGGCGCTAGGTATACCAACGCCTACACCCGCTGCGAAATACGACCGCTCCGCGGGCAATAGTAAAGAGTCCACGTCGGCGACACATAGTCCTAGACGCTTGATCAAACAGGTCGCCCTTGAAAGTCCTCCAAACACGATGGATCCAGATGAATCTGTATTTACAAACGTGTTCATCGATAACAAGAGTAAGCTGCATCTTGCATGTTATATATTCCTATCAATACCTAAAAGAAAAAACTAAATTTTATTATAAAAATTTAGGTGATGGTGTTATACATAGAGCAAGAATAAGAAAAGTTGGTCCATTTGCAATGGGTTCAAATATAGCCAGGGACCCACGACGACCTGGTGCTTGGTTAAGTCCGGATGGTTCCCCGAAATCTCTAGAACAACCTGATATGAAGCAATCGACTTTTAGAGTTGGAGATGAGTGCGTCAATGAAAGATGCACTGAATGTGGTACCATCATTGAAGAATACAGTGATGAAGAAATAGGTTTATGTATTGTGACCTTGGGGACGTTTATACATCGAGAACCCGCTTTAGCAGCACCTATGCTACCTGATATCTTAAGCATAGTTGCTAAGTAAGTGTCTCACCTTCAAAATTTACAAAAAATTTCTTTCTAAAATTCTAATATTTTAGAGTTGCTACCAATGCCAATTATCCATGGCAAACAGAAAGTAATATCCATCTTCCTGGTGGGGCCGTAAGTGTAGCCCACCAGTTCCTGCGTTGTGTTTTACATCAACTAGCGCCTAATGGAATATTTATACAAATGTTCCAATCGTATACAATCGAATCCACTAGAATTCAATTCTTCAAAAGTGTGATTCAAGCCTTGGTCGATTTCAACGAATTAAGCCCAGTGGCACCTTTACAGTTGTTACTGGAAACATTAAACTCAAAGAAAACCCTACCCATTGATTCATTACCACGTATAATGGAAAACTTAGCTTGTTATTTGGATTGTTTACCATTGGAAGCTGCTCTGGGGCCAACATCACCTCTATGGAGCAATGTCCTTCAACAATTGGAGATTTTATTTAGAAAGATGATTTTTTTGTTGAATACTATTGAAGATATTATGCCAATGTTACGAATTATGATTACTATATTTAAGATTCCTGTGATATCACAATATAAGGTTAGTATTTTAAAATTTATTTAAAAATCAAAATAAAAATATTTATGTTTCAGGGTATACTGGAACCTTTTTCGAAAGTTTTAAGTTACGCTATACAAACAAACGTTTTGAAATATAGTTATCTAGTAGATGTGTGTTATCTATGTAATCGCGCATTTACGAAAGACCGCGATAAATTAATTCTAAGTCGAATGGTGGTCTACGAATTGGTTCAGGCGTTAAAGTTTAAAACATCAATTCCGGATTCAAATCTTTTGATGTTGATCAATTTGGTTCTGCAAGATGTAGGAGGATCCATACCTTCTAATGTAGTTTTAAAGGATGCTAACCCTTTGTATGTTGATTTTTATGGTCCTGTTTTCAATACAAATGTTTCTGAATGTATGCGGATGCATCTCGGAGACATTTTGGAGTTTTTGACTGATTTTCATACTTTGGCCAAAATTAAGGTAAAAATTTCTTAAATTTTCTAAAATTTAAATAATAATATTGTTTTTATTAATTTCAGAGTTATTGTAAAGGTGTCCCCGTTGGTCTTAACGATGACACTCTAGGTGGGATAATAAAATGCGGCGTAGCACAATATTTAGCCCTAGAAATCACACGTGGTAATGGAAGAGACAATAGAGCAGTCACTAGATATCTTCCATGGTTATATAGTGCTTCTACAGTACAGCAAACCCCACGTGAATTTGTTGAGTGCATTAGTCACATAAGATTACTCAGTTGGTTACTTTTGGGATCACTGACGCATACAGCATTACATGGGACAGGACAAGGTCATACCATCTCGCAACCCATTCCACAGGAAGCATCTTGTCAAGTGGCTGACCATATTCAAGTAATTATGGCTGGATTTGCTGAACAACCTAAAGCGTCCATATTGCATATGTCATCGCTGTTCCATACGTTTATATTGTGCCAACTGTGGACTGTTTATTTGGAGCAAGGTCTTAGTACCCATCTTCCAACCTCGGAGGCTTATAATGTTACAATGAATATACTGTTTGATTTTTGGGATAAGGTAACACCTTGTATTTTACAACTTGTGCAGCAGTCAAAAGTGGTTAGTATAATTTTCAAACGCTTTTAAACTGTTTCTGATTAAATTTTCTTTTTCAGCTAAGTGAAATTGTAAGTCTGCACTTTTTAAGCATGTTGGAGGCTTTAATTGAGTGCCATTCAACGTTTGTTGGAAAATTGCTACCGCTATGGACGCCAGTTTTGTGTTCAAACCAAATTCAAGTAAGTTTTAAACAATTTTAAAGTGGGAAATTAATATTTTTGTAAATTTTAGTTGCCTGGTCATCTACAAGTGAGACTACAAAACTGTCGCAATTTTATCCCAATTGGACACGCTGAAGTACTCCCGGAGAAGAGCAAACAACACATTCACAATCCCGTTTTGCTAAAGTGGTTACAACGCTTGCAGTTTAAGATGGGTCAAATCGAATTGCAATCGTCTACGGCCACACAGTTTTATTCATTGTAATCGACATTGTTAGAAACTGTACCAATAAAGATACATAAAAATAAATACTCACATATACAGGGTGTTTATATTTTATTATTTTTTATTAATTTTGAAAAGTGAGAACGTTTCGTGCAATACATTTATTTAAAAGTTCTTTTGGTGAGTTTAAAATATTTCTTTAATCAAACATGAGTTGTATTCCAAGCTGAACTTGATCATTTCATCATTACCAAACTTCTCTTTTCTAAGATCAGCCTCTGCTTCAACAATAGATTTCTCCATACTGGTCCTTGCTTTAATCATCTCACTCTGGACATTCCTAATAATGTTTCCATTAACAGTATTTTCAATTTTATTCTTGATATCTTCAACGTTTTTGGCGAAAATAGCAATACCTTGTGCAATAGCTTCATTTGACTTCAATTCTCCAACAATATTGCGAGAAGCTTCAGTGGCAAAGAATTCTTTACGACTTTCAATATAAGCTTTGATTTGGTCTAAATTCTGACGACAGTTTTCCGGACCAGATTCAACTCTTACAACAAAAGTATTAGCAGCTTGTTGCACCAATTTAACAAGTAGTCTATGGTTGTCTTGAACTTGTTGGATACGTTTTTCGGTAGCTACTTCTTCATTTTCGGCGATTTTCAACAATTGTTGAAGGTTTCTTGCAGCCAGAATATCCAAACCCAGTGGACGTGTAAGGATATTCTGTGCATTAGCAACGCACACGCACATCAGTGCAAAAACAACCAATTTATTTAACGACATTGTTGATTTTTTAAATTTTACTGATTCAAAAGTCGAAATATATACTCAGGGACATAATTATTATGCACATTTTGATGAATTTTGTTATCTTTCTAACAGTATAAAGCTTTTAATATAATAGCTGTAAAATTATTTATAATTTTTCAAAAAAATATTATTGTAGATTATTTAATACCACAATTGATTATTATTATTCAAACATTGTCTTAATTCTTGAAGAAAATTATTCATACCACCATTATCCGTAATATTAATTGCATTATTGGCATTTCTGAGTACTCTCTGTACATCTTGACGTGTGGTAATCATTGACTGCCGAATATCAATAAACGCAGTTCTATCAATAACACAATTTGTGAATCCAGGTCTACATTTTGCTAATTCCCTCCGAATATCCTGATCATTTGTGACAAAATTTTCATAAATCCTTGCAACCTGAGGAGTTGCTTTAATTTCTCTGACAATATCTCTCCTTTGTTGTTCAGTTAAAGCCTCACGACTAATTCGAACGTACTCACGTACTTCTTCTATTTTTCGACATTCCAAAGGTGCATTCTGCATTCTTCGCACAATGTTATTTTCATCTCTAGCTAAAGATGCTAATAAATTACGTATTTGTAAAGTGTATCTTCTTTGCAAACCATTTAATTTTTATCAAAATCTCGTCGTTCTCTATTGGATATTTCCAGTAATTGTCGAAAATTTCTAGCACGTTCAAGACTTATCTCACGATTAATTTGTCCAGAATTTATATAAGGAAATAATAAAAATTCAAATAAACCGGAAACACTCTGAATATTAAGAATTAAGTATAAAATCGCCACGGACACAATCAAAACACGCATTATACTAATTACACTAGCACTTTACAAACAAAAATAATTAAATTTCGCACTCTGTGTGTGTTTTAAACTAATTTTTAAAAATATTACCATTGCTATCTACAATTTTAGCAATTTTAATTTATTTTATTACTTGTGAACTGCATGACAACAATGGCATAACTCGTCAACATATTCAACAGCGTAAAAATCGTTGTAAATTTTATATTAAAAAATCCCGCCGCTGAAATGTTCGAATAGCCGTGCAACCTGTTCTGCGTCAAGACAAACAGTGAGTTTTTAATCACCGGAACTTTTCGATAGAATGCAATAGACTTGTAGCATATGCTGGTAGTCTTTCGTACTTGTTTGGTTATGTTCTCACAGAGTGACGTCAGTATAACCGCTTGAATCTAAAATTAATTTTTATAAATAAATAAATAAAAATTATTAAAATTAATAAAAAATACTTACAACCATGTAAATAATCCATACAACATTATAATATAATGAAGGTTTACGTTCATGTGTAAACATAACCGTGTATGAATAAATAATTATAAGTGACATGTATAGAAATTGCAAAAATATATTCCCACCGAAAATTATATTGAAATCATCAACTAATTCACACAAATTTTGATCCAGATATAAAATATCTTCTAAATTGTGTTTCAATGATTGATTTGTAAGCATACGCACGCTTCGCCATTTTAATAGCTCATTAAATTTAACATGGCGAGCCAAAATAGCGCGTAATATAAAATATTGCATCATGAATGAGAAAAACATACAAATTGTTTGGATATTATCCATGAAAAGATGAAATTTATAAGCTTCTGATTCATATATGTACCAAATCGAGCAATCAAATATAACCAATATTATAACAACAAAAATCCAAAAGAAAAATTTAAAGTTTATGCATTGTTGAATGTGATTATTTTTTAATTCAATCGGAAATCCATGTCGTAATAAAATATTATCAACACTATCAAAAGTATTAAACATTTTTGATATTGTTGAGAGTTTTAGCTTCCAATTGAAGAATAAAGTTGAATTCGCAGCAATACCAGCGATTGACATTAATAACGCCATGATGATTTCAAACTGTAGATTAATCCGAAAAGTATTTTCTGTCTGGGAATAAGATTCCTGGAACAATTGAGTGAATAAAAACAATACACAAGCGAAAAGATAAAGTTTTATAAGATTTCTATGCCATTTGTAGGTTATGAATTTGTTTTTCAGGTTAGTTTCTTGAGCTATTCCACCATAAAACGGAAACAAACAAAAAATAGCATTTATAGTAATCACGGTTTTAAGATTATGCGCTAAAGACATCCTGTTTGTTGGATAAATATTCACTCAATGCAATGTAACAATATTTATTTGCTCTGAATAATCACTAACCACGTAGATGTTGTTAATGTCAATTATTCGTGATTGGTGGATGATTAATCAGTTTATCACATTGTCAGTTATAATTTATAATGAGTAAAGTATTGACCAACATCCGCGATTGGCGTACCAACGTAAATTGATTGATTTTGTGTTTTGTGCGATTATTTTGTGTGTATGTTATTTGCGGTGTCCTTTCCTGGGAAACTGTATGTCAATGGCACATCGGCCGCCCGACTTTCCCTCAGCTGGGGGGTGGTAAGCGCGTCGGAAAACTTCAGTTCGTCTCGCGCTCAGTGCGATTGCATCCACCGACGCGTTCGCATCGGATACACGTGCTAACAAACGCGACTTATAAAATAAAACTAAATTTTTAATTAAATTTTAAGTGCACAAAAATAAAAATTTTATTCGCGGAATTATAGTGCTGTGTTCCAATGAGATGTTGACCATTAAAATAAGGCCATTAGCGTGCGTGTAATAATTGACTCATAACTTTGTTAAAACAACCCTCAAACGCTCCGAAATTAACGAGCATAATGTGAGTATGTAAATAATGTGAAACGCGGAGCTAGAATGGCGTCCAGGTCGTTTTATATCCACATAACTATCTATGGTGAGTAATTAACTTAGTTAAAAATTTTACGACGACGGCGAAAATAATTAAATTAATGTTTTATGAAATAGCGTTTGTTTTACTGCCACTGTCGATGTGCGCCGGAATCGGTGGTTTGAAGTGGGTGAGTGTCAATTTGCCGCATTTCCGGCGGCCTGGTGAGGCGGCGCATTTACACTGCGATTATGACCTCGGCAACGACACTCTTTACGCCGTCAAGTGGTATAAAGACAACGAAGAATTCTATCGTTTCGTTGCCAAAGAACGCCCACAGTCGACAAGCTATCGAGTGGATGGAGTTGATGTTGATGTAAGGCAACATAACCACAAACTTAAACTATTAAAATGTTATGTGTCATTTTAATTTATCTAGGTTAGTGCATCGGATAATAAAAAAGTCGTTTTAAGACCTGTACGCCTGCGCACTGGAGGTTTGTATAGATGTGAAGTGTCTGCAGAGGCGCCATCTTTTGCATCTGCGCAAAGCGAAGGACGTTTAGAGGTTATATGTAAGCAAAATAAAAAAAATAAAAAATTTAAAATTTTTTGTTAATTTTTGTTGTTTAAATATAGCACTACCAATTGAAGATCCAAAAATAACCGGGGTGAGAGTCCAGTATCAAATTGGGGATGAAATCAACCTCAATTGTACATCGGGACGTAGTTACCCCGCCTCCATGTTGCATTGGTACATAAACGAAGAAAAAGTACGAAGTGGAAACCAATTTTTTTTTTTTACAATCCATGATTTTGTTTGTTTTTATGTTATGTCTAGATCTCAAGCAACAGTGTGCTCATCAGATACCCAACGAGAAAATCTCGACAAGGATTGCTCACCACCGTCTTGGGGCTGCGGTTTCACCTCAATAATCATCACTTTCTGGGCGGGTCGATGCGCGTCAAATGCGTCTCGTCGGTCTCGCGCTCGGATTTGGACGACAGGACGTCAGTCATCGAAAATCTGCCAATTACGGACCTGAGAGAAGCGCTCCTGCTCGGTAAGAATACATAACCTCATAAAATTTTATTATTTTTAAAATAAAATTTTAACAAAAATGTTTACAGTGAGGAATTCTGCAGACCTGAAACAAAACCAATACATTTATACTTTCCTGATTATTTTTGTTATGTTTTCTATGAAATTTCTATAAAATAAAATGCTAGATGATTCCAAACACCCTGTATAGAGTTCAACGCGTCTGAATGTGTGCTAAACATCTAAATGTGATTTTTGTATCTTTCGAATTGTAAATAAAGAAAAATATTAACACATATTCAATTTGTGTGCGATTATTTTCTGGGGAATCCTTGACAGGTGGAATTTAGTGTGAGGAATTTCACGCGTAGACAAATGCGTCCCGTCATACACCCGTCTTAAAGCTTGGATCCGGCTGATCCTTGCTTTGAGATCCTTCTATCCTCGGCGTCTTTGGCGCTGTCGCGCGGTGTTTACTCCATGGGCTTAAGCGAGGCTCTCGAGGACAATTAATCAAAATTGATAGCATAATGCAGGTGCCACCACCGTGCACGCCGTTGAGTACCTGCGTCTCCTGTTTCCACCTTGCGGTTTCCCGTTGCTATTGCTATTGATATCCCTTCCAGCTGTGGATCAGCGCGCCCGGATCAGTCCCGACGTAGACAAACAACAATGGGTTGTGATAGTGATCGTGATCGTGGGGCTATCAGCTCGGTACGCGAAGGGTCTCGGTGGGAGGACTCCAAACGACGCCGTTTACTGTAAGTAGTTTGGCGCAGGCATCACCATCCCGAGCGCGGCAAATGGGATTATTTCTTGTGGATACAATGGGATTCTACAAAATACTCTCATATTGTCATCTCGACAATAATCATCAACTTGTAAGTGCATTGCAATACGTGCTTCTATTTGTCGATCGATGTTTAACCAAAGAATATCTTACTTTGAATTTTTTGAGAAAAAAAAATTATAACCTTAAAAGATACATGTGAAATGTTTCGTGTTTCACTTTTGAATGATTCAGAGGTCGTGTGTTGCAAAACTTGCAGCACCAGGAAATAAATTGAGTTCATATTTATGGGCGTACGAATGCGGTCGCGGAATGGGACATATGTGCGCCATATGCGCCGGAAACGAAAAGGGTTTCGCTGTAACGCCAGGAGACTTCCGGCCGATGGGAGAACGTTAGAATGTTGTGATTATGATTTAGCGAACGCGAACAACTCCGCACCTCGACACCTTTGGGAGTTACTCGTGCGCAACTGTTGCGAAGTTTAAATTTTATAAATTTACAAACTTTTTCCAAATCAATATCATCAAACAGAAAAATTGAATTCTTTTTATTCTTTCTTCTTTGCGTTAGTTGAATATTTTTACGCTAGAAATACTAGTGGTAGAGTTGTGCGCTGATAAGAGTTTCCATTATGTCGCTGTAATATTTCCACCCCCTCGCATTCCACCCTCAGTGAGCTATCCGAGCTAATGTAGAGTAGAAAAGAGTCGGGACGAAAATGATTTTGCGGATTCCCGGCCGAGGCGAAAATATAATTAAAGATAAACGTTTGACGCGATTTCGGGGCGCGCGTTTTCAATTTGAATAAGCGGCTCCCTGGCTCGCGATGCGCTCATGCGCGAAGCGGATAATCAAGAGCGGCCAGCGCCGTCGACCGTGAGAAAGAAATGATTTTTTTCGCACTTCTAAAGGCGAGATTTTAGTTTTTTGCATTTTTACATTTTTGCATGAAAAAATAATGCTGTGATTATCTACGGCTGTTTGTTGAAAGTGCGAAGATTTACGGCTAAAATAATTCATTTTTTAATTTAAAATCATAAAACCCTTTGTTTTGAAAATTTTATTTGAGCATTTATTACGTAAACTTTTTCTACTTGTGTTGTATTCACTGATAATAAGCTTTAGCGAATTTATCCCACTTCAATACGAATATGACTCGCGGTGGTAAAAGTTAGCGAAACATTTTCCACGACAATTTTCAAAGCGTTCGTACGCGCAGAGAAGTTATGTCAGAATTGATGTCAGAAACAGAACACCGCACACAGAGAGGCTCTTTGCGTTTTTGCATTCGGCGAGTAAGTAGATAACTGCATTTCCGCATTCGCTTCAGTATACAATTTACAATAAACTTATGGAAAAGTCGACGATGGCGGCGGCGGCGGCGGTGGCGGCTGATGTGGAGTCGTAAACTGTTTACGCCAGCAAACACACAACAAGCAACAACGAGCGTGAGAGACTTGTTGAGGCATTGGGTGGGGGCAAATTATCGATTGCGGGGTTTTTATGTTTATGGAGCCCTTGGAGCGCTCGCTGATGAAGACTCCGCCGACTCGCGAAGCCGATCAGAGCGGATTATCGTCCGCGGCGCTGTTGTGCAATATTGAAGCGAATTCGTGCGCTGCATTTTTGATAAGACTGCAAATCCACTAGCCGCATGCCACACGCCCGGCTCCTCCACCAACAATATAAAGAGGAAACTAAATCCATACGTGAAATTATTAACCTAATAAACCATCAGAATGTTTACATAAAATTAATTCTGATAAGCACCTGATTATTTTTTCAATAAATAAAAAAAATTAATTTTGAAAATTTTAAAATTTAAAAAATAAATATATAAAAAATAACTCAAAAATGACTTCAGAAGCAATATTAAGAGAAATGTAATTTTTTTTAACAACAATTTTAGCAAAAATAACTCATTATAAAATATTTTATGTTTTTTGCTCCACCTATTATGTAAATGCGCATGCGCAGCGCATTTAAGTGTAAAAATCAGGTCAGATTATAATTAAATATGTACGCAAATAAAGTCGCTACCTAGTCGGGAAAACTCTAAATGCATTACTCATTAGCGCAACAGTAATTAATAATTTGCCTCGACGGCACTCCGGCTATTTGATCTCGAAAGTCGAATAAGTGAATTAGCGAATGATAAAACCGGCGAAACAGCACGCGAATTAATTTATTTCAATTTAGCATCAGACACACATTCGGAGGGGTGGTGCATCGCGTTCATAATTTTTCATTAAAACTCATTTCGCTCATTTTGTTTTACGAGAGCCTGCAAAAATTACTGCCTGATTAAACCGAAGATAGACGCGCCCCCCGGATCGGTAATGCGAAATGAAAACATGATTAAATGTTGTGCCGAAAGTACGTAAAGTTTAATGAACGCGATATTAAAACTTCCCGGTAATAATTACAGCGCGCGCGCAAGAGAGGGTGAAAAACGTAGAAAAATATGTAATAATCATTACATTATAACCGACAAAAAGAAGCATTAAACAACAACCATTAGAAACTCTAAGTAAGCAAAAAATTAAATTATGATGGAGCTATATTTGTCGAATATTTTTTCTTTTTCCATCCCAAGAAGTTTTGAAAAATCAAGCGCTATGAAAACCGAGCGATACTCAAAAGGCGTCAATGAACAAGCAAACTTCGGTGTAAATTTTTTTGTCTTAAGGAAAAAAGTTGGAAACTTTTTTGAACTTTGCTAATTGTTTGCGAATGGCGTGCGAAAGGTCGAAGGAAAGTTAAATGGCTGCGGAGAACATCATAAAACGGTGATTAGTGCGTGTTTGAACAATGGCAAAAGCAAAAAAAAAAACATGTCATTAGGAATTAAAAACACAAAAAAAAAACTAATGAGCTACAAGTACCAGGAAAACGCACATAAAGCATGATCCCACTTTTAACGGGATATGTTTGTTGTACGTGGTCGCCACACCACAAACCCATTATCACTATTAAGAGGATTATCCTCGATGCTCAATTTCCCGCATCTTGGAAACAAAGTTTCCACGCGAGTTCCTCAATTTTCAATGTTTGACGCCGTAATGGATGTTTGCATAATGCTAACTAAACATCGAATTCGCATTAAACGAACGCCAGCAACAAACTGTGAAACTTTTCGAAATAATTCTAGTTATTTTACGAATAAACAAGCTTCAATTAACACTAATCAGAAAGTTATTTTTCATGCATGCGATATTATTATAATCCGGGCGTTATTTATGGAAATATTAACGACAATCGCATAAATTGTGTGATCGAATCGCGGGGCATTTATTGTATTTATTGCATTTGTTGCGTTTTTATTCAATTGCAAGCGCAATTCCCGGCCTAAAAAAATATGAAACGAATCGCTCGGCGCTCGCATTTAAATGCAAATCGCATCGCGTGCACGATGCGTCGTTTGTAAATATTTAAATTTCAATCACTATGGAAATTGAAAATAAATAAAAAGCTGACCCGCACCGCGCCGAGATTCAAACAAATTTAAATGCCGGACGAACTTTGACAAACACCAACCTGCATGCAATGCATGCAAACGCTCGCAAATGCGCGAAAACCCATCGGTGATGCCCGGCGCCTCCACCGGACACGTATCATATGCATAATCGGATCAAGGGGTGCATTTCATGTGCGCATTTTGATTGCCACGGCGAAAATTTCATCAAGAAAGACACTAACCTTGCGCAAAAATTGCCAGCTAAAGGGTTGGAGAAGAGGAAAACAATTAGCAGTGACGTTCGGCGCGTGTTTTGTGTCCAAACAGTGAAGAAAAATACTTGGTTTAAAAATGCACGAAATTCATTGTGCTGGTCTTAATTAAAGAACAATATTTACGTTTGTAGGACAAAATTATTCCATCTCAACTGGATGTGAAAAATTAATTTTATGGTATTATTAAGATGTGTATTAATAGTTGACAAGAGTTTGCAGTTTTTGCGCGTGTCTAGGGCGAGATAATTTCGGGTCGAGCGACTTGAATGGCCGAATGCATCATTAATTCGCCATATTTCATGCGAAGCGTTGTCTCTGGACCGGGCGAAACGCATTAAGTATGAAAAGGGCGCTGGCATAGACACATCGTTTGGGTGTGACAATTTACTGAGCGAACTCCGCAAACACACCTAGCGAAACATGCCTTGTTGATGTCTTAGTCGCTTTCGTAAGGACCACTTGCAAGTCGGGCGGCTTAGTTGTACCGGCAGTAGTCTTAACTCAGTATTGCAACACTTGTAGTACACCGAGTCGGACGCTGTAAAAGATCCAAGGATCCACGCGACCGGATACAAATGGGCATCGTCTCGCACACCATGAATAACTAACGCGCCAAGCGAGAGTGCTTCCTTCCTTCCGTTTCGGATGTTGATTAATTCAGAATGGCTTAAACTACGTTGGGCCACTATCGTTCTAAACGACGTAATCGCTTGACTATTAGTCGTTAAAAATCTCTTTGACCGGTTTTGAAAAACATTTGTTTCTGAATACTGAAAAATTTATATTTTTGAGAATTAATGAAATATTTTTTGTAATAATTGTTAGTTTTTTGGTTAAAAAAAAAACATTTTTGATTGTTATCTTTAAATTATTTTTCAGGGTTTTTAGATACAAAAATAGTACTTTAGCCATGGCCGTGACTAAAGTACTTTATCAATCTCTGGACAAAAATTCCCTTTTAGTCACTTGATAGTTAGCTGTCCAATTTTTACAATTTATAAAAACTAAAAATTTAAAAATTTTGCATTCCGGAAGTCAGTTTTCATAAAAATTAAAATATGATATCAATAAATTATGTTTTGTGACAATTGAAATTAATCTCTGTAAGTACTTGTCTCGTTGAATCCGATGACAACAGAAATTAGTGCCACTCATGCGAATGACGGCGGTTTGTAACCCGCGCGCAGCAGCAGCAACGAGAGATTAAAACTAATCGTAGTGGCGCACGCGGAGAAGGCGGCAATTACGCGAAATGATAAAACTTTTGTCGAGCCTGCGTCGGCGAAACAGCAATTTGCACCTTAATGGCGAGCGTTTAACGTTCGGCCGTGTTCAACAATATTGCGCGCAGTGTTTGTGCCAAACCAGGAAAACCAGGAATCCAGTCGCTGGAATTTGACCTGCCCGCCAAGCAAGAAGGATCGATTTCCCTAAAGAGCTTCTGTTTTATTTTTTCCGGCTCGCGCGCGTAAACCGCGTTCGTGAGTTAATATTTCAAGAGGTAATTTCAATAATTGACTGTTGGTTGCTGTTTTTTCTTCTTCTTGCTTTGGGGGTTGTTTTAGTTGGGATTAAATTAAATTCATGACTGCTGGAATCCCAATTAGAGTCAGTCGAGTAGAGTGGAGTGGTGATTTGTACACACTTAATCGCTCAATTGCGAGGCGAGCAAGTGCGCACACATCGTCCGCTAAGTGATTACTTGCTGGCTGATTGATTCCAAAGTCGATTGTAACCAGATCCTTTGATATGTGACATTCAACAAAAGTTTAAAATCGAATCCATCAGATGAGTGCATCTGCATTGAGAGTATCTTCAAAGGACCAAAAAATAAAAACGTTAAGCGTTTAATGTAATGGATATTGTAATATAATATCAGAATAGAATTAAAAAGAATTTCACTTCAAAGTAAAATTAAATATGTGTATTTTGTATTGTATTGGGGATATATTTAGTATTTTGTGGCAAAAAACGTTCCAAGAGAAAATATGTTGTGGGTTTTTAGTAAAATATATAAAAGTGTACAATTACAGGTAATTTTTTATAAATAATGCCAGAAAATAGCAATGGAAATCAATATTATAATTTGCAAAGCATCCTATTGAAGAATTTAAAGAATACAAAGAATATTTAGCAGAAATTCTGTTTGGATTGCTGTGGTAGGAGCAAAAAAATATATAAAAATTCGAAACTAAAGAAAAACTGAATTCAATAATTATTGAAAAAATTTGTTTGTAAAAAAGCGGAATATCTACCAAAATATTAAATATACTGAATTTCCAATTATACTCCATCCTTAAGAAATTAATTCTCTATGTAATAAACAAAGAAGATTTAAAAAAAAATGAAAATTTTCGAAAATTGTAAGAAAAACGTTTTTTTTGTTCTAAAAATCACTGTTTCAAGTTCCTAGTGTAGTTATGTAGTACAAATATTTTTCTAGCAATTTCTTTTGTAAATTGTCCCAGTTTAAGCCCCCGCCTGAGTCACCGGGATGAGTTTTCGGGCCTCTTCACGTCTTCGCGTCGCGCTAAATTGAACAAAACGTTTAATAAGGCGTGGTAGTATTCACACTCGATTGCCCGTCGTCATTGTCAGCGCCTTGCCGTCGTCCTGCCGATTGCCGACCTGCGCCGTTATTGCAAAGTGCAAACTGGCTGCCTTTCTTCATTGCCAGCACCTTCGCGCCGGCTTCGTTAGCCGAGTCGCAATTTTAATTGCCTTTAATTAAACAATGCCGGCGACAAAGTACTTAAAGCACTAAAAACTAACAAACTAAGACGATTACGATTACGCCCCAGCTGCACTTTTTATCTCTCCGCTCGCAAAACTTTTTCATCTTCTAATGTAAACAAAACAAGCAGAGAAAAAAATTCGATCGACACAATTGTCCACAACACATTAAATAAATCGACAGATAAATATCGAGAAAATTGATTTCACGTGTTGTTGGTATTTGAACAGAGATGAAATCCATTCCGGAATGATTCCACTCCGCACGTTGGTAGTTTTAACACAGAATGAAATATTATTGATGACGGGATGAGCGTCCCGCACAAAACATCGCCCAACTTAATATAGAATATATTTTGCTGTAAGTGTGAGTGTATAAGTTTCGCCGGTGGAGCGAGGATTCTCGATGAAACCGACGTCCTGTTTCTGTCCGCGCCCGTTCGTGTCCAGCCTGACAGCTTGGAC
Organism: Dalotia coriaria; assembly: GCF_025399875.1. Lineage (NCBI taxonomy): Eukaryota > Metazoa > Arthropoda > Insecta > Coleoptera > Staphylinidae > Dalotia > Dalotia coriaria. Next base: position 6,531,712 of record NW_027045450.1, read on the forward strand.
CACCAACCACGGACCGCAACACGTTTCCCTACTGCTTCAGACCGATAGTGCAGGTAAGAGGGGTGGATGTGCCCGGTAATGGTGGTCGTTAAAGTTGACGTGTCGCTATTATCGTAAGCAGAATCATCAGATTCGTGTTCGTATGATGACCACGCGTTCATCACCGTACACAACAGTGTAATACATAATATACTATATTCAAAATTAAATGCGCAAAGTCAAAAGCATGAGATTTTCATATTTTCCACTTGGAAATCTTGGTAATAAATGCTTGTAATTTCATTTCTATGTTGTTTCTTTTTGCGTTGGTGGTTTGGCGGTGATGGCGCAACGTGGAAAGGTGTGTTTTCTCTAGGGTTGCACGCCGGGAAAACGATTTGTACCCGCGCTCGGCCCGCTTCAATCTTTCAATGTCAGTGTGCCTTTCATTCCGCACCTTCGGGAGGCCGGCATTGCTCCGCACAATTTGCGCCCGCTTTGTACACGAAGAGAAAAATTGATCCGGCTGAATCAAAACCTCCTCCGCCTTCCCGCGCGCGCAAAAGTGCAAAATTAATGGAATATTAAATGGTGCAGCAAAGTGCAGCATGCAGTTACCAAGTGGTCAATGTGTGTACTGGTACACGAATGTCGCCGGAGTTGAAAAATCAATAAACTCCGAATATTAATCCGTCGAATAAAAATTATCTCCGGGAAATTGCCGGCGAGGATTTGCGCGCACGCTGCGAGGATTTGTGTGCAGCGCGTACACAGATTTTTATTTAATCCTAATCCACTTGTGCCTCGATTCTTTTGATACTCTGGTTCTTATAGACGAAAATCTCCACACAGTGTTTTTCAGTTGTTCATCGCAAAGCCCACGCGTTCGAATCCCGGTTGATTTCGGATAAATGAATTTCCATTAGTCCCACAGTGTCTCCACAGCCGCGGGATGAAACCAGATAAAACGCTAACGACGCATTCAATAAAATCTGCACGGGCGTAAAACGCTCAAAACGCTAACGACGCGATTAAAAACGAATCGGAAATTAAGTACGAAACTAAGTTCGACACTAAATATTCATGTATGGTGTGTTGTCTAGCTTAAAACTTCGATTCATACCGCGAAACTTGCTAATATGGTTCGCTCATTAAAAGATAATTTGCTTCTCCTGCCGCTCGGAGTAGAGATACTTACCTCAGTGGTCAAGCTCCTACAAGACGCTTAAAAAAACAACTCCGACTCTAACGACTCTAGTGGCGCTCAAGATTCCTACCACAATTAGAGTACAGCATCATTGCTAGTTTCCTTGTAGGGTTACCAAACTTTCAAACATGTTTTGAAAAAAATCCAAAGAAATTTTCTGACGTTTGGTAACCCTGAGTGTAATTATGTTAGGTATAACATTACTCATTGCTACTACACTCACATTCCAAATAGAAAACTAACCTTTTCACGACCACCACCGACACAGCACACAGTCATCACGCTATGCGATGTGATGATTGTGAAGAAATTCAAGACAGGTAGCGCAACTTTAAGTCCACATGCAGTCCGCGCGCACACGCACGTACTATGTTACTTAACATCTTGCATCTTTGTCGCCGTGGTTGCAACTGCAGCTTCTAAGTTTTACTTTTCCTGTCTTTTCCTGTCCTAAAGTCCACTATGAGCAATGACTTAAGTCATTGGTGCGCGCTGCGCAGAACAGCACTACTGGAAGTGGAGTTGAGTGAAGTTAAGCACACTGCACACCTGAGGCTACCTGCGTAGAAAAAAAGCGAGTGGTGCGCGGTGCGCATGCGCCGCGAGCTTAGCATGCTTGCGATGCGTTTGCAAGCACAGCGACAACAGTCTTGTTGTGGACGCGCGCGCGTTGGGACTTTGTGAAAGAACCGCGCGAATCGATCGTGATCATGTGACTTAATAAGCGTGAAGCAATACTAATTCTATCGGCGATAAGAAATCATTTTTAAAACTCACAGTGCTGAAGATTGTTACTCGACGGTTTTATATGAAGTGAAGTTTTAATCCCAGAAATTTATTAAGTAAGTAATAAAGTTTTATGTTTTTGGCATTTGAAGAAACACTGACATTTCGATTTTGTTGAAAATAGTTTTGTAATGTTTATTGTTCACCTACACTGCACCAGGATGTGAGTTTTATTTTTCGAATTAAAAAATAATTAAAATTGTTTTGATGTAATATTACGTTGCAATCGATTTCGAGAAGAATCTCATTTTGCAACCTGCACAAACAAATTATTATAGAAAATAACAAATTCCCAGCGCCATCAGTTTTTGTAATTTAATTGAATGAATTATTACAAAGCCAATTTTTTTATTTGTTTTGCAAACTGGATGAATATTTATGATCGATGACAACATTAAACAATGCTGCAATTTTTACTCGTTTAAACTATGTTTTCCGTTCATAAATAAATTGTCAATTAATATGTTGAATTGGAAATAAAATTGAATTTGTTGTTGGCAATTCACTTTCTTTGACACGGATTAGTTGCCGGTGCTGTATTGACACATTTTAAAAATTATATTCCTTGACCGATAGAAATTGCTGTTAGTGTGTGTTTTTTTTTTGCTTGGAGCGAAGGCGCATTCTCGCGACAAAATTTACAATCGCGACACACATCCATTTAATTTCGTGTGCGCGTACGCGTCGGCATGCATTGCGCTGCTTTCTATCTGTTTCTATCGACGAAAATCTCACTTAGCGTGCGGACAAATTGAATATCGTAAAACGGGCATTAAATAACGATTTGTGATTATTGACAAATTTCTAATTTTAGGCTTTAAATTGGTTTTAGAGTGTGTTTTCTACACATGGTACACATAATATTTTTTCGCCCACTTAAATTTTCACCTTTCTAGGGCTAAAAAGAGGACATTAAACATTAAGAGTAGAAAATAATGCGTTTTCTGAGGTTTGCACTTTGTTGCACATCTTAATTATTATTATAAATACAAATTTGTATGTTTTGTTTGTTTGTGACACTTTCACGCAAAAACCACTGAACTAATTTTGATAAATTTTGCTGTGAAGATAGTTTTGACTAAGGAAAAGCAAATAGGCTACTTTTTGTCACAAAAAATAACTAAATGGGTGTAAATTACGGGATGAAAGTTGATATAGATATTCACCCATAGTTATATCTACATAATTTGACTGTAGATGGCGCTAAAGTGCATTACCATCATATTTCATTAAATTAATTTAAAATTGAGAAAAAAACGAAGAATTCTTTGTAGTTTACTTATTTTACTTGCAGAAAAATTAGCTTTCCATATATGTATATTGCAATATCTGCAATAAATAACCTAATGAATAATTTTCCTTCAGCTGTAACAATATGAAGTCGATTACTTAACTGTAGACTTAACTGATCAATTGTTACAGCCGGTTATTAGTCTTATTAGCATGCCTGCAACACTGTTAATCTGCTGATCTCGGCCGACGCGCGTAATGCAGTAATGCAGAATAAATAATGATGTATCCACATGACACATGACATGCGCGTTTTTGTTTATTCGCAACGCCGAAGACAGCGGCGCGCGAAAAAAATTGAACGGAACGAATGCAGCCGCAATAAACGTAATAACCCGAGTGCAATGCAAACAAATTTAATGAACAACTCGACAATCGTAGATAATACATCTGTCACATGTGTCCACAGAAAAAGAATATCTTCACATACGAAATGTCTCTAGCATATTACCAGGAAATTACAAAACGCGCGCGAGGCTCAGAAACAATGCGAAACATTTTAACGCGTTGTAAATCACCGATGACCACAATGCATGCGTAAACTTCTAACGTTTATATTGGCTGCCTCAATCATGCGTGTGTCTTCCGTGAACTTGACGTTGATGTGAAGGCGCTAAACGCTGAAATTAAATTTATGCTTTCCGCTCACGAAGCATCCAATCATATTGTTGCGTTTGTGACAGTTAACAACGAAAGTCATCAAAGACGCATTCCGCAGTGTGGTTTTTAACCAACGTGACAAATGTACAAACAAACAATCCAATAAGAAATTAAGTGTTTTGTAAGTACGTGATTACACTAACAAAGAAAAAAAAACGAAGAAAAATTCGAATTGTGGTGTCAGTTTAAAGGTTAAAGACCTATTCGGGTGATAAACCATGTTTGCATAGAGAATATTTCTTCAAAAAGTAAAGAAAAGATAGTTTACTTAAATGTTAAACTTTTACTGATATGTGGTGCTGTAATGAAAACGAAATTGAGATGATGCGCAAGCCAACGGTACATTCTTCAGAAAATGAACACAATCGCGATTCCGTTGCAAGAGCGAAAGGTAAACGAAACAAGATGCAAGTCATCTCACACCAAACGCATTTTTAATAAAACGCACGCGATGAACATATACACAGAGAAGAAAAAACCTGAAGGCAATTTTGTTGATTACATAAAACTTGCGTCATTCTAATCTCGACCTGAGAACGACTTCGATGAAACGAAATAATTGAGCAAACAAAAATCAAAAAGCAGACTTGACTTAACATAAGTAGAGTATGAAAGTGAATCAGCAATTTACATAAATCGCTCATCATTAGCATGGCAGGAAACTGCAAATTTATTCCATCCAGGTGAAGACGCCGAAGAATCAAGGATAAATTCTTTGGAAAATCGAAAAAAATGCAAGGAAGATTTTGCGCGCATGTTTAAAGTGAAAATATTCATAGGTAAAGTTGAGCATTACAGCCGTCTGGATACACGGGTGGTGCGCAGTAGCATGGCGCATTTTTTACGCCATCAAACCTGTTACCATTTAAATACCCGGCCCGCGAAAAGATGTCAAGTTTATACGGCTAGAATATTGCATATTGCAAAACGCGACGGACGGAATTCCACCACAGCCTGAAAATATATATTAGTGTATACTCAGCCGAGGAGGAATTATAATTGATGAGACTAGTGCGCAGTCGCCAATTACGCTGATAACTAACTCAGAAGCACGCGCATGCGCATTAAAAATTTTCCAGAAGAAAACAACAAGTTTTAATCACCGATGGTAAATATTACATAAGAAATGACATCGGAGCGGATTGAGTGAGGGTATCGCAATTCGATCCGGCGAGGTTTCGCTTTATTTGGTCAATTGCGGACGCGTGCAAGTTGTAAAACGAGATGCGATCGATAGAAACTTCAGGTTTCCGCAAAATCATCATCATTGAAGGCAGTGTAAGATGACTTAAGTCAAAATGTAGCTACTATTTGATTTCTGCCTGTATATACAAGCTCATATGGTTGGCTGCGGCGATCTCGTTGCGTAGTTGCGCAAGACCAGTTCGGATATTTTTCCAAAACCGGCGATTGTGCATATTTGCGGTTGGCTCGACCCGACTGGACGCCAAATCGCACTCGTTCTTCATCCAGAAGTCAGTTTCTATCACGTTTCTAAGACTAGATACGCAGGAAATTTTAAATCCGCAAAACGTGACTTAAAGAAATCAATTTTAGACTAAAACGTAAAAAACTATGTGTATGAGTCATGAATGTTGCAATGTTGCACAGGTAAATATTATACCTGCTGATACAAAGTGTGCAAAAATATTCTAAGCAACTAGGTTTTTAATACCTTCCTCTTTTTTGTGTGTGCTGTGTGCTCAGTTGACTTAAGATAAACTCGGTGCGCATCAAACGCATCCGGCTTGGGATTTGCCTTTTGACTCGCAGCGAACGAAAAACTGACGAAATAAAAACTTGTGAGCTGTGAACCAAATCAAGCATGCACAAACTCGCTTTCGTTGCGGCCGTAAAAGCAGCATTTTTACAGTTCCTAGACGAGCTTCGATGACGATGCTACGAAACAACTCATTAGGAATCTGGATCTGGTCGATATCAACATGTTCAGATCAAATTTTTCGTTTTTCATATTGAAATGAATTAAAATTAAAATTTAAAAATAAAATAAAAATATTTAAATTATTATTTATTGAATCATGAAATAACTCCCACAATTCATAGACGTAGCGCTGGGAGATTTATTGTTGACTCCCACGCGAATATTTGGCAGTAAATTTTATTTATTGTTTGCGTTTGAAAAGTTGAGTATTTGTTAAAGAAGTTTAATGAGATTCAAATTATTAGTTTGCATACCTTGACATCAATTATTTCTGGGCCACAGTGAAAGAATTAGCAAAAATTATTTCAAATTATTTTTGTTTTCATAAAAATTTGCCGAATTTTTTTTTAATTTCAATTTTCAAATTTTTTATTCTTCTTTCTTTATTTTAAGCTATTTAGCATGTTCCTACTTTGCTAAAATTAATTTTGACATAGATAAACCCCAAAAACTTTCTGTTTCTTAAGTCAATATTTAAGTTGACTTAAACAACTGCAACCCAATATACATTAGCGTTTATAAAAAAATGTTTGTGCAATTCACAAATATTTCAGCAATGTACCATTCGGCTCCCGTCTGTTGATGACGATGTCGTGCATCATCAACAGAGGAACGCAGGAGTCCACCGAGAAACGACCGCGAGCGTCCTTGAGGTCGGATTATTGCCACTTTTACACACACACACCTTAACTCATCCAGGCAAATGACGCATGTTTCAATTTCGTGTGCGTTTATTTTTTCATCAGCGCGCACACCAATAATTTATGGCGAACGCTATAAAATTTTACGATAAAATATTTTAAAAGCTTTTTCCCTCGGCGCATCCGCAATTGAATCCATTATGCATGCGAAAAATAAAACCAGCTATTGATTAATTGATTGTTTGTTACACTTTGCTTACACAGTTTCTAGCTGGCGCACATAACCTATCATAACCTGGCATAATAACACGATTAGTAATCAAAGTGGGTACTGTGGATGCCGAATGCAAATAATCAATTTTAACTGTATCAAATTACGATAATTACAGAGGTGTAAGTACGCACAGCTTGTAGTTTGTGGAGCTGGGTAACAGATACGAATGCTAATGCGGTGTCGGTAAGGATGTGGAAGGAAAACGATTAAATATCGCAAGATATCAAAACGATGACAAGATCACAGTTATGTAAATAACATGCCATAACGGACTCGGCAAATGACCGCGCATGGATTTAATTCTTCTCGCGGCTGCAAATTGGCTTCCTGGCGTGCGCACCGAAAAGCCGAGAGGTGTCATAATATCATTATTAACATGATTGAAAATTACAATGGAAATTAACACCGCTAGGCGGTACATTTTTTGTTTTTGTGCAAAACGGTAAAAAACATTGTCAAGATATAAGATGAAAGCCTAGGTTTATAATTCGATAATCACACATAACATAACATAAAGCATAGAAAATTGCAAATTGTCCACGTAGCAAATTGTAAATTTATAAGAAAAATTTTTTGATCAAAATTAACTGCGCTAAGAACTGAAGACGGTTCAACTCGTAAATGTCAAGGACTAATATGGTCAATATATTGCTTTGAGTAGGTATGTACTGTATAATACCAGTTTTTATTAAATTTGATTCAACTCAATAAATTCGTGTGGTTATTAAATGCAGTGTAGCGTTAAATATTCATTACTGAAGGGAATAAAACAAACACGCAAAGGAACGCGCAACAATCGACCTGAACAAAACGTTCGAATGTATCATTAATGTTTACTTGATTAAGGTTGCTTCCCGGTACGATAAAAAGCTTTATTGCAAGTTGCAAGACAAAGCCAAACATTTGTTTAGAAATTTTATTTTAATGGAAAGGCAGATGGAATTAAACTTGATATTAAAATTATTATTTTTTCGATTGGAAATTGTGAAAAACTCTTTTATCTACTACGCTACAATGAAAAAACTAAAATTGCTTCAAAGGTATAGGAGGTACAGGGTGTTTATTGCTGAATTTCAAAAATTTATAAGAAATTGTAATTTTTTTTATTTTTTAAGGGTTTAGAGAGTGGACAATAGGTGATTATCATGAGAGAAATATTTCTTTATCACATTATAATCAAAAACTCAACAATATCGTAGTAATGCAGGAGATACTGAGTGTTTTTTGCACCAATCATTAAAAACTTTGCAAATTAAAAACTTTTGGCGGATATTTCAACTCTAACTCATGATTTATCATAATAAATATTACGCCAAATTCAAAATTATAAAATTTCTCCAAAGGGACAGGAGATACAGGGTGTTTTTTCGCGGAATTTCAATAATTTACAAAAAGTTGTAATTCTTGAGTGCTTTTTAAGGGTTCCGAGAGGAGAAGAAATATTTCTTTGTCATATAACAATCTAAAACCTAACAATATCTCATTAATTCTTCAGATTCAGAGTGTTTTCTGCTCTAATCATGAAAATTTTAACAAAACCAACAATTTTTGTCCTAAATTCAACCCCTAACTTTGAATTTATCCCAATAAATACCATAAAACCATGTTTATCAATCCATTTAAATTATTGATCATAAATACCACAAACAAAAATAAAGAAACGGAATAAATTCCTAAAGAAGTAATCCTTGATAAAGTTGCACCTGTCTCGGCACGTACCTGGCGACTTGTACCTCTCCTCTTCGCACGAAACAAATAATTCGCTTGTCTCGCTGTCGTTTCGAATCGAAAAAGTCCTTGATCACACACTTCTTTCTCCGCACTCCATCATTCAAAGCCACACTGATTGCGGCATGATTTATTTCTTACACCACTAGTAATTATTCATAATCCCATGTTTTCTGTGATACAAATTTCAATAAGAACAGTTTTTTCGCTTCAAATATGCATAAAGTAATCGTTTGGCATAAATAGGTTTTACCTCACCTCTTGCGGTATGTCGTTCACGTGTTAGCAACATTCTCTTCTTGTCGTGATAAACTATTGACCGATTGCGATTCGAACTACATATTGCAATGCGAAAGAATGCGTTCATTTAATATTAATATCAAAACAGTTATATGCAGGTATAACAATCATCTACCGAGTATTATTATTATTATTATTTGATGGATTTTTATGTATTAATGATTTATATGAAATAATAATTACTTTCCAGTTATGCAACGCCTTGTATTTGTTATTAAATATGCATGCAATTGTCGTCTTTGGAGCGCTTGAGTGCGTTTTCGATTTTCTGCATGAGCACATTGGCTCACACTCGCATCTAAACTTGCATTCAACATTCAACAAATTGTGTTAGCAATGTGACTCCGGGCGGCTCCCAACTACGACTACTCTATTCATTCTATTCATGCGCGCATAAATAAATCGCATGTTATAATAAATAATAAGCAATCAGGCGCTTACAATGATCATAAATAATATCCAATTCCGTAGTATTTTATGCCTCACGTGGATGCCACACGCCTTAGAGTTTATTCTAGGCAACCAATTGTACGCCCCACGTGCTGATACACATTTATCGTAAGTACGGTTACAATAATTGTTAGCTAATCGATAAACTGGGTTACCGGTATGTGTTTGGATCGCATTACATGCGCAATTTGCTATGTTAATGTCAATAATTAGTTTTGCATTAGTTTGTTAATTAAACACAACATTAAAACAGCGGCGCGCGTTGGGCAATGTTCCTATGATATTTGATTTGCCAGAGAGAATTAATTGATTCTCGTAAAATTTCTGAAAATGTCAGGTGATTACGCCGCTTTGAACACCGAAATTCCACACATTCTAAATTTATTATATATTGTGGAACAGGTGAAAGGCAGTTGTTAATTACTGTCACGTGTAAAATATATGCAATCAAAGCAACTAATTAATAATTATATAGGTTTTACGATGTAATATTGCAAAGATTTCGTGTATAATTTTTAGTTTTTTTTTTTGTTTAAAAAACATAGTTTTGATGTAATAACAAAATTTATGTAATCTCCGCTAATTGGTTGGTTTATTATGTTGCAGAAAGCGAAAAGATGCGATGGTTTCGTAAGCAAGGCGACGCTCCGCGCTTGCTGAGCCTGTCGCCATTGAGGACGGATTCCCATCGGCCGGAAGATGCCCTCATCGAGACACCGAAATTAAGCGTGAGACATGCACATGCACACCGATCTAGACTTGGTAAAAACAATCCTAAACAACATAAAAACTTTCTGTAAAACCATTTATTTCATATCTATAGATATGTCCTTGGGAAGTTGGAGAAACTCCAGCAATAAACACGAAACAAATTTTTATAATGTTGAAGAGTCTATGATTATTACCGAAAAATCTCATCGGAGGAGACATAAATCCCAACCACGATGTGACTTTAATAACCAAACATCAGAAAATATAACCCCTAACACCATGAATACATTTTCAAGTGGTGGGGGGTTCAGCCATAGAGAAAAACGTAATCCCCTGTTGGATAGAGTTAAACACACGAGGTTATCATGTTTTAAATCATCAACACCTCTTGATAACCTCACTAATCCTTCAACATCTGATAAGATAATAAACCCACCTCCGGATATTACAAGACATGATTCAATCATCTCCACGATACATAATGATAATGATAAATGTAATAATATTAAACCTGTTGTAAGAAGTAGTAGAAGCACAAGTAGAACTTATATCAAAGAAGATAGTGATTATGTTGATGGTAATAGTCCAGCTCCAATGAAAACAAACCCAATGGAGTGCTATGACAGCCTCCCGAGAGTCTCCTGCCTGTCGTCAAAGTTGCGCGCAATGTCCGAGCGTTATCTGCAATCGACGACGAATAGATTCATCGCAAAGTTGTACAAGCCGGCCGATGATGATCAGCCATTAGCGACGTCGACGCCGAGCAAAGGCTATCAGAGGTCTCGCGCCAAACTGCGCAGCTTCAGTTATGGCGCGCTGCCCGGTTTGGAAGAGTTCCAAAAGAAGACGGTGATCGAGTCCCAGAAGGCGGCGGCGGTGTTTGATAACGACAACGATAACGATAACGAAGACGACGATCAGGCGCTGCTCATTGATGGCGAGGACACTGACTCGGGGATCCTTGTCACCGACTCCTCATCCGCAATGGAGAGCGATAATGGCGATGGTGGTGATTTAGACTTGCAGATGAAGACGAGCAAAAAGCCGAGTGAGAGGATTCCGAATATTACGATGGTTGCACTGAAGAAGAGTGAACCCAGGGAGGAGTTGGGGATTTTGATTGCGCAGAAACAATCACCGATGAGAGGTTATGTTGTTGCACATATTGTACCAGGGACCTTAGCTTACAGGTTAGTTATTAACATCAACATAACTAAACTTTTAAATTAAATTTTTTTGTTTTTTTATTAGAGAAAACTCTTTAGCTGTTGGTGATGAAATAATCAACGTCAACGATCGTCTCTTATCTAATTTAACTGCTTCGGAAGCCCGTCAAACACTTAGTACCAACGCTTTAGAAGTCCATCTTTTAATATCAAGAGAAATTTCAAGTCCAAATGTTCCCAGTCCTCACTACCCATCACCTCCAAAACCCTCGGAATCAATAATACAAGAATCCCCTGTTGATTATGACCTTCAAAAAACAACCCCGGTATCAAGAAGACAACACTACTTCCAAAAGAATAGCAGCAGTCACAGTTCTCATAATAAAATCCTTCGGAGAGCTGTTGTAAGCTATTCAAACCACTCTAAACATGGCGACTCTCCTTTTAACAATATTACACCACCTCCTCCAATAAATCCATTGAATAAAAAAACGCGGGAAGACAATTTAGATCAATTACAAGTTTTCAACCCACAAAGTAAACTTATCCGATTAGATAGTGATTCATTGGATCAAGTGACCTCAACGAATTTTTGTACACTTCCAAGAAGACCCAGGTCATCAGTATGCTCGTTTCATACTGTTGTGTTGGAAAAAGGTCCCGGGAAGAAATCACTTGGGTTTACTATCGTTGGAGGAAGAGATTCACCGAAAGGTGCGCTGGGGATTTTTGTCAAGACAATATTGGCTAATGGTCAAGCAGCTGAAGATGGCAGATTACAAGCAGGTTAGTTATATTTTAACCTTACTTTTTTTTACAAAATAATAATAAATTTTATTTTTAAGGTGATGAAATCCTAGCTGTCAATGGTCAAGTCTGTCATGATATCTCACATGCTGATGCTGTGCTACTTTTCAAGACAATTAAATCAGGACCTATTGCTTTGCATGTCTCACGTCGTAAAACAAAAACGTAGGTTATATAAATATGGCTGATTTTAACCTAACCTCAATTTTATTTTAGGAGTAACAAAGCAAAATCCTGTACTGATTTGATGACAACTCCATAACTCAAATTAATTTTTAAATTATGAAAAATTAATTTTTGAGTTTTATGAAAAAAATATGATTTATATTAAATACTGCCCTGTTATTTTTGTAATTTTTACGTGCTCAATTTATATTATTGTAAATTTTCTATTTATTCTGCCAAATATTCTATTGTAAATGTGGTTTTTGTGATAAAGTCATTTTTAAATACTTTTATATTTAATTTTGTAAATATTCTAAAATTTATAAATATCTATATATATAAAATTTGCGTGTCACAGTGTTTGTTTCCATACTCCTCCGAAACGGCTTTACCGATTTTTACCAAATTTTATATGCGTATTCAGTAGGTCTGAGAATCGGCTAACATCTATTTTTCATACCCCTAAGTGATAAGGGTTGTTCACCCTTAATTTTTTTTAAAATTTTTGGACAAACTCTTTTGTTTTTATTTTTTTTATAATGTGGAATTAAAAAATACATACAACCCTAAATTTTTAGTTTTTTATCACCAACCCCTATTTCTGTATAGCCATTTTAGTAATTTAATCATTTTTCATCCCGCTCAAAGAAAATTTTTATATGCGTATTCAGTAGGTCTGAGAATCGGTAACTTCATATCTTTAAGTGATAAGGATTGTTCACCCTTAATTTTTTTTAAATTTTGGTCGAAATTTTTTGTTTTTATTTTTTTAATGTGGCATTAAAATATACATACAACCCTAAATTTTTGGTTTCTTATCACCAACCCCTATTTTTTATAATAAGTAAGTTACATTTTGTCTACACTAAAATTTATCTAGAAACTTGAAATAATTTATATGGCAAAACAACGTTTGCCCGGTTAACTAGTATAAATATATAAATGTCTGCTGAAATTATAGATTTTTCAGCATCCCCTCCAATTTACACTCATCCAGCCTCTCGTACATCTGTGCATCCCTACGAGATGGCGGCAACAAGTGCACGTGCTCCTACTCGATCTGCCATTAAAATTAACCACCCCCTCATAAACCTCAAAACGTTCTTTTTTCTTTAAATTTTCATGTAAAACAAGAAAAAAATAAACAATTTAAAATACAATTATTACTATAATGAAAAATGTAAGTATTAAATTAGTTTAATTGTAATTTGACGTTTGTTCGATTGTTTATTGGGGGTTAGATTCGTATTTCGATGCATGAATTAGTGCCCTCGAAAAATCAGCGCTCGATTTATACAATTGCGCTGCTATACGTCATCAGCAGCCAATTACGCGAATGCCAGTCTACGGCTAGGTGATACCAGAGCGTTAGGGGTGCAATTTCAGCCTCCATTACGACTTGATACATTAATATTTACGTTCAGGGGACAATTAGTGCTCAATTAATAAAGTGATGATGAATGTGGAGAGTGAATTAAGCGCATCGCAAGAGAAAAAGATGTTAAAGTGTAGATTATGTTCGAGTCCGGGTGAAAATGGCATAATGGCGTTTAGTGACGAGGGGTTGATACGGTGTCTTCAACAACACATTAAAAAATATTTATATATTACGGTAGAAATTAATATTTTCAGTAATTATAAATTAATTTAAAAATAATTAAAATTTTAGGTGACTATGGATGATAAACTAACAAAATTCGTCTGTTCGGAGTGTTTGAATATGTTGGAAAGTTTTCACTGCTTTGCAATAATGGCGTCGCAAAGTCAACGTGATTTAATACAAGCCTCCAAAGATGAAACAAGTAAAAAAGCAACAACCAACGGATTATTACATGCATATCTAACAAAAGAGACAGTGAATAAAGATCATGATTATGCAACAAGTGAGAAAAATAGCAAAAAGAAACGAATTCGTAAATTTAAAGAAAAAAATATTTCATCAATACCAAATCAAAATAACAACAATAATATTAATAATAACAACAATAATAATAATAATGAATTATTAATTGACGCATCTGATTCTAACACTCATGAAACCCTCGAAATCGTCGTAGATCCATCTTTGTACTTAGAAAGCAGTTGTGAGAGTCTCCAAGATGACCATAACCACTCACAACCGCCATGTTTGATGTGCGATTTTAATTTCACGTCAATTTCACCGAATTCAATCGATGGTGATCATAATGAAACCAACAACAATGAAAAGTGTTCACATGATGACACTAACAATGATAATGATGATAATGGAAAAGATTATTCATGTCCAATTTGTGGAAAGAAAAATTTTACTCCTGTTAACTTAAAACTACATCTGCGGATACACAGGCCTAAAGGGAAGCATGAGTGTGATATTTGTAAACGAATGTAATAATATTTTATGATGAAGTGAATGGAAATGATATTAAGTTTTGTTTGTTTGTAGATTTAAATCAAACGCGAATCTGGCTCAGCATAAAATTTATCACAATCGCGTCCAGTTTCAATGTGAGATATGTCAGCGAGTGTATCCAACGCAGAGTACTCTCAAAGCGCATGCAATCACGCATAGTGACCTACGACCACATCAATGTCAACTTTGTGAGAAATCATTCAAACGCAATCAAGACTTAAAGGTAAAATAAAATATAAAATAGACATTGCAGCGCCATCTGTGTATAAAAATATTAAACTAAAACAAATAAAATTCATAATATCTACATTGTGCTGCCATCTGATGGTTTAAATTAAAAGCTTTGATTGTAAAACTTGCAAAGTTGTAAATGACATGATTTTACACTAATTTACCGCTTTGTTTGCAGTTTCACATGAATCAACACACCGGCGCACGCCCATATAAATGCATATATTGCCCGAAAGCATTCGCGAGCTCTGGAAATTGTTTCTCGCATCGCAAACGTATGCATCCGGACGAGGTGGAGCGCGACCGTAATTTTGCCGCAAAAATCCTCCGATAACACGTATAATTATTTAGTTAATTACAAATTTTATATAAATATATATACATATATAAACTAGTAAATATACTGATAAAAAACCGTCATATCATTCAGTATACAAAGCAGTATCACGAGCAGTATGAAAATCAAAATCAATCAAAACTGACCGAATTTTATTTTTAGTTGTCTGGATACCAGATTAGATAACTTATATTTATTATTATTATTGTAATTGTAGATAAACTTATAACTTGTAAAAAAAATCAAATAAAACTTGTTGTTTCTATTATTTATCTCGACGCAATAATAAAATAATAAAAGTTGCTTATCAATTAATTAGCGCTCGACGCGCATGAGACGGCAAACTTTTCAATTTTGTTGTAATTAACGGAATTATTTCATTATTTACGTTAATTACAGACAGAAAATAATGCCATGTGAACTTTGGACAGCTGGCTGCATTTTTAATTTAATTACGTGCTTAATGATTACCATTCTTGTTGTTTTAAATTATAAATTAGATGAATAATAATACGGTATTATTAGACTGCTGATAACTCAATTTTGCGCATCAGCAGAATACAAGTCAATGTTGTAATAAATAAGTTTTGGCTTAAGTCACGTTGAGTTTTGACTTAGACTTGAATTTCTTACAAATGGAAAACTATGACTTATTATCTAGTATCTACTCAAACACTAGAACACTAGAACACTGTTTGAGTCCCGTCTCACTCTGGACGTGTATTTACCACATCTGACCTTCGGCATAACCTCTCCCAATCTACCAACGTGTACCAACGTCTTTTATAGCCTTTCTCATTTCCACCTTATCAGATGTGTATTATGTTGTTTCGGTTGACGAGTAAAGGAAAGGGGAAAGACGGATCGATGCGAGCGCGTTGCGCGTGTGCAGCAGCGATGCCCGCCGGTAATAAAAGCGCGCGGCATGCACGCCGTCTAAGCGCGGCAATCCCCGCTGGTGTGGTGAAGTTTGCGTACGGCGGCGATTCAGTTGTTTTGCGTGCTTCGGTGCGGAAATGTCAGTGGGTCATCGCGACTCGCCGACGACGACCACGTAAACCACACACGCGCGCACAAACAAAACAAACGATGACAGAGGAAGCCGTCAGCGCGCATCAGCTGGTCGAGCGTCGCCTGGGTCACAATGGCATCGTACAACCCCTTCTCACAGGTATAAAAAACTACCCTCGAATTTCGCCTAGTATTTTCACGCAAGCAACAAGCGCTTCCATTCATTCATTCAACGCATTGGCTTGCTAGAATAGAAATTCTACCTAACCTTCAATCGCGATTGTAAAGTTTTATTCAAGTTTTATCACACAAAAATGATGGTAACTTTCCAGAGACGCGAGCGTTCGTAACGTCAGCAAAACAAAACAAATGTTGTTTAGCATTGCGTTCGGTGACATTTTGTCGTACGCTCAATTTATTAGGTCAAACGCGTTACAAAATCCAATCGCATTTACATTCACGAAATTCACATTGCGCACCAATCAACTAGCAACGAATACCAATACCAATATTCATTTAATCGACTTTTAATGAATTATTACTTAGGTCTATTCGTGCGCACGTAAATAAATCAACAACGCATTTTTTCATTTAAAATTGTTTCATGGGATTCCCCTGATTCTTTGCTTTTAAAAATAAAAATTGCAACATCATGAATTTTCTATATCTGGTAAAATGACTCATTGATAACGGATTTTTATTATTCTGTTATTTTTTATTCTGAAAATTTCTTTAGATTTATACCAAATCACAATGGCGTATGCCTATTGGAAGTCAGGCAAAACGAAGGACCATTCAGTTTTCGACCTGTTTTTCCGGAGGAACCCTTTCCAAGGTGAATTCACCATTTTCGCCGGCCTTGAAGAGTGCCTCAAGTTCCTGGAGCGGTTCCACTACTCCGAGAGCGACATCGACTACTTACGCAAAACCTTGCCCAGTACCATTGAAGATGAATTCTTTGTGTACCTCAGTCAGTTGAACACCAATGACGTCACTGTGTATGCTGTCCCTGAAGGTTCTGTTGTATTTCCACGGTATTATTATTTTTATTAAAAATCTAGTTTAGATTTTAAATATAAATATTTCTAGTGTGCCTCTAATGCGAATTGAAGGACCATTAATAATCGTGCAATTACTGGAGACGACTTTACTGACGCTGATAAATTATGCGAGGTAAAAGTTTTGTTTTGTTGAATATGTTGTGTTTTTATCCGCATAATTGGTATTTTTAGCTTGATGACGACGAACGCCGCCAGGTACCGCATGGCGGCGGGTGATCTTCAGCTGTTTGAGTTCGGCCTCCGGCGGGCGCAAGGCCCCGATGGGGGTTTATCCGCTTCAAAATACAGTTACATAGGTGAGGCATAAACTTTCGCAACTTATCAACTTGATGAGTCACCTAATTGCGATTTCTTCACGCGCGGTGGTGCCAGGTGCCAGGCACCCCTGAGATTTATAATCTTGCTAAGTCGGTGCCTGGCACCGACACAATCGGCATATCTAGGTCAATCGTCGACGAACGTTTGACTTGTTTGACTTTGCCACAACAAAGCACATAAAATCCGCGCTCGTAAACTAAACTGTTGTTGATTGTAGGTGGTTTCGATGGAACAAGCAATGTCCTCGCCGGTAAACTGTTCAACATTCCGGTGAAGGGCACCCATGCGCATGCGTACATCACTTCGTTCACAGGCCTCAATGAATTACGCACGCAAACGTTGATACACAAAGGCGGTGGAGACGAGGTGGATTTACTGGAGGCGTCAACCACGTGGCGTGCACGTCTCGTTGATCTATTCAAGGTCGTTGGTACGGAAGCCAATGATGGTGAATTGGCGGCGTTGATTTCGTTCGCCATCGCCTTCCCCGACGGCTTCATGGCGCTTGTCGATACGTACGATGTAAAGAGGTATCCCTGTCGCATGACCCACGCCATCACAATGTGGCCTGTCACTCTGCCCAACACTCTATCGCATAACGAGTACAGGTAACCGGCATGCCAGCCTAGTTGCATGCATCAACCGGACTATATACAATTATAAATCAGAATTCAGAACCGCAACAATCGAATCAGCGATCATTTTACCGTTTATATATCTTATTGCCGTGTAGTTCGCTGATGTCCTACGTTAGTTCTTGTCTCTCAATGTGCAGCCAAATCACTTTAGTCATACACAAAAAGACGCTTTATACAAAAAATAAAAGGGCTAACCGAAGATTTCTGTCCGAAAACGGAATTATCCACAGCAGGGTATGTAAGTCTACCGCTGCTGCACCTCCAAGTATGAATTAATGTGTAGATCAACCACGTTATGCTTTAGATTTTTTGAACGCAGTCGATGAGAGCGAACAGAGTGTCGGCCAACTTTGATGATGACACGTGGGGCGCTTAACATTCATTGTTGGTTGTTGTCTCTTAGTGTGATTGTGAATTTGTACAACTAACAACACTTTTTCTTCTTTTTTTAAATTATTTTCTACCTTTTTAAAGTAGTTATCAACACTAATCAGTGTTTGTTTGTTGTTGTATGCTGTGCTACTTACAATCATTTATTTTTGCATTCATTCTTCATTCCTCTAATAACACTTACTGGGTATTTTGAGAACTGCATGCGAATTTTAAAGGCTGCATACACTTTTTCTATTTAACCACTGTAGTAGTATCTTTAGAGTGTTGGTGCACTTTTTAAAATGCAGCCTTTGATGTTCCAAAACATATTTTAATTTTGAATTGTATTTTTTAGGAGTGGTTTGTTGAATTTCTGCTCCGTGGCGTTGGCCCTACATGATTTGGGTTACAAAGCGATTGGTATACGTATTGATAGTGGTGATTTGGCTTATTTATCCAATGTGGCTCGTCATTACTTCACTGAAATATCAACCACTTACAACATCCCGTGGTTTGCTGATTTGATGATCATGGCTTCGAATGATATCAACGAAGAGACAATTCTGAGCCTGAATGAACAAGGGCATAAAATTAATTGTTTTGGTATCGGGACCCATCTGGTGACATGCCAGAGACAACCAGCTCTGGGTTGTGTATACAAAATGGTTGAGTTGAATGAGCAGGCCCGGATTAAACTGAGTCAGGATGTGGGCAAGGTGACAATGCCTGGCAGGAAGGATGCGTATCGTTTGTACAGCGAGAGTGGTTTCGCGTTGATTGATCTGTTACAACAGACGTATGAAGAGGCACCACAGGTGGAGAAGAAGGTTTTGTGTCGACATCCGTTTGAGGAGTCGAAACGCGCGTATGTCATTCCTTCGAAAGTGGAGAAATTACACAGGGTGTGCTGGAAAGATGGGAAGATACGTGGCCCACTGCCCAATCTCAAGGATATCAGGGAGAGGGTTAAAACTTCTTTGAAGACGCTCAGGCCTGATATCAAACGAAATTTGAATCCTACACCTTTTAAAGTAAGTTTTTTTCTCGAAAATTTAATTTTTTTATGATTTAAACTTTGTTTTGTGTTGCAGGTAGCCGTAAGTGACAATTTGTACAACTTTTTACACGATCTATGGTTAAAGAACGCACCAATTGGAGAATTATCTTAGATAAATACAAGAATAATGAAAGCACACACGCGAATCATAAAAACAACTTCAACAATTCCAAAACAAGACAAAAAAAAACTCAATAAGTAGTATTAAAAAGACGTTTTTGTATAATTTTGTAAAACACCACTAATCAAACTAACAAGTTGTTGCCTTAGGCTGTGAACTGTCCGACAGAATTTACAACAAGTGTAATAAGTTAACCTAGGGGCAGCTGACCGAACGGAATTACTTGCCTGCTGCAGAAATTATTTTTCTACTCTTGTTGATTGAAACAACGTAGGAAACAATTGGGAGATCAAATCTCATCACTTGTATGTTGATGAGGATAATTGTGGAATCATTGATTTGTTCGAAATCAAATCTTGCAATCATGTATCAGTGTAACACTGAATGCCTTTCAGCAGAAATTATATGGTACAAGTAACTTACAATAAGATTTAGTCAGTAATGTTTGATGTTTGCGATGTCAAACGATAAATTAATTAGTTACTGTATGAGAAATTAATATATGGGTTGAACAAACTGGAAAAATTTGATTATTTTGTTCCTTTTGAATGATTTTTAGTAGTTTTGTGTTGTATTTTGAGGTTATTTCTTTGTTAACCTTATTTATGAACTAGACATGCTTAAAATTATGATGTTTTTTGAGATAAAATTGATTTTTAAAGTGAATTTAATCAATTTTCATGCATTAATCATCTTTTAAAGCCAAAAAAGACTAAAATCCAATACAATTTGATCTTCAGATTAATTTTCAGGTGTTTTATATTGTAAAATTGAGGTTATGTTTATTTTAACCAAATTCATGCATAAAATTATAATATTTTTTCCAAATAAAATCATTTTTAACTAAATTTAAGCATTTCTCATGCTTTAATCACCTTTAAAATACCAAAAAAAACTAAAAATCCATTCAAATTTTATCTATTTTCAACTCAAAACGTTTTTTCTTTTACCTCCAAAAGCCTACTCCCACGGTTTCCACCTCAACACCACTAGATGCCGTTACCGGTACCAAAATCGCGTTTATTCCTCACCACTCATCGGTCGTAATCGGCACTCGCATTCAGCAAACGCCCAGCGTGCCAACAACTGCGCCGCGCGCCGATTACATACAGTACTGTTATCTTACTCCCTCGGTCTGTGCGGCCGTGCGACGAGTCCAGTGAGTCATTCACTCAAAATATACACGGCATACGCGCCGATTCCGCTTGAGTTCGCAACACAACGTCCGACCAGTTATCGCCGATTACGCCCAGCGCACCGGTGAGTACCTTTTCATTCAATATTCATGCGATATTCCGCGGAAATATTTCTTGTACGGCTGGCAAACTTTCATTGCGGTGAAGTGGCCTTTGTTGATGTTTTGACAATGACCTTAGAAGACTAGAATCATAACCTAAAATGGTCTTAGTTGCGGAAAATTACTCACTACACTCGCGGAATACTCTAATAATTACATTGCCATGAGTAATGACAACAAAATTGTTTGTTGGTTGTATCATACCTTATAAGGTGATTTATAACCAAAATATTTGTGAGTAATTAGTGAATTACTCATCAACGAAACAAGCTACGATAACTATTCTTTCATTAGCTTGTTCCTAATTTAATTCTGCATTATTTAAAAGAATAACGACATTGATAACTATTTACAATAATTTTTTATAAACAAATAAAGTAATTTTTCTAAAAATTAATTTTAAAACCTTATAACTTTTTAAATAATCACCAAAATTGTTTAATTTTTACGTGATTATACACAGAATTTAATCTTGAATATAATCCTATAAGAACCAAGATAATATCTCTTCTCATTTTTAAGTAATTAATTAAAAACGATGTGAAAACATTGAAGCCGCGATGAAGAGCTGATTGACGTCAGCAATTTCGCTGCGTTTCGGTGCGGTAAGCATTAAATTTATCGATGCCACATGCAGGACGTCCTCATATAAAACCCACAGATTGTTACGCAATGTATTCAACGCTCTATTATCAGTAGAATCTCAGTTGTTCACTGATAAAGCGAAAAAAAACAAAACGATACGAGAGTGGAATATCTGGAATATCTGACGATCTGCGAGAGTATTTCCCGTTGTTTTCCATCAGATGTCGCCTGAGGTTACCGGCCGGCATCCCTAAACTAGGGGTGGCTTCAACTAGGCTCACTAGGGGCGTAGCATCTCGGGTAGGGATGCTGTGCTCGCGATATTTACACGCCAAACGGCCTATCGTGCAGTATTATAGAATAATGTGATTATTGTGCTCTGTTTTGTGATTTAATACAACGAGTGTAGTTAATAATAAATAAAAACAATGTTCGGCAATTGTTGCGGGCGTAAAAAGGCCAAGAAGAAGGAAACCAAGGACGCTGAGACCCAAAGCGAGTATGAGTTATTCGATGAGAAACACGAGATTGATAATGAGATCGCGAAAGTTCCTCTGGATGATACCGCCGACAACGGGGGTGATAACGAAGATAAACTATGTGATAATCAGGATGCGGCCATTGTGGACCAACCCCATACACTTCACACGCCTGATGTGCGAATTGCTCAAGAAATAACCCCGGAAAGCCCAATCAAAGAAGCACAAATCAAACCAATCCATGAACAACCTCAACCGCAACCTGTTAAATCTCTTCAAAAACAAGCAAAAGTCGAAGGTTCATTAGAACTCCCTGAAACCCCGCGATCCCAGGAATCTGAATCACAACCAGATCTTACTGTTTTGATTAAAGTGAATGGACATGATTGCCGCCCACAGGACTCAATCGAAAGTGAATCGGTTATTGATGATGAAGTTTTTGAAGAAGGTGTTGGTCCTCCGATAAAACTAGCGAAAAACATGGGTAAACCACTTGCTAAGGGACAAATTCATGTCCCGCTCCCAAACTGGTTATCAGAGGAAGATGACACTGAGGAGAGAGGTGGGACACAGGAACCGCCCGCGACGCCAATCGGTAAAGACGAGCTGGCGCTGCGAAGACACCGATTCTTCTCGGAGTTACTCTGTGCGGCGCAGAACGCCACCGAACACAAAGTGCATTTTGATCCACTAGGACCTAGTGTTGCAGGGGCAGGGGTTGGTAAGTGAGAGAGAAATTAATTTATTTGTGTGTGCAGCAGCGTTGCCCTTTTTGTGTTGTTATGCTCTCACCCCACGCGAGGACAATGCACGTGTCAACTCACGACAACCCCTTGCGTTCATAAATTCTACTCTGCCATAGCCACATACAGGCTGATACAAAATGTATTTTTGTTATTATGTTGAGTATTCTAAGGCGAGTATAATATTCGGATTGCTTGCCAAGTGGAACATTGGATAAAAATATCCTAGACGTGTTGGTTTTCCACGATTTTGGTACTTTTGATGCACCAACGCGTTTATTGGCTATTTATAACTTGAGTTTTCAACAGTCGATGATAGTTTACGCTTGTTTTAATCTGCTTAGTGCGCTTTCGTGTCTTCTATCGCGGTATTTGTCGAAGATAAGACCATATTAAGGCGGATTTCACTTCGATCCTTACCTTAATTGGATTCGCGACCAGTACCACTGGTCTAATTCACGTTTTATTGACCTTCTACACCGAGTGAGGTACAATAACAACATATTTAGAGCGTGAACTGTTTTGTTTTATAAATGCTTGCGATTGTTAATATTGTGTGATGTAGGCAACCAGTCATGCGTGAAATTTTCATGCCAACCGTTTCATAAATTGTGAGGTTAGACCAGTTTGAAATTTTACGCATTTTAATTCTTGTGATTATCTTGCAATCACACCAGCGCGCATTGAGATTTATACATCAGATGAAAGATAATGACATTGTTTAATGGATTTGAGTACTTACAGTAATGAGTTGGATGTTTTTCTAAGTGAAAACTGTATTTGAAGCCGCACACGATACGTTGCTTGAACAAGCTTGGCGTACTTTACGCATAGGCAACTTTTTATACACCAAACACTAATTCGAATAAACCGAGTGTTGGAAATCTTGTAATTTATGTTCTGATTTCTTTTTTCTTGTGGCATATGTTTGATGGTTTACGATGTCGTTGACATTTAGTATCACGATAAAAATGTCACTTTTACGCCCGACCTTTTAGGGGCGCTGGAGCCCAACCCAGTAACATTATACGCGAACGCAAACAAAACACAATTAATTAAACACCGTTGTAACTTTTTACTACTTTCGCCATTTTCTAGATGCACCTCATTCGCAAGAACTTGAACAACTCGTCTCACGTTTAGAAAACGTCACCTCGCGACTTGAGAACGTTTGTCAGCCAGTACAAGAAATATTGTAATGATTTCATGTATTTTCTTATAGGAATGACACTAATTTTGATTTATTTTAAAGAAAACTTAGTTCTTGTGCGTCCCTGCAAGATTTCCTGGACACACCACTAGAAACACCTCTACCGCCACCAGTCCCCGACTCACCGGAAACAGTCATCTTCAACGAGGTCACCATGAGTGTCTACGGATATCAGGATGTGATGTCAGGACCTCTGGCGCAGTTTCTAGCCGTTTCCCAACAATTGGGAGGAGATGTGGCCACGCATGCCGCCATGGTGAAAACAGCATTCGATACCCAGCTGCAGTACATCGTCATGGCCAGCGAGTCAAAGCAACCCTCACAGGGAGACATCAACAACCTGATCCAACCAACAGCCAAGTGCATCCAGCAGATTCAGGAATTCCGCGAGAAGAATCGTGGCTCACCGTATTTCAATCATCTATCTGCCATCAGCGAAAGTATCCCTGCTCTTGGTTGGGTTGCAGTCAGTCCCACGCCAGGACCCTATGTCAAGGAGATGAATGACGCCGGTCAGTTCTATACCAATCGTGTATTGAAGGATTGGAAGGAGAAGGATAAGAAACACGTTGATTGGGTGAAGGCGTGGGTACAGACGCTCACGGAACTTCAAGCGTTTGTTAAACAACATCATACAACTGGTTTAGTATGGTCTGGTAAGAATACACTTGCGGGAGGAGCACCTCCACCACCTGGACCACCGCCACCACCTGCCATGTGTGATATCAGTGCACTATCAGTGGATCCCAGTCAGGATAGGTCCGCGTTGTTTGATCAAATCAATCAAGGAGCTGATATTACTAAAGGTAACTTATTAGAAACAAAAATTATGAAGATTTTGACATTGTTTATGTTTATGTTTAGGATTAAAAAAAGTCACTTCCGATATGCAAACTCATAAAAACGCGGCCCTACGTCAAGGACCTGCACCTTTCAAGACACCAGCAGGTGCGGGTGCTACTTGTGTACGATCAGCTGCTCCAGTTGATAAACCACCTGTTTTCAACCGTGATGGTAAAAAGTGGATGATTGAGTATCAGAAAGGCAATCATAATCTGTTGGTTGAGGGCGCTGAGATGAACAACGTTGTTTATCTCTTCAAATGCACCGATTCGACGGTCACGGTCAAGGGCAAGATCAATTCAATCACGCTTGACTCCTGCAAGAAGACTTCCGTTGTTTTCGACAGCCTTGTTTCCGCCGTGGAGTTTATTAATTGTCAATCGGTGCAGATGCAGGTCCTCAGCAAGGTGCCCACTATTTCGATTGATAAAACCGATGGATGTCAAATGTATCTGAGCAATGATTCACTCAACGTGGAGATTGTCAGCTCGAAATCGTCGGAGATGAATGTTCTAGTCCCCAAACCAAATGGAGACTATGTAAGTATTATATCTTGTGCAAAAAATGAATATTGTGATGTTTATTGTTTATTTTTTGATAGGCTGAATACCCAATCCCTGAACAATACAAAACGACCGTGGTCCCCGGTGGTCTGAGCACTGTCATCGTCGAGAGCAAAGGCTAAGCGTGAAGAGTCGTCAGTATTCGTGCGATTTTTCAATTTTATACAGAATTACTACGGTACGATTTTTAACTTATCAAAAACAATTTGTAAGATTATACAGGCGTGTTTTTAATATGGCATAGTGATGTAATATTAATATAATAACGTTTGTACTATTAATATTAATTCTTAATCATGGTTTCTTTTTGGTTGTGGCTTTACACTTGCATTATTCACCGAGGTACAGACACTGATAATCTAGACCGACAAAATGAATATGAATGATAAATAAATTCAGCTTTACGATCAAACACGTGCGTTTCCACATATTTATTACACCTCTTGAGACTTGGGCATCAATAGCAGGTAGGAGTGATGTCTGTGTATATGAAACAGACCAAAATTGAGGCAAAAACAGAAGAAAAGAGCTTAAAATCATGTGAATGGATTGCTGGACCATTTCGGCACTATTTAACAGCCTGGTTGTTGCGTGCTGTCTTTTTATACCTGCAGAATACCCGCAAAAAGTGGAGAAGGAAGTAACGAAGCAGTCTGGATGTATTTGAGCTGTGCATCTGTTCAAATCACAAAACAACAGAATTCACAGCAATTTAAAGGTTTTCCAACCATTTTTACAGGTTGGGCATGAATATAGAGGTAAATTGGTACATCCTTTCTTGAAATATCCATAGCATAACATCCGCAACTTTGTTTTTTGTCCAAAACATTAAATTTTTATCCTAATTCTGTTAGTTGAGTTTGTTTTGGTGTATACTTGGTTGCCTATAGAAAATTAGCCTTTAACCTTTAAGTTTTCCCTCAAAAACCGAAGAAAGTAAGTAATTTATTTAATATTCTACAAATAGTTTAAATATTCAATACCCCTATAAATATTATCTCATAAAACACAATACCCCAGAGTAAAAGAAACAATCTGCTGCAGTTTTTGCTGTATTTCATATTTATTTTTTATTTTTATATTAATTCACAGTGTGTCGATTATTATTACTGCACTAAACAGAATCATAATATTTCTCAGTTGTTCATCAAACGAAAACCAAAAGGTCCAAGATAAAGAGAGGTAGACAGGGAAGAAAGAAATCAATAAATTGTTACGCATACGCATCGCTTAAGTATACTTTAGAAATGCAGTACATGTGCAATATGTGTCCGCCATCATCATCAACATCATCATCATCAAAAGACAAGGAAAAGGAGTAAGTAAAGTAAAGAAGAAGCATGTGAAAGGTGTGCACAACGGCATGGTCGCACCGCCACCGCCAAAATGTATCATATATCACATCGTTATTATATTGTTTGAGTCGGCGGATGGCGGCAGTAAGTAAGTAGTTCACGTGTGAGGTTAGGAAAGAAGGAAACAGGAGAATTGCTAACGACCACTTCGTCCTCGTGGCTTGCAGCATCAAAACAAAAAAATGCCGATCTAATTAAGTACATACACTTATTCTCCGCACGTCAAAGTCAAACAAAAGACTACTCAGGTGCTAAGGGTCGTAGAGAAGTGTGAAAGGGTGGGGGTGAGTGACAAGAGGTATAGAAGGTCGTGAAAATGACGCGATGGGCGTGATATTGTATAATTTGTTGCTTGTTTCGCTTAAATTCTGTAACATTCTTGGTCTAGGCCGCGTCCCCTGTCGAAGGGCTGAGGGCCGGGTGCGGATATGCGCTCGATTTAACTACACATTATATGTTGTACACACATATTCAATATGGCGGCCAGTCACCACCATCATTTGCGCGCATTCTTGCATTTTTGGTTGCTTCATCATCCACATCGTCGGCAATAAATAAACTTAAAT
Organism: Dalotia coriaria; assembly: GCF_025399875.1. Taxonomy (NCBI): domain Eukaryota; kingdom Metazoa; phylum Arthropoda; class Insecta; order Coleoptera; family Staphylinidae; genus Dalotia; species Dalotia coriaria. The sequence continues at coordinate 6,558,997 of NW_027045450.1, forward strand.
GCTACGGTTTTTAGTTTTGGTTGGTTGGTTGTCACGTTTGTGTGGAGAGATTGTACATATATCGTATCTTTAGTTGTATTTTACGTTTATTATTTTTTGTTTGTTTTGCGTGCGTGTTGAGACTTTTTTTTGTTTTGAGAGACTACAATTACATTACTTACGATTAGATTGTACACTAGACAAGACTAGATTCAATATTGTTCATTTCTCCGCCATTTAATTTAATTAATTACAGTACGCAAACGCAAACCCGCACCGCTTTGATTTGTGGAGATAGTTTTTGAATAGTTTTCCACGCTAGGGGTTAAACATTTTCTCTTTCGGCCGCTAGGCGGCGCTGTATACACGACGCTTTGTTTCTTTTTTGTTTAAAATCTAAAGTGTGAGCGGTAGACATTTTGTGTGTTGTGTGTTTTGTGTTGTGGTGTATCATTAGCGCCATGTTTGTGGTCATTGTTCATTTGTTTTCGATAAATCAATTGGTGTTTGTTTGCATTTTGTGTGTTTTGTTAAGTTTTGCATCTATTGCTTTCTCGGTGTGCTGTAGCAGCGATACGCCATCTTTGGTTCTCTGATTGTTATTGTCTGGTCGCATCCTCGTGTGTGTGCATCCCATTGTGCGCTTGCTTATCGTTATACACTCGTAGACACATCGATTTATTGCAACTGCAACCCGAGTTTAGGCGTGTTTTCGATTGAATTTGAGAAGTGGGGTCTTCTTAGGCCGCGGGCATCCAGAAAACAATTGAATTATTCGCACAAGTTTGTTGTTGGTTGTCGTTATTAAGTCGGTTTTGTGGTTGTTGTTGGTGGCTGGTTGGTTTGCTTGTTCGTTTGTTTAAACTTGGAGCACTGAGAGGGCGCTGGCGGGCGGCTGTTAGCCGTGCGCGCCGTCGTTGTCGAGCAGCATTGATGCACTGTCGGCGGCGTCGCCGCCCCCCGCCTGCTGTACCAGTGATTTGTACATCGACGAGTTGACGAAGCGCGGGTAGCTGTCGCGATGCATTAGGGTGTAGATCTGCAGCTGGGCTTCGTCGAACGTCGCTGGGATTGGCTCCACCATGTTGCGATTCACGATTTCTCGGACTCGAGAATCCAAAGACACCTAAAAACATTCAAATCCATTAGTAAATAGAATAATTCTTTGAGTTTTGTGTTAGTTTTTGTTATGACAAGGTTTAAACACATCAAAACACAGGAAAGAGAGTTTTTTGTGTGTTTGTTTCGCTTTTACGCATAAACCACTGAATATTTTTTGATAAATTTTGGTATAGAGATAGTTCTGATAAAGGAAAATGTCGTAGACTACTTTTTGCCACAAAAAAAAATTTTTAGGGTGAAAAATAAGGGTTGAAAGTTGATATGGTGATTTTATAATAGTTTTAGTTATATAATTCGCATCTAGATGGCGCTAAAGTTCAATATTAGCATTTTTCATGTATAAAAATTAAAATTTCTGATTTCTCTCGAAATTAACCCCAAAATTCTTTCAAAACTTCCAAAAATTTCAAAAAATTTTCCGAAAAAATCAATTTAAAGCAATTAAAATATAATTTTTCAAATCCTAACCTCTCTCGGTGAAAGAATCGATATAAAGTCTTCGTAGATAATCCTCGCTTTCTCCTCGATGGCCTCAGGACTGGTCTCCTTCTTGAGCTCCTCGCACGCCAGCCAGAACAGGATGTTCTCCTCGGAGTATTCGCATTTGAGGAACTCGCGAAACACCTTCCTTCCAGCTGCAAATTTAATATATGCACACATTCAGCGCATGACTCCCGACATAGTTGTCTGTCTCTCCATGTGGGTAGTGAAATTAATTATACTTTGCTTACCGGAACTTCGCATCAGTTTGTCGAACGACCGACCCCAACTTCGTATCTCCTCCAACGACGGACTGCAAACACACCAATAATATAATTACTCACGAGCACAAAACACAGGTTAAATTAAATTAGAGGTTAGGAATGTGTGAGTGTGAGTGTAATGTAGGCAACCGGGATGACATTTGTATAAAAACAATTTTTATGCAATTGCTGTGAATGGGAAATAGATTGACGTTATCTTTTTGGTGTATCGATCGCACAGCGTATACATTATACATATTTCATCATTAAGTTCAATATAATAATAATTATGGGTCAATAAATGGAAGAAAAACATTACTTACGGTGGATCTCCGTCAATATTAGGCCCTTCTGAGTTTACTTTCGTCGGTCCGTTTTCGTCACTGCCTTTTCCGGGAGTCGAACTGCAAAATAATCAAATTTTTATTAATTTTACAATAATTATTAACAAATTATTAAATTTTTTCACCGAAATTTTATCTTCCTGATGAGATATTTCATCATCGAGGCACCAATCCAATTTTATATATTTTATTATTTAATTTACACTGAATTGTTGTTTAAAAATCTCGATCGGTGAAGAAGAACGCGACGTGCAATGGCGACTGACGAGCGAGTTTCCCGATACGCTCGACGCATGATCGTGCCGCGTGATGAGCGCGTCGGCAATTTTCCCGATAACAAGTGACGATCGCGCGCCCGCGTCCCAACCTACAGCTGCGAGCTAAATTAATAATTGATAATCAGCTACACAAAGTGATAACAACCCCTTTGTACACCCGCGCGCGGCATAAACATATCTCTTAAGCGGTTTACTCTAGGCAACCCAATTGACACAATGGGTATACTGACACTCTGTATAGGCTATAGAAGTGAAGTTATATTATGAATTGTGTCGCGCCTGTTGATATTCGGTTACCTGGGCGACTGGTAAATAATTTATGATGCGGTGGATAGTTTTCTTGTATTTTTTGTGTTTTTTGACATGTCAAGGTTATTCAAGTAAGAAATCATTAAAATTTAAGGTAGGCAACCAAGTATACATGTTTTTTATATGGTGGTTATAAAAATATTTTTAAAAATGTTTTTTTTGTGTTTAAGGTATTGGTATGAATTTAGGTTAGGTTATAAAATGATTTCGTAAGCATCGCGCGTGTGCACGCCGCGCCGCACCAACGAAACACCAAGTCGTTGAGAGATAACGTAAATATTAGTATGTATCGAAAGTAAACCGACGCTGGAGCCGTGCTGCCGTTTGAAAGTCACAGCGCAATGAAGATTTTCTACATACGTATGTTTTCACTAAATACCTATACGAAATTTTTCTGCTTACCAACAACTACAGCAACAGCACCAGCAGAGTCGACACGGCCGCTGGCGTAGTGGGCCATTGCCGCCGGCGGAGGCCGCGCCCTGCTGCCCGCCGCCCTTGGAGTTGGGTGGCGTCGCGAGGCTGGTGTTGCTCGAGCCCTTCGGCCGGCAGCCGCCGCCCCCGGCGCCGGCACGGTTCTCAGGCAGACGCTCGCTTACGCTACAGGACATCTGCAACCAAACATAAAACATAACCTCAATCGAAATTATTTTGTCATCAGTTGGTATATATGCTGCGATGATTTAATTAATTAGGACTTGCTCAGGTAGGGCAAAGTGTAATTAAATAGAAATACAATGGTAGGTAGTACGAGAGGGTGAGTGCGCGTCAATGCAGTATTTGTCAAGCCAGTAGGTGTGCTGATGAGACCTCTAATGGTCGAAATAGCTATCCACATCAGGCTTGACAAATACTTGCATTGACTTGCAATGGTTTAGTAAAAATATCGTTTTGGCGATATTGTGAGGGTGTAATTAAATAAATGCGAAATTATGTGACGACGGGGTTGGAACGCATTAACGCCGTTATAAATTGTGTAAACGGGCGAAAAGGTTGATAATCCTTAAAACACATTATTTAAAAATCAATATTATGACAAAATTCGTATTATTATATTGTGTATGTTGGGTTGCCTATGCAAAAATTACTATAAGCTATTCTAAGGCTTAAAATTCAGCTGTTTTATGTATATGTGATGTTATTGTTTTCGCAGTGAATGGGAAATGGCGGAAAATCGGTTTTGCACAAAGCAAATTCGCGTCTATTGTCATTCCGAGGGAATAATGCGTCATTTGCGTGGCACATATGAAAATATTTCAAATAACGCAATATAGGTAAAGCCGGAAAACCGGAAATGGTAATAAAAATAAAAAAAATAAAAATGCAATTTGTTAGTAGTACAAATCTCGTATTTTCCACGCGAAAAAACCACAATTTCCGGTTTTATGAAAACATTGTTTTCTCATGAAATAAAATTTTATAAATATCTAGCGAATGCTTGCGACAAGGTTTTTAGGTTATTCAGCAGGCGTCGCGACGTCGACGTCGTCGAAGCTCCTTGTGTTTACGTGCGAATGTGTGCGTGTATATGCATTAACGCGCTCTGGAACGCGGTCCGCCTGTGCTCTGCTAAAAAGCAGGTCATGAGGCCTGTATGCTGCCTCGCGGCGCGCTCGCACGGATCGTGTGATCCAGTTTTAGATAATTATATTTGTGTTGCCGCTCACACACACCCACATATGTGAGCATATGCACAAGGAGCAAGTACTTGTTGCATAAAGAACACATCATCCATCAATGCGACAACAACAGATTTTTTTTTTTTCAATTTTTTGAACATAAAAATGAATTCACTTGGGTTTTGACCTATATTTTGTAAATGTTTTGATGTGACGTGTTTTGTTTATCGATCTGATCCCTCGGGAGGTGATTTTCGGGAGTGTTGAATGAACCACCGCTTTGTTTTTACCTTTATCAATGGCCATGAAGACGCTGCGCGGCGCACGTGCCCGTTACCGGTGCGGCCGGTGCGGATCCATTCATTCCTGGTATTCCTGTTTGCTTTTTCTGGGTTTATGCACTCGCGTTTAGTGGATTCGATGATGTTAATGCGCTGTGTGTTGGTGTGTATTTGTGTGTGTATCGATCGGTCACCAGGTCGCGGTGGGCACCCTCCGCATGGCACTCACATACACGCCGCCACCACAACACCACTACCACCACTACCACCACCAGCAGCACACAAGAGCGCGCGCGGCGGTCCCACCCTTACCGGTCGGCGCGCGTTACACCCATCGGACCGAGCCGGGAGCGTCGATGAGCGGGCGATGGGCGCGGGTCCGTGTCCGCGACGTCTCTGCGCGCGACGCCGCCACGCGCAATATGGCGGCGTATGGCTGAAACAGCAGCGTCGCGGCGGCGCGCGGCTTGAATGAGATGTGGGGAACGATCGATCACGGCCGAAAACCGTCAGCGCCGCCAGACGCCAACGCACTTTCTACATTCTTCTTCTTCTTCCCGGTCACATCCGCATCTCCATTGATGTACCACTCTAGTGTGGTAACTCTACACTTTAATATCCGACCACTTCACTGCTCTTAACATACAACACCGAAATAATAAAAATAAAAAATAAAATAATATCAATGTCACCGACAGGCTAAAAGCATGAATAATTTTTTGTATTTCTTGTGTGGTAGGTGTAAGATGAGTCGAAGGTTCAATTAGAAAAATATTTTATGCGAGTTGGTGATGAGTCTGAGGCAGACTCACCCTTTCCCGGCAATATCCGGTTGCTAAGCAACCCCCTGCACGGCCGGCCACCCCTCCATACTTCCTCGCCCGGATGGAGTGCGACCCCTCTCTGGGGAAAACTACGGGGGTGGCTAAAACCCCGACTCTACGTCGATAACTCATACTCGCTTACCTTACACACACACACCATCAATGAACCATCATGAAAAAAATTTAAAAAAACAAAAAATACCTACCTACACTCAAATAAACAATAAAAAATATTAATATTATTAATATTATTATATTTTAAAATGTTTATGATTACTAGTTTTGTATATAGAGGAAGATGATAGCTTGGCGTCTGATTGAAAATCGTTACGAGCCGAAGAAAAGCCATGACGAACGCGCGGCGCGTCGTCCGGCGCGTGGGGCGGTGGAGGGAGGCGCGCGTGCGAGGGCGAGGGTGGGCGCACACACACCGGGAGGGACACGCCGCGTCGGGAGAGGGGTGGCTGGCCCCGGGCGGCGGGTGCTGCGCTGCATAGGGTGGGTCAGATATCTCAAACGCTCGGCTGGGGCTGCAGGTGGCACTTTTCGAACATGTCGTGCGCGTCCTAGTGCTGTGCTTCCTCCTTCGCTACTACATCCTGGTGCAGACCGGAAAAATGGTAAGTGAAACACAATCAAACACATTTCACCCCTTAAAACTCAACACAAAGCAAAAAAAAAACATTTTTACCTCAAAAAAACAAAATTTACATTAAAATAAACAATTTAATAATAAAATAACAATAAATGCATGATAAGAAACAAGTAGGAATAGTATGTATCGATGGTGGATCTTTCTAATGCCACTAAATATCCTCTTTATCCTTGTTATGCAATGCGGGTCATATTATAACCGCAGCGCCATCTCTAAACCAAAGTTAAAACTATATTCAATTGAAACTAGATCCTGCGAAGTTTGCTCTGAGCCAGCTCCCGCTCCAAGGATGGAAGTGGCAATGCCGATGACGGGCAACGCGATCGACAGCTATGAGGACATGTTCAAGGAGATAACGCGTAAGCTCTACGGCGAAGATGGCCTCCCGGAGTTGGGGGCCAGCGAGCGTACGCATGCCTCCGCCTCGGATCGGGGTCTCACTCCGATTGACTACGACATCGACACGCCCATGCTTAAACCCGAAGAGCACCTAACCGCCTTTGGGTTAGCAGCGTTGATGCAAAATGGTTTCCCTTCGCCCTTTCAACAACACAAACCCAACCCAAACTTTGAAGATAAATGGATCATAAGTGAAGATCACATACCATGGACACAATCAAAGATAGCCAGTTATAATCCTGCACAGAAGTTGTTCCGATGTGCGGAGTGTGATTGTGTTGGGTATCTGCCAAGGGTTGCTGAACATTGGTTAGGTACCCATTCGAATCTAAGGGTTTTCCAATGTCCGCAATGTCCTTATGAGAGTGCATGGGCAAGATGTGTACGCATGCATTTAACCAGGCAGCATAATATTGATACTGAAGAGACTACTGATGCTCTACTGAAGAATAACCCTGTTTTACAAGAGGTTACTAGGTACCTTCAAAGGTTAAAGACCAGATTGGAAAGCACCTGTCATAAACCTCCTACTAATTCATCAGTTGAAGAGTTTTCGACTTCGGGGAATACAAATCATGCTAATACCAATTCTAATAGACAACAACCGGTACCCACACCTCCAGATACCCCATCAGGTGGGGCTGGTGGTACTAACAAAAGGTACACCTGTAGTTATTGCCCTTATGCTACGGATAGACGTGATTTATTCACGAGACATGAAAATATCCATCGGGAAGAGAAACCCTTTCAGTGTTACGTCTGCCAGAAGCAGTTCAATCGAGCTGACCATGTGAAGAAACATTTTTTACGAATGCACAGGGAGCATGTCTATGACCTCAATAGAATACGAAGACATCCTCCCAAAAACGCCTCGGGGATGTCTTACTATCAGAAATACAACAGTTCCACCACTAATGGTGACCATGGGACTGACCATCATTCCGCACCAGGTGTATCCAACCCTGCTATTTCCATCCCGAATAGTTTCAACAACATAAATAGAAATCTAGCGAATATGGGCAGGAATAATGAGGTGGTACCTTCAAAAGCAAAAAATTCATCAAAAGGGAATGGTTCTAAGAAGAAAGGAGAAAAGAGGTTTTCCTGTTGTTATTGTTCATGGTCCGGGGTGGATAATTGGTGTTTGAAGAGACATATGAACACACACCTGAAACCTTTTGTTTGTGGGTTATGTGATTACAAAGCTGCGAGGTCGGAAAGGTTAGCCACACATGTCCTGAAGGTTCATAATAAAAGGGCCTGTAGTAAGTGTACCTTCATGGCGGATGACCAGCAACAATTAACAACACATCAAGCGGAACACCAGTAAGTTTAGAGGTAAAAGATTGATGAATGATTGATGTAATATTGATGGTTTTACAGTCCAATGGAACAAAGGAGATCAAATAACACTTCATCAGCAGCTAATAATGTCCTGAGGAATACCAGCTTTGCAAATAGTACGGTTACAAGCGGTGGGAGTTTTGGGTAAGTCCATAACCATCAACCTAAACTTTGTTTCATTTTGGTAAAGTTGGTTTGCCTTGTAGGTCCTCCCAAACCCTCAAGTCACAAGACCTAGCAGCTGCGGCTTTGCTCCATGGTCAAAGGTTACTCCATGGTCCACCTCCAGATATCAAACCATGGAAACCACATATACCTAAACAACATGGCGCTGCGAGGTTGTTTAATTACATGGAGGCCTCGGATGGGTCCGAACCGGAGTGTGACAGCAGTTGTGGTGCTGAGGACATGTCAAGGTTAAGCCATCGCGTGCAATCGGATTTTCTTGAAGCGGGAGATGTCGGCGGCGGCCACCATACGCCGGACGAAGACGAACCAGAGTTGCCGCTCTTCGTCTGCCCGACGTGCGGGTGTGAGTTCGAGGACGATGCGTCCCTGGCTACACACCGCTGGACGCACGCGCGCAGCACCGCATCTCCCGCGAAACGCATCGGGAACAAACAAAACAATCCAGAAAGTGAAAAAAACATAGAAAAAGAAAACCTAAATCCGATGGATCATATATATCAATGTAAGTATGAGTATTGCAATGCGTCATTTACAAGTCAAAAAGAAGTTATAACTCATATGAGTGTCCATTCGACCTTGAACACTTTCACTATGACAGAGACTGTTACAACACAGTGTAAACAACGTATGCAACCCAAAAAGCATCTCACAAGAACATTGTACTGCGTGAAATGTCCAAAACTGCGAAAATTTCAACATCGACATAACCTCATCCTGCATTATATGTACAATCATACGAAACAAGCAAACATACGTATTGAGTGCGAACACTGTTCACAAACGTTCAATCACAAATACCAAATGATTCTACACGCGAGCAAAGCGCATGCTAATGATACAACCAACGTAGTACCTGCGAACAATCACGATCACAATCATCTAATGATGATGGATCAATCCAATGCGACGCTGGCCGTACCTGACCATTCGACATTTTCGTCAGCGTCCAACGTGCACAAGCTTGGCATGTACTTCGATCACTCCTTTAATAACGGACACATGTCACTGATCATTCCGACATTTCCACCGAATTAGCAACTTCAGTTTGGATATGATGAAGATACAAGCAGATGACGGATACAAGAAAGAGTAAAATATATTTTAGTCAAAAACAAATTGAGAAAACAAAATGGAGGCGATGCATATTTTTGACATAACCACGTTCCATCGCAGTTGTCCAGAAGAGGCGGCAGACGTCACGTGTGAGAAAAAGATATTTTTTTGTACTTTAATATTAATAATAATGGACGATGGCTGCGATGAAATGAAATATTTGGTCTGAAAATCTGAAGAATTTGATTTTAGGAGTTGAAAGTGACCTTCAAAATTGTTTCTTTCTGATTATTGTTTTTTTTTGATAGTTTTAATGTGTAATCTTCTGATTTGTGCAATATGATGTTGTTTTTATTGATTTATTGATTGATTGATTGATTGATTGAGTTTAGTTTAAGCAGCAGACCAACATGTGAATGATGAATGAATGATAAAGAGTTTAAGATGATGAAAAATTATTGTAATTGGAATCAAGAAGACTGGTAATTATGCGCACTGGCTATTTCGGTTCCGTTCAACGTAATCATACCAATACCAAGTATCTGTAATGTAAACGTGTTTTATAATTCAAATATATTATTTGGAAATAATGAAAACATAAAAATAAGAAGAGATTTTGACATCTGGGGGGATATTTGATGTTGACATACATAACCTAAGTTATATTTTGAGGTTAAATTATGTTAGAAGTTAGTTTTTATTGTTTTTCTTGGTTTTTCACAAAGAAAACTTGTTTTTTGTTTGAATTGCAGTCATTTATTATTTTTGTATCCAATTTTAACTTGATAACACGTTTATTATCAGTTTTTATCAAGTTTTTTTGCCATTTTACTCATTTGCTTGCGCAATATATTGACAAATGCCATTACTAACCTTAATTTTACTATACAACAAGTTTATTGTCAGTTTTTAATCAGTTTTTTGCTACTTTACTCGTTTGTTTGTTCAATATATTATCAAATACCATTTTTAACCTCACTCTTTTTTAAAATGATTTTTTGTGGTTTTTGGGAACAAAATCAAACATTTTAAGGGCTATTTCTTTGAATTACACTAATTTATCTTCTGGTTACTTAATTTCAACTTGGTAACACGTTTATTATCAGTTTTTATTAATATTTTGGCTAATTTCCACCTTAAACCACTTTTGGATTGTACAATATATTGACAAATGCCATTACTAACCTCAATGCTACTTTACAACACGTTTATTGTTAGTTTTAAATCAGTTTTTTGCTATTTTTGTTTGTAAATCACGTTTTGATTGATCAATATATTGACAAATGCTATTTCTAACCTAAACACAACTTCAAAAGTAGTTTTCTGGTGTTTTTAGGAATAAAACCAATCATTTTCAGTGTTATCTCTTTTATATGAAACAATCATAACAATATTAAACATGTTTACAACATGTATACATAATATATACACAAATATAATCAAAAATAGTAAAGAAATTTGTTTGGAATCATCGCCGCGCATTTTTCACTCCATCTCTCCACAAATTCAGATTTTATTACAAATATTAGGCTCACAAACCAAGACAATCAATATTCTTATCATCATCAGGGTTGTAGTTGTAGTTATACTTGTAGTAGTATCAATCATTTGTATAAAAATAGTTTGAGCGCCTCACTTTTACAGTAAACGTTGAAAACGTTGAAAAGATGTTCGAAAATCAACAATACGTGTCTGCGTGTGATTACAATACATTCAATCTGGTGTTACTTTGGAAGATTTAGGCGTTTCAGGCGTTATTGTACACAAATACAGGTGTTACATGATAATACATTGGGTGCTGCATTCTTGGAATTTGGGGGTTATGTCCATCTGAAAATCGAATTCGAATTATTCATCTCAATGGAAGTTCACAACTAAAATTACTCAACGATTTATCTAATCTCGCTAATTTCATAATTCAATAACAATAAATCCATCAATAAAGAAGACCCAGAGAACCAGCTACAGTACATGTTAGTGTTTATAAAAAACTACGTTTCTATAAAAGTGTAGTGTGTGTTGCCTAAGTATTATTTCGGTTAGATTCTCATTGATTATACTTCACTACGTGTTTCTTAATATTTTTTCATCAGTATACTACAACAGATTAAATATTTTACGTAATTAATTATTATTGTAGTAGTTTTGGGCAACTATAATTTCACTAGATGGAGCCACTACTCAAAGGGTGCTAACTTTCTCTAATACAAATCAAATTCGACTACGAGTTGAGTTATCATGAGTTATCGTGTACGTACATAACCTATAAACGTGTCTAGTTTATCTAAAAGAATGCGTACGGTAGTAATAATGGAGTAATATTTTTCATGTTTCATTAATCCTTCGAAATCTTGTATTCTTGGGGCTGTAGTGTTGTATTCCGTTGCTCCGTTCAATTATTGCCATCTTTTTATATCCTGTTTCCGTTTTCTGTAATTTTACGTGTGGAGATTCTGTGAACTACGGTAGACTTGCTTCAGGGACGCTGATTGGTCTTCCAGACTACGTTTGAGGTTAGAAATTGTGTTTAGGAGCACTTGCTGTCGGAGACTTTCACAACTCTTCCGGCATGTTTCCTCAATGGACATAGAAATCTCTACAAACCGGAAATTACATTAATTTTATCATAAAACACAACATAACCTTAAAATTTATAGTTTGGAGGTTATACAATTACCACAACATAAAATTATTTGAGGTTAGGTTTAGATGTTTACAGTTAATTCTCGTCCGGATGTTTCCGGTATTGATTAAAATAATGCAACCACAATATTGACTCTCTGCTGGTCTTTATCCTTCCAATTACGAAGGGGAGAAGTTGAGGAAAGTTAGGAAATTGTAGTAAAATTAAATAAGGGTGCGTTGGTTATCGATTATGTAACCCCCCCTCCCCTCCCAAACCACAATACTAACCCGTATGTGTAGCAGTCGTGATATTCTGATGCGCCAAGTTGAACGCCACCGTCTTACTTTGATTACTGTAGATCTTCCTCTTGACAGGCTCACTCTGTGGGCATTCATTAGCAAACTTATCCCTAACATCACCCACATCTTCATTCTCCTCAGAATCCGAACTAAAATGACTTAAATTCTGTTTCTGTATCTGTTTCTTTCTATATTTAGGACTACGTCTTGATGGTAGATCAGTTTTGGGTTGTCTCCGACACATCAAAGGAGAATGTGCATCCTGTGGGGTCTTCTTAAACAACACAGGACTATGTGTAACCTCCTCACGTCGCATCATGATTGGCGAGTTGCTATTGATGAATTTCGTGATGTGATTGCGTTTTGGTGAGAAGCGTGGTGAAAAACTGGACGGAATACGCGGATGTATTGGGTCTTCGTTCAGTCGGGGTTTCAGTTCCGGTGGTTTTACCAAAACCGGTTGATTCTCAGTCCGGAGTAACTCTACGCGTTTATTCGCAGGTCCTGGTACCCTCCGGGGTGACAACCCTGTAACATTACTCTTCATGTTCTTCAGAATGTGTTCTGCTTCAACAATGAGCTCCTTGTACTTTTTATCAGCTTCCTTATCACGTTTATCGAAAAAATTCACGGGATCCCTTGGAATACTCACAGAATTTGATCTTCTTCTGAAGGTATCATCCAGAGCTAACTTAGATACAGGGTGTTTAGTTCTACGGACTGACACTGGTGTCGCACCTGCACTTCTGGTACCCTCAGCGATATTAACCTTATTCTCAGGTAGTTTATGTCTTTTTTTAGATGAAGTAGATCTTCTTCTTCGTTCTGATTTATTACTATCCTTCCTGGATCTACGGGTTGTCTTTTTTCTTGATGTCTTCCTCTGCATTTCAAAGTTGTAATAAGTACAATGTCCTGTATTCAATCTTTCATCTTTAATGTTGAATTCAAGGAAGGATCCATTATCGATGAAATCAAACTCGGTCTCATGAGGATCATCCTCATCCCCGCCATCTTGTCCAGTGTCTATATCCGTCTCGCAATCCGTAGGGTCGCTATCACTCAGTATATCCGTCTCTTTTTCATAGACGTAACTCTCGTCGTACTTACCCATCATTTCATTGAGGGTACAGTCATCTTCCTCATCACTCCCTGTGTGAAACCGAGGACTACGGATTGCTGCTGCTATCAGGGCTGAGGAAGGTACTGTTGGCGGATCATCACGGACAAGATTCGCGTCCCAGTTTAGACTTGCAGCCGATAGGGATGAACAGGACGAAGAGGAGAGGGAGGCGCAACGCGCAACGCGATTTATGGGACTGCAGGGAACTGTTGGGCTCAAATACCGCGTGGGGACACTGAAACAGATAAAAACCACTAATGCATCCCTTAGTACTAAAAATTTCCGAGGATACTTACGGGCTATTCATAAGACTCGCGCGAGGTGTAAGGTCGTTCTTTAAGTGTAAACCCACGGAACTATTGCAGGGACTTAGGTTGGTCCCGGGGACCCATGGGTTGGTCCTGATCCGATTGCGTTGTCTTGGTGACATTAGACTTGAATTCACTACGACTACTTCTGTGATTCTGTTTGGAAGCGCGGTGGATGTTGGGTTCTGATTTCGCAGGTGTTTATTATCAAAATCTTGACCCTAAATTTTTTTTTTTTGGTTAAAATGAAGAAAACGTGGAAAAAATTAATTCGCATACCATAACTGTGACTGTGGGCCTTTCTGACGTCTGAAGTAAAGCGTTGTTGGTGTTTGCGGTCGCCGGTCGGATGACAGGAGATAAATTATTCCTGGTTGGCGGGGGCGGCGGAAGCGGCCGTGTCGCGGCCTCTAAGTGATTGCCGGTCGGCGTCGGCGCGCATTTATCGCCACCCTCAGACGGAAAGTATCGTGTGCCTGTGAACATTCCCAAGCGTAGCATATCATATCTGTGCGCATCCCACATAAAAACATAACTTTGCGATAAATTCCACAAATCGCAAACCGTCGAAAGTTTTACAACTTCTTCGCCAGAACCAAAAACCTCGTAAATCATCAAAACGTGTCGATTTCAGTTAATAAAAGTCTGTATTGTTATCTAAAAACTTTTTTCTAAAACTTTTTAAAGTTTTACCAGTACCAGTACGGATGTTGATGTAGTACTCAGGGGGAGCGCCAGGTGACGTCCCGTCAGTCGAGTATCCTGTCGAATACGCTGACTCCGGGGATGAGAGGTTCGCTCCGGAGTATCTCGCGCCTTGACTCGCGATGGTTTGCATCGATTTGCTGTCTACACTCGTCTGGAAACACACAAAAAACAACAATCAGATAAAAGCATTTGTATTTCATTACATATTACATAACATAACCTAAAATTAATAAAATAAAGGTGTTAGAGTAATATCACGCTAATTCTCCTCAATGTAACCCAAGGGTCTTAACCCTTGGAGTGTCATTGCCCTCGGGCGTAATTCTCCAGGATCTCGGCAGGTCGTTACAACTTTTCTGATGTTTTGATAACTGCTTCACGCCGGAAACTTCCAAATTAAGATGTTAACTTAAAGGTTACACGTTCAACACATAACCTTATTTTATATATTTAACCTCCAAATCAACATTTTGGTTAATATTAATATTTTATGTATTCGCGTAATAAATTTCGTTCGGTTTCTTGTTTCTAATTAAGTTTTGGAATAATACTCCATTGTTATGCAGGTTTTCGGCGTGGAAGTAAGAAAGTTGGCGCTCCTGGAGGCGAGTTTATTAATACATCCATCATCATTCATCCGAAATGGGCGCGGGCACGTGGATTATACACAATGTGAACGTCCGCCAGTGCTAAGGGTGAACACGATAATAATTGCAATGCGGTATTGCGCGGTTGATGAAGAACGCCGGACTAATGGTAATTTATTTGCAATTTATAAGTCGTTAAATTGCACCCGGCATCAAGCAGCCATTACGTGTACGTATATATCCCTTAATTTATTTTATATTAGTTTTTGGGTAGAAATCACCCTGTATTTTTTAGAAAATGTGATTAATTTTAAATTTTATTTAAAAAATACAAAGAAATTATTACCATAATACATTTAGCGCCATCTGCCGTCCAATTATTTAACTATAAATATGATTAATTGTCCATTGAAACTTTCATCCCTTATTTAACACCCTTAAAATAATAATTTTTAATATTTTAATATTTATTCTCTTATTTCAGGCAAAGACGAATCCAAAAAAATTTAAATCATCAAAATCTATCCAGCCGTTCATGAGTTATAAATGATTTAACTAACAAAATTTTATTTAATACATTTTATATAGTAACGTATGCAACTTATGCTACACCAAAGCATTTTTCTTTCATTTTCATTTATTTTTAACTGTTTATTTCCTGTTTTCTTTCCGCTGGGGAGTCTACTAAGGTTAATTTGAGTTGTTGCCCGGTGTTTTCGGTGATCACGTCCGCACCTCGTACGTGTTTCTTGCGTCTTGAGCTACACCCACCATTATTTGCTTTTTTTCGTACGCCTCTAACGCTGAAATGGAATTTCAAGTCCTGCAGCATGTCTTTTCACCCTCCCAGAGGAAGGATGTGGGCAATACAGCGCGAAATGGACCACCGTTGCTTTTCACCATCCTCGGGATCCTTTCAAGAGACATAGTCGTAGTTATAGAGTAAGCAGGGATCAAAATGCACGTGGAGAAGTGAAAGCATTACGGGTTGTGTGCGCGCCGACATCATAACGAGGTAAAAACGTCGTTTTCCTCTCGCTTTTCTTTCTTTTTCATCATATTTTTTACCCGAGATGCGCCGGAATGCGTCGTATCTGAAAACGTTTAGGTCGTTTCGATGATCAAGGATAAAATGGGTTTTTCCGTTATAACTTCATCACATCTTTGAATCTTTTGAAGATAAAGGTAGAAAATGTCAATATTTTCTTTTAAGGTTTTTTTTTTTAATGTTGTAATATTTTGTATATTGCTGAATATTGTTCAATGTATATCGATTCGAAAGTCATAAAGTGGAATGTGATAAACGTAAGGAAGTTAAAGTCGCTGGGTATGTGCATAGCCAATTTGTTTGGAATCGTATTTCACTCGTAATCCGATAACGGAAATGTCAGCAATTCTGCGATGATTTTTCCTGCATTCGGAATTTCTGATTTTCAGAAAATCCGCTTTCATATTTTCATATTTCCGCACCTATGAATTTCCTTATGTAAAATGATGTCTTTTAAATTGATTTTAGAATAATTTTTTAGGTTAGGTACATAAATCACATGTATTTTACAAGGATTTTTGTATTTTTAACCTAAATTCATGCATTATTCAACAACAAGTGACATTTATGACTTAAAACTTCAAAAAAAATATAAATTTGGTTATATTTTGCTGTTTTTAAGGTTATGTTTCCTAATTCTAGCCAAAATTTACTTTAATATGTTTTTACAATAATTGAAATGCGTAACGTATGCAACTTATGTTACTTCAAAGCATTTTTCGTTCATTTTTGTTTATTTTTAACTATTTATTTCTTGTTTTGCTTTTTGGGAAGTCTACTAAGGTTAATTTGAGTTGATTGAATTGATTTTTAAATTATTTTTAGGATAGATACATAAATCACTCGTGTTTTACAAGGATTTTCGTATTTTTAACCTGAATTCATGCATTATTCCACAACAAGTGACATTTATGACTTAAAACTTAGAAAAATAAATAAATTTTGTTATATTTTGCAGTTTTTAGGTTATGTTTCATCATTTTAACCAAGATATTACTCTAATATGCTTTTGCAAAAATTGTAGTAAGTAATGTATGCAACTTATGTTACTCCAAAGCATTTTCTTTCATTTTCAATCATTTTTAACTATTTCAGTTGATTGCATCGATTTTATAGTGATTTTTAGGTTAGATGCATAAATCACATGTATTTTATATGATTTTCAAGGTTTTTACTTGAAATTTTCATGTATTATTCACCAACAAGTGACATTTATGACTTCAAACCTCAAAAAATAAATAAATTTTGTCATATTTTGCATTTTTAGGTCATATTTCATAATTTTTACAGAGATATTACTCTAAAGTGTTCTTTCAATAGTAGAATTAAGTAACGTATGCAACTTATGTTACTCCAAAGCATTTTTCTTTCATTTTCGTGTATTTTTAACTGTTTATTTTCTGTTTTGCTTTCTGGGAAGTCTACTAAGATTAATTTGAGTTGATTGAATTAATTTTAAATTGATTTTTAGGTTAGATACATAAATCACATGTATTTTATATGATTTTCAAGGTTTTTACTTGAAATTTTCATGTATTATTCAGCCACAAGTGACATTTATTACTAAAAACCTCAAAAAAATAAATTTGATTATTTTATGCATTTTTAAGGTTATTTTTCATAATTATAACCAAACGTACGTAACGTCTGCAATTTTTGTTACTCCAAAGCATTTTCCTTTCATTTTCAGTCATTTTTAATTATTTTTTTCTTGTTTTGCTTTTTGGGAAGTCTACTAAGGTAAATTTGACTTGATTGAATTAATTTTAAAATGATTTTTAGGTTATATTCATAAATCACACGTATTTACATAATTTCCAAGGATATTACTTAAAATTTTCATGTATTATTCAAAACAAGTAACATTTATCACTTAAAACCCCAAAAAAACAATTTTTCTTATTTTTTAGGTTATGTTTCATAATTCTAACCAATATATTACTCTAATGTGTTCCTGCAATAGTTGAAGTGAGTCCCGGTACGTTTGTTGGTTTTTAATCCAAGTTTGGAAGCATCCCAGACGCCGCAGTCTCAAGGCAACTTAAGATGTTAAGACGAGCGCTGGTTTGCAGTTTGCACAGCAATTCAAGTAAGTGCCGCCCCACTATGTTGTACATTACCGAAGAGTTCACGTTTCGAGCGCGCCAGACGCCATTTCATACAATATAGATATGTTTATTTAATAATTCATCAAAGCGTCGTTTTTACGCAATTATTCATGACTGTGATAAAACTTTCTATACACTGGCTGTTACTGTTGCACTCGGCAGTAAAACGTGCAAGTTAAAAGTCACGTTTGTGATGCGCATAACTTTTTATTAATCGTCCGTGAAATTTCCGCCCGATGCGTTCGAAATAAACGCAAACGTGAAAAGGAAATCGCTAACGGCCTACAAGTTGCCTACATACACGCACTGCTACACGTATAACCATAGATATTGCACACGAAGCAATAGAAAATGGCCGCCGATATTTATTATTCGCTATATACGTGAAACACGTGCTGTAACACTTTGAATTCCTATATTATTACGCAAGAGTCGAAGCATTCGAGTGGATTTATACATTTATATACGCGGCGGCTATCTTTCAGCGATTCGCCGGCATTAAAACGAAAACTTTGCACATGTTTCACGCAAGTTATAAAACAAAGTTACAGCTTGAACACGCACGGAAAGAATTTAAATACATTCATCATTCAGCGCATTCCATGTACAAACTGTATGTAAAGTAGAGTAATGTATAAAGTAAAGTATAAAGTAGTATATCATGTATATTATTGTAGATGTGGAATAATGCAGAATGGATTCCAAGTTTGCACTCGGATCTGGATATTGTAGGAGTCGTGACCGATATACTAATTTGGTACGCGATGCACGTCGGCCAAAATGGCCAATGATACACGTGGCATCGCATACCAAGCTGGTTGGATAATGGAATATTAAAACATTTATGTTTTAGGTAACAAAACGGTGAAAATTCAAGAGTTTACAGTGATTAATGGTTTATATACTTGCGGTTAAGTATTCCATTGTCATTTATCACTTTTATAACTGTTTTTGTGTTAGAATCATTAATTTTCTTTGTTTTTGGATTGTGGGGTAATATATTTTTAAATTTCGTGTAGGTTTGGTTGCATATATTACAAGATAAAGCTAAAGCATAACAAAAATGACACCAGTTATAATTTGAATGTTTTTAAGGGATTTAAAGTGTTTTCAGTTAAAATAACAAATTGTTTTTGTTTTAAAATCATTAATTTTCTGTGTTTTAAGAAGGTGGTGTAATATATTTTTAATTTTGGTGATGTTTTGGTTGCATATATTACCAGATAAAGCTAAAGCATCACAAAAATTATAACAGATATAACCTGAATGTTTTTAAGGGATTTAAAGTGTTTTTTAGTCCAAATAACAAACAGTTTTTGCTTTAAAATCATTAATTTTCTGTGTTTTAGAAAGATGATGTAATATATTTTTAATTTTAGTGTTGTCTTGGTTGCATATAGTACAAGGTACAACGTAAGTGCAACAAAAATGACAGTTGTTACAACCCGAAACGTTTTCAACGGTTTTAAAGTGTTTTTAACTTATAATAACAGTTTGTGAGTGTCGGTGTCATTAAATGTTAATGTAATTCTGTAATTACATTGGATAATTATGTAAGTACCGCTGTGCATGTCCTTAAAATCATTCTACGACGTAAAACGAAGACAATTTGATTATATCTCAACTCGCAAGTCACTAAATTCACTAGAGACACATTAAAAAGTAAATTCGAGTGGTTTTTAGTGCATTAACACTAAAATTACAGACACTAAAACTTTTCTTTTTCGTTTTTCTTTAAATCCCAGAAATCTCCAAAGTAATTTGAACTCTTGAATTGTCTCTGCACTTTCTTTCTTCCTAAATGAGAGTAAGTTTAGGGTTATCTGAATGAGGTTGTTTTCGTAGGACACGAGAAAGAAAAACAACTCATTTCCATTTCATGGAAATGTTTTCCACACTCGAATCGTCGGAGTTTTATCCGCGCGGCGCGTCTTTTTCTGATGTTTTTGAGGTTGTGAGTACACTCGGTGCTGCGGGCGGCGGGCGAGCGCATAAACAAATCAATAATTCATGTAATCGCAAACCTCCAACGCGAAAAAGGATGAGCAGGTTCCGTATTCCCATTGAATTTAATATTTTTCGTCTGGATTATTTCCATTCAGACATCAGAAAAATATCCATTTTCAACAAATCTCCTCAAATGAGCTTAAATACAACAAAAAGAATACTAACCATTTCGTTTTCGGATGATTGTGAGTTTGGAACCGTCTTGAACTTGGTGACAAACTCCGAATTGGCGTTCGCAAGTTGTTTTTGTTTCTCTTTACGTTGCTGCTTCTTCCTGGGACGCACCGCTTCCATCCACGATCGTAATTTACCACCAAACATGCTGACAATTTCTGAAAACATACAAAATTATATTTTGTTAGATTTTTTTGAGATTTTCGTTGCTTGATAAGTATCCCAGTGCGCTGGGCAATTTTCCCAACTATAGGCAATCCAACATACAGCGTCCATAAACCTAAACGCCGTAAACGATGAAAACACGTCCGTTGTGTCGACGTAACATAATATATCGATTTTGGTAGACACCTAACGGCCCTTTGGGAACTGTACACTCTGTGTACAGCTATATACTTGTATGTCTCCGCGTCTCACCCTTCAGATTCCTTAATATTCCACTGCGTATCGAATTCCACGCGGGATATTTTTTTGCTTCGCTTGCAGGACAATAAACAATAAGTACACGAGAATAACGATGACGTTGCATATTCAACTCAAAGAACTAGCTGACAAGAGACAATGCGTCAATAGTATTGCTTTGAGGTTATGCATGCATGTAAATTTTCAATCTTCATAGGGCTTTCATGTCGAAATCGTATTTACTTTTAGTATGAGCCTTTTACTCTCGCTACACTCCAAAATCAAAAGCTTTGTGAAGCGGCGCTCCAAAAATAAATAGGTACATTAGTGGCGTACACGTATGGCGGGTTAAAAATGAAAAATCAAAAACTAGAGGTCCACTTCCGGCCGGCGAATGTTTTCACAGCTGGTTGGTTCAATACGCGTTTTTGTTTGTCGTGTTTTTGTTTTCTTCGTGTTTCGTTTGCCGCCGGGCATTGCGGCCGTAAATATTTTAAGAAGTATGTAACCTAAAGAGGCATTTAAAGCTCTTCGTAAAAGTCGAAGCTTTCAATATTTAATACCAGATTTGTACGAATTTATTCCTCACGGTTGTGATTTAATTTGTTTGTAGACACGGCGAAGGAAAACAAACGATAATCAAGTTCAAGTTTAATTATAAAGTCCAACACGCGTCTATTTTTAGCATTTAAATGCTTTCTTTTGCCTTTGCTTGCGCAAGGAGTATTCTTGGGAAGTCGTTTTAATGAGGTTTAACTTTGGCGCGTCTCGGATGCAAATTCAAAATTAATTTCGTTTTGTAATTTTTTTGTCATTCCGCGCGCGTTAATGACGCGCATTTGCGCAACTTTTTGCATTTTTAAGACTTTTATCTCCGTTACAAAGCACATTTTACTCGAGGGCGTAATATTTCCAGACGCTGAGGTGCATTTGTCATATCCCCTCAACTTTACGAAAGAAAATATTTAAAATAACACTTTGAAAGTAAACAAAACGTACAGGATGCATAATAAAACAGATAAAAACCTGAAAAATTCAACGGATATAAGGGTTGGGATGTCCGCGTTGTGAAAAAAACAAAAACGGAAAAATCTGCTAGGGATTTTGGTTTATTTAAGTGAGTTGTTCTTTTTTTTTTGTATTCTGTATACTTTTCTGTGGGGTTTGGTGTTAGTCTGGTTGCATGCATTGTTTTAATATCAACCGAGAACTGAAAAGGGTGCGGGATGAATGTTAACCACCACCGCCACACGTCGCTTTAATTAAAACTCAATTGTGCCACGTGTGCGTGCGTTTTCAACCTACAACCACCTTTCACCTGTCACTTTACTTCCGCCCAGCATTACCACACCTAAATTTTCTTTCTAAATTAAAAACTTTCACAACGCATGAATTTATGTTGATTTGGTTGCCTATATTTTAAATACTTAATATTTTAGTCCTATATGTTTGTGTTTGTGACGTAATGAAACATAACATATTCATACATGTCTGCGTTGCATGTTTGGTTGCCTATGTTCCCCTCTTTATCAAATATTAAACGCTCGCTGCGGTGCTTCAATAATAACTCCAATCGACACGAGAGTTGTGCTCCACCGCAGCAATCTATTGAGACAACTTAATAACATAACCTAGTGTAGTATACGCGTTCCCATTGCGCTCTTATCAGTCTTCTACTTTAGCGCCGCATTGCCGCAGTGTGACTCGTTATTATGAACGGTTATTACGCGATATCTAACCTGCTCCCATGTGTGCACCACGCGCTGACAATACCCTCAACTCCACCGCATCCCCTTTTCTCATTTTGTAAACATAACCGTGTTTGAAGGGAGATTTTTAATCATTGACACACTCTGACAATAGCTAACAAACAAACAACATCAACAACAACAAAGTTTTGTTTTATTCACGTTGTGTATACAATGTACAATATGATTATTGTTACTGTTATCTTTTTATCAGATATGATGCGTATCAATGTTCCCATGTGTGTGTTTTACTCGCAGTTGAAAACGTGAAAATGTTTCGTCAAGCGCATGAAAGCCAACGAGTCGTGACAACGTTTTTCGCCTTCGTTAATGAACGCGGAAAACGCAAATATAAAGCGCGCTCAACGCTATACAATAAAACGTGCTAATATCTCTGCAGCGCGCCATTCTCGCATGATAAAATAACATACGTTCATGTGTTCATTTTATTTGTCGTTGAAATTAAACGCTGCAATGTTTTTGCAACGCGTTTAAATTGATGGTTATGTTAATTTGGTTGCCTACATTATATTTTTATTCAGTTTAAATCGAATAGGATTGGATTATCTGAATGTGAAAATGAGTAAACTTTTGCAAACTCATCTGTTTGTGATTTTAAGCTGGAAGTTAAAGCTTTGAAAACTGCCGAGTCATGCACAAAAAACAAATTATACCCAAAGACGTATTACAAAACAAGCGATTCCCTCTTCGTGAGTGTTGAAGAAAAAGAAAAAGCACAACAAACACTTTTTAATAAGCGCAATCTAATGATAGGTGTACGAGTAGGATGAAAGTAAGAGGCGACCGCGTCTGTTGTTGGAACTGCACATCTCTCAGCAATGCTGCCGGGCGGTGTGTTGAGCATTTCGACCCCTCGTCGAAGAGTGTTGTCATGGCGACCGATAGACTACCCTTGCCAGCGTTTCCCTGGTAGCTCACTCCTACACACTGACACGTTACAACTTTCCACTTCCTCTTTACCAGAGCCACATGGATGTGATATACAGTAGGTTTCATGTGAACGGGACCGAAAACAGAGAGACTGTGTGACTATGACTGTGACATTCACCGTAATCAACTATATAATCTGTTTCAGGACGGGCATTCGCAAGTATTTCTAGTGGCAGTGGCTCCCCTGCTAGTTTTTAACTGTGCTAACTTTACAGCGGCGTTTACCTTCACTAAGACCTCTAGATTGGAAGATGGGGAGGGGTGGCACCCTTTGGAGGAGAGGCGAGATAGTTGCAATTGCAGGGGTGCATACTATTAAATAGACTAATAAGTATTTTGCTAGATCTTAGAGTATTATCGGGATATAGGAATATTTGTTATGCAGGCAACCAAATATACATATTCTAACCAATGCATAATAATATTAGTTTTGGTGGTAAGTTTGCTTTTGTTTTTGACAATTTTTGTCATTTTTATTGTGATTTTTATATCGCGATAAGAAAAATACGTTTTTTGTTGTTTTAATAGTGAAAAGAAATGCTACATACCATTAACTAGACTAATTTAGTAAATATTTTGCTATTTCTTGAAGTATTGAAGGTTTATGGGAATATTTGTTAGGTAGGCAACCAAACATACACATTCTAACCAATGCATACCAATATTATTATAGGTTGTCTTCTTGACTAACTTTTTTGTTTGTTTTTGTTAATTTTTGTCATTTTTACATTGTGATGAGAAAAACAATGTTTTTTGTTGTTTTCATAGTGAAAAGAAGTGCTACATACTATTAAATAGACTAATAATGTAAATAATTTGCAAGTATTACTGGTTTATGTGAATATTTGTTATGTAGGCAACCAAACACACATATTCTAACCAATGTATACCAATAGAACTTCAAGTTGTGTTTTGTGGTGAGTATTTTTTGTTTGTTTTCGTCATTTCGACCATTTACTTTTATCGTCAGCCATATTCACATTCCGATGAGAAAAACACGTCTCCTACATAGAAAAGTTTCTCTTTGTAATTTACTCGCTCGTGAATTTCGTACAATTCCATACAATTCGAAACTCCGCAATTGCGAAACAATCCAACAACTATTCGCGTAATTGAATGTGACTGGCATCACATTCACAGTATTCCATTAACCCACTTTTATTCAATTGAATAATATCGACATTTTTCATATTGAAATCATAAAATATTCATGCATGTAAATACGTAAACAAAGATATCGCATTTGCAATATAATAATGGGATTGTAAACTCGGATATGAATTTACCGGCACCCTGGCAAACTAAATTAATTAAATTTAAATGGAATAATGGCAGTGCATTAGGAAACTTCATCACACACCCCAACAATTGATTGGAATTGGAATTTGGTGCGCATGAAGAATATTCATATTGAGATCGTAATCGGAAAATCGAAGATCTGCGCGATGTGGGTTTGGGTTCTATGGTCGCTGATGCCTTGGGGGGTTGTGAGATGGTTTACGGTGTACATCCTAACGCGAAGTTGTGTCGTACGCCGCTAATGGCGGTAATGAATTATTAATTTCCGCCCTTCCAGCACGCTACTATCACCTACTAATTCATTCCGTCGGTTGGATGAGAAGAGTTTCGGTGTTGTTGCTCTTAACACGTTCGAAATTAGGATTACGTGCAGTCGATTGGTTTTCAATTAAAATTTACATTTTTAGGGCTGTAGCGAAACCAAAATGGCTTTATTTTGATGATTAATGATCTTGATTAATCTCTGCTTACATAATGATACCTGCAGTATGATGAAATATGTAAATTTTAAAATTTTCAATTTTCCTCAATAAAAATCTCATTGTTTCAGCAGACAAGGGAGGATAATGCATATTGTGACCGCGTCTTCATTTAAATACGAAGCAGAGAATGCAAAACGCATCCCGCGTCTCTTGTCGACATCTTTGTGCGGAGAATGAGAGATGAAATGAAACGAAATGAAACAATGAGACGACGCCGACCCAACGCAGAGTCTGTCAGTTAGACGAAATGAGAGAATGCGAATTTTTCACCCTCAAGGAACAAAAACTTGAATCGAGGTAAGAACAAAAAGTGAAATGGAAAAGTTTGAATTCGCACACACTTGTGCGCCACGAAACAAAAACGAATGTGAATGTGACACTATGATAAATAGCTGTTTTTCTTCATGAAGGTTATGTCAGTTTTACACTTGTGTTTAATGTGTTGCATATCCCATCGTTTTTGCGGTTTTACGCTACTATAAAATGTAAATATCGAGTTTTAAGAAGTAGAAAACACGTTGCGGTGGAATTATCATTCCGCACGCATTCCGACACGCAATTGCACGTACCAACTTGTGGTTATACGCGAACCCAGCCTGAAAACACGTAATTTCATGGCAAACACGCGTAATTCAACACGACACGCACCTACTAAGTGAAAATGTATTATTCCACATTGGTAGCAATCAATCCTACAGTGTGTTCAAGAGAAACTTGGAAATTAATTGATTTACATCGGGAATTAATCGGTAAACATTCCAAAACCACCCTTATTGGATCCCGGCCAACTCTCGTCGGTTGTAATCTTTGTGTAAATGTGTATTTGACCAAACCGACCGCCCGAAGCCAGAAAAAAAACACAATTCGTTGATTTGGCTCCAAGATATAAAAAAAATTACGTCGATCGATTTTTCTTTAATATCACAAGCGATTAATCTTTTTTTTTTTCGGCGCCATCGATCACGGTTGCCTGTTTCACGCTGCAGTCTGTAACGTTTTGGCGCATTGGAGCACTTTTGAATATTTGAATATGCGGAATTTTTGAATATTCAAGCATAACGTGAATAAATTTATTGAATCGGCGCGGTTGGATTAGCGCGCTGTGGAAAAGTTGGACGAGTTTCTGATCCATTTTCATTTCGGCTTTCATCTCCAAGCCCGGAGAGTGCACATGCGAATGTAAAATTTAAAACGTTTTCGGTGCGCTTTGTGTTTATCCCAATTCCGCAATTCAACATTTCTTATTTGTATAATAAGCACAAGCGCAATGGAAACGTGGAAAGCTCGTTGGCGGAATTGTTTTTGCTCTAATTCACAATTTCGTGTATGGATTTTCTTTGTGGCAACGCGAGACTCTTTGACTTTGTATTCACATCGCGTAGTCACTAGTGACAATTTGTTTTTTCAATTTCAATTTCAATTTCTTTTTGCGGAGGAAAACTACGAAAAATATGAATGAATTTTCATTTGCGTTTTATTCCTCGTTCGTGGTTAGTCATCCCTCTTATTTTGGCGCACACTGAGGAAATAAAAGGGATGCGAAAACAATAAAAACGACGTTGTCGCATTTTTCTGCTGGAGCAGACCTATTCTATCAGCATAAAACGTTCGACAAAGCGCTACTTATTTTTCCTGCTATCCCACTTTTCACCAGCAACTTTTTTACCCCTCCCGGAAAGAAAACTACGCGAATTTTAATGCGCTACATTGCAATTTATCCTCCTAGCGATACATTAAAATATACAGAGTGTTTAAACCCTAAAAAAATATAAAAAACATAAAAATATCAGTTTTATGGTTTTGAAACACAAAAATTCTTACTACAAGGGTGAACAACAACGTGTTATGGAATGTGACAACCGTAGATCATACTTTACTTCACGTCTTATTCGTTTTCACATGCAATAGAAGCGAAATAGGCCGCGAAAAATGTGATAATATATTATATTCACGTTTTTCCCGGCTTAAATCCGCAAAATTCGAGATGAAACGTATAAAAATCTTTTTATGCGTGTTTTATATGCAAAATATAAATAAATTTTATGAAACATGCTCCGCCCATTTCGGTCTGCTGTGATTGGCTAGCCACTAAACAGATTGTAAGGACTGCAGCGTGAAATATCGCACAAAATTGCAAGCGAGAGGAAATTACGTCTCTTGTGCTCAATTTATTTCTTTGGAAACAAGAAACCGGAACCCGGAAATGTTCCAGAACAACGTAAGTTGCGCAAAATAACAAAACTAGCATCACTTGCATTACTATCGGGTACCACTGGTGATAAATGAATCACAAAACACGAAATTGCACATTTTGTATGAAATACGAACGGGACAAATCCAATAATCGACATGGCAAAACTAGTCATAAATAAAAACAATTTTGACAGTGTTACAGGTAAGTTTTGCTATAAATAGACTATTTTCACCCGAAAAAAATTGTTTTCCGTGATTTTTGCTTCAAAATTGCGTTTTTTTGTTGGTGTCATATGTTACATCCTTGTTACCCGGTTTTTGATACTCCACAAGCCACTCAATATCCCATACTCGCACCCTGGGGTTATAGCCCCATGTAGGAAGTAGTAAATCCAGAAAGATCCCATAGATTCACTCGAATTTATCGATCACACGCACGCCGGCAAACTATGCGCGTACCAACTCCAAGTTAAATTGACTTTAAAGCAGGAAATGAGAAAGATGCCTTTCCGCATACCCATAAATTTGCCTAACCTACAAAAATGCTTCCATTAGCGTATCCACTAGATCCATTACTCCAACGACCTCTCAAAGGTAAATTTTAGTTAAAATTAGAATAAAATGTTCAAGGCGTCCGGATGCAATGCTTCCGGTTTGGATAAAATTATATTCCTAGCGTAGGTAAAATTGGGTCATGCCGGAAAACGATTTTTTTGGCGCGGGTGCTTTCCTTGAAAGCATCAGGCGATTGTCAAGTGCTTCATCAATCTGCAGCGATTCTTCGCCGCGATTAGGGCGGCCGCTGACAATAGAAAAGTGGAAGATTTTCATTTTAGCTCGGGCAGGACATGAAAAGTGGATTTTTTCCACGATTGGCCGACAGCTTCTTTTTCATTATGTGGCGCGTCTATTCAAGGTGGACACACAAAAGAAAAATAAAATGAGAAAAATATTAAATGTGGCTAATTTTCGGTTAACTATAGAAGAGATGTGCATAGAAAGGAATGTGTTTGATGTTGATGTGGTTGTCTTTTGTTTTCTTTCGCGTGTCTGATGTCACTTCACCTACATACCGCGACAAGAGCGTTTTTATCTTTGCTTTTCTCCTATTTACCGTTGGCGGAACGCCCACTTGCACGTTTGCGCGTTTTCCGCAAAGATCAGAAAGTGGTTGAAGCGTGGTTAAGTGCATGCCAGGCGTGTGACGTGTGTGACCTGAATTATAACCAAAGTTCACACGTCACACAACAAGTACAAATTGCGCAGGCGGATTTTTTCAGTTGTTTAGTTTAGTACTTTTTCTGTTTAAGCCAATAAAAGACGGGGATAAAACCTTTTTAATGGAGTTTCCGGTCTTTGAAAGACCCTTTCAATCGCATTGAGGTTATAATCCTCTGAGTTGTATGCAGAGGCTTGCAATAAATTTCTATAGACGCACAAAAATCAATTTTTAACTAAATAATTAAATTTACTAACCTCAATAGAATTTTTTGTTGATGTTGATTGATCCTGTGTCCATGAAATGGCTGCACACGCGCGAGTCTTGCACAGCTTGAATCGAATCGAGTCGGGAGCGTCGGGAGCGCGAACGGCGACGCATTCCCGGCGGCGCGCGAGTCACGTCTGGATCCGGGGGCGAGCGTCGCGACGCCACGCGCAACGCCAGACGTCGCGTCGGCGGGCTTGGTGCGCGTGTGCCGTCGACGCCGCACATTGCGCTTTATCAGATTACTCTAATGAGAGGCAGCCAGGGACTCACTGCGACCCAAGGACCCAAAGTCCTACTTTGCAATGCAAATGCAACTTTAAAATCGCACCGACGCAGCGCACTACACGAAGTACAAAAGATAGAAATGACAGCATAACAAAAGAACAAAACAAGTGCATGCTCGGACTACTCGTAGTATTAAAGCGGATTTTTTTACAGATTTGTCTCGAATTGATTTCAACTGCTGGACTTTCTGTTTGTGAGTTGATGGTAGTTGAATTAAGCGTTACTTTTGGTTTATTTATCAGATGCGACTGCGGAGCCTCTCCAAGACATCTTGTAGGGTCCCGGGCGGAGTTAAGGACGCTATAAATCTTCGCCAAGCAACGCCCGTTGAGTTGACTGAATTATTTATCGAACTTTAACGCAATTTCAACTTCTGTGCTCAGCCCGAGGGCAAATAGATATTGGAACCTCTTTGAAAACTTCTTCCCGACCAAAGGAATACTCAAGGTAATGTTTAAGCTCCGCCCACATTAAGATTAACCTCATCTTTTAACTTTTCTATTTATTTTTTCAGGATTACTAGCAACATATTAATACGAGTATGTTAGTTCTTCGCAACACGTGAAGTTGAAAGTTTGAATTGTCATAAATTGTATTTGATGGAATTTGGTTAGAAAAAGGAACAAATTAAATGTCATTTCGGACGACAGCGCGTCAGGTGCACATGTTGGACGGAAATCAGTCGAGCGTCCTTCGTCCTTCCGTCCATTCAGGAGATTATAAATGTGGCGCTCGTGCATTCGGGCGGTAAATAAACAACGCAAACAGTCGAACTAAAGAGACAAATGTGAAATGCACACGCTAATTGAATGTTTAATTCGGTTGTCAGTGTCACAGTTTATAAATGATTGCAAACCCCACATAATCAATATACGTTTTGTTTGTTTGGCTGCATACAGACAAACAATATATATTGTTTTTGATAATAATTATTAATTGTATTAAAATTAATTACATTTTGTTTTAAAAATGGGTTTTAATGTAATGTAGAAAAATATTGTTATTATTATACATTGGATGAATACAATAATAGCGTTGTTTATATATTATTAATAATGTATTTAAAATTAGCGTTCATATTTTACTAAAACTGTTGTAAAGACAAAAGTATTTTTAATTGATGTGAGTATTTTTATGTATTTAAATTTTGGTAGCAACTCTATATTCGGGTGGAAAAAGTATCTTTTGAGTTTGTGTAGTCAATCATAGAGGGCGATGTACAATGTTATTGTTTACTTGAAATTTTTTAAATAAATGATGTTTGGCAAAAGCAGTGTTTAAATTACGTTAATAGGGATTACCAACACCTATTTTACCTTGCACGTCCTTTTAAATCCTTAGAATGTATCCTATTTTAATGGAGATAAGAAATTAATAAGAAATTCAAATTTTTAAAGAATTACAGTGAAAAACGCTCTGTATATCGGTAAGTATTTGAGTAATTTAGGGTTTTACATTGTCATATAATAGCTAAAGAGTTCCTCTACATAATAAGTATTTTCACGAGTCTTGAAACTTTTAGAAAGTGGCATAAAATTGTTGTTAAAAATGGTCATTTTTTCACTAATTTGAATTTTTGTGTTGAATATTTGGTTGAAATTTTGGTCGACAGAGGGCGCTCAACACGTTCAATAAAAATATTTTGTGCTGACAGGCAGGGTCGAACTTTTTTTAATGAAATTATTACCAGCCGAACAACAGGGCCGAACTTTTTTCTTAAAATTTTTCTGGTCGAAACCTTCGAAGCGCACCGCGCCTCCACCAAGAAAAAAATTAGAAAATACAATTGTAATTATCTCTGGAACTAAAAGAGATAAACGCAAGCCGTAAACACTTTTATGCTCAGTATGATGTCCTAAGTAAAATAACAATTAAAAAAAATCAAGTTTTAAATTACAAACACACTTTATGTGTCTGAAAAATTTTCCGACACGATTTTCTCGGAAAGTAATAAAGTTAATAACAAACTTTCTTCATTTTCTTCATGCCTTGATGAAGATCTATAAAATTGCAGATTTAGTTTTTCCATTTTCCAAAGTTTAGAAAAACACCTCAAAATGAGTCAAGAGGTTACACTTGACTCTTTTTGGGCCTCAAAAATTTTTTTAATGCTAGAAGAAAATGGAAAACGCTAATCGATAGAGTTTTCCAAGGGGATGACAGATATCTAGTCAGTTTTCTGATAGCATCAATATTTTGGAAAATAAGAAGAAAATTCAATACTAATCAGTACAGCCACTACTCAGATTTTTCTCAAACTTTTCACAATGATGTAAAATAATACCAGGAATACAATAATCCAAGTTTGGTTGCGTTATCTTAATTAGTTTTCAAGTTATTAACAATTTTTAATTATTACATAAGTGTCGATAAGTGAATATTTTATCCTGTTATATAACGTAGAATTTAATTCTACATACGAATATGAAAACCGTTTTTCCTTATCTCTAATGGTTTTCAATATAAGTGCAAAAAAATGGTTTAATTATTTCCCCCATCATTTTCTTGATAAAATATAAAAATGGAAAATTTGGCTTTTTTATTACCGAATATTGAAGAACATGTGATTCTACACACTTTATCTTAATAAATTTTTGTTGTAAAATGAACCGTTTCGATAATAATCACTATGACAAAATCAGATTTTGTCGACGGTTTTGACCGGAAAATTTTTTAAGAAAAGAGTTCGACCCTGTTGTTCAGCTGGTAATAATTTCATTAAAAAAAGTTCGACCCTGTCTTTCAGCACAAAATATTTTTGTTGAACGTGTTGAGCGCCATCTGTCGACTGAAATTATTAATATCAAGAGAATATTTGACAGCACACTGAAAAATAGTGAGAAAAATGGTCATCTTTAGCGTGTATTTTAAGGCATTTCCTAAGGGTTTACTGAATTGGGAAAGTATACATCTTATAGAGGAACTCTTTAACTATCATTTGACTGTAAGATTGTCCAAATTCATTTACTAGTTTCAGAAATACAGGGCGTTTTCCACCACGTGTTTTTATGAAAATTTGACCAAATACCAATTTTTAAAGGACGTTTTAGGGCACTTTGCATGAGTTTATGGGAAAGAAAATGTATATATAATGTAGAGAATTTCTTTAGCTATCATATAACAATCAGATTGTTTTAATTCCTCCTTTGGTTTCAGAGATATACGACGTTTTCCACAACAATGTTTAGAAAATATAAAAAATATCAATATTTAAGAGGAAATTAGGGCACTTCTCATGGATTTCAAGGATTAAAATGGTACTAGTCTTGTAGAGAAACTTTTTAGCTACCATATGACAATAAGAATATTAAAATTGATCGATTAGTTCCAGAGATATTAGGTGTTTTCTATACTGCTTTCAAAAATTTTCAAGAACAAGCAATTTTTGTTGGGAATTTTAGGGCTGTTTCTAGCGGTTGTAAGGGTTGAGAAGATACATATCTTATAGACAAACTTTTCAGCTATCATCTGCTAAAAAGACGGTTTAAATTGCTCCATTGGATCCAGAGATATGAAGTGTTTTCCCTAGAAACTTTCTGAAATAGACAAAAATGTATTGAGGAGCTATTGAGTAAACATAGTTATTACTTAATTTCAATTTCACTTTATTTATACATTATATAAAAATAACAACGAACAAATTTTAACATGATAGTATAAAAACGCACAATTTCTTGCAAACTATTGTCTACACTGATTTAGCTTGAAATGCCCTGGCCTTGATTCAATTTATCTTGAGACATTCACTTCTTCAGTGCTTTCACAGCTTTCTGTGCTGCATCATCTAAATGATCCGCAGAAATAATCGGAAGACCTGAATCTTTAATAATCCTCTTGGCTTCATCAACATTAGTGCCCTCAAGTCGAACAACCAAAGGCATATTCAACTTGATTGATTTACAAGCGCCTACAATACCGTTGGCGATTGTGGCGCAGTTCACAATTCCACCAAAGACATTCACAAGAATAGCTTGAACCTTTTTGTCATTAGTCAAAATCTCAAAGGCTTTCTTGACTTGATCTTCTTTCACACTGCCACCAACATCGAGGAAATTAGCTGGATCACCTCCATATAGCTTGATGATGTCCATAGTAGCCATTGCAAGCCCAGCACCATTCACAAGACATCCAATATTTCCAGTCATTCCAATATAGTTCAAGTTATATTTGCTTGCTTCCACCTCTCGTGGATCACTCTCGGAATCATCTTCCATGGCAAAAATGTCTTTTTGGCGG
Organism: Dalotia coriaria; assembly: GCF_025399875.1. Lineage (NCBI taxonomy): Eukaryota > Metazoa > Arthropoda > Insecta > Coleoptera > Staphylinidae > Dalotia > Dalotia coriaria. The sequence continues at coordinate 6,592,209 of NW_027045450.1, forward strand.
AATTGCGCATTGTCATCAAAGTTCAACTTGGCATCAACAGATATAACTTTGCCATCATCAGTCTCCACCAATGGATTGATCTCGATCTGTGTGGCATCTACTTTGCAGAACAACTGCCACAATTGTTTGATTTCATGAGCTGCTTTTGATTTTAAACCACCTTTGAACTCTAGAAACTCAGCTAGTTCATTAGCCATATTGTCTGTGATGCCTTGATGAATGTCAATGGGGATTGTTTTAATCAAATGTGGAGTTTTCTCAGCCACACCTTCAATATCCATTCCTCCTGCTGGTGATGCAATGATAACTGGTCCATTCTTTTGTCTATCCATCAATATACAAACATATGTTTCTCTCATAATATTGACAGATTCAGCAATCATTATCTTTTTCACCTCGATGCCATCCTTGGGTGTTTGTTTTGTGATCAAGCGATGTCCTAACATCTTATTAACAATGTCTTTGATTTCTTCTCTCTTCTCAGTGATTTTAACACCACCTTTGTATCCATTTGAAAAGTGGCCTTTTCCTCTGCCACCAGCCAAGATCTGAGCTTTGATTACATATTCCTTCACATCTAAAAATAAACATTATTTATGTTATTATCATTTATAACTTATGCAATCATGCCAATATTTATAATGATGAAACAACTTACTGAACTTCTCTAGTTCCTTATCACTGGTCATATCAACCATGCAAAAGTCCTGGACTGCAACACCATTCTTCCTCAGTAAATGTTTGCTTTGATATTCAAGAAGATTTAAATATCTGACAGGTACCTATGAAAAATCTTTAATCAATTCAACTTCCTCGATCAATATTCATAACTTTTCTACATACCTTTGCAATTCCACTGACTTTCTGCAATTTGTGGAATGAATTAAACAATGAAGACATTTTTGTGCTAATTTGGCTTAGATGTTAACGTAAAAAATGGTTGAGCGTGTGCCAAAGTCCAACTTCAAACTAATCACTGGCCGTGGTGATCAATTTAAGGAATGGAACCAAAACGATTGAGCGAAGCGTGCGATAACATGAATGGAACCGGCGCATATGTCGAACAACCTCCAACTGATTGTGTTGTGAAAACTAGTTTGGAGATGGCAATAGTTGTATCAAAATAGAATTATTTATGAACCAATTTAAATGTTTATTCAAGTAAATAACAAAGATATACATCAGGCTTGTTACAGATTAAAAACCCATGTGAAGATGCCGTTCGGTTTCCTTGGATCTCCTCTTTAACAAAACAATACAGATTGTTAGCAGACCCAAAAGAGCAACGACAAGACCAACTAGTGTGTACATAGCATGGCGGAATCCTGCAGCTGGATCTACAACAATTTTACCATTAACAAAATGTCCCCCAATTATTCGTCCTCACATTAAATTAAGTAATCTTACCAGGACTTAAATACAGCTCCCTTGGATTGTCATTAGAGTTAAAATTTGGATTCGAAAGCTTTGGTAACAACTGTGTCCAGAAGGACACTCTTTTTGCTCGTGTTAAAGTATTATCCAAAGATTGTACATCAATCCGTTCAATGTAAAAGTCACTTGGTGCGTATTTCTTCCAAGATTTCACATTATTATTCGGTGAAGGATTTCCAAAAATAACAAAATTCGCAATCAACTGTTTAAATCTCTTACTATATCTGAGCTCATTATTATTAAACCTTCTCCTTGCCAGTTGATTCAACAAAAACGGCCCAAACAACAAAATCAAATCAGAAGTAATCAATGAATCAGCGTTGGTATTATTAATTTGCAGCCCAAAATCATCAATGTCATAAACATAAATCGGTTGCAAATACGTCCTTAGTAAATAATTCACTTGTAAATAATGCGGGGCTTCAAGTTTAGTCTCAAATTCAAATGCTTTCAATTGGTCAAGAAGAGATCTGACATTTCGTTGATTATCATAGATATATTGCCATTTAATCAACTCAATAATCTCTTCTTTGTTGTTAATATCCAGTTGATATTTACGCATGATTTCTTGGATCTTTGACTGCTCAAAAAACTGTTGGAGTTGTATGGTACCTTGCTGAGCTATTTGCTCCCATTGTAAAAATTGTGGGTCTGTAATAACCTTGGAGATACCAGTTAGAATTGGTAGTTGTAACATGGTACCTTCTTGGAAAGCTATCAAAGGTTCTTTTGGGAGATAACGATCTGATTCTGGAAGGAAAGTATCTATAACTGGGTTGAATCCATCAGGAGCATTTCCACTCTGTCAAAAATAAAAAAATAAAAACAAAATTTTGATAATTATAAAAAAAACTTACTTCGATATATTCTTCATAAGCTTTTAATATCTCCACAGTACGTTTACTGCGTAGACATTGCATCATACTCTTAGAATAATCACTGTAACATCCCAAAAGTGATATGATTTTCTCCGAAGACTTAAATTGATTTGTAGGTAGATGCCAAGGTGATAAGAGACTCCCACTAGCCATAATCACACGATGAAACAACCCTAGAGCCAAAATAACACAAAAATTATCAATCAACATAACTTAAGTCACTTATAACCTGATGTCCTTGGGGATGTCATATGATACGCCACACTCGCAGCCCCTGCACCATGTCCAAACAATGTAACCCGGTCCGAATCACCTCCAAAGTGTTTAGCATTCTCCCTCACCCAAATCATAGCAAAATACTGATCAATCAAACCATAATTCCCACGTAAATCATTGGTACCTATACTAAGAAACCCGAAAACATTGGTACGGTAATTAACCGTCACAGTAACCACATTCTCCATTGCAAGATCCTGCCCAGGGATACGTATGGAATTAACCCTTGCAAATTCAACTCCTTCGAAAACAATCACCACAGGTGCCAGGCCATAACGACCAGCATTCTCAGGTGCCCAAACGTTTAAATACAAACAGTCTTCATCACTAACAGTTTGAGCATTTAGAATTGGTAGTTGGGGACATGGCGGAGCTTGGTTCAAAGCATGCAGGGTTCCATTCCAGCCATGATGGCGTTGTGGTGGAGAAAAACGTAGGGTACCCACTGGGGGAGCAGCGTAAGGTATACCAAAGTATGCGTCTGCTATAGCTCCCGAATCACTATATACTTTAGTCTTAAATAATTAAATAAATATTAATTATTTAGAGATTTATAAAGAATTGAGTTTAGTTAGGCTTACACCAATCAATGTCCCTTGCGGAAGTCGCACAGTCGGTCTCCGATTCTGATACTGAGCAAACACATCAACACTGCATCCCGTGAAGACAATCAGAAACCAGCAGCACAAGATGGCAAACAAGCGAAACATGTTGTTGTTGTCCAGCGCTCGGAGTGCACTGTTGCGCCAACACAACTAAACGGCATCGCATTATGCGTGCAGATGGAATTGGATGAAATATAGAAAATTCGTATATGCGGCCGTGTGATGCTTCCGGTGCGCATTGTCTCGCATCCGGTCATCTTGATGCGGTGTTTACCAACTGTCGCTGGCTCTGTCGCGATTATTTAACTAAATAGAAAATAACACGGCGGATTTGCGGCGCTATTCGCACGTTATCTTTGTAATCATCTAACGTTTTTCAGTTTTTCAACGATTTACAATTCTAATAGAAATAAATTTCACTTTTTTATTTATTTTGTTGTAAAGTATATTATATTTTATTTGATGTGTGTGGTAATTTTTGTTTGGCATTGAAAATTAAGTACGAATAAAAATCGCAGCCATTTATGGCGCGATCGGAGAGCTGATCGCGTATAAGGTAAAATTTTAATTCTTAATCTAGGCCAGACATATGTGCGCATGGTGCACTTATTGCAATATGCTCGATTGGTCAATTAAAAATGCCAATTGTGATAAAAATATCAAACAAATAACATTTTTGACAGTGTTGCCAGTGTTTCTATCATCAAAATACATTGAAACTGATCTAATAACATCGATACAATTACAATTGAATCATTTGTGATTCATTTTGGTATTTTGGCTGCTTGCCTATGACCAACATATTATATTGAGTCATTACAAAAAATTCAATCAAATTTTTAGGTTATATGTGTTCTCAATGCATTGGGTGCAACACTGAGTAGCTCTCAAGTGGGGTTATGGTAAGGTGTGTGAACTTGTGTCTCGAACTTCGCTCGAATTACACGCTATAAGAATCCGAAAAGATCTGCGCTCACGGACAGTGCGGGTCTATTATTAGCAAGCGCACGGTCGTGCACAAATCTCAGCTTCGAGAGAAAATCAGTTTTCACGACGTGCGCCGATCGCATGCACGCATATTATTTTAAAAAACAAACAATTCATATTACAAATTATAGTTATACATAAAAATCAGTGCAATATAAACTTATTATTAATTATATTTAAAAAATCATCAACTACAACGCAAAAACTTTAAAAAACTTTAAAAAATATGAAAGAATTGTGTTTAAGTATTGTTTTCTTATAATTTAGTGAAGTTTCCTGCATATTTTGGATAAGTGTCACTGTCACCTGTGATTGCAGCGTGAAACATCAAGAAGCTCAAAGAGCTTCGAAGGTATTTTAATGATTAGAACACGGCGGCACATGCCGCATATTTATAGACGTGTAACGCATAACATTTGCTTGGTTAAGTGCGTACCATACATACTCAAACATAGATTTTCTTCAAAAACTATATAAACAACAATTGTTTCCCACACCTAAACACATATATTATTAAAATAAGTGAATCCAAACCTTTTGAAACAATTTTTGGCACCGTGATGTTTATTTTTAAGCCGTGACCAGTCATTTATCAAAAAAGGTGTCAGATTTGATCTCAATTTTCGCGTCTTTGAAATCAAGTCCAATATTTTATTGGCGATAATGCAAACGGATTATGTTATGAAATTCAACCACAACATCCTGATAAAATTAAAACACGTATGAATCATTGTAATTGTAGTGGGGTATAATTATTCCCCTTCTTGGCTTAAGTTAAGTTAAGTTAAGTTAAGTTGACTTAAGGTTGTTTTACATAAGTATTGAATGTCTTTTTCAGTCGACTTACAATGTTTTAGTGAAGTGGTTGCCAATGAATTCCAAGTGAATAATTAATGTTCTGTCAATGATCAATACAGTGGCTTAAATCGTAAAAAAATTGGATACGTTTCAAGTCAGGTATAAATTTAGATCAATTAGGATACATACGGATTTAAATTAAATTCGAATTAAGTTCAAGTGTATATAAGTCAGTGTTAATTTGGTTGCCTATACTTCTCCTATACTTATATTCAAGTTACTGTATTAAAGTAAAGTAAAAACTTTAAAAGTTGCAAAACTAGTTGCTATCACACTTACCATTAACATTATTGAATTGAATCGAATGGTTACTGATAAGATTATTGATAAGCATATTGATTTAAGTTAAACAAACTATATGACTACATGATTTCAGGCAGTAATGTAATGATTTATTGATTTAGAGGCCGAAGCAAAATATTTGAGGATCCACATCGCTAGCGAGCTAAGCGAAAATGAGCGGCGTGGAGGGACAACTCGCGGGTCGCGACTCGGAATGCTTCGACGCCGGCGATTGTTACAACGAGGCCGCGGACGAGAGCGAAATGGTGTCGACGGAGCGCGATCTTGCCGAAGACGCGCAATGGAAGCGCATCCAGCAGAATACGTTCACGCGATGGGCGAACGAACGCCTCAAAGTCTGCGAGAAACATATCGGTAACTTGGAGACGGACCTCGCCGACGGTCTTCGTCTTATCGCCCTCATCGAAGTGCTTGCTGGTCGCCGCCTTCCTAAACACAACAAGCGGCCTTCCTTCCGCTCACAAAAGTTGGAGAACGTATCCGTCGCGTTGAAATTCCTCCAGGAGGACGAAGGGATTAAAATTATCAATATCGGTAAGTAATTTTACTTAAAATTTTAATTTTTAATTTGTCATAAAATTTAACATTAAATTTGTTGTTGTTGTTAAAACGCGTTTAACACCACAACCAAAGTGGTCAAAACACAGCCGCATGAGTTAAAAGTGAGGAGTCCGATCCTAACCAGTTTTTGTAATCTTTATCTCGCCGGCCGGCATTCCGCATTCATATATTACATCATCGGCTTCGGTCGCGCAGCATCTCTAAGAGAGAGATTCCTCCAAACCGCGCCTAGGTCGCGCCTTGGAAGGTCGACCAGAAGCGAATCTTGACTTGCATGCGCAGCAGGGACCTTTCGGGTCCCAGACAACATAAAAACAAACGTGATCTCATCACCCACAAACACAAATAAAATCATTCCGTCATATTTATTCAGACTTATCACTATCAGGATTTGGTTGATCAATGTTTACAAAACGGCACATGAATCAATGTCTTTTCAACGGCGGCATTTCCATGTAGAGTCATATCTATTTATTAGTAAATAACTTTTAAGTGTTTTGTAAGTCATCTTAGTAAGCAGAAAACGGAGTCAGCAAAAGAGTCGATTACATCACGCGCGAGTATTTTATGCATTTGTGACTTAAGTCAGAATGCAAGGTTTCACGTTTATTTTTTTTATTTTAATTTTTGCCCACGAAGCAAATGTTAATTTCATTATTTTTTTTATCTAATCACCTCAACAAATACTGTTACAAAAAATATACTTCCTTTGTTCACCACAGAGTCTATTAACATTTTTTATCACTATTTATATTAGCATGACCTAAGTAATGTATTAAAATATTTATTCTGGAATGTAACACTCTGCAATCGTGCAAGAATTGACACACAATTCGTCATGAAGTAACCGTGAATCACCAATTGATGAATCAAAGATTGTGATTACGTGAAAAATAGCGTAGGTGTCACTGATAGTCACCATTGTTACCGAAAACAACGCAAATAAAAATCATTCATTAATATTCATTGAAATAATGCCTATAAATAGAATCTGGTACAATTTTCTCTCTCCGCAGTGTTGTAATTGTTATGTTAATTAATGCTAATCAACACTAATTGTGGCGGTTTGTGCTCGAATCCCGCCAAACCGTAAATGGTAACAAATGGTAACCACTAGCTGGTGATACACTGAAACGTTATCGCTTCCAATTTGTTTTCTGTTTTTTGTTTCGTACGTGTTTTACCATAGTTAGCCGTAAACACAAATTTGGTACATGTGTAATGCGTGTTTTCGAACGTGTTTCGGAGCATGTTTTTATTTTTACTCGTGTTCACCGTTTTGGAATGATGTCTCATCCATTCTCCACGAACTGCTAACAATAAAATTAATGATTTATCACTGTAATATTAATTTCTACATCTACATCTTGAGGTGTAAATTATAGGTATTATATTATTGACAGTTATTGTATATTTAAAATATATATTTTTATTCTTTTGGTAAACTTATCGCGTATATAGTTGTTAGGCCCATAAATGGCGTAAATGGATGTGGTTGAGGTTAAGGTGATACTGAGAACTTATGGTGCTTTATTTATTTTGGATTAAGTGTTTTACATGTACACGTACTGAGAGCAGTTAACGATGATGACCTTGTAATACTTTTCGCAGCGAAAAACGTACGCTGATGAACTTGGGAATAATTTTACTTTCAATTTTTTTTTTTCGGAGTTGATTTTCACTTTCTCAGTAATATTACACCGGATAAACATTAAATATTCATAATTGTTATAAAATTGTATCAAATTACAAGAATTTTAATTGAACTTGAATCATGAACTTAACTCCCACTTGATTTTTGATATTTCACTACTATTCATGGCTTCAAATTCATGGTAATGAACTCGTAAATCACTTATATCCATTACCGCACCTCCATTGCACTCGTAAACTACTCGTACTCAAATCCGAGCACTCTTAGCTCAAGTGTTGACTTAAGTGCGTTTGCCTACACGATAATGCGATAAATGTTACTACGTTACTAAAATATGTGTTAATAATATGCCGTCAAGACCCATTTGTAATTTGTAATTTGAAATCTAAGTTCATTGACGTGGTGATTCAGATTCCAGTCACATCGTCGATTGCAAACTGAAGTTAATCTTGGGTTTGATATGGACGCTTATCCTGCACTACTCTATTTCCATCCCACTCTGGGAGGGCGAGGAGGAAATGACCAATGGTGGTTCGGGACCGACTCCCAAACAACGTTTGATGAACTGGATACAATCGAAAGTACCAGGGTTGCCTGTTTCCAACTTTACCACCGATTGGAACAATGGCAAAGCTGTTGGTGCGTTGGTTGATGCTGTCGCACCAGGTCTATGCCCAGATTGGGAGGTAATTATTTTTTTTGTTAAAAAATATTATAAATTATAATTTGAATAAATTTTAGGATTGGGATCCAAAAGATTCTGTACAAAACGCTTCTGAAGCCATGGGTCTGGCTGACGATTGGCTCAATGTCCCACAATTGATCAAACCTGAAGAGATTGTTAATCCCAACGTTGATGAGCAGAGTATGATGACTTATCTCTCGCAATATCCGAATGCCAAGTTAAGAAGTGGTGCTCCTCTACGTGCCAAAGCTAATCCTTCCAGGTAGGTTCACATGGTTAAAATATACCAAAAATTATCCAGATGGTCTTTTATGACATTCTGGATTTTTTTTTTCATTTTTGACACAAAAACTTATTCGGTACTTATTGAATTCCTTTCTGTTCTGCAATCTGCATTCAGTAACCCTTCGTCTCGGTAAGTCACCACAGCGCGAATGACGTATGATGACGCTTTCTCAGATGCTAATACCTTCACTTCTTTCACAGTTTCAAACGTTTTTTCCATTGGATTTATTTTGATCACCGTTTTTATCAAGTTTTTCTTTTTTGATTATCGATGGTCGTGGTGTGGCAAACAATAGCACTGCATGTTTAGAACAGCTTTACCCTCTGTTAAAACCAATACTAATAAAGGGTGATTTTCTATTAGGGTACGAGTTTATGGTCCTGGTGTGGAACCAACTGGTCCAGTGGTTGGAGCACCTGCAAACTTCACCGTGGATACCTTCTCGGCTGGCCGTGGAGAGGTTGATGTGAAAGTGGAAAATCCAAAGGGAGCTTTGGAACCTGTTGATGTGAGGTTCAACAACGATCGGAATCTGACGTATTCTGTTGCCTACACGCCTAAAATTGAGGGTAACCATAAGGTGCAAGTATTGTACACTGGTAGGGAAGTCCCAAAGAGTCCTTTTACTGTGAAAGTTGAAGGACATGCTGGGGATGCTTCTAAAGTCAAAGCTTCTGGACCAGGGTTACAAACTGATGGTGTGTTTGTAGAAAAAGGGACATATTTTGATATTTATACAAAAGGTTCGTAAAAATACCTTTTTCTGATGTTTTTACCTTAAATTTTTATGTTTTTTTTTTGTATTACATAGATGCAGGTAATGGGGTACCTGAAGTTATAATCTTAGACCCAGCCGGTAAAAACGACACGGTGCCAGTGAAACTGCGCCAAACCGCTCCAGACACCTGGCGATGCGAGTACCTCTCGCCGATCACGGGTCTACATTCCGTAAACGTATTCTTCGCCGGTAGAAGCATTCCAAATAGTCCCTTCGGTGTGCGTGTATCCCCACTGGCGGATTCTAAAAAGGTCAAAGCCAGTGGTCGTGGTTTACAAGCACAAGGTGTTCGCGTCAAAGACGCTGCCGATTTTAAAATATGCACCGAAGGGGCAGGCGAAGGTCAAGTAGAAGTCCAGATCATTGGTCCCGGTGGTGTTTCCGTCCCTTGTAAACTCCAAAAAGTCGATGGATACAACTACACTGCCGTCTACAATCCCACAAAAGAAGGTCGTCACGTAGTGATGATTTCCTTCGCTGGTCAAGAGATCCATCGTTCTCCTTTTGAAGTAAACGTTGGACCCTATAAGGAAACCATGATCCGCGCATATGGACCTGGGTTACAAGGCGGTGTCGTAGATTATCCTGCTCTCTTCGTAGTAGAAACCAATGGTGAGACTGGTGCGTTGGGTTTCAGTATCCAAGGACCTTCTCAAGCAAAAATAGAATGTGTTGACAATGGCGATGGGTCAGCTGATGTTAGGTATTATCCAACAGTAGTGGGGGAATATGCAGTGCATATTTTGTGTGACAATGAAGACATTCCAAAGAGCCCTTACATGGCGCAGATACTCCCCAACACAGATTACTATCCGGATAAGGTGGAGGTCTATGGACCTGGTGTGGAAGCAGTGGGTTTAGCAAAGAATGCCCCTGCTAAGTTCACCGTAGATACCAGAAAAGCAGGGAAAGCTCCTTTGGATGTGCAAGTGACAGATGCAAACAGTAATAGTATTCCGGTTAATTTGACTCAGAAACCAGATGGGACTGTTGATGGTGTGTATACCCCGAACTCAGGTGGTAAACATACAGTACAAGTGAATTATGGAGGTGTTGCTACCAAGAAGTCCCCGCATAGGGTCAACGTATCAGAACCATTGAATATCCGTGTGTTTGGACCTGGGTTAGAAGATGGCGTCAAGGCTAAGACACCTGCTTATTTCAACATTGACGCAAGGTACCATTTTTTTTTTAATTTTAAATTTTTTATGTTAATTTATCAATATTTAGGGATGCTGGTGTTGGTAACATGGAAGTTTTGCTCAAAAACGAAGAAACCAACCAATTAACCCCCATCATGCTCACCGACAACCAAGATGGTACCTACTCCGTAGAATACGCCGCAGCTGAACCTGGACTTCACACCATGACTCTAAACTACAACGGTTTGAAGGTACCTACCACCCCAGTCAAATTCCGCGTGGTACCATCAAACAGTGTCGACGTGACCAAGATCAAAGTCGACGGACTTGAACCAAGTAAGTGTCTATCCTCATATCACATCACATTTCACCTCTATCAACCTTCAGATGTCTATTGTCTTCATGTTTCTTCACGAGTAGTTTTCGAATGTTTTATCATCTATAGCCGCCCCCGTCAACAGTTTGCAACAATTTAGGGTCATCACCCAGGATGCGGGTAAAGCCGAGATGGCTATTTCCATCACCACGCCATCGGGTAGTAAAATCCGTGCGCATGTCATACCCACACATGAAGGGTACCTCGTTAACTTCACACCCACACAACTAGGAGAATATTTACTTGGTATTTCCTTTGGTGGAGAACCCATCTCCCAGAGACCTTATAGAATCACATGCCTCACCGGGAGTGATCCAATGAAAGTCAAAGCGACTGGTCCTGGGTTAAGTCGAGGTGTGGTGAATAAACCTGCTGAGTTTATGATAGATACACGAGGTGCAGGTCAAGGTGGTCTGGGTGTGACAGTTGAAGGTCCATGTGAAGCTGCAATTAATTGTCGAGATAATGGTGATGGTACCTGCTCTGTGGCATACCTTCCCACGGAGATTGGCGATTATGGGATTAATATCACCTTCAATGAGGCACACATTCCCGGCAGTCCTTTTCAGGCCATTATTTTACCAGATGTGGATATTAATCGGATACGAGTCACTGGGTTTGGAGTGCAGTTACATGGTAAACTGATGTGACGCATTGCAACCAGATTTTTGGCATTTTATACACTTTTTTGTTTCATAACCATTTTTTTGCCATGTTGTTTCGTATACTAAACGCATTTATTTGTTAAGTGTTTTATTGAATTACTATTTAAATAATTCATCAAATATTACTTAGTAATCTTAAAATTTTTTCTCAAAGGTGTCTTTGTCAGTTCCCCTACGGATTTCTTGGTCGACACACGTGCCATACAGAAAACAAGTGATGATGGTAAAATTACCTGCACGATTACAAACCCTTCAGGTGCCCAGACAGAAAATTTAGTCACACCTCTACAAGATGGTACCTATAAGGTCAGCTACACTCCATTTGAAGAAGGTACCCATACCATTGACATCTTCTATGATAACATGCCTGTACCTGGATCTCCTTTCGTGGTCAATGTACGTCGTGGATGTGATGCGAAAAAGGTCCGCGCCTTTGGTCCTGGTCTTAGTAAGGGTATCGTAGATAACCCTAGTACCTTCACTGTAGAAACAAAAGGTGCTGGTGTTGGAAGTCTGGGTGTAGCTATTGAAGGACCTTCCGAGGCCAAAATGAACTGTTATGATAACCATGATGGTTCATGCTCTGTGAAATACATCCCTACTGAAGCTGGGGAGTATGATGTGACCATCAAATTCGCTGATCAACACATCCCGGGTAGTCCATTCAAAGCCATTGTAGAATACGACAGTGAAGCTAAACTGGTCAAGGCATTCGGACCTGGTCTAGAGGCTAACAAATGTCGTGCGAGTGTCCCTACAGAATTCAAAATCGATGCCTCCAAGTGCCAGAAAGCTCCCATCGATGTAAAAATCTTATCCGATATGGGTCCACTCCCCATTAAACCAGAAGTCTTTGATAACAAAGATGGTACTTATACTGTAAGCTACGTACCACCAGCTGAAGGTGCCAAGTTACAAGCGCAGGTTACTTATAACGGTCAGGATATCCCACATTCTCCATTCAATATGAAGGTGAGACCTTATTGTGAACCGGAAAAGTTGAAAGTGGCTATTCCTGAAAAAGGTGTACCTGCATCACTACCTGCTACAATTAAAATAGATACGAATGAAGCGGGTTATGGTAATTTAGAAGTGACCATGAAAGGTCCCGACGGGGCTGTGAGACCTGTTGAGATTAGAGACAATGGGGATGGTACATATAATGCTACTTTCGTACCAGATGACTTCGGGAGGTATAAATTTGATGTTAAATATGGCGGGAAGAATGTTCCTGGTGCGCCGTTTAATGTCCATGCGTACGCCATTGGAAATGTAAGTATTTTATGAGAAAAATCAACAAAGTAAAAATCTAAAATTTTTAAATTTTGTGATAAAGGCTGAGAAGTGTAAGATAACTGAAGGTGCAGAACGGGCATTAAACAGTGGAGAAGATTACTGCATCACGGTGAATACAGAGAATGCAGGTATAGGTGCTGTGACCTGCAGGATACGATCCAACAAAGGAAGGTTAGTTAAAAATTAAAAGTAATAATAGATTCTGAATTTTAATGGGTAAATATTTGGTTGCGAAAATAGTGATCTGGATATAAATATTGTGGACAACGATGATGGTACCTTCAGCATCTTTTACAACATAGAAGACGATGGGGATTATACCATCAACATCAAATTTGGTGGTCAACAGGTTCCAGGAGGATTATATACCTGCACAGTAAGTGTTTTTATTCATTTTTGAGACATAAAAATTTTTACTTTAAACATGGGCAGTCTAGGCAGTGATTAAAGTACTTTAGTCACGGGTCGAGCTAGTGCCTGTGCATTTGTCCACGAGGCAACACAAAATAGCTTAAGCATCACATGGCTAAACGTTGTTAAACACTCGATTTATTAAACGCTCGTTATGGTCGCTCTTAATCATTCCCGTGACAAAAACTCCCGTTTAGGCACTTGACATTTAATATACTGTTTAAAACGAAAAAGAAAAACGAGGAAAAAATGTCGTGTAGTAATTTTAAGCTTTAAATTCTTTAAATTTTTACGAGTATAAAATTTCAAAAGCTGTTTCCTGACACGACGTTGCCTAGTTGTTGACGGAAACACTTCGTATATCAATGTCACTCTACATTTAACACCTATCACCAAAACATAGAATGTAGTGCGTTGCGCATAAACCGTTTAAACGCAAACGCAAGACACTAATTGAAACGTTACAGACGGTTTCATACCACTAACATTTCATTTCAAACATGGAAACTCTTGCAGTTCATCCACCTCAAACCCAAAGATAATATTTTCATCAAAATCTAAATTTAAATCAAAAATTTTGACCCAAATATTCACCACACCCGCTATTATATTATTTTCTATTTATAATTGTTTGATTTTTGATATTCGCAAAAATCTGATACGAAAATTCGGTCAAACATGTTATGTGTTTATATATCTGACATGGGAATCTATCGTTGTGACTCGTGACGAGTCCCGCAAAAGCGCAGCATCCGGCTACTTATATTTAGCCACACATTTTAATACCATGCCCGAAATTTATCATACGGCCGTATATGTGTCACGCTCGGCGTAAACAACCCGCGGGATAATAACGCGATGCGTATCATAACCCGAGCAAAGTGTTTCTTGGCAACACAACGAATTATATATTCCGCAGAGACACGATCCGCTCAAAACACTTGCATACTGAAAATTTCACATTTGATCACATTGACTGCTAAAATTACATCTGTACGACTAATTAAAATGTATTTTAATTACCGCGACAATGTATAACATGCATACACGAGCGTTGATTGTCTTAATGTTCGTGAAATATGTTTTCGCGCGGTGCAATTTGGACGGCGACCAAAAATGGCACGCGAAACGACCGGATAATTCATGATCCGAACTCTTAATAGAAGCATTACGATCTAAAACGTTTAATAGGTGTCAGAAATATTATTTTGGTAGGTAGGTAAATCATTTTTTTTTTCAAAAAAATTTTTTTTTAAATTTTGATTTCATCGCAATTGTAGAAACACTAAATACAAGTATGTGTGACTAAAGTTTTTATTGCGGCGCAATAAAAAAATCGGTCATTTCCCTCATGACTTCCTGATGGTTCTAATATTAGTCACGATCGAAAATACATGCGGGCGATTTTTCTTATTATTTTTTTTCTTCGCAGTTTATATTTTGATAACAGCGCACATGTTTTCTATTAATTTATTGCGGCGACAGCAAAAACGCAAAAATTCGGTCAAATTTTTCGCGTTCCGGAAAGAAAAACGCGCTAAAAATATCAAAATTCGCGAATAATCGAGATTTATTATCACTTCACGTTGTATTATCAAAAAACCCACGAATTTCCATATTTTTAGAACATTTTATAGAATATTTTATTACAATATTATGTTTGTAATTATTTTGGCATTATTTGACATCACAGGAGCAGCACACGCGTCGTAAAAGTTAATTTTGAGTTTCGTGCTTTGGTTTTTATTACCGCGTGCGGCATCAAAGCAATACTACATGTGGTTAGTATCACTTGACGTTATAGATTTGTTACATACGCAAACGATGCTTCCACTTGCTCAAATGTTTTAGACATTTGCTAATATTTCGTAATTTTACAGCAAAATTTAAACATGGTTGACAGTTTGACGAGTTAACTCTTAACCTGTGGAGATATTCTAACCATCATTAATCTTATGTTAGAATAATTGGCATTCTCTTGAAGATTTCACGCATATTACCAGCATGTTTGTACAATTTGTGATTTTATGATGTCTTGATAGTATTTCGGGCAGCGTTCCTCCTACTCCCCACGTATTTTCGGGACGTTGTGGACGGGGAACGGCAACGCCCCCGAATAATTCCAAAAAATGTGTCTCCTTTTGATATGTAACTCGGTTTCGGTTTAATTATAAATGTTATTTATACATTTTCTCCGGACACAAATAGCACGCGTTTTAAATCCTGCAAAATGCGACATAAAATGATTTTTTGATGATTTTTGTAAAATTTTACACACAGAGAGAAATTAGAATTACATGATATTTAAAGATGTGTAGTTGGGTAGTAGTGGAATTTTTTCTGCTCCTGTTGCTCGGCTGGTGGGTTATAGTAGTGGTTTCGGGAACCGGGCACCCACTTACGCTAGCCGGCCGGCAGAAAGGCGTGTCTTTCGAGCGCTTTTCTAGCGGGTATCAAACTTTTCGATTGTCTTTCAGTGCCTCGCACGCAGCTACGCCGAGATATTATAAGCATTTACTAGGTACGTCTCAAAAAGTTACTTAATCACTCAACACTACAAACAATCATTAAATAAACAATCAATTGTGTATTTATCCATAAAAAACCGAGTGTGATTTGATTATTTTTGAGCTAAAAAAATTAAAATTTTCAAAAATTTTGTGTGTTGCTGATTATCGCGGTGAATAATTCGGTTTGGACATCACTCGCATTTCATCTTAATTACGCGTAACCAATGATCGTTAGCGCCGAGTTTTTACGTTGCTTTTCCGCACGGTTGTACACGAAATTAATGCCTAATTAATGGCGACGTTTAATTGGAGCGTCGCGATGTTGCACCTGTTGGTACATAATTCAACCGCCTCTTCATCACATGCTATTTTCGTTGTGGGCGCACGTGATGCAAGACACGATTTTTCACGTTCGCATTGTGACTAAGTGGATGAACGCCCCCGAGGCTCGAAAATAACACTTTTGCTTGTTGTTGTTATTTAGGCGATTAAGACCGAAAAGGAGACAATCACCCAGTACGATTCCATTCGTCAAACGACCAGTAGTACCTCCACCAGCCACCAGGCGACCACAAAGAAAGCATATCGGGCTTTACATCTCGATAATATTCCATTGCCGACTACAGGGGGCGTTGTTGTCGGTAAGTACTTTCCCTAACCTCACTTTTAAACTATTTTTATGTATTGTTACGTGAATAATTCACTCGCCAAGATTTATTTCTATTGTTACACACAAAGTAACAATTTTTAAAGTTACGCATAATCTAGTTTTTAACTTTTGGCAGAGTTGTTATTATTTCAGCGAGATTCAAAACAAGCAGTGTGAGAAAATGTGTATTGCATGAAAATTATGATCACTGCAGTCCGCAGCTTGTTTATACACGTCCTGCTACGTCTAACTTTAATGTACAAATTATTTATGTTAGTTTTAGAAGGTATTACGAGGTTTGCCTGTTTTTTCTGCGCAGGATTTTGTGCGTGCAACTAAAAATCCAACGAAATTTATTTCAGGCAAACAAATTTTATGTGTGTCTCAACACATTACTGATATTTCCTGGTTGGTGGAGTTGTTACTCTTTTTTTTGAGTATAAATGTAAAAATATCAAATGCGTACTCAGTGCGCGGTTCCAGGCGAACGCAAGAATCGGCAAGCGGGCGTAGCCGAATTTTTTCACGCCGTGCGGCGGCAAATACATGCGATGCTGATATTTTTAGGCGGCGCATATCAAATATTGGCCAGAGATATTCACGAATTCACGAAATATTATTGCTCTTTGAGCGATTGGGCAAGATGCAGCTGTCCCCCATCACGATTTTGATCATCTCGCTCACACGCGATATCCTCGGGAGGCGCGCATCATCGATTCCTCCAAAAATTTCACACGTACTCCGCAGTCTTGCACGCAAATTGCTTAAGCGCAGATCTCCGATATCTCAACCCACAAAAATCACATCTACTAAATTCTGGAGGTTGTTAAATGTTGAGTCAAAAAAGTTTCTGATTAAATTCGCGCAAATTTAGAGGATGTTTTCGTGGTTGAAGTTACCCGAACCTCCGCAGGCAACTTGGAACGACGTGTCTACTTATTACCTCGAAAATCTCAAGTGTTTTACGTATTCGGTGCTGGATCGTGAGGAGATCCCAGTTGTTTATCTCAACGTGCCCTCTACGCCTGTTAACGGTGTTGATTTTCCTTCATTAGTGTATCTGTCGCAATATTTTGTACAAACCCATAAAGGTACCTTTGGTTTTTATATTATTCCTACCATTATTACTTGGTATTACCTCCAAATTTGTTTTCTTTTATTCTATAGCGAATATCAAAATGCCGAGCGGAAATATTGACCTGCCCATCATAGAAGACAATAACGATGGCACCGTAAGCATCAAATATGACCCAAGGGAAGAAGGTCTCCATGAATTGGCCGTAAAGTACAATGGTGAACACGTCCAGGGTTCACCCTTCAAGTTCCATGTGGATTCCATCAGTTCTGGTTATGTAACCGCCTATGGTCCTGGTTTGACCCATGGAGTAACAGGTGAACCCACCAACTTTACCATTTCGACTAAGGGTGCAGGTGCTGGTGGTCTCTCCATGGCCGTTGAAGGTCCCAGCAAGGCTGAGATTTCCTGTCATGATAACAAAGATGGTACTGTTTCTGTATCGTACCTACCAACTGCTCCCGGCGAGTATAAAATTTCTGTCAGATTCGGTGAGAAACACATCAAGGGATCACCTTTTAATGCTAAGATCACTGGTGAAGGTAGAAAGAGGAACCAGATTTCTGTTGGGTCCTGCAGTGAAGTTTCTCTTCCGGGTAAGATCTCCGATGCGGATATCAGATCCCTGAATGCTTCTATTCAAGCCCCGAGTGGGTTGGAAGAACCCTGTTTCTTGAAGAGGTTACCAACAGGAAATATTGGTATTTCCTTCACTCCCAGAGAGATTGGTGAGCATGTGGTATCCGTGAAAAAGTTGGGTAAGCACATTACTAACTCACCATTCAAGATTACTGTCTGTGAAAGAGAAGTGGGTGATGCTAAGAAGGTCACTGTATCTGGTAATACTCTTAAAGAGGGTAAGACCCATGTGGATAACACTTTCACTGTGGATACCAGGAATGCTGGTTTCGGTGGTCTGTCGCTTTCAATTGAAGGACCCAGCAAAGCTGAGATTCAATGCGCTGATAAAGATGATGGAACACTTAATATTTCTTACAAACCCACTGAACCTGGTTACTACATTGTGAATCTTAAATTCGCTGATCACCACGTTGAAGGCTCGCCATTTACTGTGAAGGTCAGCGGTGAGGGTACCAATCGTCAAAGAGAAAAGATCCAACGTCAACGGGAAGCTGTTCCTATCACTGAAGTTGGCAGTCAATGCAAACTCACCTTCAAGATGACTGGTATCACCTCCTTTGACCTTAGCGCTCATGTTACCTCACCAGGAGGAGTTATTGAGGACGCTGTGGTTAAAGAGATCCAGGATGGTTTATATGCTGTTAACTTTGTCCCTAAGGAATTGGGAGTGCATACTGTTTCTGTCAAGTACAAGGACATCCATATTCCTGGTAGGTTAAAATTTTAAATTTGTTAAGTGTGAAGAAAATTAATTTTTTGGGTTGAATAGGCTCCCCCTTCCAATTTACTGTTGGTCCCTTGAAGGATCAAGGCTCCCACTTGGTCAAAGCCGGTGGTTCTGGTCTGGAACGTGGTGAACAAGGTGAACTCAATGAATTCAACGTATGGACCCGTGAAGCAGGTACCGGGCAACTGGCCATTTCAGTCGAGGGTCCCAGCAAAGCAGAAATCAACTTTACCGATCGTAAAGATGGTTCCTGTGATGTTTCCTACAAGGTTTCCGAACCAGGTACAGTAAAAAACGACCTGATGACTGTTTCCATAGATTTTACAAATTCCTAACATAAGTATCCTGTCCACCTAATAATTAAGATAAATACGACCCTCCTGCTTGCTAACAAGCATTCGTTTGACAAAATTTACTGAACACTTGGCGCGCGGTCAAAAACGATTTTTGCGAATTTCCGTTCATCAAACGCGCGCGATGTTAGTGTGTCAATGTGTCCCGCACCTCGAAATGCGACGTTAAATATAGTCGGAAAAACGCAAACGCGTGATTCATATCGACCATAACGCGTTGGAGTCGATCCGAGTGCAGTTATGTACAAAACCTGCCGCGACATTGCGCTCAGCAAAGAAATCCCATCAAGTATATCAACAGATATGAAGCTTACCTTCAACATCTTATTGATATTTTCCAGGCGAGTATCGTATTGGTATGAAGTTCAACGATAGACACATCCCGGACTCACCCTTCAAGGTGTACATCTCTCCAGCGGTGGGTGATGCTCACCTTTTGGAGGTGTTCCAATTCCCAGAGGGCGCTGTCCAGGCTGATAAACCATCTCAGTTCATGGTGCGCAAGAATGGAGCTAAGGGTGAACTCGATGCCAAGGTAAACCATCAAAAAATTAAAAAAAAACAAAAATTCAATTTTTTTCTTCGAAACCAGATCATTGGTCCATCTGGTCATGAAGAGGATTGTTTCATCCAGTTGATAGACATCGATGAATACTCCGTTCGTTTCATGCCACGTGAAAATGGCATTCATAAAATCCACGCTAAATTCAACGGTGTCCATATCCCATGCTCACCATTCAGTGTCCGCGTTGGTAAAGACACCGCAGACCCAGCCGCCGTCCATGCCGCAGGCGCAGGTCTTCAAAATATCAAAACCGGAGCCAAAACCGACTTTATTATTGACACCGTCAACGCCGGAGCTGGTACCCTGGCTGTGACCATTGATGGTCCCAGTAAGGTATCCATGGATTGCACTGAGGTTGATGATGGTTACAAGGTGCGCTATACCCCACTAGCCCCAGGAGATTACTACGTCAGTATTAAATACAATAACAACCATATTGTAGGATCTCCATTCAAGGTGACCAGCACAGGTAAGAATTACAGACCCCAATCTCCATAAATAAACACCCTGTATAACCAAATGTTTCTATTAAGGTGATTCCAATATGGTGGACGTAGGCACACAGGAAACCTCTTCAGTAGTGGTTGAAACAGTAGCAAAAGTGGGTCAAGCCCTGGACAAAGGTCCCAAACTCCCACAATTCAAGAGTGATGCTACAAAGGTGACCTCCAAGGGTATGGGTCTCAAGAAAGCCTACCTGGGTAAACAGAATCAGTTCACGGTTGCTGCCAACGACGCCGGATCCAACATTCTCTTCGTGGGTGTCCATGGACCAAAGGGCCCTTGCGAAGAAGTGTTTATCAAACACTCTGGGCGTAATCAATACAACGTCAACTATTTGGTCAGAGACAGGGGTGATTACATCGTGATTGTCAAGTGGGGCGATGACCACATCCCCGGGTCACCCTTCAAAGTGGAAGTATAATATAGTGTCTTTCTTTTTCATATACATATATTTATTTCATTTACTTGTCGTCTTAGATGTAATTTACGAGATAATACAATTTCTTTGACCCTTTACCCTTGTAACTCTTAGGTCAAAACAATTGACAATCGATAAGTTCTTTATCCACATCTTTAACCAGTTTGTTTTTTGAGTATAATCTATTCATTTGTAAATATTTTATTGGACAATATCTATATACGTTTAATTTTTATATTTGCTTGAGAATGATATTGTAATTATATTGCGGCTTATGATTATTATTATTACATATTGTAAAAGATTACTTTGCTGTTGTTGTTGCTTGGTTTATTTAATCACCTACACGATGATTTAATTTCAGTGGGTAATACAATCTGTGTGCGTCGTTTAGATTAAGCGTACAAACGCGGAACAGGAATAGAACGCGCTAAAAATAAAGCGCTTTCGGTCTCCCGAAGTCAAACGGCAATAACACTACTCAACGCACGACGTGTCGCATTTCTTTTTCCACCGAAAACGCAGTGTTCAATTCTTTTATCTACGACTACGACTAGATTCCAAGGAATAAATTGATTGTGATCCAGTTGGCTAAATTCAGTGAGTTTTTCGGTTTGTTTCTTACCTCAAAGCAGTGTTTATTTTTGGAAGCATGTGGAAACGTTGTCGGGAACACGTGGCTCGATGGTATTTCAACGTTTTCGAGTAGTTTTTATAAGAATTTAGATGTAATGAGTGGAATTATACCTGAAATGACGGTTTGAAATTATCCATTTTTGACAGTTTGTTGTCAATGCGCATGCGTAGTACAAGCACTTCTTGTGTAACGAATCAGGAAGCAGGGCTTGTTTTTATCTTCGCTTCGCCGACGAGCGCTGACTTTGTAAGGTTATAAATGTTTAATATTTGTGTATTTTTATCCAGTATTCGTCTATTTTAATTCGACCTGATTCTTCTCAACGTTGTCCACACCACTGCTCGAATTTCACGTGAGTAATTCGCATTCTTTTCTGTTTTATTCTCGTATGATTTGTAAAAAATAATTGACTATAATCGTTTTGTGTGTACAGTTATTGATAAAACAAAAAACCGGTGAAGAAAATGGAAGCACCAGCAGAAGAAAAGATCACCAATGGCCAGAAACGAAAGGAAGTGAAATTCCGACGACGGGATAATCGCTGCCTGGAAAATATACTGAGATCAGTGAGTACTCTATCAGATGTTGAGAAGTTCGAAGAACTGAAAAGCAAGTATGTTGAGCTGTATGACCAAGTTAGAGTAGCACACAATAATCATTTTGCTATGGAGAACAAAACCAAAGCCATTCAACATCAAATGGAGGCTTTGAGGAATGACCATACTAAATCACTGCTTGCCAGATCAAGATTGGAGAGTTTGTGCAGAGAATTACAGAAACAGAATAAAATTATCAAGGTAAATCAACTGTTTTATAAATATTTCAATATAAAATTAATTATTAATTTATCCAGGAAGAGAACTTAACAAAAATCAAAGAAGAAGAAGAATTACGAAAAGAATTCGCAGGCAAATTTCAAACAACACTCGCTGAAGTCACCAACATGCTACAGGAGAACAACGATAAGAATATGAAACTCCGGGATGACAATCAAGACATGGCTAAGAAGTTGTCCACGCTCTGTTCGGAGTTTCAAAGCGCCGAGCAGGAAATCGCGCGCATGAGTTCGAAAATGAATCTGGAAAAACAACTCTCCGATGCGACTCTAGCTAAAGTTCAATATGAGTTGAAAGCTGAGCGTGATCTCTGGACCAAAGAGCGTGAAATGCTCAATCAGAACTTGAATAAAAGCGAGGAAACATGCGCGCAGCTCCAACAAAACATCAAGGCTCTAGAAACGCATCTTCAGATGTATACAGGAAAGTATGAAGAGTTTGAGAATACTATCAGTAAGAGTAGTCAAGTTTTTGACAGTTGTAAGAATGAAATGGTTAAGATGACAAAACAAAATGGCGTCCTGGATAAAGAACTGAAGAATTGGAAGTCGCGTTGTGAACATTACGCGAAAGTCGTGCTGGATTTAACAGCAGCCAAACAAGTTCATGATAAAGAACTGCATAATGCCGAGAAGAAGATTGAACAGTTGCAGAAACTCTGTCGGCAGTTACAAGTCGACCGTGCGGCTTACCTTAAACTCCTGAAGATGCATTCGATTGAACCATCATCACAAATTTGCGTTGATAATAACTCTGGAGGGAATCAACAGGCGAATTTTAAACCAACTAAAAAGGAACAGGAGTTATCCACATTGAAAAACAGTTTGAAAGCTTTAGAAGAACAATTTGCCAGTAATTTTAATATTTTTCGCTTATTTTTAACATTTTTATGTTTAAATTGCTTGTTTTTTTCAGTTTTAACAACAACTCCGGATCCCAATGGGGAAGCATCACCTGAAGTGAAAGAAATATTGGAGACTGGAGCAACAAACGGCGCAAATGGCACAGATAATAGTATGGGGGTGGAAAATGTGCCCGCAACGACTGAATCTGAAACAGTACCTAGTACGGACACTGCTAACGCTGGTATTGATACAACAGCTGCGCCTGAAACGGCGGAGGTTTTGCCAAACTCAATACCAGCACAAAATTAATCTGAAAATTTCTAGTTTAAGCGTGTATTATTTATAAACTTGACTTAGGTATTGTTAATAAAGCAACTATAAAGTATCAAGACATTTATAACCTAAAATTAATATAATTTTATGTTATACGATGGAAAAATAATGATTTCACATGAAGAATGAAGAATATGGACTGTAATTGGACTGCAGGACGACTTTAGAACCACTGAGTAAGATACGCGCTGCTTTTTGTTATTTTATACCTGATTTTCTCTCTAAAAGGTAGTGGGGGACAAGTTGGCCACTGTGGGTGCATTCGCGTTGGACGCTTACGCGCTGTGAGCGTGCTTACATGTCATTTTCATCGTTCGACTTGGCGCTGTGAGTGTCACATAAGTACGCTCATGGCTGAGTTCGTAGCACAGACTTCGCGCTCATTTATGCTCACGCCACAGAGGTAGGGCAGCGAAAGCGTGAGCGCCAATTTTTATTATCTGTCAGAACGAATGCAACTTGAGCATAAGCTAACCAAAAAATTTCATACGCTCACAATATCCAAAACGAACGAAATTTATTTATTGATTCTAAGCGCCTATAGGCCATCTCGAACACTAAAAATTTGTGCTTATAAGCGTGAGCGCTCACAGCGCGTAAGCGTCCAACGCGAATGCACCCTGTAAGTCATTAAAAACGCTATATGTAGCCTGCGTCGCTACCCCCACTACTTTTTGCAGGTAGTCCACAGCCCGGAAGTATCAAAGTACTCAGTGTTGTCTATGATGTCAACCTGCACTCTCCCAGCTGTTTAATTTCCAATTTTCTTTCACTTTTTACATTTATTACATTATTTTATTAGTTTTAAAACTTCAGTCATTCAATTTATACATAATAGTGACTATATCTTAATATTTACGCTCTGCCAATGCGATATTAATCCCATTCTCGGACTTAAGTATAATGTTGGAGGTTAAACTCAGTTTATGATGTGGTATTGCCGGTATCACTTCAAAGTTTCTTAAAATCGTGCTCAAGAGAGTTTTCAACTCCAACATGGCGAACTTTTGCCCGATGCAGTTCCTAGGACCAGCGCTGAACGGAATAAACGCAAATGGCTTCTTTCCATCGTTATTCTCTCGTGAAAAACGTTCCGGTTCAAACTGTTCAGCATTCTTGTAGTGTTCTTCATCACGATGGATACCATAAGCAAATATACCAATCGTGGTACCTTTTGGGTAAGTAATTCCATCTACAAACAACAAAAAACAGTTTATATCATCATATAACATACTTTTAAAAGTGTATTATGAACATACCAACTGTAAATGTCTCCTGAATCTTTCTTGTGAAAACCGGTGCTGAGGGATATAACCTCAAAGTTTCCTTAATCACCAACTCCAAATATTTCATTGAATTAATATCAGTTAACGTACAATGACGTGTCTTATCATCGCCGAAGATATCCCTCAACTCTTCGAAAGCTTTTTGTTGTGCCTCCGGGTTGTTTCCAAGAAGATACAGTGCATAACTCATCGCGCCAGATGTAGTATCATGACCAGCAACCATAAAAGTAGCAACTTCACTAGCAATCTCATCATCTGTTAAAGGCTGACCATCAGTTGTAGTTGTTTGGAACAATAGGTCCAAGAAAGGTACCTTCTTCTTTCTACCTATATCAATATCATCATTTTGTTTATCTTGATTAACTTGTTTGTTCTTTTGTTGTTCTATGAATGCCTGTCGACGATTACGAATTATACTCGAGTGGTATCCATGAACAATTTTTAAAACTTCTTTTTCTTCACGATACAAAGCAGAGAAGCGGTAAATAAAATCTGAATGTAGGAGAGGGTTAACCACGCGCATTGGGACAATTTTTCCCATTCTGTTGATTGCTTGTACATAAGCGGATGATTCTTCTAGTTGGGCGTTGATTGAAGTCCCCATTGCAGTTTCTGGAAACATAAAAAGTATAAAATATTGTATTAAGTATCAAGTGAGGTAAACGGCACTTTAGGTATGAGTAAGCTCTATCCTGTGACTAAAGCTCGTGACTAAAGTACTTCCAAGCTTAAAGTGTCACTTTTTGTATCTCGAAGCCATGAAAAAAGTGATATTTTAAAGGTGAAAGTATAAAAATATGCTTATTCATGTTTTATGAGTTCTTACCACAAATAACATCCAAAGTACATAGTGTAACATATGAACAAATATCAAAACTCTTCACTCCAACTTGTTTCTTCAATCTGTTCGCCAAAATAACCGCATTATTGTTAAAAACATCAACAAAATCCTCCAAAATCTGAAAGTGGAACGTCGGTGTCAACATCTTCCTCTTACTGCGCCATTGCTGACCGGAACTCGTGAATACACTCAACCCAACCCAGTTTTGAAAGAAATCATATTGAAATCCTTTGTTGATTAAACTATTACTGCTCAAAACATGCTCAATCAAGTTGTAATCTTTCGTGACGATTATAGCTTGTGTCGCGAAGTGTACACGCAGTGATTTTGTCTTTAATGTATTCATATGCCCAGTCACTTTCTCCAAAAACTTTCCAGTGTCACTAAACTCCAGCGCGTTGCCCAAAATCGGCCAAAACTTAGGCGAAGGGATCTTTTTAAGGTATCCATGGAAATAACTGTAGTTATAATACCAGATACCAACTATTCCGATGAGGATACTGCACACGATTAGTAAAAACATGGTTACGCTTTGAATACCATACACAGACTGAATTTATTGGAGTATATAGCGGTAGAAATAGTAAACACACCGAAAAAACGAGTTTTACGTTACATGTGTGGTGATACTTGTACAAAATGCAATATCATGATGAACATTAGCTAATAATAGTCTGGAACCATCGAGATAATGATATATCAAGTGTATATTTGGCTTGTCATCATAATTACATCATTATAAAGTTACAAAAACACCGATTAGTACTTAGTATGACCTTGATGTCTACGTGTTTAATTATTATTTACATTTATGTTTTTATTTATATTTGCGCTCGGCCACAGCGATTTTAATACCGTTGGTTGACTTTGATACAATGGACGGGACCAGATAAAGTTTGTGAACTGGTGAAGCAGGTTTCACTTCAACGTTTCTTAAAATCGTGCTGAGAAGTGTTTTTAGTTCCAACATGGTGAATTTATGTCCGATGCAGTTTCTTGAGCCGGCACTGAACGGAATAAATGCAAATGGCTTCTTTCCGTCGTTTCTTTCTCGGGAGAAACGTTCCGGTTCGAATTTTTCGGAGAGTTATAGCGTCAGGAAGGAAAATCCGACTTATTTTTATATATTAGATAGGCCAAGAATATTGTGGGCAATGGGAGTCATGCGACTCCCAATGGACGTTTCTGTCTTTAGCCCGCTCCAAATGGCCTACAAAAAACAATGTGACTTATTTTTCAATAGCCTTCTTGCAGATACGATACTGCGGGAAAGTAACAAAACTTATGATTCCAATATTGGCACTGATGACTTATGCCAGGGCGATGAGGATGAAGATTTGGAAAACTGATGTCTAATGTGCAACGATTTAAAAAAATACAATTAAATGTGGTTCAGATGCACTTCATGTGGGCTATGGGCTCATGTGGAATGCACTGGGTGGGACTTTGCGGAATATTATGTCTGCGATATGTGCTAGATTTCGTTTAATTCCGATTGTCCCCAGGGTGACCACCATTATACGCTTGTCGGTGTAATGGGAGTCAAATCTGTTTTTTTTTTTAACTTTAATAATATCCAAAATTGATTGTCAAAGTGACTGAAAATTATTTCTAATAATAGGTATTTAAGTAAACAATGCTTATAAGCGATTGCAATAAGTATTTTGTTTATAATTTAAATTATATTTGAGTTCCCCTTAAATGACCCCCATTACCCTCTTTTACCCTACCGATTAAAATACTCGCGAGAATTAACTAAAACATTGTAGCTGGTTGAACGCTCGACGCGAACTGAACGTTAGAGAGATTTTAATCGTCTTGTCAGAATACAAGCTACTCGAAATATCAAGGTCGGTTATTTTTAGGAACATTATGTAATTGAGGCGTATTATATAATTATACTGGATGTTTTATAAATATTGTATATTTTGACTTTGGTTTGAAGTAAATGAGAAAATATGCATGTTATTTTTATTACTTTTCATTTATTGGTATTATTTACTTCTAGATTAGCAGAGTTAATATTAAATAATAGGATAACTTAAAAAAAAATCGATTAAAAAGGGAAATAATAAGTTTACAACGTTTGACATAGGCAACACACATTACTTCACGCTAATAAGCGTGTTTTGACACTAGGGACACTCGTAATTGAAGTTGCCTACGTTTGATTTCTATAAAATAGCAATATCGAAGAAAATATTAAATTTAAGCCAAAAATTAATCTTTTTTTTTTTAATTTTGATAAGATTTGCATCTAAATACAGGATGTTTTATAGATATTTAATGTTTCGGCAAGTGATATTTTGATGCCGTTCGATGACCTTAGAACAATTGTTGGTGTTAAATTAAGTGTGTGATGTGGTGTTGCTGGATTCACTCGGAAGTTTCTTAAAATTTTGCTCAAGAGTGTTTTTAACTCCAACATGGCGAATTTTTGCCCGATGCAGTTTCTTGGTCCGGCACTGAATGGAATAAAGGCGAAAAGTTGTTTTCTGTTGTTTCTTTCTTTGGAGAAACGTTCCGGGTCGAATTTTTCGGGGTTTTCGTAGTGATCTTCATCACGTTGGATGCCATAAGCGAATATGCCAATTGTCATACCTGTTGGGTAGGTTATTCCATCTGAAAATTGAAATAATTTTAGTTTTAGGTTTTTTAAATCAATTTTGGATTTGTTTTTGTTGAGATTAGTAAAATTACTATCAACACAATGGATAATTTTGATAAATGATGATTTAATATAGGCAACAGTGCCTACTTTTTGTTAAACATTCGTAAAAAAGTTACCTAAGTCAGGTTGCAATAAAACTATGTAATAATATCCATGAAAATCTTGGATGCAAACCAAAAAACAATCGTTTTTCTTTTCATTTTTCAAGTTTTACATCGGAATATGCTGTTTTAATACGTTTATGTTTTCTCGTAACAGTCATAATAAAAGTGATTTGTGAAGTAATACTTGTCAGTATTATGTAATTTTGGTTGCATACCAAATGAATTTATTCTTATTTGGTAACATAACCTGTTTCTGTTTATTCTTTCTTTTTTTGCTAATAATTCAAAAGTTACTATTCAAAATTAACACTTTTTTTACTTTCCATAATTTTCCTTGTATACATCGCCGCAGGTGGATATAACTTCAAAGTTTCCTTAATCACCAATTCCAAATACTTCATCTCCTGTATATCAGCCAAAGTAGTATTCAACTATTTTTATTTACAAAAATTAATCTACTATATATATTTTTACTATATTTTACTTCAAGTGTGTAGAAAAACCTTTAAAAGCAATATGTACGTGGACTTCGAGCACAAAATGGCGTCGACGGACTGAAATATAAGGAAAATTGCATATATTTTATGAGAGTTATGCATATTTTTGAAATTTTTTAGTTTTTAGATGTTTTTTCAACAAAACCAGAAGAATTAGAGTGCAAAACAGAATTTTTTGGTTAAGATTATGTTGTTTGACATTGTGCGCATGTAGGCAACGCAGCACACTTCATTGTTTGACATCTGAATGAATGAAAACTGAAATTTGGAAACCGTGATAAGTAATAAATAAATATTTGCTTACTCATAATACCGATAATCGAGAATTTTGTTGAATATAAGTCAGTTCATCATGATACTATGACATAACCTAATATAAACAGATTAGATTACATTATAAACACTTCAAAATCAGAAAAACTGAACAATTTATTAATTTTAGATATTTCAGATTTTATTTACAAAAGTTTATCTACTATTTACATTTATACATTTATACTAGCTTTAACCCGCGGCTTCGCTCGCGTTGAATCCATCAAATAAATATTAGAAATCATTATACATAGTTGAAACGGATTGATAGAAAGAATGTATATTTCACTGCTTGGCTAGGATTATCTATGTGAAAAAATTACTACATGCAATAAAATTTTAAATTTTAGATGGAATGCTAGATGGCGTTAAAGTAGTCAATTAGCCAGATGCAGAGGTATTATTGGCTAAACAATTTCTTTATTTTATTTAAAAAATAATTTTTTTTATTAAATAAAAAGTAGCCTATAACCTATCGGGGACCACTAAGAATATGTGTACAAATTTTCATGATGATCTGTTAAGTAGTTTTTGCGTGAAAGCACGATAAACTTCAGGACATTCGCATTTATAATATTAGTAAGGAGTTAGGATTTTACTCCACGTATGTAGAAAATCCATTAAAAACAATATGTACGTTGACTTCGAGGACAAGATGGCGAAGGTGGACGGCCATCTTGATTCTGCTGTCATCCGTAGAAGTAACCATCTGTCATTGTACACGTATTGTGTACATGCACACGCCGTATTTGATTATTTAAACTTTCTGTGTCTGGATCATGATAACCATGACTATGGTGCATTGGAAGTGGTGTGTTTAATTCGGATTCTCTTGGTGTGGACATATCTAGAGACATATTGCTTGATGTCGCTTGGAATTTCGCTTCTATCGCTGCTGGTACTTCGTGGTGTCTTCATACTAATGCTCGGCTTGTGATTATTATCACACAGAGAAGTGAGGCTGCTCCTAATGTTAATAAGAGGTAGATGTAAGTGTTTTCTTCAATAAAATTCGTTCCTGAAAGAATAAAAAAGGATAGAAAGTGTTAATTTGAGGTTAGATTGGTTTATATTGAGGTTACCTGGTTGAAGTTGTGGGTTTTTGTTGAATGGTCCATGTGATGATGATGAAGTGTTCCCAGAAAGTGCGTTTTCGTTGTTTGTTTCGTTTTGTTTATAAATTTGTTTCATGTTTGGTGCGGTTGATCCTGGCGAGGCTGCAAATTCTCTGATTCGTTCTTTTGTCGAGTCGAAACCGTCGAAATCTTCTTGGTCGTAGGTGAAATCTTGTTCGGTTTCATCTTCTCCTAGTGGTTCTTCGTATTCTGAGTTTAAAACTTTTTGTGGTACTGAAATATCATAAAAATTGTGTAGGTATTAGTTTTAAAACTTCAGTCATTCAATTTATACATAACTAGCTGACCCGGCAAACTTTGTTCCGCCTTGCTTTGCTCTTGTGATTGAGAAGCACAAAGTCGAGTCATACTAACACGGCGCTTTTCACGTACAATTTTTTGTTCTTCTTCAGTCCTTTCAGTCGCACTCCTTCGAATCCTAAGTTGCATTACGGTTTTGTCGGATAAGATTTGATCGTTTTGGTCGCTGCATGTTGAGTGGTGAAGCTACGAAGCATCGCACAAAGAGGAGACGGGGATAATAGAAAACTTTGTATTTGCGTTCTCCTATTCTCCCGCAAGATAATCCATATACGCAAATATGTTTGTCTCTTTTTAGTATCGTTTAGTGCCTTTCTAGAAAAGTTTTTACTTGAAAAACTATCCCATTACCTTCTCCTTGCCCTAAGCTACCTCTCCACCAATTTTTAGCTAAATTGGATTAGCCGTTCTTTAGTTCTAAGCAAGGTAACTAACACGACTTTCTTTTATATATATATAGATAGTGACTATTTCTTAATATTTACGCTCTACCAAAGCAATGTTAATACCATTCTCTGACTTAAGCATAATGTTGGAGATTAAACTCAGTTTGTGATGTGGTTGTGCCGGTATTACTTCAAAGTTCCTCAAAATCATGCTCAAGAGTGTTTTCAACTCCAACATGGCGAACTTTTGTCCGATGCAGTTTCTTGGCCCAGCACTGAACGGAATAAACGCAAATGGCTTCTTTCCATCGTTATTCTCTCGTGAAAAACGTTCCGGTTCAAACTGTTCAGGGTTCTTGTAGTGTTCTTCATCACGATGGATACCATAAGCAAATATACCAATCGTGGTGCCTTTTGGGTAAGTAATACCATCTAAAATGCCAAAAATCAGTTTATATACACATATAACACACTCTTAAACGAGTATTTTCACATACCAACTGTAAATGTCTCTTGGATCTTTCTTGTGAAAACCGGTGCTGAGGGATATAACCTCAAAGTTTCCTTAATCACCAACTCCAAATATTTCATTGAATTAATATCAGTTAACGTACAATGACGTGTCTTATCATCGCCGAAGATATCCCTCAACTCTTCGAAAGCTTTCTGTTGTGCTTCCGGGTTGTTTCCTAGAAGATATAATGCAAAACTCATCGCACCTGACGAAGTATCATGTCCAGCAAACATTAAATTAGCGACTTCACTTGCTATTTCATCATCTGTTAACGGTTGGCCATCAGTTGTAGTTGTTTGGAATAACAGGTCCAAGAAAGGTATCTTCTTCTTTCTACCTACATCAATATCATCATTTTGTTTATTTTGATTAACTTGTTTATTCTTTTGTTGTTCTATGAATGCCTGTCGACGATTACGAATGATACTCGAGTTGTATCCATGCACGATTTTTAAAAGTTCTTGTTCTTCACGATATAAAGCAGAGAAGCGATAGATGAAATCTGAATGTAGGAGAGGGTTTATCATACGCATTGGGGCAATTTTTCCCATTCTGCTGATTGCTTGGACATAAGCGGATGATTCTTCTAGTTGGGCGTTGATTGAAGTCCCCATTGCGGTTTCTGGAAACATAAAAAGTATAAAATAATGTATTAAGTGTCAAATGAGTTAAACGGCACTTTAACCACGAGTAATCTCCACCCCGTGACTAAAGCATGTGACTAAAGTACTTCCAAGCTTAAAGTGCCACTTTTTGTATCTCGAAACCATGAAAAAAGTGATATTTTAAAGGTGAAAGTATTAAAATATGCTTATTCATGTTTTATGAGTTCTTACCACAAATAACATCCAAAGTACATAGTGTAACATATGAACAAATATCAAAACTCTTCACTCCAACTTGTTTCTTCAATCTGTTCGCCAAAATAACCGCATTATTGTTAAAAACATCAACAAAATCCTCCAAAATCTGAAAGTGGAACGTCGGTGTCAACATCTTCCTCTTACTGCGCCATTGCTGACCGGAACTCGTGAATACACTCAACCCAACCCAGTTTTGAAAGAAATCATATTGAAATCCTTTGTTGATTAAACTATTACTGCTCAAAACATGCTCAATCAAGTTGTAATCTTTCGTGACGATTATAGCTTGTGTCGCGAAGTGTACACGCAGTGATTTTGTCTTTAATGTATTCATATGCCCAGTCACTTTCTCCAAAAACTTTCCAGTGTCACTAAACTCCAGCGCGTTGCCCAAAATCGGCCAAAACTTAGGCGAAGGGATCTTTTTAAGGTATCCATGGAAATAACTGTAGTTATAATACCAGATACCAACTATTCCGATGAGGATACTGCACACGATTAGTAAAAACATGGTTACGCTTTGAATACCATACACAGACTGAATTTATTGGAGTATATAGCGGTAGAAATAGTAAACACATCGAAAAAACGTGTTTTATGTTACGTGTTGTGGTGATACTTGTACAAAATGCAATATCATGATGAACATTAGCTAATAATAGTCTGGAACCATCGAGATAATGATATATCAAGTGTATATTTGGCTTGTCATCATAATTACGTCATTATAAAGTTACGAAAATACCGATTAATACCTCGTATGACCTTGATGTCTACGTGTTTAATTATTATTTACATTTATGTTTTTATTTATATTTGCGCTCGGCCACAGCGATTTTAATACCGTTGGTTGACTTTAATACAATGGACGGGACCAGATTAAGTTTGTGAACTGGTGAAGCAGGTTTCACTTCAACGTTTCTTAAAATCGTGCTTAGGAGTGTTTTTAACTCCAACATGGCGAATTTTTGTCCGATGCAATTTCTTGGGCCGGCACTGAATGGGATAAATGCAAATGGTTTCTTTCCGTCGTTTCTTTCTCGGGAGAAACGTTCGGGGTCGAATTTTTCGGGGTTTGGGTAGATTTCTTCGTCGTGATGGATACCGTAAGCAGCAATGCCGATTGTTATACCTTTGGGGTATGTTATTCCATCTGAAAGTTTAAGAAGTAGAGTTTTGGGTGTTTTTAGGTGTTTTTACATCAATTTTTGGTTTGTTTTCGTCGAAATTAGTAAAATTACTAATAATACGACCGATAATTTAAAGAAAAACAAATTTATGAAGGAAAAATGATGTTTTAGAGAAGTTTAGGTTGTTTGACAGTGCGTGCATGTAGGCAACACTGCATACTTTATGCAAAACAAGTTGCCTATGTTTGCTTTCAATAAAACCGCAAAAAATTACGACAATATTAAATAAAAACAAGAAAACAAACGTTTTTCTTTAAATTTTGTTAGTTTTACATCGAAAACACAGTTATTAAATGCTTTTAAGGTTATATTCATGTTTTCCTCACTTACCAACAGTAAAATCCTCCAAAACAGTCCTTGTAAAGTTAGGAGCAGCCGGATACATCCTCAAAGTCTCCTTAATAACCAACTCCAAATATTTCATCTCCTGTATATCCGCCAAAGTACTAGGCCTCTCTTTATCATCCCCAAAAATATCCTTCAACTCCTCAAAACATTTCTGCTGCACCTCCGGATGATTCCCAAGCGCATACAGCGCAAAACTCAACGTTCCCGAAGTAGTATCATGTCCAGCAAACATAAAAGTAGCAACTTCACTAGCAATCTCTTCATCACTCAATGGTTGACCATCAATAGTCGTTTGAATCAACAAATCCAAAAACGGCACTTTTTTCTTCCTACCTAAATCATCTTCATCAATATCAACAAGTTTTGACTTTTGTTCCTCCATAAACTTCTTCCTGCGATTCTGTATGATGTTATTGTGATAATTACGAACATACGCGATGTGTTCTTGTTCTTCTTTATACATAGCAGTGAATTTATACAGGAAATCAGAAGAATACATAAGATTAACAGCACGTGCTGGTACTATTTTTCCCATTACGCTAATAGCTTTGACGTAAGCCGAATCTTCTTCCAATTGCGCATTTACGGAAGTCCCCATTGCAGTCTCTATAAAAATCATCAAAATAATAAACATAAAGTGTTTAATTTGTTTGGCCTTGGCGTATTGGCATAATTATAACTCACCGCATATTACATCGAGTGTACAGAGTGTTGAGTATGGGTAAACGTCAAAACCGGGTGTACCAATTTGTTTTTTGAGTTTATTCACTAAAACAGCGCCGTTTTTGTTGAAAACATCGTGGAATTGTTCGAGGATCTGAAAGTGGAATGTGGGCGTCAACATTTTACGTTTGCTCCGCCATTGTTGACCTAAAAAATTACGTTTTTTGTTTTTTTAATCAAAAAAACATTTATTTTGTGTTGTTGCATACCTGAGCTTGTAAATACACTCAATCCAAGCCAATTTAAAAAGAAATCATATTCGAATCCTTTGTTGATTAACTGTTGACTTCCCAGAATGTATTCAATTAGTTTATATTCTTTCGTCATGATTACAGTTTGTGTTGGTAAATGTATCCGTAGTGTTTTCGTGTTTAATTGTCGGAAATTACGTTCTAGATTTATAAGAAACGCGTCATTATCGTGGAATTCAATCGCGTTGCCCAATACTGGCCAAACTGTTGGTGCAGGTATCTTCTTAAGATATCCATAATAATGGAAGAATTTGTAGTACCATAGGCCGAGTATACCGATTAAAATACTTGCGAGAATTAATAAAAACATTGTTGCTGTTTGAACGCTCGACGCGCACTGAACGTTAGAGAGATTTTTATCGTCTTGTTTATAATGTGTCAGAATGCAAGCTACTCGAAATATCAAGGTCGGTTAATTTTAGAATTATTATGTAATTGAGGCGTTTTATATAATTATACTGGATGTTTTATAGATATTTTATGTTTTGACCTTGATTTGTGGTCAATTAGAAAATATGCATGGTATTTTTATTATTTTTTAGTTTTTGGTTTTGTTTACGTCGAGATTAGCAGAGTTAATATTAAATAATCGAAAAAGTTTAAGAAGAAATCGATGAAAAAGGGAAATAATAAGTTTACAACGTTTGACATAGGCAACACGCGTTACTTCAAGCTAATAAGTGTGTTTTGACACTAGGGACACTCTCAAATCAAGTTGCCTACGTTTGATTTCTATATAAAAACAATATCTCACAAAATATTGTATTAATAAGCCAAAAGGAAACATTTGCATGAAATTTGCATATTTTTGCCTCTATATACTGGATGTTTCTTAAATACTTAATGTTTTGGCCTTGTTTTGAGTTCAATGATAAAACAATTTGTTCTATTTTGTTTATTTACGTTCGGCAAGTGATATTTTGATGCCGTTCGATGACCTTAGAACAACAGTTGGTGTTAAATTAAGTGTGCGTTGTGGTGTAGCTGGATTTACTCGGAAGAAATAGTTTTAGGTGTTTTAAATCAATTTTTGATTTGTTTTTGTTCGGATTAGTAACATTTCTATCAATACGATGGATAATTTTAGTAAAAGCTGTTTGACATAGCGTGCACGTACGCAACACTGGGTACTTTACGCAAAACATTTTGGAAAACAGGTTGTCAGATTTTAATAAAACTGCAATATCTACGAAAATATTATGTTAAAATCGTTTTTCTTTAAAATTTGATAGTTTTACTTCGAAATACGCTGTTTTTAAAACTTTTAAGCTTATAGTAAGTCAGTATTATGTATGTTGGGTTGCATACCATACGAATAATTATAATTTGGAAACATAACCTGTTTTCTCTGCTAATTTTTCCCTTTTTATAATATTTCAAAAGTTGTAAATCAAAATTAACAAATTTTACTCACCAACTGTAAACTCTTCCATAATTTTCCTTGTATACATCGCTGCAGGTGGATATAAACTCAAAGTTTCCTTATTAACCAATTCCAAATATTTCATCTCCTGTATATCCGCCAAAGTTCTCTTTCTTTATCATCTCCAAAAATACCATCCAACTCCTCAAAACACTTCTGTTGAACTTCTGGATGATTACCAAGAGCATACAATGCATAACTCAATGCACCGGAAGTAGTATCATGTCCGGCAACCATAAAAGTAGCAACTTCACTAGAAATTTCTTTATCTGTCAGTGGTTGACCATCAATGCTTGAAACAACAAATCCAAGAAAGGAATCTTTTTCTTTCGGCCTAAATCAACATCGTCTTTATTTTCCGTGTTTATTTTGTTTTCTAATTATTCTTGTAAAAATATCTGTCTACGATTACGTATGATTGTATCATGATAAGCATGAACAGTTTCCAATGTTTTCTTTTCTTCGCGATACAACGCAGTGAATTTATAAATAAAATCAAAGTGAATCATTTTGGAGATTGCTTGGACATATTCTGATGTTTCTTCGAATTGAGCATTTATACAAGTACCCATTGCAGTTTCTAAAGTAGACAAAACATCAAAAAATATAAATTTATTGTAAACTAGCTTTTGCCTGCGACTGCGTTCCGGTAGTGTTTAATAAAAATGTAATTCGTATTTACTCTCTTGTTCTAGACATAGTATGTGTCAATTCTATCAATAAGATTCGCAATTTTATTTTAAACAAATTAATTATATAAAGAATTGCCAATAATGCACTTCAGCGCGCTATCTCTAATTCAACTATTTAACTATAACTATGATTAAATCTCAATGCCAACTTTTATTCTACAGAAAAGGGCTGCCTTTAGAGTTTTCCCGGCAATTATTCGAATTTTTTACCTCACCTTTTAAACATTCCCTAGACCTCTACGAATAATTCAAGATAAGTTAAATCCGTTCAGCCGTTCTCGAGTTTTAACGAGACTAACGAACAGCAATTCATTTTTATATATATAGATAACTAAGTAAATTTTCGTTTTCAGAGGATATTTTTAAAAATATGCATCAGGATGATCTGATAGTGAATATTTGCCTACTCATAATATACGAGTAGATACTCGAATATTTTTTTAGTTTTTTCATCAAAAATAGAAGAATTATCGAGCAAAACAGATTTTTATGGGTAAGATTATGTTGTTTGACATTCTGCACAAATAGGCAACACAGAATACTTCATTGTTTGACAGTTGATTGAATGTAAAATGAAAGTTGGAAACAATTCTAAGCAATATTTGCTTACTCATAATACCGATAATCGAGAATTCCATTGAATATAAGTCAATTCATCATGATACAATGACATAACCTAAAATAATCAGATAAGATTACATTCTAAACACTTCAAAATCCCAAAAACGAAATATTTTTAGATATTTCAGATTTTATTTACAAAAGTTCATCTACTATATACATTTTTACAATATTTTACTCCACGTCCATAGAAAACCATTAAAAACAATATGTACGTTGACTTCGAGGACAAGATGGCGTCGGTGGACGGCCATCTTGACTCTGCTGTCATCCGTAGAAGTAACCGTCTGTCATTGTACACGTATTGTGTACATGCACACGCGGTATTTGATTATTTAAACTTTCTGTGTCTGGATCATGATAACCATGAGTATGAGCGTGGTGCATTGGAAGTGGTGTATTTAATTCGGTTTCTCTTGGTGTGGACATATCTAGAGACATATTGTTTGATGTCGCTTGAAATTTCGCTTCTATTGATGCTGGTACCTCGTGGTGTCTTCGTACCAAAGCTCTGCTTGTGATTATTATCACGCAGAGAAGTGAGGCTGCTCCTAGTGTTAATAAGAGGTAGATGTAAGTGTTTTCTTCAATGGAATTTGTTCCTGAAAGAATAAAAAAGAATAAAAAGTGTTAATTTGAGGTTAGATTGGTTTGTATTGAGGTTACCTGGTTGAAGTTGTGGGTTTTTATTGAATGGTCCATGTGCTGATGATGAGGTGTTCCCTGAAAGAGAGTTTTCGTTGTTTGTTTCGTTTTGTTTATAAATTTGTTTCATGTTTGGTGCGGTTGATCCTGGCGAGGCTGCAAATTCTCTGATTCGTTCTTTTGTTGAGTCGAAACCGTCGAAATCTTCTTGGTCGTAGGTGAAATCTTGTTCGGTTTCATCTTCTCCTAGTGGTTCTTCGTATTCTGAGTTTAAAACTTTTTGTGGTACTGAAATATTAGGAAAATTTTATATAATTTATCTCAGATTTTTTAATTTTTGTATTTTTTGAGTTATCCGAATATATATAGAATATATAGAAGAATTACAGAGCAAAAAAAATTTTTGGGATAAGGTTATGTTGTGTGACATTGTTCACGTATAGGCAACACAACGTAGTTAATTGTTTGACAGCTGATTGATAGAGTGAAAGCTAGTTAGGTAATATTGGTCCTAACAAGTAATAAAAATGCAAATATTTGTTTGTGACGCTTTCACGCACAAACCACTCAACTAATTTTGATACATTTTGGCATGGAAATATTTTTGACTCTGGAAAATGCAATAGGCTACTTTTTATTGCAAAAATATAACCTGAAAAGGGTTAAATATAGGCTGAAAATTGAAATAGACAATAAATCATAGTTATAGTTACATAATTCAAACATAGGTGGCGCTAAAGTCTTTCTTTTTTGCTTATCATGAAAATTAAATAAATTTTTTGAAAATCCGCTCAAACTAAGTCATAAACTAATAAAAATATAAAAAATAACTTCTTACCACATGTATACACTATCCTAAGATACATTTTGGTCTGTGGTCTGCATGGATTACCAAACGTCGAAGCATCAGCCCCAAATTCACACTGCCGCTTCCCATGACACAGCTGCATGACAGTCTCAGTCGCATAACTAACCAAACACGCTACAAAAACAAAAGAAACACAACACACACATATTGCATTACATATAAATTTGTCACAGCGAATTAAATGTTCAAGTGACTAACTTTCTTCAGCAACACCCTGCGGCTGCGGACACTGGAAACTCTCGTACTCCGTACGACCGTAGCTGGCGCTATAAATGGCCACTCGAGAATTAGGATTGCATTGCACTTGGACGCGTTCGTTCTCGCAGGCCACCCGACTTCGGAATTCATCTACAACGTAAATTTTTAAACACGCCAACTATTCAACTGTGCGTTAAAACTTACATGGCCGACATTTATAAGCCACTTCGACATACTTCCGCTCCCCGGGGCACAGATCGCCGTCGAAGGATTTCGGCGACGCCTGAAATTTGCAGCTCTTCTTTTTCTGGCACGCCTCGACAACGGTCTGCAGCAGGGAGTACTGTGTGTGGGGCAAATCCACACATTAAAAAGTCATTTGTCAAACAGGACCACCAAGGCATTGGTATACTCACGCGTCCCCATGTCCCTTTTGTCATTTCCTCCCATTTATTCTAGAAAGAGGTAAATTTAGAGAGGAGAGTAACATAAAAATGCATATAAAATTACAGAGCATTATGAGTGGTTTCGGGAAAGTGGGGAAAAACATGAGAAAATATATTTTAAATAAAATTCAAGAAAAATTTTTGAGAAAAAATTTGATTTTGAGGTTAAAAATTGAATTTTTTGAGTTTTTGTCGTTATTTTTGAGGTTATAAAACTGAAAATTGGCTAAATTTAGAAAAAAAGTGATTGAGGGCCTTTGGAAGTCATTTTCCCCCACTTCTTATTATTTTTGATCACGGAAGTGACGTCATAATTGAGTTTTTTTCTCAAAAATTACGTTTTTTCTACAAATTTCGCCAAAATTTGCAAAAAATTAAAAATTTTAGTCAAAAAAGCATAAAATTCTAACCTGAATAGCTGTTGGCCAAGTACAACTTGAATTCTTAACCTCACTCGTGGATAACTTCGACGGACATTGGCTATTCTTCACCCCACTCTTATCATACTGCGCCAACTCGACGGAAATACTCGTCCCCGGCGGACATTTAAGTGTCATCTGATCATCATCGCAGCCAGTCTGCTCGAATTGCCGCAACGTACCAGATAGAAGCACTGTGCTAGCAGAAATAAAGTCCAATTAGCCACACAAAATCAATGTTATTGTAAATCTCCTGCCGCCGCCTAAAGTTTACCTAAATTATCCGTGCGGATGGACGCCATCAGCTGCGCAATGATGAGAACGCATGTGTACTTCATGATTCGCGTGCGCGCGCTCACCTGCAACACACAATAAACAGCTACGTTTCAATTCATTATCGCTGGCAGGTGTAATGCTAGTTTGTGATGTTAGTTTTGAAGTCCGTATGCTATAAACGTGATTTATCGGCCAACTTTCAATTGATCCTCCTTATTACACCAACCCGACAAATTTGCTAAAAGCATAGAGTATCCTTTTGGGGCAAACTTGGTTGCCTAACACACGCGATGCAACCGAAGAGTTTGATTAAAAAAGACGCTCTGGGTCATAAATATTCCGATGTGGAGACGTGGAGATGACCGGGAACTACTTTCGAAGTTTTAGTTTCCGATAAAAGTTTTCACATCGAAAAAAGTAAACATTTACACAAAAAAAAAACAGAAAAAAATAAAAATAAAACAAATCAATACAAAATACTTTGATTGTTTTTACCTTTGATGGTTTTTGTATTTTGTATTTTGAATTAATTTGTTTTGTTGATGTTTATGTTTGTCATTTGTTTGCGCGCGCGCCAGTTTTGTACTCTTTTGCATTTTAAATTTTTAGTTGGTTGTGTGCGTGCGTAGTATAAATCACGCGGGCGTAATTAAAGCAACCTGCTGCTGTTACGGCCCCCTCAGGCAAGTGGCGGTGGAGGTTTTGCGGTGGTGCACACGCGGGTTGAAATAGAAAGACGCATCTGGCATCTGTGACTTTCCCACGTGTTGGGTTCCGCGCGTGCGACGTGAGCATGCGAGCATAAATTTTACGTATGCGGTATAGTAGGATATTGCCGGCTATTGCCGCCCCCACCGACGCCACGTATTGGGATATGCGCCCGTGGGCGCTTTATTAAACGGCAGTTTTGATCATTGCTCACGGTTGAAACTTTGCCAATTAATTGCAAGCTATCGATATGCACTTAGTTTTGTAATAATAGTTTTATTTTGAGGTTATGGTGTGGAAAATTAATTTGTAAGTTAATATTAGGATTTTGATTAATTTTTATTTTATTTGTAGGAATTTTATTGAAATAAGTTTGAGAGAAGTTTTTATTGCCTTAGAAATTAATTTTTGTGAATAAAAAGTTGCCTATGTTTTATTCTGATGTATAAACTATAATACTACAAAGTTTTATTAATATACATCGAATAGTTTTTGAGTGAAAGAGTAACAAACATATATTTATCTATTTTCTATGTAAATTCATGCTTTTAACGCCATCTCGATTCGAATTAATGAACCATATTACGATTTAATTTTCCAAATATTTTTATTTATTAACCAGCTTTTGCCAGCGACTTCGTCCCGGTAGTGTTTAAAACAAATGTAATTTGTTTTTATTCTCTTGTTCTAGACATAGTATGTGTCATTTCTATCAATAAGATTCGCAATTTTATTTTAAAGAAATTATGCATATAAAGAATTGCTAATAATGCACTTCAGCGCGCCATCTCGGATTCAACTATTTAACTATAACTCTGATTGAATCTCAATGCCAACTTTTATCCTTAGAAAATGGCTGTTTTTAGAGTTTTCCCGGCAATTATTCAAAATTTTCTCGCCGTAAAAACCATCCTTGAACTTTAACAAACATTTTAAAAAAAGAATTAGCCAAATTGGTTTAAGCGTTGTTGAGCTATGCGCTTACCAACTGATTTTGCGATTCATTTTTATATTATTGATTTACACGTTTAGAAATTAATGTTTTTTTTTATAAAAAGTTACCTATCTTTTATTCAGATGTATAACCTATAAAATTACAAAATTCTATCAAAATCCATCGAATAGTTTATTCGTGAAAACGTAACAAACATCCGTATTATTAATATAAATGCTTATATATCAATTTAAAACATGCATAATGCTTACTCTACTATTCCAAACAAAAAATACTGAATAATTTTGTTACTTACATTTGTATAAGACCAGGTTAGTTAGATCCTACCTCCGTCGAAACCTCCACGGCTCCGGATTTGCGTTTGAATAAGCGCGCTTCGTAAATTCATCTCGCCGCCCGAGCTCACGTTTTATCCCGCTCTCTGCATCGTGCAGCGCGGCCGAAAATTAATGAACGCACTTCCGGCGCAAGCCTACCCCGCCAAGTGCGCAAGCCAAAACTAAAGCCAGGTAATAAATAAAACAGCAAACGAGGAAATTTTAAACACAAAATAAAAAGTTTCGTATATTTTATAATGTTAGATGCGAGTATAACTTGCGCTTCAACACTACACACATAAATATTAGAATAATAAATATAAATCTAATAAAACACGATGCGATAAAAACTCAGCGCAAATTAATAACATAGCCTCGCGGCTATTAAGTCTACTTTATACACTTGATTAAAAGATTCGGTGTAATAAATAAGCGCGCGCCAACAAAAAATTTAATCCCGACGCGAAAAAGTTGATAAGTATTTTTTGCGTTTAAGTTACACCAACCCTCGAACTACGACGATAAAACCCTAACGAAGAGTTATAGTAATGCAGGAAGTAAACAATATACAGGGTGTTGCATAAAAATGATTTTTTAGTTTAAAAATTCGACTATAGGTGGCGTTAATATACAAAATTTGTTTTTTGAAAGAAAATTTTTGAAAAAAAAATTTTTTTTCTTTAAAAATTGTATTATCCTGTATAAAATACCACAGTTAACAAATTGGCAGAAACTATACTTCTAGTTTATTTCCGGCCGAGAGTTACAATGGCGTCATAACTCATAACTCGCTGCGAGTTTGTGTTAGCGCAAAAAATTTTAAATAAATCGCGATTTCTTTTATTTTCAACTCACGAATATATCAACAGTCGAGATTTACGCGCTATATATTTTTTATCGAAGCAGATAAAAACAGGAAAACATAAAAAAGGTGCAAAACACGCAGAGGAAGATGTCCTTAACGATATTTAATGTGCTTGAAATATTTATGTGATGCAAATCACTTCGATATTCAATTTTTATACTCGCATTAGCGCGCTTATAAATTTTAGGCTTGTTCGAAATTCAGACGCGCAGATAAAGTGATGTGCTTTACGTGACGCGGAAGATAATCCTATCGCGCGGGTGGCATCTGCCCCCAAGGTTTGTGTGTTCGATGGCGAAGAAGAAGAGAGCCGTGGATCACGTTTAACAACTGCTGCCAGCGCTTAGATATGAATCTTTTGAGGTTAAAAATAAAGTTAAAGTTAGGTTAGTTTTAATTTGACACTCGGAACATGATTAAATTTGCGCATGTGTGTAGGTGGAGAGTGGGATGAAATGTGTGCGAGTCGACTCTTATTAAAGCGGCCGGCGGCAGTCGTCGTCGCTTCTTGTAAGGATTATAATCGCAGAGTGTAAATTAGGTCTTAATCTAGGTCTATTCCGCTGTGTGAACGGTTCAAAGCGTTCTCCTCGCGTGCGCCAGAGAGCTCTGAAATTCGGCGCGCGCAAAACTGACGGTATTAACGCAGAACGCAACATAATGCACAGTTGCGAACAATGGCGGCATTAGCGGTGCTTAAAGCCGCAACTATGCGCACCGGTATTGTTGGAGGGCTGCTGCGGCGTCAAATTTACGTTCGACAAAAATTGCGGGGGGTATTTTTCGGGTGTTATTGTCGTAATATGCGAAATATGTGTAGGGAATAGACAAAAGTTTTGTTTTTGTGATTTTTGGAGGGTGGAAAGTTGTTATTTTAAGTTTTAGTGTGTAAAGAAAGGGGTTTAAGAATAGAAATGTCTATTTTTTTTGTTTTGATAGGTGTAGATATTTTGAAGTGCGTAAAATGGATTTTTTTGTTTTTGTGTGTAAAATATGAATGTGCAAATGTCGAAATTTTTACAGTTTTAATAAAAATGCATATTTTGAGAGTGTGAAAAGTAGTTACTTTAAGTTTTAGTGTGTAAAGTAAGTGATTTAAGAACAGAATTGTCAAAATCTTTATTGTGTTGACAGGTGTAGGTATTTTGAAGTGCGTAAAATTGAATTTTTTGGATTAAGTGTGGAAAATACGAAATTTAAAAGTGAAAATGTCAAAAATTTGACAGTTTTTGCAGATATGCATATTTTTGGGTGTAGAAAGAAGTTATTTTAAGTTTTGTGTGTAAAGTATGTAATTTAAGAACAGAAATGTCAAATTTGTGCGTAAATTTGATTTTTTTGGTTTTTGTGGGTAAAACACGGATGTTTAAAGTAAAAATGTCAAAAGATTGGCAGTTTTTACAGTTATACATATTTTAACGTGTGTAAAGTTGTCATTTATAGCTTTAGTGTGTAAAATTAATATTTTAAGAGCAAAAATATTAAAAATATGACAGTTTTAACCATAAATTTCTTTTAAAGCGTGTAAAGTTGTAGTTTTACGGTTTAATATCCTTAAAAACTGTTTGTTATGGATAAAAATGTAAA
Organism: Dalotia coriaria; assembly: GCF_025399875.1. Taxonomy (NCBI): domain Eukaryota; kingdom Metazoa; phylum Arthropoda; class Insecta; order Coleoptera; family Staphylinidae; genus Dalotia; species Dalotia coriaria. The sequence continues at coordinate 6,636,940 of NW_027045450.1, forward strand.
ACCTGTAAGAATTTGGATAGATATACATATTGTACAGTGTGTAAAGTTGTCATTTTATGTTTTAGTGCTTATAATCGATCTTTAAAAACTAAAAATGTCAAAAATTGGATTATTTCGACAGATATTCTCATTTTTGAGGTTAGTTAAGTGTTACATCACAGGTTTTGTGGTTAGGAGTGTGTAAAATTTTATTTTACACTTCTAAATTATCGATTATAACCTTTAAATTCATCTATCAAGACATTTTATGACATTTTTATCACGATTTGTCACTTTTCACTTTTATTTTACTAGTTTTATTCAGGAATGTATAAAATACCAACTTTATGCACGTTTGATATTTTTAAATCTTTGAGTTTAAGTGTATAAAAGTTTTATTTTGCACACTTGACATACAAAATACCATGCGCACACGCGAAAAATTTCGCCCAACAAATAAACTCTAAAAGAGTGATCCCTGAAAGCGTTTCCTTTAATCCGGCGACCCGGAAATTTAAGACGCATTTATCTGTCATGCATAAAACATCTCCCTGGAGGCAATGCCTTGCCGCGCCTTGCGTTTCAATTCGACAAAATTACAAATCTCGAGACATCTCGTCCCGTGTCTAAATATTTATATAAAACATTTTCGTGAAAATGTCGAATACATGCAGAGTAATTGATTGCATCTCATTAGAATATGATTAAAAATAAATTACATCATAAATAATCATAATCACTCAAGTTTTTTCTTCTCTGCTCTTTTTTTCGTATGGGCCTAAAATGTGCAACGTTGCAATAGGCGCCCGTGAGCTTGTGTTAAGATGAGATGTTGACCCTTGAGTAAGGTAGAGAGAAGGATTAGCATGCTCGGCAATTTTGGATTCGTTGCTTTAAGCTGCGCTCGGGCGAGAATAGCAAATGGAGGCGGCGTGCGGATGGCAAAGGATAGCGAGTTGGACACGCGATGAGACACGTGAATTTAGACGCGAAAACCGTAAAGCCAAACGTGAAAGCGATCGCTTGCTGCGCGGCGAGCGCGCGCCCGACACCGGAAGCAGGAGCAAAACGAAGAAAACGGAACGCGAGCGACAGTTAATTGGCGATGGCGGCAATTTTGCGCTGACAGTGCTCGTTTTAATTTCAATTTATTTGCAAGCAAATCTAATACGCTTCGGAGGAAAAACGCATTGATGTAACGCAAAGGTTGAATACGGAATTTATTAATTCGTTATGTTTGACTTGTGGACATGTATCACGCCCTCTTTTGGTTTATATCTCAACTAAACATAATATAACCTGTCAAGGGGATGTCAAAATGATAGAAACAGTGTTTATTTTCTTGTTTTGTAAGATTTTGCGCTTGATTACTTCAAGAAACGTTAAAAATCGATTTAAAAATCAAAATAAAAGTAATTTTAGGTTAGTTTTGGTCATTTGAAGTAATTTTCTTTGATTTATGTCGATAAAAGTATAATTTTTCATAAATAGATGGCGTATTTGTTACTTTTAACTTGTAGCGCCACCTTTTGGTAGCCACTACAACTAAAACTACTATAACCTTGTAGCAAACTGTCAAAACAACTAATATTTATCAAATTTTCACAGTTTTACTTGTTTTTAACCAAATTTTTGCTTATTTATGCCTAAAACTCTTAAAATTTAGTAATACATTAATTATTATATTATTTTATGATGTTAAATGTATTTAAAATTTATTTTCTCTTTATATTATTGAAGAAAATTTAATTTTTCGTACCTAGATGGCGTTATTTGTAAGTTTTTACGACAAAACATAAATTTACACATTCCAACAAAAGTTATAAAATTAAACCAACTAATTATCATAGACAGTAGCCACATAACAATAACAATTTGGCGTTTGTAGTTTTAAGCTTCCCATTTGAGGCGGAAATAAAGCATAAATTAATTCACCAACATCAACCCGTAATATTTGTTTTATTACCTCGCTTGGAGGTGTGTAATTTGTGCGCCGAAACAACTTTACTGCCCACACACTACGAGCCGAGAATGAAACCCACTTTATTTTTTCCGATTAAGTTTGCTGTTTTTGCACACAACATTCGCACAATCGTATTTGTTTAAAATCAACTGGCATGCAACAAATTTAAATATAAATGCGTTTTTTATCATCATCGCAACCACTGTGTTTTTCATTCAATGCAGGCATTGAATGAAAAAAAGTGTCGTGTCATATTCATCACGTCGTCGTGCTGCCATTTCCGGTCGAAACAAAACGACTGCGCTCGTTTCTCATCCATTTATATAAATGTACAAAATGACACTTTGCGTGTTGGGCCCTTTTGTGCGGCAACTTTGGGCGTGATTTTCGCACTGTCAGCAATTTCGCATTCTCACTGAAGGAGTGAGACGTTGGGAAAAAATCACCCGAAAGACGAAATTTTGCTTTTGTCGCTTTGTTTACGCACGCGCGAAATTCACGCGCAACAAACTTTTCTTGTTTGAATTGCTTTGTCTAATTGCATGATTAATGAGTTGACGATTTCTTACAACATAATATTATATACATTACAATAAGTTTAACAATTACACCGCTAGATGTCAGCACTTAACATAAAAATGAATAAAAATTTATTTTTACACTAAATAAACCAATTTTATTCCATTGGCGACGTAAAACTCTTCGTGAATGATGCAAAAAACATGTAAATATTTTTATCGACGCCGCCGTCGGGCCGTCTGTTTTCTGTTTGCTAGTTTTTTCCGGCATTCCGGCTTCTAGATTCTTCCTTTTCTTGGATTTCAACATTGGTGCTGTCGAGCTGAGCAGTTGAATATTGATGTCGAAGTTATCCAAATGCCGCAAGCCGTAACGCGTAACGTTTGAAGCATGTGTAACTTTCGGGCCGCCCTAAAGTTGCCCTAGTAAAATTTCCACGACTTTTTTCCCGCACATACACAAACGCAGACGCAGACAGAGTGAAAAACAGCGAGGTAAATTTCAGGGAGGTAGCCATTCTCACAAAAGATAACAGATAACGAGAAAAACGCCCCGGATCGAACGAAAACGAACGAAAACTCACAAAAAAGCGGCGAATAACGAATAAAGATAGAACTTTTGTTTGGATTGCTTTAAAAAATCTTAAAATCTGAAAAGAGATCTTATTGGATTTCGCATCAATTTAAAGCTTTTATCTGTATGAATAATAATGAGTATTTGATCATAAAATGTGTATTTACAATGTGGAAAAATATTTTATTTATTTGTTAACATCAAGTGGATAAAGTCTAGTGAATAATTTTGTTTAATTTTTATTTTTAGGGGGCTTTGGGGTTGTGCACATGGAGTTGTCTATGGATAAAATACGTTTTAGGTAAGTTTTTGTTAGTGAAATTTAAATTATAGGTTCGAAAATGATTTTATCAAGATAAAAAGAAGAAAGCATGTTGTAAGTTGTTATTATGCAATTTATTTAACAAAATTTGATTTTATTCTAGTGTTAAATATATGAAAATAATGTTTTTGAGTGATTATAACCTCAAAATGCTTAGGTTTTTATTTTTTTTGAAATTTCGACGTCAATTGGATGAAGACAAGTGGATAATTTGGTTCAATTGGTATTTTTAGAGGGCGCTAGTATCGTGATCATTAAGTTGCCTACGATTTTAGTTGAGTTTTGGGTGCTAAAGCATAAATTATAGGTGAAGAATGATTTTATTAAGATAAAAAGAAGAAATTAAGTTGTAAGTTGTTATTATGCAACTTATTTAACAAAATTAAGTCGTATTCTAGTGATAAATATATAAAAACAACGTTTTTGAGTGATTATAACCTCAAAATGTTCATAATTTTCAAATAATGATTAAAAACTTTGGAAAATCGTGAGTAATACTTGAAATAAATTATAAATATACAGTGTTTTGCTATATTTTATAATTTTCTTTGAGTAATAACCAATTTTTAACAAATTCGAACAGAACCTTTCCAAGAAACTAGCAAAAATTAGTTAAACATATAAAAACAACGTTTTTAAGTAATTATAACCTCAAAATGTGTAAGTTTTTATTTTTTGGAATTTCGACGTCAATTGGATGAAGACTCGTGGATAATTTGGTTCAATTGGTATTTTTAGAGGGCGCTAGTATCGTGATAATTAAGTTGCCTACGGTTTTAGTTGAGTTTTCGGTACTAAAGCATAAATTATAGGTTAAAAAATGGTTTTATTAAGATAAAAAGAAGAAATTAAGTTAAAAGTTATTATTATGCAACGTACTTATCAAAATTAAGTTATATTCTAGTTTAAAACATATAAAAACAATGTTTTTAAGTGATTATAACCTCAAAATGTTTTCGATTTTCAAGTATCAACTAAAAAAATCTTAAAAAGAAAATCTTATTCAATTCTCCATCAATTTAAGCTTTTTATCTCTATGCATAATAATGATTATTTGATCGTAAAATGTATGTTTTGAATGTGGAAAAAATATTTTATTTATTTTATCGCTGTTTCAACATCCGGGACAGACGTAACATGCAAAAAACAGGAAAACGAGTAATCTTTCACCGGAATCGGAAGAAACATCAAATGTATATGTTTATTTGCTTGTTTCGCAATTCGCAATTGATTGGCTTATGAATATACTCAAAATTGGCAGATATAAAACCATAAAATGGTAATTTTCTAAACGAAACGATTGTGAGTGCACGCCCAATGCTTTCCAAGCTCTTAAAGTCTCGACATTTCAAAGCTTCCGTTAGTTTATTTAGAATTTTTCTACTTTTCTTCTCGGCGAAGTGGTTCAATGCTTATTTCTATTTGTATTCAATATGGTCGGCGGTTATTTTCCTCGTAAAGCTATTCGCAGCACTTTTTTCCTTTGTGTTGCAGTTTCTCACAACTGCATTACGTTTTAGCACACAACTAGGAGGCTGCAGCGAATAGTATTGGCTTACTATGAGTGGGTCCGAGATCGTTTGCCAACTCCAGCGTCGTTCTCAATTTCATGCGCCGAAAGAACTCGGTAAGAAACTGCATCGTTTGGCATCCACTCTCGTGCACAAAGCGATCTTTATTTGCTGCTATTTGCTGTTTACTATTGCGAGACGGGAATCTTCGAAATTTATGATGTTTGTACGCTGGACAAAAACAACACGGAATGTTTACGGCGCGCCATTTTATTGGAATTAATTTCGTTATTTATCTGTTTATATGAGCGCGCGCAGACAAATAAGGTTTACCTCGTCATTACGTCCCTGACATAATGAAAAAAATCTGTGGCATAGAGGAAAGAAAGAAGGAAGGAAGAAAAAAACTTTTTAATCATTATAATTTCATCGTCGTTTGTTCCGTGCGCGCCCACATTTTTCGGGTGAGGACAACCCCGCAAATCCGCACAACGCGAAATTCCGCCGAAGCGCAAAAAATGAGCATTTTTATCTCCATTCACTCTCGCGGCCCTCACATTTTTTCGTGTGCGAATACGAACAGGCCATTGTCGCAAGAAATATATAGACTAAAAAAATCCTGTGGTCGGTGTAGGGTTGAGAGGTGGAGGAGCGCGTGGAGAAAAAAAGGGATGCCTATTTCCGACCTTTGCTCGTGCCATCGTCGTCGCATACCTGACCACCAGCATGCTGACATGGATGAGGAAATGAAAAAGTTCAAGTCTACTGGAAAATTGTCCGTTATCAGTGCGATGGAGCGCGCGATGAGCGCGCAAAAAGTTGATTCATTGCCGACGACAATTTCGCAAACGAAAACAATCGAGATTTTCATTTCAAGCACGTTTTTTTTGTCTGCTTTGTACATAAATAAATAATTAAACATTAAATTACCAAAGAGAATTACACCGTGGGTTAAGTTTAACTTGATGCCCGGCGCCTCCACTTCCACTTCAACACTTGAACTCGCGTGTTTAAGACGACGTAGGAAGTTAATTGAAGAAATTACGTTAAGCTACATAATCCAATTGTGTACGAGTACACTCTATGTACACGCGCACGAATGTAATCTTGCACGTTAAACGCATTATGCGAATCGATTTAAAACATCACACCCGAGTTGCGATTGCAATTATTTTTGGTGCATTTGCGAAAATTGAAATTGTGCGAATTGAAATATTATGTAGTTATGCGCTGCCGTGCGCCATCAGATGGAAATAAATTGAATGAGTGTATTGAATTTGTGCGCACGTCGCATTTATCTAAACAAACATTGTGCTGCGTTTCGGTGGCGCTTGTGCACGAAATTTGACATGGCGCGATGATGCGACACACGCCCACATCATCATCAGCCACAGACACGCGCGCGCGTGGGATGTGTCTGTTGCTGCAGCTATTTAATTAACAACGCGCTGGTGCAACGTGCGCATTGTTTGAATATTTATTTTTCGCTAACTGCTTATCACCTGCATCAAGTGAATTGGATTGGAATTTAAAACGTCAAATATTATATAAATGGAGGTTATGTTTTTACTAAAAACTTTTTAGTCTAGTGGATAATTTTGTTTAATTGTGAGTTTTAGGGGTGGTGGGGTTGTGTATATTGGGTTGCCTATGCATAAAACTTGTTTTTGTTGAGTTTTGTGCAGTAAAATTCGAGTTTTAGGTTAGAAAATGATTTTATTAAGATAAAAAGCAGACATTAAGGTGTAAATTGTTATTATGCAACTTTTACAACAAAATTATGTCGTATTCATGTGTTAAATATATATAAAAACATGGTTTTTAAGTGATTATAACCTCAAAATGTCAAAATTTTTATTTTTTGTAATTTTGACTTCAAATGGATGAAGACAAGTAGATAATTTGGTTCAATTGGTATTTTAGAGGGCGCTAGTGTCGTGATCATTAAGTTGCCTACGGTTAAAACTTATTTTAGTCGAGTTTTGCTTAAAAGCATAAAAATTATGGGTTAAAATATGGTTTTATTAAGATAAAAAGAAGAAATTAAGTTGTAAGTTGTTATTATGCAACTTATTGAACAACATTAAATCGTATTCTAGTGTTAAATATATAAAAACAACGCTTTTAAATTATTATAACCTCAAAATATTCATAATTTTCAAATAACGCCCAAAAATTATTGAAAATTGTGAGTAATACTTGAAATAAATTGAAAAGTTTTTATTTTTTGGAATTTTGACGTCTATTGAATGAAGACAAGTGGATAATTTGGTTCAATTGGTATTTTTAGAGGGCGCTAGTGTAGTGATCATTAAGTTGCCTACGATTAAAACTTATTTTAGTCGAGTTTTGCTTACTAAAACATAAATTATAGGTTAAAAATGGTTTTATTAAGATAAAAAAAAGAAACTAAGTTGTAAGTTGTTATAAAACAACTTATTTGACAAAATGAAGTCGTATTCTAGTGTTAAAAATATAAAAACAACTTTTTTAAGTGATTATAAGCTCAAAATGTTCATAATTCTCAAAAAAACAACTAAAAACTCGTGAAAATCGTGAGTAATACTTAAAATAAATTGAAAACATAAAATATATTACTATATTTTATCATTTTCTTTGATTTTTGACAAATTTTAACAAAAAATAAGCAAAAAATCACCGTTCAACACTTTTTTGCAATTTCTGATGACTTCTAATGATGAATATGTCTGTGTCATGTAAGGTTAGCAATACTCGAGTCGTTTCACAGATAAAACCAGCACACAATTAGGAATTCATAAATATGCGTGTATTTGGTGTAACAAATCACACGCCCCAGCGGTTTTCGTGCGTATCTCCACGAGTTGTTATATATATTTTGTGCAGCGGCAGCATTCAGGCGAGAATGTAATATCAACGCGTTAATTTCCAATGTCGGCTGGGATAACGACGACCCACACCACCCCCAGACCCCCCGAATGGCCAAATCTAAATCCAAATCTGTATCCCCAACTCGCCCAACTCTGCAACTCCTTAATTAAAATTACGAGTACATAAATATACGTGTATCATTCCGAAATGGCCGCCGCCACGCCGTCAAGAGGAATAATTCACTTGGCATTTTCATTAATCATCGCTCCATCTCTCACCGGCGGTGTTGATTAAATTACAATTTGGGTAAATTTCCAAATTAAACATCAACAAGCACCTTCAATTGCCAAACAAAAACATGAAATCTTAATTAGCGAGTACATAAATTACAGAAATCTGTAAACCTCGCGGTGGTAAAGTTGTCGTTCGTTAATGTTAATTATTCATTTAATTTTGAGTAGTGCACACGTCTGAATTTCGTTAATTTCATGCATGCATTCGAGTTGCGAGTTTTATTAATGTTTGCTTCTCGTATTTTCATTAAATATTCATATTTATTATAGCCGGCTAACTTGCCGGGGCTGCTGAGTAGGCAACCCAATGTGCAGTTTTACTTTGCGCGCGCTGAAAAATTGCCGCAATACGTTACGAAATTAATGAGAATTTTTCAAATTAATGAGACACGTGCGCGTGTTTTTATAGCCCTAGCGCTGCGCTCGTAATTTTTTGCGCACGAAGCCAAAAGAAAAGATTGATTGTCGTCCCGCTGGCAACTTACGTTTATTGCGTAACATTCAACTAGCCGAGACAATAGAAAGATGAGGTTATGTACAGACTGTGCTATGTCAACATATTTTTTCTGTGTTTTTTGAACAAAAATAATTTTTTTATTCGATTTGCTGCATCTGTGCCATCGTTATTCCTGCGCTAGTTACGCGTGACGCTATAGAATTTTTTCCCATTTCATCTCGCTTCATTTCGCTTCCCGAAAGCTGAAAGCCCCCGAACATTCAGAGCAAATATTCATTTCGCCACCCAGCCACTTTCACCGCACACATCCGGGGACATCTCTCGCCGTGCGCGCACATTTCACATATTCGACCCGACCCGGAGTTTTGCTGAAAGGATTTATAAATCGAATTGCATCTTCAGCCGCTCTGGATGCACCCGCAGGAATAAAACGCAACCGCAAGCTTCACAGGACTGTGAAGCAGATGCGCCATTTCCGCTACGCGTGCGTCATTTCCGTTATTTATGCAGAGTATGCAACACACAATACATGCAAAACAAACGCATAAAGATGGCTATAAATCAGTGCGCGCAGGTTGCAAATCCAAATCGCAGCCAAACGATACATAAACTACATAAAAGTCACTTTGGAAAATATGCAATAAATTCAATTCTCTTGTATAAAATTTAATGAAATTTACGTGGAAGAATTTTCAAAAGTTTCCGAACAAGATAATCTGCTTGAGCGTGTAGCGTATTTCACACATTTTGAGTCGAAAACCTGAAAACCTGAAATTGCCGGCAGCATATGTCTATTTCGTACACCTCTTCGGATAAATGAAATGAAATAGGAACTCGGGGACGGCCAGTGAAATGAAACATTTTTAAATCGAACGAACAGCTCCGCCGAGAGTGAACTGAACCTATTCCAATAGCTACATTCGCGTTGATTTTTTTTTTCAATTTCCGGGTGAGATGAGCGACGAGTTATCAACGAAATTGTAACGCAATGTGTCGGGATATGACCCGGGCGAGTTAATATTGTGAGAAATTCGAAATTAAATCGATTTTCCACTCTCTCTGCGCGCCATTCTTTGCTGAATTAACCATCACCATGTCATGCATTAAACATGAGATGATATTTTTAATCGTCTGCGCCAAACTTTTAATGTGTGTACGGTGAAAAACGTACCTAAAACGTTTTTGAAGTTTATACTTCTTTTTTCTTGCTTTGCACAGGCGAGTTTTTAAGCTTGTGCGAAGAGAAGATAAAAACCTGCGCCCGTGGGCGGTTTAAGCACAAAACTGCAACACAACTCGTGAGTTCTTCCACTTTTACCACTGGATGTGATGCAAATGCAGTGTGGAAAGTTTCGCCCTTCCGGGGGCGGCGTTGAAATAATAATAAAAATAACGATCAGGCAACCATACTCACAACTAGGCAACCAACACGACCAACATCGCTAAAACGTGACATGCAAATCCTTTTCTTACTTTTACTTCGTTCTTTATCCATAGTTATTTTTACATAAATTATATTTGCGTGCTGCGGGAACAATGTTTGTTCAGAGCATAATGTCGGATATTACCGAAAAATAATTCGACGTATTTTGTGGTTTCGCGTTGTTGTGAAGTATTCCGGGAATTTTTAATGTAAAGGAGAGCGAGCAGAGCAGAGAATATATGTCGACGAGATGCCTGAATAAAAATATGAAAACTTAATCTCGTCTCATTGAATATGTAATGCTAAGCTGCGGACTTTATGCCGTGATACTCTCCAGTCATCGCCCGGTGGTCCATTACGCTCCATTATAAAAATGGGTTGAGCCGGTTTAGCAGCTGCGTGTGCGAGTTACTCGTATAATATCCGGTGCGTTTGCAACGTGCAGGAAATAGGTTTTGACTTAAGTCAAAATTTAGTCAAAATCATTCGGTTAATTAATTTGAAAGGTGAAAAATGTTGAGTTATGAAAGAAAAAGTTAATCTTTTAAATACTAGGGCGGAAAAATGGATTTTACAGGCTTTTAAAGGTGGAATTTTTGTTGAATTTTATAGAAAAATGAAAATTTATTTAACCTCCCTAGGGCCGTAAAATTGTTGTCAGAAGAAAAATTTGTCTTTTTTTGTGAAAAATTGGGCAAATAAATTGATTTGTCTTAATTTTAACCAAAATAGTACTTTATTTATTATGGTAGAAAAGCTTTATATGAATATTTTACAGCCCTAGGGCTGTAAAACCTATTTTTTGCTTAATTTTTCAAAAAAATGCATTTATTACCCAAAAAGTAGTAAAAAACACAAATTTTTATATACTTTCTTGATTATAAAATATTTCCAAACCTGCTTTTACGGCCCTAGGGCCAAAATTTTAATTTCACTACTTTCCACCCTGAGAAAATCAATTTTCTGCCATAAAATACTAAAAAATCAATGTAAATCCAATAAATTAATCCACAAAAAATATTTTACAGCCCTTGGGCAGTAAACCCTATCATCAACCAAACTACAAATAAATTTTAAACGTGCGTACAATAAAATTAGTTAAATCTATTCGACGCTGCCACCGATTCGAGATAAATCCAAAGTGCGGCAATAAAACGCGCACGTTAATCGATGCGTTCCGAACCCCGGACACAAACCTCAACTGAACTGTCTAAAATTTATTTTTATTTCACTTTCCTCTCATACTCCTACACCTAACAAGCAACATTCAACAAAAAAAAATTCTCATTTATTTTTTATTTTATTTGTATTTAATTGACATTTAAGTGTCAATCACGGATGCTTATGCTTAATACTGATACCTAAAAAAGAAACAAGTACTAAAAGCGCACATTTTACGCACGTTGATTTTATGATTATGCGAAATTCAAAGCTTCAAGTCTAAGCTGGTTGGATTCGGGCGGAATCGTGGTTGGATGCTAAAAGCTCTGGTTACATACGAATGCTAGGTATTAACGACGTCGTTAGTCGCAGAGAACTCACGACAAAACAAACTAAATAAGCAATATCACTCGAAATAGAGATTTAGATGAATTTAAAAATAATAATTATATTGATTAAAATAAAATACATCTTGTCGTTGTATAAAATTTTATTTTTTATTCCATTGCATACATTTGGCACTAATTAACTGCGCTTTTTGTTTTTCCATGGGTGAAAATGAATTGAATCAGCGCAGTTTCCTGTAAATATTTGCGCTTGCGAAATACTTTTATTCAACTCTTTGATTTCGCAACTACACAACTTTGGCGCGTAATGTTTTCAAATCATTATGAACTTTCTGTTGGTCTTTCAATTAGAGTGCGATTGAGTGTAAATTCGATATGCGCTTAATGTTGCTTTCGGCGAAAGCTCATTAACGTTCGATTATTTATCGATCGCGACGCTTGCTGAAATTAATGCAGAATTAATTCCTTTACTCTTTGCGCTCGGCGCGTATTTTTGGTCTTGTCCCGCTCGTTAATTAGGTACACTTAATTGCGTTCTTGGCGTGTTTTATGTCGCGACCGCGATAACCGAGCCGCTTTAATCGCCAGGCTTAATTACAGGCGCACAAACCAATTAAATGTTATTCACAGACTTTGTAATCGGAAATGCTTTTGTTTACGATAACAAAACACAACAATTTAATTGATTTTTAGCTCTTTGCCCGGCGCCTCCACTGTATATTAATACGTATTAATATAAAATTTCTTACCTTATTCAATTTTTACACAAATTTTAATCCATAACAATCGAGTCCCACATAAAACACTAAATTTATTTTTATTTTTTAAAGTTTATATAGTAATTAGTTTCACAATTAATTAATTTTAATTTCATAAAATGTTAAAATTTCTTGTGACAATTGTGACACTCGTGAGCGCGTTTGCCGCGAAATGTTTAACTTTCGTGAATGCGGCTGTCGCGCCGGTTAACGTGCGACTGCCGCCGGTGGAGCCGCCACCGCCGCCAATATCAGCTCGCCGCCCCCTGTGCCACTAACACACAACGGCGATTCTACCCGACTTGCAACGAAGACATTCTCGTCTTTAAAAATTAAATTTTTAAGCGTTTGTAATATCTTCCAAGATGTTTCATCGCTGCATGTCTGCAAGTCTGCAAGTGGTTTGTTAACTTATGAAGCCGCAAAACTTGAGACTTAATGCGATTTAATGCAATGCGATGCAATTTAATGCAATTCACAAGAAGTCTTAGTCTTAATAACGTGAAACACAGTCTACGTCGTATTTGATTTGATCTTATCTCATACGAAAGTCAAATAAAACTTTAAATTCTTGAATCTTTGTAAAAATATGAAAAAATTTAATTTAATTTAAACTGGAAGAAAAGAATAGTTTATGAATGTGTGCGGTGTGTGTTTTTGTAAGTCATAACAACTAGAAATAACTAATGTAAAGTAAGAAGCGGAATCCTCAACTTGGCACACAAACCGCAGCAGCAGCCCAACGTCCACAAAGCAGAGCTGGCATTACGTTAAATGTCCTTGACAGTCCGAAAAGAGACTCGGCATTGTGATGTAATAACGTTGGTGATTTATGCCGGCGTTCGGCGGCGGCGAGTTAAGAGCCAAAAAAGAAATGATAACTTTATTATCGCAGCGCAGCGCCCCGACGCCGAGAAAATAACCGCCGAGATAACTTTCGGCCCGCGCGGAGCATTATTGTCCTTCGACCAATGCGACGACGGCGTCGTAATGTGTGTTTTGTGTTGATTCCGGCCGAGAATCGATGAGTTTATTAAGTAAATATTTATGAAGCATACGGTGCCCACCACCAGCAGCAGCACCAGCACACATACATAACCTATAACATGAAAAGACAAGCGTAATATTTCGCGCACAATTCCATTATTGGATCAGCGAGAGAGCTTAAAATCGCGCTCCGAATTAAATCCGGTGCAATTTTTCAATACTTTAGTGTCAATATCAGCGTTATAAGCGATTGGTAGACGTAGACTATGTGTATGGGAGTGATTTATAAGTGATTTTATACGAATTACGCTGTATGGTGAGGGTCCGCAAAGAATAAATTATGGATATTCATCACGCGGCGATTTTGCGGGCCGGCTTGTGGGGTTAACGGAATTTATTCATAGGCGCTTCTTTATTCATACCGATGCGAGGGACACATACGTTTGATATATTGCCAATTATATTTTTTATATTTTGTGATTATAATATTTTAAGTATCTTGTGTGCTAAGTGGCAGTTTAACCCCGAGAGTGATTAATCAATCGATTTTTTTTTAATTTCACATTTAAAGCGTCAGTTTTTCACGGTTTTGTGATATAAAAAGTGGTATTTTAAACACGGATGGCTAAGGTCGTGACTAAAGTATTTTAATCACATTTTCCAGTAGTATGCGAGCGAATTTCGAAGATTTATTATTCAAAAGTTCAAATACAAAAACTTCAACGTGGAAATAAAATAGAAGTAGACAAAATAGCCTAAGCATCACGTGGCTAAACCTTATTAAACACTCGATTGATTAAACGCACACTACATTGACTTTAAATCAATCTTTTGACAAAAATTCCTTTTTAATCCCTTAATACTCAATATTTTCTATTTCCAGAATTTTAACTTTAGTCACGGTGTTGCCCATGACTAAAATGTTACTTTTCGTGCCTTAAAACCTAAGAAAAACTGGCGTTTAAAATTTGAAAGTAGAAAAAATTGTGAAAGTTTACAACTACGAGTAGTTTTTGATGCGTTTGAAGTCTGAGGTTATGGTGTATATTAAGTTGCATAATGCGATCAGAGCACTGTTGTTGTCTGATGCGGAAGGTATAGGTTAGATGCACTGTGCACGCGCACCTATTAAAACTTTCTAATGATCCACGCGTGTGGTTTTGAGGGATTTCGGCCCGAACTATAAATTATCCCGCCTCGAGCATCGCGCGTGTGTGAAACTAAACTTTACATCGCTCTCGGATTGCTTCCCGGAATTTTCACTAATGCATTACGACATCACTACGATCATGATGATGGATAAAAATTAATAACGCGCAAAATATTTATTTCCTTATTTCTTGTATTAATATAATATATTTGATGGCAATAGAAAATTAATAAACATGTTGCGTAATAAAAGCATGAGTATTCTTGGAAGTTGAAATGATTTTTCTTCCTTGTTCTAAGAAACGCAGCTTTGGCGGGTTTCTGCTAGCAGATGGAAAACTGGTTGTGAAAGTCGTTGCGCACAAGTGTCGACCGCCGTCCACTTTGCGAAAGCAATTAACGAAACAATTCCAACGTTAAGTGCCGCCCCCGCCGCCACTAAAACCTAACGGCCAACTAGCGTCATGTTTCGCGGTTGCAAAGTGCCACCCTTAACCACAATACAACAAAAAACTAGTTTTATTCCCTCCTACTACTGCTACAAGTCGTACATAATTTGCAACATTCTGATACCAACTGTATATATTTGAGGATCAGATAGCAAGATAAGAAAAAATCACGTTTTTATGAAAAGAAATAAACAAAGGAATTGATGACGTCGAATCAATTTCGACACGACCCTAGACCTACTAGAAACCCACGATATATTAACCACTATTCCATTATCTTTTCATGGCGCCGTATCTTTTATGATTTCGGCATTTATTCAGCGGTCGGATTGAATTTCGGCGATGCGAGATGACGAGACCCAATATTTGCTGTTTGAGCGACGCAAACATTAGCTCACTGTGTGTGTGTGTGTGTGTTGGGGGCGGTGGACAGCTGAAGTTGGATGGGTGCAAGCGCTAACCGCTTAACCGCCGTCCATGGAGGCCGCGCAATAATCCGTGGGGCAACTGGTGGCGGTTATCGTTTCGCGGCGGACGCGAATGTTTGCCTCCTCAGCGCGTCCGCGCCCGCCTTCTAATAGTTTCGACAAACATCAACACTTGATAGCTGCCTGCGCACCATATTGTGATATTGTCATGAGATTCGATGAGAAATTCGTCAGTTGCGGGTGAATCTTTAATGAATAAGCGTGGTTTTAAAAGAGAATGGTTTTTTATGGTTTTTAGGTTATTTTTGAAGGTTTTATTCGTTTCATTCACTAAATTTGGGGCGATTATATTGGTCCAATTCCAGTGGAACATTGCAACGCGTTTCGTGCAATTTGTTGTGCAATAAAGCGAGCGTTTATGGCGCTGTCCTATATGATTTGCATCCGAATGTCTTTCTTTTGAAGAAGCGGCAGTTTCAAAGGCCCGAGCAGCCCTAGGTTTTGGGGGTTGATTCGGAAAATTAAATTGCGTCATAAAAACGAAAAAGAAAGCGGTTTAATTTCAATTAATTTACATTTACTTCTTTTAGAATAAAAAAAAATAAGAGAAAAAGAAAAGAAAAAAATCTTATCACTGATAATTAAATACAATGAACTTTTATATCTATTTTATTATTATTATTATTATTGTTGTTGATTGTATAACAAGCAGTCAATAACATATTATTTTTTATTTGTTATTGAGTATATTATTGAGAATGTACCGAACAACATTACAGTTTTTGCGTGACAAACGCTTTCAATTTCCATTTCGACTTCGTAGTTTAACTACCGCGACGACGCAAATACAAACACAAGCGGTGTTTGAAGAAAAACAAAATATCAATTGGGACAAAGCCAAGCCGTTTGAATCAATTCCAGGGCCGAAACCTCTGCCAGTTATTGGTAATGCGTGGCGACTTGTCAATTGGGATGGGAAAAAGTTTAACCAAGAGTAAGTCAATAAACAAAAACAAATAACAAAATAGTATGTTAAGTATCAATTGGCTAAACGGGAGTTTTAGTCACGGGCATAGCAATCGTTTAATAAATCGAGTGTTTAATAACGTTTAGCCACGTGATGCTTACACTACTTTTTCTACTTCCACTTTATTTCCACGTTTAGTTTTTGTATTTCAACTTTTTTTTTATTTTTCGAAATTTGCTTGTATACAACTGAGAAATGTAAGGTTATAAATGTAGTGCCGCGCTGACATGAGAAACAGCAGAGTATGACATTTCATAGGGTGTTGTGCTGCACCGTAGGTAAATGCGCATGCGCAAGCTCCACCCCGTGACTAAAGCCCATGAATAAAGTACTTTAGTCACGACCTTGTTCAAAATACCACTTTTTGTGTCTTAAAATCGTAGAAAAATTTGGTGGAAGTAGACAAATATGTTTTCTTTAAAATTTACTTTGAAAGCAGTAAAAACAGTGAATATTTTTTTATTTATATAATATTATCATCCCAGAATGCGATCAAAGTATGGCGATATTGTTTATATCAAACACATGGCCCCCGGATGGCATTTACTCTATTTATACAACGTTAAAGATATCGAGTTTGTTTTCCGTAACGAAGGCCTCTATCCAATAAGATTCAACTTTGAGTCAATGTCTTATTATCGTCACGTTATGCGAAAGGATGTTTTTGGACAAACTTATGGTTTAATGAACGGGTAATCTTATTATTTTTATTATTTTTTTATTTTTATATTATTTTATTATTGAAATATATTCGTAGACAAGGTGAAGAATGGGGTAATACACGTGCAATAGCAAACTCAATTCTGATGCAATCTCGCAGCACGAATAACTACATCCCGCTCGTGAATGACATCGCCGACGAGTTTCTCGAGTACGTTAAACAGCTCAAAAGCCGCGATTTGCTAGGTCTGATGCCGCACAACTTTATGGACGATATAAACAAATTCGTCTTTGAATCGGTGACGGCCATTGCCGTCAACCATCGCATGCGCTGCTTTTCTTCTAATGCGAGTCCGAAAGCCATGGACGCCATCAAACATATTCTGGACATGTTCTACCTCACGCTGCCTATGGACATTCTGTCAACTGGAAAAATTCACAGAACGCTGAACACGCCACTGTGGAAGCGCTACATAGGCAACCATGAGTTCTTTACAAAGTAAATAAAAAAGCCTATATATTCAATAGCGTAAAATGTAAAACATAAAATTTTAGTTTAATTCTGGAAATGTTTGATAACGCTAAACGTAAAATGGATGAAGATCCCAATTATCAATTTAAACCAGATCATGAAAAGACTGTGTTTGAGAAATTAGTTGAAAAAGATAAAAAATTCGCTGTTGTGATGACTCTGGATATGATTATCGCCGGAGTGGAAACTGTGCGTATAACATAACCTCAAATGTATTTTTTTGAGGTTAAATATATCTTTCAGACTTCTTTGGTTTCCGGTTCAACGCTGTACTACATTTCCAAGAATGTGAGGGCGCAGAGAAAATTACGCCATGAGTTGCTTTCCCTGTTGCCGTCGAAACACACGCCCGTCACGGCTGAACTCCTCGATGAAGCCAAATATCTTCGCGCTTGCATCAAAGAATCAATGCGGCTTGCACCGGTCGCTCACTGCACGGCTCGTTGGACGCCCAAGGATATGGTCATTGGAGGGTATCGCGTCCCGGCGGGCACTGAAATTAACTTGCCGCACATGTACCTCTCGAATGTGGCGGAACACTACACCAACCCGAAGGAATATTTGCCTGAACGATGGCTGCGTGGCTGGGTGGGTCAGAAATGTCCGGCGGATAGGAGCGTGAAAGAAGAGGTTGTAAATCCATTTGTTACTTTACCTTTTGGGTTCGGGCCTAGGGCATGCGTTGGCAAGCGGATAGCGAATTTGGAATTGGAAATATTCATTGCTAAGGTATGTATATAAAGCAAATAACATCAAATTTAATTTGTTGGGTTTTTTTTTGTAGATGGTGAGAAACTTTGTGCTTGAATGGCCACACAAAGATATGAAGTTTGTGCAGAAGATGTTGTATGGTATTGGGGATCCGCTAAGGCTTAAACTTAAAGATGTCACTTATTGATAAAAATATTTTATTGTGTTTTTTTTTTGTTAGAATAGATTTGAAGGGAGTTTTTATTTTGATTTTGTACGGTCGCCATTTTGTCGAACTAAATCCCAGTTAGCAAACACGTAGCGTCGTTCAAAGGGTCGTTAAGATACGCGTCAGTTAATAGTAGAAACATGTATACAATATGTTCAAAGATATTTATTTAAATTTTTGGTTTTGTTTGTAAATTTTGAATTTTTTCATTCTTTTTTTTACTTCTACCGTTAAAGCGTAATTTTTCCACGGTTTTCCACGGTTTTCCACGGTTTTGAGATATAAAAAGTGGTACTTTAAACACGTATGACCAAGGGTGTGACTAAAGTACTTTAGTCACGGGGTGGAAAAAAAAACGTGGAGATAAAGTGAATGTAAAAAAACAGAGTAAGCTTCACGTGGCTAAACATTATTATACACTCGATTGATTATACGCTCGCTACACTAACCCTCAATCAATTTCGTGACAAAAACTCCTGTTTAACCCCTTAATACTTAATATACTAACAAATAATAAAAATTTTTATTTTTCCACAGACATATTGTATGTTAAATTTGTGTAGGTTTAGTTTCCAATTAACTAAAACGATTTGGTGCGTGGAATTTGTTGTTGTAAAATATCAGTTGCGTGACACTGTGACACCGCACACTGTAAACTGATAACGCGCATTATTATTGCAATGATTGCATTGAAATCAATTTCACCGCGCGTAATTTAAGTGCAGCGCGCGTTTTCGTGTACTTATATTTGCATTTCGACTGTGTAAGCTTGTTGTGTGCACCGTCGTGGCCGAAATTGATGCTAAACAAACATATAAATCTCGCAATTATTTCGCAATTTGTTTCTGCACTGCGTTAAACATGTCGCCGAGCAGCGAGTCAAACGCGAGCGCAAAATATAGGTTATAAATTCGTAATGACGTGGACAAATGACAACCGCGTTTGGCAGTCGTCGTTAAAGTGCACTAACTCTAGATTGCGTTTTAATTACGCAATGCATGCCAGTTCTCCAGAGAGCGGAGAATTTAGAAGTTAAGCGTGTAAATTTTGATGAAACATGAAAAGTTTAAACAAATTAAATGCGCGCGCGAAAAAGTCAATTAATTTATTGATCCGCACGCGTAATTGTTTTTTCCTACTGATAGGAATTGAGTAAATATTTTTTCGACTTTTTCGTATTCCGATCACAAACAACATGAGCATCGGAATTCGCCGACGGACGAAATTAATTACGAAAAGTAATTACGACATTTTTTGTCGTCGTCGATGCGCGTGCTGACGCTGCAAGATTATCAAAAGGATTACTGATGAACTCCAGACCTTCAGCCGTTAACAATGATAAATTCGATCGAGACACAAGTAATAATATAGTTGACGCAATTATATCTGTCATAGGTCGTTACCGCAACCCAACGCACATTTACGTCGTCTCATTTGATTCACCGCGTCTCTTCGGACCCGTTGCGCTGCGAATTTCGTTTTCATTATAATTGGATTAGACGTGTCGCGAATGCGGGCAGGTGTTTATAGAAGACTTGGCTTGCACACAATACGCGTGGAAGTTCTTTTATTCGACGCGCTCGAGTGCGTCGAGCGGAAGCGGAAACAACTCGACCGTTCGCCAACGTGGGGCGGCAAGAACGAGGTCACTAAGATGCGATAGCGTCAAGCTGCGAAACTGATCCGCGCGCTGGCAACACGTATTCAATGGAGAGCAGTCCATCGAGGATTCGATACGGAATAAAGGAGGACCGAATTGAATTTTGCACTTGTTTACAAAACAAAAACAAGCTGCATACATACACACAGCGGGAATATTGCGAGATAAATTGATATATTTACACGTTTAATTGAATCAGACCGATGCATTATCAGTTGGATTTCAATAATTAATTACAAATTGGTATTACTACAAAACACTGCAAAACAAAATTAAAATCTGTTTGGTATCTTTTATATTGAATTCAATTTATTTTAAATTATGGTAATAATATTTATTTGTAATCTAAATTGCTTTTGTCAGCGAATTCGTCCAGATAGTGTTTAATAAAAATGTAATTCGTTTTTACTCTCTTGTTCTAGACATAGTATGTGTCAATTCTATGAATAAGATTCGTAATTTTATTTTAAAGAAATTAAATATATAAAGAATTGCTTATAATTCACTTCAGCGCGCCATCTCGGATTCAACTATTTAACTATAACTCTGATTGAATCTCAATGCCAACTTTAATTCTATAGAAAAGGGCTGTTTTAAGGGTTTTCCCGGCAATTATTTGAATTTTTCTCGTCGTAAAAACCATCCTTGGACTTAAACGAACATATTAAAAAAATAATTGGTCAAATTGGTTTGCGCGTTGTTGAATTATGCGCTTACCAACAGATTTTGCGATTCTTTTTTATATTATAGATTTAATTTGATAGTATTGTATTAATATTTATTTGTAAATATTTCGTAAATTTCGTATTTGAGGATATGAAATTGTTACGTTCACGCTTAATGACCGCGCAGCGGGAAACAATACGGTTGATTAGAATATAAATTGGAAATTATAGACCGGTGCAGTTTCATTGTGTGAGAAATTTGGCAGGAAAACAACAGTCGTGTTAAATCAAACTATATCAATGCATCTATGATAATATATTGTATTTAATATTCAAAATATCTACTTAAAATTGATCGTATATTAAGTATCAAGTGGTTAAATGGAAGTTTTAGTCACGTGATTGACTATGAGAGGGCGTAGCGAGCGTTTAATCAATCGAGTGTTTAACAGCGTTTAGTCATGTGATGCTTACGCTATTTTTTCTACTTTCACTTTATTTCCACGTTTTGTTTTTGTATATGAGCTTTTTATTTTAAAACTTTGAAAGTTGCTCGCATACTACTGGGAAATGTAAGGTTATAAATGTTTTGATTTGTTTGGCTGACGACGCGTGACATTTTATATGGTCGTCTGGTGGTGCACCGTAGGCAAATGCGCAGGTGCAAGCTCCACCCCGTGACTAAAGCCCGTGACTAAAGTACTTTTCTCACCGTTTTGGTCATCCGTGTATAAAGTACGACTTTTAGTGTCTAAAAACGTGGAATAACTGGCATTTAAAAATTTGAAGTAAAAAAAGTTACTTTTCATGTTACAAAAAAGAAATCCAAGTCATAAATCATTTTCCTTTTAATCTTTTGCTTGTTGACATTGCGTTTCTCTGGGATCAATTAGATTATTCCAAGAAACAAGCCTCAGCATAACAATTGTGTACTTAACAAAATTTTAACAAGACGAATTTATTTTTATTTTACTCAAAACTTTCGTTATACTTATAAATGGATTTCATTCAATGTTTATTTATTCATAACGTTATCACATTCGGATATCTCGATATGTGAGCTTGTTTTTGGTCGTTGGTTTTCCGAGGGTCATTCGCCGCAGCACGAAATTATACGCAATTTTATTCGAAATTACACATCGTGCGGCCGGCAGTGGCTACTCGACCCAGATTTAATCTTATCGGTAATAAATACACGTTCGGCGCACCGCGCGACTCTTTCATGCGCCGCTGTGATAAACATTATAATCCACATAAATATAAATATATCCAGCGCTATTCGTGTGCAAATCATGAATTGTTATACGTGCTGTATGAGTTCACATGAGAAACATGAAAGCAATTTGAATAGCAGGTGTGGTGTGTCAAAACTCTTTGCAACAACTTTGAATGTTGTTTGCTGTCGATGGTAAAACATGGCTGGGAAACTGTTGCCGAACTAAACTCGATTCGAGTTTAGTTAGTCGTGTCCCTGTCGTCGTCAAAGTTTCGTTTGTGTGCGCACACGCACGGAGGAAAACCTGCAACGAATCTGCACTTCCGGCTGCAATCGCCGTGTGCAGCGACAGCAACTTCTTGTGTCACCTCCCCATTTGTTCGCTTCGTTTCGCCTCATTTTGTCTTGTTTGATCGAGTTGACGCGCCGCGCAAAATCAAACGCTAGTTTTTACTTGACGCGGACGCGCGCAAATAACGCGTGTTGCGAGCGTAAGTAAATTGCTTTTTCATTGTTTCAAGCACCACTACCACCTTGGAAGTTTAATTAAATTACCTGCGACTGACTTGGCTCACTTGAGGTTTGTATTTTTTCGGATTTTTTGTTGTAACTTTTGAAATTTTCGGTGGATTTTTGTGAAATTTGATCATTTTGTAGCTGAATAGTGCTTTTATCATTTGCCATTTTTTTGTACATATAAAAACGCCAGAAATGATGAAAAATTGCTTTTAATTTTTGGAAAAAGTTGAAATTTTTGCAAATTTTTAAAAAACGTCATAGAAAACTCATCGTATCTTTTTATTGATAACTCCGATTTTAACAATTTTTTTGTTATTTTATAGTTTAAGAATTCTTCTATTATTCACCGTAAAAAAAATATGAAAATATATGTACAGGGTGTTCATAATCATGCAAAATATTATAATTTTTATATTGAAAAATATTTAAAAAACCGAACTTTTTAAAAATTAAAGCAATTTTAAGATAATTCCAAGCTTTTTTAATCTCATATATAAACGTTAATAAAAAAAGACACTAATCAGCTTGAAAATGACGAAAAATTTGTTGAAATCCAAGAAGAAAATCACAGAAAATCTCCAAAAACAAAATTTTATTTTTTCTCATTGTAATAAATGCCATTTGAAATAAAAGAAAAGAGCAAAATATCCTCATTAAAAGTTGTATGTGGTATGTCCGGGTATATATGTAGCCGTATTACAAGATAAATTCCTGCAGAACAATGGCTTCCGCTGATGGATTAGCGCCGATCGTAAACACATTGCTTAATTCTCATCCCCGCACAAACATGGATGCGTTTCGTGTTTTACGCGTCGGCTTAAACTTCCTCTTCATTTGCTGTCGAACATTCCGCCGAACTTTCCCGGAATTCTCCACGTACAGCTCGTCAGAGCAACGCAATACACTCTTTCGCGATCTCTTCGATCTCCTGCGCTTCGCTGTGTTTCCTTCGCAGACGATAAGCCGCAAACTTGTTTTGTTCACGGTTCATTTTTGCACTCAACGAAAAAAAAAAAACTTTATTTTCGCGTCGGTGGAAATTTATGATGCAACATAAATATTTATAAAGGTGAAAAGTTACAACTTACAATACACAAAAGAGAACTAGTTGAGCAACGATTGTTTAGTTTTCGACGCGTTGAATGCGGAATCTTGAACTGCAGCGTTTGCTAAATGACTCAATGTCAGAGTCTAAATAGCCGAAATCACTTGCAAATTCAAGCTTGCAAGATTTATCGATTTCCGCGTGTATTTTACGAGGACGCGCGCTTTATTCACTCGCCGGGCGCGCGCGCGGCTTGCAACTCTATTAAGCCATAAATCGAATTGTTTAGGAAGCCAACTCCCACACCATCCACGCGGGCCCAACGAGTGCCATTCGTTCCAATCGACAAATCCAACACAACACAAACCAGAAGCAAAAAATAAAAATAAAAATAAACACAATTTACAAAGCGCGCAGCGGTAAAAAATTGTAAACCACAATTGTATAAATACAACATAATAATCCTTTCATGCAAAATATATGTTATATAACAATATATAGTTGAAATCCTGTATGCATCAAGTGCTCAATCATTTAATAGTTTTTACCGGCGTCAGAGGACATCAAAGCGTACGTCGAATATAAATGCGGGCGTAGGAGACGAGCGCATTGTTTACACATTCATAACCGATTTGCATGTTTGCGCAATATCTGCAACACAAACGCCCGCGCGTGCATTGTGTTTCGCGTAAGGGCTTGACATGCACATGTTGGTAATTTCGGGACGAAATTACAAACGAGACTGCGTTAATGTTAATGCAGCGCTTTCGCTTTATATTTGCGCGAAATTTATTTGACATGCTACGCCCATCTGGGAAACACATTCACACCATGCTCCGGCCCGCATTTTCATTTTTGTCCTGCATGCATGTAGGGGATGTGGACAATGTGGTACGAGTTTTTTTGCGTGATGGAAAAAAATCGGAAAACGACGAAAACCACATTTGGAATGGTGTCAAACATGTTTTTTCTGGTGTTCGTAAAATAATTGATGATTTTTTGATATTTTTGATTTTGAAGCACGAATGTGTTGATAATTAAATTTTGGTAATAAAATTACAGTTTAATAGTGTAGTTGGTAATAAATTAATTTTTGTTGTTGTTATTTTTATTTAAAAAAACTGATTTTAATGTTTTTGGGCACAAAAAGTGGTATTTTAAAGATTAAAGTACTTTAGTCACGGGCTTTAGTCACGGGGTGGAGCTTGCAATAACTCAATGTGGAACTAGAGTGGAAGTAGAAAAAATAGCTTAAGCATCACGTAGCTGAACATTATTAAACACTCGATTGATAAATATTAATTAATCTCGTGATTAAGTGTCGTTTAGCGCACTTGATTCTTAATTTCCTATTTTTTGCTATTTATAAAATAATTGATTTTTTATTCTTTTGATATGTTTAATAGAATCACGAATATGTTCATAATGAAATTTTGATAATAAAATTACAGTTTAATAGTGTACTCGGCAATAAATTAATTTTTTTAACTTTTATTTTTAAAACACTAAGTTTTTGATGATTTTGAGTCACAAAAAGTGATATTTTAAATACGGATGATCAAAGTCGTGATTAAAGCACTTTGTTCCCGGGTTTTAGTCACGGGGTGAAGCTTGTAATAACTCAATGTGGAGCTATAATGCAAATAGAAAAAAAACGTAAGCATCACGTGGCTAAACGTTATTAAACACTCGATTGATTAATACTAAATAATCTCGTGACTAAAGTGACGTTTAGCGCACTTGATACTTAATATCCCATTTCATGTTATTTGTAAATTAATTGATTTTTTGAAGTTTTGATATTTTTAATAGAATCACGAATATGTATATAATGAAATTTTGATCATAAAATTACAGTTTAATAGTGTACTCGGCAATAAATTAAATTTTAACTTAATTCAATTGTGTCGCAACCCACAAATTATACCGCGAGGAGCGCTGGGCTTTTGTGTGTTTTACGTTTTACGTTTCACATTTTGCGTTTTGTGTTTTCACTTTTAAAACTAGACGCGAGTTATTTAAGCCTTTGTCTTTGAATATTAGTATTTTTAGTGCACGCCGAGCGGGCGGTAATTATTTCTGTTTTACGTGAACGCTGAGAGAAAAGAGGGTACTTAAAGAAAGCGCAAGAAGGCACAGAACGACCCGCAAAAGGAGTTTAAGCGTAAGACGCACCACGACGCACGAGTTATCTTCCATTGTTCCTCACACATATATTACTTCGGATGGGGCGATTTCAACTAATGAATGCCGCGTGGATGTTTAACAATAATGCCGAACAAAACCGCAGAAAAGCAGCTGAAAAGAAGCCCCGTGCTTTTTGTGTTAATGTATCAAACGTAGTTCATATCTTTTATTATCCACCATTGTGTTTTAGTAGCGGAATTAAAGTTGAATTAACAAAAATTCACAAAACGCAGAGTTTTTATTGCTTTTCATAGTTTGACGATTGATAATGCAGTTAATTCCAGTTAATTCTTGTGTAACAAGTTTGGCATAACACATTACGGCCGTTATGAGTGTTTGCACACGTTCACCACCGTGGGGCGCAAACACGTAGCCGTTTGATATTCTGCATATTGATTGAACGCTTAGCGCGCACCTTTGCCGGGCAAACGCACGCACGCGGCGCACGGCGGCCATTATGGCTCAGCCCACGGGTTATATCACGTAATATCGAACACCAAACACCGCACACAATTCACAATTGCCAGATTGCCAGATGTAATCATCACGTTGCACAATCGTAGATAATATCATAACACATGGAGGCGGAGGCGAAGCGTGCGGAAAGGCAATGCCAAGAGGAATTGCTATAGATATGCTTTGAATACAATTAAGCCATGTTGATGTTTGCTTATTACCGCTAACAATGATTCAATACGTCTAAACTTTGCTAATAATATCGCATTAGACATCTGGAAGTACAATTAGAATATCTTGTTTCTTCCAGTAGCAAAAAAAAAACATAAAAATATAAAAAGAAGTGATTTATGGCAATTTAACGTAAAATTAGAAAATCTCGCGTGTGGAAAAATTAATTTTGAGGTTATATTAAATGAATATTGTAAAACTACTATTTGAATACCAACATAACCTCAGAACACACTTATTTTTCCATTTTTTAGTTGTTTTTAGTGTTAATCTATAATATAAAAAAGTATCGCAAAATCTGTTGGTAAGCGCATAACTCAACAACGCCTTGACCAATTTGGCCAATTCTTTTTTTTAAATGTTCGTTAAAGTCCAAGGATGGTTTTTACATCGAGACAAATTCGAATAATTGCCGGGAAACCCGTAAGGACAGTTCTTTTCTATAGGATAGAAGTTGGCATTGAGATTCAATCATAGTTATAGTTAAATAGTTGAATCCGAGATGGCGAGCTGAAGTGCTTTATTAGCAATTCTTTATATAATCAATTTCTTTAAAATAAAATTGCAAATCTTATTGTTAGAATTGACACATACTATGTCTAGAACAAGAGAGTAAAAACAAATTACATTTTTATTAAGCACTACCGGGTCGAAGTCGCAGGCAAAAGCTAGTTTAACTTAAAAACAGTAAATAAAAGTAATTTAATTTAGTTTTAGGTAAAATTTACAGAAAAAGTCAAACAAGACACCGTTTTATTATGGATTTTGAGGTTTATTGAGAAATATTGCATATGAAATAATTAATTTTGAGGGTATATAAATCAGATATTGTAAAACTTCTTTTTCTATACCAACATAACCTCAAAACATAGCTATTATTCTATTTTTAATAGTTTTAAGTGTTAATTTAATATAAAAAGTGGAAATTAAAGTAATTTAATTGAGTTTTAGATCAAATTTATAGAAAAAGTCCAAGGAAACATGGTTTAAACGTTTTATTATGTATTTTGAGGTTAAACATTGCTTACAAATGATGAAAATGAAACTTTTGAGAAATATTGCTTATAAAATAATTAATTTTGAGGTTATATCAATAACATTTTGTGAAATTCTTAATTCTAGGCCAACATAACCGCAATACACAACAAATTTCTTTTTTTAAATAGTTTTAGATGTTAATTTAACATAAGAACAGGAAATAAAAGTAATTTAATTTAGTTTTAGGTTAAATTTACAAAAACCTCTTACAAAACATGATTTAACAACTTTATAATGTATTTTGAGGTTAAATATGGTCCATAAATGATGAAGATACATCTTTTACGCTGACATAACCTCACAGCACATCTATTTCCTTCAAAAACTAAAAACAAAACTTTGAAAACTTAGTTAATAATATCCCATTAAACATCCAGAAGTACAATTTGAAAATCTCGTTTATTCCAATAAGCAAAAAAACCTCGTAAACAAAAACATAAACATTCCACAGTCAAGTAACACAACGAAAAAGAGGCAACCAGATACGCTGCGTATAAGGATTGATTACGAGACTCCCGGGACGCGGCGAACGAGCCGAAAACGTAATTGAAACTACGAAATACGAAAAAAAGTGTTCGGCCCAAATACGGTGATTTATTTAGAACGTATAAAACGCAATACAACTACGAAATACACTAAAAATACGTAAAATAAATCTATAAATATATGTTGATGTTGATAAACACTTGAGATTTAATATGCAACCTGTCATTTGCATTGTTATGCAGCATAACGCCCGAAATTTGTTTCTCCGAATGTTTTCATTCGCTAGTTGACAGGCGATGTGCACAAGAAGATAATAAAATGCTGGAGAGATGTGCTAGTGTTCTAGTGTAGAGTATGTGAAGCTCTTGTCACGCGTCGTAAACCTTTTTATCTTCGCGCGCCCGGCGCCTCCGCACTATCCGGAAAGCAGCGGAAGGAAGTGCGCATTATTTTCGCACTATGTCATAAGTAAATTTTCGTGCTTTTGAAAAATTTATGGGCGCACATTTTGTGCGCGACAACTGGCAACTTGCAAAGCGTAAAGCTTTGAGTACTTTCTTCTCTAAAGACTTAATTTGAAATATTTTCATCTTCAGAAATATAGGTATTAATATTGATTTATGAAGGAAATATATTTTATTTTGAATTAATTTTAAATTTTATAAACAAATTATTAATTTTTATAGTTTGAGTATTTTAATATAGGCAACTACATTAACACATTTGCCATTTATTGATTCAAGGATATTTGTTGCTTTATTATAGGCAACCATATATACAGCAACAGTATTGGAGGGATGCCTACAGTTTTCTTCCTTTTAGCAGTTTTCTACCCTTTTACCCACGCAAATAAACTAAATTTTCACTCACTAGACGTCGCTACATGACCAAAAAATCAAAATTTCTTCATTTAGACCAAAATAAAACTCAAAAAACACAAAAAAACGATTAAATAAACCCAAAATATATTATTAATTTGTAATCAAAGATGAATTTAGTGTTTTTCCATAATGTCTGGCGTAAACAATGGCATTTTTTGTTGTTCCCTTGAATTAATGATGAATCAAACAAAGCACAAGAGGTTATTGTGCGTGAACACAATGTTTTGCCGGATTGCATGAGTGGCTATCAACTCTTCACGTTGCTGATTAACGCACGGGAAGCCTCACCTTTTCAACGCTTGTTCTTTTGAATGCGCGATTTTAATTATCCGCCGTACAAAGGCATCGGATGAGCACAAAAGATCACATTGAATTCATAAATTTGATAACATGCTGTGCGCCAATATACCACCTCGACATTGCAATAAATACCAAATTCAACGTTTACATTACTTTTACTTTTCCTCCTGCATTATAAATCATATCATTGCTAATGTACAACTCGGGGGAGAATTATGATGGACTTAAAAATAAATATATATATCGTTTAAAATAATTATTTAAAATAGAGTCGGCGCAATGACGGATGTGAGTGAGTGGCGCGTGTTCGTTTCGCCCGAGCGAAATGAATTCTTTATTAAGGCGCGCGCGATGGGAGTAGTAGGAATTATTGCGAGCTATTTGTTCGCAATTATTTATGATCCCGTCGCTCGCTTTATTTCCCGCTGCCTGTCCGTTCGCTGCCTTTCAAGATCACGACAAGGCGTGTGTCGGATTTTCTTCGTGTACAATGAAAACTTCAGCGGCGGGAGAGGAGAATCATAAAATAATTTCACAACTACATGAAATTGGGTCAAGCTAAACACGTGGAAAAATTCATAAGTGTTGTTTTAAAAGGGATAACAGCAGAAAAGAGTAATTTATGGTAATTTAAGAGGTTAAATATAGGAATATCGCGGATAAAACATGAATTTTGAGGTTATATGAATTAAATATTGTAAAATTACTGTTTTTACTTCAACATAACCTCAAAACACAGCTATTTCTGCATTTTATAGAAGAATAATGTTAGATTTAATTATAACAACTATAAAAATACATAAATAGTGGTTTTTTAACCTCAAAACAGGAAATAAAAGTAATTTAATTTAGTTTTAGGTTAAATTTACAAAAACCTCAAATAAAACATGGTTTAAGAGCTTTATTATGTGTTTTGAGGTTAAATTTGGATAAAAAATGATGAAAATGCATCTTTTACGCTGACATAACCTCACAACACATCCATTTCTTTGTATTATTGAACAGATATCAATTTTTAAGCATAGGAAGCTTATACTCCACCTAATACTGTGCAACTTAGTTGCAACAACTACAAAAATGCATAAATAGTATTTATTTAACATAAAAACAAAAAATAACAGTGATTTAATTGAGTTTTAGATTAAAATTACAAAAACATTAAGGAAAACATGGTTTAACAGCTTTATTTTGTATTTTTAGGTTAAATGTGAATAGAAAATGATGAAAATGCATGTTTTATTCTGATATAACCTCAAAACACAACTATTTTGTCATTTTCAAAGTAAAATCTTTGATATTGCACGGAAATTTGTGAAATTTAAGCACAAAAAGTGGAATTAAATTAAGTTTTAGGTTAAATTTACAAAAATCTCAACTAAACTTCAATTTACAAATTAATATTGTGAAAATAAAGCAACATAACCTTAAAACACAACTATTTTTACATTTTTTAAACCAAAACCTTTGATTTTGCATTGAATTTGAATAATATTTGACTTGAAGGATTTAGTTGCTTCTAAGAATATTGCATTGAAAGTGTAATTCCAATTCCGATTATACACATGACTGATCACATATTATTGATGCGTGTGTACCTCCTTCAGCAAGCTCATTAATGTGCAACGCGCAGGTAAATAATGCGCTTACCGGCGCTGGCTGCTGCGTTTCATCATAACATATTGATAATAATACATGCCGCCTGAATGCGCCCGAATTAACCAAACACAATTGGCCGCGCTACGCAGTGCACATCAGCACATCAACATCTAACGCACACCGATTGCGAACAATATTCAATTAAGGCGCGCACGCGGCGCTCGCAATCGTCGCCAAGATCAAACGGCACACGGAAATCTGTTTTCAACGCGCTCGTAAATCACCCCCCGCGATCATCTGATTTCCACCGGCTTGATTTACTGTCGTGCGGATGATTCGCATGTGTGATTTATGCGCGTCGGACGCAATGAAACAATGTGTAACATTTGTAATAGGAAAACTAGTTTTATTTCGGAATTTGTTTTTTAAATGTATTTGAGTGTGTGTGTGTTGTCGTTTGTTTTGGCGTTGACACGACAAGTTAGAAAATGGTTATATTTTCCAGAGTTAATAGGAACGCTGTCGTAAATAATGTAAAAATTGATTAATAGCGAAGTTGACCACTGGCGATCTCCGCCGGGAAGGGAAATCATGGCCGCAGGTTAACACATCCGCCGACTTTGAAAGCGCATTAGTCATGCCGGGCTTCCTGCTGGCAGCGTTGGGAAAATCCTTCGTCACACCGGGGCGCTTCGTTTCTCGCGACAGCGGCATTTTTGCGCGTCGTTTTTCAGCGACAAATCCGCCAGCACACATTGAGCGAAATTGGCGCGGGACCTCTGCTCGGCAGTGATATGATACAATTATCTGCCTACTTGGTATGGACATCAAAAGATTTTGGAAAAGCCGATTTTTTTATAGGTTATGGCAGCTAAAGCTTCCTATTGTGAGAGGGCAGCGCTAAAATACGAAGAAGAAGAGTTTAGCGTATGAAATTTGTTATATTGGTGTCATAACAACATAAAATATGAAATTTTATATAATTTATTGTAAAATGTTGTAATATCGTGCATAAATAACTAGTTGTGAGGTTATTTGAAGGAAATATTGTATAATTACTATTTCCACATCATCATAACCTTAAAACACAACTATTTTTCTATTTTTTTTAAAGAAGAATCTTAGATTTAACTGAAACAACAACAAATATGCATAAATTGTGTTAATTTAACATAAAACATGAAATAAAAGTGATTTAATTATGTTTTAGGTTAAATTTACAAAAACCTCAAATAAAACATTAACCTGTTACGTTAATTTTGTATTTTCAGGTTATACGTGGATCAAAAATGATGAAAATGCATCTTTTACGTTGATATAGCCTCAGAAACACAACTAATTTTTAATTTTTAACGCAAACACATAGAATAAAAGTAATTTAATTGAGTTTTAGGTTAAATTTACAATAATCTTAGAGAAAACATGGTTTAACAGCTTTATTATGTATTTTGAGGTTAAATTTGGATCAAAAATGATAAAATTGCATCTTTTACGCTGACATAACCACCCAACACATCCATTTCTTTGTATTTCTGAACAAGTGACGATTTTTTAAAAAAAGAATCTTAGACTTAACCTATTCATGTGTAATTCAATAGTAACAACTAAAAATGACATAAATTGTTTTAATTTAACACAGAAACATGAAATAAAAGCATTTTCTTTAAGTTTTAGGTGAGATTTATAAAAAGCTCAAAGAAATCATGGTTTAACAGCTTTATTATGCATTTTGACGTTAAGTTTGGATTAATATTGATGAAAATTCATTTTTATGTTGACATAACCTCACAACACATCTATTTTTGCATATTTTAAAAGAAAAACCAAGAAATCACTTACAACAACTTTAAAAAATCATAAACATTGTTAATTTACCAAAGAAAACGCAGGAATTAAAAATAATTCACTTTTTATGTTAGTTTTACAAAGCTTTTTATTGTGAGATGGCAGCACTAAAATACCTACAAAAAGAATTCACCTTTAAGTTTTACGTTTTTATCTCCTACGTACCGTTGAAGTAAAAGTAGAAAACAAAAGTTGAATTACACACATGATAACGTTATGTTTTGCTTGAAGTAGGAAGCGAAAAAAAGAGAGAAAACCCCAGAACGCAGCAAACAAATGTACACGATTTGTTTCCCAGCCACCACCGAGGCAGCCACGATGTAATGGATCGCGTTCCAACAAGGGCTACCGGCGCGGGAGGGGGCGAAACATCAAATAGTGAAAGATCAATAGAGAAAACCCTCCGGTAAATTTAATTAACAAAAACAAACAGTGAACTACAACCTGTAAGCAAGAACGTAATCGATATAAGTACATTACATACACACAAAATAGAAATGTAGGCAATATTTATACTTACACATTGAATTGAGGTTAATATTGAATGGAAAGTTTAATTAATCTCTTAATTTTATGTATTACAAAAGGTCATAAAACGAAAACGGGAAGCAAACAATAAGCGTACATAATATATAATTTTTTCTGATGTCAAAAGCACACACAAAAGCCCCATACAAATGAAACGTATATTTCATTTGACTTTAGGGGGCGCTGGGCGCTTGGGAGTGGGGGTGGGGGTTGTGTCCCGCTTCCATTCGAAATGTACTAACGTCAGATTTTAATGCGAGCCGGAACATGCATTTGATGTGTTTCTGGTGTGCTGTGTGCGTTTTTCTTTCGTGAACAAATATTCCAGTTGGCATGTCGCCCGCCGCTTTGTGCCCAGGCCCCGGCGAATTAATTACGCCGCGCACACGCCGAAGACAATGATTTCTCCCGGCCAGAGCGCCTGCCATAATCGAAACGAAATCAACGTCGCCATCATCGAACAATACGCGATGAAAAAGTGCGCAACATTTTTCTCATTAGCCGCGACGTTTATTGTCCGCGCAGCACAATGAGTTATTAATTAATCGCATGCGCGCTGCTAATCGCAATCGTTACGAGTGGATTTCAAGAAAATTTTGCACTGCTAGGGAAATATGAGTAATCAAAGCAACTTACGAGTATTTTCTTAGTTTTTTTTTCAGGTTGTGAAATAAATCGATAGTTTTTCAATCATATTAGGTGCATAATAAGGAAAAGAAAAGAAATAATAATAAAACCAATAAACGAGAGTTATGGATAATGAAGTATTGCGTGAATACTTGACATAACGAAGAATACAGTGTTGCCTATAGTATTTTTAGCTTGTGGGTAATTTGCAGCGCCCTCTGGTGAATTTATATTCTGTTTGTGTGCAAACAAATTGCTGAATATTTGAGATTAGCTATAACCTAATTGGAACGTTTTTGAGTGACATTTATATCGAAAGAAAATGCGGATGGCACGCGGCGCGTCAAAATGGGAAATAAAAATGATAAAAAGCAAGAATCGAAAAAGCGAAAAACGGCGAGAATAACCGCCGGCGAAATAAAAACACGTGTTCGTGTCAAGTCAAAGATTATTAAATTGCGAATCGCGAAATATGAAAGCAAATATACAAAGTGTATCAATAATAACCTCAAATAAACTAAAATAACCAAACTTTTTATTAAAAAATCAAAATTTTAATTTTTTTTTTGAAAAAACTAAAATTTCAACTAAAAAAACTTTAAAAAGTTTTTATTTATAACTAAATAGTTTTATTATCACTTTGTATATGAGCTCATATAAAATACGTGCGAAAATATGACACAACAAATAAATTCGTTTGACTGGTTGCATTCTGTGTGTTGTGGGTTGCGTTTTGTTCTCAAACATAATAAACCGCCCGAACCGGCTTTCAACTAGCGCCGTTTTCAATGTTTCACTTTAATTTAATTTTTAAATATTAAACCGGAAATAATCCCGCGCAACGACATGCCGACCTCCACTCCGAGGGCAATGCAAATGAAGACAAATTGCACTCGTGTCCCAGGCGGCATGCCATAAACAACAATAATGTACACATAATTTCGAATTACAACCCATTTTAGATTGTTATAATTCACGTTATAATTAGAGCGCATTAAATACGATTTTATCGCATAACTCGTAGATATTTACGTCTTTTTAGTGCGTATACGCATAATTAAAATCTGATTCGAAATGTTTAAACTCACCCGGTGCTCGTTATCGTGCGTTGAGCGTGTTTAATTTTTGATTAGACCCTTCACATGCCCGAATCAAAGCGTATTCACGAAGACAATAGCCGGGGTTTCTCGTAAAATGAGAAGCAAACAAGCATAGCTCGTTATCAAATCAAAGTCTGTTATCATTTCATCCGCAAAGGTGGCCTGCGCAACTGCGGTAAACAATTAATTAGCAAAATATTTACACAAGCTGGCCGACCGCAGGACGTAAATCTCTTCAAATTGTTTGATTCGATGCAGCAGGTGATGAAACATAACCTAATTTATCAGCTCCGGCTGACCGGCAAGTGCAAACATGCATCTTTTAGGCTTTGCGAATAATTAACGGCTGCGACTGGCCCCCGCATATTGCACTGGAGGTGGTGTTGTAATTATTAATGACGCGTCATGTCATTTTGTGCTGGAAAATAGAAAGCTGCATTTCGAATTTAAATTGTCAACAAATTTTTCCGCCACGATATAAATAATCACCTGCAGTTGGTTAATTGTGTTCCACGAGTGTTTACTGCATCCTGCGTGTTGAGGAATAAATTCCGTGCGGGCAGTGCGCGCAGCGTGTGTGGCGACCTGTGCAAATGTAATTTAAATCCGACGAACGGCGGGCGCATTTTTCTCGAGGGTTTTCCGCGAAGAGCCTTGGACCAACAGGCAGCCAGACTTGCATATTTTACGAGATCGTATATGCTGACACACGCGCGCGCCGGCACACACTGACAATTCAAGTCAGTTCAGCCAGATGGAAGAAACTATGCAAGTTTATGTAGTGCGCTGCGCTGCTTTTTTGTTTCGGTTTGTGTTTTATTTGCTGCTGATGCTACTTCGTTTCGTTTCATGCCGTTTCAGGTATGTAACAGACCGTAAAAACCTATCTAGTAGGGGTAAGTATGGGGTAGGTCACTCGGGGGGTCAGTCTACACTCTTGCTTACGTAATCATTTTGTGAATTTATTGCTTTTTGTTGGAATTTTAAACTAGTTTTCAGATTGAACCTTGAAATGTGTTTCAAGGTTAATCTGGGAAGTGTCAAAAACACATGAAAGTGTAAGTGGGTTTTAAGATGAAATTTTGTGATTAAAAGGTGATTATATTGTTGTTATCATGTAGAATTGGTGTAGTAACATTGTAATTTATTGTAGTACATGAAAAGCAGCATGAAACATCTGTAAACTAAGAAATTAACAAGAAATTTAGAGTAAAACGTGTTTTAACCTCAAAAAAGCACGTTTTTCGTTGCAACGCTTGACTTGTTGCATTTTTAACAGCAGTTCAAGTGTTAAATATAGTTTAAACATAAGATATTAAGTAAAACTCATTAAATCTATGCTTTTTTACAGGTTTTACTTCAAATTTGGCATAAAACCAACCAAAATATGATGAAAAACAACAATTTAAGTCAAGAAATCAATGAAATATCATCAAAATAAGTATCAATACATTTATTTTCCTTATAAATATTAATATTAACTTATTTTAGATCAACTTCTATGTGTAGCAGACATTTGAAGATTATTGCTGGCAATATAGCAGTAAAAACGTGCAGCTTTCACATCCTGTTGCACTTCCAATCAAATTACAAATTACGCCGTGTTATCCAGCGATATACGCCCCGATGCATAAGTTAGGATAGAGGATATCCAACACCAAAGTTGCACGAGATGACGCCCTGACGCAAGTCGGTGTTGTTGCGAAGTGCTCGGCAAACAAGCTCCCGAACGCTATCGCCGCCACCCATGTTTAGACAACGCCACTCGAAATTCTATTTCCTAGGACAGCGCGCAACTCGCAAGATCTTCTCTCGCCGAAGCCTCAAGCTGCCGGCAGCGAATCTCCGCGCGCGCGTAGGTTAAATATCTTGGAAGTAATCCGGGCGACACGCGTAAGAATTCGAACAATGCGCGCGTTTGACAAATGAGGACTTAACTTTGGCCTCTCAAAAACTAGTCATAAAATAGGGTTATAGCAGTCGCGCCTTGCACGAGCGGAGAAGGAAATTAGGGAGTTTTGGGACAAGTACGTCGATCTTCTTCGCGCGTCGTTTGCAACGTCGAGATTGTCATGAGATTGTCGGCAGATTTTCGGCGTGTAACAAGCGACAAAGCTGGAGGGTTAGCGGGTTAACTAGTAGCTAATGTCGTGCTTCCGCAAACGCCCCCGCACGAACAACCAAGTACAACCAAGTGTTGATGAAGTGCGAGTTTAAGCCACGAGTTTAAACTAAAAATTTTATTTTCTGTAACGCAAATTTGTAGTTTTATAAATGTGGTGTTTTATTTTTATTTTTGACAATTTATCATAGCGTTTTGGTAGTGGAGGCGCCGGGCAATAAAGTGGTCTACTTTATAGGCGGTCGTCGGCGGTCGTTAGATTAAACGTTGATAAATTTTTACGACGGCGAACACGGACACGCAATTTCAGTTAAACATTATTGTTGGAAGTTTGCCTCGACACCCCTCGTGGTCCGCGAGCGCCAGCGTAGGCGATTTAATAGCTCCGCGCGCGCGTTCTGAAGATTTCCACGTTTGATAATTTTATTCGCCGCGCAAGCCAAGCAGCTGTGCAGCGCGCGGTTATAAATAGAGAAAGAAAACGAAAAAAAGCCGAAGAAATAAATGGTTGACATAATGTTTACTACTTTTGTTCCTGTTCAACATTGAATGGAACAAACGACACACACAACGTGTTGTTAATATTTTTATTTCCGAGTGCATAAAAAGGGCATTACTGTGCTTACAATATGCGTCCGTATATTGATTGTCACAATATACAGTTTCATACAAGAAAAAAAAGAAGAAAACAAATAAATTACGGGAAAGTTTTGAAAGAAATGCAAAATATCTGATTACGCAATTTGTTCTTAAGCAAACTTTCAATAAAGAATATCTGTTTGCACAAGGGAAACTTTACAAATTGAATTTTTCAAATTGGTTGCGCGATAAAGTTTTCCACGTAATAAAAACGTAAATATTTACGCCGCAAAATTACGCCGTGCGTTTGATAAAGAGATTCTAATTTCATATTGTGGAAGATTAAATGTGCGCGAGAGTGGGAGTTTGGACAAAAGTTGAAATGAAATTATCATAAAATTAAATCAATTCGCACGTAAACGGTGTGGGTTAAAATAATAATTTTGTTGCGAGCAACGGCTTCTCGAGCGCTTGTTTCCGTACGCGGGACACAAACGCACCGCGGACGAATATTAAATTACACTTTTCATACATTTCAGCCGGCGGCCATTAACCAGCCGGCCAGTTTTGCATATTTTACACACGCTCGACATCCTCCCGGACGCGAGGTCCTTTTGAACCCTTGGAATGCGAGCGAATTTCCTTGGAATCCAATTCGCGAACGTGATATGGTTAGTAAACTGCGTATATGTATTTTGACACACAAGTGCCACTAAAGTAATATATTTGAAAAACAAAAAAATAGGTTATGTTGTCGAAAAAGGCTTAAAAGTTGCGGGAAAAGTGAAAATAGATGAAAATTTATAGAAATTTTGATAGAAATACTATTTTGATATGTTTACTAATATTTTGACGTGATAACGTCTTTAAAATCGTTTTAGTCGGGTGACATGTTCAGAAACTGTGTCACGAGGCCTCTCGAGGCCGATCGCAGGTATACCCCCCTCTCGTTATAACGAGAGAGAGACGGACCGATCTCCCGTCTCATCTCGAGCGCTGCCAGTCATTCCGTGAAACTTGTCACGCGGAATCCACACGAGCGGAGGCAGGCATAGCGTTCGAGTGAGTTGACCGATCTTCCGTCTCTCTCACTCTAGCGGCATACAAACGAATGGAGATTTTCTCGTGCGGTTAAGTTTTCGTTGAATGTTTAACAGTAAAACAAAATGTGAAGTGCAAGTGAAGTGTTACAACAATTGCAACAAACAAAACTTATATCACCAATAAGACGTTATCACGTAAACATCTCGATCGTAAACCTACTTTACAAACAACCATTTTTTTTTATTTAAAAAAAGAATACATTGAAGGCAAAAAAAATATCATAAAATCGTTAATTTTCGGCAATTTTTGCTTTTTTTTTGATTTGTTTGACTGAAGACGCATGGCATTTCATATGGTTTTGTGCAGCGCCGTAGGTAAATGCGCAGGCGCAAGCTTCATCCCGTGATTTAAGTACTTTAGTCACGGCCTTGACCGACCGTGCTTAAAGTACCACTTTTTGTGTATGAAAAAGTGGCAAAATGCTATTTTGAATCGTTTTAATCAATGTTATTTTAAAAAAGAGCACATTGCATATGAAATATCTTAATTCTTTCATTATTTGCAAGAATTTGCGACATTTAACACAAAAAATTATTAAAAAAACGTAATTTTCGGCAATTTACAAAAAATTATTAAAATTTACAACTAAGGAGTCACTGGGGCAATATTCATTACTATTTTTAGATTTATTTAATTTATTTTTGTATAAAATAACAGAATAACTCTAAAAACTTTGAAAATTATGAAAAAAAAATTTTTTTTTCTTAAAAATTTCATTTTCTCAGTTTTTAAGTATCAAAAAACTGAAATTTTAGTTCCAAGATGTGCAACTTGTTGCCAAATTAAATTCCCCATTGTCTAAGCATATAAAACATTTCCGCGACAATGATTTATTTGTAATATTCCTAAGTGAAAGAGTCTATTAGTGGATAGTGCGGCGACTGTGCGCGACAATCGAAATATTTACCGGGCGCCTTGGACGCGGACGCGGAAAAGTAAATAATCCTACGTTTGTGCTGTTTTAGCTCTCCACGGCGGCAGTCGGCGGAGGCGGCTGGAGGCGACGGCAGCTACGTAAATAGATCACTCGACGCGCGGCGCCGCATGCGAGCTTCATTGTTAACTCAATCTGGTGCATTACACTTCGCCCAACATCTCATCCTCTCTTCATACTCTTCTTCTCCGCTTCGTTTTCGGGCGCAGGCAAGGATTTCTTCTACACTTCTCCCCAACGCCAGCCAGCCAGCGCTTTATTTCGCATAAGTGAGCGGAATTCTATTTAAATTACGTGCAGATAATTCCGAGTTTCTTTTCTCGCTGCGCGACTGGGAAATTCTAGCCGGGCGCAAATAAGACAAATAAGTGTTATTACACGTCGCAGGCGATGGAAAACTAAAGCGTCGCTTTTATGCAACAACTTTTCGCATCGAGATTCCACGCAATTTTCGTTGATGGCGAAGAAAACGAAACAAAGCGTTGGAACAAAAATTCGTTTTGTTTCTGCTGCGCGAAAATGCCCTACGAATCAAGAGACATCGAGATTTAATTGGTTAAAGTTTAAGTCTTAAATATTATTTTTCCATGGATTGATATCTCGTGCGCGGCAAACGAATGTCGAGTGAGATTACGTGACCGCACGTTAGAAAGTTTTCTCTTGTGCGCGTTTCGAGCGTAGGCGTGCGTTTATTACGTCTATATCTCTCCGACAGCCACCACGTAATACAATTATCTTAACGCTCGGTGTTCCGCTGGATCGTTCGGTTCGTGACCGCGGCGAAAAACTAATCAATCTTTTTCATGCGTTTCGACAAATTGAAGGCGCGCGCGCGCGAGTCGTCGAATACGAAATGCGGCGTGGCGAACTTTTTCCACGCTGAACTAAACAAAAGAAAATAAGAAAACAAATGAAAACAGGAATCTTCTGAATTATTTAGTATTCGACTCGAGTTTCCAACCGCACACACATCTATACAGTGTGTGTGATTATGTGATTATAACAGAATCAAAGCGGAAATCAAACTGCGATCCGTCGAGGAATTTTGCTTCTTTTTCTTTTCTAATAACGATTACGTGGATGATTTTTTTTTTCTTTGCGGTTCTTGGGTGGAGCTGGAGATAGGTTTCGGATGTTCTTCAGTGTTCAAACACGGAATAAATTCTTCTTGATCACTTCCCTTCTTCGTTTGATGTCGCACTTGCGTGAAATCCGTGCACACAAAGGGCGGCCGGTCGAGAGCGGCCTGCAAACAACATCAATCTATCGGTCGGCGGTGGCGGCGGTAGTGGAAAGAATGCCTACGGTCGTGTGGGCTGGAAAACCCATCATTGTGTGTTAACATCTCGCTCCCGCGGGGCGCCGCACCGCGGCCTTTGATATCCAATCACCGGGCGGTGGACACCTTGGAGCTTTTCGCGCTTCCACCTGTGCGATGCGAGAAATTCGGCGGGGGAATAAAGCAATCAGCTTGAACGGACACTCTGACAGCAGACAACACACTGCAATCTGTACAAATAATGTTTGCAATCTTCGTAAAACTATCTCAAATGGGCTTTTTTAAATTGAGATTTTTTTTAGCAAATTCATGCGAAGGTAAAAAATGAGTTTTTTTTAGTTTTTTGACTATAACTATGAAAATACTTATTATTTTTTCGTGAAATATTGCCAGGAGGTAATTAATTATATGTTTAATAAGTATGCCAAATACGAATAATATCTAATTAGTAGTTTTAAAGATAATTGGTTGCAAATAAACAAATTAGTTTTAATTAGTTTAGTTTACTTTAACTTTAATATTTATTGATATTTTTATATAATATGTCGGCAGATAGTGTCTATAGACATTTAGAGAGTGTTTCCAAATTTTTATCAATATTTATTGTGTCGTTTAAAAATAATTAGGAAAAAACAGATTTTTTTTTGCAATAATTCATGTATTTCTGATATTTTCTTGGTTTTTTAGCCGTAACTTTTAAAATAATTAATATTTTGCCATTAAATTTATTTGAATGTATAACTATACACATTTTTAACAAACTCACCAAGTTTGATTAATAAATAATCAGTAGTTACATAGATAATTGTCTAAAATATAAACAAAACATCTTTTCAAGTTTTATACTTGTTTTGTTTGTTTTTGTTGTCATAAAATTAATATTTGTTAATATTTTATTTTGAAGTTTCTTGGGGCTGTGAGTTATTACATTCTTAAGACGTGTATAAAATTTGATCAATTAATGTTGAGTGGTTTAAAAGTTATAGCAAAAAACCCGATTTTTTTGCAAAAAATGACAATTATTTCAACTTTACTTACTTTAAAGCCAATTATCATTAAAACTACTAGTCAAATATTCCTCAAATTCATCATATTTGTTAAAGATACCCCCGGTTACCTATTTTATTTGTTTATATCCTTTTATCTCGTCTGATACTCGCGCAGCAGCTGCGCGGTTTAATTAATCATCAAGAATGATGAAAAATCGACACGTTTTCAACGCGCTGATAATTGTTCATAATTAATACGTGTCCGTAGGGTATACAAAACATACTTCAATCACAGTATGAGTAAAAAAACCAACATAACTCACTCACTCACCCACCGAAGTGATATGTTATGTTTGGCGTAATGAGTTTGGACTTCAGGTGCTTTTGTTTTCTCGTTTCCCACGTCACCGAAATAAAAAAGCACCAACACACACACACAGAAAAAAAGCATAACAACAACAGCCAGACCACCTGAGCGCATTTGGGAATTTTTCATTTCATTGAGATTGATTGATTTCGCTGCGTTTGGCAGTCGAATGCAAACTTTGACAACATGCTACAACCGCAAAACTTGGACAAATCGGAAATTCATGGTAACCGCTGGAAATTTTACACTCGCGCATTGGTAACTTTCGCATTAAATAATTTCTAAATTTCTAATCAAAACTTTGCGCTCTTCGCCGGCACAACAACCGAACAAAAGACGAAAGGA
The DNA here is from genome assembly GCF_025399875.1 of Dalotia coriaria. Classification (NCBI taxonomy): domain Eukaryota; kingdom Metazoa; phylum Arthropoda; class Insecta; order Coleoptera; family Staphylinidae; genus Dalotia; species Dalotia coriaria. Next base: position 6,679,346 of record NW_027045450.1, read on the forward strand.
AACAAGATATCGAAACTTTTCGTTGGTGTATGGTTTCAATCCCTCCCGGTGAGAGCGAACAACCACTTTGTTTTTGGTAAGACATTTCTTGGAAAATCAGCATCACAAAGTTTGCCAAAACAATGAATGTCTAGTCATGCGTAAAAGAGCTGCAAAAGTTGTATACGTTCAACATTTAACATTCATCACTTATACATACACACCGAATAGCTTATTTTAAAACTTCAAAACACTTAGAATTCGCACGCTGGTAGATAAATTACGGTTATTAACACCTTTTGCATTTCGCTCGTGATTTATGACGGCAAATAGCGTAAATATTTCGCGTTTTACTTCACTTTTGAAATGCCTTCGGGGACTCCCACAAAGCTATGACTCTTTTTTATAAAAGGGCGAAATAAGAGCACTTTACACTCTTCGGGGAATGGAATAAAAGCACCCTGAACATTGGAGGGTGGATCCCTATGCGAATGTCGAAAATCAATGCGCCTGGGTGGAGATAAAATATTGAAATTTATTTGATGCACAAATCTTAAGCAATTAGAAGCGATGTTTAGTCGGTCGGTTGAAGGTAATCACGGTTAATTGTTTTCCCATGTTATTATCGTTGGCGCCTCGCATCGAGTGCCGGTTTCCTGTTGTCCTAATTTCGCATCCGGCGCGACTGATCGGTTTCCGACGTTTCCGACGGCGCACGTGGCTGGTGCAAATGTTCTCTCACGATGTATTACGCTAAACACTATCGATTTGATAAACGTAGCAATTTAGCTATTAATTAAGTTTAGTTTTATTTTTTTCTTCGAATAAGCAGAGAGAATAAGTTTTTTAAAGAGTGGATTTAAATTGTTATAATGCGGATCTAACAAATTTCTTAAATTTAAGGAAAAATTTGTTTATTTATTTAGAATACAAAATTTTTGCAAATGCTGGTTACTTAATATTTACGGAGATATTTCATAGATTTAAAAACAAAATTTATCCTAATTTTTATGTTTTTTGCAAAAAGTTTAGTTTTTTGGCTGTAACTTTTAAAATACTGAATATTTTAACCTAAAATTTATTGCATACTTATACACATCCTAAACAAACTTGCAAAGTTTGATCAATGTATTATCAATAGTTCTATAGATAATTGGCTAAAATATGGAAAAAACATTTTTCCACTTTTAAACGTGGTTTTTGTTTATTTTTTGGCTATAAACTTAATATTTATTAATATTTTACTTTGAATTTTCGTAAGGCGGTTAATTATTACATTTTTAATATTTGTGCCAAGTTTTATCAATATTTATTGAACCGTTTAAAAGTTATTAACAAAAAACTGTTTTAGGAAAAGAAAACACTCAAGCCAAATATAAAAAATATGGAATTACTTAAATATTTCTGTTTTGCAAGTATAGTATTTATTTTCCAGCATAACAAATTATTAGCATCAAAATTAAATATTCTATATTTTTATTTTTTCCCAAAATAAGCATTTTTTATATTGGATTTAAATTTTTATCATGCGGATAAAACAAATCTCCTATATCTAGTTTTTCCTCCTCGAAGTTGGAGTTGAGTTTTATCCGGGCTTTGTGCGCACATCTCCCCGACAGTTATACACTTTGTCGAAGTTCGTTAATATCATTTCAATCGCTGGATTTCTGCAACTGGATACACTTCTGCCCGGCGCCTTCGCCATGTCCAAAAACTGCGCACAAAAGCACATCCTTTTTTGATCATGCGAATGGTTTAGATTACATCCGCATTATCTATGGATTTACATAGATAGATACAAATGACAAAAATATTCGTTTTCTACATTTTTTATATTTTTTTATATTTTATTGGTGAAAATATTGATTGATTGAAAACTGGTAAATGGTAAAAAGTATGCATTTGGCAACACACACAACATGCGATAAATTATATTGATTTAGCTTTTGCTGCGGCATACGCAAGGCGGACGCCTGTTCGGGGGGCGGCTGGTTGCCAAAGTGAAAGTCAACAACAATATTAAATTCAACAGGAACCAAATTGGTTATGTAATAAGCGTTGGCGCTCCGGCGCTAGTTTATTTGCTTTCAATTGCTAAAAGCAAAATATTTACACGATACACACACTTTCAACCACTTTTAAAAATTGCAATTTTTTCACTGTGAATTCTTTGTTTTTCTGCTTTTTGTGCTAAGATTTGCTCGCATTAATGCCACGAGTCTTGAACTAATTAAATTATAATGCGTAGTTAAATGCGCGTTGTGCGCTACAACGATGATGACGGCGACGGCGGCTGTGTGGCGGTGGTGGTGGCGGCAGAGTGCGAGAAATGTGTATTTTTTTTATTTTGAAGAGCGGACGTGACGCGCTTTGTATGAAAAAAGAGCTTGGTGCGTGGGTCTCGTCGACGTGTGCGTTCGCGCGGGGAGCAATTTGCACCCTAAAGCGTAATCCACCCTCATAGTCTCACTCTCTCAATGTTTTTTAGGCACACATTACGTGATGAGAAAACGCGAGCGCGCCACTCTCGCACGGTGATTAGCCGGAACCCGGGGACAACGAGTGACTTTTTGAAATCGGGCGCGTAAAGTGCGTTTGGCCGGGCTTCAAATGTGGCTATTATCATTATTTGTTTAATTATAAACGTATTATTTAATAATTGGCAATGAAATATAATATTTTGTAGCAGAAAATCGTTGAAAAAAGGAAAAAATGTTATTTTTTTAGTAAAATTCAGTTTTTTGTGAATAACTCTAAAACGATTCAATAAATATTGATAAAAGTTTGTACACGTTTCAAAAATGTAAAATGCAAACAAATTGACAGTGTTTAATCAATATATAATCAATAGTTTTATAGATAATTGGCTAAAATGTCAACAAACCATTTTTTAAGTTAAACATGTTTTTTTTTTTTTTGGTTTTCTTGCTGTAAAATTATTGATTATTTATATTTTACTTTGAAATTTTTTAAAGCAGTGAGTAATTACATTTTTAAGGTGTGTACAAAGTTTTATCGATATTTATTAAGTTGTTTTAATGATATTAAGAAAAAAAGTTTTTTTTCAAAGAATTTGATTTTTCAATTTTCTTAGTTTTTTGGCTGAACTTTTAATATAATCAATATTTTATTATTAATTTTAGTTACGTTATAATAATCTACGTTCTTAAATTGCCTACAAAGTTTGATCAATAAACAATAAGTAGTTTCATAGATAATTAGCTAAAATGTCCACAAAACATTTAAAAAAAATTAAACATGTTTTTGTATGGTTTTCTTCTCATAAAATTGATATTTATTAATATTTTACTTCGAATTTTTTGAGACAGTGAGTTATTACCTTCTTAAGATGTGTACAAAATTTTATCAATATTTATCAAGTCGTTTAAAATTTATTAACCAAAAACTAAGTCTTAGCAAAAAATCACATTTTCTCTGGTTTTTATTCCATTGCCTATATTTTTGATGATTAATCAATCTACACATCTGTTGTACACATATTAAATGAGAGTAAAATTACATAAACAAACAAAAAATCGAATGATATGTGATGTGCGATGTCTTTTCGGCACACACTCACTTGAAGTAAACTTCGGCGCGGTGGGAAACTTTTCACATCACACACGGTTTAACACGGCGCGCTTTCTGTAATTTGAAAAGTTTTCAATTTCAGTTTGGTCGGCGCCCAAAAGTTAAAAAATACATTTTTGATATTACCTGTCATTTCGGCGCCGCGCGGCTTTAAAGTTTTAACTTTGTCCATTGCAATCACCATCACAATCGCAATTTCCAGAGTAGATCTTGTAAATCTCTCTTGATCACATAAAAGTTTAAACTATATTTTGATGCAAATAAATTGTTATGGTTAAATATAAACACGTTAATCTTTAACACGTCTTAAAATATCTTTAGAAAATTTTGTTTTGCGTTTATTTATTTAGAAAATCAAGTTTTTTTCAAAATTGAATGAAAAATTTAGAAATTCTTGAAAAAAATTATTTTTTCCTCATTTTACAACTGAAGTACATAAATATTTTATTGGAAAGTGAATAATTTTAACCTTTCTAATTTAGAATATAGATTTATTAGATTTATTAATTTTGGAAAAAAAACATGAAAAAATCAATTTTTCAGAAAAATTGAAATATCTCCATAAATATTAATTGCACAAATTTAAAAAATATACCAATTTAAAGAATATTTAATTACGCATCTTTTGTAAAAATCAGTTTTTAAAATTTTTTAATATTTTGAAAATTACAAGCAAAAACCCAACGGAAATCGTTGAAAAAAATTTATCGCCCGCGCATAAAACGTAATATTCTTTTAATATCAGCTGATAATCTTAAATATTCGTTATATTGGCGAAATGAAAATGAAAAAAATCCCCGGCACTTTCTTAATAAACTGATTTACGCGCGCTGCGCCTTTCCCGGAACGTTTTTATAAGGTATTAATTAAGACGCCGCGCGCGCGCGCCCCAAATCTCAATCTTCGAAGGTAATAATTTCGGGGCGCCACCCCCCTGCCGCTTCCAGTGTGGCGTTGCGCTTTCTTATTAAACGCACGCCATCGCCCGTCATAATTAATGTGTTTTGCCATCCCTGCCCTCTAATTGAATAAGCATTCAGTGATGATATCTACAATACTTCCGCCCTCCTATAACATAAATAAATTAATATCAGTAAGCAGCGGAAATTATTGTGTTGCTGCAACAAATAAAATTACAAATTTAGCGCGGAGTAATTTTGAGTTTGAGTTACTTGTCCCCGCTGGCGAATTGGAGTTTCTACTCTACTACTCTATACCTGGGTGAATTCAGGAATATTCTTTTTTTTTGTTATTATTTGTTGTTGTGTTGTTGTTGGCGGATGAATGTGTGCTGTGTGTGTCTCGGGTGACTTCATACGTAAATACAGCTACAATTGCACAATTGGAAACAATTTCGAGCGGCCGTGGCGCGTACGCGCTCAACTTTTCTGATTAATTTCCAGCCGACATTGCGCAAACAATGTGAGCAAATCAGGTAAATGTGATAAAATTGAAAACGTAAATGCTGTAAAGTTTCGAGTGCATTTAAAGTGGCATCGTAATCCTCGTTTTGATATACATAGTTAGGAAACACAATCAATATTTAATTTTATTTACATTTTGTGGAGGAATTGGGTTATGGTATGTGACATGGTTAATAAATAGGTTATGAGGATGAAGGAATTGCTAAAAATGAAGAGGTTTTTGTGATTTTTGTGAAAATAAATTATTTTTTCGATTTTTTGGTTGTGATAAACAATAAAACAAAGGGAAATTTTACAGAAATTCTGGATATAACTTCAAAAAATCAATTTTTATTGCATATTTCGATGTAAAAAGTTAGAAAATCGTATAAATCATGAAAATACGGGATAAAAACTGATTTGCAATTTTGGATTTTATATTTTTAACACGTTTTGTCCCAATTTTTAGTGTTTTTTTGATTTTTTGTACCAAAACACACCGAAATACACAGAAAACTACAGAAAATAACCTCAAAAATAGTATTTCCCTTTAAATATCAATTAAACAGGTTAGATAATGATTTAAATCATAAAGATTAACTTGAAAACTGATTTTTCTTTTTTAATTTTATATTTTTAGCAAGGTTTGCAACAGTTTTTCGTTTTTTTTTTCTTCTAATTTTTGTCAAAAAATACAAAAATTAGTAAGAAAATCAATTAAATCATGAAGATAAACACAGAAACTGACTTTCATTACTGGATTTTATAATTTGGCGCGTTTTGCCACGCTTTTCAGCTTTTTTTAAATTTTTTCCCGAAAATTGAGAAAAACACATGATATAACCTCAAAAACTACGTTTTCACAACCTAAAAGGCTATAAAATCATTTAAAATATAAAGATAAACATGATTTTCAAGAATATATGATTGATTTTACATTTTTAACCAATTTTGCCAAAGTTTTAAATTTTTTTCCAAAGTTTTTCTCAAAATATTTATTTTTTCGATTTTTTGATTTTCCACTAACATTTTATGCAAAAAAAACCTGCAAATCTTTAAACCATCTATCACTCTTTATCTTCCCACCTTCCAACTATTATTTTCCCACATGTAATTTTATTATTGATAATAATCTATCATAATTTCACTTACCTGTTTACTTTCCCCGACACGGCGTTGTTTCCTCCAACATTTTTCCATGTTTCACGTCTCTCATTCGTCACATAATGTCACATTATATCGCGACAAACATTATTATAAAGTAAAAACTTCCATAGTGTTACTCTACTTTCCCTCGCGCGTCTACTACTTCCATGAAATTTTATTTAATGTTCGCTTTTTAAAAAAATCACATTCTCTGTTTTGGCCTTATTGGTTTTATTTCCGGCTTTTTGTGCACGAGTTTAATGTGTCGAGTTAATGGGAGGCAAATCTATTCATCGTCTAATGATACGTTTTATTTCCACTGTTCGTTACGATGCAGTACATTATCATCATTATTATTACTTAAATATAGCTTATACTCTGCGCTTATTTTTCATTTTCATTATTTACAGTATTGATTTATACATCGACTAAACATTGCAACGACGCTCGGCTAGGAAAAGCACATTTTCTTCTTATCGCCACCACTCCATCGGGTTGTGTTTTACAAGTTGATAGATATATAAAAGAATATTAAATATGCAACCTATTAAACACGTCGTAAACAACTGTCAGTTGTAAAATCATCGTATGCAACCAAATTTACACCTTTTTCATATATAAAACTCTGATAATTTTACAACTGTCAGTATAAACTACTCAAAACTTATCTGCATCTAGTAAAAGTCGTTTAAAACACAAGTTTCGTTGTTAAAGTGATGACGCCAGTGAAAAGAACGCATAAAAATGTGTGTGTTAATGGGTTTGATGCACTTTTCACTGAAACAATTATTCGATGGTAATAGCGCCGACTTGTACTAAAATAATTCTTACCGAGCATTAAGGTACTCCATTCGCCGAGCAGTTCCTGTTGATGATCCTTGATGGGAAGATTCTGCACGACTGAGGAGCGGTCATTCAGCCAGAGCGAGGGCGAAAGCGACGCCACGCATTTGACGCTCATTGAGCCGCCGAGAAAATGGCGCTGGTTGAGGGTGAAACGTAAGCCTAGCACGGTGGTGCGGAGTCCTTGCTCGGGGCGCTCAGGTTTTGTGTATCTTATTAACGCTTTGTTACTGGTAACCTAATTGTGATATTAAGAAACATTAAGTGTTTTTTTGTTGGTAGTGGAAATTTGAGGTTAGGGGTTATAATTTACCTGATGTTCGTTTATGTACCAATGGAGGACTGATGCAGGGTAGCTTTTACTTGATGTGCAGTTGAGGTTGATTTCATCACCAATTTGGTATTGAGATTCTACTCCGGTTATTGTTGGATCGTCGGTTGGTAATGCTAGGTTATGAATTTTTAATTAATTAAGGTTAATTTAATGTCAAATGTCAAAAATGCATTTTTACTGGATTATGTCATTTTTAAAAGTGATGTAATATCTGTCTTCTATCTATAATATAAAAATTAATCGCAAAATCTGTTGGTAAGCGCATAACTCAACAACGCCTTGACCAATTGTGCCAATTATTTTTTAAAATGTTCGTTAAAGTCTAAGGATGGTTTTCACGGCGAGAAAAATTTGAATAATTGCCGGGAAAACCCTAAAGACAGCCTTTTTCTATAGGATAAAAGTTGGCATTGAGATTCAATCATAGTTATAGTTAAATAGTTGAATCCGAGATGGCGCGCTGAAGTGCATTATTAGCAATTCTTTATATAATTAATTTCTTTAAAATAAAATTGCGAATCTTATTGATAGAATTGACACATACTATGTCTAGAACAAGAGAGTAAAAACGAATTACATTTTTATTAAACCCTACCGGGACGAAGTCGCGGACAAAAGCTAATTAAACATAACAACGTTAATTTTTAAAAGAATTTTCGTTATTTTTGCTGAAATTTCAAAAAATTTAAATTTATTTTTGTCATTTGTTAATGTGGCTGCATAAATTGCTTTTAAATCATATGAAAATGCATATAATTCACGTAAAAACAAAAGATTTGGTTCCTAAATGTCATTTTCAAAGTCAGTTGTCAAATGATGAAGTAAATAAAGTTGCCTATCTACGCGCAATGTCAAACAACATAACTTCATTGAAAAAATGTCTGTTTTTGCTTAAAATTTCTTCTCTTTTACATTTTCCGATGCGTAAATTGATATTTTCCTAATTTTAATGACGACATATTCCAGAAATCAAAAAATTCTTTCGTTTTTCATCGCAAAACCAACGATTTTGTTTAATAAATATTACTCTATATGATTTTAAAGACATATAATTAATCAAAAATTTCTTCTAGCAAGTTGCCTCCTAATTAACTTTCGAACAAAACGCCCTGAATATCATTAATCACGCCAAACATGTCGCCAACCAAAAATTGAATATAATAATATTCCATTTTCCGTTTCTTTCCGCTCTAAAGTAAATACTGCATGCAATCCACTATTGAAATGCCGCTTGCTTTAACTTTAATTTAACTCTGAACAAGTTGTTCATTTAATATTATAATACAAAATGCGATTTCCGGCGTTTCGCATTTTTCCTCCACGCTCTTCTACTCCTTCAGTTGACTTTTAACATATTTTCGCCTCACGTCTTCCTACTCTCGCCGAGCTGTCGTGCCGGCACTCGGGGGACTAACATTGTCTCAACTTTTGATGTTTTTGTCAAGTTTTCTACTCGAAACTTTGCCTCCGTCCCACTTCGAGAGTCAGGAATAGCGCATGGGAGCAAATACAAAATGCAAACAAGCGAGCGGAAATGAACTAATAATTCGATTTAAATGTCAAACACTCTACAGATGACTTTGTCTCGGCATCGAGAGTAAAACTTACAAATCACTTCCATGCGTGCTTCACTCTGCGCAGACGCAAACGATGGTGCCTCGGCTGATACTTCACATCTGTATAAACCCCCACTACGCAGTGTAACACTCCGTAGTGAAACCAGTTTACTATTTGACTCTCTAACCTGTAATATTACATTAGTTATGATTTGAGGTTATGTTTTGGCGGGAGGTGACTTACGTCCACTGAAACGCCATCTACATTGTGACTGCTCGCCGGCGGGCGCTCCTTGGCGACGTACCGATAGAACTCCTCGTCGTCTTTGTACCACTTGACGGCGTAGAGGGTGTCGTTGCCGAGATCGTAATCGCAGTGCAATTGCGCCGTCTCACCCGGCTTGCGATACGGCGGCAGGTTCACGCGCACCCATCGCAGCCCGTTCGACGGCGTCGTTATCGCCGACGATAAATAACCGCACGCTGCCGAACACACCGAAGAGATAACGATAAAACCCAGAGTGGTAGTAGCAGCAGAGTAACGAAATTGTCAAACGCCAAAATTAACAACATAGGCAACCCAATACACACGTAAATTAACCTAAAATATCTGCATACTTACTGAATATGTTTACGACCAGCAACTGGTAGAGTAACAGGATAAAAACACATGGCCTCGATGCCATTTTAATCCCATACATGTATCACTTGATAATTGAACATATTTTCGCACGTATTACACTTAACTAATTAAATCCAATTTAATCGCGCATAATTCACGTGATTTTATCTCGCGATATGTAAATCGTGATGAGCGACATGTGCGACGTTCGAATTTGAACTAAATTTGCGAGTGGATGGTTCACAGTCGACGCAGCAGTCGAGTCAGCGTGTTTGAGTTGCGCGCGCCGCCTCCACCGCCGCCGCCGCCACCGCTCGCCAAATATTCATAGAGACAACACACAAACACTCCGCCGACCATAATCAAACAAAGCCAAAACGTATTATTTATACAAGATTATCCACATCACAAAATGCAACTCTTTTATTTATTTATTAATCATTATAAACAAAAAATAAACAATTTTGTTGATTTTTTGATTTTTTGATTTCGACAGTATATGAAAACATATTACACGTTGTTGCTTCCATATGTATTTCGTTTGCTCAAGATAAATGCGTACACGACAAACAATGAAGACATATATCCGCCGCCGCTGCCGCCGCCTCCACAGCCTCAGAGAACAAGATGTTGGCTCTTAGGGTCGGGTCGAAAATTGTCCAGGCCGTCGAGAGCGGCGTCCCTCACTATAAATCATACTAATCATACTGCGGTGGTGGCGGCATAGGGGGCGGCATGCGTAGTACATGCGGGCGTTTTGGGCGCTATAAGTGATAAACCAAAACGGGCCAAGTGCCTTTCTTGCAAGACGACTTAAATTGATTAATGCCCTCGTATGTAAATGCATGCATCTGGCAATTAGCGGCGAAATTGTGCCAGCAACAGCCGCCCCCGTCAACGGATTAATTTACTACGCATTCTGCACTAAATCAAGAGATTGATTTAATTAATCATCTCATAAAATATTTAAAAATACGTATTATAATGTTTTTTTTAATTTTTTACGGTTATGTTTTGTGTTGGGTAGGTTAAAATTGAGGTTATGGTTACAAGTAAAATTTACAATCGTGATATTGAGTTTTCTGCCGGTCGCACTTGTTGTTGTCGGTGGTACGTGCGCAGGTTGGCGTTGGTTTTTGCATGTTGCCACCCCCGCTGGAAAGCCATAAATAATATATTTCACTTCCGAGTAGCTCTCTTTCCGCTGCCGCCGCCCCCGTCTGGAGTAGTCCCGCGCTTAAATTGGCAATCAAAAAATATCGTAAATTTTTGCCGCCTGTCGACCCGCTCATATTAGCCGCCACGCGAGCGCTGATTTAATGCAGATGTATTTAACTCGACGCCACCGGAGGCGGCGCGCAATGCAAAACCAGCTCGACCGGCGAGTAATCTAAGACAATGGCAAACCGTTACGCTCGATTTAACAAAGTGAATGCCGCCTCTCGACGTTCGCCGCCGCCGCCGCCCGCCGCCGTCGCGCAGCGAGAGATAGTGTTCACACTCGATTGCCCATCGGCGAGCGTCATTATGGAAGTTTTTGGCGACGCGGGCGGCGGCGGCGTCGATTTTAAATTTCAATTACAGCAAATAGTGAAGCGGCCAAAGGGGCGGCGAGGGCGGGCATTCAGTCGATAACTGCGTTTTATGACTCTTGTGCGAATATTAATTTAATTCGGTGGCACTTAGTCGCACAACGCAAAAAATCTACTAGGTTCGATGATTATATACAGGGGAATTGGGAAAATTCATTAATTGGATGATTTTTTATTAGTTTTTGATTCAAAATCATTGAAAAAATTATGAAAATGCACTGAAAATTTCTGAAAATCACAAAAATTATGTTTTTATTTAATAAAACTTGATTTTAATGTGAAGAAAAAGCTTTAAAGTGTGTAAAAATTGCGAAAATAAGTAGAACACCAATCAGAGGCAACAACTCAACTCTGACGTCACATCCCCCACTACTTTTTCTAACTCTACATTGAAAATACATGCAGTGCCATGCGTAGAAGCGCAAGTTACAAAAATTTCCAACAAAAATGCAATTTTCACTCACAAAACACACGATTTTTGCTAAAATCACTTATAAATTCAAAAGAATACATATTTCCAAATATTCTAACCTATTTTTCCAAAAATAATCATCACAAATTTCAATTTTATAAACAAAAACATATTTTTTACGAATTTTGTTCCTAAAAACTAAAAATTCATCAAAAAATCAATCAAAAACTTGATTTCCTGATAGTTTTAAACAATATTCAGCTAGAAAAGTAAATATTTTGTCTATTTGTAACGCGCGCACACTCTAATCGCCCCCGAAAACGACATTATCGCAAATTAAAGTCTCGCCGCCGTCGAACGAGCCGTTAAATACCCGGGTATCGTATCGGGATAGACGCTCGCGCCGCCGCGCGCGGGTAAAACGAGCTGTGAATTTATGAGATTGACTTTAATCGAGTTTAGTGCTCCCGATCACACAATGTGTATCGCAATTATGCGCTCGAAAGTGCGCATTTGATTTCGCGTAACGACGACGCTCGAATCAATTGACGCTTGTAACTTTTAATTGAATAGCGGCCGCTGCTCGAAGCGTACATACACCCACACACACAGAGAGTAGAGAAGAGAGAAAATGTGGTAGGTACGCCTTGGTACCGGCCACCATTATGACGTTTTCCATTAGGCGTGCGTAACGTGTGCATGTATTGTTCATTTTTAATTAAATTTCCCATCACGTCACCCGCTGCACAACACATAACCTGTTCTGTGGTTGTGGAGAGTGTCAAAACGTTGACCGAGGTTAGAATAAATGTGAGGTTATGTTTTCTATGAGTGTGATGGTGATGGATGTGTATTGATTATATTGTTTCCACTTATAGAGTGGTGGAGTATGCATGTTTTGCTTCTTTGCCCGCAAAGTGTTTCTTGTTTTTTTCGTATTTTTTGCGTCTTTTTGTACGCCGCTAGTCGTGTGTAACTCGGACAAGAGAGCAATTCCCGGCGAAGCGTTCAAAGCGGATTATCGTCCCCGCCGCCGCACAATATTGAAGGAAATTCGCTGAACGCGTCTGGAATTTTTGATCAACCCCTTCAGGAGTCGCCCGGCGTCGATATATAGAAAACATTTTGATGCACCTGTTCTATGGTTAATCAATTTTTATTTTCATCTGTACAATTTTTGGGAACAAAATTTGTAACAGTATCATAATTTGTTTGTTTTTGTTTCAGAGTTTTCAAGGGTGTATTAAGAGTAATCTTTGTTAAGTATCATCGATAAATTGCCTAAATTAATTATTAATTTCCGAGGGATATTGGCGAAGCAAAATTTGAGTTGTATTCTCGATAAATTTCATGATTTGTTTTAATAATTTTTGAAAAAAATTGTTTTTAGAAAAACCGAAATATCTACGAATGTATTATTCGCAGAAAACTGAAAAAAATATTGAATTCTTTAGAAATTAATTACCCAACTTATGGAATTAAAAATAATTTGAAATATTTTTAAGTTTTGATATAAAAAACATGTTTTTTAACATAAAAACAATTTTTTTTGCAAAAATTCTTTGTTTTTGGTTTTTCTAAGCTTTTTACTGATTTTCTGATACTTTTTGTTTACTATATAAATAATTAACGTACGTGTTCGTTATTTTTTGCTTTTTTATATACGTTTGATCATCAATTTGTGTCTTCTTGGCCAATTCTGCATAAAATAATAAAATATCAGAGTAAAAATCATCAATAAACGGTTTCAATTAATTATTAACTTTAAAACATTAGTAGAAAAATTAATTTTGGCTTGGATTCTCGACTACAAAGTATATTTTTTTTCAACGAAGGATCTGTTGCCGATTTTTGGTAAATTACGATTTAAATCAATAATTTTTGAAAAAAACTTAGTTTTCAGGAAAACTGAAATATCTAAGAAAATATTAATCGCTCAACAATGAAAAACTTACCGAATCCTTGAGAAATTAATTGTACCACTTTTGCATTTAAAAATAATTTGAAATATTTTGAAATTTTGATATAAAAACAGGTTTTTTGACAAAAAAACACATTTTTTGCAAAAATTCTTCGTTTTTTGTTTTTCTAATGTTTTACTGTTTTTCTGATACTCCTTGTTTACTATATAAATAATTAGTGTACGTATTTGTTATTTTTTTATTTTTTTACACACGTTTTATCTTAAATTTGTGTCTTTTTGACCAATTCTGCATGAGATAATATAATATCTGGGTAAAAATGATCAATAAATGGTTTAAATTAGTTATTAACTCTAAAACAATAGTGAAAAAAAGAATTTTGGGTTGGATTCTCGATAAATCATTGCATATTCTAATTGGTTACAAAATAAACTTTATTCCAAGAAAGAATATGTTGGAGATTTTTGGTAAATTGCGATTTAAATCAACAATTTTCGAAAAAACTACGTTTTTAGAAAAATTGATATATTTGTGAAAATATTAATCTCACAACAATGAAAAACTCACCAAATCATAGAGAAATTAATTGCGCAACTTATTCCGTTTAAAAAACTCAAAATATTTTAATAATTCAAAAGAAAAAAACAATTTTTTGGACAAAATTTTCTTTTTTCTTAGAAATCAAAATAAATAACTACATCAATGATTACGTTAACTCAATAAAAACCCCACCGATAATAATTTCTTAAAAAAAAGTTCCTTTTATAGCCAAGCATGTCCGAAATCAACGAGGTGGATAAGTTGAACGAGTTGAACAACGGACCACCTCAAGGAGCACAAGGAGCACAAGGAGCAACAGTAGATTAGAGATTTTGTCTTGTTCTCGTCTTTAAACACACAAAGTTTAACTTAAACTTTATTTCGTGGTGGCGGCGGCGCTCATCCCGGCCTGCTTCCTCCTCCGCCAACTTGTTATCTTCTTTCTGCGCTTATCTGCGGAAGGTAACTTTTTAACCGCATTTCGAGTTGGCGCGGTGGTTATTTGGAGAGTTATTGGAGTTTATTTGCGGTCTGTAGACTTTTAAAATTCAGCATGCATCACAATAACGAGCGCCACATGCGGGAGGATGAAACAATAAACTCGATAAAATTCATTTTTTATTTCTTTGTTTTGGGTAATCGGACGTATTGGGAGAACTGGCGGAATTGTTGGCTGTGTGTTTTTATGGTTTCATGGCCCGGACGGACGTAAAGAAGGAATTAGAAAAGTTTGCTGCAAAGTGGAATAAAAACAAAACGCACCAAGAAATTGTTTTTTTTATATTCCCACAAGATTACCACCCACGTGTATGTATCGATGATTTTATGGATTCCATATCAATAATTCGTGCGAATGTGACAGAAACACAAAGAAGTTGATTTTGACAACATAATTAATATAAGCCACGGCGGAATTTCATCGCTCGCCGGCACTATTTATTCAGATGGTTATCGGACAGCAGGAAAGTGGTTTCCAGGGGGCGGTCAGCCGCTTCACCGACACACCAACACACCTATACCACCCTTGTGCGGAAAACAAATATATTATAAGGCATAAAATAAACTTTTGGCTTTAGGGTTGAAAAACGTCCACGCGATACGTCACAACGTACATTAAACTTAAACAACGACCCGAGCGCGCCGGACGAGAGAATGTTTTGCGAAATTACTTGGAAATGGCGAATGCGGGGCGAATTTACGGGGCCAACTTTAAGTTTAAGTAAATGACGAAGCACGTCTCAAGGTAAGAGAACACACACAAAAACACAAGAAACGCGAGCAGGAAAGCAGGGTGAATTGGGGCTGGGAAGAAAAGCGAGGCTAATCGAAAGCACGATCAAGTAATTCGACCACACACATAAACACACACACACACATACATCTGCAAGGTGGAAAGGACGAAGTGGAAGGACTATTCATTTTAGTTTCTTTTATAAAACATGCACGCGATTGTGTCGTGCGCGGCGGTCGGACAGGGCGTCCGAGGAACGCGATGGGGTAACTAGCCGGCCGCCTCGCGCACGCACCTTTTTAATTAATCGATCGTGTTGTGTAACTTGCCAAGGAACGCGCATGGGGGAATGTTTACAATGGATTTTTTGGTCGCGTCTTGGCGTTTCTAATAGTTAGAAATGTGCATATTTGTATTAATAAACAGCGAGAATAGGAATCTTTGGTAATTTTCATAAATAAATTCTTTATATAAATTATTATATGGAAAACAATGTTAGAAATATGAAATTTGGGTTGAATTTTGATTAGATTACTGTTTATATAAATTGACTACAAAATGAAGTTGATTCCAAAGCAGAATATGTTGTAGATTTCTTATAAATTGAGGTTGAATTCAATAATTTTTTCAGAAAAACTTTGTTTTTAGAAAAACTGAAATATCTACGAAAGTATTATTTGCAGAAAACTCAAAAAAATATAGAATTCTTTAAAAATTAATTGCACAATATTTGCGTTTTAAAAAAACTTGAAATATTTTGTAATTTTGCTTCAAAAAACAAGTTTTTTGGCATAAAAACAATTTTTTTTTATAAAAATTCCTCTTTTTGGATTTTTCTAATGTTATTACTGTTTTTCGGATACTTTTTGTTTTCTACATAAATAATTAGAGTACGTGCTCGTTATTTTTTGCTTTTTTACACACGTTTTATCATGAATTTGTGTCTTTTTGACCAATGCTGTATGAGATAATAAAATATCAGAGTAAAAATCATCAATAAATGGTTTAAATTAATTATTAACTTTAAAGTAATAGAGGAAAACTGAATTTTGGGTTAGATTCTGGATAAATCATTACTTATTCTAATTGACTACAAAATATAGTTTATTTCAAGGAAGAGTATGTCGGGGATTTTTGGCAAATTGCGATTTAAATCGATAATTTTTTAAAAAACCTTGTTTTTAGAAAAATTAGAATATCCACGACAATATTAATCGCAAAACGTTGGGAATATTACAAATTTCTTCAGAAATAAATTACCCCACTTATGCATTTTAAAAAACTTTAAATTTTTCAAAAATTCCAAGCAAAAAAAACAGTTTTAACAAAAAAAAAAAACGGTTTTTTTCTGCAATAACTTCAACTTTTTTGAAGTTTCTAATGTTTTTACAATTATTCTACTTTCTCTTCCCTAATACATATAAAATTATCGTACGGGTTACTATTTTTTGCTTTTTTCATACACGTCCCCCGTATTTTTCTTTTGCGTCTTATTGCAAATGAGATGTGGAGTGGAAATGTTCGGATATCATAAATTCGCGTCTTTTTGTCCGCCGCTGCGTGAGATAATAAGATATCAGAGTAAATTACAATATAATGTAGAAACTAAATGAGGTGCTATTAAGTCGCCGCGACGCAATCAAAGATTCCCATTCTCGTTTATGCAAATTGAAAAAATCCGCTCTCGACAACGCGCGCCGAATCGGTGCGAATATAATTTTTGCTGGCGAAATCGTTTTTGGCAAATGGCAAACACGCTCGGCCGCCTCCACAACCACCACCACCACCACCACCGCAGCCGCCGCCACGAATTATTACCGCGGTGTAATGGAAATTCTTATCTTCCTTTTTATATTGCCGTTCCGTACGGCAAATCCGGGAAGAAGTCGCAAGGAAAGCAGAAATCACAAGAGTAATATTGTCACTTGATAACTGACTTAAGTAAATTAAAAACTTCTCAACTTACAAATAAATCCACACATACACACATAGAAATATATTTATTTCATGTGTTGAAGCACCAACTGAATTGTTTGCGAGCTAATTCGAACAAATTCACAATAATGAAGACGTTTAACGCGTCGCCGCCCCCATGCACTAGGCCCCCACCGCCACCGGCGTGGTAATTTAGATCCTAGGCATTCAGGCATCAAGGCATCAAAATTACAATATAAATTGGTACGTTGTGGGCGGCGACGGCGGCAGTGGCGGCTGTTATCAGATGGCCGGAGGGGGGCGGCCGGCGACTATTTATTATACCTGGACGCTCGCGCCCCGGCTCGCGCGCACAACGTGAATTAATGCCAAAGTTTCATGCTAACCGCACGCCGGGGCAGATATTCCACCCACAACTAGCACCATATTCATCAAGTTTCTTTCATTATCGTAAATCACGCCGGCCGCCGGTCTCAAGACGATTTTTTGCGCTCCAATTAACAAAAACCGAAATTATCCGCACACAAAGCGCTCAGTAATTGTCATTACAATTGATGTAAGTTAATTAAGTCATCATGGCGAAGCCAGAAATACATTTGCACCGAACTCGGACGTTTGGCGGCGAAGTTATTAGGGTATACATGTACAAACTTGAGTTTGACAGTTGTTAGGTTATGTTAGCGTCGGAACACCGGCAACAGTGTATTTTAACCATCATAATTCACTCGCACTCTGTTCAAATTGCAAGCGCTGTGAATGACATACTTTTCTTTAGCTACAACAAACAATTTTCACGAAAAACATAACCTACTTTGACATGGTTTTATTTTCTTTGCCAGACTTCCAAGAAAAAGCTTCCTACGGACATAATCTCCACACAAAAGAAACAAAAAACATTTTTATACACTGGTAATACCCGTATGTAATATTAAACTAACCTCAAAATTGTTTCATGTATTGAAACACATATTTTTATTGATTGTAACAGATTTTAATAACGTGCGAGTTGATATTTATCGCGTTTTGATAGTTTGTATTATTATCACTAATGATATCCATTACAAAGGCGTATTTTTCATCGCGTGGGTTTTTGGAATATAATCCGCGTGTGCTTTGTGTACGTTTGACAAGTGTGTGAATACGTTTCATTCACATCATATGAAAAGCTGTCCATGGCTACGAGTGCCTGTATTGCCGGTAACAAAAGTTGAATATTTATGGTAATTTTATATGTTCCAAAAAATAATTACTGGAGATGACATGGTGAATATTATATTTTATCTATTGCAATCGACAAACTGTCAAATGAAGGTTATTTCAATGTCAAAAGACATAACCTAGTCTATACTGTTGTTTTTGTTAAAAAAATAGTAAAAAACTTGGAATATTACGAAAATTTTAAGAAAAAACAAGTTTTTGGCATAACCTCATCGAAAAAATTGTTTTTTTCGTTAAATTTCATCTAGCATTTTTGTTTTTTTTTTGCATTTTTTTTATGTTTTAGTGGTTATTATGTTTCTCGAGATGAAAACAAATCCAGCTGTCAAAAAATGAAGGTTATGTCAATGTCAAACAACATAACCTAATATATAAAATTGTTTTTGGTGTTAAATTTGTTATTTTGACGTGATAACGTCTTTAAAATCGTTTTAGTCGGGTGACATGTTCAGAAACTTGTGTCACGAGGCCGATCGCAGGTATAACGAGAGAGAGAGAGACGGACCGATCTCCCGTCTCATTTCGAGCGCTGCCAGTCATTCCGTGAAACTTGTCACGCGGAATCCACACGAGCGGAGGCAGGCATAGCGTTCGAGTGAGTGGACCGATCTTCCGTCTCTCTCACTCTAGCGGCATACAAACGAATGGAGATTTTCTCGTGCGGTTAAGTTTTCGTTGAATGTTTAACAGTGAAACAAAATGTGAAGTGCAAGTGAAGTGTTACAACAATTGCAACAAAAAAAACTTATATCACCAATAAGACGTTATCACGTAAACATCTCGATCGTAAACCTACTTTACAAACAACCATTTTTTTTTGTTTGAAAAAATGTAATAATTTGAAAATTCTAAGCAAAAAATTAGTTTTTTGACCTAACCTCATCGAAAAAATTGTTTATTTCCTTAAATTTCTTCATAAATTTTGTTTTTTTCTTTTTCAGTATTTTAGTAGTTATTTTATATAATAATCAATAAAACTCTTTAATTAATTGTTTTACAGTTGTTATTAACATTTTAGTACAATATCTTGATGTATTCTGAAGAAAAACTGATGTAATCTTCCAGCGGTGACTGAATCTTGCTTCTTGTTCGATGAAAACTCGAAAAATCCAAAAAACACTTTGGCGCCATGCACTTCCGGTAAAGTTTTGAATCCTGCTCATACACCCCAACATATGGAGTTAATGGGTCATAACATCTGCGGTCGGCACGTTCAAATATAAATCAATTCAATGCACGCGCTGCAAGCCGCACGTAAGTCACATTTAATGGTTTCATTCGGTTTCATTGCGTTTCCGAAACATTGATCGCGATCGGCCAGCGCCGACGTCGAAATAATTGATTTTTAATTGCGATCTAATGGCGGGCGGCGTGCGCGCGAGACTACGATTGACGAGGGATATAAAATGTCGCGAAATAAATCATCCGTAACTCGTCGTCGTCCACAGTGGCCACCACCGCCGCACGCCCGCCGCCGCCGCCATCGGCAGCGTCGCCGCGCTGCATAATAGTTTATTGATCATTTTCCTAACCGGGAATTATTCACTGTCAATGCGAGCCGAAGCAGAGGCTAGGACGATGGTCATAGCAGCCGTGGAGCGACCGGTGGGCTGATGAGAGCATCGCGCACAAATTAATTGAGTGAAGAGCGACGACAGAACAGCCGTCGAGTGAAACATTTGGTGATGATGTTATAATCAGGTCGGCGGCATAATTCAAGCTGAAGATTTATTAATAGTTTGAGTGTTCAATCATAATTAATCATTTTATTTGCAAAACTGATCAAAAATGCTTCTTTTTTATATCACAACATTAGATTTTCATTATTTTGAATTGGTTTTCATTCTGTGAAGCAGCATAACCTCTAAAAATTGAAAAAAATTCAAAAATAAAAAAGTTTTAGAAAAAAAAAAATAGTTTTTTCGGTAAGGTTATGTCTAAAAACTTGTTTTTTGGTTAGAATTGATAAAATATTACATGTTTTATAAGATGCATAAGTTTGTCGATGAATTTCTCCAGTAAAATCATGTTATAGATGAGGTTATGTTGTTTGACATTGACATAACTTTTATTTTTTGACAGCTTGATTTGTTTTTGTCCCGAGAAGCAGAATAACAGCTAAACATAGAAAAATTTAAAAAAATAAAAAAAATTGGAGAAAGAAATTGTTTTTTTGGTTAGGTTATGTCAAAAAACTTGTTTTTAGGTTAGAATTGATAAAATATTACATGTTTTATAAGTTGCATAAGTTTGACGATGAATTTCTCAAGAAAAATCACTCTATAGATGAGGTTATGTTGTTTGACATTGACATAACCTTCATTTTTTGACAGCTGCATTTGTTTTTGTCCCGAGGAGCTGAGTAACAGCTAAAGTATAGAAAAAATTCAAAAAATAAAAAAGTTTTAAAATAAAAAATTGTTTTTTTGTTAGGTTATGTCAAAAAACTTGTTTTTAGGTTAGAATTGTCAAAAAATTTCAAGTTTTTTAAAACGCATAGGTTTGTCGATGAATTTTTCAAAAAATATCACTTTATAGATGAGGTTATGTTGTTTGACATTAACATAACCTTTATTGTTTGACAGCTGGATTTGTTTTCATCCCGATAAGCATTTTTTCATTATTTATAATGTTTTAAGCTCTGATAATAACGAAAATCATAAAAATAACGTCAAAATAATTGAAAATGCTTTTCCCACTGTTACCAACTTAAAATTTCTAGGTTAGAATAGGTTGGTATGAATGCATAGTTCTATTCAAAGTATCCAAGCGTAAAAACCCGAAGTACACCTACAAACCGCGAAATTTATGCTTGTTTTTTAATATCAATTAAAATAATGGTAGTTTTAATAGCTTCTGATAGTTTAAGAAAGAGTGAACAATCATAATTATAGTTTCGCAGGCGTCGGACATAAGCCTAATGTTGTTTATAGCACATCTGGGGGCGGCGGCGAAGGCGGCGGCGCTCGACATGGCTCTTCATTACGACGCGACCGCCGGGCGCGGAATATTAATAAGCGTTGGGCGGGCGCCGGTGCGCGCTTTTAATTAATTCGCGAATTTTCGAAACCGGCAGCCGCCTTGGCTCTGACACTGGGCTCCGGCAGTCGGTTATTATTTATTCGTGTAGTTAGTTTATTTATACCGCGCATGATTCGCGCCAGCGACGTGGAAATTAATATGCAAACATTTTTCTTTCTCGCTGCCAACTCACACGATGAGGAAATATTCATGCAGTCGAGGGAGAGCGCGCGAGCAAAAAGGGTGCTTTTTTTACATTTTGCACCTTCGGTGCGTACGTGAGTCGAAACGCAAGACGATCGTGCGTAAGAAAAACGTAGGATTCAGTAGGAGGAAGAGACTTGACAGATACGAAACAATCTGCTTGGTGAGTCGGAGGCGGTGGCGAATAGAACGCCGAAAGGCGAAACAAATGAATGTTTGATGCTCATGTTTTATCAAATGTTTCTACATGCGTACAGGACTCGATGTGTAGTTTGTTAAAGAGCAACGCCATTTTTCATTTATGCGTAAAAGATATCACGCAGAATGTTTTTTTCTATTTTCACATGCCAGACTTAATGATTTTCTTGCGTTTTTCCACTTTTACCACAACATAACCTCACTTCTTGGCTATTTTCTTTGCTATAGAAGTCATTAACTTAAATGTGAATTAATTATACGATGCGATGATGTTTACGTGTGTTTTTCCCTGGTTTTCCATGCTTTAGAATGCCGAAATTCGATGCTAATTTGACATTAACTCAAGCGTGAACAGCTGTATGATTTTGTTTTTATGGCGTAATAAAAGCAACATGACCGTCTGGGTAAAACCCAAGGAAACCAATAATCGCACAGATTTATTACAACTCCACGCTGGGGAATTACACGCCGGGAAGAATGGCGAAATTATATTTGAGCGTAAATATTTAGTCGAATAATTACTATTTGAAAGTATCATTAACTTCCGGTTTGACGCGGGGAAAAGTTTCAAACTTTACACTTTAGACAACTCAGTTGGCTGGGGGAGAACAGGTGTGCCAACTTCAATTAGGTTACTGTGTCGTTTGACAGTGGATTTATTGACATTTAGGATTTTGGTGGAATAATTTGATTAAAAATGATAAAAACATTGTTTAGGGATGATTAGTATGTTAATAAGTGTAATAAATGAATATTTAACACGTTGTAAATGTTATAAAATGGTGGAAATTGTGAAAAAACATAACCTTAACATGAAAATTGTGTGTTTTTTGTGATTTTAAAAGTTTTTTTTAGGTTTTTAGAGTTAAAAATTAAATAAATCAAAAGTCTAAGCAAATCAAAGATGGCGTAACTTCCGGAAGCATACATATAACCTAAAACATCAACAACAATAACATTTTCTCTCATTTTTTCTCAATAAAACGTTTTTTTTTTTAAATGTTTAACGAGTTTTTACACAATTTAGTCCAAAAATAAACCAAATAAAGCTAAGTTTACCCAAAATCAAAGATGGCGTAACCTCCTGAACCATTCACATAACCTAAAACACCAAAATCGATAAAAAATATCTTAACTTTTGCTTTTTACAAAGTTTTTCTGATATTTTAAAAGTTTTTCTACATTTTTATTCATAAATAAATCAAATTAAGCTAATTTCACACCAAATAAAAAATGGCGTAACTTCCGGAAGCACACTCATAACCTAAAACACCAAAAATGATAAGATTTTCTTTAACTTGTGCTTTTAACAATGTTTTTTTAATGTTTTAAACGTTTTTTTACTTTTTTATTCATAAAATAATCAAATTAAACTAATTTCACACCAAATAAAAAATGGCGTAACTTCCGGAAGCACACACATAACCTAAAACACTCCCCCCTAATATAATTTACCAACTTTATCACTGTTTCCATTGCATTTCCATTTAATTATACATAAACAATGAAATAATGACGAAATAAACAGTTTTGAGGTTAAATTTAATAAAAGCAATAACCTAATCACCATTAATGAATTAAATATCATTTATTTTACGCATCATAACAGTAAACCTAATAAAATCCAACGCGCAGCAGAAAACGCCGTCCAGAATGAATTACGCCGGCAATAACGTCCGTTTCTATTATTACGATTATGATGATTAACTCGGACGGTGTCACCTCAGCGTGTGCGTCGCACCGAAAATTTCCTTTTAGGAAATCGAATAAATATTATATTAGCCATAATTCTCGGCCGGCGTCGAAGCGGAGCGTGCACGTGATTCATTGCGATGGCGCTAACAAAGCACGCGAACCGTTAAATACGATACATTAACATGCAATCATTTCGTTATTTCGTTAGCGCGCAGAGAGTGGATTTGCTCGCGGGACTCCGAAAAGGGGTGGCGGCGCGCACACGAGCACACAAAGAGGTGTGGGCCGTAACGATGCGGAGCCAGAGGCCCATAAAGGATTTAATTGTAATCGAAATCGAAGCGGCGCGCTCGTTACTCTTCTTTTAATCTATATACGCGTAGGAAAAAATATCGCACATAAATATATTTTAGCGAAAGCGCGCCATAAATATATTCGGGGCATGCAGATAATTTTTTTCTGCTTCTTCTTCTGGTGTTGTTGGTTAGAGTATGAAATCGGATATGGAGCAGATTTCTGTCTCCTCATCAGTTGTGCGACTGTTGCGAAGGATTCGCTTGCCTTTGGTTCGACTTCAAAAAGGATACGCAATTACCGGATTTGTTTGATCGTGAATACTGATGATTTCGCAGTTAAACGCGAACCCTTTTTCGGAGTCGACTCGATTTGCGAATGTTTTTCCGATTTTCTGCTCGTTTTATTGCGCTGTGTGTGGGCGGTTTTTTTCTGTGCGCATACAATAGGATGAAGCTGGCGCGTAATTGCTGTGCAAGGATCAGGCTAACGCAAATTTATATTGTATTTACATCTGCACAAAATAAAACACATTATTTTTTTGAACTGGTGCGTTTGAGAATAAGTTGGCAACACTGTGATTTGGGGTAATCTGTTGCGCGGCGTGTGCTGCGCGTCTTTATTAGTGGTATTATTGTGTTGAGTAAATTTGCTTGTTGTGAGGAGAATTTTATAGCAAGGGGTAAAAAGCTGAGTGTATGGGTGAGAGAATGTTGTTAACAAATGATTTTTGTTTATTCTGCACGTATAATTAGTTTTCTCATTGAATTATCTACGAATTTGTGTGTGATTTGTGTGTTTGCTGCGGTTTTTGAGGTTATAACCTATAAATACGCATTTTTAACGATTACGTAGTCAAAAACAAAGAATTCGAATATAAAACATGAGTATATTTAAAGAACGTGTTAAATTTTTAATTTTAACATTAATTTACGTAACATCTCATAGTTTTTAAATTAAACGCATAAATGTAGGTTTTGAATAAGTTAGCAACAGTTGGCAACACTGCTCTTTGTGGTGACGAGTTGTGCTCGGTTTTGCGCTGCGCGCCATTCTTAGCGTCTGTTTGTGGTGAAGCAGTTGGTTGTGTTAACTAAAGTGACTGTGGTAAGCAGGATTTTATTGCAGGCGTTAAAAAGCTGAGTGTATAGGTATGAGAATGTTATAAACAAATGATTTTTGTTTACTGAACGCATGTAACAAGTTTTCACAGTGTTTTATCTGTGAATTTGCTTGTAATTATGTGCTGTTCTGCGGTTGGTGAGGTTATAACCTAAAAGTGCGCGTTTTCAACGGCCGCGTGGTCTGAAACAAAGAATTCGGGTACAAAAAAGCTTAAATATTGTTTGTGTAACAAATTTTAAACAAGGAAAGTATTAAACCTTTAGTTTTAATGTTAATTTAAGTGATTTCTAATTGTTAACATGATTACAGATCAACCACAAGCTGCAATTCACTACATTGACTTCAAACTGCAAAGATATTCTTCTCGATGAATGAATTTTCTCTACTTACATCTGTAAAACAACCTGTAGAAGACATTTACACACAAACACACACACTTCAATCCACATTCTACATATGCAGCAGTTATCCTCTGGAACTTGCAACATAATTTGAATAATTTCATGTTTTTCGTATTCTGTTTTCTTTCCAGACCTTTATCAAAGCAGAATATGAAAGAAAAATGATTACAGCAGAATGTGCGAATCACCCCAAAGGCAAAATGCACAATAAAAATCAGTTACACTGGCATTGTGGCCTCAGCTGTAAGCTTTTTACTGCAGTTTTCGGCCGACGAGAAGACAAAAAAGAAGAACTGCTCGAATCCAGACATTAAAATGATGAGACACGCCTCGCGAACACACAACTAGACACCTCGGCTACTGGAACCGGCAATGCATCATTAATAATTGCACGCGAAACACGCGGGGCGAACAGAAAGAAGCGGCGCGGCTAATAATTCGCGCCGCAGTCGTCGTAAATAACGACGGCGGGCGGCGGTAGCAGCAGAGGTAGCCGAGGCAGGCGGGCCGGGGGTTTATTAAGAATTCAGTGCCTTCCTTCCCCGTCGCCGCTTGCCGACCCGCCACTTGACGCTCCCGCCCTACCGCCGCCCCCATTGTGTCCTTATTATACGAGCTGTTTTCATGTTACCTTTCATACTCTTTTGCGCTAAGCTATGCGCTGTTGCGTTATTCTCGGGGGCGGGCGGTCGGCGGCGGTAGTAATATGCTAAACTAATAAAGTCGCCCTCAGCTACACACGACCATCGGGGCACACCGCGCGCGCGGAACATGCATGTAAATATAAATTCCGTGTTTTTGCGCTTGTTTTAGACTCTTTCGGTCACAACTCTCTGTCATGTTATGCGTTTTTCGAGCGCGGGCGGTTATTTTTTTTTTTTTGTTTGTCGAGTTGAGTTTTGTGGTTGTCGCCGACACGAGTCGGTCAAAACTATAAATAGGGTTTAACCGACGCTACAGGCCAGCATATAAATATTGACGTTTATGGAGTGCGCCGCAAAATTGCATTCGTTTTTCACGATCAGTTTGCGATTGACGCATTGGAGCCGTATTTATTCGCACTCCGCAGCGTCCAGGGGCATTAATCGTGTGTCATGTGTCAGAGTGCAGGTTTTTAAAAATATTCGGCGCGCAAAAAATGTTTGAATTTTAAATCATGCACAAGTGAAAAGGATCAGCGTACATATGTTGTCATAGTAATGTCATTTAGGGACAGGTGACGAGATGAAAAAATCACAAATATTTTATTCATATTTTATTTCCTCGCAAATAGGTTGATTTCTTGTAAAAACAGGTTTAGAAGACTGGAAAATTCGTACTATTTACAATGAGTAAGACATTTTTGCAGAATTATTGGTTTAGTTGGTATAAAATCAAATTTTTGAAGTTTAGATTGATATTTCTCCTCCTACGTAAATAGTCAGTGTTGACAAAGTGACGTCAGTGTTGAGTTCTTGCATCTAATTGGTGTTTTCGATATTTTCGCGTTTTTTCTTCGAATTTCGCTGATTTTTGAACAACATAATTGTCAACCTCAAGTTTTATGACATTAATTATAATTTTAGTGATTTTCGCATCATTGGTGCAATATTTTCGGAATTAGCTGCCTAACACTGCCAAAAAACTTTATATTGCGCGATATCGAACAACATAACCATATTTTATTTGTCAAATTTATTTCTTGAGATTTTCTTACGTTTTTTTCTGCTTTTCTCGGCGTAAACTACTCAAACAAGGAAAAAAATCATAAAAATCTGTCCAGCCATCCATTTAGTTGAAAATACCATAACACCACCAATGTTGGTAGTTTAGTTGAGCAAGTTTCGAAACGTATATAACTTATGACAACTTGCGCGATAGTAAACATGCACGCAGCCATTAATGAATGCATTATTAGCGTGCGCGAAAGTTGGCTGCATCATAATCCATTAGTTCGACGCCATCGGTTTCATCAGCCCGCACCAACACTATCACCATCCACCCCGCGTGCGCATTCTTCGTCTCTTGTGCTCGTCCGCCGCTTTTATTACTCGTATTATGATTACGACATGGCTGAAAGCCTTATTAACTTTCCAGTTTGGAATTTAGTAACAATTAACTTTCAACTTTGCGGGCCGCTAAACTCGCGAAGCCCGACCCCAACGAACGTCACAACTTGCGAGTCTTCGAAATCGGCGCGGAAATTTTACGAAATAAGCTCGCGGCCATTTACCGAAACTTTAATAAATCAGTAATTACGCGCGTAAATTCAATTATATTATATGCGCGTGATTAAAGTATAGTATTTTAATGTGTAATATATTGCAATTGCGGAATGAATTTTCGAATATGTGGAGCGAAATGAAATTAAAAAGTTGGCAACAATAATTAATCGGCGCGCGGCGGTTCGCTTCCGGACTTGGACCCAGCGTCCGGCGGGCCGCCGGTGTGTGTTTGCGAAAGTGTTTGCAGCGGCGACAAATTATGCGCGTTAACGATGCGAATTCGTATAGGGGCTCGTCCGCAAATTTTAATTTATGTGCCCTGCCGGCCCAATTATGATTAAAATTCACGCCGTCACTCGCCGCGCCAAAGTAAAGTCGATAAATTTGATTACGCCCGGAAAATATTGCCGCACGGCCAAATAGTAATGCTTTACGACTGCAGAATATCAAAACGGGATTAACACAAAATAATAAAATTCGCACATTAATGCACCGCCCGAAATTAATTAAATTATTCAAGTTTATTATTATTTCTCTGAAGTAGGAAGAGAAAAATAATAAAAATAATGAAACAGTTTTTTTCTAAATTGTGCTTTTCGAGAGGTAGTTTGCAGACTGTTGATGTGGGGTGGTCAGTGTTGGTAAACGAGAGGCGGCAACGCCAAATTAGTTTTTAATGACGCGGCTCTCTATTAATGAACGCCATCAATAAACATGGCGCGAAACGTCAATTAAACTCTGCCCGCAAAAACACCGCAGACATTCATCATTTAATAAAAACCCAAGCGTGAAATATTTGAAAAATTGTTTTCAAGTTTTGTAGTCGAATTTGCATTGTTTACATATTAAAAATTCTAGTGGGCGAAGGAATAATATGTGTACAACGCACAGAAATAGTAAAACTATACTTACATCACTTGTACAAGTGTAGATAGCGTAAGTTTACCTAAGTTTTGACATCGTGCGTTTCATTGTTATGAAACACAACAGAAAGTGTGAAAAACATTGTAAATTGTTTTTCTTTTAAAGTTTTACGGGTAATTTATGTTGATAACACGTAAATAAGTTAGGTGGGCGAAGAAATAACACGTGTACAACGTGTGCAAGTACATAATGCTATATTACACGTATAGATGGCGCTAGTTTTTCAAATTTTTGGCATTTTATAAGAAAAATACTCGAAAATGTTTTTCTTTAGAAGTTTTACGGTTAATTTATGTTGTTAACACACAAACAAGTTAGGTGGGCGAAGAAATAACATGTGCACAACGTGCCTAAGTAGTAAAACCATACATAATGTGATTTTACACGTGTAGATGGCGCTAGTTTTCAAAAATTTTAATATTTTATAAGAAAAACAATCAAAAATGTTTTTCTTTTGATGTTTTGCCATTAATTCACGTTGTTTTCCCATAAAAAAATATAAAAAGCGAAAAAATAATATTTTTTGGATTCAAAGAAGTGGTAAAACGATACATAATTTGGTTCTATGCATGTAGATGGCGCACGTGAATGAAATTTTCGACATTGTACATTTCATTGTTCCCATATCCAATTTGCACCGTTTACGACCTAATGTTCGCCGGGCATAAATAAAATCGGCGCCGAAAGCTAATAATCCGCGCGTTTTTACGCTTTTCCCGCCGCTCTCGGCGCGAATAAATATGCTAATGGCTTTTTGTCTCTCATATCGTATCGAGTCGCGCGGCGCGCACCGCTCCATACGTGACGTGAAATATTCAGACGGGCGCATTTTGTATGCACATTGACACATTCGAAACATTTTCGAGCAGCCGAAAAGGTGCGCGCGATATCTTGAATAAATTCCGCCGGAAACGTGCGCTCGCTTTTTATTGCACTCGGCGCCGGCTTCGTTTTTCGGATAAAATATGCAAAGATTAACTCGCGCGCTGCGTTAGCTCAAGTGTTTCCTTCCTTTCTCACACAAGAAAAAATAACACATAAAATCGAACCACGCCACGAGCAAATAAAACCGTTTCTGAGGTGTTTGTTTCATACCTAATATGCAAACACGCCGCTCGAATTGTTCACAATCAATAAAATTTCTTTGCGCTACAAATATTTACGTAATATATCATCTTGCAAATGCATTTTTCTTGTCACCCGAGCATTTTATCAACGCGCGATGATAAACTAGTCGAGAAAACTTTGTTTTATAGCGAAAACAACCCATGTTCGATACTTGTACCGCAAGTCAAACTATGGTAATTTTATTAATATTGTGTATTTATAATATTTTTTCAAATCTACATTAATTTATTATTCATAGCCTGCAGATGGTAACACTTATAAATTTTATCTTCCATTTCCACCTATTTTGCATGCAAAAATTTCGCCGTCCGGCGTAAAACTTTGCTCATTAACCTCTTTCGCCCGGCGCGCGGCGAATTAATTTTGCAAATCGGAATTTTTACGCGCCATGATTACACGCTAAATTTAATAAACTATGAAAACTCGTAGCTGCGCGAAAAAACTGTGATGTTGGTTAATAAGCTGTTTGATGCGATATGTGGTGTTTTTGCGCGAGCGCGCGCGCCCGGCGCCTCCACCATCGACATATACATAAACACGCTGTCTGCGTGCATACTGACTGTCCTCATTAATAGAGACAGCCGTCATTAGGCGCGTAATTGAATGTCACGATGTGTTGTGTTCGGGATTTTGCACTTAATTTCCACTCGAATCAAATTTAAACCAGCGTCGAATCTCGGATGTTTTTAAGTAGCATTTTCATGTGTGTTGTGTGTGTGTTATTGTTGTGTGTGGTTGGCGTTGGCGCTGGGAAAACATTAA
Source organism: Dalotia coriaria (assembly GCF_025399875.1). Classification (NCBI taxonomy): domain Eukaryota; kingdom Metazoa; phylum Arthropoda; class Insecta; order Coleoptera; family Staphylinidae; genus Dalotia; species Dalotia coriaria. Next base: position 6,709,626 of record NW_027045450.1, read on the forward strand.
TTTTGACACCTGTGCTTAAATGTCTACCACACAAATGCGTGTGGCGTGAGAGGGTGTCACACAAAGACACAAAATACATGGGATTTCACTCCCGGCGCGCTTCTTTTTCGTTTTACGCTTTTGTGCGCCGCGAGAGAGATCATGCCAATAAACACATGAAAACATTTCGCGCACAAAGGTGAGAAATTACCTCGGCTTTTAAGCTGCGCGCTCGTCCGGACGTGACCTGAGAGACTTTTTCCGAAGCACGAACTTTCTCACTTTACTTTTCGCACTTTGCGACGGCGAGGCGCGCGCTTTCAAAAGCATTTGCGCATCCACTTTATAAGGATATATGTCACAAGGAGTTGGGACGTACTCATAAACAATGAGTGCACAGAACACACACTGAAATGCATACACATATGCGACGAAAAGAAAAATATTTATCGAAAAAACGTTTTCGTTTAAAATTTTTATTTTTACTATGCAGTAATAATATTATTTTAATGTTAAGTACATGATATATAAAAAGTATAATCAAATGGTAATTATACACAAAACGAATGGGAAATCAAATAACAGTTTGATAGTATTATATACATTTGTTGCAACTTTTTAAATTACATTCAAGTATTTTAGGAAAATATATGTATTTCGATTGCATGTTGATTAATTCGATACTTTAGCAATTAGTAGATATGATAAACAATGTACAGATTTGTGTGTATGGGATGAAACGGATTATTGCAGAATTATATTCAGCGTCGAAACAAACAAAATCACTAAACAGAGATGAGATTGAATCGTTTGTCCTCTGCTTTTCACTGCAAAATTATTTAAAAACAGAGATATTAATATTAAAACTTTAGTGCAAACTAGTATTTGTAATATTCATTAAATCGTGATTTAATACTGCGTTTAATTGTGCAAAAATTTTTGGGATTGGTGCGATTTACATAAAGTTATTAACAATTAAAGTTGGATTGTATTCAAATTGATGATAATTAGTGAATAACTTTCGATAGGAATTCGTTAGCAATAAATGATGGGCATAATTAGGTTCAGAATTTCATACTTAATAGTAATGAGAAGGAATTATTATTGTAAGTTGATTAGTTGAGTAGTAATTATTAAAAAACTATAAAATTTCAAGTTTGGTGAAAGTGCTGCGATTATTGCTCGGTAATTTGACAGTTATTAATTAATTACTCCTAAAGTATTTGAACTAAGTTCATGATTCCATTAAAATTTGATCCTCAATTAAATTATTCATCAATCTGCCAAATATTTTGTTGATCTGATTATTATTACAAAAGTTATTAACAATTAAATTAAATTTACTAAAAATTTGCGCATTTTACTTAAAATGGTCCCTAACTATTGACAAAATATTGTTTTTAATAATATTTTTTACTAGAATTATGCAGAATTTATTCTTGAACATATATTCAAAGAAATTTCCAATTTATCTCAAATAATTTAAAAGTTATTAACCAAAAACTAAATAATGTTTTACTCACCAAGCATTAACGTACTCCATTCACCTAGAAGTTCCTGTTGATGATCCTTTATCGGCAGATTCTGAACGACTGATGACCGATCATCTGACCACAATAACGGCGATAATGACGCCACGCATTTCACACGCATTGAACCCCCGAGGAAGTGCCGCGAGTTGAGGGCGAAACGCAGCCCCAGCACGGCGGTACGTAGTCCGTGCTCACTGCGCTCCACCGTTGGGTATCTTATCAATGCTTTGTTGCTGGTCACCTAAGTGTAAATACAGCGCATAAATATTTAATGTTTAATCATCCCGAAACAGCCGTTACCTGGTGCTCGTTAATGTACCAATGCAGTAAAGATGCGGGGTAGCTTTCCCCGGATGTACAATTCAGGTTTATCTCGCCGCCGATTTGATACTGTGACTCGACGCCTGTTATCGTTGGGTCTTCGGTGGGAAGACCTGAAAAATTAATTGGAGATTTTGGTATAAGTTCAATTGTTAGGTTAGGTATAATTAGCTAAAATTTGATGTGGATGCGCCGGGCTAACATTGGTTATCATGTTGAAAATTTTTTTTTGAAGTTTTAGTTAGCCTTTTTAGAAAAATGATTTTTTTCTTTATAGATATTGAAAAGTTTTGAATTTTTTTGAGGAAATATTTTGATTTGATGAATAATAATGCATAATTCAGTTAATAAAATGTGAAAATCAATCGGAAGGCATAAAAAAGCACAAAACATTATTGTTTTGATAGCAAATAAAAGCAGAGGTCTTTTTCTTATATTACTTGTTTGTCAGCCGCATTCGTTTCCAATCTGATTTCGTTTTATTTTATTACTTTATCGATTGCCACCTTCCTTCCGCCCCCGTTGCTGCGATGTTATTGTCTACATTCTTTTGCTCCTCGCACAAATCCCCGTCTTTATTATTTATTATTTCTGAGTGTTTGTTTGATGAGGTATCATCCTTGTGAAATAAGCAAAAATTAATTTTAAAAATCGCATCAAATTTTAAATGGATATTTAGCCAAAGTTTACGTTTTGAGCTGGAAGCGCATCAAAACGTTAACAAACATAAATTCGACGTGAGCTAACGAAGCTTGTCAAGTCGCGTGGCAAGGCGTGTGCAGGATAACGGGAGGAAGCACAGTAACATTCGGAGCGGCGGCGGCGAGAGCACTTGTGGCGCGCCCGGCGTGCAACGCGCTCTTGAATATTTGATGCACAAGCACTTAGCATTAGCCGCAGACGGTGGTCGCGTTTCATAATTTGTAATTTTGGACCCCTGCTAGAATCTTTATCAATTTATCAATAGGTTAGATAAAGAACCCTCAACGCAAAGCGACACAAAATGAAACATATACATTTGCAACTTTCAATTTAATCCTCTTATCGAATATTACATAAAATTAAAATTTACTAAAAAAAATAAAAAAAAGTTTTACTTACATATTACTTCCATGCGTGCTTCGCTTTTCGCCGAGGCGAAGGATGGTGCTTCAGCAGACACTTCACACATGTATAATCCTCCACTGCGCAAAGTCACCCCTCGAAGAATTACGCGTTTGCTGTCTGACAGACTCACCTGTAATTCCCACAAATTTAAAATTATTTTTTTCAAAAAAAAATTTTTTTTTTTATTTTGACTTACGTCTACTGAAACTCCTTCAACATTATGACTACTCGCCGGTGGTCGTTCTTTGGCCACATACCGATAGAACTCCTCGTTGTCTTTGTACCACTTGACAGCGTAGAGAGTATCATTGCCCAGGTCGTAATCGCATTGTAATTGTGCTGTTTCACCCGGTTTGCGATACTGTGGTAAATTGACGCGCACCCACTTCAAACCGGAAGTTGTTGCGGATGATAGAAACGCAGCATCTGTTTAATATTAATAATAATCAAATTATTCCCAAAAACACATCTAAAAAAAATAATATAAACTTACGTAGTAATTTAATTAATAATAATTGATAAATAAAAATCGGTAAAGTTTTTCCCATCATTATCACTTCAAAATTACTTAAAACACTTTATAACACTATTTAACAATTTATTTCTAATCATTTTATTCACATATTTTAACACTTTGTTTATTTTATCATTTATAATTTATAATCCTTTGGTATAACACAAACACATGTGTTGAATATTTATTTTTCTCTGCGCGTCTTTGAAACTTTCGCTATAAGCACGCCGTGTGCTCGTATTTTCCGCCCGAGAGTCGCGTATAGAATGCGCCGTTCATCGTAAGTCCAACGTTTCAGCGGCTGACTTTTCGGGTGGTTGTGTGGGGCGCATGCGCCGGCGTGTGCGGATTGTGTTTTCCCACAGTGTTTACGCTGCGCGCATGCAGGATATCACATCGCGTACGCGTTGCACGAGCGTTTGAGAAACGATGCACGAATTACTCTCCTCGCGCTCCCCTTCGCATCGACGGCGGTGGTCTTGCTGCCCTCCGCGCCGCCCGCCGTGCATTATTTGTTACTCCATTATCCGCGTCTTCCACAAACATTCTTCGTAATGCGCTTACACTTACGGGGGTCTGTTGGTCCTCGGGACTCGGTCCTCAAATAGGGGATGCGGCCCGATTCGGTCAATATCAATTTTCTATTTGGCGAAATTTAGTTTTCGTATAAGTATATAAAATATTTTTTGGTGTGGTTTATTAGAAATCGATTTTTATTTAAACTCATTGGGAATTTAATTATTTTGTAAGTGAAAGTATTAAGTGGATGCGCCGGGCTAACATAGGTTATACCATTAAAGAAAATTTTTAATCAAATATTTTTGAATTTTTGACATTTTTAGTGAGATTTTTTTAATTATTATAGGAAATACAATAGATAATTTCATTTTTAACGTTGAATATTGAATTTAAGTGAAAAAAGCGGCAAAATGTTGAAACTATTTCAAAAAAATTCAAATTTTCTTGAAAATTTTGCAATATTTAACTTTTTCATCTCCAATTTTTAATTTTGGATTTAAATATTATAATACCGAATAAGAAATTAACTCAATTTCTTATAATTTTATAGAAAATTCATCAAAATTGGTTTTCTATTGAAATTTTAACTTTTTAATCGAAAATTTTGATTTAAAAACGTCCTGATCATTTTTATTCATTAAACTGGAACTAACTTCCCTTAAACTTAGTAAATAATTAATTAAGCACAACATTTATTGATGAATACCTAGAAGGTTTACCCATGAACTAGTATTATCTTAATATTTGATCATCAAACACATTTCCTTGTTATTAACAAATGTGTCCTTCTATATACCAACTCTTTCATTAATTAATTCCAAGCGGCGATTTAATCATGCCATAAAACTAAACTATCGCGCACATCAAAAGCCACATTTCATTTTTAGACATTTCCATACATCTTTCATACTCGTACTATGTCGTCTATATTATCCTACAACACTAGTAATTTCGGCGCATGTGAGCATGTTAAAATGTAAAATTTGAGCCGCGCGCATTTACGATACGTTTAGCGAACTAAATGAGGAAATATGTCGCGCTGGGGAGATGTGCGGGCGGGCGGTGGCGTCCTAAAAGGCGCGTTAGTAGAGCACCGCGCGGACGTACCAAGTTTGAGATGAATGACACCCTCGGGCAATGCGCGAAATGCATGCATGCGCGCGATATTTGTTTGCATGGTTGCGGCGCCGCCGAGCGAATGACATATATCTCAATAATGCGTTGCGCATCGCTTGGGAACGCGATAACTCGAATACGACAACAACTTCTGAATGCGAATCCAAATAAAATAAAACACATGATTACATACGCGTACATAGTAGCTGGAATTTGCTGAAACCATGGGCGAGAGTTGCACATCTTGTGAAAATCTAGTTATTAAAAAATTCTTCTGGGTTTAAAAATGCACATTCGTAAATGTAAAGTACATTTATAGTAGAAGTTAATTTATATTGAGAAAATTAATTTGTAAATTCCGGAAATAACAAAAATTTTGATTTTTTGTTGATTTTTAAATTTAAGAACAATTTTCTTTAAAAAATATTATTTTCTTCTGATTTATTTTTTCGATAAATTTATTCGGAAGGCAGGAAACTGAAAAAAACTAATTTTTTGTCAACGTGGACTATGAATTTAACTTTTTTTTAACTTTTTCTGTTGATAAAGTATGAATGGAGAGTTTTCATCTCATTTTCATTCATAATTTACTCAATATCTTTTCCAATTTTGTGTCTTATGGCTGGATTCATAAGAATAACACTGGTAAAATAGTAAATTTAATTTTTTAACAGTTAAAAAGTAGTATACGAAAAGTTTTAACCTGAAAACTCTTAAAACACTTGTTGAAATGAAGTTTTAAAATGTTTTGTTATTGTTTTCCTTAAATTCTTGTGCTTTTCTTAAGTATTTGCCATGTTACGGGAGCTTGTAACACTTGTAACACTTTTTCTTTGATTTTTTTCATGTTTGAACCAATCAATTGAACCTTGCGCAAGTTTTAATTAAAATTGGAAACAAAACGGAAGTGGCGCGTGTTTCGGTACCGCATGGTACCATGGATGCCTTCTTCATCGTTAATTAGCTTTCTTGCCAACGCAGGAAGCGATTAGGATAGGATGGCATAAACTCCAAGTTAATCGCTCTAATTGTTAATCATGCAAAAGGCCTCCATCAGCCTTTATTATATTTAAACGCCAATTAAAATTACAAAAGCTAAATTCCTCGAAAGTCGATAAATCAATTTTTAGAATATTTTACTGCATTTTTTAATGTTTTGATGGTGTGTAGTGATATATTCCGCAATGAAAACATCTCATCTCTGCGCATAGCTACGAGCGAAATTAGGCCTCTCGTCGTGCCCGCACAGACCGCACGGAATTAACCGCGCCGGCACAAAATTGAATGGAGGCGGCGCGCCGCGTCGCAAACAATGCCGCGCCGCCCTTCCGTCTTCACCCCCCGGTCGCCGGCGCTGCGCCAAACGCTAATTGCCGAGTTAAATATGTTAATTGTCGTTGCCGGATCGTCTGCTTTGCATCTATTATTGTGTTTTACGGCCGAAAACATGTTTAATTGTCAAACACACAAACAGCATCTATTTATTTAAATCCGGAAGTATATCATACATGTTTTTAATTTCGTATTGCGCACAAAGCGAGAGTTATTGCAACATTATGCTTCACGTTAGTGTAAATATATGGTGGAGGCGCCTTTTAACTTTGCGTGTGTTGATATGGTTCCCCTGGTGGTGCGCGCAGCGTTTGAAGAATTAACTCTCGCCGGCTTTGCATCATGCGAGCCGGACATCAAGAGATCGAGGCCTGCCAGAAACGCAAAACCGAAACCAAAAACGAAGCCGTAAAAGAAGCGCTTTTACGCGCGTGCCGCTCGCGGCGATCACAAAGTTAAACAGGTTAAAACATGTTAAACTCGCCCAACTCACCTTTGAGAGACCGGCGGCGGACAGGTGTACGTCGATGTCGACGTGCTGTCCGAGGCTAATACACTGCACACAGTGCCCTGAAGGCATCTCGACGAGTGAGCGAGATCAAAGACGATTGTCAAAATCAAAGGGTTGTCGAAAAAAGTTAAAAAATCAAAATAAAAAAAAGTATCAAAATTGTATACAGCTATCTATTGCATTATATATTCATGTTGAATAAGTTGCCTATATTGAATAGCGGAAGAGTGAAAAGTGAAAGCTCGTCACTTGGTGGAGCTGTAGTCGTTGCTATTGAAATGGGCAAACATTTACGCTCGGTTTCGGAATTTCTAAGCTCTCTGGAAGTGGATATAAATATTCGCGTATTTGCGTTTGCGCTTGTTAGTTTCGGGTGAGGGTGAGAAGTCTGCATGGAAATGACAGCGTCTTTGTGAGTATCATCCACTCTACAACACAAGCCATCCATCAAATGTCGTTTGCATTGATTTTTGAAACATGTTTTACTAAAATTGCCAAAATTTAAAAGAAAAAAATTGAAAATGTTTTAATTTTAGACTTATTTAGGAAAATTATTGAAGAAATTGTATAAAATGCAACAGATAATTGTATTCCAAACATTGAAATTTGAATTTAACTGAGGAATATTGAAAATTTTTGAAACTTTTACCAAAAAACAAAATTTTCTCCAAAATTACACAAAATTTGGCTTTTTTATCTCCAATTTTTGATTTATCTTTTAAATGTTATAAAATCTATTGACACAATTTGTTATTATTGTTTTGGAGTAGATTTTTCTGAGATAATTTTGCGAAATAAAAAAATTTCAAAAAAACTATCTAAAAGTAATATTTTCGTAACCACTTGTTTCACCTTTGACCCAAAAGCAACTTTTCACTCTTATTCTCCACTTAAGCATTTCACATTCCGCGGATAAAGCACCCAGTGCCCTGCCTCCACCCACACACACACATACACAAAGATAAATTATGAACATCTTGAATATTTCATGCCGACGGCAAAAAGCGAAAGCGCAAGAAGCGAATAAAACATGTGCTATCAGAATCGGTACGGCTTCGGCTGGTTGCTTGCTGCTCCTTGCGCCCTAATTAGCCCGCCCGCCCCGCGTCGGCATTCCCTTGTAATCCGGCCGCAAATTGGGCGTAGTTCGCTAGTTGCCGCTCGGCGCCCGTCCTCGCCGCCGGCCGGAAAAGGATATGTTTCGCTAATCTTTCCGCCTAAACGCTATTCTCGTTCGTCCCGTTCGTCTTCCGCCACGTCGGCGTCGTCCGTAATTACCACATTAGACGACGTAATGTTAAACGACGTTCAGCGACTAATGATAAGATTTGTTATCGTCGCATCGCATCTTTTATTTACGCGCGCTTCATTGATACGCAATTGGCGGTTATTTATGAATACGGCGGGGCGCGGCGTAATAAAATATTTATTCGCGTATTCATTATTGCTTTTATCAGCGGGGGCGGTGCGCCGTCAGCGATGATTCACTCGCGTAATTATTGCAATAAAGTGTAGCCAGCGCGCATCCAGATGGCGAAAATGTTGTTTCGAAATGAGTTTTATATTAATGCGGCGTGCGCGCCGTGAAATTCAAAGCGAAGCGCGCGATTGTTGCTTGTGTGTGGCGGCGAAACAATGCCGCACACACACCGAATTGTGCGGTGCGTTCACTGACTGCACAAAGTAATTAAATGTGAGCGGCGGCGAGGGCGGGCGGGCGAGATGAGGGTAGGTAGGTGGAAACACGAGGCCGGCAATAAAACCGAGTCTGATTGCGCTCATTATGTGGCCGGAATGGTGGCCAGTGGTTCGCGGGGGCGGCGCGCGGGGCCAATTGATTAGACGGCTTTTACTCATTTACCCAGAAAATGTTTGCCTAGCCCCGAATGCGGGAAATGTGTTTACTTTGTTTCAAGGTGTTTTAACTTTCAATAGGGGGGAAGTGCTTTAGAGTTAATGTAGCATACAAACAAAACTTTACTTGAAACTGAATAAACCATGATAGTTTGTTTATTTGGTTTTTTGTTTCAATATTGAAATTATTTAGATTTTTCTGTCTCGCCATCTATAGGAATTGGATAGAAGTATAAATACATCGTGTAGTAATATTTAATAGTAGAAATCTTTTTAGTTTTTATCTTGAATAGCATTGTAGTTGTAACTTTTTACTTTCACACCTAGATGTCGCTATGTGTGCGCTGTATCCCCAATTAATTCCATTCAATGTTTTTATTTTTCATTAATTATTTAAACAAATAATAATTAAAATAAAATACACCGTAATAAATTATTAACATTTTAATGCGAGCAATTTAAATATAAACAAGAATTTAATAATTAATAACAGATAATAAATAAAGTCAACATGAAAAATATGCGCATTCAACGCGAATGAATGAAGAAACCCCGCGTAAGATGAAAATGAAAAATTTATTTTTTATTCATTAGAGAGTAATTAATTAGCGACGCGCGCGGCGCGGCGCCGGCGAAGAGTGTTTGAATAGTCCGCCGGGCGGACGATGGCGATAAATTTCCCGCACGCTTTTTGTTCGAAACTGTTTTGGGTCGCGCTCCATCGCAACCCCGTTCACATCACATGATTTACTCACTCTTGTGCAGCGTGGGACCGGCAATGCACCAACTGATAACTTTATCCGGCGGCCCTGGGAGTCAAAAGCATCGGACGCGAATTTATAATACATTTAATTTTAATTCGCGCGTGAGTGCGAGCGTGCGCGTGGAATAATTAGAGTTATTTTATTGTCGGCAGGAGCGCGCAATAAAACGCACGGAAATTAAACAGCGCCAAACATAACGCCGCGTATAAAACTCTCCGCCACCGCCGCCGCCGCCACTCGGGAAAAACTCTTTTGGTTTATCTTCCTTGACGAAAACTCTGCTTTTCGATCCCTTTTTTTTTTCAAAGAGCACAGCTGAGTCCGACATAAAAAACCCTGCGGGGCTAATACAAACATATTGCGTGCTTTCCTGGACCTTGCATATCCTTTTCGCACCGATTATACAGGTAGTAACAGATAAAAACCACTTTAAAGTAAATATTATGTATATTGGGTTGCCTACCTTACTAAGAATATAAAACACGCAGTATGATGAAACAGAAGTCGAGTAAAACACGCGGTGATAAAAAAAGGGGCAGTTTTTTGCTAATCCTGCTGAAAACGCGGGGCGCATAGGTACGCTTGATCTCACTTCCGTCCACTTCGGACCTCTACGACGCAACAACCCCCCGGAGCGCACCAACAACGATCTCATTAAAACGCACAAATACAAACGCAGCGATTACTTTCAAACCTGCTAATTTAAGTGCTTTTATTGACAAGTTTATATTCCATGCACTTGTACGTTTAATTTTATTCACAACCGATTTTCCCGGGTGAAAACAAACAATTTTAAAAATTGAAAAATGTTTGACGTGCTGTGAGCATGTTGTGTTGTAATTTATGCGTCCGAGGGGATGTTTTAGGCCTCCTGCGGGACACTGGACAGCAGACTGCCCTTTTGTTGACATTATTCATTTCTTTTGTTCCGCATTTCTGCACACACAGAGAGTGAAAAAAAAAACGCGCGCTGCAGTTGTAACTCAATCCCCATCAATAGATTCCGCATGTAGATTAAATTTAAAAATGCTTTACGCGTATTTTATTGATTTCTATAGACCTATACAGCGCTTGTAGAAGCAACACGATGATGATGATGATGTATTTTTTTATTTCCTGCGTTGTTGTTTTTTTAGCTCTTATAAGGGAGCTTTGAAGATGCGGAAGATGAACTTCTGCGTGCAGCTCACGTAAATTGCGGGCACAGTCGCTATCGGTGCGAGTTGGGAAAATAGAAAATAGAATTTCGTCCTTCGAGGCTTCGGCGCACGGCGGCTTCCAAATTGAATTAGCCTTCCACAAAGACGAAACTAAATGAGCAAACGCAAAGTTAGATATAGATAACGCACACTATACGTTGTTCGCGCGGAGGTGGAGCGGAGGAGGTTCACAATTTCACATCCGCAACCAGCAACCCACTCTCTCTCGCGCTTAACTTTGCAACAGTGTCGCTTTTTCCTTGTTAAATTCCCAACTAATTTATATTGTATACATACGCATATTATCAAAAAACACAACCGAGACTCTGTGTCATTTCCGCATCTTTCCGGAATATGGCAACTGAAATGAAATTCCAGCGCGCTTTTAAGCTTGAGCTTTTGATTTGGAGCAATCGTCAAGGATTAACGTGTTTGCCGAGGACTTAATTACCTCTTGAGCGGTGCGGCAAGCAAATGGTACAATGTTCACCTTTCCACCTTGCACAAACACGCGCGCCGAGCTCTTGAGGCTCGCCGTAGAGATCCGAGGTGGAGGCGCCGGGCGACAAGCTGCGCGCCCGCTGTGCCGGTGTGCGCACCGGTCCGACGTTGTTTTATTAATTTAAATTACAAGCGCAAACAGACGAACACGTTATCGTTCCCACATTCTACGCCGCGCGCGCGAGGTGCTGCGGAAATATATTCTGGGCGGCAGGAATTAATTTAATTTATGCTGTTACGCACACACACTAGACCCAAATTTAACTTTGACTGTGTGTACACTTCTAGTCAATAATATAATGCGAGGTTTTATTGTTGACAATAATTTTATTTCGTGGGGCGGCAAACACTTTCGACATTTCGCTCTGTGTCAATTATATTCAATTATATGCTTTCTGATCATACCGTGCGCCACCACTAATCGAATGAAACGCCTAATCGAATGACAGTTATTCCTGCTGTGACTGTGGTTGTGTGACTCTGCGACAGCGGGTTCGGCGGGTGTTAACGTCGGGAATGCCTCGGGTAACATTTCCTATCGCAATGCTGTAGATCCTGTGCATTAGCGGCGGGGTGGGTGCAAAAGGGGGGGTGGTGCGATTTCACCCCTTTCGTTACACTCTCGATGCGACCGCCACGCGAGAAGCACCCGGCCATCTGTTTCCCGCATCGCGCCGTCTCTAATTGATTAGATTTTCATTAATTAACTCCGATCGCAGCAGCCGGAAACGAAACGCATAATCGCGAACGCAATTAAATCAATTAAATCGTCTGAAGAGCGACTCACCGCCGGGCTCTAAGTAAATACCGGCTTATTTATTAATGTGCATAATTGAACAAAGTGACTGCGAGGGCTTTTCAGCTATTATTTACGGGCGTATTATTATTATTTTTTTTTAACAAATTGGAATTGGTAAAAAGTTGGTTTTAATTATTTTGAAACAAAACGTAGTGGAGTTTAATTGAATTATAATTGTTTTGATTTATTTGTATGTATAGTTGCATACAATCAGTTCAATAGGTTTAAAAATTACATTTTAACTGAAGCTATATATGCGAATGTATGTTTGTGACGCTTTTATGGACAAACCATTCAACTAATTGTGATAAAATTTGGTATGGAGACACTTTGGGGCTAGGAATAGCAAATAGGCTACTTTTTGTTGCAAACAAATATTTTAAAGGGTGTAAAATCAGGGATGAAAGTTGATATTGAGATTTATTCTTAGTTTTAGTTATATAAATTATCTGAAGAGGGTTGTAGAACATTTTTAGCATGTCTCATTTTTTGAAAATAAAATTGAATTGATTATTATTACCTGAAGATGACGAAAATAATTATTTCAGCAATTATTTCAAAAATTTACAACTCGATAAATATGTTTATGATGTCACAGGTTGTGGTACTTTGTTTGTGCAACAACGCATTGCTAGTTATTCAGATTAATATCAATTACCTTTATACAATAACAAATTAAATTCTCTTTGTATAATTTGTATGTTTGGTTTCATATAATCCGCCCCGTAGCTATTAAATTAACCAAACATGCACAACATAACAATAAATAGCGTATTTCATTCATAACCCAAAGATTTTAACTCAATTGTTTATTATTGCTTAAAAGTAAACAAGAAAAACATAACCTCGCGTTTGAAACCAGCGCGCACTTAATATTTATTTAAAAAAGAGACGAGATAAAAATTAAATATAAATGTAAATGCAAATGTAAAAATGTTGAAATACGTTGTATAGTCAGGATGAAGAATTACGTTTTCAGATGGCGTTTCGTTTTTGCGCCGCTGGTGGGGGCGGTGAAATGCGAAAACTCAGCCGGTGGCGGCGAGCGCTAGGAATGACTCCCACAACGAGCCAGACAGTCGATAACAGCGCACCGGCACGGCCGCTTGATAACACCAAATGTGCACTAAAAACGAGAATAAAAATAAAAATGAGTGGAGTCACTCAGAGTAACCTACTATAAACAATCAACAAATAAAAATAAAACAAACAAAATTAAATAAAAATAAATAAAAAGTGTGCATAGAGAATTGTTTAATTACAATCGAATGGACTTATTTTAATTTTAAAGTAAGTAAAAGTAATTTTATATTTAAAATAATTTATTTAATTATTTTTATTCAACGAAAAAGAATTTCCATGAATTTTATTATTATTAAATACGCGTACTTTATAAGTACGAGCACGAGCGCGCAGTATGAAAAGAAATGTGAAAAGTAAACAAAAAGATTTAGACATCCGGTAAACGCGCACATTTTTTTATATTAAAAATTATGAATATGAAAAACGCACTCGATTATGAGTTTACCGTCTGCGGAGCTTTTATTCGGTAAAAACGACCGCAAGAAACCTGAGGTTTTGTATGCTTTACCAAACTTTCTTTTTCTTCCTGATACTACGTAGCGAAAAGTTTTCATTGTCCTTCTCTTAAAATTCTAGGTCACAAACATTAACTTCTTCTTCAAAAAAACCCGCTGGACTATTATAGTTGAGAAATTAATAAAGTTTATACACAAGCATTAAATGAATTGAAAGAAAATATTTAAAAGCTTTAATTAAATTTCTTTCCTGTTTTTCGAAAAGGTGAAATGTTTTGAGTGATTGACTAATTAATCTACGTCGAAATGCATTTTTTATGTTCGCAAGTCCGGATGAGTGTCGGCGTGCTTTTTGTAGTTTGTTTTTGTTGGTGTCTTGCTTTCATAAGAGATTGATCACTTGCGCTTTGGCCTTTCTCTCATTTTCTCCGCGTGTTGGTATTCAGGCAGAGAGAGAGTTTGCAGACTCAGCAAGCGCTGGTTCATAGTTCATACATAATGTACCGCGTCGCTCCGCTAGACACTTTTGCGTTTATTTGCAATGCCGAGTGCATCTGTTCAAACAGGCGCGCATGCTGATGCTGAGAGCCAACATCAGCTACGATGTTAACACGCTGCGTTAGGTTTTGATTATGCCCATCAACTCAGTGTGTATTAATACCGTCTATTTTGTTGCAGGATTGTCGGTTGTGTTTTTAGTTAATTAGTTAATAATGAAGTGTGATGTGAAGCGGGTGGGGGTGGTGAGTGGGTTGGGGATGAAAAAGCCGGCGGTTTGGCCAATTTACGTGGTCGTTGGCACGGCGGCGGCCGCTTGTTATGCGAACGCACTCGGTGGTGAGTTTGTGCATGATGACATCCCGGCGGTGGTGCTCAATGGCGATGTGGTGGCGGCGAGGCCTATTCTTGATGTTTTTCGGAATGACTTCTGGGGGACGCCGATGGCTGATCCGCATAGTCACAAATCATATAGGCCTTTAACTACGTTGAGTTTTAGGTAAAAAAAATAGTTTTTTCGATTTTTTTTTAAATTTCAAAGAAAAATCTTTTGAGTTTTTAATATTTTTAGTTAGATTAGTTAAATATTGATTAATCTATAATTATATTAATTTATTTTGTATTTTTAAATATTATTTTGAAGAGTTTAGCAAAAATTTAACCAAAATTTCAATTTTTCCAAAAGTTTCATGTTTTTTTTTTACCAAAATTTCAAGTTTTTTCATATTTATCTTTCACTATTTCAATTAATCATAAATCAAACTATGCTAAATTTAATTTTTCATCTTCCTAGACCTAATAATTATCATTTTTATTAATAATTTTGCAAAAATTTTCATTTTTTTCTCCAAAAATTTCATTTTTTTGTCAAAACTCTTCAATAATTCAACGTACATTAACAAATTATAGTTCAAATTGACCATACTATAATTACCCATCACCCTGTATAAATATATCTCATAAATCTTGCTTAAAACCTAAAATAATCCAAGAAAACAGCAAAAATAAAAACCCTAAAACTGCTTATTTCAGATTAAACTTTTGCTTGTTCGGTTTACATTCGTTCTGGTTCCACCTAACGAACATAATCTTACACTCTATAACTTCAACGCTTTTTGTGCGAACATGTTTGGAGGTGGCACGCCTAGAAGCGCCGTTCGCCACAGTCGCTGGCCTCCTCTTCGCTGTGCATCCAGTACACACCGAAGCAGTAAGTTTTCCTAATACTTTCATAGCTTTAAAACAAAATAGAAATAAAACTTCCAAAAAGACGCAAAAAGCAATATTAAATTTTTAGGTAACTGGAATTGTTGGCAGGGCGGACGTGCTTGCAGGTCTTCTCTTCCTTGCATCCCTGCTAAACTATAATCAGTCTCGAAACACACAGAGTATAATTTTTGGAGGGTTGAGTATGCTTGCGAAGGAAACAGGCATTACGATATTTTTAGTCAATTTTTTCTTTGACTTGTATAAGAGTTATCCGAGGCTCAAAAAGTAATTTTTAAAAATTATTTACGAATTTTTATGAATTAGGTTTATACTCATTAATTTTTAGTGATTTTGTCGATGTGCAATGGACAATGGAGACTAAAAATTTCACAAAACGGACCCTAATCAATTTTATTGCGGTAAATTATCAAAAAAACCTCAAAAAACACAAAAAAATTAATTTTTCTGTTTTAATTACTAGTTTGGGGTATTAATCACCTTCAGACTATACGTCCTACAAGGATCTCTACCAATGTTTTCCGAACAGGATAATCCCGCTGCGTTCCACCCATGCATATTAGTAAGGTTAGTCCTGGAATGCAAAAAATAAAAAATAAAAATTCAAAAATTATATTTATGCTATATTCTGATGCCTAAGCCTGTATTGTGTTTTGTGATGGCAGGACAATGACATTCTGCTATCTGGCCGCGTTTAACTGGTGGCTCCTGCTGTGTCCTGCGACCCTCTCGCACGACTGGCAGATGGGCTCCGTTCCGCTGGTCACGTCGCCGGAGGACTCGCGCAATCTGCTCACGTGCCTCTGCTTCGTCCTCGTGCTGTTGCTCTTCGCCCGCAGTCTTTTAGATTTCGAGGTATGCCAGCGTATTTTTTATCGTTTTACATCCAGCAATAACATATTCCGAAATAAATTGCATGTGAATGTTTGTATGGTTGTGTCATATATTCAGAGCCAGGAAAGTGCGCCGATTATCCTGGGACTGCTAATGCTCGTACTTCCGTTTGTTCCGGCTGCTAATTTGTTCGTCACTGTGGGATTTGTCATCGCCGAACGCATTTTATACATACCAAGGTATATATAATAATAGTTATGGGGTTATTGGAGGTTACGCGCTATTTTTAGAATTTTTTTTGTTTAATTTTTTATATTCTAAAATACCGGTGTTTGCTTTTGGAAAAGTACTGGTATCAATTGGAGGAATAGTAAAACATTTTATTTTTTTCAAAATTGCGGTTTTCCAATGAAAAAATTGACATTAAAAAAAAATTCAAAAAATGCAAAAAAAATCGTTTTTTTTTTTCTTAATATGTTGAATAATTCGAAAACTATTAATCGGATTTTCTTGAAATTTTCACAGGATATACTTAAATATACCCACAATCCAAAAATGTAAAAAAACAAAATAATTTTAAATATTTTAAGCAGTTATAACCTCCTAAAACTAAAAATACCATTTCTATGTATTTGTATGTTATGCAACCAACTTAGCATGGGAAGTATACTTCTAATTGTGACTGGAATACGCCACCTATGGCATGTTTACCATCGCCAGCGACAGACAATCTTCTCCTGCCTACTCCTATTATTCATGTGTCAAAGCCTCCGCTGCGTTGTGCGCAATCGCGACTGGCTTTCACGCGAATCCCTCCTCCGTGCAGGAATTGCAACGTTGCCACACAACGCAAAAATGCATTATAACTACGGCAACTTTCTACGGGATTCAGCGCATTACGAACTAGCAATGGCGCATTACTACACCGCATTAAGGTTTACTATAAAAATCACCTCACTATTCATCGCTTGAATTAATTATATTACAGATTGTGGCCTTCATATGCAAGCGCACATAACAACCTAGGCACACTATTGAAGGACCCACACGAAGCCGAAATGCATTTTAAATTAGCGATACGTTTCTCCAAAGATCACCTGAACGCACATTATAACCTTGGTAAAATGTACCGGATGAATAACACGGAGGAATCGTACAAAATGTTGAAAAAGTGTCTGTCAATTGACGCGACGTTCAAACCAGCGTTTATTGAGTTATGTAGATTGAACACGAAATGGAATTACAGTGGATATACAGGGCGTTTCCTGAAAAAAATCGTTGAGATTAATCATCATGACTATGAATATGCGAAGGTTTATGCACAACGGCTGCAAAAACAAGGTTTATAGAGATATAAATCAATTTTATTGTATGTGTAATGAAAATAATAAATTTATAAAATATTTTTAGGCAATTTAAAACTAGCGTTTAAATATTTTATGTATGCTGGAGGATTTACGCAAACAAAACACGATGGGATGATTGGCGCAATGCAAATTTTACGGTGTTTTGATAGTCAAGGACGATTATTTCAGCTTATTACCAGGTAATTTATTATATAACCTCAAAAATGTTTGGATTTTAGGTTATTTGATGATTATAACCTCAAATTTTAAATTTTTGACATTTTTACATGAAGATATCAAGCAATACATCGCTTTTCAAGTGGATTAACTTCAATTCACACAAACGCGTATCTTCAAAGATGGCATTTGAACTTTGAAGTAAGTAATCAAGCAAGAAGCTACGTCCTGGGCGAGAAACAAAGGAATTTAACGAAATTGTATACCTACAGTGATATTTAACAAAGTTAATGTAAAAATAAACACAATAAATAAAATGGAACAAAAGCAATTTTTGTGTGCGTCGATTATTTCGTTTTTATTAGATCGAAATTTCGCCGCTTTGTGCAGTTAACTGAAACATAATTTGTAATAACCGATGCTGTGTACATAACAAACAATAACAAATAAATATTTATACCGTATGTTGAATAAATTCGTCCGGATTGGGTATTAATAAAAAATGCTGCGCGTGATTTGAATTTGAATGCGGAATGCAAAACACTTTTCGCACCCCGTGTGCGCTGGAGCGTCAAACAAAATGCACATTTGCGGTCGTCGCAAATTCCCCGCGCGCGCACACGCTCAAAAACAAACGAAACAATTTAAATTACCGCCGGACGAGCGGCGCGCCGAAATGAAATCCGTAATGTAAATCGGCGCGGGCGCGCGTAGTGCATTAGCGGGCGGCGGCGGCGGCGGCGGCATTGTATTGTGCGGCGAATTGGTCATCGATCATGTCCGGACGCGGCGCGCCGACGACAGCTGCGCGCGATGGATCCGCCGCCGCCGTCGATTGATATTAATGCAAAATTAAACACACACGCGTCCATATAATTGAATATCATCAATTATTTCAATCACAGACATGTGCATCAAATATGCACACAATACGAATATCATCGTGAATTTGCGAAATTGTTGGGATTGTGACGATGCTGCATTTTGCGTTATGAGATTACGAGTGGATTAACGGGAATTACTAGCGGGTTCGGGTGATTTTTTGGGGTGTTTGGAGCCCTAGGGCAGTAAAATGTTTGTTTTTAGATAAAAATCAATGGTTTTTGATCGGAAAATTAAGTTTTTTTGCATTTAGGGATGTAAAAATTGTAATTTTACATTTTTTTTAGTAAAAACTAGTAATAGAGTTATTTAAATTATATTCACGGGTAGTAAAAATAATTTATTTCTGTGTTTTTAGCTGAATTTCTTGCTTTTTTTAATATTTTTGTGCCTTAATGCAACAAAAAATGTTGTTTCACTAGGAAATTGACTAGATTTTTTGATATTTCGTATCCCTAGGGCAGTAAAATGTATGTTTTTGTACAAAAACTAACAGCTTCTATAGTGAATTTAAAATTTTTCACCCCGCGGGCAGTAAAAATTGTAATTCTACGTTTTATTTGTTAAAACTGATGTTAATCATTCAAATTTTATTCATCGCTAGTAAAAATAGTTTATATTCGCATTTTTATATGAAGTATTTTTGTTGATTTAAATTTTCTAGCCCTAGGGCAGTAAATGTATGTTTTTGTATAAAAATGTACAATTTCTATCGGATAATTAAGTTTTTTCCTCCGTGGGCAGTAAAAATTGAAATTCTTTCTTTTTATTTGTTAAAACTAGTGATAATCAATCAAATTTTATTCATCAGTTGTTAAAATAGTATATATTCCCGTTTTTAAATGTATTTTTTGGTTAATTATAATTTTTAAACCATTGGGCAGCAAAATATGTCAAATTTCTATAAAAATGACTTGATTTATTATATTTTGTAGTCGATGAACATATTTTTCCTATAAAAATCAACTATTTTTGTCGTTAAATTCAGTTTTACGCTCCGAGGGCAGTAAATTTGCAATTCTATGTTTCTAAACTGCGTGTTTTGTTAACAAACAATAATATTTAACGTTCAATTTTTTGCATTAACAGACAGTATACGCATTTCTAGCCCAAGGACATTAAAAAATTTGAACTTCAAGCGCTCATAGTAGGGTAAAAACAATAATGCCTAAAGCAGCAATAACATGTTATTTATTTTAAGAAATATTCTCCGGAAGTATTTCTTTTTGATCAAAAAACATCAAAATAAAAATCTTTTCATATGTGGGCGTACAAACGGCATGTTTACCACGTGTAGAAAACAAAAAAAAAATCATTTTGTAGATAAACATCCAATACGTTGAAATTTTTTCGATTTTTTCAAATTTTTTTGTGTTTTAAGCAAAAAAATACTTATTTCTATAGCAATAATTATTTGCAGCTCTAGGGCCGTTAAATACAATTTTCTGCATAAAAATATCTTATATTCTTACAAGTGGCAGAAAAAGTATGTTTACACAGCTTAAAAAGTCCAAATAAACTCCAATTTTTTCTAACCTCCGAAAAAAACTAGCATGTATCAGATGGCAATACCCTTATTCTTCGCAACACTTTGTAAACAGACACATTAGCCCAATGTTAGCAGATCCTCCAGCACAAAAAGCTTTAATACCCGCCGCGTCGGTTGGAAATACTTCATAATACTTCAACTAATGACCCGGTACATACGTGTCTGAGCTACTCCTAATGACACGCACACGCCGCCGCTGTCTTACGTTACGCCGCCCCACATCCACCGCTTCTTCTTTCTTCTCTTCTTCTTCTGGCGCGTGTTTGCTTTGTTTCGCGCGGGGGCGCACTGATCACCTCTAGTCTCGACGTGCGACAGCGCTGAAATGCGGGCGAACGTGCGCGCGAACATAAGCTGGAGATATTAAAGAATTATGTTACAATAACAGCGCGAGGGGCTTTGCGCTGTTTCGCTGTTTTCCGCGCGCGCATTAGTGCATCGTTAACGCGCTTTTGTTGTCAGGAATTAAGGCATTTCACCACGCTTCCAGCGGAATGACACGTAAAAAAACACAACACTAAAAAACGCGCGATAAAATAAATTTCAGGCACTTTTTCACGTTCTTTTATTTGCAAATTGGTGATATGCATATATATTTATTTGGGTTTTAAGGTATTTAAAAGTAACATTTTGTAGTAAAATTTTATTTTTAATTCTTAAGGATGAAAAAATTACAATTTTACGTTTTTATTCGTTAAAAGTATTAAAAATCATTAAAAATTTATTAATTTGTAGTAAAAATAGTATATTTTTGCGTTTTTAAAAGAATTTATTGGTTGATTACAATTTTCTAGCCCTAGGGCAGCAAAAAATGTAAATTTTCTAGGAAATTGACTTGTTTTTGTTACATTTTGCCGTCCTAGGGCAGTAAAATGTATGTTTTTGTATAAAATCAACAATTTTTATCGAAAAAATTAGTTTTTTACCCCGTGGGTAATATAAATTGGATTTCTACGTTTTTATTTGTTAAAACTTTGATAATTATTTAAATTTTATTCATTAATAGTAAAAATTGTATATTTCCGTGTTTTTAACTGTATTTTTTGATTGATAATAATATAGGCAGCAAGATATGTTGCTTTATTGGGGAATTGACTTGATATTTTAATTTTTGTAGCCCTAGGGCAGTAAAATATATTTTTTTCATAAAAATCAACAGTTTTGGCCGTAAAAATAAAGTTTCCAGCCACCGACAAAATAACAAGTAAAAAAAACATCACAACACTAAAAAACATGATAAAACAAATTCCAACCACTTTTCCATGTTGTTCTTTTCGCAAATTAGTGATATGCATACATTTATTGGGTCTTAAACCGTTAAAAAGTGAAAATGTTAAATCTAAACCGTTATCCGACGGGTTTATCTCCGGACAAATCCTCGCTTGTCGAGTCCGGCCGTGTTAACACCACCGAATACGAAATTCGAATCCGGAAAAGGTGCGACGGCGACGGCGACGCGCGTGTAAAAAGAACGTCAGCACATTGGTGTCTGTCTTTCGTGCGGCGTGCCGCCGCCCGGCCGGCCGAGAAGACTACGAGATGCATGGCGATAATAAAAAGCTCGGATTTTTCGCGAATCCCTGCGGTGCTATCTGACTACCGGCCACAAGCGCATTTCGGCAGCTTTTTGCCGTGGTTACACCTTCGTTGCGCCCGGTTTCGCTTTAACTACACGTTAGTGAGGTGTTTCCGGCGGCGGGGTCAAAACCGCGCCACGCCCGCCCAGCTCTCAACGCAATCTTCTGTTTAAAGATTAATTCCCCAAGCAATAAAACAAGCGGCCGAAAAAAATACAAAACCTGCGATATCATATCTTGTGATTATAGAAATTGTGGAACTTTGGGCAGTAGGAATGGTATTTTTTCGCGTAGCAAGTTTAAATGGTAATTATAACGTTAAAAGGGATGTTTTAGAGGTTATATAACCTCAAAAGTGGTTTATTTTGTGTTTTACGTTGTTTTTTATTGGTTAAAACCAGAAAAATGATGATTGTGTTATAATAAGTAAAATTTTGGATGTTATCTAACTGTTTAATGGTGTAATTATTTATTTTACGCCATTTTTTATTACTTAGAGTCGAGTTTATGCCAATTTTTATCAAAAAAATAATATTTTGTGGACTTTTTTAGGTTATGTACAATTTTTTGTTGTAATTTTGCATTTAAAGTCGTTTTTTATTGCTCAAAATGAGTAAAACTTTATTTTATGCAAATTTGTTATACAAAACAGATGTTTCCTGAACTAAAAGTGCATTATTTATTAATTAAAACGGAATAACTACTATTTTGTAGGTTATGTGAGTGTAAAATTGAATCATTTACTATTTTAGACCACTTTTCACTTCAAAAATTCAAAAACTTGTTTTATTTTTAATTCCAAAAACACTATTTACAAACACGACTTATTTAGCAGTTTATCTAACAACAAACCAAAACAAATTTGTACTTTATCTCGTTAATTCTGTACCCTGTGGCATGAACAAACATTCTATTGCTCGTACGCAAGTCAGAAGTAAATTTTCCATTTGTATAATCCCGAAAAGTAATGTTTTTCAACATTTTACTCGTTATCCTGCTACTTATCGTAACGTTGTCTATTAAAAACAATCTAAACAGAGACACAAAAATTAATGACCAACATTTTATGCCGTCTGACGACTTCTTGCACAACGCCAGCCGGGGAAAAACCGTAATAACGAGCACGTATTTCATTTAAAACTGAAAACGTCGCAACATGGCGCGCGCGCGCACCGCCGAGGAGCAGCGTATAAAATGTTCAGAATAAATTATGTGCATAACAAGCTATGGCTTATAGTAATTACGCCAACGTGCATCTACGAGTACACAAAACATCAATGTGGCACACATTATACAAAACTTTTATTTTCAAACTTTCTTTTGATTTCACAATTCTATAAATCGCAGAAATAAAAAATAAAAATAAAAATCACAGGCGGTTATTTTAAGTTCTGCAGCGATTGTACGTGCCGGGAAAATTTGTAAATCTCGTAACGACTTAATTAAACTTATCGCGCTTTCCGAATGCACGGTCAGAGTGAGCCAGAAGTGGAAATTCGTGCGTTCTGCGAATGCATGTTATGCGCGATGTTATGGAACGAGCGCGACGTTAATGTTATCAACGTTTTCGCTTCGCTTATTGTTTTCCGGCTGCGCGCTTCCGGCGACGGGTCTCGGGTAATTTCGAAATTTATATGCGCGAGCGTGAATGGCGAATTATTCTTCAAAGCAGTGTGCAATGTGCGTCGCCCCGCCGATCCGATATGCCGCATGCCTGCTTTTCAAACGTGTTATGTCATTAGAGTTTTACTAATGTGACACTATTCGCATTTGGCTGCGATCGTTCCAATTTGTTCAAGCGGAAACATTACAGAAACAATGCGGTGTATTCGAATTTGAACCGTATAATAAAAGCTGTGCTTTTGGTGTAAAACATTAATTTTGATACATGCAACGACATCTGGTGGTAAAACGCCACACTATATAAAACTCATAACACGCGTTTATACAGAAGAATATTTTCTGCTTTACCGACTTATAAGCTTTTAAAAAGCTCTCTGTAATATTTCATGATATAGAAATTATACACAGAGTGTTTTGACAAGTAAAATAACCGATTTTTTATGTTATTATTGCTAAATGTAAACAAATGTTTCCCAAAACACTCCCAACTCACATTATTATCGAGAAAAAACTCTAGCCTAGATCATATAAGTCTATGTGTGCGCAAACGATGATAAACTCGACTCGCAACGAGGAAAAATACACCAGGAACATAAATATGTATAAATCGTAAGTGGCTCACATTTACCACGCGCTGAATCCCGACGAAAACGCATAAAACTATATTGTCAGGAGACTGCGCGCCGAGTTGAAGAGTTCCAAACTCGAGAGGGCATAAATTTAATTTATTTCGAGTGTTTTATTATTGTGTGTTCTCAACTCCACATATAAATATATAAAATCAAAATTTAATTTTTATACATTTACACGTAGTTAATGTAATTTGAAATGTAGAAATAGTTAAAAACTGCAAATTTTCAGCGGAAAGTTTTTAACTGTTTAATGCGCTGCGAAGTGTGTGTGAAGGCGCCGGGAATCATGCGGTTTTCGAAGAGATAGTAAGCGACGAGCAAGTTTTATTCCCGTGGCACTCATTAACGCCGGTTATCACTTCGATGAGCAAACATTTAACCTCTCGCGCGCGCACCCCGAAAACTTTCGAATCTGTTGCCTTGTTTTCAACCCCCCGGAAAGTGTGAAAATGAGAAAATGTCAGTCCAAGTATAATTAGAGTATTATTTACTTTGCCGGATTACCTATTAATTTTAATTGAAGTTTATATTTAAGTAGAAAACTAGAAATTCCGCAAGTTTTACGCGGCAATTATTGTAACAAAACAATCTTGCGCGATGTATGACGTGTAGATGTTATGTTTGACAAACTCGAGTCGATTTCAAGTGTACAATTGGACAAGTTGCGAATGCAATGTGTGTGTGCACATGTGGGCATAGTACGAAGCAATATTTGATGAGGAATGGTAAACAAACTATCCGGTTGCAGGAGGCGGCGGTGGCGGTTGGCTCGCGCGCGCGCTCAAATGTCACATGTGTGCCTCCGACCTGTGTCAATAACGGATACATATTTGATTACGCCGCACGAATTTGTGGCAGAAATTCCGGAATCATTAAATTAAAAGTTGAGACCTGCAAATCTAATTTTCCACTCGTGTAACAAATAAATTTAATTAACTAAAACATCAATATGTTTAATCAATTATTGGGAATACAATGTCGAACTAATTTGGACGAAAATTACAGAAACAGAACGCAAAATTCAAAAAAATAAATTAAAATATCAAAAAAAAAATTTAAAAAAATAAAATTAAGAATGAAAAATAATGTGTTTAATGAGTTTATGCAGTTTGTCAATAATTAAAATGACATTTATTGATGAATGAGGCTATTTATTATGTATACCTGGTTGCCTATAGTGCAATAAATGTTTAACTAACAAGTTTTGTTCCAAAACACTAAAAAAATCAAACAAAACCAAACAAAAAAAATAAAAAAAATGTTTTTAATCAATTTTTGTTATTTAACAATAATTTAAGACGACATTTATTGCTGAAAAAACCGAAAACGTTCCATGACAACTTCTACGTTATACACTATTGTAAATCTGGTTGCCTATAGTGAACCAAATGATTAACTAACAAGTTTTGTTCCAAAAAAATTAATAAAATTAAAGAAAACAAAACTAAAAAAAATAAAAAAATGTTTTTAATCAGTTTTTGTCATTTAACAATAATTTAACATGACATTTATTGATGAAAAAGCAGAAAACTTTTCGTGACAACTTCTAGGTTATACACTATAGTAAATCTGGTTGCCTATATAAAACAAATGATTAACTAACACGTTTCGCACTTGGCGCTATGAAAACACGACCCAACTATGCCCCGAATTACTTTTATTTGAAGTGTTTTACGCAAACCACACAATGAGCACACCTACCCACCACTACTATACCTACACCCACCCAGCTTTTATTCAGTCGTCTACCGCCCCGCCTCGAAGCCAGAGGGTGAGTTGCGTGCCGCATTAAATATTCAAACGCTAATGGCATTCGCAGGCACGGAGTGCGTCTCCGTTTCCTAACATCGAGCACATTTGATGCGGAGGAACGCGCGCCCGCGCTCGCACGCGAGATAAACATATCAAACTCGGCGGCGCGCGGCGGTGGCGATGGCGGCAGCGAGCAAACAAAACTGTGCGAGGTTTGACAGCCGAGTGCTAGTTCACGCGCGGCAAGTGCAGAAACACGGTGTTGATTCAATACTTAGCGATACTGTAAGAATGTATAACACAAAGAAAAGAATTCCGAAAGAAAATGTCTCTTTAAGCAGTGCGAATAATAAGCAAACAAAGAATAAGGAATATAAAAAATAAAATGAAATAGAATGTAGTTGTGGTGGCATAAAGTAGAATTGTAGCACGGCTTAAAGTCACAAGGGACGACGAAGGCATGATTTCCATACTTTAGACAGTTTTCCAGTTAAAGTTCAACAGTTCACGGTGGGTGGAGGCGCCGGGAAGAGTGGAGGCGCCTCCACGGATACCTGTTTACTCTGCGACTCAACTAACGCAATTCGAACATCGTTTCACAGCACATTACTATTAATTCCCTTATGAGATGTTAAAATATGTGAATGCATGACAGATTTCTTTTTTTTTATCATTTTTTTTATTTTTTGCATTTTCTGATTCAAAAAATACAAAATCATGCGTTTTGTTTCATTCCCCTTCTTTCATTACCTCTTGTTTACTTACCACTCGGGTACTCAGTGAGTTTTCTTTGGTTTTGTGCTGCGTGTTGAAGAATTAACACTTGACGCGTGAAAACGTTCTTAAAAAGATGCACTCGTACGATATGCGCCGTTCATTTTTTGTTACGAAATTGCATACTCATTCAACAGCACCATGCGCGAATTTTCCATGACTTTTCTATGAGTTTCACAAGTGGTTATTATGGCTTGCAATTGCAATGCATGTTTAGTTTAAGCATGTTTCTGTTATTTGCGAAAGTTTAACTTTTTAGTGTTTAGAGTATTTTGTTTTGCATGTGGGATTTACGGACGCTCGTCTGATCAAATCTGGATTATCCTCTGTTGGAGGCGCGCGTCCAGAGTAACAGATTTAGTTTCTGTTTTCAAGCGTTTTATGCGGGAGGAATTGTGAGAGGAAGGAGTTGTGTCAATCGGAAAGTAAAATGTTGCATAAATGATTATATTATTTATAATAATTATTAATATTTATGATATGCAGCATTAAAAAAATTAAAATTTTGTTTATTTGTTTGTTTGTGTCGCTTTGAAACACAAACCACTCAACAAATTTTGATAAATTTTGGTAGAGATATATTTTTAAAGAAGGAAAAAACAATAGGCTACTTTTTGTTGCAAAAATATAACTTTAAGAGTGTTAAATAAGGGATGAAAGTTGTAAAGGAAATTTATTCATAATTTTATTTATATAATTTGAATCTAGATGGCGTTAAACTGCATTATTAGCGTTTTTTTTTATTCAATTTTAACTTTAAATTGGCATAAAAACAATTAATTTTAACAATTTATAAGGTTATAATTACATTTCAACTAATATTTATTTACTTTAATATTAAAGTTAATATTTCTAGTTTTTTTCTTGTTATAAAAAGTAAAATTTGCACCGAATGTTAGTTTTTTATGTTACTTTAGTATTTATGACAATTATTTGAAGCGTGTGAAGGCGCCGGGCATAAAGAATAGCACAAGTCACCGCAATACATCATCAAGCGGAATTACAAAATATGAAACTGAATTTTTAATCTCTACGCTTTACTTCCACTACATTTATTAACAAATTCACGCTAAATATTTATTTCTACAATATATAAAACCATTTTAAATATTTAAAATTTAAATCTTACTTTTTATATTACTTTATGTTAAGTTTTTCTTTTTGTCTTATATTATTTTTATAAACATTCTGTATATTTTTGTTGGAACGAGCAGCGACTGTAAAATGCACCGCAGCACCGAATAGAATCGGCCGAAAGCCACAAACCTTCAGACTTGAGGCTCCTAGACTCCCTTCTTTCCATTCTCGGAGCTCATCTTTGCATATTTTATCAGAAAAAAAAAACGCCCACACAGAAAAGATAGACGCGCGCAAATAAAAAAGGTACCTGAGCGCCGTGCAAGAAATGCGCACGTCTACTTCCTGCACGGCAAGTGTAAGTCGGTCTAACAGCGCATAAAAAACTTATTTGCGTGTTTCAACTATTGCCGGCCTCGTTTTTTGGCCTTTTTTTCGGCTGTTGCTATCTGCAAATGTTGCGTATGTGTCACTGTGCATACGCTAGTATGCCCACTCGACCCGCGGCTTATGTCCAACCGACCAAAAACACGCCGGATGTGCTTTTTGGCAGCGAAATCTTTGAAGCATCCAACCGACCGGAAAAGAACAAATTCCAACAAGTCACTTAAGTATTCCCATACTGAACTATACTATTTATGTATAGATATAGAGCAGGAATATATTTTTTGTTTTATTTTCTGTTTGCATCGCACTAAAATAAAAAAAAAACGATTTTATAATTTATTGGCAATAAATTGTCAATAAACTGCCAATCAAATTATAAATATTCAAGTTTTACACTTAATATTTAACAAACTTTTAAGTTTCATCAATTTAGATATAGATATAAAGCAAATATATTTTTAACTATTTTTGTTTAATTTTTTGTTTGTTTTGCACTAAAATTAAACAAAAAACGATTTTTTAATTTATTGGCATTAAATTGTCAATAAATTGTCAATCAAATGATAAATATTCAAGTTTTACACTTAATATTTAACAAATTTTTAAGTTTCATCAATTTAGATATAGATATAAAGCAAATATATATTTTTTTGTTTAATTTTTTGTTTGTTTAGCACTAAAATTTAAAAAAAAACTATTTTTTAACTTATTGATAATTAATTATCAATAAACTGTCAATCAAATAATAAATATTCATATTTTGCATTTAATATTTAACAAACTTTTAAATTTCATAATTTTTTAAATTTGTTTCTTATTTAAATCACATAATATCAATTAAAAAACCGGAAAAACTAAGAAAAAGGTTAAAAATTGAAGTTAAGTTGTTTTAAGCTAGGCA
Organism: Dalotia coriaria; assembly: GCF_025399875.1. Taxonomy (NCBI): domain Eukaryota; kingdom Metazoa; phylum Arthropoda; class Insecta; order Coleoptera; family Staphylinidae; genus Dalotia; species Dalotia coriaria. The sequence continues at coordinate 6,738,448 of NW_027045450.1, forward strand.
ACTTTTCATACACAGTATATAACCAACGTCAATAGCAAAAAATGAATTAAACTCCCCTTTATGTGTTTTCTTAGCGTGTGTAATGTTGTCAAATGTGTAAAATTTACGACCATACGCAAGTCTAGTTTCTTTTCTGACATTTTGTGGTTTCGTATTTTGATCGACTGCATTTTCATTACCTCATTTATGCCCAGACGCGCTTGGACCGCCATTTCGGACACTTTCACGTTCGATAAACGAACGCCGATAAAATAACGTCCGCTTGCGGCAGTAAAAACGCAGCATTCATAGATAACGCAAGGAAACGATCAAAGATATCGTCGCGCTAGATGAATCGCCGTTTTCCGTTTAATAAAAACCTTATTGAACGCTGTTAAATGTTTCTTCCTAATATCGTTAAACCAGTAATAATATTTTTTCTCTACTGCATCATTTTTAAACTAAAAAATCTAAAAAAAAGCATCGAAATGTTTATTTAGTTTTGAAAGTTTATGTATGCAATTTGCCATCGGATAATACACGAGATTCCACTCGACGTGTCGTCGCTGCGTATCAGCGTTTCATGCAAGAACTCCTCGCTGATGCCTTATTTGTGCCATCCGTCCGACGGCGGGCTTCCATCATCTGCCATCATCCTTCGCCGAGCGGAAAACTCCCTGTCGGCATCAGCGCGCATAAACTTCGATTTCGTTTCGATAGTTTTGACTTTTCGAGCTCGCCTCCTCTACGAACCTCTCCACTGCTGCTGCTGCTTCCCGAAATAAACTTATTTCCAGCCGGAGAAATTGAATATAAATATTCAACGGCTCGTTTGTTATCCGGCGATCCGGTCACACTCGCCAAATATCCACACACGCTGATTCGGCTGGATTTTCCCGCTGGGTTTATCTATCATTAAATACCGCTTTCGGCGTGTGGTGCGTTCGTTTTACAACTTTTTGCCCAACCGGCCGTAACGCTTCGTTCCGCCTAAAGTTGTAGTGTTATTTATATCCGTTGCACGCCGCTGTGCGCTTTGTGCTTGTCCAACTATTTTTATATAGACGCGCAAATAAAATATGAACAACAACGCACGAATTTTTTATTTACGTTTGTTGTGTGTTTGTGTGTTTTATGCGCGCAATCTGTGCGCGGCTTTGATTAAGATCGTAATGTTTCGAGTGGCAAGCACTGTTAAAAGATGTGAACGTGAATCGGGGCGACGTTAAATGCTAAATGTTCGTGATTTCGACGCGATCGAGTGGAGCAGGTGAGCGTTCAATTAGGGCGCTTGCGCGTTTGGGAAACCTAATAATGACGATGGAATCGCGTGCGTGTAATGATAAAACGTGCACGGTTCACGTATTAGCCGCAATCACCTCTTATTGTCGTGTTTTAAATCAGTCATTTTACAATTTTTCATCAATCTTTCGCACAAAAATTTCTCTATTTTACTTACCTCACATGCCACTCACCATAGGCAACCCACAATACACATAAAATAAACAAATGGTTGGTATAAAATCACATTTTCGACTCACTCTTAATTTTAAAAGAAAAATCAACATAAAAAGGGATGTTTAACAGGTAATAATAGAATATACGAATATAATATACTTTCTAATGAATTTAATCACTTATATATGTACATAAATCAATTCAAAAGTCGTTGATTTTGAAATTTTTCATTGTAGGTTAAGTAAAACCCGGAACGCCATTATACAAACGAGAATTGATGTGCGAATATTCATCGTTGTCGCATCGTTTTTCACTGCAACAACAACAAAACCCAGTCAAGTCAAGCGGTAATCATAACCTGAATAGAAATTGTGATGGTAACGTCGGATAAAGTTGATGTTGATGTACTTATTTAGCACGACAATGCACGGCGATGGTTTTTATCCGGCTGGCACACTCACCGAGCAACAGGGCTTCGCGCAGATCCCTGACAGGCAGGTTCTCGACCACGGCCGGCGAGACGGAGGCGACGCACTTCACCCGCATCGAATCGCCGCCGCGAAAGTGGTGAGCGTGCAGCGCAAAACGCAGCCCCAAAACGCTCGTTATCAAACCGTCTTTGTGCTGGCGAGCCGGGTAGTTTATCAGCTGCGCTTTGTCGCCAGACACCTGCATCAACAAAAAAGCACACACACACACACACAAATAGTGAATTTTGAACTTATACGTAGATATATTAAACATACGAGTATGGGTTTTTCGTTGATGTACCAGTGTAGAATCGTTGCTGGGAAGCTTCTTCCGGAAGTACAATTAATGTCGATATTGTCTCCGATTTGATATTGTATTTTCATGCCTGTTATTTTCGGATCTTCGCTGGGAAATGCTTTGCGTGGGTAAAATTTTAAAATTACGCATAAAAATTTCGACTTTTTTTAATATAAGCTCACATATTACATCCATGCGGGCCTCGCTCTGTGCGGAGGCGAAGGAAGGCGCTTCGGCAGACACTTCACAGCGATACAATCCGCCTGTACGCACGTCCACCGCCGGTAAAATCACCCTTCTGCTATCCGACTTGGCCACCTTTTAATCGCACACAGAAAAAAATTTTAACTTTGCCAAACTTTTACGTAAGTTTTAACTTTAAGAACAATTTAATAACTTCAGATTGAAGTGAAAGTTCCTAAAGCTAATATATATCCAAGTTTTATTCTTCAAGAAGAATTCTCACCGCTACGCGTACGCCGTCGACACGATGGCTGGTCGCTTGCGGTCGCTCCTTGGTCACGAAGCGATAGAACTCCTCGTCGTCCTTGTACCATTTGACGGCGTACAGGGTGTCGTTGCCCAGGTCATAATCGCACTGCAATTGCGCCGTCTCACCGGGCCGGCGATACTGCGGCAGATTGACGCGCACCCATTTCAATCCTCCCGGCGACCCCGCCGACGACGACAACGAAGACGACACCGACGTGTACGAAAAAGCTGAAACAGTTTCACGCATTCCAGAATTCATGAATTGACTTTTTGGCTTTCCACGACGCGCATCGACAGCTAGCACAATATTTAGCTTCAATTTGCATTGCAAATATACACCCGCCCGCCCACTTCACCCGCCTGGCCAAACACAGATGTTGTGATATGACGATAATTGTCGCTGTGTGTACTCGTATGAGACATGCCAAGATGTGAGCTAATCGATATACCTACACATCATCCCCGCAGGACGATGAAATGCAAATCTAATGATAGTTGTATTCTGATCATGCACTAATTGGAATTGATTGCAACAGCCCGAACGGGGATTATCTTACCAACAAGATATAATTATTAATTAAATTGATTCGCGTTGAATTTCATTTGTTCGCATCGATTTTGCGCCGCGTTCGAATAAATACGCGCACAAGGCGAATGATTAAAAACAAACATTGCACCGTGGAATATATTGTATATACATTTCGACATAGTTTATATTTGTGTAAATATTGTGTGCACAAAAGTTGCCCACGTCGGTACAAAATTCACTCTTCGGCCGACAGCCGTCGTCGTGTCAATATTGAAACTTTAGTTTATTGTTGTGTTTGCACGCCGCATATAAATTCACATTCAACGCATTATTTTGATATATTAGAATATACATGCAACGCCAGCAAAATATTTAAATATCCAACAAATTATTTCATAATTTTCAAAGTTTTACGTACCATAAAAAAGTTTCAACAGTAGTAAATGAATTATTAGATGCGTAAATAATTTACGACACATTTTGAAGGTCACATGTCCTGTTTTATGTAATTCAACACTTAAAATTTATTTGTAAAAATATTTTATAATCCATATTGTGTCACATGTGTATACTTGGTTGTATACTTAGCGCGTATTTGAAGTTTGAAAATTTGTGAGAATTTGTTAAAGATATCAGCTTGGATGACGCCGCCGTACTAAATTCGCGCTGGTATCAAACCGGTCTCTCGTATTCGGAGGGCGCGAGGTGCGATTGCGCCACGGATTGCGTGCCGACTCTCGACGGCGCGACTCGCTGGGAATTTGCTTCCCGTTTTCCCATGCCATGCGATGCCCGAAGAAAGGCACAATGGTTTGTTTCCCAACGTGCGTGCGCGCTCGGCCGGTGCATGAATGCGGAATGAAGCGCGCGTTAATCAACCGTGATGTATTTCATATTCAACGATTCATACTTAATATATTCAAAAAATTTGTAGCGAAAATCATGCGCGCTGTAGAAATCGTTATAAATCAAGGCGGACTACATGGATGACACGGTGGTTTATATCCAGAAACATAAAAAATCTTTAGTTTTAATGTCAATTGAGATCAATGCGCTGATATAGACCGCTGGAAGTGACAGAATGTAAGAAACTAAAATATATTGTTGGTGCGTGTGGAGGCGCCGGGCTACATTTTAGAATTCGCCCCTAACACGGCCATAAATCATCATAGCCAAGGTGGAACACACATTGAGATAATGTGTAATGTGTAATAATCGATTTCTTTGTGTTGCGGGATAAAAATTTTTAGTTTTTCGAACGCAAATTTGTCGAAATGATGAAGTTGATAAAGTGTGTCGACGCGCGGCGGCCGCACACCGATCCGACCCGAGATAAGAGTCAATTCCAACCCTATGTTACGAGCGCGCGCGCCGGCGATTGAGCGTGCGATTTTCGTCGATTTCGGGCGATCGCCGCCGAATGTATGTTTCCCTGCTAATTGCGAACAAATCTGCTGGGAGAAAACGGGGCCGGCCTGAGTGCGCACGATACGCAAGAGATTGCTTCGAGTAGATTAGCAGGAGCGCGCGCAAACAAGGCGCGCTCGAATGAAGAGGGATTACGCCCATCATAATCTTCCACTCGGCGGGTTGTTATGACTGCTCGGACAATGGAAAACGAAATAAGGCGGATGAAATATTTCGTGTAGATACAGTTAGTTTTGGGTATACTATAATATTTTATGGTGCAAGGGAAGAAAAGGGGTGAGTTTTCATATATGAGGTGAAAATGCAGAGAAATGAAGAGATTTTGACCAGAAAATATGAAATTTTAAGAAATTTAAAGAAAAAAATTGAAATTTTTATTAGTAAGGCGAAACATTTAGGATTTAAATACTCAAAATGTTTTTTAAGAGGGAAGTTGGAATGAAAATAACAATTTTTAATATTTCTTTATAAAACGTCGTGCTTTTAAGGATATTTTTAGGTTGCACGATAAAGATGTTTGTACACCCACACATTTTACTTAAAAAAACGTTATAGTATGATCTGAAATCTTCGGAAAGTCTTTTCAAAGTGATTTTTTTAAGAAAATTACAATTTTTGGTATTTGACCGTCAAAAAATGTTTTTTAAAGTATGTTTCATGCAATGCAAGATAAAGATGTGTACAAACAAAGTAATTTTACAGAAAAATATCGCAATTTCCGATTAATTAATGCCGAAAACGTAATTTTAGGCACTACCTTCAAAAAGTAAGTAAAAGCGAGTTTTGAAAGAAAGTTTTTCATAAAAATGACAAATTTCTTTTAAATTTGATGACAAAAATAGTAATTTTCCACACAAATGCATAAAATTATTACTTTACACACTAAATAAATATTATTGATGAAATAGTTTTTAAAAATAATATTTTTTCCAATTTGTGTTACTGATTGAACACAAAAACTAAATGAAAAGCCAAAAGAAATAGTCCTGTCGTTCATCGCGAGCTTTATTTCAGCTCGTTTGCTACTCGCGCGCGACGTGAAAAAATCCCACATTCCGGACGACAATCGCAAACGTTTTACGGCGCTTTTCTTGCCTGGTTGCACCGTAATGAAGTGCTTCCATCCGCCGATAGCGCAAGAAAAACAACCCGTTATGGCCGATGTCTCAATCAACGTCTTCCTCAACTACGCGAACACAAAACGTTTCCTCCTTTTGCTTTCCGTCGAATCACTACTAGTAAAACAGTGTGTTAACTATAAAAACAATATTTTTTCCTCTCCCAAAACCCAGAGAAAAAAAAATCAAAACGAAAATTTAATATCTTTAATTAATTTCGGTCGCAGTAATAAACACACACACACACAGTATATTATCGGATCTTATGAAAAAGCATCGCGTAATGAATAAAGCTCTTTGTTTAATGACGACGAGGCAACGATGATGACAACGTTTAGATTTTGTTTCCTTTGAGAGCTTTCCGTCAGCGGCAGGATTTAAATCCGTCTCGCGAATGATTTGCTGAATTTAATTGACGAGATCCTCTCTCAGCGGTCGCGCTCGAAGGATATTTACATGTCATTTCCATGCGCTGGGAGAACGAGAGGCCGCTGTAAAACTAACAAGCGAGACTCGTCAGCACTGCCAGCGCGCAAAGCTTGCGCAGCTTGCACTTCTTTGCATAGCGTATCTTGTTTTGATTGATCTGTATGATGTTTCCTGTTTGCGCGCAATGGCGTCACGCCAAATTGAATAATTTTACATTCTATCACATCCGCAATTGTTTCCTAAAATATTTGTTTAAATATATCGGCGTATAAATCATGCTTTCAAATACATCAAGCCGAAAATGTCGCAAAATGCGCTTGGAAATCGCCGAAATAAAATATTAGCGATATCAATTGGATGGGACGAGACGCAGTGTGCGATGAGGCGCGTTTTGCACGGAGAAGTACTCGATTCTGAGCTCTGACGTTCAGGCGTAGTGGACGTTGGGAACTTCCTGCGTTTGAGCGGTTGATGCCCGGCTCCTCCACATGGACGCCAAAAACCGGGAACAACTCGAGTGGACATTCGGTGCAATTCGCAATCGAATTTCGATATATCTTACCCGGTCACCGCCCGCAAACGATCGCCACTTACACTTACAAGCTTCAACTCGGATACACAGAGTGTTACCGGAAGAAATTTGTCGCAATGTGCGGTAATTTAGGTGGATTGAAATGTTTGACGGTCTGGTAAACAAACAGTAAGGTGTAGAGACGGGAAAATTGATACAAAAAGGACAACGTGGAATGTTTAGAGTATCAGGTATCTTTTTCTAAGATATTTTTTGTGTATTTAAGTTTTAAGAACCAAAAGATGTGCTTAAAATATTATTTAGCTTATTTATTTATTGAGGAATGCATAAAACGTATTTTTAAATGAGTAAATTGTAATTTTTTAGTGTTATATGAGAGTGTGTAGTAATAACTTTGTGCACGAGTGTGTAAAATTGCATTTTTTACGGTTGATATTTATTTTCGTAGCCTACGAAGCGTTTTGTAGATTTTTTCTATAAAATTTTTTAACAGGCAATAATTTTGTTACTTAACTGAACTTACTAGTCACTAAGAACATTTTTATGAAGTTTAAACTAAAAAAAATATGTTATCTAATATTGCAATGTGCGATGTTTTGATAACAAGTGCGTAAATGGATTTTTAAACATTTTTAAGTGGTAAATTTGCAAATTGTAGGTTTTTTTAATAATATTTATTAGTCATTTGTATTTTTTTATAAACAAATGTGTAAAATAGTCTTTTTTAAACGATGGTAATGATTATAGACAAGAATCATGCTTTTCTCAACATTTTTTTGGCCAAATTCTTTGGAAAAAAACTCATTTTCATAAATTACTAAACAAAAACGTCACTTACAATAATTTAACAACTTTGAAACTAAATAAATATGTATATTAAGTGTGTAAATGACATTTTCTAACTTAAAATTGCATTTTGCACACTTAATATAAAATATATTAACGTAGACATTGAAAAAAACTTACTTTATGGTGATTTTTAGTTTTATTTAATTTTTAACTATGTAAAATAAAATTTTATTGCAATTCCTGATGTTATTAGAAACATTTAGTTGCAATTAGTCACAATTAATGATATTTTCGAGCGATCTAAGAGCCGCTAATGGAAACGTTATAGCACGGGCGTACCAAAAATTAAATTAGTCCTCGAGCGACAAAAACCAACTCGCTCCTTGCGGCCCTTCAACCTAGCCGCCCCACGAAAATGTTTTCCACTTTGCCGAGCATGATGTTAAATAAGCCGCGCGCAAAGTTACCAACACAATACGAAACCGACGCCAACGCTATATTTATTACATCTACAGGGCGCTACACTAAAATTCCTCTACTCCCACACAATTTTATCATACTTAACAAATAATTTCATATAATTTCAATTGAAAGTAATTGTGATTTTTCGGGAATGTCATGTGTGATGGTAAGAAAATAATAGTGTGAGTGATTAATTATTCGCGTGAGATGCGAGTCTCGCGGCGTAATTTATGCGCGAGTGCCGCGGGCGCGCATTAAATATTTTTCATTATCAGCAAATTTGCAAAATTTGAAAAGCAACTTAATGCGTGCTCGACAATAATATAATTTATTGGCAGAATAATTTAAATTAACGAGCACGCGTGGCTTTCAGGATGAAAATTATGATCGGAGATCAGAAAACAGCAGAAAAAAGGAAATTAAAGTATAGGTTCAGTTAAACATAATAATTATCATGTTAATCATTCAATAATATTAATAACTATTCATAAAATATATGAAAAAAATTTGATATGTCCATTTTGAGGTTAGTTGAGCATTAAAATTAATTTTTTAGTTAAATTTTGACATTTTTAAGTGGTTTTTGAGTACAAAATATTATTTTTGTTTTTATTAGTGCCTAAAAGTATAGTTTCACAAACGTAGCTATAAAATAACAAGTATTTTCTATAAATTGAAATATTGGTTCAGTAAAACATGTTAAATATGCAATATTATTACTAACTGATCATAAATTGTTTATTTTTTCATTTTTGAGGTTAGTTAAGCGTTAAAATTAGTTTTATAGCTAAATTTTGACGTTTTGAAGTGTTTTTGAGTGCTAAATGTTATATTTGTCTTTATTAGTGCTTAAAAGTACAGTTTTAAACACATAACTATAAAATAACAAGTATTAACTGTCAATTACAACTTTTGACATTAATTTAACCTCAAAAACTGTTTCAGACACTCAAATACCGCTTAAAAATCACATTTTACGCTCTAAATTAACAATTGCAGGTTTCTTACATTATATTCTAGTCAAAAATTCAAAATCCTAGTTTATACCTACTAGATATCACTTAGTACTAATCCTTGGCAACCCATGAAGCCGCACTTTGGTGATTTCTTGTGTTTCTAGTTAAATTGATTGATTACTTTGCGTGGCACAGAAGTTCGAGAAAGTATTTGCGCGTAATCGAGACGGTGTGGGGCGTATTTTGCGTTTGTCTTTCGTCTTCGCCGCCGCCAGCCCGCAGTCGTTGGCAGGAGCGCATATTTATACGAAAACTTTCGCGGGCTTGTTTAATGAGAAACTCGGTTGGTCGGGATGACTGTCGCGCAAGTTATTGTGGCCGGAAAAGTTTGATATCGCACCACAACGCCGCGCGCGGGGCCTGTGGTGGCCAGGTGCCGCCTCAACACCATCAATGACAATGTACATTATCGAAATTTACGCGTTCCACTGGGCGAACAGAGAAAACATTAAATTATTACACTACAAACACTTTTTTTATTGATATATGTATAAAAACTATGCTTTCAGTTACAAATGACTTATTTGTATTGTGTTTTGCGTCTGTTACTGTTTGTAACACTGTGTTGTAGCTAAAAAATATGATGTCATATTTAATGGAGTATAGCATTGCAGCGCATCGCTTTGTGTTCTTTTTTTGCATGTTCAAAAACAATAATGCGAGGCGCTTTCTTTTTGTAGAAACTCTTGTGAACCCCGCAAACAAGTGGGCATAAATCAAACCGGCGGAAACGGCACAAAGATACGCGTCTACGACACTCGATTCTTTTGTTTCTTTTATTGCATTGTATTTTCTTTCAAGCTCGAGTTTCAGGCAATGTCGTGCGCGGCTAAATTCAGATATTTAATCTAATTAAAATAAATCAAATATCTGTGGGCGTATTAATTTAATATAAATAATTTGTTTGGATATACTTAATAATTCATTATATTATCTTCTTTTGGAGTATATTATGGTTCAAATCTAGGAAATTAATGTTTGTTGCCATCTGTGGCTATTTTTAAAAACTCTTGTATGGTAGTTTTTTTTACATGTTTCTACTATGTTTGAGTAGCGTTGAGTAGCACCCTGCACGATAGTTTCCACAGCGAATGATAGATGGCGCTAGCGGTATAATTTTGAGATAAAATTTACAAAAAAATTAAGTGATAATATTTTAGTAACAAATCAAGATTAAATCTAATATTGCAAATTTAATTTAAATTAAATAATAATTAGACAACTATTATTTGTTTTTAGATAGGTAAATAATTATAAAATGTAATTATTTGTTTGGCAACTGTGCTTCGAAGATTCCCGAAGTTAATCTCGTGATGACATGCGCTCTGCGCTATTTGCAGGAATATACAGGGTGATGCGACCTTGCGCAGTTGTTGCGCTGCAAAGTTTTACTTCGTGGCAACACAAAACAAATATATTCTCATTTGGGCAACACATTAATTTGAATTTCCTCATTGTTTGCTACCACACCAACTTTGCGCCGCTTGCGCAATCTCTGCATGAATTGCATCGTCTGCACCTGTACGCCCCGCAGGAATTCTTGGCGAGCAGCGCTAACCCGCGACAAAAACAATCCACCTCTAACCTCTCGCCGCTCGTCAGTGCAATAGTTTCGCAAACTTTTTTCTACGAGTTTCGACGCGTTGCAATGTTGGCTTCGTGCAGAAGTATTAAATAAACACGGCTGCTCTGGCTATGGGATGAATATGGACAAGGGCAGAGGTGCTACCAATGATAAGGCGTCGTTTTGGAAGAAAAACAGTAAAGCAGTACCTGGCAGGTAACAAGTGGCCCCCTGAAAATTGCGACCAACACACAATACTACTCATTTCTCCTTAATTGAAGGTCTGATTGGTTTGATTACTTTTTGTTGTGTGTACCTTGCAGACCGAGTCCCAAGAAGGATGTTAAGCCATTGCCAAAGGGTAAGCCTGCAGGCACCACTTCATTTCAAGACTTTCAGGCATCTGTTAGTGATGCCTGGGACATGGAAGATGATGAATTTTACATAGGCTCATCAGAAGGTACTATTCCAACTAGTTTTACAACTATATTTAAGTTGTTATAGCAATTAAACAAAAACAACAATCATTAACTATAAAATAGTGTAACATAGGCAACCAACATTACTCTTATTTTTAGGCCAAACAAGAATATCAAAGAAAGTGTCACAATCTGCAGCATTGAATGTAATAAATAGTCATAGAAATGCCGAAGCAGGAACGAAACACTCCGAAAACGATGTGGACCCTGTCAGAATCAACGCAATTCCCGGCAGGCCACAATTACTACCATGTTCAAACGTTGAATTTGAATATGATTGTGAAAAAAGATGCGAGAAATTCGATGCATTGTTAGCTGGTTCCCCAACATTAGGCGAATTATGCGATTTGTCTTGGTCTGGTATTCCCTTTAGACTTAGACCCAAAGTATGGAAACTATTACTGGGTTATCTACCGATGAACACAGAACGTCGTGATGATGTACTAGAACGCAAGCGTCAAGATTACTGGGCGAAAGTAAAACAACACTATGAAAGCGAACGCGACCAATATCAAGATACCTACCATCAGATACACATTGATGTACCACGCATGAATCCCTCCGTGCCACTCTTCCAACTCGCAACCGTTCAACAAATGTTCGAACGTGTCCTCTTCGTGTGGGCTGTACGTCATCCAGCATCCGGATACGTGCAAGGTATAAACGACCTTGTCACACCATTCTTCGTCGTCTTCCTACAGGAAGCCATCGCTGACCCAGCTATACCCTTCGAGACATTCGACGTGGATGTACTCACACCTCTCCAACGCGACATAATCGAAGCAGATAGTTTCTGGTGTTTGTCGAAATTCCTCGATGGTATACAAAACAACTACGTTTTCGCGCAGGTCGGCATCCAGGAGAAGGCAAATCAACTCAAAGACCTCATCAGACGCGTCGACGCCGCGCTGCACAATCATCTCGTCAAGCACAACGTCGACTACCTGCAATTCTCTTTCAGGTGGTTGAATAATCTACTCACACGTGAGCTACCCTTGCGTTGTACGATTCATTTATGGGATACATACCTATCCGAATGCGATTCGTTCGCGCAGTTTCAATTGTATGTCTGCGCGGCGTTTTTATTGCGATGGAAGGACCAGCTGCTGGCTGAGAACGACTTCCAGGGGCTGATGATACTGCTACAGAACCTGCCCACGCGTCAGTGGACTGGTAATCACATTCGATTGCTGCTCGCCGAGGCGTACAAGCTGAAGGTACACTTTGCCGACGCGCCGAATCATCTCAACTCCAACGACGAGCGCGCGAAAGCGCCCAGATGATGGATATTGGGTGGACGGGCTTATATTTTAAGTGATTATTATTGAATAACGAATCTGTGTCGGGGCGCGACTCTTTTACAACTCACAATGCGGAATGAAGAGTGGAAAACATGGAATTTAATTAAGTAAACGGATATGATTGTAACATTTACACATCAAGTGGTCATTTATTCACTAGAAATACAATGCAATAGCATTGTATGCGGCGTTGAAAATTCACAACGGGTGAAAAATTGCTCAAAAACGGATTGCTTAGGTTGAATTAGTATAGGAAAAGCACATTTAACGCGACAACTTACACATTTTCGGTCGTAATCTACTAAAACTTAAAAATTATTCTGAAAATTCATTCCTCGGCCCGCAAGCAAACGATATAATCACAAAGTAACATTCCTATATCTTCAGGTTCTTGTCCGGCAAGTTTATCTTTACTTACTTTCACAACTTTTCCATCGTCACTTGAAATAGCTGTAATTTTAATATTTTAGTATTTTTTTATGAAGAAAACAAAAATAACTTACTTTCAGAGGTAAATCCTTTGAATTTTGCAACAGCATGCACCAACAATCTTTCATAGCAGGTGTGTGGTGTGTACATGAATGCAGTATCACCACTTTCTTGTCCTAATTGACTAGTGAGTTCCATTTCAATGGATTTCAGTAATTCATACTGAAAATTCTTGCGTCCATTAATCGCAACGCGGATTTTGCGCGGTATATTAAAATATGGATCGGTTTCGTTATCCTGGTCAGTGTCAACGATGTAGTCATGATTGCCATTGATTGCATTCTCAGCTTGCTCTCTTTCATAAGCTTCCAGCGCCTCAAGAGCATCTTCAGTTTCCTCCATGAGCATTTGAAACTTTGACTTGTTTTCAATTTCAAGCACAACCGCCTCGGTATCTTCACTCAGCGTCTCCAGAAAACGAGCTGTGGAATATAAAAATAGTGTTTTTCAAGATAAGAAATGATTTTATACTAAGGAAAATAAGTTAAACTTACTGTTGAGAATTCTGCGCGCTCGACGATGTCCTGTATGACGAGTAATCAATCTGTTGAACGCGAGATTCAATGTACCGTCCGCAATTAGTCGTTGGCGTATATTTGGACGACGTACAGGTGAAGATACTTGACTGCTACCCTCATCCTCGGACTCTTGGGTGGTGTAACCGGATCTGTTTGAGGAAATAAGCATTAATTCCTGCAGATGCGATGATGTAGCATATTGTACTCACTGCACCGTTGATTCGGGGTTGGAAGGCACGTTTTTCGCATTCTCGCACACGGCTTTCCTCTCCCTGACGACACCCATCGCGATTTCCTGCTTCTTGCAGCTGTTTTCACACACCTAACGATGAATTTTCACTACGCTGACTTTCCTGCTAGCTGACGGCCATTGTTTGTGAGTATACAATGCACTGAGTGTGGCAGTAAATCAAAAACATTGCGAAATATAATTGACAAATTGAAAAATTCATAGTTTTGGGTTATTAATATTACTACATAACCAATATTTATTTACTATTTGTAGTAATTTAGTTATAATTTATATAATTTGTAGTTTTTAACATTAGTTTAGTGAAGCTAAGAGGTCATCGACCTACCAAAAGTTGTTTTCTAGACAGCGCATGCATTTCTTTTGTTTTTACTCGAATCAAGATGATTTTGCAATTAGGAAAGTTTGAAGACTGTAAAATATTGCAAATCCTCTTTATATGAGTGTGTTTTAATGAGTTTAATGGGTTTTTTAATCATTGACAGCGCGGTTTTAAAATCCAGCAGGACGCTAGCAGGAGCAAATGTGGTCAATACCCGAACGGGACTTTTTTTTGTTGGCTTGTTAACGCAGTCAGGGTGGCAGCACTGACTCACCGTCAGCGCGTAAGTTACTCATCGCCTTCTAGGACTTGTGAATCACTATCAAAACTTCCGCACGACTCAACTAGGAAGTTCTAATCAACTCAACTAGATTCTTTAGTAGAATTTCATTCGCAGAATAGTTTATTGTGTGTAATATCCGTGTTACTTCGCTGGTGTTTAAACCTAGTTTGAAAAGTGCGACAACGTGGCGGCGCAAAAAGGCACTAGTCTGGCGCGCACCTGCGCACGCGATCACGTTGCGGAGCGGCGCGGACGAGTCATAGTCGACGAGAACGCCTCGTCCGATGCAGCGAGCGATGGCGTGTGTGCTGGTGGTCGTCAAGTCGACGGCGGCTTGCTAGCAGCGGTGTGCGTGCGAGTGTGCCCTGCGCGCCCAGTGCGAAGATGCCGGACGCGGAATAGTTGACGGGCGATGCGAACATTGTGCGGACAGTGTGACAGTGCGAGTGCCCATCGGCGCGGCGGTGCGCTTGGCTAGGAAAAGCGGGAGCAGCGAATCGACGCGGGACCCAAATGGCCCAACAACAACTTGTGCTGCATTCGCCAGCGGGGGCCGATCCCGTCACCTACAACTGGCCGCTCACCTCGGGGCGCGGAAACGTGAGTCCTGCTTCCTGCAAATCTAAACCAAACACACGACGTTTTTATATCCTATCATCATTTCATGTGTGTGTGAGTGCGCGCGCGCGGGTCTCATGATGGCCTCAGCGCACGCACGTACTTTGTTTTTGTTGTGATATGTGCAGCGGGAGAGCGCGGCCGAGTGCACTCATTGATGCGCTCGCTGTGGTCACGTAGGTGCTCACAACTCGCGCGCGCGCTACAATCGCATTTGTTGCATTCGATGCAACTCTGCTTTGTAACTTTTCTCAGCGTTTCGAAAAGGAAATGCATTTATTATGGGATTGCACAGCGCGCACACAGCGATTGCTCAACCTGTTGTAGCTGCGTGTGCGGCGGCCTTCGTGGAAGCTGTGCATGCGCTTTTTGTCAGCTGGAGGTAGATGTCAATTATAAATAGAAAACTCGAAAAAAAAACGCACAGCTGCCGCGTGGAAATAGGGGTAATTGATGCAGGTCATAATGTTTATAATCCGCAATAAACAGGGAAAGTCATCCAGTCGTAAACTGCACAAAATATGGCACAAAAAATTCGAAACAGTTCACTGAACTTCCAAATATGCACGCACTCGCAGTGCATTGCCATAAAAACTTTCAAAAAGGAATAACAAACATTTGCATACTCGCATATATTTACAATATTAATAATAAACACATTGCAGTATTTACCGTGACACTTTGTACCACAAACTGCACTATTGGTTGCCTAATGTTTTGTTTTTTGTTTCTGCGCAGGATCGTCACGATGGCGCGGTGGAAATTGTTGATACCATGAGGTAAATTAAATAAAATCACGAAAATAAACAGTGTTTTAATGATTGTTATTGTTTTTTATTTATTTAGATGGGTGTCTGAGGATTTGCCTGACTTGAAGCAGACTTTAGACAACCACATACTCATCAACTTCGATACCAAGTGCTATGATAGTATGCGAGCGCTATGCGAACGTTTCAACAAGGCGATGGACTCGCTGGTCGCCCTCGAGAAGGGCACCTCGCTGCCGGCACAACGCCTCAACAAATATCCAAGCCGTGGATTACTACGGCACATTCTCCAGCAGACTTATAATCAAGCTGTGACTGATCCTGATAAACTAAATCAGTATGAACCATTTTCACCTGAGGTATGAATAATTATTATGTTTTTATTAAGATTTTTTACTTATATTATCATATTTTATGTTTAGGTTTACGGTGAAACAAGTTATGAGCTCATAAGTCAAATGATAGACCAGATCGACATCACCGCTGACGATGTCTTCATTGATTTGGGCTCCGGTGTGGGTCAAGTGGTCCTGCAGATGGCCGCGGCCACACCGTGTAAGATCTGCCTGGGCGTGGAGCGCGCCGATGTGCCCAGCAGGTACGCCGAGTCGATGAATCGTAACTTTCGCGCGTGGATGCAGTGGTACGGCAAAAAGTACGGCGATTACAAACTGATGAAGGGCGACTTTCTCAGCGAGGAGCATCGCGAAAAAATCAACTCCGCCAGTATAGTGTTCGTGAATAACTTTGCCTTCGGCCCGAATGTCGACCATCAGCTCAAGGAGCGTTTCGCGGATCTGAAAGATGGTGCGCGCATTGTCTCATCGAAAAGCTTCTGCCCGCTGAACTTTCGCATCACCGATCGGAATCTGACTGATATCGGTACGATAATGCACGTGTCGGAAATGTCACCGCTGCGCGGTTCGGTCTCCTGGACGGGGAAGCCAGTTTCCTACTATTTGCATATTATCGATCGCACCAAGCTGGAGTGTTACTTCCAGCGGCTGCGATCGAAGGGTAAAAACGGTACTGTCCCCGAAGAGGAATCCAATCAGTCGGCGAATAATGAACGGCGCATGCGGGATAAGACCCGCCGGGAGATGTCGAAACAAATGGCGCAGGATTCCTCTTCAGATTCGGACTTCTTTGATCTGGACGGGAATTATGGGCCGACGACGCGTCGCGCGTGGAGTGATTGGTGTTCGAATTCAAATCGTGGCAAAAGCAGCGCTAGTGAAGAAGAGGATTCCGGGAAAGGTAAAGCGCGACAGACGAAGAAGTTAAGAAGGAAGATATCGCGAGGAACTAAAGCTGGGCAGACAACGCCGCCGAAAGTATTGAATAAAGCGCGGCGCGGACGTGTCAAGAAGACCAAACCGAAGAAGGCGTTGAAAATCAACGGTTTGGATCTGCTGCATTCACAAACGCTACTAAGTACATCGCCACAAGGTAATTATCAATGTAAATTTATTATTTTTTTGTTATTAATGTTTTTATTTTGTTGCATAGCTAACGGAAAGAAACTGCCACCGCCACCTGGCTGTGTTGATCAGCAATTAACTGCCTTAAGCACTGATATGGTGCACGACGAACTGGACATACCCCCGATACCCGGCAACACACCATACGCCTTACAGATCCTCTTGGACATGTACCGCATGCAGTATATGAATATGATTGAGCAAATGAAGTCGCCTTCGTATAAACACACGATCCAACAGCAGATTAACGAAGAGCGGGAGCGTAATCAACGCCTGCAGAATCGCGCTGCGCAGTTGGAGAAACAAATCAAGGTGTTGATTGATGATAGTGTAGCGTTGCTCAAAGCGCGCATGAGTGAATTGGGGATTAATGCATCATCACCGGTGGATTTGCTTGCGAAAGCCAAGGAGATTGTGTGCAGGCATAAAGACTTACAAGCGAAGGCCAGTAAATTACAAGTACAGGTTACCAACTTGGAGGAGAAGCAGAAATCGTTGGTGGTTGAAAGACAGCAGGAGATTACAGATAAATACGCGAAGCAAGAGCCTGGCAGGGAGATGAATCCGCGTGTTGCTGAAGAATGTATATTGAGGGAGATTTCATCTACGCTTGCGCACAGGAAAAAGTTGCATAGTCAGGTGAGCATGCTGGAAGGTGAAGTTGTAAGTTTAGAGAAAAGTAATGAAGATCGCAAAGCGGCGCAGGCGACGATGCTTGCACGACAACAAGCTGCATCTGCAGGTAAACAGCGTAAATCACGTGATTATCGTACACGATCACAAGATTGGCCTGACGTGCCTGATATCGCGAAGATCGAAGAACAAAACCCGGAGATTCTCGCGCAGAAAATTCTTGAAAAAGGTAGGATGATCGAAGCAAGTCGACAGATCTCTGGTAAACAAACACCGCTTATTAATCCTACGAAACAATCAATGAATAATCAACGCGAGAGAGGTAGAAATCCAGCTGCTATGCCTGCACCAGTACAAGCCAAACGGCCTAAGACGAATTCACGAAGTAGTAGCGGTAGTAGTGCTAACACCAACACGAATACGAGTAGTAATAACAGTCAGGAACCTCCGCGAATAGCCAACTTCGAAGACCGTTTGAAGAGTATCATCACCTCGGTGCTGAATGAAGACCAACAGGTACGTGCGGCGAATGCCGCGACGCCTGGCAAGATGCAAATGATCAGCCCGAGTTATCCTGCGCCTGCGACAGCTGCAACCCATCAACCACCACCGCAACTACGACCAGAGCAACATGCATACATGTACAAAGGGTTGCCACCCAACGAAGACCGGAAATATCCTCCGAAATTACAACAGGAAGTTCCTGGTGGGAATCATGGTGATACCTATGAGCATGATGTACATCTGCCGAGGATATCTCCGCTGCATTTGAAAGTACAACGAGATGGACCCGAACAACCTGATTATACACAAGTGTCACCTGCGAAGTTAGCGCTGAGGAGGCATTTATCACAGGAGAAACTAGCTGCGCAGATTGCGCCGCATCCAGCCACTACACCCGGCGCGGTATATCCTACCCAACCGGAAAATCTCGTCGCTACCAGGACAATAGGTGATCTTATGTCTGGGGAAATTGAAAGAACTTTAGAGATTTCAAATCAAAGCATTATTAATGCTGCGGTTACATTGTCTACACGTGCGGTTGTAACCACAAACGCGCCTAGACCAGAACGTGTCACTGTAAAAGCACCTGCAGATTTACCTCCAGCGAGTAAAGATGTAACAAATGCGGGTAGTGAACAAGGGCGACAGGTGTACAGCCCCATCTCGCGGCCGTCTTCAGCTGAAGGTTTGGAAGGATTGGCATACATGCATCCACACGCGAAAGTCTCCAGTATGTACAGTAGTGCGCAAGCGCAGACGCATCCTGCTCAACCCGCAAGCAATTCGCAGTTTTCACCCCGGACGACTGTGTTATACCAGACGCAGCCGCGTTGTTACGAACAGTACACACCTCTCCCTCGTGCGGATATAAAACCGTATCACGAATCATATTTCGCTGATGTTAAACCAGCAGTCGAGGAACAGCGGCGTAATTTTATCCCTGAAGGATTAGCGGCGCGTGTGTTAAATGGCACGCCTATAAAGGAAGAGGTTGATGAGCGATTGGAGCGCACTGAGAGGGCGGAGCGAAGGTATGCGCCGTACCCGGAGATCAAGACTGAAACTGGCAACGAGTACAAGCGAGAGTCGCCGATCATACAAGGACCTCTCCGAACGCTGAGTCGATCGTCTACGTATTCATCGGAGAGCAAAGGCAGCTCCAGGGAGCGATCGAATGATCGCGGCCATCATCATCATCATCGACATCGAGACCGCGAGGATCCCGGCGGGAAGCAGTTGGTGGAAGGTACGCATGCATCTCTGTTTGATTATTTATTTATTCATTGAGCCGACGACGATTTTTCTCTGACGCCGGACTGTTTCTCTTATACTTTACGATTCTCATTACTTTGACCCCTATATCTTTTTTTAGTTGGTTATTTTGTTGTTTCTGGGTTTTTTGGTTGAGTTTAGTTCTCTTGCGATGCCGATAACCTGCTGACTGAGGTGTGGAAGCACTGACTGCATGCCGTATTTATTTCTTAGTTGCTCATAGATTGTTTTTGTGTTTTTTGATAACCAAACACATCATACACCTACACACACACACAAACACAGATGAAATATTGTATAAAATTACATACACGCAACTCACGGACACGACACGCATGCGTACGCAACTCAACGACATTGATCATCATATACATCTCATTGCATATCTAGATTGATTCATTCCGCATAACAAGCAAATCGTTATCGACTCGTTTACTCCATTTCAATCCATTTGGTTCTCGTTCTCATTTCGTTCATTCACATTCATTTTGACATGATTTTTGTATGATTTCATTGTTGAAAGGCAAGATGATATACCTATATTCTATATGATTCGAAATTGTTTCCATTTGCAACCGATATTATATCTCTTGACTAGTTGATGAGAAATTGGCAAATTGACGTTTTGGTCTCCTTCAGATTCAAAATACATGTACAGCACTAAGTTTTCCGGACGAACGTAGCGATGATGGGGGCGGGTGGTGTGTGCGACCGAGCGACGACAGCGACGCGACGTGGCTGGCTGTGGAAACTTGCGTACATGTACCGTGTCGAAATGTCGAAAACCGCTCGAAATTGCAAGGCCTAAACCAATCGCACAAATTTGAACAAAATGATTATCGAATGACGAAGAGCAAAGCGATGCACAAACGTATGAAAAATGAGAGTAAGACAGACAGAGAAGAGACCTTGTTGACATACACACGATGTTATAGTGTTTGAAATTGATTGAATTGACATGTAGTTTGTTTGCGTTTTTGTGCAACCAAATATAGGAGAGGCAGCACACGCGCACCGTACGGGCATGCACAATTTCTAGCGCACACAATCGCGCATGCGTATTATCCTCCCAAATACCAAACTAGTTTAGATGGCGCGCGCTCGCTCTGTCTCTCGATACGATAACTGAACGAAATACCTCTCTGGTGGTAAGTAGCTTCTTTGTGTGCTATTTAATTCTCTATCATTGTGTCTCTCAGTAATCAGTAAACAAGTCGGCGTCCTTTCAATTCGATTTTTGCATTTGTTTTTTGTTGTTATTTTTACTATTATGTTGTTATTTATGATTTTAGTTTGACCTTTTTTTTTATTACTTTGTTTCGTTAATATTCTATCTAGTTTTGAGTTGTTTGGGTGATGGTTCAATTTGCTCCCGTTCATGTTTACATACTGCGCGCGCAGCTGGCTGTATGCATTTAATGCAATGTCATGTTTTTAGCACCGACTGTGGCGCCACCTGCGCCTGTTGAGATCGAGGCGATCGAAGAGGAAGGCGAAGAATCAAAATGGCAGGATCGCATCAGTTCTGGTTTTGATCGTCTTGTTGCATTCGCCTCTACAGAGCTGGATAAACGACGGAGGTCAACAGAAGGCACAGATAGTTGCAACACGTCGCCTGATTCTGGTATTGGTCACGGTGATCCACCGCCTGCGCCATTACCGGCTGTAGTTCCACCTTTACCCGCATTACCACCACAACCACCAGCGAAACAAATCAAACTCAACCCCAAACCAACACTATTCAAATGTTCCAGTAAACGCGACGAACACGAACAAGATGATGGCAGATGTCCACCGAGGACACCATCACCAGGCTCCTCCCCGCAACAAACGCATTACAGCCACAGTTCGATAAGTAACGTTGCGCCACCTGTACAAACAGCGCAACGCGATAAAAGCCCAAGTCGTAACCCAGCACTGATGAAATATCAACGCCATCAGCCCGAAGAAAAGAAATCCAAACCAGACGCGCACTTTAAAAAGAAATTCTACTATCGAGAGCAATGGCGGGACGATGGCTGGCAACGGCCATCACGCCAGCAATCAGGGGCGGGGCCTCCGGATGAAACGCGTTTCAAGCCCAAGGGCAAGGACTGGAACTGGCACAGTAAGGACGAATGGCACTGTAGGTATAACTAGACGAGAGAGCGTGCTCTTTCTCATTCGATTTCATTAAAATCACATTAATTTAAATCTAATTAAATAATTGTGTAAATATTCAATTCGGCGGTAGTTGGAACGCGGTCGCAGACATAACCTGTATTATTAGACTGTAAAGTTGTGTTCAATTTTTAGGCAAAGGATCTAACCAGAAAACTATCTATTATATTAATATAATATTAATAATCTATTCGGGCCACCATTTTAAAATTATGTATGACGCATGTAATAATTTTGTACAAAAAGAAGTAATTTATTGGATGGAGGACGGCTAAGATGTAAAATGTTAAGCAACGGCCAGGCCCGCGATTAGAGAAATTTTAATTAATGAATTATAACGAAACACTGCCTTGGAAAACAAAGTTTTTCATCGCATGACTCGCGAGATGGGTCATTTAAATAATCGTCATGACACAATTGACTATATTGACTACATATACCCTATGTAATAATCATGTTCATTTTCGATGCGACATTGTATATTTGCGATTGGAACCATGCTTTATGTTTATATCTCGATCAGTAACATTGTACACTGCCATTTACAGCCCCGAAGTTTTCACACCAACAACAACAACAACCAGAAAATAATGTCAATAGAGCGGATAAGATGAGATGAGAACGCATGTGTAGTCAAATTGTAAGCGCGCACTTGTAAATGTTTTGATTTCGATTTTACATTTGTTGTTTATGTGTATTTTTGTGTACGTACGAATTATGTAATGTTACGTTTTTTTTTTCTTCTCTCGCCCACTTCGGTATATGTTTGTTTCTCTTGTAGTGGCTGCGCAGCGCGGACGAATGTTTTATGTTAACTCTCGGTAGATTTGTAACTCGATAAGCAATTTATTTTCTGTTTATTTATGTACATTGCGGCTCGACAAGTCGGCAATTTGTTTGTTATTATATTTTTCGGTTGGATTCTTCGTTCGCAAATAATTTCGGGAATGTATGAAATGCATTAAATACAAATTCAAACAAAACGCTACCAAAATATTAATTTGTAGCTTAGAAAAAGTAGAACATCTACATCTACAGGAAAAACAGGATTAATGAGATAAGCAATTGTCTCATTTAGTGCCCAGTCGTTTAAATATTAATAATATAATATGTATGTACACTAATCAGTACACAGTATAATCAATATGCGTAAACAAATCCAGCACAACTCGATTCGCGGCTGTAGTAATTTTTTCAAACACAAATATTTGAATCTCGTGCTTTAGAAAAAAAATATATAGAAACCATTCAGTTTCATGCGCTATCTCGGTTTCAAACAAACACGCCGCTAATCTCATGATTCATAATACAGTACAGTTCACGCGATAACAGATCCGACCCAAAGCGTGGTAATAATGTAACTAAATTAATTGATTAACGTTCATCAACGCGAACATTGGTAAATATGCGAGAGTAATGTCAGTTGTCTTCACATATAATATAATATTTATATAGATTGATAGTAGTAGTAACAAGTTAAGAACAAATGACGACTCTGCTTCGTTTGTTTAAGTGTAGAATTAATGCGTGTGTAACCCGGTGGAATAAGTTTTTAGTTTAGTTGCTTAGTATCGATTGCCCGTCGGGGTTTGGTTCTGTGAGAACTGCGACGCGACCGCCGCGGAGGCGACGTTGGACGCCACGTCGCGCACGTGCTGATTGCCGAGGATTTCGGATGTGAATTCCGCCTGGGCTTTCGCCATTGATGCGCCTGTACTTCTATACATGCGATGTATCTGTAACATTGCATCATGTTATGATATATTTTCGTTTTTTAATTGTTTTTTTGATAATACCTTAGAGATCAGGAACAAATCTGCTGCTGCAGCACATCCGAAGCCGATTGCCACCGCCAGAGCGAATAATCCTCGAAGAATACCCTTTACTTCATTGTCGAACTGTTCCAGAGCAGTGATAATTCCACTATTGCAACAAAATTTTTAGTTTTATTTAATGTTTTATGAATATTTAGGTTTTAAATACTTACATTGTGCCTGACCCAGGTATTCCTATCGTCTGAATAGTGGTAATCACGAATTGAAAGAAGAAAACGAAGAAAAACACCATGAAGTTGAAGGACGAGTCGGAACGGAAGGCCTTGTACGCCGGCCGGAACCAGCAGAGGTACGAGAACGGCGTGAACATGATCGTGAAGAGGATACCCATGCCAATCACGGTGAAGTTCCACAAGACAAACCCGCCAACCACATTCATGAGCATCACTAGACCATGAACTACAAAAAAAGGAAAATCAATCAATAATTGCGTTGATATTTCAAACAGACGCAATGCAACTTACACAACCATAGGTAGTACAAATGTCGTACAATTTTCTGGAATTCCAACGGGATATCCACTTGGATGTCCTGATAAAAGCATGGCTGGAAACAACACTGTTCAGGTAATGGCGGCCAGTTGTTCCGGCGCACATTGTAGGGGTTATTCAGCATATCATTTTCGCGTCTGGCAAGTTCAGCCTCCTTTCTTTCAAGCTCCTCTTGTTTTCTCTAATAAGTAATTAATTTTAAAGTCTAGATATTTACATAGAATGATTATAAGCATACCTGTAATTCAGCTGTATTCAAAGCAGGTCTCTGTGTTTGCTGTGCACTCTGTGTGTACATTGGTGGGTCTTGAGTGGGTTGCATCACTGCTGGCTGATTGGCATTGCTACCCTGATTGTAACCAACTGCATGATTGTTTGCAGGCTGCCCCTCAAAGGGATTATAGTCTTCCACACGGATTTGATTCTGTGTTCTACTGGTTACCTGCTGCACAGCAGGATCCTTTTGATAAGATATTAAATGTTAACTGTAACTCTAGAAACATCTAAAGCTACAAATTCGGTACTTACAGCGAATGGGTTGTCAATTGTTTGATCCCCGAACGGATTATCGTCAAAACCAGACATTTTTGCGCCTTGTGCTCTCCTTTAATCTGCTAGAACTAGACTAGACTATGTAAGTTGTAGTGTGAACCGCGTACACTATATCTACGTTGCAGCGGTAGGCTTGGAATCCGTGTACACAAGTTGGTACGTGTTGCGTTTAACCGTTTAACACAAGTTCACCGTTCAATAACTCATTATATTCTGATTTAGTATGCAATCGCGCTGTAATCTGCCCTTCGTCGTCAACCCGAATCCACTGAGTGTAAGAATTCGCCGTATCTGAAGCAGAGAAAATGTGTTATCACAATACGAATGCAACGGGAGCAGCCGCAGGTTCAAGTGTGCGGTTAATATCGCCGAAACCTACGCGAATGCAAGTCAAAGGCAATGGTGGTGGATCACTGTTTTCGTGATTCGCAATGTGTCACCACAGCTGCTTGCCGTTGCTCGGACTTCACTTGCCACTCACCTAGCTACTGAAGTAGATTCCTGCTGGCGCGACAAGAATAATCCTGCTGAGTGTACAAGTGAACGTTGTCATTAGATGACGTTACACTCGGGGTTTACCAGCGCGTTTTACACCTTGTATTGAGGCCCCATGCTGCTCACACTGTCAATACATTAGGTATAATTTTTGATAAATCTAGATAAGGTTAATCAGTGCAGGCATCGTTTAATTTTAATCAATTACTGTGAAGGAGACAAAAACATATCACGAATGTGCGTCAAAGGAAATAGAAGATATAAATCGATATAAATACATGCAATACATCTACAGATTACTGCATAAGTGCGCCATCTACAGGCTATAAATAAATGGGGATATATTAAATGCACTTTAGTTTAAATACAACCCACTTGAACGGCAGCACTTTAGTTTTCATACTTTGCACTAAGAAATTCATACTATGCACTATAGATTGTATAACTTATATTTTAATACAATGAACTTATATATTCAGGTTTAAGCTTAAATTTGCTTTGAATCAACTTTTTAAATTGAAACTTTATAATTTTGTTACACAAATCTTATGGTAATGTAATGTAAGGGGTGTTACGAGGTTACGACAAAGTTAAATTTAAAAATAGGTGTATTGTATATTGCATATAAAAAATATCGTAAAATACAATGTAAAAAATATAAAAATATAAAACTCTTGGAAATATGAAAAAACCTAAAAACATATATTAAAAAATTCTAAATCGGAACTATTATAATTATTTCACTGAATGAGTAGAGCTTTCTTCGCATAGAGCATACAGGGCAAGTCGCATGATTTGTAATAAGAAAAATTTAGCAATGCAAAGTTTGGAAGCTTAGTTATTTGATTAGTGGGTTGGGGCGAGGGGGTGGTCGGGGGGTTTGGGGTGGGGGGTGGTGGTTAGGTAGGCTACCTTGTCTGGTAATATTTGTGGGGCACACGTAAAACACTACCGTAACATCCTGTATATAACCTTGAAAAAAGTTATGCGCTGGTTGCATACTTTGCAAGTTTTATAAGTGCGAAGTATTAATTTCATAGTGGAAAGCATTTTATTCAAGTGGAATCCATTTTTCAAAGTGCAAATATTTATTTTTAAGTTCAGTTCTGCATTTTTAAGTGCAAACATTTATTATAAGTGCATTTAATGTATTTACAAGTTAAATATCGAAAAAATAAAGTTCGTTTAATTACATGCCTAAATAAATATCGTGTATATTGGGTTGCATATCTAAGAAATAACTTTTGCGTGGTTTGCGGCAAATGGACCTTGAAAGAATTTATTGACCTTGGAAGACTGTTGCACACTGCAACCAGAAAGTTTGCATGAATTAAATTTAAAAAAAAAACTTTCTTGCGTTTAAACAACATTGATTTTGTATTAAACACACGCGACACTATTGCGTGCGTGGTACCACTGATATTAAACTGGAACACCGCGCCGTGCAGGTAAAAAATAATCAATTTCTGACTTGTTTATTATTACAATCTAGCCGATATATACGATGCGTCATCGTTGCGTCACTTGCCAAAAGGAGTGGGATCACACGATTCGCCTTCGTACTTATTATCTGGCATTCGCTTAGTAATTTCGAGCCAACCTTCGCGTCGCGTCCACGGTATTTACGCTAGAAAACGAGTGTTAAAAATTTCTCCGCCAAGTCGCGCCGCGGTTGGAAAGTTTACATTATAATAATATACACAAAATGTCGGAATACCCGGATCATCTCAACCCGTTCAAACGCAGCGGTTTACGCGAATCCTTCCGGTCTATGAAGAGCGCTTTGTAAGTACCCGTTTTTAAAAACATGACTAATTTTTATAGAGATGCAAATTTATGAACAAATTAGATCATCATTGACGACGCGTGACAGGATAAGACATGACAATCACGCTTGTTAAGTCGACGACGAATTGATGAGTTGATGAATTGATGAATTAATGAGCGCGCAGTCACAACAATGCATTGACTGATATGACCTTTGCATTGCGTTTCGATTTAACGCGCCGGTTTTATTTTCGTTGATGGCGCTGATTACGTAAACAAAACACCAAACCACCGAAAACATTAGTGTTAGAATAGAGTTCGTGCATTTTAATTATGTATTTAACATTATTTTTTTATTTTTCAGTAATATACGCTTTCGAAAAAAGGATCGTTCAAAGGACCGTAATTCAGTTTCGACCACAAATTCACAAACAGGTATTATATACTATGTAATATAAGTTTTAAGGAGTGTTGGAGTCTATTTTTATACACATTACACACGAAAACTAATGTGATTGCTTCTAATCATGTGCAATTTCAAGTGGTTTATATTTTCTACGCCCTGATAAGCGTGTTTGAATTCGTTTCATGAAATTGTCTTTGGTATTATTTGATAAGTGCGAAAAGTAGGTGTACATCCTGCGATTTTGTTTATTTTAGAAGCGCGATTACGGCATGGCGAGAAGACTAATGGCGTGCAAGTGCCGCGAAGCGAGACAATCATCGGGACGACCGGGACGCCGGAAATGTTGCCCCGGTCGAGGTTTACGGAGCGGGTAGCGCGGTCACACACCATGGATTTACGGAATGTGAATAATCCCAATCCGTTCGACGAAGATGACAAATCAGAAAATACCAAGGGTGGTGTGGCAGTAAAAGTGTCGGATACCGCGAGGCGGGGACGACGTAAGAAACGAGCACCACTACCACCGGTAAATAACCTAATTTCATAACCTAGTTTCGTTACCCTTTAAATTATAATGATTTTGTTGTTTTTTTAGGGTGCTCGAAATAATTTAACCGTTCCGGGTGAGCATAATAATTCCCAGTGGAGTATAGATTCTTATACATCTTATGACACTGATTATTCGACGACTGCGCACACGCATTCAGAGAATGAAGACGCGCATTCGGAAAATGCTGAGCGACTGAAAGACATTCAAGAGATAAGTAAAGAGATTCAGCAGGTGTTTTGTGATACAGAAACTACTGATGTAGTAGTTACGGATAAGCAGGTGAATGAAACAGGCGAAGAAAGTAAAGATGATAAACCTCTAAGTGAGGTTATACCTGTTTCCGTAGACACGGACACACCAGTAGATAAAACAATAACTTCAACGGAAGAAGTTAAAGTAAATGGTGATGTACAGAGTGAAACTGAAGTTAAAGAAAATACTAGCAAACCGGAAACAGAAGAAAAAGATGAAAATGCAGCTGATAATGATACTACTACCAATAAAGAAGTGGTAGAAAAAGTGGATGTAAAGGAAGATGTGCATCCTGAAGAAATTAATAATAATATACAAGATGAAACCCCAAAATCCCAAGAACACCATGAAGTAATAAGCAATGGTCATACTGAAATTAAAGAGCAATTAGAACCGACGCCAGAAGAAAGGAAAAATGAAGATAAAGTAAACTGTGATACACCCGAGCATGAAAAGTCAACTGAAATAAACAACACAACTGTATCTACTGACGTACAGCAAGAGAAACCGGAAGATAATGGTGATATCGATGTCGATGTGATTTGCAATTCTGATAATGTGGCTTACGTTGACCGGAAGTCTATATTCATCGCAGGATCCACTGATAATCTGGATGTGCATCAGTGTACTGAGACGACGTTGTTCATCACTGGTTCCTGCGACCAGTTGGATAGCAACAAGGCGCCGACACCGAAAATGCGCAAACACAAATTGGGCAGGGAGACAATGCTCGGGTCAGCGGGTGATAGCCTTAATATTTGTAGTGAGATGCAGTGATAAAATGCAACAAAGCGTGCGGCGGAACGCAAACAGTCATTACTAATTATAGCTGATAGGTGCCTTACTTATATTACTTAGTTATCGAAAGCAATTGCATAGTTATTTATTGATACTCCTATTAAATTTCCAGTTGAGAAGTTATGTGTGCTTGAAACATATCTTAGAGCGAGAGCCAGTGACGGCCAGACTTTCGTCATTTTAGGAAAGATGAAATTTTGTCCATGTGTTTCTCCAGCACAGGTAAGAACGATCCCCAATTATGAAACCTGGATCGTGGTTCCTTTGGCAGTTAACAGCCAACAAAGATGTACAAATGATGACCTATGTTTCGTTATTTTAGCATACTCCATTTTTGCATATTTTGTTCGTCACATTATTATAACATGCGCTGCTCATTGCCAGTCACCTGGTATGGTTCCAACCCTAGCCAGACACCCCTAAAGTATATTTTTTTTAACTTTTTTACTTTCGTTATATTAGGAAAGCTGAATTTGATACACATTATACAGAGAGCTATGAAACTGTGTTTTCAAGCACGCCAGACAGTTTGGTCGGTTCTATCATCCTGCCAGACGCACTGAAAGTGTATAAGAGTTGCAAAAATTGAATTGTTTATACATGAAATTTTCGCATAATAGTAATTTTATTTCAACAAATATTTAATAATAATCATCACTGTTATCGATATCTCCATTTTCGCCATCACTGCAACTCCAGTCCGATGTTTGATCGTTATCAATATCGCCTGCTCCGTCCGTTTATACAAAAATAAAATAAAATCAATTTAACTGAAGCTTTTAATAAAAAAAATTGCGCAACTTTGATGCTAGCAGCTTACCACCTTGCAAGAGTGAGCTACTTCAACAATTTTTGCGAGCGAATCATATATGTTGTATATGGATTATTATTAAATATTTGTTGAAATAAAATTACTATTATGCGAAAATTTCATGTATAAACAATTCAATTTTTGCAACTCTTATACACTTTCAATGCGTCTGGCAAGATGATAGAACCGACCAAACTGTCTGGCGTGCTGGAAAACACAGTTTCATAGCTCTCTGTATAATGTGTATCAAATTCAGCTTTCCTAATATAACGAAAGCAAAAAAAAGTTAAAATATAATATACTTTAGGGGTGTCTGGCTAAGGTTGGAACCATACCAGGTGACTGGCAATGAGCAGCGCATGTTATAATAATGTGACAAACAAAATATGCAAAAATGGAGTTTGCTAAAATAACGAAACATAGGTCATCATGTGTACATCTTTGTTGGCTGTTAACTGCCAAAGGAACCACGATCCAGGTTTCATAATTGGGGATCGTTCTTACCTGTGCTGGAGAAACACATGGACAAAATTTCATCTTTCCTAAAATGACGAAAGTCTGGCCGTCACTGGCTCTTGGTCTATCTGTATTTATATATCAAAATGAAGTCATGTAAATTTAATGCATTATGTATGACGAGGCGTCACTTGTTATTAATGCGATGGATTTGTATAGACAATTTTAAGAGATTATTACGTTTCTTTCGTAATGACCCCTGAATACAGATTATTTGGGGTGTAAAAATTGCAAGGTCAGACATTGTAGACATTGCAGAGCAGAGTTGAACCTGGATGCTTTGGCGCATGCGTTGCTTCTTTGAGCTGCTGGCGCACGCTTGCGAGGCTTTCAGTCGCGGCGTGTCTTGCGTGTAGGTTATACGTACATTCGAGTCGGCATGTCGTATTAAATTTGATCAATTGACAGTGTTTATTTGTAGTAAATCGTGTAATTGTCGATAAACGCGAACAAAATGTGGATACACTTGGGTGCGAGTTTAATATCGGTGGTCATTTTCTGTTAATACGCCTGTCCATCGCTGAAGTTGGTAAGTCATGACAATTTGCACAACAATACTTGACACAATACTTGACAATGCTTGAGTGTACAATAACAACTATTTTTTAATAATAATTGCAAAAGTAAACTCTGTACTCTCACTAGTTATTGTCGTTAAACGATACTAATATTCACCATCTCTTAAAATTATTGTTTTTCTAACAATATTCTTTTTTTGAAGTGTTGGTATGATCACCTGATTACATCGCGGTTTTGTTCACATACACGTGAGTCAAGAATTTAAGTTTTTCTTCATTATATTGTTTATAATTAACACATAAGCTTATTTATATCTACTTTGTGTTTTGAGGCACTGATTTTTGCTTTTTTTAGGGCTTTGTCAACTGAATGGATATTTGCAGGAGAGCCATTCTTTGTTTCAGATTGTAAGTATTGTATTTCTTTATTACATTCATGACTTAGTTTTGTGATTTGCACACGCAGAACTCATTAAAATTGCATTGTTGTGTTTCGGGGCACTGATTTTTTTTTTGATTTAGGGCTTTAGTGACCGAATGCCACCTCGAAATACTTAGCATTTTCATAAATAAAGAACATTTACAACCAGAAAAACAATTTATATAACAATTTTCTGTATGTATTTATTTTTGTAGCGTTTGGTTTCCGCCCAGAGCCTTGCAGAGTAGCAGAAATCAAAACGGTAAGGTAATTTCCATTCCAATTTAAATTTTGCTTAATCTAGATATAAAATAGGCCGAGCTGTAAGTGTGAATGGCTGAATTACAGCTTTCTGCAAATTAGAGGATTGCTATCATTTGGTTTGCACTGATACACCCAGATGGCGCTA
Organism: Dalotia coriaria; assembly: GCF_025399875.1. Lineage (NCBI taxonomy): Eukaryota > Metazoa > Arthropoda > Insecta > Coleoptera > Staphylinidae > Dalotia > Dalotia coriaria. The sequence continues at coordinate 6,769,910 of NW_027045450.1, forward strand.
GCGAATGACAATTTATTACAGTTTGTCGCTAGCTATGGACCGCTACACCTAGATGGCACTAGTATCTGACAATTTATTACAGTTTGTAAATAGGTTTAGACTTCGACACCTAGATGGCGCTAGTGTCGCCATCATTTGTTGTTGCTATCAATTCGATCACCTGTTTAGTCTGGTGTGCGCCGTTGTGTTGTTCGCGTGTTTGATTCAGCTTCTAGTCGGTTAAATTTGTTTCCAAATTTTTACGTGCTTGGAGAGCATTCATTTAATGCGTGCATACGCGAAAATGGTTTATTCATATAAGTTCCCACGGCAACCGGCACCCGGATATTTCCTTCCAACGTTTTCTTTGCTGAGAACACGATGCGCTGCTATGTCTGGTGCACGCGTTTTCTATTCATTTGTTTTGCACGACGCATTAAGTTTCTTAAGATTTTTATTCGACAATTGTGTTGACCGCATTAACAGTGGCATGGCATTTTTCATCGCGCGAACGCCAATTGTCATTTTAATTTCTGAGCGCGCATCAGTCGTGGAAATAACTAATTCAGATGTTTGTTAAGTGAAGTGTAATTGAATTAGTAGCATCAATTGGATTGTCAACCAATAATTTTAAATATTTGCGTTCATGTTAGTATCTGTGTCGTTTGATTTGTTTGGTCAGTAAAACACATTTTAATAATATGTCATATTGAACTTTTTATAATTTTACTGTTACAATTTTTGTTTTTCTAATAAATGAGTTCCAACTGGAAAGCAAAATTTGAGTGTATGTTATTGCTTTTATTTATCCTTCGTGTTCATTCTGGCGTTTTCAGATTTACTTTTAAGTCACATTTGATTCTAAGTAGTAACAAGCACAGGTGGGTTTGAGGCATGTAGTTTTTAAAAATGATATAGGTATATAGAAGAAACAAATTCTCTAAGTAATAAACACTCGGTGGTCGAGTGGTACATGCATATGTTAGCATGCTCGAGGTCCTCGGATCGAATCCCAGATCGGGCATTTTTCTAAAAAATAAAAATAAATTCGAGTAATGCTGGTTGCATATGTAAACCAAAAATATAAATACGACGAAGTTCAAGTATGAAAATGAGAAAGTAAAGAAGTAAGTCAGGAGCGGAGAGAATGGGGGTAATAAGAAACAACAGAAAAGAAGAAGAAAAGCAGGAGCCAGAATAGAAGAAGGAGAGCAGAGAGAGAATAGGAAAGGAGCCACTCCGAACAGGGGTGGCCGGATTTTTAAATTTTTTGGCACGTGTCGTTATAAGACAGTCTGCAGGTCGATCTCCCAGAGAGCTCTGGTCGATCGCCCACTGCTTCGATGCGTCCATTGCTCCCGGCCCAACCTACAGCTACGATGTCTCTGCGCTTCATCCCCGGAATTATCAGGCATATCAACAATTTTTATGGTGGGGGATCATCCCCAGAGAGAGGGAACTCCTTATAAGGACAATCCTGATAAGGACTTGTAAGAATATTTCTAAGTTTTAAGTCGTCTCAAGAGAGGAGACACTTAAAAATATTCTTACAAGTTATGACCTGTACCTGAAATGAGAGAAGGAGTACACAAATCATACAGGTTACCTTAACAATTTCTATAGAGGGGATCATCCCCTGAGAGAGGGAACTCTTCCTGCAATGATTGAAGACGTTCATACAAATCAAAGAAGACAATATATCTTACTATTTCTTTATTAACAATAGAATACAAGTCAACAGAGTACATGTCACCATATTGAAACAGGACACTTAGAAATATTCTGTACCTGAAATGATAGAAGGGGTACACGCATATCATAAGACGCACAGTCACTTTTAACATTTCTTTATTGAAACATGTATACAATGAAAACCTGGAATATATAATACTAAACAATATATAGGCCGCCATTTTGAATCTAGTTATACGAGCAGTATAGCCCCGTATATGCAGACAAGTACCAAGGGTAAAACAAAACAATAAAAAACATAAAATACTAACAAATATTGCATAATTTTCGCGGAATTGCGGAAAACTATTATACTGGGTGTTCCAAAAGCAATAAAATAACATTAAAAGAGAAAATGCAAAATTCAAGAAGGGAAACATATATCTAAAACCACAGTCAAAGTAAAATCAAAGGAAATTAATATACAGGGTGATGCAAAAAGAATACTACAATATTTTAAAAGAAAATTCTAATTATAATTAGGATAACATATATATTTGCCCTTTTGACAAATTCACCACGAGAAATTAGTATACAGGGTGTTACAAAAGAAAACACTAAGTTTTAAAAGTAAAACGCCCAAACATAAATATTATTATATTAAATCATAAAGAAAATATATCTACTGGGTGATACACAAAGATAAATTAAGATTTAAGTGGGAAAGCGGATGGAAACAATTAACAAGGCTATAATAACAAGATAATATAAGAAGAAAACTATAGGAATATTTAAAAAAATCAAAATGTTTGCAACGGAAAGCAAAGAAAAGTAAAAGAGGAACAAAACATAACAATAGAACATTTTAATCATGTAAAGCAATTGGCGACCAGCCCGGAAAGCCGCCAGAAGATAAAGAACGCAGTTGACGGCAATTTTAATCTCTTTAGTTTGGCCGATAAACGAAATGAAACAATGTATTGAATTCGTAATGCAAATCAACGACAGGTGTTGCAACAGCGACATAAATCATTTGTGTGCTTGAAGACCACGCGGTTAAAGTAAAAACAAGTAAAGTCAATTAATAAATTAATTTGATTTGCAAATGCCTGATGAAATACGTAAACATACCTTGATGCAAAATAAATTTTTGCGTTTTGTCATATCCAATAACTTGCAAAGACCTTAATTATTCACTTTATAGGAATGATGAAATACGCGTATCAAACAAAATAGTATCCGCGGCCGACGGAACATCACTCACGCTTTGCCTCCACGCATGTACAATCAGCGTTTAACGAACGCTGGACATCACTCGCGCACAATCGCGAAAATGCATCGAAATATTACGTAACAATGCGTAGATAAATTAAGGAACTCAAGAATAATGAAGAAAATGTGCGTGCAGAACCCCTGACGACAAAAATGAGACTAACGCGGTAAGCAAGCCAACCGCATGGCGACCGCATGGCGACCGCACAAAAATTGCACGAGATAACAAAAACTTGTTTGTTTGTAAACACTGATACTTTCAGTGTGGTAGTGCAGAACATGAGAAGAATTGGACTCGTACTATGCATGGTACTTTTAATTTCGATTAAATTCTGAATCGGAAACCAGTAACACAATTACATATTAAGGCCCTATTGGCATGTACAAACAATCTTTTTATTAAAATTGCAAATAGAGTCTAAATGATCAATGATTAATAGTAATATAATTAATAATAATTTCTTTCAAAATCCGAAAACAATTTAAAAATTCCAATTATTTCAGATTTCTGTTTTTGGAATTAAAAGTTGGAATAGTTGTGGGGAGTGGGTTTTCCCGGTCATTGTGAGAACCTTAATTACGCACATTGTAGGAACGATGAAATGCGCGCATAATGCAAAATAGTAACCGACGGAACTTCACTCACGCTTTACCTCTGCGTATATGCAATCCGAGTTTAACGAAGCCGCACATCATTTTTGTTAAAAAATTTTCGGTCGAAAAACAGGTTCGACCTTTTTTACTAAAAATTTTTTGCTCGATTTTTATTGTTAAAAATTTTTCAGTCGAATTTTTTTGTTAAAATTTTATCAGGCGAAAAACCGGATCTTATTTTTTACTTAAAAGTTTTTCGGCCAAAGAACAGGGTGAACCAACTCTTTCTATAAACGATGGCGAAGAAAAAACTACAAATTTCCCGATAGTTCACGAGATATGACCAAATTTCCATCGCAAAACAATGAAAATGTACAAAATATTGCCTAATTTTGGAGATGTTTTTCGGCTAGTTCTAATCGACTGAGGGGGTTGAATCAAACTTATTTTTAAACACGAACTCTTTCTCTTCACGTTGGAGAAGAAAAAACAAGAAATTTCCCGATAGTTCACGAGATATGACCAAATTTCCATCGCAAAACAATGAAAATGTACAAAATATTGCCTAACTTTGGTGGTGTTTTTCGGCTAGTTCTGATCGACTGAGGGGGTTGAATCAAACTTATTTTTAAACAGGAACTCTTTCTCTACACGTTGGTGCAGAAAAAACAAAAAATTACTCGATAGTTCACGAGATATGACCAAATTTCCATCGCAAAACAATGTAAATGTACCAAATATTGCCTAATTTTGGAGGTGTCTTTCGGCTAGTTCTAATCAACTGAGGGGATTGAATCAAACTTATTTTTAAACACGGACTTTTTCTCTTCACGTTGGAGAAGAAAAAACAAGAAATTTCCCGATAGTTCACGAGATATGACCAAATTTCCATCACAAAACAATGAAAATGTACAAAATATTGCCTAACTTCGGTGGTGCTTTTCGGCTAGTTCTGATCGACTGAGGGGGTTGAATCAAACTTATTTTTAAACAGGAACTCTTTCTCTACACGTTGGTGCAGAAAAAACAAAAAATTTCTCGATAGTTCAAGAGATATGACCAAATTTCCATCGCAAAACAATGAAAATGTACCAAATATTGCCTAATTTTGGAGGTGTTTTTTGACTAGTTCTGATCGACTGAGGGGGTTGAATCAAACTTATTTTTAAACAGGAACTCTTTCTCTTCACGTTGGAGCAGAAAAAACGACAAATTTCCCGATAGTTCACGAGATATGACCAAATTTCCATCGCAAAACAATGAAAATGTACAAAATATTGCCTAACTTTGGTGGTGTTTTTCGGCTAGTTCTGATCGACTGAGGGGGTTGAATCAAACTTATTTTTAAACAGGAACTCTTTCTCTACACGTTGGTGCAGAAAAAACAAAAAATTTCTCGATAGTTCAAGAGATATGACCAAATTTCCATCGCAAAACAATGAAAATGTACCAAATATTGCCTAATTTTGGAGGTGTTTTTTGACTAGTTCTGATCGACTGAGGGGGTTGAATCAAACTTATTTTTAAACAGGAACTCTTTCTCTTCACGTTGGAGCAGAAAAAACGACAAATTTCCCGATAGTTCAAGAGATATGACCAAATTTCCATCGCAAAACAATGAAAATGTACCAAATATTGCCTAACTTTGGAGGTGTTTTTCGGCTAGTTCTAATCGACTGAGAGGGTTGAATCAAACTTATTTTTAAACAGGAACTCTTTCTCTTCACGTTGGAGCAGAAAAAACAAGAAATTTTTCGATAGTTCACGAGATATGACCAAATTTCCATCGCAAAACAATGAAAATGTACCAAATATTGCCTAATTTTGGAGGTGTTTTTCGGCTAGTTCTAATCGACTGAGAGGGTTGAATCAAACTTATTTTTAAACAGGAACTCTTTCTCTTCACGTTGGAGCAGAAAAAACGACAAATTTCCCGATAGTTCAAGAGATATGACCAAATTTCCATCGCAAAACAATGATAATGTACCAAATATTGCCTAACTTTGGAGGTGTTTTTCGGCTAGTTCTAATCGACTGAGAGGGTTGAATCAAACTTATTTTTAAACAGGAACTCTTTCTCTTCACGTTGGAGCAGAAAAAACAAGAAATTTCCCGATAGTTCACGAGATATGACCAAATTTCCATCGCAAAACAATGAAAATGTACCAAATATTGCCTAACTTTGGAGGTGTTTTTTGACTAGTTCTGATCGACTGAGGGGGTTAATACAAACTTATTTTTAAACAGGAACTCTTTCTCTACACGTTGGAGAAGAAAAAAACGGTAAATTTCCCGATAGTTCACGCGATATGACTAAATTTCCATCGCAAAACAATGAAAAAGTACAAAATATTGCCTAACTTTGGTGGTGTTTTTCGGCTAGTTCTGATCGACTGAGGGGGTTGATACAAACTTATTTTTAACCAGGAACTCTTTCTCTACACGTTGGAAAAGAAAAAACGGCAAATTTTCCGATAGTTCACGAGATATGACAAAATTTCCATCGCAAAACATTGAAAATGTGCAAAATATTGGCTAAACTTGTAGCTGTTTTTCGGGTAGTTCAGGTCAACTGAGCCGATTAACTTCAATTTTAATAACAACTGTTTCCCCATACGTGGACATAGAAAAAAGTCAAAACCTCGTGGTAGTTCCAGAGATATGACATTAATTCGATTAACTGAATATCACGTTATTCAAAATAACAAATGCAAGGCACTTAAGTTTCATGCAGCACGTGAGTTTGGACGTCACACAGACTCAAGACCGTAAACAAACAAGCAACTGACAAAAACAAAACCTGCTGTACAAAGTCGCGCGATCTCACACGGACACGAGTGCCATTCTACAACTAGCAAAGATATCCAAATTTAATGTAAAACACTGTATTCTACAGACATTTATGGCTACATTATGCAAGTATATCTCAAGAAATGTGCAATAAAATGCAAACTGGTTTGTGTGCATATGACAAAGAAACACGGTCGTCGATGCGAATTCCAGCGCGATAAGAAATAGATGTTTACGTTTTATGCGATACCAAATATAGGAATCTTTACTTTAATAAATAAAACAAGTGCAATGCACTTAATTCCTCGTTTTAATGAACGTATGATAATTTTGATGCGCGATAATTGAGATTTTCAGACGGGAAATTTTTAGAAATAGAATAATTTATGTAATGATAAACTTACCAATGGCAAGTACTGAAACAAGCAAGAAAACAATTATTCTATCCGTCTCAATGTTTTTTTTATTGCAATGCCTGTCATTAAAAATCAATAGACGTGTTTTAACTTTTAAATCGGAGCCGTGACTTATAGAGCTTATGCCAATTTGTCTAAGTAAAATTATTTGATTCCGTACTTACTTGATAAACGACTCCGAAACTCGCAGAACATTCCGAATAAAATTCCAATGGCCGACGGACTACACTCACGCACAAGCCACACAACACTTATTCCACAATTTACGATCGTTTCTCAAAGGATAATTAATTTGTAAAACACTAAACAACCTCTTGTTTATTCTATTATCAGGAACTACCGAACAAACCGATTAAAAGTTACTATAATCGTGACGACGCGCAAGGAATGTTCACGCGCGATCCGACGGCAAGACACTACGCGAAGCAAAGACGGCCCGACGACGGGCAGCAGCGACTTAAACGGTACATACAGCGACATCCCACGGCAACTCATCGTACTACATACCTTGAACGCGATAAGCGAAGTTAGGTATTTACGTTTATTTATCTGCGGCACAAACAGGTTCACACTACAACGCGAAACATAAATTCAAAACGTAGAAACAAATGAACTTGAAAGAAATCATTAATGCATTTTTTTTTCAAGAAAGTCGCAATTTTATGCCATTATCACCCTAATTAACCTTTCATTAATAATCACACATTTGTTCAAAGATTTATTGACATATCGAAATAAATAACACAATATGTATGTGACAAAAATGAAGATTGGACGTGTATGGACCTTGGGATGTGGACGGTTGCTGTATGTATACGATATTCAATAATTCGCGTTCAACAATATCTCAACATGAAAACAATTTGTACAAACAATGCAAAAAAATCAACGCGCGAATGCATACAGAACTAACGTGAACGCATCAGTCTCCCCAATGCGCTGTAAAAAATAATGTAATGTGCGTCATCATCAAATATTATCAAGAGGAACTAACATTGTCGCCCTGACGCAATTATGTATGCACGGTGATATTTACAGAATTGAAGTTATGTTTGCAAATGACGTGCGAATATCATCATATTCATACCATATCGCAGCCAACTAATAGATGCAGTATCACAAATTCTACCTACGTTAATTTAAGTACATATTACTCTGTTTGCTCTCTCGTAGAAAAAAACTAAAAAATGTTTAAATATAAATTTAAAATCTTAAACCAATGGCGTGTTACATTCGCTACCGGCTTCAGTTTTAATATCGCTGCGAATCTCATACTCCACATTGTTTTCCACTTTAATATTTACAATCGATGTGTGATTACTTCCGTTACTCGCAGTACAAGTATGCACATGTTCGGAGTAATAAGTGACTTCTGGTATTGAAGTGGCACACCTTGAACACTCAATGTACTTCTCATAAGTAATCTTCGCTTGTTGCAAATGCATAAATTTATGATTTTCCAATTCTGTCTCAAAGTAAAACTTGGTTGTACATTCTGAGCATTCATAGGGACGATGATCAGGACCATGTTCTACAATATGTCCCCGTAATCCAGTCGCGGTTGTGAATACTGATGAACAAACATAACAACGGTACTGCCCTATTCCCATAAAGTTGTGTTCGATAAGGTGTACCTGCAGTTTGAGCGCTGAAGGTAACACATTCCTACACAGATGACATTCCAATGAACTTGTTGATTCATCCTGTAAGTGACTACTTGCATGATTCTGAGTCTCTTCTTCACTGGTGAATGTTCGTGGACATTTCAGGCAAGCAAATAAATGTTTCTCTTTGTTAATTTGGGGTGAGCTGGTCTTCGAAGGTGATTTGGAGGGAGGCGATTTCAACGGTGATTTATTACCGTTGCCATTTGCAAGTGGCGCCATTGCTGCGCAATCCTTACACACATACACCGAATGCATATTATGTAAATTCGAAGCATCACATAGTTTATTACAAACAGCACAGAGGTATTCCTTCTGATGTTGTGTCTGTGGTTGTTGACGTAAATGCCTGAGATGAAAACTCGCGTGAAGTTTTATCTCCACGTCTGTTTGTAGTGTTTGACAACACACTATACAATTAGCAGGTAGTGACAACATATTCTTAGTTGAATTTCCACCGGAGGATGATGTACCATGTTGTAGTTGATGGTTATAGAAACACATCTCATCAGTGAGAAGTGTTTTGCATTGGGTGCAATTATTCCCAGCTACTATTTTACAATGTGATAATTTATGTTCAGCTAGTGTTGTTGCACTGGCGAAAATCTCATCACAAATGTTACATTTATGTTTGCCTTTTCCAGACGCAGCCACCTGGTGTGTCTTCATATGGTGTTCCAGGTCAGACCTTGATTTACAGTGTTCATTACAGTACGCACATTGTAAACTTACAGTGCGCAGTTTTGCATGGTGTAGTTTTTTATGCGTGGCTAGATCTGCTTCAGATGCAGTACTTTTTTGACAGACATTACATCGAAATCTTGCAGAGTCTAACGAATGTTTCTGTTGTTTAGACTCTGGTTGAATCCCACCAGCAAGGCGATGATTGTGTTCACGGAGAATATGCACATATTGTAGGTACTCGTCCTTGAATAGTTTTTGACAAAACGGGCATTGGTAATATGGAGCGCTGCGTTCATGATGGTCCAAATCGGGAAGAAAATTTAAAAACGCAGGGTTTCCTGGGGTGCCTGCTACAGTAGCTGCGGGATGATGTGGAGATGCAAGTGAATGTTTCATATTCACATGTAATTCGGCTGTTAAACGATCGTGGAATACCTGCTCAGTGCATAAATTACACCGGAAGTGTTTGCATTCAACTGCGTGTTTGTTACCAAAATGTACCTACAAAAATATATAAAATAAATATTTATTTTTATATTAAAAATAATAATATTATACCTGCAAGCTTTGATCATTATCAAAAGTCTCATTGCAAATGGTACATTTATATATTGTCTGCGCATGCGCTTCCATCAGATGCTTCCTCAAATGCTCCACCTTATCAAATGGTTTCTTACACGCATGACAACAATACGCCGCTACATTAGCTATCGCATGTCCAAAAATATGCCGTCCTAACTCAAGGGCATTCTTCGCGGATTCTCCGCATAATGGACACGTTGGTGCTTTCTGTGGTAAAACAGGTGCTACACTGTTAATCACATGCGTCTCCATATGTAATAGAAACATTTTAAAATTAGGCATCTGCGCGTAGCAATAACTACAAATACAAGGCTTATCATTAGCCTCATACGGTGAAGCGCCATCTTGTTTAGCCGCTTCAGACGCCAGACGTTTATCTGACTTGGCGCAATCATCCTCATGACGTCGCTTCCGGCTTAAATCCGTAGGTTTCTGATCGTATTCGTATTTATAACGTGTCCAATGCACGCTATCCACGTGTTCTTGCAAAAGTGGCGAGGAATCAAACCTCATCGTGCAACGATCACACGCATACGTAGGTGTGGAACTAGGACGTGTCTTCGGCGACAAATCTTCAACGTTTGTATCACTTGGTGAGTGGAGATCTAATGGCGCTGGCTGTGGCGTAGCAGAGTTATTCATATAAATCGCGCGATGTTCAGCGTGAATATGAGAATACATGTGAGCCATGCTAAGGAAATCTTTTCCGCAATACATGCACGCAATTTTAGGTAAATTCAACGCTGCGTTGGTCACTGGAGGTGTTTCGGATGATTCTAAAGATTTTCGACAGGTTTGTTGATGAGTTTGCAGAGTTTCGGTCTTATCAAAAGATTCGCTACAGTTGGGACAACGTAGAAGCGTTACGGGACTCGGGGAACTTCCGGAAATACTACTACGACTATTACTGCTACCACACCGACGCGTTTCCTGTTTCGAGTGATGCTGTTGATGCGACGCCAGCGCCGCCGCAGTATTATATCCACGATTGCATAAATCACATTGATGCGGTTTTTTATTGTCATGCGTTTTCATATGGATCTTCAAATGATCACTGCGAATGTCAATCAATTAGATAACTTTCAAGTAATAAACTTTCGACGTACCTTCTTGCAAATGCCGACTCGCAATGTAAACACTTATACTTTTTATCACCGGTGTGTAACTTGGTGTGGCGATCACGTGATCTCTTGTGCTTGAACAATCGCCGACAGTAGGGACAACTGAATTGCAACTGCTCGGTGTGGGTCTGTCGCCAGAGATCCGACAAACAAAAGAAACACTCATAACACACATGTTTATGCGGTGCCTTACGTTTATCTACATCGTATTATCACATTAAACGGTGCAAACATGATGTACATATTAAGATACACCATCTACCGCGTTTCATCTTTCGGACACCGCCCGTTTTATTTCGGGACCAAGATGGTGCCATTGATAGGCGGACGTGAGTTGACTTCAGGTACATGCCGACATGCAACACACCTGGTAACATTTAATATTTAACTGACCTGTATATGTTTGCTGAGTTGTGAGGAGCGTGCAAAGGCACGTTTACACACGTCGCACTCGTATGGAGTGGTAGGTGTCGCACCAAGGGTGTACCCACCCTCTTCGGCGGTATCAGCAGCGTCACTCAATGAACTCTGACATGATGACGCTGGTGATGCTTGATCGGAACTACTTAGTGGTGAACTTCCTTGGCCTGTGAATGAAATACAAAACATAACCTAACGCATTGATATTTTTAACCTCTAACGTAAAGAAATGGCGTCTGGTGGAATTTCGTGTAATGCAGACAAATGGTTTCCCATTTTCGCGTTCGTTTCGTTAAGGTTGTTATTTTTCCGAAATAAGGGGAGATTTCCATGCGCCGACGAAAACGTAATCGAGTGAAATATGGCTTGATGAAATGCCACACGGCGACGAGCCATCTCGAAATTGAGATGGATAGTTATAAAGAGTGGCGGGGCCGTGCGTGCGTATGCGAATCATGATTCACGGTTTGACATTACGCTACACATTACAATATATATCTACAGGCGCATCCTTTTAGGAGATTGTTTATTTTCGTTTACGGTTTGGCATCGAACGCTTTATCAACATATATCGAAATGGTACCTGATTTTGTCGATTTTCTTGTGTTGGTATCACTTTCGACCTGGGGCCCTGTTTGCACTTCCGGTTGGTCCTTACCGGACTGCTGGTTGATCTTCTCGATGAGCATCTCTAATCGAGTGCTTTTTGCGCGTTCCGGTTGGATTTTAAAAAGCATCATTAAAGTGCCATTTAAATTAAATCACTTTATATTTGAATGGAGTTGAAGTGTATTAAGTTAAGTAAAAACTTTCTGAGGTATAAAGTGAAGTCACCGGGTTGGTATCGCGAGACCGTTTGATGTTTGTTTGTTTGTTGGAGATCTCGCGTGGCCTCTTCGGCGCAGAGGAAAGTGGGAGCCTGGCTCCGGTCTGTGGGGTCTCGCGCGCCCCCTCCGACACGCGTGCACCCCATTCGCGGCATGGGGCACACGCTCGGTCGCGCACGCATGCACTCACGAAGAAAGTGCAAGAAGAAGGCGTTCTTAAGTACCAGTACCACCTCTACGAAACATTACATATAACTTCTACAAAATAATCCACATCGAAGGTTATGATGATCACATGAGAATTACTCCAATTAGATATGTAATAAATTGATTATTCAATTATGAAAATTTATTTTATTCCAATAAATGCTCAATCAGACAGCAATGAGGTGATTGATTTCGAGTTGAAGAGTCTCTCCTCATGATTAACATTCCGCTGAAGTGCGGAGAGGTGTAAATTTAGCTCCTATTTGGCGCTGGTGCGCAATAATAATAGCAATGAGCAAGTACGTTCTCGTAAATAAGTAAGTACCTAGGTCTAGTTCTTGTTTCGCACCGCGGCAATTTCACATCACATCACATCGGCGAGCAAGCGCTCTGCAACACATACGTGTACCAACAGCTTCTCATCGGCGCTGCCCGCCATTAGCAATTTTACCGGTATACTTGCTCGGGAGCCGGCGACTGCCGTATATAGAGCGTGGGAAGAAACGAGATTCCGCGATCACATCTAATACCCTGCTCCTAGACCAGATCAGCACAGATCGAAAAATCTAAAGTGTAAAACGATGTGCGTCCGAAGATGAAAATGAAGTGTGCAAAATGTGCAAATTACAAATAAGTCACTACTACTCTGTGTGTTGTTGAGGTACGCTTTTTTTTGCTTCTCCTTCTTTTTACAGCTGGTGGGACTGACGGTCATCGAGATTCACATTCACATTGAGAATAAAGTTGTGATCGTCAATCACTACGCGCAGCGCGCCGCGCATTCACTCAGATGTTTGAATTAACGTCTCAAAAAGGGGGAAAAAGTAATGCGTCGTTAATAATCCACACACGTCGCACGTTTCCTTGTGTGATGTGCATCGTGTGTTGCGTGCATTTCTTCTAATCGATGTCATCTTATGAATTTAGAGCTTTTTGGACGTGTTACAAAAAAATAACTTAAAATAAATTTTTATTTCATTTTCTTTGTTTGTTTTCTTGTAGTATTAAAGTTTGTAAATTGGTTCAATTAAATTTTAATCATGTGGAGTTGTGAGTTACGCTTGAATGCAGCTCGATTAACGGTCACGATCCGACGCAATCGGTAATGTCTTCTCTTCTCTGCAGAAGCAACCTTTCTTCTGCGGTTGAAACAAAAAAGTCGCGGATGATTAAACACGAGCAGGTGCGTTATCGTTATGCATGAAGACGCCCTCAAATAGGTGACACGCCGACGCGTGTTATTTACCAAAACAGGTGAAAATCACTGCCGCGCATCATCGAATCGTTTAAATTAACACCGGTATTGTAATCTCGTCACGCGTTTGCACATTTTGGGAAACACCTGCCAATTCAATCAAGTTAAATAAAATTTAAACAAAAAAACATCAACATAACCTCAAAATACATTTTACATAACCAAACTTAACATTTATTTAATTTTTCAGTAGTTTTATGTGTTTGTTTGTTCCCTATGAGTATTTAACTGAAGAATAAATGGGCTATGAATAGTTCCAGAGAATTGAATCGAAAATTGAATGTGGATAATGTCCAGTGTTTACAATGCACCATACACCCTCCCAATATATCAATACGGTCACGAATGGAAATGCGAAACGGAAAGAATGCCACTCGCCTCTGCACGCCGCTCCCACGTGACATCGGCAGCTACATCTTCATTAAGCGCTCGCGGCGGGCGCCCTTGTAAGTGCAAACATTGCGCAAGTAATAATGGCGAAGTACATGAGGCATTACTAACGCAACTATCCGTAGGGGAGGCTGAAAATCGGGGGCGAAATTAGCGTACAATGTCCTTAACACAAAACACAACAAGTACCAACCACCCATCTAACACATCTAAGTAACTGAAAACAAACATAAGCTTTTTTAAAACGATTGACATTGTCCATTTGGCGTCTGATAAAGTTCGACCTGTTGCTTCACATTGAGAGAAAAAATGTTTCACGCGCCGAGGCGAAATTCAGTGGAAAAATGATTTTCCAAACAGCTTACACGAGCGATTCGTCGAAATTGCAAAGCCGTGACTGATTCCCTAGATGGTTTGCTGGAACTGACTTTGCGACTTTACAGTGTGGAGGCGGTAGTAAAGGCGGCAGTTTCTAATATGATAATCTCAAGACAAATCTGTAATATTTTAGCAGGTAGAAGTCGCGCGCGCTCTTTTCCCGCGGGCCACCCGCGAGCATTATCTACTTTCCCAGCTCTTCGAACAAATCTAATCTTTACTAATTATTCCGCCCCTCTGGAGAGTGATAAGAAGTTCATTTTTGATCTATGTAGATCTGTAATTTGCGCACAGACCACTCATAATTCACAGGTAACCGGGAAAAAGTAATCATTTTTTGACATTGTTAAGTAAGTCATTCTGATCTAAACCAACCTATATATATGTGTGGGGGTATTTTTGGGTGGTGGTGTTGGCGGCGGCGGGTGTCGGAGCAGGCGCGCTCGTCGGCCTCCTTGGGGAATCCCCAAGCAATCTCGGTCGCTTCCTCCCCGAGCGCAAAGACTCAATTAAACTTTAAGATGATATGCAAGTGCGCCCCGCCGCCGGCCGCCTCGCGCCTTCTCGCCGCCGCCGGCCTCAACCCCCTCATGTTCGACCGGAGGCAGCAGCATGAGATCCACATCCAGAGATCCGGATTCTCCTGTTTTATTATTAACCATAACTCTCTGGTGTTCTTTTCCTTCTTCTTGTCGTGATAGAAGAATCCCTTAATGAATGATTGATATCCGCCGTAATCTGATATTTTAAATCCAGCGCGCGAGTTAAACTCGATCGACGCAAATAAAACTCCCACAAGATAAATACGAACGAGGTCGAACGGACGCCCATTGTGGCGTCAATCCGGTTGTAGGGTAACATGATAGCACCCCCCCGTTGATATTGTGTGTTGTGTGTTGTTAATGTGCGCGAACAATCAAGGGGTGCCTCTTGATTGCGGCGCGCAGTTTACGTCTACCTTTGCGCTTTGTTTTTTACAGCGCTTTTGATCGCGTGATTGACAAGAGTTTTTGAAAGTGCCTCTCCACTGGGGGTGAGCCGAGCGAGTTAAGGTGGGAAAGTGTAAGAAAGTTAGCCGGGTTAGCCAAGTTTTAATTCCCCGTTTAGCTTGCAAGAGAGCAGAGGTGGATGTTTTTCGGAATCTGTGTGCAGAAATGGTGGAGGCGGCGGGGGCGGGCGGATGGCGCGTTTTTGATTGCTCGGGTCGGCCGAGCGCGCGCTCCCCATGCGACCATAACAGGGCGTCCGGAATGGCCCTCCGTACACCCATAATGCCACTGCTAATGTTTTCTACCTTCTAGTGCAGATACTACCTTCGAAAGAAGGAATTAACTTAAGGCATACGGATGTTCGTAATTAGACCAACCGAACACCACCTGAGTCAATCCACAAAGACTTATTTTGAAAAACAAAAAAAAAATTATTGAGGTTATGGTGGTGCGGTCCGTTGATGAAACACTCGTCGGGCGGGTTGCGAACACGATGAGGGGCTTGTAAGTCGGCGTTGTTATTGTCGGGCGAAACAATGCCTCAATGGGCCCGCAGAGAAGCCGATATTGCCACAAAACAGCACTAAAGTTTTGTTTCTATACGCTGCACGCTGCTACTATGACACCTCAGTTGGGAGCCCACCTCGGGGACGTGCTTTTTATTAGCGCCAAACTTGAATTTAACTCGGACTTCTCAGATTAACCAGCGCAGCCGCTGGAAATGAATTCAAAATCGAAGCTTATAACCGCCGCGCGAGTTCCTTTTTTAATTCAGGGTTTATGAAGGAGCGTCTCTGGATGGGCATCGCGTGCGCCCGGGGAGCAATCGGCCCGCCGTTGTATTACTGTCTAATTCAATGCATTACTGGTGCCTTGTAACTGGTCCCCGGGTGGCTATTGCGTTCGGGGTTGGGCGCGCTACCACCACCGCCGCCGCCAGCCGCCACCGCCGCAATTGTCCGACGAGGAGACGCAGCGACGCCGAACGCTTATTCCAATAAACAATAAAGCGTAAAGCACAAAGCGACAACATATGTGTGTGACAACTGACAACAAATCGAAAAAGGGAATTTTATTTTTCAAACGCCGCCAATGCCATCACCATGCATTAATTTACTTCCGGTTCATTATCCTTACTAATATTATAAATGCGTATGTCCTGAAGTTTATAGTGCTTTCACGCAAAAACTACTTAACAGATCATCATGAAAATTTGTACACATATTCTTAGTGGTCCCCGATAGGTTATAGGCTACCTTTTATTTAATAAAAATAATTATTTTTTAAATTAAAATAAAGAAATTGTTTAGTCACTAACACCTCTGCATCTGGTTATTTGACTACTTTAACGCCATCTAGCATTTTAGCAATGAAGCTCACACCTAAGTACTATAGTACCATCACACTGTATTACCGACAGCTACGTCAACATCAAATCCGTACACATATTCTTAGTGGTCCCCGATGGTCCCGGAATGGCTATAGGCTACTTTTTTATTTAATAAAAAAATATTTTTTAAATAAAATAAAGAAATTGTTTAGCCAATAATACCTCTGCATCGGGCTAATTGACTACTTTAACGCCATCTAGCATTCCATCTAAAATTTAAAACTTTATTGCATGTAGTAATTTTTTCACATAGATAATCCTTGCCAAGCAGTGAAATATACATTCTTTCTATCAATCCGTTTCAACTATGTATAATGATTTCTAATATTTATTTGATGGATTCAACGCGAGCGAAGCCGCGGGTTAAAGCTAGTTCACCCATAAGTACAAAACAAAAAATAATAAAAAAAAATGTTTTTTTGTAAAACGTAAATTTTAATCACACTAATCGTCAGATTGAACCATTGACATATTTATGGGGTGTCACCGCATGTCGGCACACCGCACACACGTCCCCCGACTCCCACTGACTCCATGTCCAAATCGATGGACGATGGCGCATGGTCATTTCACGTCCAAAAGTGCCCGCCGCTCACGTAGATAGCTAGTGAATTCGTAGGCATATCGGTGTCACAAAGTTTCAATTAAATCCAGCGGTGTGGGTCCCAGCCGGACGTAACAACATTTTACACTTAACACGTCCGCGAGATCACGAGGTTTTCCAAACTCGTCCGCCGCAACGCTGCGCGATAATTAACACGAGACTAATGCGCGAAAATGCGCCGCCCGCGTTGGCAAGTGGCATGCACTTGTTGTTCATTCATTAGGCGCCGAGCGTTTATTAATGTTGAATGCATTTCCGGCGAAAATATTTGCACACGCGAAGCGCGCATGCATTATTGAATGTCCGCGCCGATGCTTCCTTACACTGATTACGTATTCCGGCAGAGCAGGTAGGTAGGTTGATAGCAGGGAGGGTTGCGGGGTAGCAAGGGTGGGCCTGCCAGCGGGTGGTGGTTTAATCCCAACGGGGGACCCTTCACACAATCTCGGAGGTCGCCAAAGTTGAAAAATATATGCGATTTGAATGTTTCACGACGATCGGCAACCCACCATACACATCACACCCGAGTAGGGGTAGTGTTGAAGGTTATGTTGCGATCTTCATTAGTTGCAAAAATGTGTTTAGAATTAATGAATGTATTTTTGGAAGTCCTTGGAGATGGAGAGATTTTGACATATGACAAAGGGACAATCACCCTTTTCTTTTGCTAATGTAATATTTACAATTTTAATGCAGCTGTCACACGTCATGGCTGATAATTGTCACAAAAAGGGTCTGTGCGAAACGAACACTCACCATTAAGCAGACTGCCATCGTCGTCATCGTCAGTGTCGAGGTCATCGTCGTCGTTTTCCTCCTCTTCATCGTCATCTTCACGTCCATTAGGTATTTGCCCTTTGCTGTCATTTTCATCATCCACATTTTCTTCCTTCACATCAATCGTAGAAAATTCTTCACTTGTCTGCTCTTTACCATCCGATCCAATGGGAACCATTGGGACACCATCGGCTTCACCTGGAATCATTTTTTAAACAAATAATAAGAAAATGGCGCCGGCAATATATGAAAGTTATGCAAGTTGTAGATGGCGTTGGAGCGCAACTCCCGCGCGTACAGTATATGCGCAAGGCGGCAGAAAATTAATGCCGTCCTCGGGGAAATCGAAGCTTCTCGCGAGCGCGCCGCAGCGCGCGCGAGCCGTCTCGAGTGACCCGGCCTCGCGTTGCCGTCGGCGGTGGCAATAGCCGCCTCCACCTTCCACCTTGACTTCAAACTATCCTCACACCTTGCGTTTTGTTTATTCGCAGCGTGCTTCATTTACTTAATCAGTTTGCTGCACACTATTTGACAGTGGACTAATATAATCAAAACAACAAAACTATGCCGTTGTGTTCTTTTCACAGTCGCATGTTTTGCAATATGGTTCCAGAAAGGTACCCGAGGGACCTAATTAAGAACACAGTGTCACCCTCAAGTGACATAAAATAAAACTAGCGCAACCTAACCTCAAACTACAATAATACAACGCGATGTAATTTTTAGGTTATGTTTTTAGAATTTGAATTTTAGTATTATTGGATTTTCATTTTTTATGCGCCACGCCGGAAAAGTTTGTATATATAAGTATGTAAGAAAACCGGTTTAAAAAGTAACGGATGTTGTGCGCCCTGGCGGGAGAGCGAAGGCAGTGGAGGCGGCGCGGTGCGCTCGCGTTCCCCCCTCGTGGGAATTGAACTAATCAGAGTTTTTGGCGCTGCCGCCGCGCAACGGCGAATTCATGCGAGCGTATGGCGAGAGCTGTATAACGCCGTACTTTGCCGCCGCCGCCGCCGGCGAGCGCCCGCTCCCACGGGACCATCCCCAGAGTTACCTACCAACCTGGGACCCGGCGAACACAACACACACACCTACGCTGTGGAACCGAGTGTTTTTCCGCTTGTCACACCTTATATGACGTGTTTTCCTCTTTGACACCGGGTATACACTCGAATGGAATATTACGAGTCCTGTCCTGGACAACTCGCGAAGCATGTGTCCCGCGGGACTCACTTTCCGTCTCTTTCTCACTCGGTGCCGCGCGGCGGTTCTCTGGAGGTAGGAACTGTCGGTGGATTTGGTACGGGGCTGATATCGGAGAGTTGGCGGTGCCGACGGCGGTGGGCGCATCTGCCGGCCACCTCCCGCGGGACGCTGCCATTAATCACATCGACGCAACTTTGTCATATTCGCCCAAATTGCGAAATGCTAAATCATCCACATTCACAACCATATCACACATGCAGGTGTAATCGTAATGATATCTTAATAATATTGGTCAATATATTGTACAATCATAATGCATTCTTCTTTATATTCTCATGAGGATTGAACTCGGGATGACTACTACTACTTCCGTGTTCTACGCGAATGCTAATTAGACGAAGACGGAAATATGACAATTTGCCAGGGTGCCGGCGTGCCATCACAACCGCCGCCGCTGCCGCCGCCGCCTTTGCCGGTTATTTTATCTCATTTCTTATGTATGTCCCAACGGGAGCGGCGGCGGCGCAATCTTCCAATCCCTTCGCAGACTTATTTCCATGTGCGGGCTAAGCGACTCCTCGCCGCCACCCGCTCACCCGCCCCCACACCTTTGCATAGCCTCGCGTTACCTTGTGTATTATTTAGTTATTCGATACCTGTGTGGATTAACCGGAAACATACAGACGTGTGGGTTGAAATTAAATTTACTACAATGCGAACACATTGTATATGTGTGACATTCATTTGTTTCTTCAGATATTATTCACAGAATGCCAATGCAACCAATATTTATTTCACAAGTCTCGAAGGATACTTCTATCATTACACCAAATGTAGGCAACTGAATATACATACATGTATATTGAAACTTAATATTTTATTATTTTAAGACACCGCTGTTATTAAAATAAGAGTTTAATCCTCAAAATGTTAAGCATTGAATCTGGTGTTATTTAAATAGATTTCGGTACAGGTTTACAACTCCTTTGAGAGCAACTAGTTGTCTTTTTGCACGCTAGGATTAGGAATGCACGTAAATTATGAACCGTACGGATTAAATCCCGGCGAGCCATTTTTAGATTCTCAATATTTAAACGCAGATTCTTTGGGTTAGAATTTTTTTCGTTGGTTGCAACGTGCAAATGTGCAAATGACCTCGTGACATGCGACAGTCCTGACGCTCCGTGACTTTTCGCACCCCAGGAGACAGGACCCGTGTGCATTGGGTATTCCTGCTACCTGCTGCAACTCGTTTTTCTACTCCAACGGGACTTCAACGTCCGGTAATGCGCGACGTAAAGAACTTATACAAAGTGATACATAAAATAAAATGTTTCATAATAAGTTGTAGTTTTGCAAAAAATAAAATAATTTGTATGCGGACAATGCGCAAGTTAAAGTTGTGTACGTGCGCGTTTTTAATTGAAGGATCTCCTCTCGTGTAGGTTTTAAGAGCGCGGTGTGGAGGCGGCAGCGTGCATGCTCGTAATATTAGTAGTTTATACGCGATGCGCGGCGCTCGGCGCTGCGAATGTGCGCCCGAAGCGGGCGAGGTATACGACTCCCTCGGGAGCGTATCATGGGAGCGCGCATATTTCCCCGTCCGCCGCCCCCCGCGCGTCCCTTGCGCCGCGCTGCCCCCTCGACGCCGGCTCTCTGGGGTACTCGATATGGCATCGACCAGGCCGCCGGAGCAGCGCGCCAGAGCCGTACGCGCGATTAATTTCGCCGCCACCTGGAGTCGAACTAAATTTTTAATCACATACCTAGTTTCGCCGGATTCGCCTGCTTCCTGCGCGACATGCTGTCCGTCCTCAGCACATTTCAACACGGACGCGCGCGGACACGATGCGGGGTTTGGATTTGCCGCCGGCCGCGCGCGCGAACGGCGGCGTGCGCGCGGAGGTTAGTTGGCGGCGAGCACGTTGTGCTGGCGCGGTTGGTGGTTGTCGCGGCGCCGCTCTTGCTTTTGGATGGTTTGCGCGTTGCCGGCCGACTGTGCGGCGCGTTCGGTTCGGCGGCGCCGCCGCTGCCGCTGCCGCCGTCGAGCGCGCGCATTTCCGTCTCTTGGGAATTCTCCAAGCGCGCTGGATGCGCCCCCCATTTGCCTCCTACCCCGAATTCTACCATATCTTCTATAATTACACCAACATCACATGTTCCCGTACACACTCATTATTTAAATATTATGTTGTATTATTTATAAAATAAACTGTTTAATAGTATCAACAAAAATTTTAAAAAGTATTATCGAAAGTTAATAATAATTACATAATAATATTACACACGGCGAAACGTTGCGATTTCACCTGAAAAGAATTCACTTCCGAATCAAAACAATAACAAAGTTCTTGAAGCAAATAACAAAACACGCGCGATATTATCTCAAACGTTCGAACTCGACTGTTGTGAGAGTCAACAATTAAATACCGAAACATATTGGTTTCCGAAGTGCATTGCAGCGCCATCTCGGCGCGAATGAATCAACTACTTAATATAAGCAATGAGATTTTTGAGCTTTTTCAAGCAATAACTTCAAGCTTCTATTCTATTACATTTTTTTTTGGACTTCAATTAATAAAGGAAAACTAAATTAACCGATTTAATTTAGATTTTTCTAATTTATTCGTTAAAAATAACACTTTGCGACATATTTTTATGTTCATAACATATAACTTACTTGAGCAAATGTTTTCTAAGTAAAGTTAAGTAAACACTTACTGTACGCTGTACCCTCACAATATCGCCAAAACGATATTGTTTTCCTAAGCTTTTACAAAAGCTTACAACTTACAAAATAATAGAAAACTGTAAGTTCTAATGGTTATTCTATACTTTCCTCGATTACCGAAGGGTTCTAGCAGTTTTCCTCCCCATAAAGCACTGCCCCCACTATAAAGCTACGTCTAGTCGACGCCTGAGCTTTCGCCTCCACAGTCTCGCATAAATCTATGCATCAAATCTGCCCGATCGTCCCAAAACGAGAGCAAACCAGTGGCAGTCGCAGCTCGGGAGGCAGCCCAGGTCGCGCCGTTCGGAAAATCGAACGCAATCGACGGGAAACACGGCCGCTGAACATGTTTTTCTCGCCCGCGACCTGGTGATCAGCTCAACTCGCGTCTGCTGTAGGGAATATGTAAGCGTGAAAAATGTCGAAGGGTTGCTGCGGCGGCACGGAGCAAGCGTCGCTCGCTCGCTAGAAAACATCAACGTTGATGGAGTGAAACGCAGGAATATTGACCTCTGGTAAGTCGCCTGAATGCATAATGCGTGGTGGAAATGATGCCGATTGGTAGAAGTAAATGATTGCTTCCGCTCGGTGGTTTCCTGCTTTGATTGCGGATTTCGGAGCAGCGGAGTTATTAATTGTCATGCGGTTGCAGACCGAGGAGGCGCTTTGCACCTCCAGCACCACTGCTATGGTCACCATGAATTCAGACAAGGTTACTGCCAAGCGCAAGCCGGAGGCGAGCATTGGATGCGCTAGCAACAGCAGCATTGATGAACCAGGCACACTTGCCAATCAGCTCCAGCCACAGCTACAGACAAATGCTTCTGAGGACTCACCAAATCTTCTTTTGTACAAAAAGGTAACATTAATATATAAATCTAAATAAAACTTCTAAATATATTCTGTATAGATGGAGAAAATTGTCGAGCAAATGCAAGATGAAACCATCGGTGTTCCCGTGCGCACCGTCAAAAGTTTCATGTCGAAGATACCGTCCGTCTTCACCGGCTCCGACCTCATCATGTGGATGCTCAAGAATCTCGGTATCGAAGAACAAACAGAAGCGTTGCATCTCGCGCATCTAATGGCTGCGCACGGCTATTTCTTCCCCATCGACGACCACGTCCTCACGGTGAAGAACGACAACACGTTCTACCGCTTTCAGACGCCATACTTCTGGCCGTCGAACTGCTGGGAGCCCGAGAACACCGACTACGCTGTCTATCTTTGCAAGCGCACGATGCAGAACAAAACGCGCTTAGAACTCGCCGATTACGAGGCGGAGAATCTCGCACGTTTACAGAAGATGTTCTCGCGTAAGTGGGAGTTTATCTTTATGCAAGCGGAAGCGCAGAGTAAAGTCGACAAGAAACGCGATAAACTCGAACGTAAAGTGCTCGATAGTCAAGAGCGCGCCTTCTGGGACGTGCATCGCCCGATGCCCGGCTGCGTAAACACAACCGAGATTGATATTAAGAAAGCGTGCCAAATGAATAAGCCACCGCTGCAGGCGATCAAAACCATGCAGATCGGGCCGAAGGTATCACCTTCCACGTCGGATACCACAGAGAAAACCAAGGAAAACCTCAAGAAGCAGATTGTGTTGACCAAATCGCGCCTGGAGCGCCGCAATATCAAAGTGTCCAAAGTCGCTGAGGCGCTGCTCGCGTACTACGAGCAGTATTTAGAGTACGATTCGTTTTTCGTCGCGCCCGAGTTGCCAAATCCATGGGTTGCGGATAGTATTGAGATGTGGGAGCAGGAGAAACTGGCGAAGGATATATCCGCGCGGCGGGTTAAACGCTGGGCGTTTAGCTTACAGGAACTTCTGCAGGATTCCATTGGTCGTGAGCATTTCGTTAAGTTTTTGGATAAAGAGTTCAGCGGCGAGAATCTCAAGTAACATAGAAATCTTATAAAACTTAAATTTTATGAAATAAATTAAAATTAATTTGTTATAGATTTTGGGAAGCTGTCCAGGTGCTAAAAACCCTGCCACAGAGTCAAGTTCAAGACAAAGTGCAGGAAATATGGACAGAATTTCTCGCATCTGACGCCAGCTGCCCGATAAACGTGGATGCACGCTCCTATGACGTCACCAAAAAGAATATGGAGACACCTGATCGTTGGGCGTTTGATACAGCAGCGGTAAATTAATTATAACAACAAAATTATTAAAAAATACTTTGTTTATGTTTTTTTTTTTAAATATTTTACAGTCACACGTTTATCATCTGATGAAAGCCGACAGCTACTCGCGTTATCTACGCTCCGAAATGTACAAAGAATTTCTAAACGGTTCCAAGAAAAAGGTGAGCGTAAGTAAATTCTTAGCGAAGCTTATTTAATTTGTCGGAGCCAAAAAAAACTTCTTCGTACCGTCAGTCAAGTCACATTGTACAGAATTTTCTTTTGCTGTATTCCAATCGCAATGCATGATAATGATAACATAGCTCAGGTAAATAATTAACACTTTTTTCATCATTTCCAACGCACTACTTTTCCTCTCTCTCTCTCTCTTATCTGTTGTATCATCTTGTATTATACAAGTGAATGATCTTGCTTTTCAACTTGCGCATGCTTTTCCACCTTGTGTGTCAACCTGTGTTTGTTCTCTGTGTAAGTGTGTGTGTTTTGTCTTTCTGTTTCTAGACGTCGGTGAAAGGGATACGCTCGATAGTCTCGTTCTCCGCGCGCAAAGAAACAATCACCTAGTTGTGTGTTGTGACGAGTCCGCGTCCTTCTCACCCGTTCTGTCACTGTCTCCTGGACGATATACATACAAAAAGCCAAAAGCGCCCGTAACTCAGGCGACGTTCTTGCACATTGCATTCTCATACGTTTTCACACTCTTGTTTTCCTTCTGACCAAAGCAAAGGAACACAAAACACAGCAGAAAAAAAAAATTCATAAACGCAGAGAAGCTGCAGCGAGTGTGTTTGTTATTTATTCTCATCACGATTATCATCATCAGCGTGTGTTTGTTCACATTCTGTTTATGTGTGTAAATATTACTTACGTGTAAAGTACAAATATGTTCTGTGCCATATGATTATCTCTTATTCAAAGTCACATAAGTTTAATTTCTCTTCAATGGGGTTTGATGCGCATGCGTTTCATTCTGAAACAATAATACACACATACGGGTGACTGGATTTCATCCGGGAATATATAAATATAAATATTTTTTGAACACTGCCAATGTTGTAAAAATCACATCTTTGATTGCATGATGCGTATTGTTGATTTCGGCGGTACGTTGATTTCCTCCTTTTCTCAGTTTTTGCGAATAACGAAGCGGTGCAACCGATGAGAGATATTGTGAGCAATATTCATTCTTGATGTTATCAGACTTATTGTTAACGTAATGTTCTATGTACAAATGCGTTGATTGTTTTTACTTCGGCGATTGGGGAACCGATGGAACATGCGTGTGGGGCATGGAAGATTTAATCAAAGCAAAACAAAATTCATGTGTAGCTGTTAAGTTGAGTAAGGAAGTCACATAAAATCATAACGAATAAGCTTTAAATGTAATAGCGAGATTAGTAATAATCAAATTGATTAATCATACGAACTTGCGGTTAGTTTTCACTATCAAAACAAAAACAAACAAGAAATTTAATAAATTTATGATGATATGCGCTGTTTATGTTTCGATAGCGAATTCTAGCCGCAAGTGGCTACAACTAAGTGACACCATCAAACGTACACAAATCAAAACAACTTCTCATGCCAATTGTTCATTTGTTTGTGTTTTGCCACCAAAGAAAAGTGTGCGAGTCTCATGAAATCTAGAAATAGCCTTAGCGAAAATAGACAAAAGCGCTCCAAGTGGAATGCTGCACTAATTGGCACCGCGACAAACCTTGACACTGTTTTCTTCAAGCTGATGCATTCGAAACAGCAGCTAAAAGTGCAACATTTCCGGCCTGCGCGCGCATTCTTATCACAATCATTTAGTGTATTGTACACCTTTGCAAAGGAATGGAGTCAAGTCTGGAATTGATTGCGCTGGAACAAATCAACTTGCCATTCTTGCCCCGATGACACGAGCCCATGATTAATGTACATATTATACATAATGATCGTCATGATTAAAATGCCAGAATAAAAATAAAGATTTCCAAAAAGATGATGACAACCGAAAGCAGGAAGGCGTTGCGTTCACTTTCTTTCTGTCTCTTTATTTATGTAAGAAATGTAACAAGTTTAATATCCACTTCACAAATTCATCAAAACGACGGCGTCGGACCTAGGCTTTTAGTCAAATCCTTAAATTCTTAATAAATACTTGCGTGTTATAGGTACGGTAGATACATAAGAAACGTCTTCGAACGTTAAGTACTATTCGTAAGAATCAGTAAGATGCTATCGAGTTTCATGTCACTCGTGAAAATTGTAACAAAATCACAAAA
This sequence comes from Dalotia coriaria, assembly GCF_025399875.1. Lineage (NCBI taxonomy): Eukaryota > Metazoa > Arthropoda > Insecta > Coleoptera > Staphylinidae > Dalotia > Dalotia coriaria. The sequence continues at coordinate 6,796,275 of NW_027045450.1, forward strand.
TATTTGCACTTTTAAGTTTTAAATTTCAACTTTTGAGGTTAAAATTTTGACATTTGACAGTTTTTACTGTCAAAATTCATCTAAAACCCTTTTTGACAGATAGAAAGTTTAAAAAATGCAAATATTTTGTAATATTACAACTTTTTATCCTCACATGACTAACTAGAACTCACTTTTTATCTTATAATCCTGTTTTTCTTGTTTTTCTTTAACCTATTGTGCGAAAATATACAATGCTCGGTTATTTAAAAACATTCTCCACTGGGTATTGCAATGTCGCGCGCATTGCCGGTAGTGCGTTAATTATGAAACGTTATCTCATCGACTTAAATCTATAATAATTCGTAAAACAACTCATGGACTGTTTGCGTTACATGGTAGATGTATGAGTGTTTGTTTTGGCGTTGGTATGAACAGCTTACAAGCTAAAAATCGATAGGAATGATACGATTTATTTTAAAGTGGTGCGTGTTTGCGCTGCGACACTCTTGGAGCGCGTCCAAGAACCATCTGGCGCACGAAATAAAATTGTGGAATGTTACGTAATGTTTTTTTTTTTTTTTTATATAAGTTCGGGACAAAACTCGTACACGCGGCGCCGTACTTCCGCTGCAATTAATTTGCAAATTAATCGTGCGGGTGCCCAACTACATTTGCAAATTAATGCGCCCGCGTTGTGTTTTATCTGTGGTTTATTTTTGGAGGCAATAGTGTGAGAGGCATTCAAAGTTATTGCGATATAAGTTATTTGTTTTTAGGTTAGGTTTCGTTGATTTTGATTGCGCATGCGTTTCTTGCTCGTGTTTGACTGGAAGTATATAGTGATTACTCACGCGACACGCCGAAAATGAAATTGTGCACAGCCTTATTTACCTTACTCCGTATTCCGTACAAGAAACGAAACGTCTTCAACAAAGTACACGTGTGTACGTTACACTAGAATCGTCTTCAGCGTTAGAATATTCGTATTGTTGTACTTGCTAGTGTCCACCGGCTGGGAGGGTTCGTTTTTCTTCGTTTGTGTATGCCACACAAGAATCTGAAATGTACACAGATGTAATTTGGGTTGCATAAGGTTAATTTTTCTTACTTTTGTACACTTATCGGCCAAAAGTTCGATTTCTTTCGGTTCGAAGGGTCGCAGGCTTTTCAGAAAACCATCTTCTTCATAACCTGGTTTGTAAGGCATGGTGGCATTAGGCCGACGGTGTAGAAACACCACCGAAACAGCAAATCCGGCCATGTCTACAGGAAACTTCCTGCCGGCAATCCAGCCGTCGTAAAAACCGGCAAACGTACCATTTCGGACCACCGGTGAACTCACGCCCAGCTTCGTGATGAGCCCCACTGGGAACATGGAGACGCGTCTGGTGTGCCGCATCTGCAATCGCAATCAATCGCAGCGATGAAAGATTCAAAGACACGCGAATATTGATTTGTTTTTACTCGACCCGATTACGTATTGCGGCACTGGCACACTGCCAAGTGCGGAGGTTCAGAGGATCACAGCCGTAGGCAAACACTCACCTCCTCGAAAATGTCCAGGTCGTAGGTGTTGTCATCATCGGCGAAGTAAAGTACTCCATCTTTGGCGTTCTGCCGGATCCACTCTAGGCCCTTGTTGCGATTTGAGACTCCACGCGGCTTGGGACCTTTTTTCTTCTTTTTGAATTCTTCTGGCATCGGGGCTAAAGGTGACACAAACAAAGTCACAGGATAAGAGAAAACTTGAAAACTTTCAAGCAGACTATAGAATAGTATACCTATAAGATGAGTATATGGCAAACCACTTTTCGCCAAGATAGCTTCGACTTTCGGCGACTTATGTGTAGCATCCTCAACAACAATCCAGCGCAGATTGGGGACAAGCATCAATGTGTGGGACAGTCTGGTTAATTCGGCTACTTGCTCAGGACGAGTGTACGTTGGTGTGATGATGTAGAGCATAGGCAATTTGGATTCGGCGGTTGTTGTAACCGGAAGGGCCATGGCAACGTCCAGGCGCTAATAATAATTAATTATTAAATATAACTAACAGGGAAGTATTAACAACAATCGAAAAATGTGTATTTTGGGCTGCATACTTAAAATATTAGCAGTTTTTGCATTTTTTAGAGAAAATTACTTAAATTGTTAAAATCACTAGTAAGTTTTAAACAAATATTTTATTTTTTAAAGTATTACTAAAGAGAATTTTGAAAATGTTAAATATTTTAAGCGAAAATGTGTTTTTCTTTTGCAAAACCAGTAAAAATACTAAAACTACTTAAAAATACAAAGTTTTTAAAGCAAAAAAGCAAAATTTTTAAATTTTTAAGTATTGCATTGTAATTTTTGAATAAAATGCAATAATTTGTTATGCAAAATATTGCAATACTTATCAATATAATTACTAAACGCGCAAAAATTACAAAAATATTCATAAAAATGCAAAAAAAAAAACGATTTTCAAGCAATTTTATAGTAAAAATAAATATTATTACTAATAGATTTACATACTCTAGCTCCAGATTTGATGGCTTCATGCCCCATACTCTCATTCTGCGTCCCCCGATATAAAACATCAGCACCATCCAGAGGCGCCCCGTTGAAAGCAATCACACTGGACAAACTGTACTGATAGAGCATCACAGACACGCCGAGTAAGATAAGGATGTACATCTTCAGAGGCAGCTTCATGGTGGCCATCGTCATCACATATCACCACTATGCACCTGATTTTATGCTAAACACACAAAAATTAAACATAAAATTTTTAACTCATTCAGTAAAATAGAAAATACAGTATTTCTCAGTAAACTGATAAAAGTTATATTTCAGGAATTCATCAACGGAAAACGCAACGCCCACAATTTCCCATTCAAACATAAACACAACTTGAAATAAATTAACATTTTGTGATACTACTAGTGGAGTACATGTAAGTTTCATAATGTTTATTGTCGTGGCAAACATCGTAATTTAAAACAGTTGACACAAGAGTTGTTATCAGCCTTGCTATCACGGCTGAAATTTTATTTTTCTGAATTAATTTCGCGTATTATTCCGATTTTATGCTTGCCCCAGTGCTCTCGTGTCCCATATTCTATATTCACCAACGAGATGTGCTAATAACAATTCCGGTCTGCGTGTTCGCGTGACATCCACGGCGATTATCCCACAATAGATGCAAATTGCTCCAGATAGATCCACTCTAATGTTCTCCGTCTCGATTCGGCTCAACTTATAACTAAATTATGTTAAATTCTATTCAATTACAATTTGTGTTATTGTATTGTATGTACGAGTATTCATGGTCATGTTAAGTTTAATTTAATCAAAAATTGTTAAATGAATTAAATTCACTTCTTGACCACCCGGAAGAAGATGAAGGAAATAGTTTATTTTATATTCTGCACTCACCAAGGATGATCTCGCACCGTGATTGACATACACTCATCCTGCACCATTTTATAATTAATTCAGGTATGGAATAAATTCGGTTGATGATATTTCCTGATCGCGTTGTGTTTTCAGTGCGTCACATCGCGTAGCGAGCGCGAATGCGAGTAACTGCCGCCGCGCCACCGACACTGGCACTGAATTGTGCGCCGTGCGGTGCCGCTCGATAAAACGACGGTCGTGTGCGGACGTCGCGACGCCAGGGGGGAATTACGAGGGTTGCAGGTAGCAGTCTGCTTCCGGGCGCGTTTGGCTACAGATGGGGCTTCATGCTTCACGATTCTCCCCTGATTTTATGTACGATGTACCAGTTACGGTAATGCACGTAAAAAACGTCTGGAATTTAAAGAATGAATCATAAATATTACCTTTATGTTTTTACTCCTTTTTGGTATTTGTATTTGTATTTGTATTTGTATTTTACTTTAAAATTGTTGCATTGTTTTATTCAGGCCATTGTGTTGTTGCACAAAGCGTTGAATATACATGAATGTCTTTTTTTAAAAGTTATGTTAACTTTGTAATTCTATCTTTGCGATTGTTGAAGCGTTATTACTGACAAAGTAGATAATTAAATGAGGACAAGTATTTACATTTCAAGCAGTTATCTTTAGGAGATATAACAAAGTAAAGTTAAAAATTACAAAAAGATATTTTTAAGTTGTGCGCTAGTGTATTGTGGGTTGCCTATGATTGAGAGTTAGTTTGGTTTGAAACTTAATTCGTGTATAATTACGTATTGTTTCAGAGGAGTCGGTAGCAAACTGTTTTATATTACAGAGGGGAATAGACTACTGCTTTAAGATAGCGCGTTCATCGCTAGATGGTGTGATTAACTAATAAAAAACTGTTTTTTTCTCGTGAATTATTTTGACTTGATTTGCATATTTGTAAAATTATTCTAAAGGAATATTTGTATTAAAAAAATAGATTTCTAACTTTAAAAATTGTCTAAACTGGTGGAAGAAGAAAAAGAAGTTTTTGAGTGAAGTTATGTTAATTGAATTATAGGCAACTTTGCTTACACAATTTTTTGACAGCTAATTTAGAAAGAACTGCAGAAATATTAAATTATTTCAACTTGTTTTGATTTTTATTTCAATAAATCAATCGATTTTTAACGTTTTTTAAGAATAAAATAAAATTCAACTCGAATATAAAACAACAAAATAAACTATTGCATCTATGACACGCTTCCAAGTACCAACGTATAATCCAAATCCTAGAATGTTTGCCGTTGTTGTTCTAGCGTTAATTTGCAATGTAGATGTGCGCGCATCGTGCTCTCCGCTGTCCGGCGCGCGAGTTGTAGGTGGAGAGCCGCGGTGCAATATAGCGCAAAGCGTAAACCTGTTATTACTCTCCCGCTGCACCAATGCGGTGCAACATGGTCATGCATGGTCATTGTCCAAGCGCGCCAAGATCCGACCGAAAACTTCCTCGAAAATGGATCACTCCACAATCCAACCCAACCTAACCTCAACCAGTAACTATCATATCAGCGTCATCGTAAACGCGAGCGCTCATTGTTCACAAATTCGACGGCCGTAAAAATTAAAATTCAATGCATCAAATGAAGCGGTAATCAATAATCGTAAAACGTGCCGCTCATTGTCCAAACGAAATCGAGACGTCGTACATGTACACATCGTGTGAGAATTGAACAAAAAAGCGAAATAGACACGGCGTGAAACAAGCGAAACAAACGCGCAGCGAGGGAATAAACAATGATCTTCGATGTGCGGCTTAAGCAGGCGCAGAGGAACGAAATTAAACGGCGTTACAACGTGTAATTTTATAATAAATAACCCAGCGGAATGGTGGAGATCGTTGTTGTAGTGTATATAAATATATTATATACAATATTATATACAATATATTCTCTTGGGTTGGTGAGGAGGATGGTATCGCTGTTCGTTTGTTCGGTGCCTTTATCGCGGCGATCCGGGCCCGGAATGATCGCATAATGACATCATTGATTATTGCTCAAGCCTCACAGACGTAATAACCAGCGCCGCGATGCGAAGTGAACGCCGAACCTTCGGTCGCGCTGTGGATGCTCTGCGGATGATGCTTTTCTATTTGCATGCGCTTGCAGCGCGCATAAACGAAACGAATTACGTGCAGAAAATGAGGAGAGAACTTGATGATGATAGTCAGCGGCGGGTTATTTCACAATAAACAAAAACAAAGTGTAGGCAAACATTAAGATAGAGATAGTTAACACAAGATTTTTGATTTAATGACCATGAATGTGGCTAAAATTAGTGAATTTTCTAATTTTTTATTATTGTTTTCTTATTTTTTAATTATTTGTGAGTTTTGTGAGTGTTTGAAGTAAAAAACGCTGAATTCGAAAAAAAATTTATGTAGTTTTCGCAAAATGGCCAGAAAAACTATAAAAACATAACCAAAAGCTCACTAAAAATGATCCGAATTATGATTTAATTTAAAAATACTTGGTCGTTTTTCTTTGCACTTCTTTATTTTTAGTAAAAAAGACATTTTTAAACATTCAAAAAGTAATATTTTGTATTTCCAGCTTTAAAATTGAATTTTTCACACGTAATGATCATAATAATTGTAAAAACATAACCAAAAACCTAAACTAACAGAAAATTATTCAAATCGTATCTTAATCTAACAAAACTTGGTCATTAAATATAAAAAATAGAATTATGTCTTTATTAAGTGCAAGGTTAATGATTATTTTAATAAAAACAAACTAAAAATTCAAAAAAAGCGTAGATATATGGAAAACTATTCAGAGTGAAATTTTTTTATTAAAAGTTCAGGTATTTTTTGTAATTTGGGAGGTTTGTGATTGTTTTAAGTAAAAAAAAATGGCGAAATTCGAAAAAACCGCGAAGATATGTAAAAATCTAATCAGAGTGGAGAACTTAACCTTGACGTCACTTTCCATATTGTGACCCAATCAAATGTGAGGAGAAATGACAGCTACAGACAACGCAATTCTATTATACTGAGTTTAAATTTTATTTTCAAAGATTTGCACCAAAAAATCCAAGTTTTCCGTTTTGTTAACTCAACAATAACATCACAAGCAATACCAAGTGTAAAAATGCGAGTTACCAACAAAATTATCAACTAAAATGTCATTTTTTACTAAATAAATTAACAATATTTGCATAAATATTTTATTCATGGCAAATAGTATATATTTCCGCGGTTTATAGAGCAGTTTTTCAAAAAACACTTATTTGTAGGTTAGTATTATCTGCAATTGAAGGTATGCCCATAAAATTTGAACAATAATAGCAAAAACCTTTCATGGCAAGTCTTTAAAATAAAATAATACATATATAAATGTATTACCGATAAAGGTCAACACAATACCAAGTCAAGGAACACCTTTTTTCCTCCATACCTTCCAAAGATTCCGATATTATTTCATTTTCCATAAATATTTTGTTCTTATTAGAAAATTTCTTGCTTTTAAAGTGGATTAATATTTTTGTGGTATAGGTAAACCCAAAATCAATTGAAGGTATACCTTGTTATTCCCTCCATACCTTCCAAACATAATTATTATACCAAAAATACTCTTAATTTCTTGTTTTTAACTGAAATAATACATTATTAGTAAAGATGAACCCAATACTAACTGCAGGTGTACCTTTTTTTTCTCCCTACCTTCAAAAAAATACTTTTATCATTCACTTTTCCATAATTTTTTTTTAAAACATTTCTTGCACTTAAAGTAAAATAATAAACTAAAACCAAAACAATTGAAAGTATACCTTTTTCTCTTTCCCATACCTTCAAAAAATGGGTTTTATAATTAAATTGTGTCTAATTTTTTTCTTATTCGTTAATTTCCCGCTTTTAAACTGAAATAATACCTTCCTAGTAATACAAACTGAAGGTATATCTCTATTGTGTTTTTATTTGAAAATTCTTGCTTCAAAATTGATGTATTAATATATAATATATTTATAACAATTTTTAACTCAATACCAACTGAAGGTATACCTTCAAAAAATGAATATTTCAATTAAATTGTACTTAATTTTTATCTTATTAGTTTATTCTCCGCTTTTAACACAAAATAACAAATTTTTAGTAAAAAATAAACCCAATACAAACTAAAGGTATACCTTCTTACGCCCAGAAACAAAAATCATCCAAATAATTAAATTGTTTTGTTCCCATTAGTTTGTTTGTTTGTTAGCAGTCTAGTTAGAAACAAACCGAAAATTTATGCAGCGCTAATGAAGAAACACCACGAAGAAGTGGTGCACCTCAAGAAAAAACTCAACCTGCTTCCACATTACCACATGCAGGTCATACCAGCACACACAGCATTATCCTCCAGAGACACAATGTGCAAATAAATGATTTGCGATACGAGTCTGGCACGTCTCCTGGTACGAGTAGTACCCTCGCCACATACTCGCAGCATCCACAGCCCGAACGGGAGCACTTTGAATATTTGTTGGTGGCGACGATTGGATGCGCTGATAAAATGATAAGTGGCCATTTCGGCGCAGCGCATTGTTCGCTCCTCCGTCGGTCGCGCGCGCGCACCTACGCGAAGAGAAAGATGTTTGTATTGTGCCACGGCCACCCGGGCCACCCATCGGACAATACCGCACATGGTATGGCACGCCATCCGATGTATCCCCAGCTTATCTACGGAAGGCAGTATCGCACCGTACCAACAACAATGCGCAACAATTTTGCGCTCGATACTCATATCCATACAACATGGTACCACCTATGGGGTCCAAAACTTTTTCTGCGCGCATTACACATTACACATTGTAATATACCTACCACCAGAGTAGTAGTAGTAGTAGTAGTAGTCTACTGAGAGCACATCTCTTGCGGTGAACGCGCGCGCGCGTGTGTCTTATGGGCGCACGGCGCACATCTCCGCGGTACCTTCGACGACGCCGTACCATAATAAGCGCATAAAGTGGTGCGCGCTGCGCGGGTGTTCACGTGCGGACGGTGAGAGCTCCGGAGCTCGCGAGTTTTACGCGCGTGTTATATGAGTGCATGTGTGCTGAATGTGTGGCAGGACGTGCGTGCGATTTATACGACTCATTTGCCGAAACGGGACGACAACATGTTTACACGGTAATCCATCTCATCTCACCTCTTCGAAATTACTTCCGTTATCCTGCGCGAGGGGATGTTGTTTATGGGATTAATAGTCTCGTAAAATATTCGGATTTACGAGCAGTAATTGAATATGTTTTGAGTTTTTTTGTTTGGTTTTTCGTCTTGGGTGATTTTAAGGTGGCTGCAGCTTTGTTTTTATTGGTTGTAATAATAAGAGTGATCTAATGGAAAAAGTATTTGTATTTGTAAAAGTACGTTGGTTGTGGCTGCAGAGCGTGTTATTAAATAGATAAATATCGCGTTAAGTTGGCGCAGAGTGCGAGTGCAAAAATTGTATTTCAATGCGACGGTACGACACGAACCTGCGCTGCGCGATTGCTAACAATCAGAGACAGCAGGAAATTTAAACGTATTATTACTCAAATAGGTTGGTTCTTGAGCTTATAAAGATGGTTATTACTGAGGTATTTTCTTGTTCTGAAAATGGGAATAAGGAGATATAATTTTATATTAGAAAATAACTAAAAATAAGCAAAAAATCAAAAATAATATTTTTTGCTATAAAATGATTAAAATCTTCATATTCTTATGATTTAACCAGATTTAAACATTGGGGTAAGTCCTTACATGACCGTTACTTATCCTAATTTATACCACAAAAATAGTTATTGAAATAATCAAGCAAAAAATAGTAAAAATCAAAAATAATTTGTTTTGCTATAAAATGATTAAAATCTTATTATTTTTATGTTTCAACTAAAATTATTTGCTGGGGTAATTCACACGGGACCGATATTTATCCTAATTTATACTAGAGAAGTAATTATCTAAATAATCAAGCAAAACTAGCAAAAAATCAAAAAAATCAAATTATTTGTAATAATTTGTTATAAAATGATAAAATTTTTAATATTTTTATGATTTAACTAAAATTATTTACTGGGGTAAATCCACAGATGACCGTTATTTATCCTAATTTCCACTACAAAAGTAATTATCTAGGTAATTTAATTTTTTAAGTTTTGTTTCTGCGTTTTTTGAAAGTTTTGCGCGAGTTTTATGCATTTAATTGCAATAACCTTTGTATTAAAGATAAATGTCTTTAGTAACTTATTGGCAAAATAAGTTAGTTAGTTAAGTTAATTGCACCGTTGGTTTGTGGATTTATTATGTTTTTTACATCGATTTTCATGAAGATGCGATGAAAAATGTTTGTATACCCGCGGTACCCTTACATGGCGTTGAGAGTTGGTTCATTAGTTACAGTTTTTGATTGATTACTCGATAAATATCGGCGGCAAAGCTATGATTCTTTGATAATTTAATTAGGTTGTGATTTCTACATCTAATTTTGTTAAAATTTTAATGTTTGAATTACTTGGTATAAAATTAAAGAGACTTTAAGTTGAAATTTGTAAAAACAGAAAAATTGAAAAAGTTTTTAATTAAATTTATAATTGAAAAAAATCAGAATTAAATTTTATGTGGATTTCTGAAGAAGTAATTGTCCTAAGTCAATTAGTTTTCTAATTATTAAAGAAAAAGTACAGTTTTGTACTATTATTTAAGTGTCACGTAAGCGCTAGACAACTAAAGTTGAAAACCTGCAGTTTTTAATTAATTACTTACAAGGTATTGATAATTTTATTGTATTTCTTTGACAAATAGATTTGTAGTTGAATTATACCTCTAACTGCGTAAAAATTGTAGTGATTGGAATACTACAAAAATAGTTATTAACAATTCAAGTTTGAACTTGCAAAAATTAATCGAATAAATACAAATGAATACAAATTAATCTGCAACTCTTGATATAATTTAGTCACCAATTAAATATTTATATAAATAGAATCAGAAATGAATACTGAATTGATTTGAGAAAGAATAATTGACCTAAGTCTATTACTTTTTAAATTATCAGAGAAAAACTACAATTTATATTGAATAATTTTTCGCCACGTTAACGTTCGTAAACTAAAATTGAAAAATTGAACTTATTATTTAATTACTCAAAAACCATCAGTATTAGAATTATAATTCCTTCAGAACTTTATTTTAAAATAAATTTTATATATAATTACGGAAGAATTTCTTTAATCAAAAATCTGTGACAATAGTTATGAACAATTTAAGTCTGGCCATCAAAAATTAACCAAATTAATACAGATTAATATAAATTACTCTGTAACTTTTGATTAAATTATATTATCAATTAAATTTTGTCACCGAAACATTCAGAATTTAATACTACACAATTTTATTTAAAAAAATTTAAACACAAATTATCAATTTTCCAAGAAATGCAGAAAAAAACTAAAATTCTCACAAAATAAAACCTCCTTAATTAACTGCCGTGATAAATTACTCATAAAACCACCCTTTCCACAATAAACATATTCATAATTATAAATAAAACGCGCGAAAATCAACCATTTAAAAACAGTACCATCGGAATGCGTAGAAATTAAAATTTCTTACCGATTCGTGTAATGAGTGCGCTTACATTTGTTTGAACTTGAATTTTCATGGAATTCCACGCCGACATTCAAACCTAACAAGACGCGAAATTGTCAGCAGGATGTTAAAGATTTCAATGTAATTTTAATTCGCGCGCACGCGGAGCGCCTCGTAAAAATTGCATCTTTCGTCGTAAAACGCGCGCCGACGGTGCGCGCCCGTCGCACACGCTGTCACTTTATGCGCTTATTAAATTCCAGCGGCCACAATCCTCTCGCGACTATTCCGTTTTGATTTTCTAATTTACTCGTTTTTAATAACTCCGGCAACAACATTTCAAATCTTATCTAAAAGAACACGAATACGTTCTTAAGGACTACACACCGTCCCAATTTAAACGATAGCTGATTTAAATTTAACACCAAATCAAATAATACACGAAGCGAAAAAAAAAAAGAAAAAGGTCAAGCACATTTCTTAATTATTCATACTGAAAGATATTCTCGATCTCTAACATTGGGGATTAACACACAAATCTTGTGCACGTGAGTCGTCTTAAGCTCGACTAGAAGGAAAAAAAATCAACGACGAAATACAAACACTGACAGAGCATAGCGGCACCCATGGTGCGTTATCGTGGCTCAACAATGTCGAAAAATCCGAACATGTATATTCGGTTGACGAGCGCTCGGACGCTCGGGATTCATCTCCTGACAAGTGACAAGTAAAAAGATTAATATGCGCGCGCGCGCGCAGCCGGGATTAAATCGAAATGTGACTGCTGCGATAACGTCCGAGGATATGCGTGCGCGCGCGGACAGCGCGGACAAAAAGCGCGCGGCGCTTGCGCACATCACGCACACGGCTAAAAGCGTCTTTAAGCAAACACTCAACCATCCATCACGGCGCGAGTGAATTACATCGCGCGAACGCACATTTTCAATTAATTACACGCAAACCGCGCGGCGCGTACAACCAAAGAACAGAAAAAAATTATTGTGAAAACATCCGGGTTGCTAATTAAGATAGTTTTTATGGGTTTTATGGTTAGAATCAATCAGAATTGATGATTTTTTGTAGAAAAACGAGAAAAATTTCAAAATATTAAATTTTTGTGCAAAAAAATTGAAAATTTTGATATTTTCAGAGAAAAAACTGTTTTTTACTGAATTTTCAAAAATTTAACCTCATAAATAGTTGTTTTATTCATTTTTATACTAAATTTTGTATTTTTGGTTGAAAAAATTACCAAATTTAAGAGAAAAACGTAGTTTTTCGAATAATTTACGTTGTAAAACACATTAAATAAGTAAATTTAATGAAAAAAAGTCTTTTCCAGTGTTTTTAGCAAGAAAAACCTTTAAAAAATAGAAAAAAACAAGAAAATTTAAGTAAAATATCAAAATATTGAATAATCTCGCAAAAAACATGAAATTTTTTGAAAATTCAACAAAAAAATTACAAAAAAAAACAAATTTTTCACAAATATCCGGATGTAAAATAAATAATTTGTTAATAATTCTTACTTTCCTGCGAATTTTCACAGTAAAACACATAAATCAAATGACAAATCGATTTTTCCTGGATTTTTTCACGTTCCGCAAATAATTTAATAGAAACCAGATGATTCTATGAATGCACTCGGCAATATATGAGAACGTACACGTTGTGGCGGCGCGGGAACCGCTGGAAAGCGCCCGGGGCTTGCGGTAACCTTTGAGAATAAATAAATTTGCGCCGCGCCGCACGGCACCGCGCGCGCGCGCGCTCCCAAATAATTTATATCGGCGCAACGGCGGGCGTACCGCGAGCGAAAGAGAGATATGTGCCGGATCGACGAACAATGCGCGTTTTATTGATTCGTAATAAATCTCCGCGCGATTTATGCTCGCGCGCACTGCGATTTATCTCTCATTCTTCAATCGACGCGCGACGGCGCTAACTACTTAAGTAATGTGCGCGCACTCAACTTTTCAACTCAACTCGCTGTGATATCCCATTGGATTGAAATGCAATTAGCAATCGTTTGGTAATTTCGATGGGAGAAGGCGGTTGATTTTATTGATGACTCGAGTTACTAATCAGCCGGCCATCGGCCATCCGGCGAGTGTTTTATGAAGCGTACAAAGAACCGAAGAGAAAAAACATACACACATACACACAGAGCTTAAGATGATTAAGACGAACATTACTTGCTATGAGTATATAGGTATGGTTCTCGTCGGTTCGCTTCGCTTTTGATCGATTACGCAACGATTTAAACGGCAATTAGTGCGCGGCATTAGTTTTATATATTGGCTAATTGTTAATGCGGAGCGCTATGGGAAGTTATGGTGGGGGCGGCGGCGAGAAAGGAGAAGAAGGCGCGCGTGTTGTGACCTAGTATGAGAAGCGCGGATAGCGCACCGTCCCGGGCCCGAGATAACAAAGAACCGCGCCGAGGCCTGCAAGAGATCGAGATTAAATTCGGTTTAATTTCGATGCGCGCGCGCGCGCTGTGTACCTGTACCCGTGTACGAGAGGTATTAAAAGAGGCGTTTGCGTTTGCGGTCTCGGACGTGCGTAAATGCGCTCCGCGCTGGTTGTTGGTCATTAAATGCGCATCACCGGACCACGCCAGGCACATAATCACAGGGAGGGTACGTGGAGAATGTTAAAAACAATATTTATAGTGATGATATTATGATGTACAACAACGCTTTTAAGCGGATTGCATTACGCGTTACAAAATACTAAATTAATTGGATTGGTGTTTGATATTTTAAAAGACAATGGAGGTTGGCTATGGTCTATGAGTCAGCGGCAAAGTGTGCAAAATTAGATATTTACTGAATTGTTATTTATGTAAAACTTGTTGTACTGGATTGAGAATTGTTGAATGCATATTTAAAACGTGATTGTTTCTTAATAAAATTGATTGTTTTTGTAAAATTGTGTTATTATCCACGGAAATATTTATTATTCGCCATGAATAAATATATTTTTGTAAAAATTATTAATTTAGTTAGTAAAAATGGCATTGTAGATGGTAATTTAGTTGGTAACTCGCGTTTTTACGCTTGGTATTGCTTGTGATGTCAATGTTGAGTTAACAAAACGGAAAACTTGGATTTTGCGGTACAAATCTTCGAAAATAAAATTTAAACTAAATAAAATACAATTGCGTTGCTTGTGGCTGTCATATCTCCCCACACTTGATGGGACACGTTAGGGGGAGTGACGTCAGTGTTGAGTTCTTCGCCCTGATTAGTCTTTTACATATCTTTGCGATTTTTTTGAATTTCGCCGTTTCTTTTTACTTAAAACAATCACAAACCTCCCAAACAACAAAAAATACTGAACTTTCGCAAAAATTTTTCATTCTTATTAGTTTTCGACAAATTTTGGATTTTTGTCGAATTTTCAGTTTGTTTTTACTGAAATAATCATTAAACTTGCACTTAATAAAGACATAAATGCGTTTTCTGTTTTTCATGATCAAGTTTTGTTTGACTAAGCTATAATTTTAATCATTTTTAGTTAAAAAATGAATTTTTAAGTTGAAAATGCAAACTTTTGCCTTTTGAACGCTTAAAATGTCTTTTTTTTTACTAAGAACAAAGAAGACAACTCAAAGAAAAACGAAGAAGTTTTGTTAAATGAAAGCTTAACTCGAATAATTTTAAGATAGCTTAGGTTTTTGGTTATGTTTTAACAGTTATTATGATCATTACGCGTGAAAATTGAATTTTTATGTTGGAAATTTAAATTTTTGCATTTATAGTGCATAAAATGCCTGTTTTACCGAAAATAAACAAGAAAATAAATCAAAAATGATTGAAAACAACGTTTTTGATAATAATTCTTGAAATTTAACTTTTAAACACTAAGATATCTTATTAGAACCGAATTTTTACCCACTGCCGATATTTCTGTTTCAGTTTCGACGCGAACAAGTCGACCAAAGGGGCCAGTAAATTGCGTCGCGACCTGATCAACGCCGAGATAGCGAATCTGCGCGAACTGCTGCCGTTGCCGCCGTCGACGCGCCAGCGCCTATCGCAGCTGCAGCTGATGGCGCTCGTCTGCGTCTACGTGCGGAAAGCCAACTATTTCCAACAAGGTAATTCACCATATCACTACACAAACAAACAATAATAATATTCAAATCCAAATATCATACATAAACATTCAACATTAAAACAACATTACTCATTACACCACACCGAGGTGGTTGTTTGTTTTATTCGGTTTGGCACCTAAGCGAGCGCATCGTCGTGTGCCGCCACACGCGCGTGCACAATAAAAGCGCACGCGTGCTCGTAATTAGCATGCGCGCGAGGCGCGTAATTAAGAATGCACGATATGTCATTAAGATGCATCGCATGCCCACCGCGCGCGCGCGCGCGCAAGAGACACCCAAGCATGGAAATGTCGCGCGCTGCATCATCGGGTGACAAAATGGCAGCCGCCGGCGCACACACCATTGATTGCGGCTGTCAATTAACTCCCGCATCCTGGCGTGACATGTATACGTGCGTGAGCGCGCTGCGCGCCCGCCTTATCTGATCCATCCATCCTTCACGCTGGACCCACTGCGCGTCATCGACTTTCAATTAAGTGACAAACACTTATGTAGATTTACAGCCCTTTTGCTTGTGTTCACAGCTTTCAAATGCCACGACGTCGGGATGCACACAACTCCAACGCCAAACATCGGCTTCTCAAAGGTAAGCAACCCAACTTACACCCTTGCGCATTTCTCAAAAATGCGTAATTGCATTATGTGAGACTCGCTGGTCTCGTGGGAATCGCGTCTTGACCGTGCCCCGCCGTAAATGAAACAATTACCTAGTTGCGTGTTTGCATCACATTATATCGCTGGAGAAGAGAAGAGAAGAGCTTTCTCGCTGTTTGTTTTATACCGGCGTAAAATTTAAAATTCACACGATCATCACAGCTTTGGGGTATGAAAAATGAAAAATAAAAATGCAAACTGCTACTTTTTACAAACCCGCAAGGCTGGATTTTTGCGCATGCGTACCGCGCACCGCTACAATTATATACCAAGTGTATGGTATGATTGCGTTGAGGTACCACCCCCGGATTGGATTTTCCCAGACTTTTACTCTTCAGCTCTGCATCTCGAGATAAACATACCTACATAACACACCGTTAGTTTTTGAAGTATGTTGAAGAAATACTCATTGCTGTGGTATATACGTTACCTAATAGTTAATCCGAAATTGTACGTCTTGGGTCTCTGGTCGCTCTTAATCGATACAGTTGCGGCGGTCGGCGCTCGCCGCTCATATCTGGATTGTGTTGCTGTTGCTGTTGCTGTGTTGCCTCACCGAGAGACAGCTCAGCCGCGGCCGCATAGCACATATTGCCATATTTAATGACAGACTAGCTTAGAGCAGCATGCGCGCGCGCGCGTTCCGACCCGAGATGAAGAGCGCAGATATTGCGCTCGGCGGGCCGGTCGCGCGCCCGCGCTCCGTGGGAAAGTAGCTGCGCGTACCCCTCTGGCTTGAGGTCACGCGCTGACCCCGGCGCGCTGCTCTCGCGGCCCGCACGCCCCCCACAAACCGCACACCGAACGGTATTACACCGTGTGCAGCGAGTGTATACGAGGGACCCTTTGCTGGTGAACCTAATCGAATTTTAAGCGTATATCAAGAGCACACCTAGAACAACACAGCTGGATTAAAAGTATCGAAATTTTAATTAAACATAGACAACCCCCAAAGCATAAAAACATAAAAAGTTATCATCCACCTTAAAGATTTGTAAATTAATTAGATTTTTTGTTTTGAATTAAAAAATAATAAAATAAAATAAAATGAAAGTTAATTTTTAATTTGATCTTGTGATGCAAAACACTTTTTCTCACGCGTTGAACGGACTTAGAAAGGAACGCGTACCAACAACCGACATTCAATTCGAAAATATCCGCGTATTTATCGTTCTCTCATTCTTGCTTATTAACAGAGTTAAAATAAGTAATAAAAAATTGAATTATATCGAGAATTTCATTAAAATTGTGTCAAAACGTGTCAAAACCTCAAAATTTAACTATTCTATGCTTAATTTGTACAAATATGAGCAAAAATCAACTAATTTTAATTATTTTATCATCTATTATATCAAATTATCAAAGGATTTTAAAATATCCTTCATAAACATGTGTTAGAAATCAATTTTAAGCAAAAAACAGTGTTTTTGACGTTTTTTGATGTTTGACATTTCAAACTGAGCTAAATTCCCGAAATATATCATTTTCTCATTTTTTTCTGATAAAATTCGTTAAAATAAGTAATAAAAAAGTCTAGAAAATCAATTATATCGAGAATTTCGCTAAAATAGTGTCAAAAAGTGACATAACCTCAAAATTTACCTATTTTGGACTAAATTAGCTTTAATATACCAAAAAATCTATCAATTTTAATTATTTTATCTTTTATTTTAAGAAATTTCCACTAAATTTTCAAATATCTTTCATAAACATAACCAAAAACCAAAGTTTTTGACATTTTTTGATGTTTGACATTTCAAACTTGCTAATTGAAACAAAATGAAGTTTCATTCTATCCTAAAATATTTATCTCTCCCACATTTTCTCAAACAAACTTCTATTTCAATTCCCAGTAGTGAATTTTGTACCTATTCGCAAGTAGCGTTGATTTACTTTTCGCGAATTGAATTTAATTGGTATCGATGTCCTTTCGCGACGCTTAATTAAGAGGATAATTTGCGACGCGTCGGCTTTCCGCACTTTGCGCACAAGGTGTATATCCCAGCGCCGATAACGAATGCATAAAACATCGCCAGCGTTTTACGAGCGCTGCAAAACAAAACACACAAATAAAATAAAATAAAAGCAGACATTTAGAAATTCGATATCGCGGTGCAATAAAACGAAATCAGTGCACACACGTATCTCTTACCCAGCGAGCGCACGATAAGTAATAAAATTTACCATTGTGTGATGATAATGCTGTGTTGTTTACAGGCGATGAGTGGTTTTCTAATGATGATGACACAAAATGGTAAACTGCTCTATATCTCCGACAACGCCGCCGAATACCTGGGGCATTCAATGGTGAGTTACCGAATTAATGATAATGATAATGTTAATGTTAACTAAACGTCGGTAAACGTGGATGTAAATATTTATATACGTGCGCGGCCATCAATTAGCATGACGCAGCGTTTTTCGTTGCGAAGTTGGCCATGTGTGAACGTTGTTGATTGCGTTGCTCTTCACAGGAGGATCTGCTGATACACGGCGACAGTGTGTACGACATCATCGATAAGCAGGATCATCAGGCGATCCAATGCGAGCTGGGCCGACCGGTGAATTCGGGCAATGGCGGCGGTGGTGTGACAGGGGGTGTTGTTGGTGGTGGCGGCGGCGCTGGAGCTGCTTTGGTCGGCGACGAGGTGCGACTCTTTTTGTGTCGGATGAATGTATCCCGGAACGCGCGTCGACAAATGCGCTTCGGTGATCAAAAGGTACGTGCGCCTTTCACTTCAACTTCATCAGCAACCTTCGAGTGAATAAATACGATGGTGTTGCAATATGCGCTGTGGATGACCTCCTAACCTTAGTTTTTATCACAGGTTAGATGTGCGGTTGGAGGTTTGGTGTATTCAAAGTTGCCTATGTTAATAACTCAAGATTGGTTGAGGTGATTTTTAGGATTTTTGATGTTTTGGAAGTGCTGGAGTGTCCAAAAGTAGAATAACTATTAAAATATCACCAAATTAGAAGAATAAAAATATTATAAGCGAAAAATAAGGTATTCTAGTCACAGAGTTATGTCAACAGCGACATCTACAGTGTTTACGGAGAATTTATGCGTGAAAAGTTGCCTATATATCAATCTACAGATATAAAACAAAATTTTTGATGTTATTTAGCTTATAACTCAAAAACTACTTGACAGATTTTGATGATTCTTTATGTTTTGCATTAGTCTTCTTCCCAACTAACAGATTAACCATAAAAACATCAAAATTTTTCATCAAAAAAAAAATTATAAGCAAAAAATTAAATTTATGTCATTTTTGACAGTTAATATTAAATACAAGCTAATTTTCTGCTTATATAACGCCAGTAGCTGTTAAGTAGCGTGTAAAATATGTAAATTCGCCATTCGCGCGATGGCTGCCTGCGATTACGTATAACTGACGCCCACGCATTTCGGCGTGCGCTGTTCACAGGTGGTGTTGGTGCAGGGCAGGTACCTATCCTTCCTGCCTCTCTGCAGTCGCAACGAGCCTGTCTTCCTGGCGACGTGCACGCCGGTCGCGATGCCTGAAACGCGCGAGTGCGTCGTCCAAGGCGCCACCAATGTCTTCACGTCGATACACTCGATGGACATGCGCTTCATCCACATAGACACCAAGTAAGCACTACAACTGCGCATGTGTATTGGTGTAGTACTCATAAATCACGACGTGTATGCCGGTGTGTTGTGTGTTTCAGCGGCGAATTCTACTTGGGCTTTTCGCGACAAGACCTCCAGGGGGTATCCTGGTACCGACTGCTGCATTGGGAATGTACCAGAGAAGCGCAGACCAAACATAGATTAAGTAAGCCATTGTTTGCGCGCTCGGCGTGCATGTCGCATGGCGCATTGTCTCATTGTTATCGTTGTCGTCTTTTTCTCTCTCCAGTTACCCAATCGGAACAGGAGCGTTCGTGTATTCTACTCGCGCAGTTCCAGAACCGCGCCGGGGAGTGGATCTGGATGCATTGCGTGCTGCAGGTGAAAGAAGGCACGGAAGGTGGCGCTGGTGGCCAACAGCCGATCATCGTCTGCACCAACCAGGTGTTAAGCGATGCCGAAGCAGCTGTCATGCGCACCAACACATGGCTGTACCATTACTACTCCATCCAGAATAAACTCCAATATGGCCTAGCAGCATACGACGTCGCACCACCTCCAAGTACCAGATTACTATACTATCCGGATCATCCTCAGGGTGCGGAATTTGGTCCCCAGGCAGGCGCACAGCATGAACCTACAAGTGCAGCTTACCCCCACCATGTCCCACATTTAGGTATGCATCACCATCATCAACAAGGGACCGCCCCGTTGCATCATACACACCCACATCATCAACGACGTGCTGGGGACAGCGCTGAACCTGTAGATTACTCTTCCTATAGTAAACGACGTCGTAAACCTAAAGATCTACGTAATTTAGAGTTACAAATGGATTATGATACCAATACCAGTGGAGGTGCAGGTGGCGGTGGTCTGCTGGTATTAACACATGTTTCTTCGGGGCGCGCATCACGTGCGTCCCTTAAAACTGATCCCAGCGAGATGATGGATCAATGGAATCCAAGTCCACCTTGGTCTGATACTTTACAAAAAGTACCGGATCTATGCCAGCAAGAATTATCTCCTTATATTGGCAGTGCTCCTCCCACACCAACAGCCACGCCTAGTACACACCATCATGGGAATACGTTTACATTCGATTGGGCACCGGAACAATACGTGCCCAGTGTGAGTGTGCCTACAATCTCCTCGCTGGCAGAAGCGGATGTTTCGGATGGATGGCCGCCGCCGGTCGGTGAACATCGTCTGTTTCCGTTGCAACCACCGCCGAAACGACATCAACCTCATCCGGCAGGCAGGTCCGAATCATCGGCTGATCGTGATACACCCTAGCGGGTGAAATACTAACCAACATCATAGAATCAGTGCAATACAGGCCCGTACTTTTCTAACCTAAAACACGTTTGTTGAAACCAAATGTTTCCTATTATACAAAACGTTGTGTTCAATTGGACGGTGCATTGAGCCGTTCGTAATGTTCCTTTATGATTAATTTTGATGCGTAGTCAAAACACTTTGATGAGATGTATTTACGATGCCGTCCATGCATTTTTAATAATTTATTATCTATTTGTAATAAGTTCTAGGAGAAATTTGGGATCGATGTTTAAATGTATTTAATACACAGGATGTGCAATCAGCGCTCCGCATAGATTTTTTTATTAATAAATAAATTTGTAATTACCTATTAATTCACCCATTTCTTATCGGATAGCAGTGCTTTGTCAATCACATGCACCCAATCTGATTGATTGATGATTGAGCTTTTGTATTCCATCAATCCGACGCGGTCTCGACGTGATGAAAGGGTATCTACCACAAAACTATGACATTCATACCTTTTACCCAAGTATAAAGCTTTGTCGGAGTCGTCCATACGTTTGAGGAAGTCTTCGATGATGCTTCTAGGTGCTCCGTGCTTGTGCAAAGCGCTGACGATTGTTTCGATATTTACGTTGTATTTGCGTGATGAACTTTTACCGACGCTTTTGAGGTTATACCACTTTTGAGTTTCGAAGATGTTGTCGAGCATTGGCCAGCGTTCGTGTGCTGCGATTGTGTTTAACATTATCCATTCGCTTTTAAACGGTGATATCTTTGTTAACTTCAGGAATTGTTGTAGTTCTGGATCTTCGACAGATAGTTTATCGAGTTTAACCTTGCATAAATGCGCGAATATTGCAGAGGGCGTTGTCAACTCATCCGGCAATTTGTGTTCAAGTTTGTAATCTGTAGTAGTACATTGAAAGGAAAATATTTTAATAAATTATTAGTTATATTGTGATGAGTGGATAAACCTACCAAGAAATCGTTTATGCTCTTTGAACAATTCTTTCTCAAACTCATCATCAAGACTGTCCAAGTGCTCGATGATGAATTGCGTTAACTTTTTATGAATGCTCGATGTAGATGTGTTTTTGCCAGAAAGATAGAATAAATTTGACTAGAACATTGCAAAAGTATTCAAATATTGAAATATTATATGTATTATAGCAATAATTTTGTATTTATATCAATTGTCGGCGATAAAATATCATGGATGATTATTTGCGGAACACAATCAATATGAAACACAAAACACAATGCATGAAAAGGTGCAATTGATAGTCAGATAACTTATTATCTCATGAATCAACGTACAGGCAGACAACAATGTTGTACGTTGTGTTAGTAAACAAATAACAAAAATCGACTTATTAAATGATCCTTCAGTACTGCAAGTGTCATCTAGCGGCAAAAATTTGTAACAACTAAATAGCAGCTGATTTTATTACTTACTTGCCTTGTAAAGGTAAGAGTCAATTTTATCTTTATCAAAATAACGAAAATATGAATGTCCAATGTAATTTCGCAATAAATATAGTAATAATAATATAACAAAATATTACATACCAAGTTTCTCAGGTTCCCTGTAGCCCTAAAGTCATTAAATGTTTAATTATTTGTCTAATAAATGGAATGGGAGAAAACTTACATGTATAAAAGATGCAATTCGTCAAGCTTGTTCATACTAGCTAAATAATTACTGTATTGTTGTAATGCAACAGGTCTTGTTGCCAAGTGCCTAAAGACAATATTCTTTTTCAATGTACCAACAATAAACAATACAACCTAGAATAATAAGTGGACAATAATAATCCAAGAAATTTAAATATGGAAAACATTAGCTTACTTTTAATATAACATTTCCATCAGAAGAATCAATTGCTTTATCTAACAGATAAAGTTTATCTTCCTGACTTTTATAGTCTTGCAATGAGCAATTTATTCCAAGGCACAACTTCTTAATAATATCATCCATCTGAGATGTTTTTGTTGCTAGAGGAATATCACATGGTAGAATAATATCATCTAGAACTAAACCCAATTCAAATTATTAACAAATTTGTTTCAATACAATAGTAGAAGTAAATTGTACCTAATTTTAAGTTATCTGCTGAAATGATGGACTGCAAAGGCAAGGTGATGGAGGTTTGAAGTGTAGAATGAAAAACATCATCATCTTCTTTAATCTGATTCAAATCAGCATCCTAAATGAATAAAACAAACAATATTTATGTTGTGTTCAATAAAATTTAAATTAGTACAACCTCATCATCGAAAGCAAAACTACGTCCAGATGTAGCATTCCAAAAATCATCCTCTTGTTTAAAATCCATTTCTTAGTGTTATTATGTATAATAAAACAAAATAAATCAAACAAAACAACAAAATATTTGTTGTTCTAAAACGTTAGGGTTATGTTCAGAATAATTATTTCATAAACAGAGTGTTTGTGTCATAACAAACTATTTGTAATTTAGATTATAATAATTGCAAACGTGACATTTTTCTGATATGCGATAGTAGAGTTTAAAAATGCATAGTGTATTTCTGTAACTTAAAACATAAACAATTTTTTGTTGCATTTAATTCCCATTTCAATACTGGTAGTGCCATCTAGCGAGCAATCAGAAATTTAAAGCTTAACGGACAGAACCGAATCAAACGCGCAATCAAATTCCAACCTCTAAGTTGTGCGTGTGTATCTCTTACCCTTATCTATCATTTAACAACATTGTGCAACGTGAATTTGATTCACTATCATGTTCAAATCTGCCTGATTGTACTTCTGTTGGTAAAATAGTCATTCGATTGTTTCTCCGCCGTTGTTTACTGCCGAGTGCGCGCAGCAACAATGTTCACGAACACGGCGAGGACCGCATTTGGAGGGAATTCTTGTAAGTTTTAAACTTCTCTTTACTAAAATCATTTATAATCAATGCATATTTATATTTTTAATTAGCGTTTGGGACTCCAGCACAAACGAACCCATTCGGAGGCACTTCCCAAATGTTTGGTGGAACAACATCCACCTTTGGCACTCCAACATTTGGCCAAGCCACAGGTAATGTCTTTGGCCAACAACCACAGCAAAATCAACTCTTCAGCTCAGCAAACACATCTACATTCGGTACACCGGCTCAAAATGCATTCGGCTCGACGCCTCTCTTCGGCCAGCAAAACACAGCAGCTTCAACTTCATTGTTTGGCAACACATCAACCTTTGGCCAGCAGAATAAACAACCTGGTTATTCATTTCCCACACCCCAGAGTGGTCTCTTTGGGCAGTCGGCCACCACACAGCAGCCACAACAACCAAGTAACATGTTTCAACCATCTACATCTAGTAATATTTTTGGGGCGTCAACAGGCGGATTTGGCATGGCACCGCAAACCGGAACAACGATTAAATTCACGCCTGTAACCGGCACGGATTCGATGCAGAAAAGCGGTAGCACCACCGTGATTAACACCAAACATCACTGCATCACCTGTATGAAAGAATACGAGAATAAATCGTTCGAGGAGTTGCGTATGGAGGACTACGCTGCGAATCGCAAAGGACCACAGGCTGGAAGTACTTCTGCATTTGGAGCTACTCCGAATGCACAACCATTTGCATCTTCCACTGGCGGAGGCATGTTTGGACAAAGTTCTGATCCCAAACTTGCGTTTGGTCAGACAAGTACAAGTTTTGGTCAAGCGGCGCCAGCTTTCGGTTCGGCTGTTAGCAGTACACCGAATTTATTCGGCAAACCAGCTTTTGGTTCAACTCTAACCACAAGCACAGCGAATACTGGCTTCGGTGGTTTTGGAACACCTACTGTACAACAACAACCAGCGACGAATATGTTTGGAACACCAGCGCAGCCACAACAAAACAAACCTTTCGGGCAAGCAACTCCGCTCTTTGGTAGCACTCAGACGCAGCCTGCTTTCGGGCAAACAGGAGGCGGTTTCTTCGGACAAAACCCCGCTGCTAGCCAACCGCAGAGTTCATTCTTCAAGTCAGTGCAAACGACATTCACTGCGCCTCTCACCGGTGGATTTGCGTTTGGGCAACAACCGACTTCATCGACAGCAGGTACCGGGTTGTTTCAACCGCCGAAAACGACTGGATTCTCGTTGTTTAACACTACTACGACTACACCATCTGCGGGAGCTACAGGCGCATGGCCTGCCACTAATACATTCGGGACGAATGCGTTTGCTAAACCAGCGCAACCTGCGTTCGGGCAACCGACACAATCCACATTCGGCACAGGGCTGCAAATGCCACAGACGAATCTGTTTGGAATGTTGGGGAATAAACCAGCGTTTGGGAATACGACAGGGACGAGCATATTTGGATCGACGAATAATCAAACAGCACCTAGTTTTGGTCTACAACAGCCTAACATGCAACAACCAGTGTAAGTAAAAGTAATTTTTTTATTTTATTGAAATAATTATGTGTTTAAAATGTTATTACAGGACTTTAAACACTTCAACACAACTGAACGACCTGCGCCAGATGATTGCCCACTCCGATCCGTATGGATACTCCCCACATCTTGACAATTTAGACAGTTTCAAACCGAGCAGTGGATCCGGAGGAACCCACTATGTCACAAACCCTAAAGATATTGATAACTATCTGAAGGAAACCGAAAATAATATATCAACTACCGCGCCAAAATCCAAGAAGATACAGGTGAAGAGTCCTTGCGCGATGGAAAAGTGGAAAATGTTTGAATCTTCCTACGATGCGGATGATGCAAGCGCAAGTCCCGGTGGGCAGACGATTAGTAAGAGTATTAAACGTCTTAATATTCCGCGCAATGCGAATTTAAAGAAACCCGGGCCGATTTACGTTGTAAAAGATGGAAGATTGGTTGAAACAAGCACACAAGGTGGCAATACCAGCAATGGAGGTACTCCTATAATGACTCCACCTAGAGCTCTACAAATTTCTACTTCTACTGAAACTCAATCGACTTTCACCCAACAAAAAGATAGTACAGCGACGAAAAATTCACAGACTACACCCGATGCGCAAACTTCTTTTAATAATTCAGGCATACCCTCACCCCAGAATGAACAGGACACCAGTCAGGGACAAAGTGAAAAACGTAATGTCGGAGTTGTAAATATCGATACATTGGGCGATGCCTCCCAGCAAAAGTTTCAAAGCTCTGCGGATATTCCGGATACATGCGGTGTGATCTGCACGCGTTCACAATACTACACCCTGCCTGCGTTGGATAAACTCGCGCAGTTTAAAAACTCCGATGGGACTTGTCTTATTGAAGGTTTTACTATTGGAAGACATGGTTATGGTAATGTACACTTTCCGGATGTAATTGATGTAGCCAACTTGAACATTGATCAGTTGGTGCATTTTCGTCATAAGCAAATTTGTATCTACCTGGATGATAATACCAAACCACCAGTTGGTGAAGGTTTGAATCGCCCCGCACAGGTAACACTAGATCGTGTCTTTCCTAGTAAAGACCCTGGGGAATCAGAAGATGCGCAGAACAGAGCAATGGCTGAAATTGAATTTGAAGAGGTTTTACGACGTGCCTGTGTACGTGCTGGGACCATTTTCGTTGATTATCGACCAGAGACAGGGTCATGGGTATTCAAAGTCCATCATTTTTCAAAATATGATTTATTAGATCCAGAAGAAGAGGAAATTCGTCGCGAGGCTCTACAAGGACGTAAAACAGTCGAGGCGGTTAAACAGAAAGAAACAGAATCACCACCAGTGGTTAATCAAGCGTCACAACCACGTGTTGAGTACGAAATGAATAAAAGCAATGATTTTGAGTCAAATGCTTCTAATACGTTGCATAGAGGTCTTGGTGGAGCACCAAAAAAAGCAACAGAACCACCACGCATGACACCGCTTGATTCAGCATCGTTTTTTCCAACGAATACTACAACTTCCTTTGGTATGCACAGCATGGATGAACAACCTTCACGCTGGGAACAAGATAGAGTACCAAAACGTAATCTCCACCTGATGCAAATGAAGTATATGTTCTACAATGATGAGCGTGATAAAGCCGATGAAATGATTGAAGGTGGAGTGGTGGATATGGACGGTGTACAGTCTTGTTTTGAATTAAGTGATCAAGAACAGACTACACCGGATGAAGGTAGTAAGGATGATGTCACTTTTTCTGAAATAGGTCATGTGAAAGACCGAGATTGGCCTGATATGTTTGTTTTACGTAATCCTAGCAGACGTGTCCCGAAAAGCGAGTCTTTGTTAGTTGATCGCGGGGTTATGGATGCAGCTATCTTCAAAGGACGTGGTTTCAAATGCGGATGGGGTGCAGGTTTGAAATTATTGGCACTTACAGGAGACGGACGTGTATCTGAAGTGCGAGTATCTCCTCCAGTTGAAAATGAAAAAGAAACGGATCCGTTCTATGATCATGCACACCTCAATAAATTCATCAATTTGATTTATTCTGAAACAGCGTTGCAGTTGGATCATGACGGGAGTGGTGATAACATTCCGTTCTTCCAGATGATTCAAACTCCCGCAGAAGATAGGTATCAAACTGCTGATGGTGTTTCGTTGTTGGGTCGATTATTCACTCTCTCCGAGGAAATGTCGTTGAAATATTCCCGAAATAAGCACATGTCGTATTACCACAGCATCTGGAAGCTTATGGTTGCATTTTGGGATGCGCCTAAGGGTAGAGACAGTGAGTTGTTCGGCCCGAATGTTGATCACTTCCGGAGGGAAATGTTTAACGGGTGGTTGGAACATGTGACTGGACCCATCGCGGATCGTATTCTGGGTGATAAAGCCGGGCGGTCGGAGCATGATAACATGTTGACTTGTCTCTCCGCGCATAAAATCAACGAAGCTGTGAAGATGGCTATACGCGGGGATCATCCGCAGCTGTCTATGATTATTTCACAATTGAATGCTTGTAATATGACAAGATTCTGTATGCAACAGCAGTTGAATCATTGGCATTCCACTGGAGCGTTGGAGTTTGTTGCGGATGATGTTCGTAGGATGTATATGTTGGCTGCGGGGACAATAACCTATGCAGGTATTAATGTTTTGGAAGGTATGGATTGGTTACGTTGTTTGGGTGTGGTATTTTGGTACATTTGTCCATCGTGGAGGAACGTTCAAGTAGCTTTGGCTACTTTTGAAGATGCTTTTGAAAAGCGAGGTGATGCAGCACCTCCAGTATCAAAATATGGTACCATACAGGATACTTGGGATATTCTGTATCATCTTATGCAGTTGTATTGTAACAATCAAAGTGCTTTACAAATTTTGCTCTCACCGCAAACACACACGTCTGATCCGAATGACTACAGATTGAGTTGGCTTTTACAACAAGTTTTTCTATCAATGGGAGTTGGTCTTGTTAGTGATGAATGTCACTACCAGACTACAACTAGTTTTGCCACACAATTAGAAGAGTATCAACAATATAAATGGTCTATTTTTGTATTGCTGCATTTGAAGGACACTGGAGTTCGGAAGAATCTCGTGATGGGTGTGCTGGATCGTCAGTTGGGTAATATGGATGCGGATCTTATGGAACACATTGTATCGGCTTTCCGCATTCCGTCATCTTGGATGCATCAAGTCTTAGCAGCCCGTGCGAATCTTCTAGGAAACCATTGGCAGGCGTTTAAACATCTTTCCTATTCTGGACAACATAGCGATAGTCACGAGTTACTTATGCGTGATTTGGTACCAGTCCTAGTGGGAAATCAAGAATTTGACATTCTATCACGAGTTTTAGAGGATATGCAAGATGATCGTGCACATATGACCCGATGGAAGTACGCAGGTGGTCTTATTACACAATTTATCCGATTCTGGCGCAATATGAATATAATTCAGGAACGCAGAGATGTGCCGCCTGGAGAGATTACAGCTATTCACATGGAGTTGAATCAATTGTTGATGCATCTCAGAAGTTTCTCGATATCTGATCATAGACAAGTGATGGTCGTGGCGGAAATGTCCAAGTACTGCGCCAGTTGTTATACTACGCTGCTGCGACATGGCGTGTATGAATTCAATGATCAGTTTAATTTGCTCGTTATGCCGTTTGATTATAAATATACAGAGATCAACAAGTTTATTGGACACAGCAGGTTCCAGCGGCTGGGCAGTATGGATTAATTTAGGCTAGGATATTACTGTTTTAATAATAAATTAAGTTCTTACAATGATACAATATTCTTATACATATTAGAGTGAATAAAATGATATAAAAAATGTTCAGTTGGGTTTATATTGGAAATTGGAACTGATTGACAACTGAGCGTTGCTGGCGACCCGCAAAATGTGGTGGGGGTAAGTATTGAACACCAGTGGTGCTTTTGCTTGAGCAAATTGTAATAAAATCACAAATATTTTATGTAACTGGTGCTTAATTTAATTAATGTCGACATTATGTGCTTTAAAACAATTAAAAACAAAAACATTTTGTATGATAATAACAATTATACATATTTTTTGTTTGGCATCTTCTTTCTATGCCCTTTTTACTTCCTCGGTTTGTTTTCTGGTTGGCAGATACTATCCACACAAACAAACTTACGCTTACACTCAAATGCAATATGAGTTTTCGGATCATATCCACATCCCTCTTTGTTTTCTATAAAAAAAATTATTTATAGTGATTTTAAACAGAACTTTTTAGTATTTTATAATTTGCAATATACTTACTGGCTGGGTAAACGCAGGTAGGACAACAATTACAGTCGTAGTCAAGAAGTTGCCCCTTTACACCATTGATATCCTCACAAGATGTCGGAGGATCCACACAGTCGTCGTCACAATATAAAACGCAGAGTTCTTCTTCGGAAGAGTGTTTGGCTAGTGCCATAGCCAAAAGAGTGAGAAGAGAAACTTGGAGAATGAACTTGACCATTTTGAACTGTTTTTAAGTTTGGAACTTTTGTTGATTGAATTGGTATTTGATACTGGATATATTTTGTGAGTTTTGCATGTGCTTTTATACCAAAAAAAAACCTTATTATCAATCAAATTTTCAGCGTCACGTGAATTACAAAATGAAGTAGACAAGACTGCGTAATAAATAATACTTCAATGAAATGTATTGTGTAAATTAAAATGTAAATAATAACATTGATAGTTTTCCAACATTTTCGTAATATCACCGCAAGTACATTTGAACATTGACTTCAAGCTAATTATCGGTATTTACACAATCAACAGATATCAACAATACAATATTTTTCATTGGTGTTTCATTAATTTGTAATTGTAATTCGGTGATGTGTGGAAATAAAAATTCATTTCAATGGGACACACAAATTACAATAAAATTTCAAACTGATCTAAAACTAAACTAAAGATGGTTATTTTACAAGTTATAGTTCTAACTCTCTTAAAAGTGGTATTTCCTCAAAAAAATCCTGTTCTTCTTCTCAACAATGTGTCAATACGTTTAAAAAACGCAATGCTATCAACAGTTAAGTTGACGTTGATCCTTGGAGATGTAATTACTGCTATATGTGTATTTATTTTATCAGTAAGTTTTTATTTAAAGATAAAGCAGAATATATTTAGAAACATATATGAATTCATATTTTTTTGTTTGTAGAAAACAAAAATCATGGTTATGTGATAATCTGAGACTGGAGAATGTGTAACATTTGGGACAATCTACGCATAAACTTTAAATATTTATTATTGCAGATTTTTACAAGCAGAGTGGCGCAGTGGAAGCGTGCTGGGCCCATAACCCAGAGGTCCGTGGATCGAAACCATGCTCTGCTAAACACATTTTTTATTGAACAACTTTCTTTATTTTACAATATCAAGATAACAATTTAAGTTAGTTGCCATAAATCAATGATAAATTTCTTTATTATCCCTAAAAAAATTAAAAACTTTATTATTTATTTATTTTCTATATTCAATATCAAGTAGTTATTTTACTTTTAAAAATTTTTAAGTGTTTCTATAAACGTCTCTTGGTAACAGCTCCATACCAAGAAAACGATCCAAGCTCTAGTCCATTTTCATGAATCGACAGATCAACCCGATATTTGCCTTCTGGCAGATATGGTGGTAGTTTACTTTCGTCCAGAGTGTAATGATTAACGGAATATGACCCCTGTTAAATAAAAAATCCAAATATTTTAATCTCTTCCTCATTACATAACTATTTCTACTTGCTTTCTTTATCGGACACAATGTTAAATTACCCTTCGTAGTAGTTAAAACCGAGACACCAAAACTGTTCCTCACCAAAGCATCACATACGCTGAAAAACATCGCAAACGGGGCAAATTTCTTATATTGATTCGAAATGAATTTATATCCAATTACGCCCATCTAATTAAACAATGTATCAAGAGTTAAATAGAAATAAATACTTCTCCTTGGTTAGCTCACCGATAATTTCATTCCGAAATCACGCGTAGTAGTTACGTCACCTCCAAATGTTCGTGTAGTACGATTGAATTTTTGGTTTCTCAGAACAACATGCGAAGCAACACTTCTATTGTAGGAAAGTAATTCAATATGATCGTTAGTAAGTTTGGTGTCCCTTTGATAAAAGTCAGCATTGTCACAGTTACACTACAATAAAATAGTAGGGGGAAGTCCCCTAGTGGCGGACACCTAAGGTTATTTATAAATAAATCAAAAAATATTTGAAGAAATGTTAATTAAATTATGACATATAGTAGATAACAAAGTTAGAAATCAAATTAAAATAACAAAAATGCAACCTCTGTTAAAAAATAATTAATACTATCAATTAAACTTTGGTAAGAAAAAGTATAGTTTTAAAAAGTGGCACCTAGTACCGGACACATATTTGTGCCATACCCCTCTCACCGGACATTTCAAATATGTCATATGGTTAGGTAGGCTACCTTGTTTGGTATTATTTATGGGGCGGTGGGGGGTGGGGTGATAGAATTTAACGATTTAATCAACGGATTTAACACACTGACTAGAAGCAGCCCGTGAATGCATACATCCACTAGCTAATGTGTTCATTTCAGTTACAATGAATACTTTAACTACGAATTTTAGCGAATGTATGCATTAACTAGTAAATGTATACATTTACTAAATGTATGCATTGACTGCAACATAGCCATCTCCTCACTCTCTCTCGCTCTCACAAGAAATATCAATATGTTTACTGTCCGGCGCTAAGGGACAACTTAGTGTCCGGTGCTAAGGGACAGACATTTTCGTTCATTTGGTGGTACCTACTAAAATTGTTTAAAAAATCTAATAATATTCTACCATTTTACGGATAACAATCAAGTACTACTTGTATCTTTGAATACCACTCAAATGTAAATGCATAAATATACTAGAATTAATTACATTGATATTTAGGTGACGTCGTGATTTTGCGCCTGAAACAGCAAACGGCTGCTCCCGCCGGGGCCGTGTGCGTTACTGGCGAGCCACGACGAGTGATCCTGTACCTGTGAGCCCCCCGCGCCCCTTTCACTTGTTTTTTGAAATGAAAAGATTTAAACTAGCTTAAATAGTACGAGTGTCCGGTGCTAGGTGCCGTCCGGCGTTACGGGACTTCCCCCTATAAATTAAAATTAATTATATTATCAGAATATTTTTTTACAAACTATATAGGCAATAAAAAGTGATGTTATAAAATAAAGGACGAATTTTTGAAACACTTTACTCATTTTGATTTTACGAAATAAAGAAATAGCAAATTAATTTGCCGTTTTTATTACTTTCTGATTAGTATCTGATTGAATGCGGATAATTAACTTAATGCGTTTCGAATTGGTTTATGCAATATTGAAAAATTCATAACATTTAATTATAAGTTAATATAGGATGGTGAAATTATGGTAACTTCCGAATAGCAGGACTCTGTAATTTATCATGATATCATCGGTTTTGTTGGTTAGCTGTCACTCAACAGTAACATAGTTTAACCAAATATGACATATTAATATCAAAATTTATATTTATATTCTATTGTTTTCAGGATATAAAGTTAAAATGCTAAAAACATGACAACACGATCCTCTTTAATAGTTTTCATGTCAAGAAAACAAAAAATAATAAAATAACCATTAAAAAAAACCTAGAATAACAATGATAAGAAGCCATTTTTCTCAAAATGTTTAGCCTATAAAAGCAGTTCAAATTTTAAACATTTATCAGTTCAAAATGATTACCAACTTGATCATTTTTGGCCTCTTGGTCTCCTCAGCTTTAGCCAGTAAGTCTATTCTACAAAAATCATAAATTACTTTACTTTAAAACTTTGAACGGTTACTTTAAAGATTTTTTAAAAATTTTCTAGATAACCGTCGCATTGTTGGTGGTAGCTCTGCCGATATCAAATACTATCCCTACCAGGTATCACTCCAAACTTTGAATCCTGGCGGAGTTACTCATATCTGTGGAGGAGCTATTCTTTCCCCCGAGTGGGTTTTAACCTCGGCAAATTGTTTCGCATTCTTGCCAACAAGCAAATTAGAACATTTCCGAGTTGTTGCTGGTAGCACAAGCCTAGCTGATGCAGCTTTCTCAGGTCAAACAGTTCGAATGGCAGGATTGGAATCATTGCACATACATCCGACCTATAGCTTAAAGTAAGCTAAAAATATGGCGGACATTTATATTATTTTCTATTAATCAAATGCATTTAAATTTACAGGAACGCACATAATGATATTGCAGTTTTTAAAGTTTCACCACCATTCAAATTCAACAAGCTCGTATACTCAATTGGCCTGCCCGAAAACAACGAAAACGCCACCGGAAAAGCTATTGTGAGCGGTTGGGGTTCCGATAACAGCGAGATTTCTTTGCCTGTAGATCGTTTGCGTTGCGCTGTTCAAGAAGTTGTTGGAGTTGACGGTAAAAACAAAATTAAAGAAATAAAACATACAAATAATAAAATTATGTTTTGCTTTTTTTTGTAGAATGTTCAATTGAATACAGAGGTATGTTTAACGACGAGGGTCATATTTGCACTCAACCACCAACTGACGGTAAATGTCCGTACGGCACACTTTGCTTCCAAGATGGCGGTAGCCCATTGACACAAAAGAATAAAATAATTGGTATTGGATCAATTGGTGATTGCCGCAGTAAATATAAGGTTTACACTAAAGTGTCACACTATGTTGATAGTTTCATTAAGAAATATGTTACTGATTTGTAAGAGGAATGCGATTTTCTTTGACAAATAAATGAATTGAATTCAAACCATATTTAAACCTGCCACAACTCATATTTGAAAACAAAATGAATTGTAATTTCCGAATGAAATAATTTACTTACATAAAATATTCGCTAATGATTCGTGA
Organism: Dalotia coriaria; assembly: GCF_025399875.1. NCBI lineage: Eukaryota > Metazoa > Arthropoda > Insecta > Coleoptera > Staphylinidae > Dalotia > Dalotia coriaria. Next base: position 6,830,246 of record NW_027045450.1, read on the forward strand.
ATAGTTTACAAAGTAATGCAAATCATTTTTAATTGCCACTGCAATACGTAAAACGTTTAAAATATTAAAATATTATTGATTGTTTATATCAGGACAGTAATAATTACACTAAAGTAAATAAATTTGATAGATAATAATGCATAACACACGAAAACGTTTAGAAATTCTACGAAATTACAGATAAAGTCACATTCATGAATAATTACATAACATTTTTTCATTGATAACGAAAGTGCAAAAACAAAATACGCGTCTTCTTAATGAGTATATAAGACAAAAAGTGTGTTGTTTACTTTAAGTACAATTTCCTACTCATTTAGTTAGTTAGTATATTGTATTTTCGAAAATGTTAACTCAGTTACTCATATTTGGTTTTCTGGTTAACTCAGCGTTTGCTGGTAAGAATATTTTAATAAATAAAGTGTTAAAGTGTATTGTTTTAAATGATTTTTACTTTTTAAGAAGTGGAACCTCGAATTGCCGGTGGATTTTCCGCCAAAATCGAAGATTTCCCCTTTCAGGTATCACTTCAAAGACAGACACTATTTGGAAGCCGTCGTCATTTCTGTGGCGGTATAATTATTGCTAAAGATTGGATTATGACAGCGGCACATTGCATCAGACCATTATCTAAGAAACAAAAAGATACTTTACTTGTTTACGCTGGCAGCACAAGTTTAAGAGGAACTAAGAAAACTGGACAAATAATTAAAAGTGCCGGATCTGAATTCTTTTATATTCATCCAGATTTCAAGGGAGAGTAAGTCCCTAGTGTAATAATATGTGGATTTGCTTGATCTAATTTATTACGTTTAATTTCAGAGTCCAACCACATGATATTGCCGTTTTTAAACTCGAATCAGAATTTACATTCAATGACAAAGTAAACAAATGTGACCTACCAGAAGATGGTGAAATTACTACTGGAAAAGCAACTTTAAGTGGATGGGGTTCAACTAGATTCATTTTGAACCGTATTGCTAGTAATACTGTGGATCGTTTGCGTCGTAACACTTATGATGTGATGAAAATGAAAGGTGAGACAAATCAACAGTAAAAAAAAATGGTTGTTTGTAAAGTAGGTTTACGATCGAGATGTTTACGTGATAACGTCTTATTGGTGATATAAGTTTTGTTTGTTGCAATTGTTGTAACACTTCACTTGCACTTCACATTTTGTTTTACTGTTAGGCTCCCCGCACACTACAAACTTTTTATCGGCCGATAAAACATTCAACGAAAACTTAACCGCACGAGAAAATCTCCATTCGTTTGTATGCCGCTAGAGTGAGAGAGACGGAAGATCGGTCAACTCACTCGAACGCTATGACTGGCACGGAATGACTGGCAGCGCTCGAGATGAGACGGGAGATCGGTCCGTCTCTCTCTGGTTATAACGAGAGGGGGGTCGGAATGACTGGCAGCGCTCGAGATGAGACGGGAGATCGGTCCGTCTCTCTCTCGTTATAACGAGAGGGGGGTATACCTGCGATCGACCTCGCTCGTGACACAGTTTCTGAACAGTCACCCGATAAAACGTCAAAATGAATGGAGTTGTAATTTTTAAAATTTATTTTTAGCGTGTCAAAGATCATATAATATGAATAGCAAGAGACTTAATGAAACTACAAACATTTGTGTGAAGAAACAAAGCGGGATTTGGCATCGTCCCAGCTCTGGCTGCAGTGGTGATTCCGGTGGACCATTATCGCAGGGCAATAAAGTGGTAGGTATTGCATCATGGGGCGGTCAAATGTGTGGAATTAAACCTACAGTGTACACCAGAGTGGCAAACTATGTTAATAGTTTTATAAAAGTACATGTACCTGATGTATAATGTATTTAAATGTTGTTGATGAGAGATAAAATTGATAAATAAATTTGTTTCAAGCATTATTTATGAGTTATTATATAAAATATGGAAGAATTTTGATAAATTTATTTTCAAATGATTGTTAAAGAGTTTCTTTACAAGATGTATACCTTCCCGATCTTTTGAACCCTTAGAATGTAACCAAAATGCCCTTTATAAATCGTTCCTTTTAAATTTTGTAAAGGCAGTGTGTTAAACGCCCTGTATCTTGGAAACCAATATAGTAATTTGAACTACCTTAGTGGTAAATGATAGCTATAGACTTCCTCTACATGATGCATACTTTTTCGATCCTTTAATCCTTTGGGAAGTAACCAGAATGCTACTTAAAAATCTTCTTTTTTTAAAGTTTTTGAAAATTCAGTGTGGTAAACGCCCTGTATCTCGGAAACCTTTACAGTAATTTAAACTATCTTAACTTTAAATGATAGTTAAAGAGTACCTCTACACGATGCGTACCTTCCCAACCCTTTAAACCCTTGAAAAGTAACCTAAAATTCACGTTGAAAATCGTTCTTTCTTTAAAATTTTGTAAAGGCAGTGTGGTAAACGCCCTATATCTCGGAATCCAATATAGCAATTTGAACTTTCGTCACGTCAAATGATAGCTAAAGAATTCCTCTACATGATGTATATCTTTTCGACCCTTTAAACCTTCGGGAAGTAACCTAAAATGCTATTTAATAATCTTTCTTTTGTGAAATTTTTAAAACAGCAGTGTGGTAAACGCCCTGTATCTCGGAAACCATAACAGTAATTTAAACTATCTTAGCGTTAAATGATAGTTAAAGAGTTCCTCTACACGATGCATACCTTCCGGATCTTTTAAACCCTTAGAAAGTGCCCTAGAATACTCGTTAAAAATGAGCATTTTTTAATCTATTATTCATTTTTGTGTCGAATATTTCGTTGAAATTAATTTCCCTCGGTAGGGGGCGTTCAACACGTTCAATAAAAATATCAGGGTCAAACTTTTTTTAATGAAATTATTACCGGTCGAAGAACAGGGTCGAACTTTTTTTAATTAAATTTTTACCGGTCGAAGAACAGGGTCGAACTTTTTTTAATGAAATTATTACCGGTCGAAGAACAGGGTCGAACTTTTTTTCATTAAATTATTACCGGTCGAAGAACAGGGTCGAACTTTTTTTAATGAAATTATTACCTGTCGAAGAACAGAGTAAAAAAATTTTTAATGAATTTTTTATCCGCCGAACAACAGGGTCGGATATTTTTCTTAAAATTTTTCAGGTCGAAACCGTCGAACGCGCCTCCACCAAGAAAAAATTTTGAAGATTAAATGGTAATTATCTCGAGAACTAAAAGAGATAAACAAAAACCGAAAACACTTTTATGCGCAGTATGAAATCCTAGGTAAAATAACAATTAAAAAATTTCAAATATAAACTGTGCGTGAAAAATTTTCCGAAATGATTTTCTCGGAAAGTAATAAAGTTAATAACAAACTTTCTTCATTTTCTTCATGCCTTGATTATGATCTATAAAGTGGCAGATTTAGTTTTTCCATTTTCCAAAGTTTATAAAAACTCCTCAGAAAGAGTCAAGAGGTTACACTTGACTCTTTTTGGGCCTCAAAAATTTTTTGTACGCTAGAAGAAAATGGAAAACGCTAAACGATAGAGTTTTCCATTGGGATGAAAGATATCCAGTCAGTTTTCTGATAACATCAATATTTCGGAAAATGAGAGGAAAATTCAAAACTAATCATTACAACCACTACTCCGATTTTTCTCAAACTTTCCACATTGATGTAAAACAATGCCAGAAATACAATTATCCAAGTTTGGTTGAGTTATCTTAATTAGTTTTTAAGTTATTGAACATTTTTAATTATTACATAAGTATCGATAAGTGAAAATTTTAACCTCTTATATCATGTAAAATTTAATTCTTCACACAAATATGAAAACCGTTTTTCTGGTTAATGGTTTTCAATATAAGAGCAAAACACTGGTTAATATATTTTCGCCATCATTTCCTAAGTAAAATATTAAATTAGAAATTTGACATTTTTATTAAGTAATATTGAAGAACATGTGATTCTACATACTTTATCTTAATAAAATTTTGTTCTAAAATGAACCGTTTTGTCAAAACGGTTGATATTGACAATATCAAGTAGTTATTTTCCTTTAAAAATTTTTAAGTGTTTCTATACGCGTCTCTTCGTTACAGCTCCATACCAAGAAAACAATCCAAGCTCTTGCCCATTTTCATGAATCGACAGATCAATCCGATATTTGCCTTCTGGCAGATATGGTGGTAGTTTACTTTCGTCCATAGAGAATTGATTAATGGAATATGACCCCTGTTAAATAAAAAATCCAAATATTTTAATCGATTCCCCATAACATAACTATTTCTACTTGCTTTCTTTATCGGACACAATGTTAAATTACCCTTCGTAGTAGTTAAAACCGAGACACCAAAACTGTTCCTCACCAAAGCATCACATACGCTGAAAAACATCGCAAACGGGGCAAATTTCTTATATTGATTCGAAATGAATTTATATCCAATTACGCCCATCTAATTAAACAATGTATCAAGTGTTAAATAGAAATAATTACTTCTCCTTTGTCAGCTCACCGACAATTTCATTCCGAAATCACGCGTAGTAGTTACGTCACCTCCAAATGTTCGTGTAGTACGATTGAATTTTTGGTTTCTCAGAACAACATGCGAAGCAACACTTTTATTGTAGGAAAGTAATTCAATATGATCGTTAGTAAGTTTGGTGTCCCTTTGATAAAAGTCAGCATTGTCACAGTTACACTACAATAAAATAGTATAAATTAAAATTAATTACATTATTAATATTTTTTTTACACACTATATAAGCAATTAAAAGTGATGTTATAAAATATAGGATAATTTTTTGAAACACTTTGCTCATTTTGATTTTACGAAATAAAGAAATAGGAAATTAATTTGCCGTTTTTATTACTTTCGATTAGTATCTGATTGAATGCGGATAATTAACTTAATGCGTTTCGAATTGGTTAATGCAATATTGAAAAACTCATAACATTTAATTATAAGTTAATATAGGATGGTGAAATTAAGGTAGCATACGAATAGTAGAACTCGGTAATTTATTTTGATATCATCGTTTTTGTTGGTTAGCCATTAGCTGTTATTCGAACATAATCTAACCAAATATGACAAATTTATATCTAAATTTATGTTTATATTCTATTGTTTTTAGGATATAATATTAAAATTGTAAAAACATTATTAAAACGGTTTTGATAATAATCACCATGACAAAGTCAGATTTTGTCGACGGTTTTGACCAAAATATTTTTTAAGAAAAGAGTTCGACCCTGTTCTTCAGCAGGTAATAATTTCATTAAAAAAAGTTCGACCCTGCCTTTCAGCACAAAATATTTTTAATGAACCTGATGAGCGCCCTCTATCGACTAAAATTAATTTCAACGGACTATTCGACATAACACTGAAAAATAGTGAAAAAATACTTCAAGGCATTTCCTAAGGATTTAAGGGATTGGGATTATGTTATAATTATAATTGTTGAATCTTTGAGTGGATTGAAATTTGATGTTATTTTCTATCTTGCAGAGAATCCTTCCAAAATTGAGGAACAGAACTCCATTTTCCCTTCGAGTCCCTTTTGTTTGTGAGTTATTAGCATCTTTCGGCAAAAATAATTTAATAAAAGGGTTCGACCCTGTCTTTCGACCAAAAACTGAAAATAATTATTAAATAGGATTTTTTGAAAGACATTTTAAGGTACTTAAAGAGAAGAAACCTTATATTACTGTAAATTTCGGGGAGTTTTTGCAGGGATTAGGCTGTGGGAAAGATTCGAAGTTTTAAATACCTCAGGTTTGCACGAGCGGTGTACACTCGAATAAAATACATTACATTAATGTGTCACATGAATATATAGGCATTTATTATTCAGAACAATTTGAAAAATATGTATTACAGTAGTTACCTATCAAGACTAACCCTAAAAAGGCACAACAAGCGTACTGAATTAGTACCTGCTTATAACCTAAGTCGTCTTACGAGTAACTAGTAATTATCTTTCTAAAAACTCGACTTGATTGACTCACTGTACATAATAATACAACCACAAAAATTAATAAATACTATATCCGTCATCGCGCAGTGTGAATACATGATAAGAGAAAAAACGCTAAAATCTACACATTAGCTATTTTGTTCACGTGTGTGTCAATGGTATGCAATGTGATTCTATTCGTAAATGATCACGCCCTGAATGCGCTTCGACTAAAACACGCATAATCTCGCTATTGACGACCACTAATCAATACGTTTGCCAATGTGTGGGACACTTTGAAATATAAGTACATGTGAAGTCATGCGCTAGGAACACAAAAAAAAGAGAATATAAATCAAAATCCCTGAATCCTTCACTCGGCGGGACAAAACATGATTAAAACGATCGTTAAAATATTCGAAACACAGGAGATTTTCGTGCCGCTTGTTGAATTCAGCCTCGCCTTTTGAGCACCATACAGGATTCCATCTGTATTCGTTACGGTTTGCACTATTCATATGGCATTGCGCGCTTAAAAATTCTGCTGCCGCTTCCGCTTCGTGTCCATGGCATCCAGGATCGGCTGTCGTTTGGTCTGATAGCGGCGGCGCAGCTCGTCAATTTCTCTCTCCATTTCGGCGTCCAGGGTTGTCATTCGTTGTTGTAGTTGATCATAGCTGAGGAACTTCAACTGCAAGAAATATAACAAATTTAAAATTTTAAAATTACAACATAAAAAACACTTACAAATTCAAAATCTCCATCTGAGAAGCCACGAATCATATTAGCTTTGTTCTCGATCGGTGGTGGTGGTGGATGTTGTTGTAATGGAGATGAAGGTGTCACAGGCGACATCACCATCGGCGCCGTTGTCGGTGGTACCTGATTCATCTGCAGATGATAATGGCTCTGGAAACGCTGTTCCTCTTCATTTGTATCCGCTACATTATTGTTGGGTGCATCCAGAGTGGTCGGCGAAGCCAATCCATTACCCTGCTTCACTTCAGCTTCTTTTTTGTCAAAGTGATCCATAAAATAAGGTCGGTAGATCTTCTGTGCGGAACCTGTATCATGTCTGCGCATTGTCTGCTCATCCACATCACTATTAATCACCATCGTGCCCAAGTCTGACGATAGTTCAACTAATGTTCCGCATTGTGAAGGATCAGCACGTAGGGTACCACCAGGTACAAGTGTACCATCATCAGGAATCTGCACCATTGTTTGACTGTCCGCTTCTTGATACTGGTACTCTTCCATGATGTTCGGTTTAAGAACTCCAGCGGCATCAGTAAACGGCACGTTCTTATAACACAGATTCTCTCTCAATTCATGCGCCTCAGCAATCATTTGACTCAGAATGCTGGGTTGTTTAGCATTACCAATAAATTCATGCTGCAGTAGATTAGTAGCCGTAGCTCGATCCTCCGGATTCTTCACCAGACATAGACTAACGAATTCAATAAATTCTGTACTCCATTGATCTGGTTTGCGGAAAGACGGCGGAGGTTTAGTTGGAATCATAAAAATCGCCCTCATTGGATGTATATCCCCATATGGGGGTTTTCCCTCCGCCATTTCTAAAGCTGTAATGCCGAGACTCCAAATATCCGCGACACAATCATACCCTATCTCCTGTATCACTTCTGGTGCCATCCAAAATGGCGTTCCTATCACTGTGTTGCGCTTGGCCATCGTATCGGTCAACTGACCAGCAACACCAAAATCAGCCAGCTTGGCATGTCCTTCAGAATTCAACAGAATATTCCCTGCTTTTATGTCTCTATGAATCTTCCGCCGCAAATGAAGATACTCCAAGCCTTTCAGAGTGTCACAGAGTATTGTGGCAATCTCATCCTCGGATAATGTCTTTTTGCGCAATCTCATTATGTCGGATACCGAGCCGGCACCGCAGTACTCCATCACAATCCATAAATCTGTGTTCTTAAAGTAACTACCATAGTATTTCACCACATAGGGACTATCACACTGTTGCATGATGGAAATTTCCTTGATTATCTCCTGCAGATCGGTGTCGACCGGAACCTGCTTGATGGCGAGCACTTGCCCGGATTCCTTGTGCAGCGCCTTGTAGACGCTGCCGTAAGATCCCTCTCCTAGTTTGCATATTATATCAAACACTTCCTCAGGCTGGCGCGTGAGACTCTCCTCGGACAACTTTTTCAGTTCACTGCAAAATCATCGAAAAGCATTAAAACACCGCCAACGCTATCAATTTTTAATCACAAGCGCTTGCGATCGAAGTAAGCCTTGGCTAGGGAATACTTAATCGAGATTGAGAATCGATTGTTTTTCTTACGTATTGAAAAAGTGAATGTGAGGTTATCCGCTAAGGAAGATACACGATGTGCGTGAATTGTGGAAATGATGCACAGGAAGATGCGCTGCTTACCTTTTGGAAGACATTTCGGCGCGTCGGAGGTGTCACGATTCGCAAATCATATAAATATGGTGCATTTTCGAAGGCAATCACTCACACGCACTCATCTTGATCGTGTGCGCTTGATTCGGTGGTGCGTGACTGGTCTTGTTTGGGTCTTTTTGTCCGTCGTGCCGTCGCTGTTGTCATTCCCACACGGCAGCACACACGCGAGTCTCGCACAACACAATCAGCAGTGCGGCGGCGAGGCAGACGTGCTGGTGCGTGCCGTGGATGCCGGGGGAGACCGCAACCTCTCAACGCGGGGGTGGTGCGGGGCAATGAGTCGGCGCTCTTGCACGAACAGGATTCTATGCAACTTAAACTGCAGCAATAACAGAGGACGCTGTTACTGGAATTCTCCATAATTGTGTGGGTGTTAAGTGCGCAAAAGCACTTTTTTTAACATTGTACAATCATCAATCGCCATTTTGTTTAGTTCCGTCAATCAAATGCACGCAATTTATGAGTAAATCAAGTTTATTTCATAAAATATATGTTCATTCGCGCAGTCATGTATCTTTCGCTAGACGAATATGGACGAATTGATCAATTTCAGTGTCTATTTTAAGTTAATCGTTACACATTGGTATCGTGGTACAAAATAATAGATAAGGGTATAAATTAACATAGTAGTTATGGCGTGGCGTTTTGCAACTAGATAAATATAGTTTGTTTGCATGCTGTCTGCGTTCGCATTTGTTTTGATTTGAGGCTTATGTTATAGGTAGGAGGAACTTCGGGAATGAGGGGCGACGACTTTTCTTCACATCTACACAAAGTAATATCAGGTCATCTTATATATAAGGCGTGCGTACAGCACGCCGAACCATCGCACACATCGTCACAGAACGTTCACAAGGCAATTCGACATATTTTATGTAATTCGCAGTACATAACAACTTACTAGAGCTTCTGGTAATCGGCGGAGAATGCGCGTACAGGCTTGAGAGATATAATTAGAGTTAGAGAGACTAGCTGCGTGTACTTGTTGAGGGTAATAGAGGAGATGCGTCCCGATCCGTTCTTCATTCAGCTGCCCGAATATCACTATCTTTGGTTTGAGTGGTTTAAAATTAACATCAGTTCCGATTAAAAACATCATTTCTGAACATAGTCTAATACACACTATCGAGCACCATGAGGGGTGAGTCTTCTCGCCACACAGTCGTTGTAAACTGTTCAAACACTTTTGGGGAAGGAAAGAGGGTGTTGTTGGGTAAATACTGTTTATGCGTTCGTGCCGTTAGCTTGTCGCTGATGCACTACATAGCCGTTGACAGCCGGCTCGTGGTCGGACTCGTCGTCAGTCTGCTCGTCGATACGAAGCGGGATGGTGACGTCGTCCATTTCATCACCAGCACGTGTCACCATACGCTGGTTACGCGCCTCAATACCAGCAGGACTATGGTAGAACGAAACCATCTCAAAACCCTGTCGCGCGTCTTGCATCAACATGTCGCAGAGTCTCAGGAACGTAGGCCGATCACTGGGCTTGTGATTCCAGCAGAGCTTCATTAGATCATAGAGTATATCCGGACACTGTTCGGGACGCTCCATTATATTCCCGCCGATAACATAGCGCAATACCTGATCATTGGTTAGGCCTTGGTAGGGCTGCGAGGCAAGAGTCGCCATCTCCCACAGCACAACACCGTAACTCCACACATCGCTCGCGCTAGTGAAGACGCCATCTTTTAAACTCTCCGGCGCCATCCACCGCACGGGCAGCAGGCCCTTGCTACCCTTCCTATAATAATCAGTCTCGTAAATATCGCGCGTCATGCCGAAATCGCCGATCTTCACGACCAGGTTATCGGACACCATGCAGTTCCGCGCGGCGACATCGCGATGCACAAACTTCTTCGCTGACAGGTAGGCCATGCCGTCAGAGATCTCAATCGCCATATTCAATATCTGTTTGAGATTTGGCGGCTTGCGTTCGATGCCATCATTCGCCTCCGCTTCGGAATCCGGCCGATGCGAGCGTAAATACGTTTTCAAGTCACCATTCGCCATCAATTCCATGATGACTAATGTCGGTTGACCTTGGGATACAACACCTAACAATCGCACCACGTGCGCGGTATCAAACGCTTTCATAACGCTAGCTTCGTTTAAAAATTCAATACGCTCACGATTCGTAGCGTGCTCATTGACAGTTTTCACTGCGCATCGAATCTGCGACTTGCCTTTGATATCTTTCGCGATACCCTCGTAGACCATACCAAAACTACCCTGGCCCAACTCATTCAAGAGTTTAATTTTATCACGTGGCACCTCCCAATCATCCGGAACGTACGGCGTGGGAATGTAGTCAGGATTAATGGACGTAATCAGCTTCATATCATCACGCCTATAGTATTCACGGAAGAATTTGAACGCAAATGCACCCAACGCTAGGAATAGAATCACACCCGCGATGATATAGTAAATAAACTCGTTGGATTGCTGCACGTGGAAGCAGGAGACACCAGTGGCGCGTCCGGTGCCCGCCTGTGACGTTACGGACATTTCCACGCACCAATTGCCAGGTTTCAGTTGACTCAGCCTGTAACTACGCTTTGCATTCACGTGTGTTATGGAGATACAATGTGTCTGATTGTGGGGCTGTGAATAAACACAAATATTAAATATATATTAAGAATATTTACACATTGTATAACTTACATCATTATCATCCAGATTTCCGTATGTTATGTGATAGGATTCAATGTATCCGTTCGGATCCACCGGATCTTCCCAGGTGATAATGGCGGAATCAGACGTCACGTTCTTGATGTCCAGAGTGGTGATCAAATCGACATCATCGCGCATGTGTGTCCGGACTTGTTCAACCGTTGTGGCGCTGCACTTCTCCTCTTCATCTTTTCCTTTACTTCTGGTTTTGCGACACACTTGCACCTTAACGTTATACTTCTTGTAATGCACCAAATTATCGATGAAAAACTCGGTCTCGTTGACTTCTTTCTCAATGGACATTACTCGACCCAAATCTGTACACAAAAATAAGTTATTTCTATATAATTATATAGATAACAAGATTACAAATCGAAATAGTCTTACGGTCAACTTTATCCCCAGACGTCTCCTCCGTTTTGTTAATATTGGCATAATTCTCGGCAGAGCTAATTGATCGTGTCTTGCGTAGGTGTTGCGGACTCTCCTCACGTTTAATATACACAAAATCATAGAGGTAATCTTCGAAGTTGATCTGATCTTCGGCGGTGGTGGCGTTTCGATGAACACTACTCTTGGACGGGCTTAAAGTGTCCGGTGAGCATACGCAGGTTTTATTATCGCCGCCAATTCGCGGTGCTATTGTCGTCGGTTGAATATGCACGATCGGTTTGGTCTTGGCGCTGCAAAAGTCGCGCAACTTATCCACCTTCTCATCGACGCTCGTAAGCGTCACTACATAATGGCTGATTTCACCGTTTGGTAAAATTGGCGGTTTCCACGTCACGTGGAAACTGTGATTCGTCGCGGAGATCTTGAGGCCCACTGGTTTCGTCGGTTCTAAACATAGCAAGTAATAATATACACACACATGAGTGTAAAATGAGTGTTAAATGAGGCTTACTTCCGGGCGCCGTGCGGACATAGTGAATTGCGCTTTGCGCACCTGAATCCTCACTGGCGATCGTATAAGTGCGCACGTAGAAAGCATACTGTGTATAAGGCTTAAGATTTGAAAGTAGATGGGTTACTTTTCCCTCGACGACAGCGACATCTTCAACACGCCAGCTGCGAGTGAAACAAATGAATTAAAATGAAAATTTTACACACAAAAAAAAAACATTTACCTCTCGCCACTGCATGCATCTCTTCCATCAAACATTGTAATATTTTGATGTGGCGCTTCGATGCTATACACAACATAATTAAGCAACTTGCGGTGATCTTTCATAACAAACGGATCCCATTTAAGTACTATAGCCTTGCGGGAAGGCTCAGCAGTGACGTTTAAGTCTGTGATGTTACCTGTGAATCAAAAATTACATTGTCAAATAATCCGCTCGTACAAGTGGAGTAAAATCAAGTGCACTTACATGCGATCTTGTCACCATTGGAATTCGACGCCACATCTATTTCGGTATAGTCTGGTAGATTCGTTTTGAGCTGCAGCGTGCGAATCTTGTCGCGACACAGACGCGGATTAAAGTGGAAGAAGAGTTTGCCCTGATCAATTCGCAGCGTGCGATTCGTCCAGTCCCACAACTCTTGCAAATTCTGATTGTCCAGTACGAAAATGACAAACTTCTTGTTATCGAGCACATTACCGCGAATATGTCGCAGTTTCTTGAAGAAGTTGAGTGAAATCAACGGAAACGACCGCACGACTTTCAAATATCCATCAATAACTTCAATCATACTCAGACTCTCATCCAATTTACTCACTATATTCTCTGATAATAATTAAAAACAATAGATTAATCTGGTTGTGATTACATTAGTTACGCAACACTTACTTCCCCCGCGTATTTGTATCTCTAGCGAGCCATTGATGTGTGTACATCCACGCAATTCCTGCGCGGTTGATAAGCTGTCGATGACGATGCCAGGACATTCTTTGTGACATCTGCCAGCTATTCAAAAAACACACAACACGCGTATTCAAAACATGACCGTGAATAAAACCAACTCGCAATATACTCACCCTCACACTTGACACACTCATTGTCCGTGGCTGTGTGATCCGCCGGACATTCCAACACACATTTGCGTATTGTATTCCCGTGTGAATCCTTCGTGGTGAGCACTTTGTGATATTTGTCATGCGTCATTGATTTGCCGGTGGTGAATTGTAGCGGACGCGGCATAGCGATACATTCGCTCTTCGTGACGCATCTGCGATTTAAGTACTGCGAAGCAAACAACAAATTAATTACGACCTCGTCTTCGCTGAGAATAGACGCTAACGAAGCGTGTTATAAAGATGTAATCAAGGCGTGTATTGTATTAGAAACGAAATAATTACCATGTAGGTATCGTCGGGACACTTGTCCATGCATCCCCGGCCCAACATGGCGACGACATTACGACACACCAGACACGTCGGCTCGTCATCAACACAACCAATGCAGTTCGGCGCGCAGCAATTACCCTTTGAATCGCACGAATTGTTGCACGCCGGCGGGCAGATGCGTTGGCAATGTTCACGATTCCAACACCGACCACCAGGACACTGCGTGACTGCAACGCCGTTCATCAGCGCGGAATCCTCCGCGCTTGGACACAGCGGACATTCCTCTTCAGACCTAATATTCTTCATGAAATGTTCGCCGTGTTTATCCAGCACAATCGCGGACCAATCAATACTATGCACGAAACACAGCGAGGGGTTTTTATCCACACGCACCAAACCAGAGGAGATTTCGCGTAGATTATGCAACCCAATATCCTGCAGGTTCGCCATTTCGTAGATGATCAACGAGTATTCGAACATTTTCGTCTGGCCGCGTATCACGGCCAAATTCGGGAACAATTGACCAACGCTGCGCAACGCCGTCACGCGATACAGTAACAAATAGTCGGTGATTTCAGTCAGACGCGGGAAGGAAATAGTTTTAAACTCGGCTTCGGTAACATTATCCAAGAGAAGAATCTGGACGAAACCCTCGACGACTGTGCAGTTTTCCAACACGTCAAAACTGCTTATATTGTTACGAATATCCATACTTTTACACACTAAAAAACAAAACAAACAAAAGTGAAAATAAATAAATAATAAATTTACGTTGCAGGAAAAGTGAGATTACTCACCAACAGGCATGGTAGACATGTTGTTTTTCGGCGATAAACCGCTGGTGGAAAAACCCTCCGCCGCCGTGGTGTACAGCATCGTCGAGAAAATCATCGTCGCGAGGACGACGCTGTAACTAGGCCGGACATGAATATGCATGGCGGTTCAATGGCGAGGGGCGGCGGAAATCATCATGTTAACCCTCCTATCAATCAGGTCAATGCATCTTAGAAAAATCAACTGAAAACAAACAAAAAAACATTCATAAATTTTCATTTAAAATTCCAAACAAAAAAATATTTATCACTTCCGGCCGCTGGCGCTTGATACATAAATAAATACACATGTATAATGCAATGTGTGAAATGCAAGAAGGCAATTCAGAGCGGGCGTAATTAGTGTTTACACGCGCCGCGCATACTAATTGTTATCGACGACGGCGTCGGCTGCGCAGATAAGACATTTTGCATATATTTATTGTTTGTTCATGCATACGCGACATAAACAACACACGTCTCAACACAAAAGGTTAGCCAAATAAACTTATCACATACATACACGCGTGTCGCGCCGAATTTTCACCGCTCGACACACTCTCGGCACATCAGCAAACAACAAACACACGCGATTGTTGCTACCGTTTTACGGCGTGCGTCGTAAAACGTTTTTTTAATGCAGAAACGGCCTTGGAGACACTTACAAAACGATGCGCTCGTAAGCGTAATCCACGCGAGATTCAATTATTCCCGGCTGGTAATCTATGCATCGTTTGTGTCGATACTGCGCGATGCGTGGCGGTGTTGTGTTGTGTAACCGGCGCAGGAGAGAGCATAAATATTAAAAAGACGGCGTACATATGGGTCATAGGCCAGCAGGCGCGATGGATGGGTGTCGATTGATTCCTGCTTAAAGTTGAGTGAAGTATTGTGTGGCCAATGATTGGCACTTTATATTCGGGTACGGTGGTACCAATTTAGAATCGGTTGTTATCAATTAATTGTTCTCGTAAGCGCCCCACGTTCGATTAAAAATGCAACGTATATTTATTACATGTTGGCCCAGTAACAAAATTGTTGTTTTTTTTTTGTTTGTTTAAGTTTGTATTGCGGTTGGGGTTTTACATACAATGCACTTTCGTTTGTTTATGTTTGAATTTGCATACCAATTTTAATTCCAGTTGGGTTTTTGCTTTTAGTGCAACTATTTCACGTTGTACGAGTAATGAATTGATTATTATTTTATTTCGGGAGTATATTGAGAGGGATCTTGAATTTGTATTTATTTTTGTTTGAATTTTGAGTTGTATGAATGTTTATTTGAGATTCGATGGCGGAAATCGATAAAATATAGTGTTGTAAATGTGTTTTTAAAATTTTAGGAGACAAAAAGTTAAGTTTTCAAAGAGAAAATTAAGAAAAAAGTTGATTTTCATAAAAAAATGCTAAAAACACTGAAATTTAGACAATTTTTCTTAATTATTTCTTTATCACACCCTGTATAAATTGTTTTTAAGTTATATAAGTATTTATTTGACATTATACCTCGTTAATTAACAGCGATTAGTGTTGCAAATGCGTTTTTTAAATATTTTACAGCAAAAAGTTAAGTTTTCATACAAAAAATTAAGCAAAATGTTGATTTTTATTAAAAATCAGACCAAAATACTCAAAATTTTGGCAAATATTACTTTGGCATACCCTGTATAATGTATTTTTAGGCTTCATAAGAATTTATTTAGCATTTTAGCGACAAAAAGTAAGATTTTCGTGGCAAAATCAAAGAAAAAGCATGATTTTCATAGAACCTTTGGTAAAAATACTATTATTTTGGTAATTTCTGTTAATTATTTCTATATCACACCCTGTATAACCTATTTTTAGATTATAAAAGCATTTATTTATAATTTTGACGACAAAAAGTAAAGTTTTCGTATAGAAAACGAAGAAAAAAGTTGATTTTCATTAAAAATTTAGTTAAAATTCAAAATTTTAGGCAATTTTTGCTAATTATTTCTTTATCACACCCTGTAGAAACTACTTTTAGGTTATAAAACTATTCATTTAACATTTTGGCGGCAAAAACTTGAAATTTCGTACCAAAACTGAAGACAAAGCGTAATTTTCATTAAAAATTACGTAAAATCCAAGAAATTATGAAAAATCTGAGTAAATATTTCTGTATCACACCCTGTATAAAATAGTAATACGAGTAATGAAGTGATTATTAAGTATTTTATTTCGGGAGCATCTTGACATGTGCGTTCGCACGGTTGTTTGTTTTCGATTCACGCTTGATGAGCGCTCGATTAAAGGTCGGGTCAATTGAAATTTCGTCCAATGATAATGTGTGCGTGTACTTCATTCACACATTGATACATTGATATTTATACGAGTTTATACGAGTTGTATTGAATGAACGAGTATAAAACTTTGTTGCGCAAATGTTGCACTTTCGCTGGCTGTTATCAGACGCCACAGCAAATTCGGGAGCTGAACGCTGCTGCTACGTTATTTATCAGCGCGCCATTAGAATCTTGTTTGTTCACATGCATAACATGCAACATTGTTGCATAATTCATTCGGTGTCAATCTGAGTCATTAGATAAGGGCGAGATAAGTTGTTTGTCATATAAACAAAACAGAACAAATATTTTTTTAGAGATTAGACGTGAAAATAACCTTAAAAATAGGTTGTAATCTGTATGTTTTTATGTTTATTATAGAGAAATGCGGTGATTAGTTAGCATTCCTAAAATGATTATTTAAAAATAACTTTACACACGGTGTGACAATGAAATATATAGCTAAAGTTGATTAAATGTGTTTTTTATACAATTTTGAATGAAAATCACATTTTTCCGGACAAAAACACAACTTTCTTCGGTCAAAAAGTTCATAAACGCATTGGCAATACAAAATTTACTTAATTCGATTCGTATTAAAAATGTGTATGTAAAAATGAGGAAACAGATCATCACTATACTATAATACTATAATATAAAACTTTTTTGTGAGTATTTAATAATTTTTGTTTTTTTGTAGTAAATTGCGGTTAAATGTATAATTACACGTAATTTTTCCACAAGTAATCTAATTGCACGCCCCTAGACGGAATTTTAAGTATTTTCAACGTACAAAATTTCCGTATGCACGTGCAAAAACGTAAAAATATAAAACTCTAAAAAACTAAACTTCAATAATTTTCAATAAAAGTGGAATATCTTCAAAAATATTAAAGATACAACATAGACAAATATATTGTTACCTTCAGAAATTAATTCTCCATCTTATAGCCATAATTGTTTTTAAAAAACTTTATTTTTTTTAATGCAAAACATAAAAATCACTTTTTAAGAGTTAATTTTCAGATCAAATGCAAAATACGATAATGAATTGTGTTCTGTTCGTGCATGAAAACCATTATAAATTACAATATAACAGATAATAATTTTAAATTCAACCACAATAGAAATGTAAATGTAACATAAGTAGCCGAGTGCGCGAATGCATTTGATCGAACGAGTGCTCGACGCGCTTTGAATCGAGATTAGTTGTCGTGGTAACATAGCCTTCAAAAGCTCGAACAACACCCATCAGATCACATCTTATTACTGTAAGTGGTTCGTTACAAAGCCCTTCAGGGTTGTTGTTGTTATTTGTCACGTGATACGACGATTTGCGCGTTGCATCAAGGGAAAAACACGCAATATTTGTTTTGATTTGTGTTTTGCCAAAAATAAATATTTTAATATTCTACGGCGTAAATTGATAGAATTTTGATTTGCGAATGCATTTTTAAAATTTTTGACGGATGAAAATTAAGTTTTCGTATAGAAAACAAAGAAAAAACTTGATTTTTATTGAAAATTTGGTAAAAATACTAAAATTTCGTCAATTTTTACTAATTATTTCGTTATCACACCCTGTATAAACTATTTTTAGAAAATATGAATATTTATTTGTTACTATATCGCATAAATTGATAATAATAAATATTAAAAATGCATTTTTGAAACATTTGACAAAAAAATCTTCGAAAAACAAAGAAAAATATTGATTTTTGTTGAAAATTTGGTGAAAAACATGGAAATTTAAACAATTTCTGTTAGTTATTTCGTTATCACATCCTGTATTACCTGTATAAACTGCTTTTATGTGATACAAATATTTATTTAGCATTTTATCGCGTAAATTGAAAGCAATTCGTGTTAATCTGCAATTTTGAACTTTTTAGGGGGAAAAAGTTAAGTTATCGAACGAAAAACAAAGAAAAATGTTGATTTCCTTGAATATTGAGTAAATACACAACAAATTTGTCAAGTTTTGCTCGTTATATCGTTATCACACCCTGTGCAAACTATTTTTAACTTACAAGTATTTATTTAGCAATTAGTGTTGCAAATATGTTTTACAACTGTTTTCGTGCAAAAAAAAGTTAAATTCGGATACAGAAATAAACAAAACAAATGTTTTTCATTCAAAATAGACTAAAACCATGAAAACTCAACCAAATTTACCAAAATATATCCCTGCAACACCCTGTATAGAGTTCTATGTACATAAATTATTTCCCAGAACTGTTTTTAGGCAATATAACTGTATATTTAACATTCTATCGCGTAAATTGACGGCTTTTAATGTTGAAAATGTAAATAATTTCAAATTTTTATAGAAAAACAAAGAAAAATGTTATTTTTCACTTAAAAATGACCAAAAACACATAATTATCCTCAAATACTTGAAATTCCTTCCCTGCCACACCCTATATAAATAATCCAAGTAAACATTTCATGCAAATCGTAAGTATTCTGAATTAATCACCAACTGCAACTTGTCTCGAATGCAATTTAAATAATTAAATAATTAATTACCAATACTGCGCTTTGTTCGCTTCAGCCACGTGCACGACGAAATAAATTCTTCATTAGGGCGCCACAGGTCTCACGAAACGTCACAACACCACAATTAGCCTTCGCTTCAGACATCAAATAACATCAATAAAACTTCGGAGAATGTTTACGGCGTAAGATCAAGTGAAGAAAAACAAGTTAAATGAACGTACCGAGGGCGCGGAGGCAGCGCGTGTCGCTTGCATAACATTTAAAACACATTTAAACAACAAAACAACGCAACTTACAAGCAACTTGAAGCAAAGACGAGCGATGAATGTGCATGGAGAGCGAGACTCTTGTGTGAACTGTGACTGTGACTGCCCCTGGCTTCTTTTGACTTGGTTCCCATGGGGGCGTTTTTCGGGGGCGGTAAACAAGTAAACAATTCCAGACTGCGCGGCTCGCCACCCCCGCCGATAATGCCCGTGTGCTTATAAATATTAAAGCACGTCGGATGCGCCCGTCCGTTCAGCGTAAAGCCGGAATGATTGGCGTGTAATAAGGCGGCGGCGGCGGCATGGCAACAACAAGTGAGCGTCGCGCCGAGAGCGAATAAAATGTGTAACATAACGCCCGCCGTTGACTGCCGCGCGAAATATAATGCCGTAGCGAATAAAAAAAATATCAGCGACGCGGGCGGTGTCATCAGGCGCGGTGGAGGAGATACAAAGCGTCATCTCTTTCTGGCACTTTTTGCGCACCGAACATGCGGGTGGGCTCGATAATAATTAATGTTTGGCAAACGCAAATAACGTACACTACACTTCATCACGTCATATGCCAAATTATGTCGGTGTGCTTCACTCGGTATCAATAAATAACGATTATTACTGCGCTAATTATGTGGATTGCACAATTGTATTGTCTATGATTTATGCTGAGTCACGTCAAGAATGACAACTGTCATATTACAAGTGACAGAATTGAAGTGAAAGTTGTGTTGCCTATAGATCTTGCAAAGTCACGTGGTTATTGACAATCAACTGTCAGATTACACATGTCAAATTGGAAGTGTGTATATTGGGGTGAAAGTTGTGTTGCCTATAATTCATGTCAAGTAATCTGACAATCAAAACTGTCAAATTACACATGTCAAAATAGACACTAACAGTAAAATTCACGTACTGCGCATGCGTATTGCGGTGAAAGTTGTGTTGCCTATAATTCATGTCAATCATATATCAAAATATAAAAGTAAAACTAACCTTAAAAACGCACATCACATGTATTTCTTTGTGAATATTAAGAGATTGCATCATGCCGTGTCACGTTGCTAACGACAACCATGAAATAACAACCGACACGTGATGTATGAACGTGAAATGCGGGTGAAACTAACCTCAAAATACGTAAGTGACATTTTAACCCATTTTAACCCGTTGAACTACTTGCTGGACAATTGGCCGTGGATCAATGACGAGGTCTGCACTAAAAAAAAAAACGGCGAGTAAGATACGCGTTGCGCGAATTCAGCACTTAATTGCTAATTACTGTCTCCCGCAGCTGCAGTACGCTGCGTGCATATAAATAACGATTTCGTTGTGCGCGCTGCGCGTGATTGCGACCGTCGTCCGGACAGGTGACTCGGATATTTTCAAATCGCCTCAGCCCACAACTCACACCTCATAGACATATAAACATAGACGCATGCTTCATAAATAACTAAAATAGAGGAAATGATGTGGTGTTAACGACCCCATCATCGCGAATCTTGCAATAAAACATCATTTTAACAATTTAGTAAGCAAAACATGTAAAATCCTGCATAAAACGTGACTTTGACCGGAATATGCGCATGTGGCGCGTTGAAAATCGACGTAAATTAATTAACGGATGAATGAGCAATGTGTACAACGGATAATACGGCATGGGCCAGCACGTGGCAGCGCGCACTACGTCTGCGAGAAACTAGGCCCCGTCTGTGTTGTGACGGCGACACGGCGCAATCGATATCGCCGGCGGTGGCGGAGGCAAGAGCGCAAAAAAGAACACGCGCAAAACAAATCACCCGTGCACCCACGTAGCTAGGCAACCAAGGTAAGCGCGCTGCGCTGCGCTGCTGCTGCGTCGCAATTCAAAACAACAAGTGACAATCGTTAATGTCGCCGCACGGCGCATACACGTCGTGTGTTTATTCTTCGCCCGCGGGGATTGGCAAACATCGCGGCACGCGTGCGACCGCGCTCGCGCTATTTCCTTGTTACGTGTGCTTGTGTTTGGCACGAGGCGGCGGCGCGGCGGTGGGCGAGGGCAGACGGCGAGTGATTTTGTTTTTCCGCACGCGTTGACTCACACTGCCATTCTAATGTTAGTAGCCACCCAAAACACAAGAATTAGTGGATGCAATGATGGCGTGCGCGCGCACGCGTGGTGGTTTTAATTCGAGCCGCTTATTAATTATTGCGTCTCGCTGTCGTAAACAAACTCGTTTCGTTTTTTATTTCGCCTTCGCCTACAGATCTCAGTCTATGTGTGTGAATGTGAGTATAATACCTACATGTTATTCCGTTGCGTCGTTAATCAACCACAACTCGTGATGACTCCGAAGACGAGTCGACATTTTCACGTGTATCCTCTTTTCATGGCAGCGCACTCACATAAAAACACAATTATCGTCAATTATAGCGAAGATGTGCGTCGCGGTAGTAAACACACAACGCGCAGCGAGAACGCACAACGCGTTTAATATTATTTGGCTACGCGCGCGCGCGCGATAACAAAAACAGTTCGTGCCGCGGCAGTTTCGCCAGTCGTCTGGCGCGCCGGCCGCTCTCGCTGCTCGAGCGCGGCGAAAAGAAGCTGGAGAGTTGTCCTCTCACCGGACGCGTGCGTGCAGTCCTCGTCGCTGCCGCATGGCATTCCTTCGACGATGACGATGACGGCGGCGGCGGCGGCGGTGGGCAAACGCGGCAACAGTCGGTCGCACGCACGCACGCAACACAACACACACGCACACGATGCGCACTTCTTTCTCGTGTACTATATATCTACACACACTTACACGCACGGCGTAGAAATGCGGTTATTCACCGCCGGGCACGCGAAAAACGAACGTCGGGCGTCCAACACGCACGTCAGGCGCTTGTACACTGGTGGCTCGAGGACGGCCACGGCGAGCACAGCGGCGAACACACGGCCGAGGCCGGCCTGTCACGCCATCGCGGTTTCGTTTCGCCGCGGTGAGTTTGCGCGAAGCGCACGGAACGAACTCATTCATTGCGCGTTCGCGGTTCGTGGTGGATCGCAATCTACGCCGTTTACCTTTACTACGTTGCGCATTCGGTTTTCACGCCGCGTCGCAACGTGATTTGTGCTTGGGGCAGGTAGTATATCAAAGATCTTCTTGAAACTAGACCCAAAATCTAACCTAGGCAACTTTATTCTCATCATCGCACAAATATAACTTACCAAAATCAACAAATTGCATTTGTAAATTATTATCACGTTCAAAATACTCATCCAACAACAATAATATCCTCTTAAAGAGTGTAAAAAGTCTTATTTTATCATTATCACCATCAAAAATATGATTACCTGCAAACCATTCAAGTGTAAATCCTACGGATAATATAACCTCCTTCCACAGC
The DNA here is from genome assembly GCF_025399875.1 of Dalotia coriaria. Classification (NCBI taxonomy): domain Eukaryota; kingdom Metazoa; phylum Arthropoda; class Insecta; order Coleoptera; family Staphylinidae; genus Dalotia; species Dalotia coriaria. The sequence continues at coordinate 6,852,834 of NW_027045450.1, forward strand.
GCCATCTGCTTAAAACTCTGCACTTTCATGCAAGCTACATTATCCTCCGCCATTTTACGCAACGACCCTTTCACCAAGGTCAACTTCTCTGCAGCCGACACCAATCTGCGATACTCATTGATGGTATTTTCCACTGTTGCGCATATTTCATCCGCCTGAGCATCGTCCATAAACAACGCATGACAATTAGGACAAGTCACAAAACACTCGTAACTCCAGCGCTGGTTTACGACCACATGCGTCGAGCATTTCAAACAACGGAAGTGAAACGGCAAAATGTTATCATGTCTATAACGCGCCGGTAAAGTCCTGACACCATCACTCAACGTTCTAGGTTTTAAAAACGTTAAAACACTATCAACGTTGACATACTGTGGCGCAGCGCTTAATATCTTCTCCAGCAACTTCAAAACTTGTTTCTCTTTGTAATAATTTTTATCTATGCGCAGCCCGAGGGCTAGAAACTCTTCCAAATCATACGCGCGCATATTATACGCATTGTCAGTGCCATCGTCACAAATCAAACAAGAGACCGTGTCGTGTTGACTGTAACCCAGGCAACTTTGAAGATTTCTTCGTCGTATTATATTCCCATACATTGTTTGCGTTGTGTATGTTTCCGGCGCATTTTGAAGCTGAATATGCACCACATAATCATTCACATCGTCGCTGGTGAACTTTGTCTGCATCGCGGTGAGGAATTCGTTTGTTCGGATGAACCGCGGTTGTTTGACCACGATCCGTTCGAGGAAGTAGCGGAATAGTTCTTGACTTATGCGTGGTGTAGTTTTTCGTAGAATGCCTTTTATCATCCAGTTATCTTCATTTCCAGGCTGATTTTTATATGAATTGTGATATCGCAGTGCGTATTCTTGTTTCCCAAAGATAATCCCATGTGAAAATACTCCTTCTAGTTTCAGTCGGATGTAATTATGGCGACTGTTGACATATTCTTGATATTTGACAGCTTTTTTCAAAGCATCTTCATAGTTTATTGTTGAGTATAATTCAATGGCTATACTGTCAGTTAAACCAAAAATGACAGTTGCTTCTAAAGCAGGCGGAATTTCATGTTCTATACTTGTTAAAAGATTGCGGCCATGTTTAGTGATAATATTCGCTAGTTTCGGATGATAAAAGATTGAATATTCACTGCATAAACATCCATAGACACTATTTGTTAATGATTTTATAATTTTACTCTTTAAAGTTGATTTTTTCTTTAACTTTTCTCCATTTTCTTGTTCTTTTTCAAGTAATGCTTCACGCATGCGTATTAATCGATGCATGAGGTTAGGCAACACATTACCATCCCCACTGGTGAATGACAGATTATATTCTCTAATAACACTTGGATATAACGACTTAAAATCGAACATTACTATTAAATTATCAAAGAATCCAACATTTGGTTTGATTATCTTCCCACCCATGATTCCACTCTTTGCAGGTTTCATAAAAGTTTCAGGTATTATAATCTGGTGTAATTCGTGTTTCAACATGCACTCCACACGTTTCAACTGTCCGTGACTACAAACGTCTTTTAAGGGACATCCGGTCACGTTGGAGATTAACATATACGTTGAAATCACGTCCATTTCATTAACAAGTTGTACAGATTTCTTCATGCGATCACACATTAGTTTGGTTATGTTTGCTGTGTTGAATTGTTTTGAATGTGCAGGTGGTATTTTGATAAAATTCGTATCGTTTAGGAAATATTCATACAAATGTTGTTCATGGGGTAATAAATTCGGGTAGAATTCTTCGGCGGCTTGTTTTATATCCATGATGATGTTGTGGTTAAAAATATTTCGAATTGCAGGTGAATACGGATTCGAATAATGTGTGAATTTTAACTTGTCAAGTAAGATTATGATGTTGACATTCTCTTCAGCAAGAATATTGTATAAATTCTCAATTATCAAAGCACTTTTAGTGCATAGATGTAAATTTGGTATATTTTTCAACTGACCTGCATTAGAATTAGTATTTTCAACATGTGGTGATTCTGCAAGAGCAACTGTAAAATACGTGTTAAATAAGTTGCCTAACTACAGGATCCTGTAACCCAACTTACATATTTTTGTTGATTGATGTATGCAGGTTTTTCCATTCCATAAAACAATTCCAACAGCAATTGCAAACGGTGTACTGCAATTTTCATTCTCAATATTGACTATATCCAGAAAATATACTTTGAATAAAGGTATATCTTCAATTTGTGAATTCTCAGGCATAACACTGATGTCATTCGGATGACAAATCAGTTTTGATGGACAAGATACTTTCACATCTTTACTATATGTTTCTATTTGAAGCCAGCAAGGACATTTAATGCCTTTTTCCAACAGAAATGCTTCAAAAACATCCTCATCCAAACCAGAAATATATTCTATACAACATTCACCCGGTATTTGATTGTTATTAAAGTGAAACTTTTCTGGGAGCTGTAAAAACAAAAATGTTCATGTTTTATGAATGTAAGCATGTGCATAGTTCAATTTATTCCACTTATTTTGTTAAACTTGTAGCTAAACGACGTAAAACTTGACTAACATGACGCGCATAAAGTAAGAAATGCATAGTTATGTGCAATGTGTTATTAAATTAGATTTTCAACATGTTTAACGTTTTTTTCCGTGAAATTTACAGCGAAATACCAGCGGCAGTGACAAAAAAGTATAGAAGCATGTAGATTGTTTAAGTATTATCTATAATAACTAAATGTTCAGCATATAAACAGAACTAACCTATTCTAACTTCATACTTCAAATACTTTCAGCAGATAACATGCATTTGAAAATATTTTCCTATCATTCAACTTACTTGGTATTGAATCATCAGAAATTCTTGCAGTTTGTTGTTGTATATAGTTTTCCTCTGAACAACTTGACTTGAATACGTTTTTAAGTGATTTATGGAGTTATTTAGAGCTGTTTCTATTCGATCTTTCAGTGTGCCTGTTTTAAATGTGCTTGGTTTTTCTTTCACATAGATGCGTTTTATGATTGGACTCAGTTCTATGGTGCAGGAGTTATATGTGTTGCCATGTTTTAATTTGCCATATAATTGCAAAGTGTTTGTGGTCTGCCTTCCATGAAGAAAGTAAAAGTTGTAGCTCTTAACATGAAAAATAATTAAATTAGTGAATGTTTTATGGTAAACATGAGCAACTTACATTGAAATTCACACAGAAGGATTCATTAAAATCCATGGTATTAATTGTTATAGACTATGAGTGGATATTTACATGATTTTTGTATGTTTTTGTTTTACTTGTTGATTTTAACCTGTTTGGTTTGTAATTTCTTTTCGCGCTATTTTACAGCTGTTGACTTCAGAGTTATCATAGGCAACTTATTATACACATTGCACATGTTGGTACATTATGCATATAAGTCAAAGGAATTGATTTTTAATACCGGGATACATTTAAATACACATTTATTCATACAGAAATAATTAAAAATACATAACATTTGTTCTATAGCATAATAGAAATACTGATCATATGTTCTCATACATAGTAGACGAGTATAAGTTCTGCGGCAATGTGATAGGCGGACAAGCGGAAAGAAAACATTACGTACGCGCGTCATATAAATATTTATAAATACAGTATATTATTATCGCCGCACTTTGAGCGTCACCTCGCCGGGCGGCAGCTTCTTCATCAGCGACCAGGCGTCGATTCGGGGCATTTCCGTCACGTCTGTGCCTTGGATCTCTACTAATTCATCACCAACTGCGAGCATTCCGCTTTTATCAGCTAAACCGCCTGAGAAATCACAAATTATTAGAAAAGTTATACGCGGAAAGTTTATACCAAGCAAAAGTGGAGGGGATGGTATACATAGCTTTCACCCCCACCATTTTTTGCTGGTAGCTGCGTGTTGTGCACATCTATTAACTTACCCGTAAATAGTTTCTTGATAAGCAATGGCACATCGCCCTGCGGTGATCCTCTTCCTCCCTCCATACTAAAACCCAATCCGGAAGCAGTGGATAAAGGATCTTTAATCAATTTCACAGCAATGATTGGTTTATCATTTTGGATTACATCAGCAACAACATCTGCTGTTGCCGGTGTCACTACCGAAGAAGTAGTAACCGGAATGGATTCTAAAAGCGATATCCGTGAAGGATCACGTGTAGGGGTAGTTGAGTTCACAGATGGCGCAACATCCGTGCGTGGAGGTGATGTGACTATGATAACCTCCAAAACAGGTTCCTAAATACATAAATTAAATCATTAATCATAAAATTCATGTTTTGACTCAAACCAAATATCATTACCTTTAGTATGGCCATTGATTCGGCATGTGTAATGGCATTCATGCTTTTTCCATTGATTGACAACACGCGTTCACCTTTCCGAAGGCGGCCATCACGATGCGCAACACTTCCATTCCTCACTTTATGAATCTACACACAAAAAAGTAAGATAAAAACATAAAAACAATAAAAATCAATCATAAACATACAGTGATATCTTTTGTTTCATAATCCGTGCCACCAGCCAGCGTGATACCAATACTCCCACCCGGAATTTCCGGTCTGAGCGCAATCACTTTCACATCAGCCGAGGAAATACTCTCATCATCCCAGGACTTCACAGTCGACGCAATTATATTCTGCTTATCTTGCAACTTTACAATCGTTTTCGCAGTCGTTGGCATAGAAGGCAATGAATTTCTTTTACTCGGCATCGGACGAGTAATACTAGTATTATTGGTAGGTTTTTTAAGGTTAGTTTTAATATTACTAGTGTTCATCGTCAAATTCGACTGAACCGGCGTAGATTTCTCAAAGTTTTTACGTAAATCCGTAACACTAGCTGCTTTCGCATTGTTTCTACTCGTGAAAAACTTACTAGATAACCTATCATCGGTTTTCATCACTGGTTTGTTAACCTCTTTAACCTCTGATGTCAATTTTGACACCCGTGGAGGTTTAATCATACGTATCTCTTGAATTTCAACTGTTTTCGTTGATGTTACTGCACAGACGCCATTTTGTGCTGGTTTCACTGTTTTATCATCCTCAACATTAACATCTACATCCACATCAACATGTTCTATTTGCTCAACAATAAGAATCTGTTCCGGTTTGATGTTGTTATCAACGGGTGGACTGTCCGGTTCATCAAATTTTCTTTGTATAAGCAACGGAGATCCATTCAAATCCTTACCACTGCGACACTTCGCTGAAGCAAGTATATTCTTACGGTTTATAGCCTCTACGCTTTGCGCTTTCAACAATCTACGATTCGCTGCTGAATCATAAAGATGATTGGGACTTGCGGGTGGTGATTGTCTTGAGATGTAACTAGACTGACTCGAACTCACCGCTGAATCATTATCACTCTCATCTTCAGATTTCGTTATCTTGGAAGCAGGTGTATTTGTAGTTGACGGTGAACTACCACTGCCCATACTACCCATGCTTGCATATTCAAAACTACAATCACTCCTCGTAGGAGATGTGATACTTTCCAGGGATTTAGGAGCATCCGCAGAAGGTAATCGACATTCTTCATCAGAAGAAGTGGCTTCTTTTGCAGGTTCTACTGGTTTCGTTGAATAGACTTGGAGAGTTTTACGTTTGAATGCTGGTGAATACTTGGCGCATTCAACATCTGTGCTCCATAATGGTGTAGTGGTAAAGTTTAAACTAGGAGTTGAATTATTACGAGCATGATGTGGTCTTGCTGTGAGGGTTGCAGGGATAGAAGGCGGGCGGAATTCAGGAACAGCCTCAATAGCGCTTTTTATTTCGGGTAAATCAATCATGGCGATTGGAGTGTTGCTCGGAGCGACATCTGGATGTTCAGGAATGATTAAACCTTTAAGTTTGGATAATCCTCGACGTCTTTGATCTACTATCTGGGAAAAACGGTCATTCGACGAGGAAATGTCAACTAAACTTTGTGATCGTTTGTGTAACTTGTTGGTTTCGATTGGATTCAATGGATTCAAAGGTGTTGTATGTGTGTATTCTGAGGTTAGGTCAGACATACTGCCACGTTTCATAGGTGATGGTTCAAAAGATGATTCAAAGTGTTTTGTTTCTTTTACGTTGTTTTGAGTTGAATCACCATTGATTGTTGGTACAGCAGGTTGTGAGGGTTCTTCGTTGTGACTGAACATAGCAATCATATTCTTCACATTGGTTTTTGTTTGTTCTTTGTTGCCACGTGGTAAAACATTGATGCTTCGACGTGGAATCACTGGTTTTATAAGTGTGGTAGCCTCTTGGTGATAATCTGGGAACTCATGCCCGTCGGGTGGTTGGCGAGTGTCCATTTTGTTGTTTTCAGTGTCTGTAGTGTCATCTACATCTGATTTTGACTGTTTCAACGTGGTGCGAGGTGCCGGTTCAGGCGCTTTGATATTCTCCTCGGATTCATCTACAAAAACAAAAATTTTAATAAAAAAAAACAAATTTTACTTATTTAAAGCAATAAACATTACAGGTGATTTTTTTAAGTGGTACTTTGGGTTTGCAATACACAATACGAACCACATCCATCTTAAAATAAAATTTTTAAGTATTTTAAGGGTGATTAGTGGTTTAGTGATTTTTAAACGTAGATTCAACAGATGGTGAGGCTGTCTGCAGACTGACAATCGTATTCGAAGGTTGTGAAAGACAAAACTTACACTCTCATTTGTTTATAAGACTTGATATGCCATATAGCAGAGGCTGTGTGCACACAGAGTGGATTAGTGGGAAGTCGCCATATATGACGAGCGGTTTTGAGCGGCTGTGCGACCGGCCGGTTGACCATGGTCAACTTACAACTCACAACACTACGAAAACTCACTGCAGTACACCCTCGCGCGACTGAACTGACATAACCTTATCCAATATAGGCATAGGTAACATAACTTCAATAAATATCTATGGGAAATATTTCTATGCAATTATATTCTGTTTATTTTGCTATTTTTCAATAGTTTTCGTATTTTTTGACATAAAAGTGTTAAACAAGAACAAGGAAGTTTATTAGAAGTGTTTTTTGACATTTTAATAATGACGTCGGTATTACAGATTCCTTTCTTAAACTTAACTTCAACTTTCTAACAAAAAGGCAAAGAATTTGTTTCCCTAGGCATTGGACGTGTGATACTAGTATTATTGGTACGTTTTTTAGGTTAGTTTTAATATTACTAGTGTTTGCTGTCAAATTCGACTGAACCGGTGTAGATTTCTGTATGTTTTTGCATAAATCTGTAATACTAGCTGCTTTTGCATTGTTTCTACCCGTGAAAAACTCAGTACATAACCTATAATCAGTTTTCATCACTGGTTTGTTAACCTCTTTAACCTCTAATATCAATATTGACACCTTTAGAGGTATAATCACACATATCTCTTGAATATCAACTGTTTTCGTTGATGTAACTTCACAGACGCCATTTTGTATTGGTTTCACTGCTTTGTTTCCCTCAACATCTATATCAACATCTCCTATTTACTCAATAATAGGAATCTATTCAAGTGTGATGTTGTTATTAATCAAATTGCTCAAACAAAGCGCAACATAACCTAACCTAACCGCAATAAATACATAAATCTATGGGAAACATTATTTCACTTTATTTATTTGTATGGATTGTGCAACTGAATTGTAAAATCGTTTCATATGTGCACACACTGCACACACTTTCGTTTCACTCTTATGGAAATTATAATTGTACCGAGTATAATATATATTGTATTGTTGCGCGCACACACGTCGCGATGCAATATTATTTATAGCGCATTACAGAACAACGCAAGAAATCGACGCCGCGCGCCAAAGTTAACAACAATTAGGCAAGACTCGCATAATAAAAATTCATGAGTGAAATTTTTTCGCTAAAAAAACACAAAATTCTTTTCACCTTTCGCGATGCGTTTGATATTTTAAGTGCAAACGAATGTTTAAGTCAAAAAAGTGAAATTTCCGCTTCGATTGTGACTTATCTGTTGGTTTAATGCGTTGGGATTTACGATCGTAATCTCAAATGAATTTCAACGCAAATATTTATCCAGTGTAATATGCATTTCGCGGAATTCATGAGACTAATGCGCATGCGTATGTGTCTGATGCGCTTTCATTGATGTAATAAGGAAATTGCCTAATTGTAGCAGTTAATATTTATCATCCGGGTAATTAACCGGGAGTGTCGCTGATCGCGCTGCTGATAAAATGCAAACGTGTCGCAATATGACTTTTGACGTGCGCGAAACTCTTGCAATTCGAGCTGCAAACAAACGAAGAGAAAAAAAAAGCGCGCAGCTGGCCGGGTTGCGCCGGCCCGGCACGTACGGAGAGCGACTTTTTGGTTCTCTTGTTGCACATGCCGCATGCAGTTCCCTTACATTGCAAGAACGTTGTGTGTGCGAATGTATAGAGTTGTGATGTTGCTCTCCGCGTGCCTGCTCCGGCCGGCTGCGTTAACTCGTTAAGTATTACCGGTTAGCGCAATACTGTTGTTGCGTGACATTTTCTTTGTTCGCGCCCTATGCGCATGTGCCTGTGGCTTATGCGCCCGGGGACCAGTGGGTGGACATTTTGCACTTGTTCCACGCCATATACACAAACAGAAAATACCAAACAATGTTTATTTTTGGTTTATGTTTAGTCTATAAAACTAAAAACTAAAAATTTTTAAAAATCTTACTTGTTTCGGACTAGTTTGCAGTAAAAATCATCATAATATCCTTCTTTGTGTTTTTTTTAAATTTTTTATTTTTATTTTTTTAACTTCCGGTTTTGATTTGGTGTTTTTTTGTGATGAATGACACTTCACGGTCAGATGTTTTCACTTGTCTGTGATTTCCGCTTGGGTTTTTATTGAAGTTTGTGTGTTTTTCGACTGTTTTCAAAGCGTAAATCGTGTGTGCAATTCGCTTTGTGCGGCGCGCGGCGTCCGACGTGGTGAACGCGAGCGTGAACGCGCGTAAACTACTCGCGGGGCCGCTGACTGCGCGCCCAGGATCGGACGGACGAAACGGACGAAACAGCGAACCGCGACTTGCGCGCCGCGAGCACCACACAAGTACGATTTTCAATCATCGCACAACATCATCAATACAACTTGATAAAACTCACATTTTCATAACCCAACATATCACAAATGTCTAAATTTTGACATTTTGTCATTGATTTTTGACAGTTGCAGTGACAGCTCTATGCAAATATGACAACTGATGATTTTCTGCGTGTTAAAAATATTTGCATGAAGACGTAATGCGAAACAAGCATAAAACAGTTTCTCGCTGACCTTTTCCTAATTTTTGTTTTACGGTTTCTACTCGCGCGTCTGTTTGGCTTCGACCCGGGTCAGCCCCGGGCGCGTAATTGATAGTTTTTGCCTTTCGTTGATTTCGAATAGAAAATGAATAATGGTAATGGCGTATGACGTCACAAGCGCGCGAGTGGCAGCAGCCGGAGAGCCCGGGTCAGTGGACGTAGAAGTCAAGGGCAGCGTGGCCGGCCACCATCATCATCATCATCATCATCGCAGCATCCACAAGAGTCTCTCTCTCGTGCAGAGAGCGCGATGTTTGCGTGTTTGTGCACTGAGTACTTTGTACATTCTTCGCGCAACGCTCAACGCGTACTCTACCGATCTAATAATCATTATGAATAGTTCCATGCGCGTGCACTGCAACCACTCAAACCACTTAAAAACATAATTTATATTAATATTTATTAGTTTAGAGTTATTTATAACCACTTTTAACAACTGCTATAATTAATCATTAATTGTGTTTGTTCTGTGTTAGGCAACACACAATACATGTGTGTGTTTAGACGTAGAATAGAAATGATACATGAACTCACCGCTAGAGGTATCTTCAGTCGTTGCATTCACCTGACAGCCATCCGCATCGTCGACTTTTTCGCCTTCTAACTCCGTTCGAACAATCTCTTCGCTGAGCCTGTAAACATAGTTGACTTGGTTGCATAACTGCCACTCTAACGCCATTTGCAAAATATTGCAAATATCAAATACCAAACGTGGAATGAAAGAGTAAAGACCAGTTATGCTTATTACGGACGTATTTGAAAATGTCAAGGACACACAGCCGACGTAATCGCGCTGGCGCGCTGCACAAGGAAGAAAATACATAACAGCAAATCTCAACAAACAATTACATTGTCGCTGATGCTGAGTGTAACTCTTTACGTAATTAAATTATTGGTGCATAACACGCGAACGGTCTGATAGTTAAAACGGTTTAACGCGTTTCTTTGTTAATTACCACGTTTTTTTCGAAATTAATTGTGCGTTTATCAGAAAATATTTTCATATAACGATGAGAGGGCGGCAACCAAACTTTCAAAATGAGTTTTTGAACAAATTTTGATCAATGGGTGAGTAATAAATTATCCACGACGAGAAATTTGTTTATTCAATGCTTTTCTGTTTTAGGATTGTGTGAAACGTCGATATTCTGATGTTCTCATGTTAATTTAATTTCATTTCTAAATTATGCTTTACTTTCTCGCATTGTGCGACACTCGCGGTACAGTTCTCATGCTTTTGTGAGCACGCGCATTACGACACTTCACAACCGCCGACGAAATCTTTACTTTACAATCCCGCAACTTTTCCCTCAATTCTCTAAACGAACAAAAAACTTAAAAAAAACTTAATTAAAACGCGTTTCTCTTCTTTTCCTCGTTCTCCATAAACATCAACAATTAGCGACAATTTAATTATTTATTAACACCACAGCATGCAACTGCATGCGTGACCTCTTTCCACGCGCATGCGCAGTAGATTTCTCTCATTTCGCATATGAAAAATAATAAAACGGATGTCATTTGTCCGCAAACTAGAACATCGCGTTGACAAGATGGCCGCGCCGCCATGTTATGACCGCAACGCGCAAGAATGTTCACATGTTGCATTGAAGGTCATTCGCGTTTGTTCGTCGCGTGTTGTGTGTGCTTTTTTAGCGTGTTTTTTGCGTAAGATATATTTACCGTTGCGAGTGGTCGTCGCTCGGAGCAGTGTCGACGTCTTGCAGACTCTCGTCCTCGTTGTCCGCCTCACCAATTGTAGCCAATGGCTGGGAACTACTCCACCCAAAAATATATTCATCTTCATCATCATGAGATTCACTCAGGTAGAAATTATCAGTGTGACGCATTTGTTCCTGTTCTATAAAGACCTTTGAATCGTCATTTGTCTCACCATCAACTTTAGTAGATTTCGGCACGAAATCCACAAGTCGTGGTAACACCTTCACATTTTCATCCTCGTGATTATAATCGTTATTATTCGTCTCTATTTCTTCTAATTTTTCTTTTAAATCAATATCTGTTGATGGTACCACATGTTTACTCCTTGGTGGTGGTGGGGGTGGTGGCCGTTTCTTCCCTTTACTCTTCTCACCATGATTCACAGTTAAAACAGCCGCCTCCACCACTCTAACATCTTCATCCGCGTAACTCAACGGTGCGTCTTGGAAATTCGCAGGTGGTTGCAGCGTGACATGGTGTTCCTTCGCTTGGAGGGAGACCAGCCGCTCAAACAACAACTCCTCATCCGGGGAATGCTCCACATCAAAAGGATTCGTGTGTTGTATACGTCTTTGCACAGCTGTGGGTGTAGAAGGCATGCTACCAGCAAAACTAGACGTGGTAGTCGTTGGAAACGACCCAAAACGATCCACGACAGTCGATATAGAACTACCAGTATCATCCGATTCACTCAAACAGTAAGATTCCTGCTCCTGTGAGAATAAATCAAGGTATACCTCTGCATCCGGTGGGTGTACCACCTGTGTACTTGTAATATTCATGTTGCGGACTTGTGGTACCGGTGTAGACTCATCACTATCACCAAAACCTTTCGGGGGTAAAGGTGCGTGTAAATCTTTTTTCCGGGGGCCTTTTCTTGGTGGTACCGGAGGCGGCGGAGGAGGTGTCCTCTTTTTTTCAGCACTTATCACCAGCGGGGCTTCGTTTGAGGTTAGTTTATGACGTACCTGCAGTTTTATCACCACATTTGAATCTTTTAAACATCTTACACAGTCTATGCGTGTCATTGATGTGACCTTGACGTTATCAATCGCCAAAACTTCATCACCTTCAGTCAATACACCCCAGGTACCACGTACACGTGAAGCAGGACTATCAGGTGCGCATGATTGAATGAAGAGACGTTTTACAAACTCAGCTGCTTTGGTCCCACCTTCAAATTTCAATCCAAAACCTAATCGCTCACCAGGAAGTCGGTACACTAACACTTGTTCAACACAATAATCATCCACACCTTTTATATTATTATTATTAATATTATTATTTATAATTTTTGAAGAAGGTGATGATATTGATGGTGTGTCACCTATTTTTAACACTGTAACAAACCCGGATGGATCACTTGATGGTACCACATGTTTTTCCTCTTGTGGTGGTATACCACTTGTTCCCACAGCCACAACAGTCACATATTCACTTGTAATTTTGTTTATTTTATTCACTTGGTTGTGATTATTAGAAGGTGGTCTTCTTACCGCTTCCATGGTTGTGGTATCACTGTGACCTGCAACAAGGTACGTCGCCTGTTAGAACGTAACAGTTGGTTGATTAGTGGCACGCAAGAAAATAAAAGATGCGCCGCGTTGCTGCATCTCGAACCTAGTGACCCACTGGCGTAGTGCGCACCCATTTCAAACGGTGCGCGCAGAAGAGACTCACACACACACATGCGCGCACGCGTGTGCCTCCGGGCGAGTGAACATTGGCCACGTAGAAATCTCTCTGCGCACAGCGTTTGAAATTGATTCATTTACACGCTCCGAACGAGATCAACATGTGTATTGAGTTGTATCTCATGGTACCTAACGGTATTTCTAATCTAGGACCATTTTAATTGTTTTAATTTATGTATTTTGTTTTTTTGTGATGTTTTAATAGCGATTTGAGTGTTTTGCGGGGTTGATTCTTACCAGAATGTGGTTTTTCTTTGATGGTGTGCTGTCGTAGCGCGCACTTGTGTGATACTCATTCGTCCTTTTCACGGGAAGCGTAAACAAGCGTGCGTGTTGTGTTGCGCGCCTCCCACGGAGCCCCACTTCAACGCCCGGGCACCTGACCTCACCTCTTCTTCCCAGCATTCGACGACTCAGGTGTCTGATGCGGCATTTCGCGAAAAATCACACGTTTCACACTCGAAAACAATAAAAAAACACACAGATTGAGTTTATTAAATGTTAAAAATGGCGGCTTGCCGCGTCGAGCGCAAAATTGCGATTAAATGCTCTAGCAGCGCGGTGCACTAATCGAATATAAGGTCGGTGAAAGTTGCCTCTCTTCTCTTCTTCCTTCCTTCGCGCTTAGATTGTGTCAATGGGTCGCAGCGTATTTCAACAATCGCGTAAACATGATCTACGTACATTCCGCGCGCACGCAGGCCATTATAAGCGTCCCGGCGCAGCAATTACTCATTTCTAATCAGAAAATCTGAGCAATAATCAGGAACCAGCAACGATAAACGGCGCAAGAGGCATCGTTAGGTAGATTACGCCGAGATGCACATTATGTTTCTATGATTACTGCGTTTTATTTCGTGTAAACACATTTTTATCGCGGTTTACATCGGTTTTTGTGGGTATTTCACTGGGAAGCGCTTGTTTAGGCTTTTGTTTCGTATAATATCATTCGGTTTTGATCTAGGAGAGGAAGTGAGATTAGTTTCAGGAATAAAAATTACTGTTTTTGTGTAGGAATAATGTTGTTTTGTGGTTAGGTATGTTTTTGTGGCTAATTGTGTTTTATTTTGGGGTTATGAAGGATTTTATTAGTAAAAAGTGTATATTTGGTTTTTATCTTGTACTGGATCTATGATAAGATGTGAGATAAGTATTAGAAGTTAAAATTACTCATTTTTGTGCAGAATATGTACTAATTTGTTAGTTTTGTGCTATTTTATAGGTTAAAACTGTAAAAAAGTAAATATAACCTCAAATAAACTAACAATTTCAGCTTTTCTTTGTCATAATTTTTAAATTAGCAAGAATTCGCATCAATTATTGTTTCTAAACGTTATTATCTTGTGTGTTTTCATCTATTCATTATCATTTTGTTGATTAATGCTCTAAAAAGTGCTATTTTCTGTGTTTATCATTATTAAAACATAGAATAGAATGTGAAATATGTATTTTTAGTTAAAATTACTCTTTTTAGGGCAGAATATGTACTCATTTGTTGGTTTTGTGCTACTTTTTTAGGTTAAAACTGTGAAAAATAAATATAACCTCAAAATTACTGCCAATTCCAGCATTTCTTTGTCATAATTATTAAATTAACAAGATTTCGCCTCAATTCCTGTCTATACACGTTTTTATCTTGTTTTTTAATCAATGTATTATCATTTTGTTGATTAATTCACTAAAAAATGCTACTTTCCATGTTTATCATCACCATAACCTAGAATAGGATGTAAGATAAGTATTTTTAATTAAAATTACTCTTTGTTCTGCACAATATTTAGCACTTTGTTGGTAAAATGCAAATTTAAAGGTTAAAACTGCAAAAACACAAACGTAACTTCCAAAATAAAACAAAATCTATAAATATTATGTTTTAATATGTATATACACACTTAATAATACAATATGCTGCGATTTTCAAACGCATCGAATAAATTCTTATCGCTTAAGATTAGATACAATAAAAGAGCAATGATAATTCCGGCTCCTCATCGTCACAATAATAAGATCAACAAATATTTCGCCTCGTCCTTCTCTCTCTCTCTCTCCCTAAACATAAGTAATCGCGTGGTCAATGAGACAAGTTTTGTACCAACACCGTGAACAAATGATAAAATACGCGCTATTTTGTTATTGTTACCGCGACACATATACAATAAACGATAACTAAACGTAAACACACTGTATGTATGAAAAAAAATTAATTATGTTCTCGCTATGTATACGATATGATTATGATAGCACTTCAGTATTGCAAAAATGTGTGTTTGAGATAATAGATATTTACAAATACAACTGTCGTCCAAGATGGCCGACACACAACGACACGATACATCTAGAAATAAATTTGCTTAGCATCTATCGATAAAATATTTATATAAGGCACCAAATCATGGATGGATTTCGTTCGAATCGAATCATTGCTTTTGCTTGAGTCAAATGAGCATTCTTGAGTTTTGTGGTTATGTTGATTATTGCTTTTGCGTTCGCTCCCGAAAGTTGAAGAACAGCCGACTTTCGGGATTAAGGCCACTACTCTCGTCATCAAATTGCGCGTCGTATAAATAATAGATATCAGTCGAGTATATCCGATTAATATACGTGTTCCGCACACACTGCGCCGTTATTAATACATTTCGTACGCGTGACGAAACGGGCAGCGCCGGCGTATGTCAGTGTGAAATCACAGAATTTCAGAGTATGGTGGAGGGGGATGAGGATTAGATTTAGGATAATACAAAGGGGATTCAAAGTAAGATTGCACTCGTTTAGCTGCCATTATTAGGGCGTGTGCATTGCCCGCCATCTTAGACAATGTATTCACTAACATCGTCCAAGATGGCGCTGGCAAACTCTTCGCCCAGCTGCAGTGTCGGCACCAAATCATCCGTGGAATCAATCTGATCACTCAGCGATGAGATATCGGTTGTTTCCATGATGTGGCTGTGGCTGTCACTGCTTACTTCCATACTGTCGTCCATATTAGCAAGGAAATCTTCAGGGGTGTGCGGCATTGAGTATGAATTACCCATACCTGAAATGAAAAACGATGAGTCATAGTTTTACACGTGAGTCAGCGTTATTTCGATCGATTTTTCAGGGAATTTTCACTCACCTAGCCCACTGTCAGCGGATTCCTGCCGTGAGTGGTCCGAGAGACTCGGCAGGAAGGGATCCATATTAGGCAACTCCCCGCTGCTTGACCTCACCATCAATAATTCCTGACGGCGGATTTCCTGCTGTCGCTGTTTCAATTTTTCACGCTCCAATTGCAAGAGATGCAAACGCATTTGTTGAGACTTGGCGGTGGAGGACAACGGCGACAAGGGTGACAATGGATTAGGGCCCCAGTGTTGTGGGGTTAACATTGTACCACCTGGAGATCTCTGTTGTAGATGTTGCGCTGTAAAACCAACAAAAACAAACAATTAGGTTATGTTTGATTAAATATAGAATTAACTCACGTATTCGCGGATCAAACCAGGAAGTCGTGCGTGTTTGATGATTAATGAAGTAGACTTCACCGTCTGCTGTCGAGGACTGCTCCCAACCCTCTGGGAGTGGTCCAATATCTACATCAGTCTTGCCACCTGCTAAAAAACACATCTTGTAGTAAAACACAAAGATAGATTTAACAGACAGCAGAGGGCGCTGCTGATGTAATCTCAAAGAACGACATTCGAAATATAATACTAATACAAAGAAATTTAAGGTTATTTTATGTTTATTTTAAGTTTACCTGCACATGGTGGTGATGGTGAGGGTTGTTGTGGTGTAGCAACCACCGGATGACTGTTGGTCAACAATTGTTCAGCACTAGCATGTTGCGCCTGTGCTTGCTGCGCAGCTTGAGCGGCGAGCGTCTTGCGGGGATCTTCCCAAGTGGTGGTGCGTGTGATGTGACTGCAAACAACATTCAAGGTTATGTAAACAGCATTAAGATGGCGTTATTAACGCTTATCAAATGGCGCCATGCTTATCTCGGATCACAAAGGTAAATAAATACATGTACTGCATTGTATACAATGTGTTTTAGAAGTGTATTGTGATCGATTGGATTAATTGAGGCGAGACAAAGGCGCGGCCGGACCGACCCTATTATCGCTTCCAAGAAAACGCGCATTGCCCAACCGCATCATGGAGCCGAGTCGAGAGTTGAGAGACTTTCGAGAGCTGCTGCGCGCAGAGAGCATCGTCTGTTGGTTTTTACGTTTTAAGTTACGTTTGCGGCCGCGGAGATATTTATAGCGTTTGAAAGTCATTCAAAGCACACGCGTGTGTATGCATTAGCATCGCTTTTGGAGATTTTCGCAGGGAGGCCACATTGGCGCTGCTGGCTCTGCGAATTATCATTTGTCGCCGCGTGGCGCTCGCCTCGCATGCTAATATTTACGGCACACAGTTTGTACTGTTAGAATGGTTATGTCTTCACACCGCTTGGCAAAAGCCAACGCGAAACAGCGAGGCCAAACGACACTCTAATTCAATGTACGCACGCGCGCAAAGCGGAAGTCGGAGGCGAGAACAAAGTTCTCTCTCACTACGCGCGAGAGATTATATCAACATGGAGGATGTGATCGAAAATTCATATCGCCAATTGTGAATCATAAATCCGGCGCACTTGGCAACGTCCCGCACGACGCATACACCTGTTGGTTATGTGTGCGTTGCTGATAAGCACGCCATTGTTAATCGTCGAACGCAATAAACACAATCGCACATTGATTATATCAACGCGGTGAGAGAGAAGCAAGCAAGCAAATCGCTATTTAACGATGATATTATTCGCCGATTGACGGCAAACCAGCGGAGAAAACCTTGACGAGTTTTAATGGCGGATTTTTATGACGTCACCGGTGGAGGCGCCTCCGCCCGCTTCCGATTTAAGGCCTCAGTCATCGCGCATATTCGCGGAATAATGAATGAAATAGTAAAAACGTCGTGTGAGTCATCAACCAACGGTGGCAAACTCAACTCAACTTGGCAATTGGTAAAAAATTTAACTTTTGATGTTTTAAACAACATTTCCGTTGCATAATGGGTGTTAAACAATCGATTTTAGATGTAATTCCATCTTGTGGACTTTGTGTCCGCGGCGGATGAACTCTGTTTTCGTTTTCGCAAACCGACGCCGTCGCCGCGACGCCAGACGCGGAGAAGCAAGACGCTCTCGGACGAAAATACTCGATTCGGTTAAAAATAAGCAGGCGTATGCGCGCCTGCCGCCGCCGGCCGATATCATTCAGGCGCCGGTTTAAATTTAAATCGTTTTTATAACGCCATGGCGAAATGACGCGATTTAATTTTACATCTGTGCACGCTGGAAACACTTTTCGTGTGCATTTCACGACGATATTATCAGGATACGAATACACTGTGGAAGGTTTCGAATTTCACGCTCCCATTCATGACTTTTTATGCAACGCCAGCGCGAGCTGATGCACAATTCAGCGTAAAACAATCTCGACGTGTTTTCGGATACATCCGAGACGATTTGCCGCTAGGGGGTTTGAATTTGTGTGACGTAAGCACCAGACGCCATGTTTTACAGCGCATGCGCAGTAACAACACATATCTAACCTCAAAGTATTCATTACTACAACCTATTACAGTTGGGTTTTATATTTATTAAACCCTTTTTAGTGTTGTGGTATTACAAGTTATTATATTATGGTAATTGTTTCTGCAAAATCACCGACGGCCTCGATACTTCTTCGTGTATGGTATAATAATAGTAATAAACGCGCATAAAAGAAATTTCGTACGAGGTGCGCAGGTAAGAACACTCGTCTACACACAATACCGGCCCACTCGCTATTAATTAGGCAGTTAATTACGATTTTATTAGCTTTTCGTTTGTTAATTAGCGCACAAAGCATGCGCATACGAAATTTCTCGCCGGCCTCACCTAAATGCATGCATCGACAAGCGCGTTTATTGCAAAACGTAGCAAAAACAAGCACCACAACTTGTTGTGTTGTTATAGGTTATGTTGTATGTTTGCCATTTTGTTTCAGACCGCAATGAGTGTGCTTCTCCCGGAGTTGTAATATTCAGCGATAGCATGCGCGAGATCAAAGCCCCGCGCACACAGCGGGCGCGTGAGTCATGAGTTCATTTGATTAGAAGTTAATCTTTGAACTGCTCGAAAGCGCCTGAATCATGTCGCATCTCATCTCAGCCGAGAGATGTTTATATATGTGTGTGCATGGAGTGCAAGTTGCAACAATTGTGCGAGGCGGGTGTGCGCAACGCGCAACGGTTTAATGACCAAGTTGGAAACACACGTATGCAAAGCGAGTGCGCGCGTCTAACGTCGGAGGAGCGCGTTAGCAGGCTCGGCCATAAATGCACCGTTCGCTTGCTTTGGCCGCGCGCGCGCGGCCGGCCATTAGCAAGAATCTACGAAGGCATCGGGCTTCCTGGATAGAAAGTGGACGCAGCACACGCACGCCGCATGCAACATGCAACATTGCACCCGAGCACAAAACAAAACACAACTGCTCTGACGTAATCACCGACTAATCGGTAAATGTAAACAAGTAAACATTCGGAGAGAAGTTATTTTTCTCATGCAGAATGAGAATGGCTTCTTGTCTGCGTTGTGAGATGTACGCCACTGTTTTGTTCAGTTGCCATCGAAGAACAGGTTCAACCCGAAGAAGACAGAGAGCGGACGGCGCGTTGAGAAGAGACGGCTGGCGACCTGTGCACTCGAAGGCTAGGCGCGCAGGTAGACGACTCTTCTCTTTCAACAGGTAGTTGGGACGTTGGGGCCTGTTGCTCGTGGCACGCACGTACACCATACACACACACACACACGCATGTAATATACTCACTTTAAGTAGTAGATCTGCCCCTCGTGCGTGCGGGCCTGCTCCCAACCAGGCGGCAGCGGCTGCTGGCTCACATCGGTTTTATTTCCCACATCATACGAGCGTTGTTTCATATGCGAGTGCGCTGGGGCGGCTGGCGGTGGTGCTTGCTGACCGACTGCATAAGTCTGCTGCAGGGATGCCGGCGAGCTGTGTGCACGATGATGATTACCAGCGGATGGATTCGCAGGGGCGGCAGCACCACTTGAACCACTATCAAATGCCGAATCCACTGAATTCTCGCGTGAGTGATTGATGCTCTTGCTGCCTGTCGATGGCGGCCGGAAGAACGAGTCCGGCATCTTCCTCATGCTCCAGGGTACTTGTAGTGGTCGTTTTGCGTCCGGTTTGAGCGAACTCTCGAAGAGCGCCTGCAGCTCGATCTCCGAGTCCATGTCGACGCGCACCACCTGCTTCTCCTCCTGGTTGAGGGCCATCTCGCACACTCTCACTCACACGCGCGTCCACATCCACCGACGAAGGGGCGCATCAAACTGGGCTTGCGCCCGAGTTGACTTAAGTCGTCGTCGGCGCGCGAGCAGGTACACTTTTGTTTCGCCCCGCTTGACGCGCGCGCGGAGCGTACTACACAGGTACACCTTGAATAACTCGACAAACCGCAAGTCGCTCTACGCGCCACACACACGGCAGAGCGGCCCGAGCGCGACTAGCGGCGACGCAATTTGAACTCGGGACTGCCGACGGCACCACGGCGCCCACCGCCGATACAAACAATCGCGAGCGCGGCGCACGAAACCCCGGGAATTTTCACACTGCGAGGAGTACAAGAAGTGTGCAAATGTCTTTCGCCTGTGCTTTTCCGGCGGCTGACGGCGGCGCCAGTAACAACACGGAGGAAAAGCGATGCTGCCTCGGCAGGCTTCTTTCGCGCAGCTCGGACTGAACTCGCCGTACCCGTGTACCCGCGCCGCGCCTACCTATCGCCGCGGAATCGTGCCGCCCATGTAGCGGCCGAGTGCCCGTCGTCCTCGCCGGCGCAGCTCTCGCTCAGACACACTCTACCCTCTCTCCATCATCTCTCACTTGCTCACGCATCCTATTCCGAGAGCTGCTGCGCGCGCATCTCGCACTCAGAGCGCGCGACTCTCTCATCTCATTCACAGACGCGCTCAGAATAGAAGCGCTTTTAAATAGAACCGCAACTCGACGCTCGACTTCACATTTGCATATCAAAATGTTTTCTAATCGATCTCAAACTGGAGTAAATATTGCCGCATGGGGGCGCCACTGAACAATAAGTTAAAAACTTTATTGCTACTCGTAAAATTCTCATTGATAAATAGTCATATCATATCTATACAAACTTAACATAATTATGGGAATCACATGAGTTGATCTCGTTGATAGCGAGGTATCAGCGCGTTCCTGGCACGTAAGTAAACAAAATCAGCAACACCCATAAATGCAGCAGCATCTAAACATACACAAAATCATATAAAACACGTAAAAACTCATTTTTTAAAAATATTATACCATGTAGCATATTAAAAAAATCCTTGCCAAAGGATACCTCCTCAGGAAAACCCCAGTTCGTATACTAAACGTATCCAGGGTGGAATACGCGTGTTTAACGCGTTGGGTAACACCCGCATCCAATGGTGACACTTGCATTAACCTAGGAATACGACCTAAACACAAACAAACATAGTTTTACATAATTTAACACATTAATTAACTTACTATCATCATAATCATGTACAACTGAATGATTCGCTGGACGTGATGCACCTCCGCTAATCCTCTGCGCTGATAATTGTTTATATTCCTGCTGGGACTTTTCCAACTGTATTCTAAGCGCGTTTCTTTCGCTTGTCAGAGTATCCAGTGCGCTTTGTTTATGCATCAACATTTGCGTCAATGATTGCAGTTGGGTGTCTTGTGAATTTGTAGTGGGTTGCAGACGAAGTTTTAATTGACTCTCTAGATTAGAGATTTCTGTTTTGAAGGATAATTCTTGTCGTTGTGCGGTGTTTAATAATTTCTGCACTTTTTGTAGTTCCTGAAATGTAAAAATATTGCAAATATTTTGCTGTTTAGGGGAAAATTAGTTGTTTTAATACTTTTGATGTTTGTCGATGTTCTTCTTCAATGTCTTCACGTGTTTTCTTCTCGTTTGTGATGCCATAACGCAAAGATTCTTGTATTCTTTGATTTTCTTTCTGTGCAGTCAGATACTGCTGTTGTAAACCTGCTAATTCTTTACTTACTGCGTTGAATCTTGCTTCTAAGTTTTGATTCTTTGTATATTCTTTATCCAAATCATTTCTGAACAAAATCAACATGAATTTATTATTATTTCTACGTAAATTTATTATACTTACTTTAATTCTTGATTAATTTTAACAATTTCACTGTTAATGTCAAGCGAAGTTTGCTCTTGTTGAGGTAAAAGTGCTTTTTCTCGGTCTTCCAACATTCTTCTCGCACGTGCACGATATTCTTGCATTTCATTTTGTGCCAGCAACACCGCTTCATTCGCGCGATCAAGCTGTGATTGCAAATTAGAATTTTCATGCAGTAAACCGGAATGCATATGCTGTAAATTGAGGATTTCTTTGCTCAACTGTTCGTTTTCTCCTTCACATTTCGCTAGTTGCGCTTCTAACTTTGCAGTCAAGCCTGGATCAGCACCATCAATATTCAAACTATTACTAGATGACACGGACATTATCCCGATCGAATCTGTCATTGATTTAACGCGTTCAAAAGGACTATATGAAGTGTCTGCTTCAATACTATCCTGTAACTCTTGTGGTACCTCTTCATTAATGACTTCTTCTTGTTGCTCCACTGATAAATCAATTTTTACTGTTGAATTTACAGATTCTTCTGGATTATTGTTAGGCACTGATATAATATGATGTGGTGGTTCAATCACATTCAAACCATTGAGGTCTGTGACAGAGGAAGATTTTGTTGATCTAAAGTAACAAAATAACACTGTAGTTATTCTTTAAAAAGTTTTATTTGTACTTTTACTTACAGTGATTTCGGCGTGATGACTATAGATTCATTGAGCACACGTCCTGCATTTTTATCGACTTTATTCAAAAGATCCTCTGCCTTTCCAGCGAGATTTTGTAACCATGCCATCGCGACAAAATAACAATTCTGATTGTTTAGTCAAGATTATACGTCAATGCAGCATTCACGACGATTATTCACTTGATTCTCAACTTACACTTGCCGTAAACACCGCAAATACATCTGATATCTGTCAGTGATGACTTTCGGTAGCCACTTAGCAGGAGCAAGTGCTTCTGCAGGCAAACATTAATCTTTTAGCCTCTAGATGGCGCAATGTGTATCATTTCATACTAAATTGATAAAGTAAAGTTGACTCATGTACAATATTTACTAAACAAAAACACTTGTGACGCTGTTATTGATTGAACGGCAGGCATGCAAATGAACTTGAGAATCCGTCGCATTTATCATATTTAACCAGTAAACATGTAGCACAACAAGTGGTCGCTTAGTCACTTGCAGTCACGTTGCGAACTTCGGATCGATAATGTCATCGTCCGGCAAAGTTTACCTCACGCGTCGCGAACACTTTTCCGCATGTCATCGCCTACACAGGTAAATGTACACAATTTCCTGCTACCATTTGACTTATTTATTTGTCCTGCATCATTTAGTCCGCACCTCAGCGATGAGGAAAACGCCAAAGTCTATGGAAAATGTAACAATCCAAACGGACACGGCCACAATTACAATGGTTACTTATTATTTCATGAGTTTTATGTAATATTTAACTTAATCACTGAATATATTTCCAGTGGAAGTCACACTATGCGGGGAAATTGATCCACGCACCGGAATGGTGTATAATCTCAGCGATTTGAAACAAGATATTGCGATAGCGATCATGGACGTCGCGGATCACAAAAACCTCGACAAGGACATTCCATATTTCAATAATATACCGAGTACAACCGAAAATCTCGCTGTTTTCTTGTGGAATAATCTTTCTAAAGCAATGAAACAGCCGGATTTGTTGTATGAAGTTAAAATCTGGGAGACAGAGAATAATATTGTCATTTATAAAGGTGGAGATTAAAACAGATTACATAAATATGTGTAATAAACTTGTTTGGAGCTAAACAAAGTCCACTCGCCTTTCTAATTCATGGCATTCATGCAACTGCGCAAACAAAGAACAAGCATATTGTGCAATCCATGCAATCATTCAACTTGTTTACGTTTGCACAGATAATGAGCGTGTGCTGACATTAATTAGGTGTAATTTCATGTAACAACTGTCGAGTTATCACTCAAACGCACACAATACGTTCGATAGTCATGTAAATAACTCAGTATCCTAGCCAATCCAAGCTCAAGCTGAAGAATTAGGTTATAATTTATTCGTGCACCTCAGACGTCAAATTTCTTCGCTGTCGACAGATGCGCAGTTCATTCTTCATCGTGTAGGTGAACAAGTATAATACCAATACACCAGTGAGAAGAAGATGGCGAGCGAATAAAACGTGCGTTTCCTGTTACGTGCGCGCACGAGGACCGATCCTGCACGAAGCAGTCACTCGGCAGCCAGCAGGACGCACGGTGGACGGTGGAGCAGACGCTCGCATATGTTTTCGGTTCTTTGTTTATAAATAATCCGCCGTGCGCGCGGGCGACATCCGAAATGACGAGCGCGGCGAACACATATTGTGTGCACATGTACGGACGTGTACACGTACGCTCGCTCCGCTCGATATAAATAATTTCGTGTTATAAATTAATTTCGCACTAAAATAGATAAAATGTGGTCCACTTTGGAACCGGGGAGTTCTCCAGTGGACTGGTGTGAAGAAAACTATACATTTTCACCGATGATTGCTGAATTTGTCAATACTGTAAGTAAAACACTAAAAAATCAACTAAAAAATGTAAAATTTTATATTTTTTGATGGTTTAGATAAGCAATGTGTTGTTTTTCATCCTGCCACCGGTGTTAATGCACCTGTTCCGTGGCTATGGACAAATTATCAATCCAGCAATACATGTCATCTGGGTATTACTCATCGTCGTCGGATTATCATCAGCGTACTTCCACGCGACACTCAGTCTGGTTGGACAATTACTCGATGAACTTGCGATTTTATGGGTGTTTTTCGCTGCGTTCTCCATGTTCTTCCCACGGCGATTATTCCCGACGTTTTTACACAATGACAGGTAATATGCTAAACACTTTCTGTAAAATTTTTCATTAAAAATTTTTAAAATTACAGGAAACTGTTTAGTTTGGGTGCTGTTTTTCTAGCAATGATTGGCACAGTCTTGGCCATCATCCAACCAGCAGTGAATGCATTTGCATTGATGACTCTAGGCATCCCGTCAGTCATTTTACTCATTCACGAAGTCCGCCGAGCGAATAACGAACGCATACATCGTCTTGGCATACGCTGCGCATCCGCATGGTGTATTGCAGTTTTCTGCTGGGTAAACGATAGACTTTTATGCGAGGCATGGTCCTCCATACAATTCCCATATCTCCACGGCCTCTGGCATATCTTTATCTTCATCGCATCATATACCGCGTGCGTATTATTCGCGTATTTCGCCGTGCGTGAAGAACGACCTGAAAAACGCGCTGTATTACGATACTGGCCACGGAATGACTTTGAATTAGGCATACCTTATGTTCTGATCAAGACTCGTCCGGACGATGACATTCTATAATCCTATAGATCTCTACTTTGTATACCCCCAACCTTATTTGCTCTCCTAGTATGAACGGAACTGACCGAACTGACCCTGTGATGGTAATGTGATAAATTGTCCTCACTTTCATGTAGACGTGGACGCCTAGGACATTGAAACTCTTTCAAAACTCTGAGAAACATGACCCGATCTGATTAATATTGATGTGAAACAAATATAACTTGAGAATACTTTGTTTAGAGTAAATTTACGGTGTGTATATTGCACTCGGCTATATATACTATGTCTATACATGTACCTATTGTATTGTATGTACTTTTGTGAGAGAATAAATGCCAAATGACTTTTCACACGTCTGCATCGTAAAAGATAAGTGCTAACAAAGTATAATAAAACGTTCAAACAAGTAAACATCACGTTTAAAAAATGACAGATCATAATATTTAAGAAATTCAATACTAGATGGCGCTGCATGTGCCATTCTAGATTTATCCACTCGAGCGTATTTTGTTTTTTAACTTGTTTATTACAAGTTGGCAACCGCTTTCTTCGCAACACAAAAATATTCACGTTATCACACCTGCCACTCAAGAAGATTACCATCAATTATCACCCCACTGTTAATACATTGAATCGTATGATCGCAGAATATCACCGCAGGTATAAATTCTACTGAATCTCTGTAATTCCAAACAAATCTATTTGTTATTAGTTATAAGCTAGTTGTTAGAGTATAATATAAATTGTTAGTGATTATGGATTAGTCAAGGTAAGCCGCATTTATTATAGAACGCAATTGAATGTTTTATAAACATTTTTTCTTTTCATTTTCTTTTGATACGCGTTTGAAAAGCGTTCGATATAATATACGCGGTGCTCTTTGGTCGTGACGGCGCATGCGAGCCGAGTTTTCACAGCTTTCACGCGGTTCAGACCCGATTTCGCGCAGTTTGTTCTCGTATCGCGCCAGAACATGTAAGTACAACTCATTCATATTGGTTGAATCATCATCAATTGGTTGAATTGCACTTTAATCAGTGGATGAGTGGTCGATATTTACGTTTTAATTGGTATAA
The DNA here is from genome assembly GCF_025399875.1 of Dalotia coriaria. Classification (NCBI taxonomy): domain Eukaryota; kingdom Metazoa; phylum Arthropoda; class Insecta; order Coleoptera; family Staphylinidae; genus Dalotia; species Dalotia coriaria. The sequence goes on from NW_027045450.1 coordinate 6,879,196, forward strand.
ACAATCAATATTGCGATGGTACAATGTTCAAGTGGTTTTTTTTGCAAGTTTTAATTTAAAATTGTTTAAAATGTTTTACGTGAGGCACGTGGATAAGGGTGGAAAGCCTTGACACAAATAGTCATTGATTACTAGAGTAGTACTTTGCGTCATAGGGTGAACCCTTTTGGGTGGGTGTCTTTTGTATCTGATAATAATCTAAATTTGAATAAAATTAGTATTGATTTGGCAGGGAACATGAAATATTCGATTTATATTTATTATTCAGGAATCAGTTTTTGTTTTATCGGACAGGACATGTTTCGTGTGAATAATTGGTAAATTATCATCATGTGGCCTTCCAATGTGAATGAAATTTCAATGTTTCAATGTTTAGTCTTGAAACAAAGAAAAAAATCAACAAAACTCTGTTCTTTGTTTTATAAAACTCAGAAATAGTCTAAGTTTTTCCTTTATTTGCTCAAAAACAAAAACGCAGGTATTTTTAAGTTTTAAGTTTTTTTGGCAATGACAATGACACCTTCTGCACGGTTTCTCCATGTTGTCACCGTGCCAATTTGCGCCCAGCCACGAATAGGAAATTGCCAATCTTTCGTTAACAAGTGGGTAATTTTCCACGACGCGAATCATCCACCCACGGGTTTAGATTTTCCGGGAATGTATCGATCGATTCGTCTTCTCTTCCTCTTCTCTCCCGACTGCGCACAAACCTCAAACGCAAAACCGTTCCTGCATTTTTTTATGAATTTATTTTAACTCTATCGCTACGCCACGCGTGCCTCGCTTGACGACACGTGGAAAAATTTCAATACTCGCACGCGACATTATTTAATACTTCGAATTTGTCTAGCGTCTATAAAGCGGCGGCCGGTTCGGTAATCGTTCCACATTTCCGATTAATCTTTGTACTGCGTACCATGGTCTCGGCGCGCGCGATGCATTTGCATTGTAATCGCGGACATCGATAGCGCATTATGTATATATCAGAGTGGGTTTTCGCTTAATTACAGAATAGTATGAGCAAAAGGTCCGTCGTCGTCGAGCGAATCAGTAACGCCCCGCAACGGATGCACGCCGGCCGTAAGCAACATTCGGCAGCGCTTTTCTGCGTCTATATCTTCAACGACGACTTTAGAGAAACACTCTGTAGGGGGATTTGTTTTCTATAAACACAAACATCAAATAAAAGTAAGTTTTTAATTATTTTTAACAACTTTACTTAAATTAACATAAATTTTATTATTGTAGAATTAATTTTTCAAAATGGCGACGTTTGAGAATGTTTCTTTGGGTACCAAACTACTTACAGCTGGAACTTCGGCTTGTATCGCTGATGCGTTGACATTTCCTTTGGACACTGCCAAAGTTAGACTTCAGGTAATTAAATTAATCAACAAAAACAATTTTAAAACTAAAAAAACATTTTTTACCTTAGATTCAAGGAGAAATTCGTCCTGTATTACAAAATGGCACTGTAGCATTACTCCGAGCAGTCCCCCCAGTACAAGTGGGTCTCCTCGGCACAATCAATAACATGGTGCGTCAGGAAGGTGCAAGGTAAATAAACTTTTCATGAATTTTCCATAAATATCCTCCGAAACAATGGCAAGTATTGCATAAAATTGCATTGTGTCGACACACATAAGTAATCTGTTTGTGATGTTTTATGCTTTTGGATTCAGTTTTGATTTCTGTTTGGGGAATTGTATGATTTCTGTGTCAGCGGGTGGTGATTCGTTCTAATTGCAGGAGTTTATACAACGGCCTCTCCGCGGGCCTCCAGCGTCAGATGTGTTTCGCATCAGTGCGAATCGGTCTCTACGACACCTTCAAGACGTTCTACCAACAGCTGATTGACGGTACGACGTCTACCAGCGGCCAGGGCGCAAATAAAAACGCGTCCGGCTGGTATTCGTTCGTGTGTTAAACATTTACTAACTCAAACATTCAGAAATTCAATTATTCTTGAATCAAAATGGCGCCCACTAAAAAATCAATTGATATTATATCGTCATTGAGTTACTATACTAGCTAATAATAATTTATATTGGGTTCTAATCAGACTAATAAAACTAATATTTGTGGTTATGTTGCATTTGCAGGTAATACACGTTCAGGGAGTTTGAATATTGGTGCAAGAGTGGCTGCCGGGTTAACAACTGGTGCTCTAGCGGTGTTTATCGCGCAGCCTACTGATGTGGTCAAGGTACGTCTGCAAGCCGCGGCGGCAAATACACGACAGGGGGCGGTCGCACCAAGATACAACTCTACAATACAAGCGTATAAAATCATAGCGAATAGTGAAGGAATGCGCGGACTCTGGAAAGGTATTATTCATCATATTTTCAAACATAACCTCTAAATATTTGAATTTTAGGTACCTTCCCGAATGTAAGCAGGAATGCGATTGTCAACGTCTCCGAAATAGTCTGTTATGACCTGATAAAAGACACACTGCTGTATTATCATGTAATGAAAGAAGGTATCCCACTGCATTTTACATCGGCGGTCATCGCTGGTTTCTGCACGACTGTGGTTGCATCCCCTGTAGACGTAGTAAAAACCAGATATATGAACTCTGCCAAGGGTGTGTACAAAGGGGCGGTTGATTGTGGTGTGAATATGTTCATGCAGGAAGGTGCAAAAGCATTCTACAAAGGGTAAATTTAATTTTTAGTAAATTTAAGGTTATGTTTGTTTACGATGTGATATTTTAGTTTTGTACCTTCGTTTGCACGCCTGGTGGCCTGGAACATCGCCATGTGGATCACCTACGAACAAATGAAGCTGCTCGTTGTGAGCCAAGCTCACAATCGTGACGAATAAATCTAATCTTCGGCCTGCTCCTCCTTTCACAGGCCGCCGTTAATATTGGAGGATCATATCTTTGTGATTTTTTTATGTACTTATATGTTTGAACCGGTTTTTAGAGGACTATTTTGTAACGTTGGGAACAATGGACAAACACAATAATTTTATCAATAAATAATTAAGTATCTACCGGATAGCAAAGCATAAGTATTAAGAATGCTAAAAGTTTCATCACAAATGTATCTGGGAATGTGTGTTTGTAACTACATCAGCCGAAGTAAAAGTAAAAAGCAAATGGTTGAATAGAAGCAAAGCAGATGCATGTTTTGACAGCGCCATCTATTCACTACTAGTCGTTAGGTTGGCAAGTGCTCTAATGAGCCCTTCGCCGATTTCACGAAGCATTCCAGTCGTGATTTTCTGCAAGACGAACAAAAACACACAATCAAGATTTATGCCAATTACATACACCGTGTAGTCACCTTTTTGTTTTCGCCCGAGCAGAAAGAACATTCGAGCGTATGCGAGCGATGAATCGCGAACTCGCGCCACATAACCACACGACAGGTTGTCTCGCGCTTGCGCTCCACTGTGTTCCGACAGTAGGACAGTTTCATGTTGGGATTGACAGCAGACATTGCTTTCGGCAGCGCCTGGAATATAATCTTCATTACATGCGACCTGTTTCCAAACCACAAAACACTCACATTGAACGCGTCCAGTGTATCAGACAAAATGGCGTCGGACTCATCCCAGCTTTGACGCGCATTACAACCATAAAGAAAGAAATATTTCTTCCTACTGTGACCGTGTATATCAACAAAAGCAAAGATTTCATTTTGTAAATATTCCTTTGCATATTGCACCAAGCGCTTAGCGTTGTAAATCTCTGGATGCAAGCGTGGATGCGGTTTCTTCCAGCAGCGATTGAGATCGTTACCGGTGAGACCACAACGCGTGCTGTAACCACAAATTACATATTTTTAGCCCGTTAAGATTGCGATTAGGGAGCGTCACCTTCGCCTTGGAGAAGAGAGGAAGGAAGTGGTGTTAGCGTCGTCGGGAATATTAATAGGTGTGTGTCCGGTGATCGCGGCGTGCATAAAAATCGCCTCGAATGAGTGACATCGGGTGACATCATAAAAAACGTCTGCGCTTCGACACCCGCGCGCACATTCCACGACACACACACACACTGACCTGCTGCAACATCCCGCGAGACGCGCTACCGTTTTACGAGCTGTATCAACGAAAAAACGAGCGAAAAATCCAATGGCATGCCGCGAAGACACGCCGCCATTACCTTTTACGGCCAAATAATTATTATGCCCTTGACTGGTGTGTGCGGCTCGCGAATCGTTCACCTCGGCGATCACACGAAAAACGAAATTACGCAATGAAAAATGGTGTAATGGACAACAATGACATTACACGCTGTGTTCTTGTACATCTTCGAGATTGCTTGTTTTCTAATTATGTTCGCGCTGTGCTTCGTGCACACAACACACAAAAAACACACCAGCGGAATAAAACCCGCGCCCGCAGCCTCTGCGCGGCTCGATACCTGCAGATAGGCGAAGAGGCTATTAGCCGGCGTTGAAAAATAGACAGGTATTCCGCGCGCGCGGCGCGCATGAGAAACGCGAGATAGCCATCGAAAGTGAATCTCAGCAACGCGCGCGGTCTTCGCGTCCCGTGCGACTCGCCACTCATGCTAGAAAGGTCAAGTTCGAGTTCAATGTAACTTCACCGCTAATTGCACGCCATCTTTACCAATACTTGCAACAAAAAGCAATAAATTACCAAAACTCTCAAAAAACTCGAAAAATTCGCGATGAAAAACAGTTTCATAAACAGTTATATCACATATTATATGACATGTAAATTATTAACTGTTAGATTTTTATGTTTGTAGACACATCTTATACCAAAACCACAAAGTGTTTAATATCGCAATAAGTTTTTGCGATCACTTGCACACCGTTGGCTCCCCGAGTTTGAGTTTGAAACCGGCTTTGCGTTTTGTTCTCTTATTTATGTATGCGATCTATTTATATCCGTTTGCAGGCATCGTGTGCGCGAAAAATCCACACACACAACAATATCTTTTGCGCAAATTCTACGAAAATTAATTATCTCTCCGAATGACATGGAGATGGGATAATGTGATGGCCGAATTTCTACACTTAAGTAAACAAAGGACACCAAAGATCGAAAGCGTCTAGACGTGCATCAAACAATAAACCCGTAGATGTATTGATTTACAGCCACGATCGTAAAATCAAAGGGCTTTCATACCTCATCAATCCTCAAGGATAATTCCCGTGCATATTCAACTCGTAAAACATCAGATTTCTGTGGATGATCATCGCGGGATGAGACTTAAGTGTGTATTGGTGTTGAATTTGTGTACACGGAAGGGTAGAGAGGGGAATATCCGGCAGGAGCACGGACAAAACCGTCGTCGCGTACCCGCCGCTCTTTAGTTCACCTCGCGCTCCGTCCCGCATCGCATCCACACTCAACTTGATTATTTTTTTAAGTTACTACTCATCACGCACGCGCATCATGCTTAGCAAACGGGGGCCGGCGCTTTTTGGTCTAGTGTTGTTCGTCGTGTGCCTTGCGCACTCCGGCAATGGTAAGCGCTACAAATATTAACAATAAGCTTTGTTATCAATTGTTTGTCTGACCTCTTATAGCCAGTTAAAGGCACTTAAGTCGATTGTTCATTGTTCGTCTTTCAGGACAACGCATCACGACGATTCAACTCGACGGCGTGCAATACTTCGTGAGTCGAATGAATCCCTACTCACCGGAGCTGAATTACTTCCTTGCGTATCAATACTGTCGTTCGCTAGGGCTGCAATTGGCGTCGTTTGAGACACGCGAGAAAGCCGACTCAATTACACAATATTTAAGCAACGCAGGGTATAATAAATATGACTTCTGGACGTCTGGTAATCGCCTGGGTACTGATATGTATTTATGGATGAGTACTGGTTTGCCATTCAATGCGACTTTTAATTATATGCGGAAATTGAATGAGTCTGATGATCCACTTGCTGCTGATGTGCCTACTGGTAGTACTAGCCCACAACGTACCGCACGCGAAAGGTAAATATTTAAAAATTTAATTTTTTAATTTTTTTTGATGATTTTTTGTGTTTTTATATAGTGATAGTGGTTCGACTAATGGTTGCGTAGCGCTGAAATCACCGGCGTTCGAATGGGACACCGACGACTGCATGAAGATCAAGGATTTCATCTGTGAGCAGACACGCTGTTACTACTACAACTACGGCTCGATTCCTGTGTCGTCGGCGCAGGGGTAAGCGCGGCGAAGGTGAGGCCCGCCAACGCACACATCGTACTCAGTTTATTTCTTGAGTAGCGCGAGCATGCGCGCCGCCGCATTCCGCGATGCGCACGCAGCTCTTCCTTTTACCATTATACTCGTATTTCTTCTCTTCACGCGCCGCTCAAGGTCGCGCCGCGTCGTGTAATTACGTTCTTAAAATAACTTTTCGTTTCTTTTTCATTTTCTTTTCATTTTCAGCTCATCTCTCGCCTATTTCACGCGTGTATTGTTAAAATAATGTTTTGTTTTCATGTAGGCGGCCAGCGTACACGACGACTACCACGCAGCGTCCAGCATTCACCTCGTCACAGCGCGGCGGCGGCGGCGGCGGCAGTCTAGGCGGAATTCTCGGTTTTGATTTTCTTACCGGTATGCGCACCTCGAGCACATCCTCGTCGGGCGTGATTGGTTACAATGATCTACTCAACGAGGTGCGCTCGACGAGCAGCAGTACCCTGCCGCCGCCGCCGCAGCCGTCCCCATCACCAGCTGCGCCTATCGCCGATGTTGTCCTGCCGCATGGCAGCGCCGACGCCGAAGCGGAGCAGGCTACAAATGGGCCTTATGATTCGTTTCACGGCGTGCTTGAAATGCTCGACGATCCGGCCGCCTATGTCGACCATCAACGTCCGCGCGCCGCCCCCGCCGACGAGGAGTACGTCTCGACCATCGAGCCCGAGACGGTCACCATCTACGAGCGTTCCTTAAAATCCGTCCATTAGCCCGTATAATATTTATATAATGTGTACTTTTCTAGCGTTTTATCCATTGCGTTTGTTTTTTATTTCCATTACGATAGGATTTGCATCATTCCACAACATACACACATGTAAGATAAGTACGTGCCTTAAACACACACCCACACACACAGAGAACACGAAAACACCACACACACATACATTCTCATTACGTAATATGTTACTAGACGTTAATCGTAGCTGTAAGAACTAAGAACAACGAAGATAAGATAAGATAAGATATGCGGAACGCGTTGACTGACTATAAATAAATGTCTGTTCTGTCTTCGTGTTTTTCCTATACTTACTTGCCATAGATAACGCCTTCCGGATTCAAAATTGGAATTATTTTGAAGATGTAATTCTCGCGTGCGCATTGTGCTGTTTCCTCATCTGTCAATAGAAATCGCATAGCGCCCTCTATGATCCATGAGGCGTTACTTTCGCCCGGATGAACGCGCGACGTCAAAAACACCAATTTTCTCTCCTAATAACCGACAAGATGTCATAACTCACAACGTTTTTCATTACGCTCACCTCAAACTGTGTTTTTTCCGTGTTTCTCGCTGTGATTGTAATCAACGGCACCGTGTTAAACCCACCAACAGACTTGGTAAGTTCTTCAACACGTACATAGACATTATCATTCGGTAGAGTGAAAGATGCAAGCGCCACGTGCATTAATCTTGTATACGTGTACGGGTAATGATAGGCGAAGTAACAAACGTCGCCATTGTATTCGAACGTGATGCAGAATCGCAACGTGCGGTATTGTTTGTTACTCTCGCTGCAAATATACTCGTTGCCGTAGTACATCAGCTCCGAGCCGCATTTACGCCAGCCGCGTGAGTTGAGTGCATAGCTCAGAACTGAAAACATTACCGGCTGCAGGCCGTAGCTGAATTGACTGTTGCACTTTTGTAAATTTACAATGTTGAACGCGTAGGTTGCCAGCGCCCTCATGCCGGAGACTTGGAAGTAGAACCATTGCAGTCCGCACGCCATGTTTGCGTCCGGCGAGATGAAGAGGTTATATTCGTATTCTCCAATCTGTAAGTACATTTTATTATAAATTTTATTTAAAAAACGCGTGTTTATTACGCACTTGTTCCACTTTTCGTAAATTTCCGCATTCAAAACGTGATTCGAAGTGTAATACTTCAGTGGACATCATGTCACATTCAGCATTAAGATAATTCATATGAATATCTTCAATATTTGGTATATTAACGTCTTGATGTTGATTTTGCGTGATTAATTCGTCCAAATCGTATATAACTACAGGTTGGAACGTGGCCAAGTTATTTTTCATTGATACAATTTTGCTGTATAACTGGTCACTGAAATTATCATAAAATAAGTTTAATTCGTGTATAAAGGGTTGCATATAGTTTCATATAGTCTTACGTCGAGTAATGATTAATATCTGCTGTTAAATATCCATCATTATCATTTTCAAGATGTGGTAAGAGGTCTGGTAATGCAAGTCGGTCAATTAAAGCATGTCGATGAATTTTTGACTTGAATAATTCACAACCCTGCTGGTTATTTTCATGAAAATCATTAAACTCTGCAAAAAATTGTTGGAAATTTTTCTCGTCATTAACATCATGATGATTTTCTGTTTGCATTTCATTGTCTTTATCGTCTTCTTCTTTGGTTTCCATGCGTTCGTCTTCTTCTCCTTCTTCGTCGTTATCGTTATCACTGTCATCATTATCATCATCTTCATTTTCCGCTGAAACCGTTCGACTTCTTGCGTTTCTCAGCTCATCTTCCTCTTCTTCTTCGTCATTGTCACTGTCATCAGACGAATGGTGATTTGCTCTATCACAAACTACATATTTTCTTAAAAATTATTATTTTTTGCTTTATATATTACTTATTACTTACTGTAAGCTTGTATATCTCCTGGTAGATCAAAGTCTATTAACAATGGCGTCGCCATTACGAATTTATTTGTTACACCGCGATGTAAAATAGTATAAGCGCGTGTAAAAGACATACGTTGCCGGAGTTCTTCAAGACGATCGCTTTTCATGAAGAACTCCAATAGGGATAACCATAGAGACGTGTTTTTTAACAATTGCATACCATAACCTATAAAATATTACCATTTATGCAATTTAACAGTCAAAGAGTTTTGTAAAAGTTAATTTTACTTGATTTTGCAAGACGATACATTGTACTCATAAGATATTTCCTATGTGTGGATTTCTCCGCGTGATGGATTGCAGTTTGCACAACAAAATGGTGGACTGCCTCGGACTGACATAATTCAGCCATGGCTTCCGCTAATTTAAAAATACATATATGTAAATGTTTATTTGTTTTTATTTGTATTAAAAGTGGCACTTACGACTCCTCGAGAGGAACCGAAGGATTGAAATACCAGCTGGGTATCGCTTGACAGCTGGTACTAGTGTTACGAAAGCGAGAACAAACGCTTGGTCACAAATCAACTCGCAGTTTTTTTCTACAAACCATAAAATACTTAGTAAATATAAATTTTGATTTGTTTGTGCTAAACATTTCTGGTCTTACTATTTCGACAAAAGGTTTTGATCAGTGGTAACATACATCTGGAAATTTCCATGTTGCTCATCGCATGTTTAACAAAATGGCGGCCTATAAACTCGACGTTAAATTCGGTAATTAACGAAATCTGCGATTGGCCTTTCCTGCTATACAAGCAGTTGATGATCTTCAAAAATCTAACTTGCATATCATGCGCCTGTGTCGTTTCTTCATCAGTTGAGTCGGTAACATCTACGAGTACTTGATAGCGCGTGTCCATATTGCGTAGTGCTTGTAGCAGCGTACGGAAGTGATGCGGTTCGTGGAATACACGCCGAATTGCTTTCCGCTCTGTCTCACCCACAATGGCATTCTTCAGCACGAGCTTGGACAGAATGTCAAGGACATACGCGCAGACTTTGATGTTTTTGCTATCCTAGAAGTGTTTGGAACGTCAATGATGGGCCTTGCGCCAATGATCATGTTGTTGCCTGTTTGTCAATATGTGATCTCGTCATAAATATCGACAGCCAAGGATGCGGCGCGACACGTGCGCATGTCTTGCATTCCCAGCTGTCAACACCTAACCAAACTTGGAACTTGTGATCACTGGTCGGTAAAATCTACCAGGAAGCGTTAAATTTTATGCGTTTATTTAATCGTCGTTTGCTAAATTTAATTACGCGCGGCGCCTGTGTGCGTGCGGAAAGAGTTATTTTCGGCGCGTATACTACCTATAAACATTCATTTGGCGTGGATTAGGACTCACCCTCAGTATTTCAACGAGTATCACCGGTAACATGGGATGGTGACACAAATAGCTGGCGGTCGTGGTCGTGATCGCCATCACTGCAATGCCATTCATTACACAAGCCGCCTTTGCCGCATGCCGGCTGACACTTACGCTTGGATCCATGTCGATATGATAAGAGGAAAACAAGGCGATACAGAGTTTTGATGCTTTCGCCATCGCGTGCACCTTGATCGGGGGCGTCGCAATTCTTCAGCACGACGTACAACTGCTCGCAATCGGCTTTGATTTTATTTTCGTCTAGGCGCGGAGACAAGATTTGTTGCCAAGAAGACGAATTACCAAAGTCATGCAATAATAAAACACGAAAAAGAGCAAGAATTATGTGTGTGGGTCCAATAAAAACGCAAGCAGCACAACACATGCGTGACAAACACTTGTTACTTTTTGGCGCGCGACACTTGCGAGATTTACGACCAAAATAAACATGCGAAACTTTTGATACACCCACACAACCAGAAAAAACTTGAAATAAGTATTAAAAATTAATTTTGTAAATATTTACATTCATCTGTAAGTGCTCCCATGATGAATCAATTGTTTTAAATTGCAGAACTAAAGATGAAGATGAATTTTGAATAATTCGACACTTGCATAAACGAAATAAAATAGCGCCGACAGGTGAACGGACGCGGCGCGCGGATTGCGTGCGAAACCGGCTAGTTTGCGACGCGAACTCGACGAATCGCAACTTGCACGCGCGGATTAAGTTTAAAATCGGTCTCGGTTTGCAATTGCGTTCGACGCGCGCACTAAGCCATGTATTAATACCATACTGCCGGTGGTGGCGGCGGCAGCAGCGGCGGCGTACAGCTGCTACAAACAGAGCTCTCCGACCATCTGTTGATGTTTAATAATTTGGCACTTTTTCTGCCAAAAAACGCTTGAAGTGCTCTCATTCGAATGCGAATTTAAGCAGAATAGTCGCAATAGTAGCATAAAATAATAAATAACATAAAATTCAGGTTTAAAACTAGATGTATTGTGCCAAGTTTGGTTAATGTAATGTGTTTGTAAGGTATTTTTAATTTGATTGCATTGTCCATTGCATAGCAAAGGACACACAAAGGAAACATTGAACCAGTTCCAAATAATGTGATTTATTTGATTAATTTGCCAACTCGTACAAGAGATTCCTAACCTACGAATGTATAAGGCGCGAATACAGTGCGCTAGGTTGCTACATTTTTAACTTATGTGGTAATAATAACCCAGGAAATGCTATCACCATATAGATATATAGACTAATAGAGTAAATTATTGCTTGGGTGCTTATATAGCGTCTAGTTGCTGTTCGCAAACAAATGATTAACAACAAGTCCGATGTTGCCGTTGTAACGCTTGAGCAAGCTTACAAGGTCAATGTTGTCGGAGAATCCCATGCGACGCAGCTGGCCCAATTGGCTGGCGTACTTTACCTCATCCGGGTTGAGAGGAGGAGCAAATCCAATTGGAGCTGATGGTTGCGCAGCGGTGGTAGTGGTGGTAACCGGAGGGCTGACAAAAGTCCAACCTGCGTCTGGTCCCTGAGGAACATTTGGATAGATTGGAGCAGTTTGAGTAGCTTGAGCTGGTTGCTCTACATCCATAGGTGTTGAATTTGTAGTAGCTTTAGTTGTGGGAGTTGGATCAACGATCACAACGTCATCATCGCGGGTCACTGGTGCGGCTGGGGTGTTTGTAGGAGTTGGTGCTGGGGTTGGAACAGGTGTGGATGCGCCACTTGCAGCCTGGGCCACGTTGGCATTGATTGCGGAGAATACGTCGCGGAGGATGTTTCCGATTACATCAACGGGTGCAGCTGCTGGAGTTGGGGCTGCATTGGCGGTTGGGGTAGCGCCAGTTTGGGCTGTTGGTGTTGCGGTACCAGATGCTTGAGTAGGAGTTGCTCCCTGATTGGGTGTTTGAGTTGGCTGTTGAGGCTGGGCTGCAGCTGGACCATTGTTTGTGGCACCTCCATGGGCCTGAGTAAAAGGTCCCAGGAAAGATGATGCCAAGTCATAGAGAACTGTAGTGTCAAACACCGGAATCTCTGCAGCCTGTTCACCGGGACCAGGTTTACGTTCATCGTGGCGATTGTGGCGAAATGAACATCTGCCGGGTTCACCTCTGGCGGCGGATTTGGCCATGTCAAAACCGCATCTGGCGGCACGATGTGCACCTCTGGCGGCGTGATGCGCTTCCCTGGCGGCATGATGAGCGGCCTTTCTGGCTGCACGAGTGCAGTGGCTCACCATCTTATGCAGACCACGGGGAATCTCCAAGTTAACCAGACGCATCATTGCGTGCTGGGAATGATTCCCGGCTTGCTCGCAGTTCTGGCACAAGTCATAGTCGTGACATTGCAGGCACTTGTAGCGATAGCGAGTAATTCGGCAGTTGCACACATCACAAGTGATAACTGAACCATACATATTGAAGGGAATGTTGTCTTCTTCAGTATCTTCTTTAGTTTCCCCACTGATGTGCACTTGGAGCACTTTCAATCCGTTCATCTCCATCATTGCCATGAGGAGATCTTCATCATTAGCGATTGTTATAACATCGCCTTCACCATCTGAAATTAATTTTAATTTAATAATAAGAAAATTAAAAATTAATTTTGCTTAATAATTACCGGTCCAGGTGACTTTGAAGCCGGTATCTCGAAGTTGCGGGAAAACAGCGCGCAACTTCTCTTTGAAAAGATCAAAGTTACTCGCGAAGGACGAATCGTCCAGTTGGAAGCGTCGCATTTCTTGCTGCTCGCCATCGGTGACAAGTTTCACCTTACATTGAATTGCCCCTTGATTATTCATCTATAAATAGAAGGAAAACATACAAAATAAATAATAAAAGTTGCGACGATGCTGCGCAGTTAAGATGACTTGCCATTTGGCGCAAATGACAGCCACCGTAGTTAATTAAAATTGCACAACATGACTTAACATGCATTAACAAATGCAACTGCACTTACAAATATGCCATGGGCATAACTTTCACTTACCTTTGTGCTGTTGCTTGAAATATCTTTGTATTGGTTGCAAGTTAAATTCTTCTTTGTTGGCTACGGTTGGTGAACTCGAACGTCGCTGGAGAAGATGGCTGGAAACAGTAAACTACATACGCTGCAGCACTGGGCATTTATAGTGAAGCTCAAAAGTGCTATGCAATCGTATACCAGATGGTGGGGTCGCCGCCACCGCTCGTTAGCAAATGACTCACACTCGCGAGCGTTCTCGACGACTCTGGAAGTAGTTGCGTGTTATTTCAACACGAGAAAAATATAAACACAATCAAATAATCAAGCGCTCAGCTGATTAAAAACTGAAACATCATATGATATGCTGGATTATTGACACTGCCGAGTTTTGACAGCGTTATCGCGTAAATTAATTCTCATTGTTTTATGTAGCAATTATCTTTATTATTGCGTGAGCGCTGCTTCCTAGTAAGTAATGGGATATTTTTAAATTCAACACTTTTAGTGGGGATAACCTTCGCGCGACATTCAACTGACAGATACAGAGTAGCATTATTCTGATAATAATTTAATGTTGTTTCTTTCATTATTTCATAAAAAAGGTGCATTTTAAACCTATTTATGTTTATATAATGCATCAATTAGGATTTATATAAAGTTTTATTTGCTTTTAGTTGCATTTAGAATCTTTTTAGATTTTATTCTATTATTTTTGAGCGGTGTCATCCTGTATTTAGAAGTGTTTTGTCCTCTGTCAATTACGCTTTGCGGCTGATTTTGTTTTAGGTTATATGATATGTACCAAATCATTGTTTATGCCAGTGTGTTTATGTTGATAAAAACGAAGAAGTATTATTACTACATTATATATATATATTTATTGATAAATTAACGTGATTTTAGATTACAATTTTGTGTAAGGTATTCATGGGATGCCCATGGGACATCTTCAGTAATTAAACTAATTAATACTACATTAGAATTTATTAGACAACTAGCTTTAACCCGCGGCTTCGCTCGCGTTGAATAAATCAAATAAATATTAGAAATCATTATACATAGTTGAAACGGATTGATAGAAAGAATGTATATTTCACTGCTTGGCTAGGATTATCTATGTGAAAAAAATACTACATGCAATAAAGTTTTAAATTTTAGATGGAATGCTAGATGGCGTGAAAGTAGTCAATTAGCCAGATGCAGAGGTATTATTGGCTAAACAATTTCTTTATTTTATTTAAAAAATAATTTTTTATATTCAATAAAAAAGTAGCCTATAACCATTCAGGGACCATCGGGGACCTCTAAGAATATGTGTACGGATTTGATGTTGACGTAGCTGTCGGTAATACAGTGTGATGGTACTATAGTACTTAGGTGTGAGCTTCATTGCTGGAATGCTAGATGGCGTTAAAGTAGTCAAATAACCAGATGCAGAGGTATTAGTGACTAAACAATTTCTTTATTTTATTTAAAAAAAATAATTATTTTTATTAAATAAAAAGTAGCCTATAACCTATCGGGGACCACTAAGAATATGTGTACAAATTTTCGTGATGATCTGTTAAGTAGTTTTTGCGTGAAAGCACGATAAACTTCAGGACATACGCATTTATAATATTAGTAAGGATTGATTAAGTATGCATAAATAAAGAAACGTTTATTTATCAAATTTTACGATCAATTCAAATTTAATGTATAACAACATGGTTTTGGCAAGCTGGTTTTGTAGTTCGGTAAATGCACTTGAACATCATTTCATAAAGTAAAATACTATTGCAATAAAGCACTACATATTCTTAAAGATAATAGATAAGAAGATGGTGATAATTGGCTATCATATGTTAATTCCTTTGCATTAACTATGGCGACATTAGTTCCATATTATTGTATTGCTTTATTTGGCGTGAATTCGATGGCATCCTCTGTTTGCTGAGTCATATGTACCTCAAAAACCTTTATATCCCCCATTTCTTTTACCGCCAAGTATAATTCATCGTTACTTGAAATTGATATTGTTTCTTCCTTCGTATCTAAAATTACCTAAATTCAATCAAGATGCAATTATTATTTCGTATTTTAGTTTCACTTTTCCAAATGAGCTTATTCTTCGTAAACGGTGCGGGAAGTTGCGGGAAAAATTGATACAATTTCCCAACATATATATCAAATTTATAAAAAAATATTTATTTATTAAACATTATACGTGATTTTGGATTTACAATTTTATTTTTTTGAGTTGACATGTTTCGCCCAGAGGGCATCTTCATAAACTTTATAAAATTGTAAATCCAAAATCACGTATAATGTTTAATAAATAAATATTTTTTTTATAAATATACAACATGGATTACGTATTCACCAAAGAAAGTAATAAATATATATCAAAGTAGTATCTCTCCAATTCAAGTATTGCAAGTATGTTGAAATATCGAGTCTCCGTTAGTTCTCCGTTGATTATTAACTTTAACTTGATATTTATGAAGGTGCTCGACTGGAGAGAAAATGCACAATCAGTTTACGAAAAGGTTACTTCAAATTGCTTACAGTTCCACCCATTATTTCTTGGTGTGATATCAACGTAAATATAGGAACGACAATTTAATTTTGTCAGAGACCAACACTAAACTGTACTGTGAAATGAGTAGTGAGTATGATGGTTGAAATGCTTGATTATCCAGAATATCTGATGAAATAGTCATTAGTCATAGCATTTATCACAAAAACTGGAGGGCAGTTTTGTTGCGATAGCGATTTAGTATCTAACAGGAAACAGGAACAAGACTCATCTTGGATTGTGGTAACTTGGTGAATCATTGTGTTCAAACCCCGATATGAATATATTAATGGACCAGCTAATCCAATGAACTTCGTACCTCCTTTTTTCGTAAATATTTCCGAAATTCTTGCATCGATTCTTTCATTATTATTTCCATTTTAGTATTATTTATTTATTATTATTAATTATTAATTCCATTCATTCACTTCCATTCATTTCAAATCTCTTGATTAAACATACGAGTAATTCCAACTACTGTTTTTGACTAACCCATTAAATTATAAAATACGAGGAATGTTACACGTTACTTACATAATGAAAAAAAATCAGAAGATTTTATTTCTATTTACTAAACCACAATATAATATAATTACAATTAAATATATCAATATTTTTTTGCATATTTTGCATTTTACATGTATTTTGGGCAGCAGTGGAGGCGGCAATGGGGGTTTCCACCACACTAAAATAATCTTTTAATGTCCAAAAATTACATAGCATTCGGAGGAAGGGTTTTGGCTAGCAGAGAAGACAAACATTGAAACAAACACACATTGTACCTACTATATAAGAATAAGGACATAGATTACTCTAATATAAGTCTTTATTTTGGATATATTAACACATAATTTTGCGATAAAAAAATTACAATCATCGAAGTTGATTACCAATTGTATATTTGCCTCACTTTAACTGTTCTTCTTTCTGGTCTTTACATGGGGATCTTATATTTTGAAGATTAGGAACGTCTAGAGAAATACTCATCATAACGTGTTCCACGTGTACATTTTTATAACACTGTGCGCACAAAGTATAATCTTGACATTGAAGACACTTGTAGCGAAAATGAACAATATTGTTGTTCTTGCAGTTGTTGCAAACACCCCCAATGTTAAATGAATGTTGTAGTCGGAGACAACCCTTGGGCAGATTATCATTGTTATCTTTTCTCGGTTTTTTTTCCTTCATTTGTCAAGTGCACCTTGAAAATCTTCAAATCTTTCATGTGTTCAAGTGCGAACAGTAAATCATCATCATTGTTGATAGTTATAATATCATTCGCCTGGTCTTAAATGATAAGAACTAATATATGCACAGGTTTATAAAATAAATGATTGTATTTACCAGTCCACGTCAATTTTGGTTCGTTATATGAAGATTCAAGTTGAGGAAAAAGTGTTGACAATTTATTTACCAGTTCATCAAAAGAGCCTTTATAGTTCTTGGAACGAAGGATTGAATCGTCAAATTGGAAAGATTTCACATCCTCCTGGCCATTCGTAACTAGCGTTACTTTAAATTCGATTTTCTTTGGTGTCGATTGTGAATTTGACATTCCTGGCACGCTCACCTACAAAATACGAATTATTAAAATAAAAGTCCTTTATCCATGGAATAATTATAAATACGTTTGCACCCATTTTTAATAGATTTGAATGAATGTCCGCCCGTTATACTTATGAAAAAAGGTTCTGAGTATAATTGAAAATAAATCACGAGAAAAACTTCCTATCTTACAAATATACTGAGCTATTAGTTATAACTACATGTATTCAAAACATTAACGCAAGTTGTCCAAGGGCGTGTTCGCAACTTTAGCAATCGTGCTGCTTCGAACTTCATCGTATCCACACGTCCACACGAGTTTAGCGTGAATAGAGCTGATACAGAAGGCATAACATAAAACTTGCTAGTACTGCCTGCATGGAGTTGACAGATTATTAAATAAAGCTTTTGGTAATGCAATTGAAACGAAAGGCTACTAATATTTCTAGATTAAAGAGATCTCAAACTACACATGCAAATGTTATTTAACAAAGCTGCATGCGTACCCAAATATTAAAAAGTATTTATGTTGATATTATACACTTTAAAACTTTTTGGGTCATAATTTTATTTTTGAACAGGATGCTTCTACATCCTATACTTATATATGGGGTATTCCATGCCAAATCGACCAATTTTGAAACCGACCCCTTTATATTTAGCTGAAACTTTTCCATTCTGACCTTTATGTACTTGTTTCTTTGTACATTTTTGTTTTTAAATGAATTTTTTGAAGGAATAGACAATTTTTTTAATCTCAGGGTTTTTGAGTAAACCTCGAATTTTTTCGAAGTTCGCCATTAAAGAAACGATTTCTCTCAAAAAATTACGTCCAGCGAATGACAATTAATTGAATTAGACAACTATATATATTGTATATCCTATACAGTGATTTATCTTCTGCCAATAACGTTTTTTGTTTACTTAAATTTAGAAAGGTATATTTATTCATTTTTCACGAAAGTCTCCAGTTAAAATATATGAATATAGGTATACAAGTTAATTACTATATCCACTATTGTGTTGTTCATAGTTTTGTAAGTGTGTATGATCATTTTGTTTTAAAATAAAATACGCCACTATTCCTAAAAACAAGCCTAACGCCATGAAGAGTAGTAATTTTTGGCTATCGTCTTTCAATGGCGTTCCATTTGTTATGTCGAGTAGTGTACCGTCCTCACCGCGGATATATTTTCGGTTTTCATCAATTGCCTTGAATTCGATGGCTTTCTTTTCTACTTTTTTCATGTGTACCTGAAAAACTTTTATCTCCGGCATGCGTTGAACTGCTATGAGTAAATCTGCATTATTTGAAATCCGTATCACATCATTGTCTTTGTCTAAAATTACGAAAATTCAATTAAGATGCAATTGAAATTTAGTATTTTTATTTTACCAGTCCAAGTGAGTTTAATCTCGCTATACGGTGTTGGAAGTTGCGGGAAAATTTGATACAATTTCCCAATATAAATGTCATAGTAGTTTTCTTCCATTTCCTTTAAGTCACGTACTTGGAAACATCGAATCTCTTCTTGTCGTCCATTGATCATTAACTTAACCTTGACTTGTATGTTGGTGATTGGCACACTGGACTGGAGTAGAAAAATGAATTAACAGTTTACGAAATAGTCACTTTGAATAGCTTACATTTCCACCCATGGTTACTGGGTTTGATATTAACTTAAATACAGGTACGACAATCTAATTTTGGTCGAGACCAACACGACACGTCACCTGACATATACTCAGGTTATAATCAGGTTTTGTACTACTTTAGATAAGTGCGATTTTGTTGCCATTTTGGAATATCAACCGCCGGTCAAGATTTGTGTTATAGCGCCATCTGTAAGCCTTTACATAAAAAAATTAGTCTTTATTTTCGTTACATAAAATTAACAAGGTAAATTTGAATATCAATGTATTTTATTTATTCTCTTATAGTTGTTGCAAATTGCACTTGTAGCGATGGCGAACTATGTTGTGAAACAATTGCACACATTGCAGGATATATTTTCTTTAGGACCTCCTTATTGCTGTTGTGCACCAGGAGAACTATTTTGATAAGATCACCTTCCGCATCTGAAATTGTTCTAATTTAATAATAAAAAAGTGAAAAAAAAGTCTTAATGCTAATAGAGCGAGAGCCAGTGACGGCCAGACTTTCGTCATTTTAGGAAAGATGAAATTTTGTCTATATGTGTCTCCAATACAGGTAAGAACGATTCCCAATTATGAAACCTGGATTGTGGTTCCTATTCTCTGAAAATTTTATGTTTAATCAATTTAACTTTTGCAACTTTGATACAATTTCAATGCGTCTGGCAGGATGATAGAACCGACCAAACTGTCTGGCGTCAAAGAAAACACAGTTTCATAGCTCTCTGCATAATGTGTATCAAATTCAGCTTTCTTAATATAACGAAAGTAAAAATGTTAAAAAATATTATACTCGTAGTTTAGGGGTGTCTGGCTAGGGTTGGAACCATACCAGGTGTCTGGCAATAAGCAGTGCATGTTGTAATAATGTTACGAACAAAATATGTAAAAATGGAGTTTGCTAAAATAACGAAACATAGGTCATCATTTGTACATCTTTGTTGGCTGTTAACTGCCAAAGGAACCACGATCCAGGTTTCATAATTGGGGATCGTTTTTACCTGTGTTAGAGAAACACAGGGACAAAATTTCATCTTTCCTAAAATGACGAAAGTCTGGCCGTCACGGGCTCTTAGTCTATAACCGATCCAGGTAACCTTAAAACAGGTATTTCTAAGTTGCAGAAAATCTGTGTGCAACTTCTCTTTCAAAATATTGAAGATCTTGCTGGCAAGTCATATCATGCATTTACGATGGAATGTCTATAATTTTATACCCACATTTGTGAAAATAGAAAGAACAATTTCCAAAATTGTGATAAATCAGTGATTCAATTTTCCTATGCTTTACATTGCACATCAATAGTTACATTTTTGCATTTCTATAAAATTAGTTTTTCTTTTGGTTTTTCTAAAGTACAAATGCTCAATAAAATTTATTTTAGAATCATCGAACTTTATTTCTTCATGGCTTCATGCTGTATTTATATCTGTTATATTTTTACATGGGGTGCATATTGTGAAGATCAGGAATATCTAAAGTAATGCTCATCATATTATGACAATCATGTACTTTGCTTTTATAACACTTTTTACACAAATTATAATCGCTGCATTGAAGGCACTTGTAGCGAAATGGAGTAATATTGCAATTGCAGTTGTCGCAAACACCATTTATATTAAATGAATGTTGTAATCGTAATCTGCCCTCAGGCAGATCATCATCAAGTTTTTTTGCTGCTTTTGTCATATACAGCTTGAAAACCTTCAAATCTTTCATTTGTTGAAGCGCCACGACTAAATCCTTATCATCTTTGATAGTTATATTATCATTCTGTTGGTCTAAAATGATCAAAACTAATATATGTCCCACTGTAGAATATAAATTATTATATTTACCAGTCCACGTCAATTTCAACTCGGTGTGTGAAGATGGAAGTGTCGGAAAATGTGTTGACAACTTTAAAATTAGGGTATCAAAATATCCCTTGTAGTTCTTGGAAGGAACGGTTAAATCATCACATTGAATATATTGCACTTCCTTGTGCTCGTTATTAATTAGCGTCACTTTAAATTGATTAGAATTTATCTCTGGTTGCGATCGTACGAGTGAAATTAGCTTTGGTAGCATTCTGCCGCACTAAAAAAAATATTAAACAAGTCATTTATCCACGTGGTAATTATGTTTACTTACCTTATCACCTATATTTATTACCTTTGAATGAAAGGCTGTCAAAGGCCACAGGTGCTGTGAGGTTTCCAGTTAATGATAAACTCTTCTAAGGACTCTTATCTCTTAGTACATAAGTTAAAGACTACTTCCACGTTTTGCAAATAAAGGCCAGTAATTTAAATTGGAATTTTTAAATTATTACAAAAGTGATTAATACGTACTAGTATAATATACTCGGGTGTATATGAGTATATTATATAATCAATCACGTAAAAGCGCTCTGTTCTTGAAAATAAGTAAAATTATGTTATTCTCGTGAAAATATCTGTATAAAATTGATCTAGGTATACGCTGCAAGCGAGTTCAGCCGGTTCGATTTTATTTCTTATCTCATATCCTCAGTTGATAGGGATACGACTCTCGCGATTTTAGTCAGTGTCGGCGAAACTTAGGCGCTGAGTTAAAAAATATTATGTTCAATGTTTAAATGTTGCTGTAGGTACTGGACACGATGCAAACAATAAATAATATGACATTAAATTCAATTACCGTTAAATTAAAATTATTAAGGTGTTTACGCTATTTTTTAAGTTTTAATAAAAATAACCGTATTGTAAATTATTGCTCGTTGGTAAATATCAACAAACATATCAATAGTTCTATAAATCAAGCCTAGATGACGCTAGAATGCGCATATTTGCATTAAATTCTAAGCACATTATCGCTGGCTGTTGTTTGTAGGTAGTAGTGAGTGTACATCGTGCGTGTGGTGTGAGATCGCGCGAATTGGCGCAGCAGGTTTTGTTTTTATCAGTTATAGTTGTTTGTTTTCCTTTATGAGCTGGTGTGCCATCGCTTCTCGCGCGCTGCATAAAACGTAAGAGTCTTGCATTCGCCGTCGGTGAAACATACATACCTTAATCGAGTTGAAATTAGATGTGCTGTAGTCGGTTTCTCCGTGCATTTTTTTCGCGTGTTGACATGTTCCGATAATGATTAATTCTGTAAATCGAGTTGCATTCGACCACGTTTCAACGCTATGTAGTATATGTCATTATAATCTGTTTGTTTTAATGATGAGTTATTGGGTGTGTTTGAAATAGTGTGGTATAGTGAATAATCTCTTTCGACTGATGGATTACAAAGAATGTCGCGCAAACGTGTTATTTTGCAGGTAAGACAAATCGTTTATTGTATAAATCTAGTTTTAATACAAGTTTTTATCTGACGGTACTAGATGCCTAGTATCAGTGTCGTGCAAAATGTTTTACATAGTATTATTTTGTTACAGTACTTGCCGTATATAGATGGAAAGCAACTGGTAAGTAAATATTAAATTAGCTATTCGTAAACCGCGTTTTACTTTTAGATTATTGTGTATTGCAATTTACTAGTAATCTTTGTTGTAATTGTGGTCTAGTGGCTTCTCGGTCGACTAGAACTGTAAGAAAACCAAATCCAAACTTTCGCAATATTTCGTACCAGTTCAGGATGTATTAGGAAGTTTAAAGTTTTTTCATCGCCACCGTGTAGAGAAAGAATTGTTATTTAAAATGAAGTTTTCTACACACATTTTCAGTGTTTTGCGATAGGAATTTGATCATATTTCGGGAACTATCAGGAAAATATAGTTTTTTTGATGCCACCGTGTAGAGGAAAAGCTGTTATTTAAAATCAAGTTTATTACCACCCCCTCAGTCGACCAGAACAAGCAGAAAAAAACCTCCAAAGTTAGGCAATATTTTGTACATTTTCATTGTTTTGCGATGGAAATTTGGCCATATCTCGTGAACCATCGGGAAATTTCTTGTTTTTTCTGCTCCAACGTGTAGAGAAAGAGTTCCCATTTTAAATAAAGTTTGTATCAACCCCCTCAGTCGATCAGAACTAGCCGAAAAACTCTTCCAAAGTTAGGCAATATTTTATACATATTCATTGTTTTGTGATGGAAATTTGGTCATATCTCTTGAACTATCGGGAAATTTGTCGTTTTTTCTTCTTCAACGTGTAGCGAAAGAGTTCCTATTTTAAATAAAGCTTGTATCAACGCCCTCAGTCGATTAGAGCTAGCCGAAAAACACTTCCAAAGTTAGGCAATATTTTGTACATTTTCATTGTTTTGCGATGGAAATTTGGTCATATCTCATGAACCATCGGGAAATTTCTTGTTTTTTCTGCTCCACCGTGTAGAGAATGAGTTCCTATTTTAAATAAAGTTTGTATCAACCCCCTCAGTCGATTAGAACTAGCTGAAAAACACCTACAAAGTGAGACAATATTTTGTACATTTTCATTGTTTTGCGATGGAAATTTGGTCATATCTCGTGAACCATCAGGAAATTTCTTGTTTTTTCTGCTCCAACGTGTAGAGAAAGAGTACCTATTTTAAATAAAGCTTGTATCAACGCCCTCAGTCGATTAGAACTAGCCGAAAAAACACTTCCAAAGTTAGGCAATATTTTGTACATTTTCATTGTTTTGCGATGGAAATTTGGTCATATCTCGTGAACCATCGGGAAATTTCTTGTTTTTTCTGCTCCAACATGTAGGGAAAGAGTTCCTATTTCAAATAAAATTTGATTTTACGCCCTCAGTCGACCAGAACAAGCAGAAAAACACCTCCAAATTTAGGCAATATTTTGTACATTTTCATTGTTTTGCGATGGAAATTTGGCCATATCTCGTGAACCATCGAGAAATTTCTTGTTTTTTCTGCTCCAACGTGTAGAGAAAGAGTTTCTATTTTAAATAAAATTTGTATCAACCCCTACAGTCGATCAGAACTAGCCGAAAAACACCTCCAAAGTTAGGCAATATTTTGTACATTTTCATTGTTTTATGATGGAAATTTGGTCATATCTCGTGAATCATCGGGAAATTTCCTGTTTTTTCTGCTCCAATGTGTAGAGAAAGAATTCCTATTTTAAATATAGTTTGATTTAACGCCCTCAGTCGACCAGAACAAGCAGAAAAACACCTCCAAAGTTAGGCAATATTTTGTACATTTTCATTGTTTTGCGATGGAAATTTGATCATATCTCGTGAACCATCGGAAAATTTCTTGTTTTTTCTGCTCCAACGTGTAGAGAAAGTTTGGCAATATATTGTATATTTTCATTGTTTTGCGATGGTAATTTGGTTTGTCTTGTGAACTATCAGAAAATTTGTCGTTTTTTCTTCTTCAACGTATAGAGATAGAGTTCCTGTTTAAAACTAAGTTTGATTCAACCCCCTCAGTCGAACAGAACTAGCCGAAAAACACCTCCAAAGTAAGGCAATATTTCGTACCTGTTCATTGTTATGCGATGGAAATTTGGTCATATCTCGTGAACTATTAGGAAATTTGTAGTTTTTTCTTTGCCATCGTTTATAGAAAAAGTTGATTTGCCCTGATCCTCGACCGAAAAACATTTTAATAAAATTGTTCGATCCTGTTCATTGGCCGAAAAACTTATAAGTAAAAAATTCGATCCGGTTTTTCGCCCGAAAAAATTTAACAAAAAACGACTGAAAAATTTTTAACAATAAAATCCGAGCGAAAAAATTTTAAGTAAAAAAGATCGAGCCTGTTTTTCGACCGAAAATTTTTTAACAAAAATGATGTGCGGCTTCGTTAAACTCGGATTGCATATACGCAGAGGTAAAGCGTGAGTGAGGTTCCGTCGGTCACTATTTTGCATTATACGCGCATTTCATCGTTCCTACAATGTGCGTAATTAAGATTCTTACAAATTTGCATCAAGGTATGTTCTTCCAAGGCTGAAGACTTATTTAAAATCAAATCCATTATTTACTTTATTTGTGTTTACTTCAACCGCGTGGTCTTTACGCAGACAAATAAATTTTGTCTCTGTTTCAATACCCACCATTGATTTGCATTAATTCGATGCATTGCTTCGTTTTCGTTTAATGTACGAATTAAAAAGATTAAGATTGTCGCTTGCCGTCAGCTGCGCTCTTGATTCTCTAGCAGCTTTTTCCGGGAAAAATCCACTCCCCACAACTATTCCAACTTTTAATTTCAAAAATAAAACAGAGAAATCTGAAATAATTGGAATTTTTAAATTCAGTTTTTGGATTTTGAAAGAAATTATTATTAATATAATATGATTGATCATTTATACTCTATTTGCAATTTTAATAAAAAAGATTGTTTATACATGCCAATAGGGCCTTAATATGTAATTGTGTTGTTACTGGTTTGCGATTCAGAATTTAATCGAAATTAAAAGTACTATGCATTGTACGAGTCCAATTCTTCTCATATTCTGCACTAACACACTGAAAGTATCAGTGTTTACAAACAAGTTTTTCTTATCTCGTGCAATTTTTGTGCTGTCGCCACGCGGTTGGCTTGCTTACCACGTTAGTCTCATTGTTGTCGTCAGGAGTTCTGCACGCACATTTTCTTCATTATTCTTGAGTTCCTTAATTTATCCTGGCGTTGTTACGTAATATTTCGATGCATTTTCGCGATTGGGCGCGAGTGATGTGCAGCGTTCGTTAAACGCTGATTGTACCTACGTGGAGGTAAAGCGTGAGTGATGTTCGTCGGCCGTCGGATACTATTTTGTTTTATACGCGTATTTCATCCTTCCTATAATGTGAATAATTAAGGTCCTTGCAAGTTATTGGATATGACGAAACGCAAAATTTTTATTTTGCATCAAGGTATGTTTCCGCATTTAATCAGGCATATGCAAATCAAACCCGTTACCCGACTTTACTTATTGCACACAAATCATTTGTGTCGTTGTTGCAACACCTATCGTTGATTTGCATTATGAATTCAATACATTATTCCGTTTCGTTTAACGCACAAATTAAAAAGATTAAGATTGACCATCTGGCGGCTTTCCGGGCTGGTCGCCAGTTGTTTTACATGATTAAAAATAAAAATGTTCTATTGTTATGTTTTGCTCTTCTTTTACTTTTCTTTGATTTCCGTTGCAAACATTTTGATTTATTTTTTTTAATTCCTATGACCATATTTATTAATGTTTGAGTGTTTTACTTTTATAACTTAGGGTTTTCTTTTTGTAACAGCCTGTATATCAATTTCCCGTGGTAAATTTGTCAAAAGGGGAAAGATATATGTTATCCTAATTAAACTTAGAATCTGTTTTTAAAATATTGTAGTTTTCTTTTTGTATCACCCTGTATATTAATTTCCCTTAGTGAAATTGTCAAAAGGGGAAAGATATATGTTATCCTACTTATACTTAGGATTTTCTTTTTAAATATTGTAGTTTCCTTTTGGTATCACCCTGTATTATAATTTCCCGAAGTGGATGCGTTAAAGGTGATAAAGATATATGTCATTACACTTAAATTTAGAATTTTCTTTTAAAATATTGTAGTTTTCTTTTTGTGTCACCCTGTATATTAATTTCATTTGATTTTACTTTGACTGTGGTTTTAGATATATATATATATCCCTTCTAGAATTTTTCATTTTCTCTTTAAATGTTATTATATTGTTTTTGCAACACCCTGTATAATAGTTTTTCGTAATTGCCGCGAAAATTATGTAAAATTTGTTAGTAGTTAGTTAGTTTGTTACTTTGTAAATTACAGGTTAGAACTTGTAAGAATATTTCTAAGTGTTATGTTTCAATATGGTGACATGTACTCTGTTGACTCGTAAAGTCTAAACTTATATTCTATTGTTACTAAATAAATAGTAAGATATATTGACTTCTTTGATTTGTGTACCCCTTCTATCATTTCAGGAACAGGTCTCTAAGAGAGTTCCCTCTCTCAGGGGATGATGCCCTCTATAAAAATTGTTATGGTATCCTGTATGATTTGTGTACTCTTTCTCTCATTTCAGGTACAGGTCATAACTTGTAAGAATATTTTTAAGTGTCTCCTCTCTTGAGGCGACTTAAAACTTAGAAATATTCTTACAAGTCCTTATCAGGAGTTCCCTCTCTCTGGGGGTGATCCCCCACCATAAAAATTGTTGATATGCCTGATAATTTCGGGGATGAAGCGCAGAGACATCGTAGCTGTAGGATGGGCCGGGAGCAATGGACGCATCGAAGCAGTGGGCGATCAACCAGAGCGCCTCCGGCGCTCCGGAGATCGACCTGTAGACTGTCTTATAACGACACGTGCCAAAAAATTTAAAAATCCGGCCACCCCTTTTCGGGTGGCGGTGGCTCTCATCTCTTCTCTACTCTCTACTCTCCTCTCCGTTCTTCGACTCTGGCACCCATTACTTCCCCTTCCCATTCACTTCACCTCCTGTCTTACTTCTTTGCTTTCTTATTCTCTTCTTTTACTTTCTTGATTTTATACATGATCTTCGCCGTATTTAAATTTATGATTTATATATGCAGCCAGCATTACTCGCATTTATTTTTCTTTTCTAGAAAAATGCCCGGCCTGGGATTCGAACCGAGGACCTCGAGTATGCTAACATACGCCTTTACCACTCGACCACCGAGTGTTTATACTAAGAGAATTTGTTTCTGCTATATATCTATATAACATTTAAAAATACATGCTTCAAACCTACCTATGCTTGTAACCACTTACAATCAGACGTTACTTAAAAGTAAATCTGAAAACGCCAGAATGATCACGAAGGATAAATAAAAATGATAATATACACTCAAATTTTGCTTTCCGTTTGGAACTCATTTATTAGAATAAAAAAATTGTAACAGTAAAATTATAAAAAGTTCAATATGACATATTATTAAAATGTGTTTTACTCATGGAAGTATTTTACTGACCAAACAAATCAAAAGACACAAATACTAACATGAACGCAAATATTTAAGTTATTGGTTGACTATCCAATTGATGCTACTAATTCAATTACACTTCACTTAACAAACTTCTGAATTAGTTATTTCCACAACTGATGCGCGCTCAGGAATTAAAATAATGCGGTCAACACAATTGTCGAATAAAAATCTTAAGAAACTTAATGCGTCGTGCGGAAGATCGGAAGAAAGCAACGCGGTAATGAGATAACACGTGCACCAGAAATTGCAGCGCATCGTGTTCGCAGCAAAGAAAACGGAAATATCCGGATGCCGGTTCCGTGGGAACTCACATGAATAAACCATTTTCGGGTATGCACGCGTTAAATGAACGCTCTCCAAACACGTAAAAATTTGGAAATAAATTTAAGCGACTAGAAGCTGAATCAAACACGCGAACAGCACCGCGGCGCAAACCATACTAAACAAGTGATCGAATTGACAGCAACAACAAATTACGGCGACACTAGCGCCATCTGGGCGCCGAAGTCTAAATCTATTTACAAACTGTAAGAAATTGTCAGATACTAGCGCCATCTAGGCGTGGTGGTCTAAATCTATCAACAAACTGTAATAAATTGTCATTCACTAGCGCCATCTAGGAGTATCAGTGCAATCCAATTGATAGCAGTCATCTGATTTACAGGAAGCTGTAATTCAGCCATTAACACTTACAGCTCGGCCTATTTTATTTCTAGATTAAACAAAATTGAAATTGGAATGAAAATTACTTACCATATTTTATGTATCGCTGCTACTCTGCAAGTTAATGCTAAAATGCTACAAAAATAAATAAGAATGTTATCCAAATTGTCTTTCTGTTTGTAAATGATGCCTTTATTTATGAAAATGCTAAGTATTTCAATACTTACAATAGGCATGTAATTAAACAAACTTTATTTTTTCGATTTTTAACTTGTCAATTCATGAAATGCACTTATAATTAATGTTTGCACTTAAAAATACAGAACTGAACTTAAAAATAAATATTTGCACTTTGAAAAATGAATTCCACTTGAATAAAATGCTTTCCACTATGAAATTAATACTTTGCACTTATAAAACTTGCAGTATTAAGTACGTGCCGTACTCTTAGCCGGCCCCTTCTATCAGTTTCAATTTAAAAAGTTGATTCAAAGCAAATTTAAGCTTAAACCTGAATATATAAGTGCATTGTATTAAAATATAAGTTATACAATCTATAGTGCATAATATGAATTTCTTAGTGCAAAGTATGAAAACTTAAGTGCGGCTGTTCAAGTGGATTGTATTTTAACTAAAGTGCATTTAATATATCCCCCTTACAATATGCTGTCAGGACATCAATCCTACAATGTGGCAATCGGTCACTAAAGCCCTAAAACAAACATAAATCAGTGCTTCAAAACCCAAAAAATGCAATTTTTACCGCTTTCGTATATGAAAATTACAGAACTGCATCATGAATATAATAAAAAATTACAACACTCACAATTTGATGCAAGACTTCTCTCCTGCAGGGTTCTGCTCAGCTTATAGAGTCCCAAAACAAACAAAAATTAGTGTCTCAAAACACGAAAACGCAATTTTTATGACTTTTAATACTTTTGTTAATCATATACATTATAAACTGAGAAAGAGAACTGGTATTAAGTGCAACGTGTGGTGCAATTCTCATTGAGACTCAATTTGAAGTCAAAAATGCTAAATTTCAATGAAACCAAATACACAACAAACCAAACAAGTTTCAAATGGTGTTGTTTATATAATGCCAAACACTGATAAGTGCCTAGTGATGCACACATCTAAAAATGTACCAAAGTAATACTGCTTTAATGACAAAATTACGTATTGTTTTATAACTGCTACTCACGTTTTAAAAGTATTCCAAGCGAGAATAAATCCATTGATAGAAACACGTGTTTCTAATTCAGAGTAATGTTTCGCGTTGCAGTGCACTTGTAAAACGCGGTAAGTTGTTTATACACCAACGCTCATATGTGAACTGAGCAGAGAAAGCAAAATGTTAAAGGGGATATATTAAATGCACTTTAGTTAAAATACAATCCACTTGAACAGCCGCACTTAAGTTTTCATACTTTGCACTAAGAAATTCATATTATGCACTATAGATTGTATAACTTATATTTTAATACAATGCACTTATATATTCAGGTTTAAGCTTAAATTTGCTTTGAATCAACTTTTTAAATTGAAACTGATAGAAGGGGCCGGCTAAGAGTACGGCACGTACTTAATACTGCAAGTTTTATAAGTGCAAAGTATTAATTTCATAGTGGAAAGCATTTTATTCAAGTGGAATTCATTTTTCAAAGTGCAAATATTTATTTTTAAGTTCAGTTCTGTATTTTTAAGTGCAAACATTAATTATAAGTGCATTTAATGAATTGACAAGTTAAAAATCGAAAAAATAAAGTTCGTTTAATTACATGCCAATGTTAAATATTGAGATCGCAGCGCCACCCATCTATGAAAACGTCAACTAAATATATTTGAAATGCATAAAAGTATCATGACAAAATATGTTTCGCTGTGTTCCTATTTAATTATCTCCCAATTTCCTGAATATATAGGTATATAATATATAATACATAATATGAACTGCTAATAAAAAAGCTCATTTTTTAAACATTAAATTATCTCAAATAAAATGGTCTTGATAACCGTTACATAAACACAAATCCCAGACGTTGGTTTTCATGCAACGACGCTTGATTAAAACAAAAGATTACGGTCGAAGTAAAAGTGATTGTAAAGCATCGCCCGAACGTGCAATTACAATAATTAAATCTCATGTCCTTGATTGCCGGCATTTTTGTTATTAAAAACTTCGAGCGTTGATGTAGACAATTACTTCGATTAGTGCCGGATGAATAATGCATTAGTAACACTTTAAAATCGAAAGGCACTGTGATTTGTAATAGATTCCGCCAAGGAAACACAAATGAATGTGTTAATTACAAATTTTTATGTTTCAATTAATTTATTTGAATATATATAACATCGCATTGCATTTGATACAACTTACTGCACGAAATAATCGTGAGGATTTTGGTATGTCTCTTCAGGGTAACTAACAAACAAACAAACAAACAAAAAAATGGGTGATAAATAACAATCACGAATACTAACGTAGGCAAAGAACAAATCACGCAATGTTGCGATCCAATCCTAAACACTATTATCGCTTATTATGATATTTTTGAGACAGGATTGCTAGTTGTTTAGTTTGAGTTCTCGAAGTAGGCTTTGCTGCCGCTCGGGTCAGGTTTCATTGTCTTCTGTCCCGGCTTCCAGCCGGCGGGGCAAACCTCTCCATGTTCGTCGGTGAACTGGAAGGCCTGTACCAAACGCAGGGTTTCATCCACGGAGCGACCCACAGGCAAATCATTGATGGTAATTTGACGCAGAATGCCCTTAGGGTCGATGATGAATAAACCGCGGAAGGCAATACCGGTCGCCTCATCGAGCACACCGTAATCGCGCGCAATCTTCATCGACTTATCCGCCAGCAACGGGATGGTCATCTCTCCAAGCCCGCCCTGTTTACGCGGGGTGTTTACCCACGCCAAATGGCTGAAGTGACTGTCGGTGGACGCGGCAATCACTTGCACCTTGATGTCTTTGAACTCCTGGCTGCGGTCGGAGAATGCGATGATTTCCGTTGGGCAGACAAATGTGCTACGAAAGAACATTTGAATCATCAGCCAACGTATAATTTAGATAATTATAACCGTAAATGGCAGAATACGGCAGGTGGTCACTTACAAGTCCAGCGGGTAAAAGAAAAAGACGACATATTGTCCCTTGTAGTCGGAGAGTTTGATCTCTTTGAACTGGCCGTTGACGACTGCGTTGCCGCAGAATTCAGGCGCCGGCTTCTGAAGTTGTGGGACAGGCATGTTGATGTCTTCAAAGATTACAATTATTAATACCACGTGCGAAATACCGGCAAGTATGGCGTCATTCGGAATTCACAGAATGAATGTCTGTACTTACATGCGGTTTGTGGTGTTTGTGGTCTGCTTCACGACGTGAATCCGCTGACGGCTGGTTGAAGAATGACGAATTTCGTGTCGGCTTCAGCGAATTTACAATAACGCCGAGCCGTGCTCACTACACGTGCGAGAATGTGCGCGCCACGGTGCGCGTAATCATCACGTTTTCCTTTCTAGCTCGTTGCGATCACGCTGATGCCGTTTCAACGTTCGTTATTTCGGCGTGCGCAGGGTTTGTGTGTGTTTGTCGCAAGCACCGCGCCGAACTATCGCCGGCTGTAATAAACTCGCGTTGGAAACTGTTGGGGCCTTGAAATCTCGCTCTACTATTTTAGTTGAGTTCAACTGCGAGTAGGCTTTCATACGAGAGAAAAAAAAAACGCGCTAAAATTAGGCAAAAACCAGCCGAGAATTGGTGAATGAATGAACGTTGATAATTTACATAAAGTTTACACATTTTACACACGATTTACCTGCCTGTAATCGTACAACACCTGAAAAACACGTTGTGCTTTAATTTTCGCTATCGCATTCTCGAACATTCGACCGTTTTGAATTTTCATCTTCCCACCAACGAATGCACACGCATGCAAATCGCACCGAATGAATACTATCAGAAAAATGAAACAATAACTGTTGAAATTGTGCAACATTACACGTTTTTTACGATAAGCGCAAATGATATAATCATGAAATGCATAAAGAATGCAAAAACGTGTTGCAAACTTGCTTACATCTTCATATCATCAGGTAAACCAATCATAATTACAATTTATACGTTTAAATTAAATAACCTACTTTGTAAACTGTAGGTACAAGATAGATGCTGTTAGTTTTTAAAGAATATAAGAAGTGAAAGACGAGCGGATGCCGACAAATCACGACTAACATTTTTTTCCCGACGTTTCGCAACCTACGAAACACCCTGACGTCAGCTAATGTGTAATTATTGAAGTGCGTGTTTTTTTCCAAAGTTTTCATTTCCGACGAGACGAAATTTTTGTACTTTATAACGCCGCAGCAGTAAAATGTGTGTAATAGAATTAGGAAACTCGTGTTCCACAAGTGGTCCTAAGTCAAATGATATGATAAACGTCACTTAATCTCCCATCGTCTTATTCATCGCATAGTTGGTACGTGATATGCTGCCCGTTGATAAAACTATGCGATTATAGCATACTTATTAACTACAATTTATAATCCTCTGTTGAAATATCAGCGATTACTTCTTTTTTCTTTCGTTTTAGGAATTTATGACGGTCTCAACGGCTTGCAATGCATATTTATACAGATATTAAACCTTCTAATCAATTTATTGACTGGTTATGCACAGGATTAAAGGTAAATATCGTAATTATACGTCGTGGCATGTCGAAGCGTCACATAAAAGTCGAAATTATTTGAGCCAACTTCGAAAACAAACAATAAATATGAAAGAAATGCGTAAAACTTGAAATACATTACGTTTATTGCTGTAAGAAGGTCGACGATTGTTGTGTAAGTAGTGTTTTTACGGTGAAACTATAAAAAATTGATTTAACGGTTTAATATATCAAAATAATGCATCTAATTAAAGGTCAACCACGCTATGATTTATGGTGGGCATAATATGACATGATCATGACCACATTACGTGTCTATAAGTTCATAGTCATTATCGAAAAAACAATTAAAAGGCAATTTGTGTCTGAGACATAAAGAAAATACTATTTCTGCTGGTTTTAATTTTTTTTAGTTTAGTTTCATTATTTGCTTTTTATTTCTCTACATCCGTTGTTTGCAACGTTGTAATTAGAATGTAATTGTATTCTGCATGTAAGTAGTGTGAATATCACACTTGTTAACAAGTACTTATCAGTTAATTCACTGCTAGACCAGTTGAATGATTTCATCATGCTTATCACATTCTCATATTCATGTAATCATCGTGAATCGTGACTATTCGATCCATATTATTATTATCAGCCACAACAGTTAGGATCAAGATCAGGGCTATAACTTTGGTAATAGGTCTTTCATATCTTCGTTTTTATTTCCGTTGATTTGATCAGTTGAAATACACAACACAAATATAGCACTTGTTCCGCTAAGTGCGATATTTACAAAGTACAAATTTGCTTCTCATTGTCGTACAAAGCATACAAAATGGTACAAACGATGTCTCGATGTCATAAAAACACCTAATACTAATTGGAAGTTGATTTCTCTTTCACATCTGGTGTAATTCTTAATGTTATCACCATGCTTTTGATCATGATGAATGATGATGTTAATTATTATCTACCTCTTCAAATGTTTTTTTTTGTATATGTATGGATATATAAAATGGCGTCATGGCACTTCTGGTTCAGTTTTCCTCGAAGCCAAATACATACTTACAAAAAGATGCAGTAAATAAAAGTGTAAACGCTAAATAATTAAAAAATTTACATATTTCACATAGAATGACATAAATCGCTTGATTTCGTCCGCGTCTGCCCGACGCGAAACGATAAAATAGATAAAACTCCGCTGATAAATATATACAACGTATTAAATAATCCGCTTTAACAAAATAATAAGCATACATTATACATTCTACATCATAGAAAACAAATCGTGGAAAAATATTATAACTAATGCATAAGAAAAATTCAATTGCAGATAATTGGAATATAAGATACTTCGTCAATTATTTGTCATGTTTTGTATCCTTATTAGTTGATTGCTTGCTTTCCGTTTCCGTTCAATTACAACGTTTCGCTTGTTTCGTTTTTAATCGTGTGGAATGTCTAATAGTAACATCAATTTAGATAAAATCACAAATATTAATATAATAGTCAAAGAGAATGCTAATGAAATTTTAGCGTAATTATACAATAGAGCGTATGCAATCGCATCAACGTAATTATCCTCGCTAGCTATATATGATTAAATTTAGTTACATAATTCTGATTTTTTTCATCTTCTTCTTCCTCCTTAGAATTGGCTATAAGTGTCCGCGCGTCGATTAAAATTATTGCACTTTGCAAACAAAAGACTAGCAATACCTGAATTTGTGATATACAAATTGTTTTCGTATTTTGGTCGCGTCAATGGGAATGCGTTTTGGAAACCTACTACCATCAATCACAGTAAACGAATCAAATATGAAGATTACACCTAGGAAATTAATCGCAATTTTAAGGTTTAAGTAAACGTCTGCTTTTGAAGCTTATTTAGAAAACAAAACGCGCATGATATCATGTTTGATTGAATTGGTTAGACCGCCGTGCGGTATTACTGTTCGGCCACGCTGTCCATGTTGGGGACATAGTCCAGCGACATTAGGCACGCGAAAACTGTCATTACCATTTTGGGCTTCACTTCGGTGATGTCCTCGGGCAGGGCGTACACTCTGGCGCCGGTTTTACGTGCCATACTTATCGCGTATTTTGCATTCGCCAAATTATCCTGAAAAATACAATTTTAGGTAAAATTGGAATAAAACAAGACTAAATTTCGATTTTTAAGGCTTCTGAAGTCTTCTAAGTGCTTCCAAAACAAACTAAAGACATTAATCTGAGTCATAGAATCATTTTCAATCAGATTAAAGCTTTTTATTGTATTAATTTGATCAAAATACACGCTTACCTCTTCTGATCCCGAAGTCTTCACAAGATCATAATTAATGGCACCGGGTTTAATGGCGTCGATGAGATCGATAAGTACGATCGCATTGCTAATCGACGAATCCTGGAAACCTCTCAACGAGGAAGTTTTTCCAGCGTCAACTAACCGCTTATTGCACCATTGTACAATCTCTTTCTCGACAATAGGAGAACCACTTTGTGCCAGTTGAGTGAGCATAGACAACGTGTACGCTCTCATCAACTGCCAGATCAACGCCAACGTCAGCGTCACGTTTCCATCGTTAATGTCTTGCCCGGCAATACCCACCAACGAAAACTTGATCTGTTTGTCTTTACCTAACTCAATGGCATAGTTACAGTTCTCCAGCTTCTCCATAAACTTCCCCAGCTTGGAAAAATTGCGATGCACGCGATTCCAATCGACAATACCTGGTTTAATAATATCGTACAGCTGGAAGACCACCAGACCATCGGCGAGGTCGCTGTACAGCCAGTTGACGTGCGGCGACACGCCCATCGAGTTGATCCAGTTTCTGTAAGCTGTGTGAGAAAATGTCGGTGAGATTTTAATTAGGCATTGTTGCGACAGGATGTGAATGTGAATCCGCATCGTGCTTACTTTTCTCCTCTCGCGTCTCCTCAACGGTTTCGTACTCGTACTCAGTTCCGTTGGTCTGCTCGAGACCCGGATGCTTATTGAACAGGTTCGCCACGAATGCGACGTTCAGCTTGTACACGCCGTTGACGACGTCCTGCGGCGTCACGAACGCGCGACACTGCAACTTCGCCGCTTGCTGCAGCATTATTTCCGCACGACTTTGCATATCACGTTCCTAAAAATCATCCACCATGACAAATAACTCGCAAAATAATTACCATAACTTACAAACAACGCCTCGGTATTAACATCAGCATCTGCAGGTGCTATCTGCTTCAACAACAACGTATAAATCTCCGAATCAGTGATATCACTGGTGAAGTTATGGATACGCCTGTTTGAACCTGACCTAGCAAGGTGGTAATTCACCCATCTGAGGAGAATCTGTTCCGGGGACAATTTAAACAAGTCCTCAATGCGTTCGTCGTCGTTTAACAACGCTGTGAGACCAGGACAATGCTCCAGAGTAATCTGGTTGAAGAGACCAATGCGGATGATTTGCCACAGCAACCCCAGGACAAGATGTGGGGTACCTTTTTCCAAATTATGTGCGTCAATGTTCACAACATTACAACCGATGGCCTGCGATGAGGATAACGCCAAAGTTAAATTCTCCAACTTCGTGTACAGTTTTAAATTCTTCTTGTTGATTGTACGTTCGTCAATTGTATCCGGACAAGAGTGATTGATGATTTTACTGAAACATAACCACAATTAACCACTATTGTAATGGTTTTTAGTGAATATTTACCATAATAAAATGCCGTCTTTGACTTTCTCGTATAAAAGCTGTCCCTCTGCATCGATCGGTAACAAATGGGCGAGGTCCTTATCGTGTGACAGATTGGAATTAATCCAATCAGAGAAGGCAAGTTGTTCTTCCACGCGTACCGAATGCATGGTGCCTTCATTACTCGCATGAGATGTGCCATGGACAGTCAAAAGGTTCTCTTTGCGTGTGGTCATCTGTTTGAACGTGCTGGCCACTTCGTTCGCCTTCAAATCGCTGCACAAACGCTCGAATTCTTCATAGGACAGTTTCCCAACGATATTCGTACGCTTCTTGTTTTTGAACTCTTCCTCCATTTCGCGCACTTTGTACGCTGGCAGTTTGAAACCGCACACGTCCAACGCCTCGCGTAATTCTTTGATGTCAATGTATCCATCGTTGTTTTTATCAATCTGTGAAACAACAAAGAATTAATTATGTGTTAAACTGTACACTATGAAGAGAACTACGAAGGCAAACGGGATTTTTTTTCAACACGCCCACGTTTAATCGCGCGAGTGACGCTGAGGATGTGAGATTATAACAAATAACTTTCGGAGTTATCTTTAAGTCTAACAAGCGTGAAGCAACGCCCAAGAATATTCACACTATTTGCATTACATTGCATTACATAACGCTTGAAATTATTTATTTAGTTATCTCAATCGTAGCCAGATACCTTATCTGTCGATTTATATTTATTTTCTTTTGTTTTTCGTTCAACTTACATACGCATACGGTTTTTCCTCTTTGATTTCACTGAGAAATTGAGAAGCGTGATCGTGCGCCATTTTTCAACTGGTTTATGCAGATGGCACGCAGTTTGTAACTCGTTTCGATCACCTCACAAACGTCGATTGATTGCAACTGAACCGTTTCCCTTGTTGAAAAGCAGGCACATATCAAAAATGTTTATCGCGGCGCTGATAAAGCCACACCATGTCGGGACGAGAGGCAGAAAGTAAGCAATCATAAATAAATTGACTATAAAACACAATCAAAAAAATGATCATATCGTCGCGATCAAATCTATGCAGTAAATGAACAGTGTCATTGTGTTTCACGTGAAATCAGTGAGTTAATAACAATTTGTGCGCGATAAACTAAATCACATGGTTTTTGGTGATTTCAATCAGGTTTTTCGACTTGAAATTGAAGCATATGTGCATGTGTGACTTTTATAAGTACTTAAAAGCTTAATTTGCACTGTTGTATGGTGTAATTTTATTTATATTGTTCGTCTGATAACTGCGGTATTTATTCCCGACGGCTTTGTTATTAAACCACGCTTTTATCAAATATTTACAGGCGCTGTGATAAAATTGAATGTAATTTGCAAATTGACGCTTGTTACATATTAGTCTTGTATGTGGAAAGTTCAAAAACCTTAAAACTCTTAAGTTAAGCATAATTCTGCCTAAAAATGTCTATAATTTCACCGGAGTGTTATTTTTTATCATTTTATGAGTGAGCATTGTTTATTCAACTCGAGACTTCTATAATCTGAGATAAAATAAAGATATAACGGATTTCTTTGATCTTTGATTAATTTTCATTAAGATAACAACATCTCACCGTATATTTATTGTATTTATTTATCAAATAATTCATTTTAATCGATTTTTGAAGTGTTTTGCAAATTGCATACATTTGAGGTTAACCACAACATAATTGTCACATAAAAAATGATTTCGTTGTTAGTTTTAAACATACTCGTCATATTCCTCAAGGAAAAACACATACGAATGCACGAAAATGTAAACCACGCGTATTTATCTGCTTCTGCAGTCGTAAATTGTCATAAATACAATATAACCTCTAAATACCGCGTACAATGGCGTCATTATCTAAGGATTGTTGGGTTTCGCTGGTCTTTAAGTGCTAACACAACTGTTACAACAGTTACGACTCGCGGGCGCTCAATGTGCAACAAATTATATTTGAGCGCGTTCGAGTGTTAAGTAATTGTTGCACGGCGTGCGCACGTATGTGGGCCGAACGCGCGCGACAAATTAAATAAGACGTACGCGCACGTTGGATGCAAATAGTGTAATGTTGAGGTTTGGTTGAAAGTGCGAGCGCCATTTGCATAATGCAAGGTCCGTCGTCGTGTATTATACGACGTGACCTAGTAAAAGTAAAACTCTCTCGACCCTTATACAAAGTGAAATACAAACAAATACACGTGAGCTGGTTTTTAAGTCCACTTAAATCGGATTTTCACGAAACTGTTTGATTCGATAATATTGACGATGAATCATAAATTCAATCAAATAGAAAATATTAAATCAATATATATTTAGAGATAAGGAATGTTATTAAGTTATATCTGCTGGAAATAAATTGGATTTAAATTTTTTTATGTGAGAATAACCTCAATGTATAACATAACCTTTAATATCAGCTATTTTATGTAATTATTTGTTATTTTGTTGATGAAAATAGTAAAAACATACAAAAATGGTAATTAATTAACAAATACGTAATTATATGATGAATTAAACGTTTTCAGATTAAACTATTAACATTCCATTGACTGTAAATGAAAATACAACATAACAATCTAATAAGATCATTCAATTACGATTAGTTTCGGTGTTTTTGGCTTCAGTTGGTGCGTTCTCACCGTTGTGGCATAGAAAAAATAGCGCACACGTAGGAAAGCCTCCAATTATGGGAAACAATGCTGTTTATCATCAGAAACGAAATGCGAAGCGTTTCGCCTCAAGGTTAAAAGCAGTCGTTTAGTCTGACATACTCGCAAGCAGTCAGCGACATTAGAACAATCGGATATTTAAAAAAGATAACATTTAAAAAGTAAAAAAACAAAAACCCACGAGCTGAATATTTATTATTTAAAAAAACTAATAAAAACCTGCGTGTCTATTGATGAATACAAAAACTATAAAAATTGCAACGTTGTTTTTTTGTAGTTTTTGTCCAATCGATTGTTTATATGCAAATCCAGCACATTGCACATGATAATATATTCAAATGTAAATATCTAATGTTAATGTTGCAAACGTGAGTGATTTTTGATTAACGCACGCGTGCGGTTTTAATTACATGCTCGGATGGTGGAAAAACACTCGCCGCCTTAAAATAATAAAATTAACAAATCACCAACAACAAAATACTTCATATTATGTATTATATTAGGTATATTAATGATGGATATACTCAGTAACTGTACATACAATCCGTCATCGTAATGCTGGAACGTGTTAAACATGAAAATGTTTAAACATTTTGAACGTTCGCTTGACTCTTACCAGCTAATAAACGATGATTTGTCAATTTGATGACGGCAGTCATTTAAATAAACCCAAGTGAGTAATCGCGAGAGAAATTTCATACGTAAATCACAACTCACAACTTGTTTTGTGAGTTGTTCACGATAAGCTTTTTTTTATTTTTCATCTAATTACTCATTATGACTTTGTTTATGTTTATATATTGATTGGAGTGTTTTCGGGATGTGATAGTGTTATCTTGGGCGTAGCTACAGGCGAAAACAATCGCGAATCGCCTCCCCACTTATTCACAAACATAAATATCACATCAACCTCACAGAGGAGAATAAACATAAATAAATACAATCTCTGTAATATTGTAGTATTGTTTGGGTTGTGGTACTTACAATGTTGAATTGTTCCGAGAGTTCCGCACGCTCGTCCTTCGTGAGCTTGGTGTAGTCGGTAGCCATGTTGTCACCACGCCGCGCGCACTCTCGCAACGACCGCAGCACTTGCACTTGCCTCTTGCCCGCCGAACGCGTTTGCAACAACTGAGTGATCACCGGACACGGCGGACACAACAAACACGAACGCGCAGAACTGAGAGAGCGGGGCTCGCGCCCGGACTTGCACACACCACACAGCAACGACGACGAAAACGACGAGAGTTGGTTCTGTGGCAGTTGGGTCGGTGTGTAACACTCCCCCACCAAGAATGCTTCGGTGAGTAATAGACAAGAGGAATGGTGAAGAGGGAGTGGAGGAGGAAGATTCGCGCGTCGGCGTGTTGGATGATTAAACTATTTGCTACAGTTTGTGTTTGAAATTCGATGGGATTCGATAGAAGTCAACGGGGTCAAATTGTAAAAACTACTACCTGTTCTTGTACCTGGTGGAATTTTTCTTTTTTTTTCTTCTTTTGAAGACACAGTAGATGTTTTTATTTAGTATTTACCGTTTGCAATGTCTGTCATTATTCTACTTGAGTATTTTCTTGTTTTCTTGTCCTTGAGGGTCGTTGTATGTTGTATGTTGTGTTGTGTTGTGCATTTATTTGATTTTAATTCGTTGGTGATGGTGTCACCGCGCGTGCGATGGCTGCAAAGGCTTGAAAAGCGTATCTTATGCGTGCGTATATGGCATTCTTTGGCCGCTTTCACGTGGTATCTATAACGGTCCTTCTTCAGCTGCAACCAGAGCTTAAAGTCCGGTTCTGCGGGCACTACCGCAACGCAAGTGTTCATGAACTCAACAGAATAAAAAAACGACAAAAAGAATGAAAAATCATTGTCTGTAAGTATCTACAGTTACATAAAACAACAAAAAATTAATTTTTATAAGTTTGGTTATGTTACATCAATAATTACAAGTATAATTCAACAAAACTCTTTTTTATGATATTTTTTATATTGAGTTAATCTCATAATAATAGAATAACTTTTAAAATATCAAAAAATTTAATAAAAAAGAAGTAAAAATGTTTTTTTGACATTGCGGTTGTATAGGCAACTTTATCTACTTCATCCTTTGACAGCTGATAGAGAAAGTAATGCGTGTTATTAAAAAAAACATTTTTATGATTTTCTGTCTACACATTGTATTTATTCATGCATAAATGCATTCATCTATCTATTCTAATGTTACTTATCTATAGCGGATTGAAAGTGTCATTCTGTAGACGAGTGGGTGTTTCTCGCGTCTCTCTCGTTTTAATCCTATAAATATTAACAAAACACACAAAAGAACTCATCAATTCATCACTTTACAATCACACGTCTAACGTCTACTCTGCTTTACACATTTTAAATTCTAAAAACTCATTCAATCACCATTCCTTCCACCTTTCTTCTTTTTTTAATTTTTTATTGGTAAATAGAAGTGAATTCAAAGTGAGTTTTAAGTCATTTGTGGTAAAACGCACACTTCTTCTAATTTCTACTTCTGGTTCTCACTCTGCACATTAAACCGCAACCTAACATTAGTTCACATAGTTAATAAGCGAAGAAAATTATGCATTAACGCCCGCTACATGTGTGTTTGTGTTATTCTTTAGCCGCTCTTCATGGGAGCTTGATTTCCGCAAACACATCACATGTACTAGCGCTGTAATTGTAATAAATCACTTCGGTAGCTTCCTTTCTGTTACTTGTTGAAAAAAGAATCGCCTTCTAACGACATGTAACATTTTATGCGATTATAATTAATACGCGTGTTAGAATAGGTTAGAAATTGATTTATATATAAATGTATACAACCAGTTAAACTTTCTATGAAGTTTAATGATACATAACCATAAATTATTCCTATTTTTATTTGGTTATATGGTAATCTAATATTTGCACATATGCAAACCGGAAATTAATGTAAACCAGACCCGGTTTAGTAATACCTATAAAGAGAATTTCAGGAAATGAATAAATGAATGAGTTTGTTGAATGTGTAATGTTTACTTGTATGTAGAGGTACGTTTATTCCGCTGGGTGTGTGCAGTGTGTGCAGGCTGACACATTTTTCGCAAATCAATACCGTGCGAGGCGTAACGTCGTAA
The DNA here is from genome assembly GCF_025399875.1 of Dalotia coriaria. Classification (NCBI taxonomy): domain Eukaryota; kingdom Metazoa; phylum Arthropoda; class Insecta; order Coleoptera; family Staphylinidae; genus Dalotia; species Dalotia coriaria. Next base: position 6,921,864 of record NW_027045450.1, read on the forward strand.
CTGCGCCCTTAAAACATCTTGCGCTCCCACTCCCCAAGCGCGAAACTTCTCTGGGGTGGTTGTGAATGGGTGTGCAGGAGAGGCGCAGCGAAACGTAGCCCTTTTTTGCTGTTGCTCAAAACTCGTCACCCTCCGCTTAGTGTAGATAATATTCAGGTCGATTCGAGTCTATGCGGACTCCCCTAGGTTGCATTCGTTTAATCTGATCGTTTTATATATCATCAGGGCAAGTAAGGGGGTTGGGGATGTACGGCCCAAATATAATATGTATTATTAGTTGCATATCATAAAATTTAACAAACACACAAGAAAAATTAATTTTTTGGGATGAAGTTGTGTTGTTTGACATTGCGGTTGTATAGGCAACTTTATATACTTCTTGTTTCCTCTATTGTTTTCTTTAACAGTTGTCAAATGAAGATGTATATAAAGTTGCCTAGTTACATTTTTACATTTATGCATTATGTTCTCCACCAGTTGTCAAAAGATGAAGTATTTAAAGTTGCCTATGCAACCGCAATGTCAAAAATCATAACTTTATCCCAAAAAAGTTATCATTATCTGCATTATATTTATAGTTATAATTATCATGTAAGTTTATTTTTATTGTTGGTTTTATATTATTTATACCCTCTTAACCTCTTTTACATTTAAAACATCGTCACTATCTAGTCATCATCAAACGATAAGTCATCGTTATAAAACCAGCTCTTGAATATAAATTAAAATCTCAGTTATGAGTCACGAACGTTAACATTATGATTGTTTGCAGCTTAGTTCACTTAACACATGTGTGTTGAACGTGTTTGAAGCGAAACAAATGAATCTACTACATTCTACAGCTGGACACCAGATTAAAGTTACATTACTCCAATCGTTGCAATCATCGAGTGTTTTATGCCATTGAATAAGGTTAGGATTTAACCTAACTTATATATTATATAATATAAACTTTATAATATAAGGAAATGATTATAATACGACTCTGTATGTTTTGTTTTGTCTACACTTTGCACTTACCTTTATGGTTATGTTATGCTTTAGTGCCGGCGTTGAAAATTCTACAATTTTGCTATACTCTACAATTGAAAACGATAAATCACATAAGTCTCTCAGCGTGGCTTACTCACTCGTTATACTTAACATGTAACTTAAGTAGCTTTGGTACTTCGACTTCTAGCACTCGTTTTTTTATGCGCCATGTTTGTCATAAATATATTCGCACTTCGCTCCAATAAATAAACATGTAATGAAAAAAATCTCAGCTCAAATTTCAATGCTAAAAAAATAAAAATTAAATAAAAGAGTAAAAGGAAAATAAACTAAAATATGTATGTGATAGTATGAGTCATAGGAATTTTAAAATGTTAATCACGTCATTCTAGTCAAATTCAGTGCCTATCGTGATACTTATATCACCAGGAAGAATGTGTGTCTGATGATACCAACGGTTGGTGTCCACCACAACTGGAAAACATACGAAAATAGAAACATTTACCGAATTTTTCGATTACTGCGTCAATTGAATGCGCATTTAAGCGGTTTAAACACTTTGGTATGTAATAATAAAACAATCATTACTGTTCAGTATGCAAAACACACGTAAATAATCGAAAATTTTTGGCTAATTCTATGACTCACTGATTTCGCCTGGCTCCACAATGGCTGAGAATTCTTCGCATGCGTAATGACATTCCGGAGGCGGAGCAAGCCGCCATTTCTTTCGTCCGCGAATTTGCGCCTGCCACGATGCGTAATGCACATTATCGACCTGAATCACACAAAATCAATATTAGTGTTAATTAAACATTGTTCAAGAAATGTAATTGTTTGATTAATTTACAAAGCAATGAGTAACTAATAACCAATGCTTTAAAGTGAAATATTTACATGCATGTGAGCGCCCTCTCCCGGTCCACCCATAAAGATCCAACTCAACGCCATATTCTCAGATATATCGGGCAAAAAGTACGGTCTTTTGTAATGTTTGCGTAGTTCTTGACCAGCACGATCGTTACAATTGCTCCAACCGATGTACCATTCTTTTGTGCCTGGTTCAAGACGTGCTCTGGCTTCACTCATGTTTAAAGCTTCTCGGAGGCTATCAAATTCTGTTTTGTAGGGGAAAAACTGACAGACTGTTCTTCCGGTTCTTCCTGTATCGTATTTTTCGTATAAATCTTTAAAGAAATTAAAACTGAAGAGGTCCTGTGCGTCCCAACCTCTTGTACCGTCCGTGATTATAACAGGTTTTGCTTTCAGAGCGTAAAACTCATCAAAATCTTGTTGAGAAATGTTGGAAATGCGATCTACTTTGTTTATTCCTTTGCAAATTGAACAATCTTCAGGTTTGCGGAAGACTTTTGTTTCATCAAAGGGCATTTTGATCAAACACTAATTTAAAATTAAATTGAGGGAATTTATATTTTAAAAAATGGTAAAAATTTGTTACCTCTGAGTCTGGGCCTTCAAAAACTCTTGAGAAATATGATTTTCCTGCTGTTAACACTAATCCAATTGTAATTAACCCAAAAATATTAAAATTACTCTTAAATTTCCCAAATTTTTGAAGATATGTTGGTTTTTGACCATCCTTGGTTGTATTTTTAGTTATTTCTGTTGAAATGTAAGTGTTAATGGCTTCTATAGAGATGCCAGCTTGTTTGGCACGTCTCAAAATGGCGACCAAACGTTTTTCAGCTTTTTGCATCTTTCTGAGAAAAAGAAACAAGTGAAGAGGTGAAAAGGTTGACTGGAACTGATCCATTTCAAATATCCCGGGGGTATTTATACTCTTGTGCTGTGGATTTATTGGATAACATGAACATGAAGAGTTTGGAGGACATGGAGGACCATTACGTCTTATCGGGAACTAGACCGCAGGCGGGTGAATTCAACAAAGTGTAAAATTACTTCGATGACAAGCACCTGCGACCAATCGATTCAAATTGAATTTATGAACGGGTAGTTTCAATGAAAGGGAATGGTGTTAAAGTATAACACTGTTGCAGGGGAATTGATAAATGAATAAAATTGTTTCCTGGATTAAAATGTCAAAGTTATTTACTCCACATAATACTTTTGGTTGTTTACTAAATTTTTTTAGAGTTTTGAAAGCTTTTTCAACACTTTGGGACCTCACGGGACCTCGTAAATTACGAAAAATTTACAAAATTTTCCAATATTATCTTAAAATTGAACACGTGTGGCGACACCTAGCGTTCACTGGCCACGTTAATTATAGACTACTGTAAATTACATTTAAGGTGCAGCCCCCTTCTTTTTTGCTCTCTAGCAACTCCCAGTTCTTTAACTCCCCCCACTTGCCGCCCACATCTAAACATAATTTCCGCTGCGTGTATCATCGGTACATGTACCGCTAAATACCCAACGGGAAATAATTGTTTATATACGAATAAACGATACAACAACCGCGCCTTCTCTAGATAAGATAAAATCACAGTGTAATGATCAGTGAGTGACTAATATAATAATCGTAGTTACTACGATGTGCTGCTAGGTAAAGCGCACATTTGGTCGGATTTCACATCATGTAAGCAACAACAACAAATGCAATACATATACTAAAACAAATGCAACCGGATTAAGCAATCTATTAACGTAAAAATTATCTATTTACTATTTATAGATTAAGTATTGGTATACATAATATAATACAATGGCTGGAACAGATAGGGTTTCACTGACAGATGCATTATCCAATGTGGATGTGCTTGATGAACTGCCTCTGCCTGATGAACAGCCATGCATTGAAGCACAGCCATGCTCAGTGGTGTATCAAGCTAATTTTGATACAAACTTTGAGGATCGCAATGGATTTGTCACTGGTGTGGCAAAATACATCGAGGAAGCCACAGTGCATGCTAATCTTAATGAACTGCTTGAGGAGGGACAACAGCATGCTGTTATGTTGTACACATGGAGATGTTGCTCCAGGGCTATTCCACAACCAAAGAGCAATGAGCAGCCCAACAGGGGTGAGATTTACGAGAAGACTGTTGAAGTATTAGCACCTGAAGTGCATAAATTATTGAATTTTATGTATTTTCAAGTGAGTACACCAAAAACACAAAGTTTTGTATGTTTTTAATGATTTGATTTGTTTTGCAGAGGAGAGCAATTGAAAGATTCTCGCAAGAAGTAAAAAGACTATGTCATCAGGCTAAAACTAAAGATTTTGTATCGGAAGCATATTTATTAACTCTAGGAAAGTTTATAAATATGTTTGCTGTGTTGGATGAACTGAAAAATATGAAGTCCAGTGTGAAAAATGATTATTCCACCTATCGAAGGTAAATATAAAGTTTTTTCTTACACAACTTGTTAAAAAAATTGATTAAATATTAATTTTAGGGCTGCACAATTCTTGAAAGTAATGTCTGACTCCCAAACTCTTCAAGAATCCCAGAATCTATCAATGTTTCTGGCTACGCAGAACAAAATCCGCGATACTGTCAAAGAAAACCTTGAAAAAATCCCTGGCTATGAAGAACTCTTAGCAGACGTGGTTAATATCTGTGTGAACATGTTTGAATCCAAAATGTACTTGACTCCCAGCGAGAAACACATGCTGGTTAAAGTGATGGGTTTCGGACTGTTCCTCATGGACAGCGAAACGTGCAATATTAATAAATTGGATCAAAAGAAAAAACTACGTCTGGATCGCCTGGATAGAATTTTTAAGAATCTAGAAGTGGTGCCTCTGTTTGGCGACATGCAAATTGCTCCGTTTAACTATATAAAACGCAGCAAACATTTCGATCCAACAAAATGGCCGCTGTCTAACTCTGCAACCATATCACCACAAGCAGATCTAATGGTTCACCTACCACAAATTCGCGAAGATCACATTAAATACATCAGTGAATTAGCGAAATACAGCAATGAAGTAACAACAACATACAAAGAAAGTGGTTCGGATACTGAAAACCGTGAAACTGCAGAATTAGCACTGCGAGGATTACAATTACTGAGTGAATGGACAAGTGTTGTAACTGAATTGTATTCATGGAAGTTACTACATCCGACTGATCATCACCAAAACAAAGATTGTCCACCGGAAGCTGAAGAATACGAACGTGCAACACGATATAACTACTCAGAAGGTGAGAAATTCGCGTTGATTGAAGTCATTGCAATGGTTAAAGGTCTACAAGTTCTAATGGCACGCATGGAAACTGTTTTCACCGATGCAATCAGACGTCACATCTACTCTGAATTACAAAACTTCGTCCAGTTGATGCTCAGGGAACCATTACGCAAAGCAATCAAAAACAAAAAAGACCTCATCAGGTCAATCATCATGTCTGTCCGGGAAACATGCGCAGATTGGACACGCGGAATGGAACCCACAAATGATCCAGCACTCAAAGGCAAAAAAGACGATAATGGATTCACCATCAAAGTACCACGCAGAAATGTGGGACCATCATCAACACAGCTATACATGGTGCGCACAATGTTGGAATCATTGACTTCGGATAAATCCGGAGGAAAACGCACACTTCGCAAGGACATCGAAGGACAATACCTGATCCAAATCGATACTTTCCACAAAAACTCATTCAACTGGAATTATTTGTTGAGTTTCAGTGAAAGTTTACAACAATGTTGTGATCTTTCTCAATTATGGTACCGCGAGTTCTATCTGGAGATGACCATGGGCAGAAAAATCAATAAATGCACCGTGCGTCACCAGCATAACGATGAGTGCAATGATTTGATCACCATGGAGAAACGGATACAGTTTCCAATTGAAATGTCTATGCCTTGGATTCTTACTGATCATATACTCAAGACAAAAGACCCGTCAATGATGGAATATGTACTGTATCCGCTTGATCTGTACAATGACAGTGCATTATACGCGCTGACAATCTTCAGGAAACAGTTCCTGTATGATGAAGTTGAAGCAGAGGTGAATCTTTGTTTCGATCAGTTTGTATTCAAACTGTCTGACCAAATCTTCGCGTATTATAAACAACTCGCAGCGAGTATCTTTCTGGATAAACGTTTTCGTTTGGAATGCGCTACGCAAGCAGGAGCGTATTTATTGCCGTATCCACGTGCAAATCGATATGAAACTTTGTTGAAGCAACGTCATGTTCAACTTCTCGGCAGGTCTATTGATCTTAACAAGTTGATTACGCAGCGTATCAACGCCGAAATGCAAAAGTCACTGGATCTTGCAATTTGCAAGTTTGAATCTGGTGATATAACAGGTGTGATGGAACTGGATGGTTTGTTACAAGTAAATCGACTTTGTCACAAGTTACTGAGTAAATGGCTTGCATTGGATGATTATGACTGCATGTATCGTGAAGCTAATCATAATGTGTTAGCGCCTTATGGTCGTATAACTTTGCACGTGTTTTGGGAGGTCAATTATGATTTCCTGCAGAATTATGTGTATAACGCGGCGACTAACCGCTTTATAAAATGTCAGAGTATACAGTTTGCACCGCCTGTTGCACGAGATAAACCACCGACGACTTCTTACCATCATTTGTGGGGTACCAAGGCGTTGAACACAGCGTACAATGCACAGTACAGTCAATATGCCGGGTTTGTTGGTTCACATCACTTTCACACCATTTGCAAACTACTGGGTTATCAGGGTATTGCAGTGGTGATGGAAGAACTTTTGGGGATTGTCAAAAACTTGATACAGGGGAATCTGCTGCAATATACACGAACACTCATGGAGATGATGCCTAAACAATGCAAAATGCCAAGATATGATTATGGTTCTCCAGGTTAGCATAAAATATTAAATATTGCAACAATTAGTGTTAATTCATATTTTGTTTTGTTTTTTCTAGGTGTGTTAGGTTTCTATAACGCTAACTTGAATGATATTCTGCAATTCTCCGACGCGCGTACCGAATTCTTCCACATTTTCCGAGAATTCGGTAATATTATCCTCTTCTGTCTCTTGATGGAACAAGCGTTGTCGCAAGAAGAAGTCTGTGATCTTCTACAAGCCGCACCTTTCCAGAATATACTCCCGAGACCGCATTGCAAGGAAAATGAAAAACCCGACGCGAAGCAAAAGCGTTTGGAGCAGAAATACGCCGCGCTGCAGATTGTTTCAAACATCGAGAAACTCGGCACTGCGAAACAAGCGTTAATTTCACGCGAGGGTGATTTGCTAACTCGTGAACGCCTGTGTTGCGGGTTGAGTATATTCGAGGTGGTACTCACCCGTCTAAGAAGTTATCTTGATGATGAAATTTGGATGGGGAAGCCACCGCTTAACGGTGTAATGAACGTTGATGAATGCACAGAGTTCCATCGTCTGTGGTCTGCGCTCCAGTTTGTTTATTGCATTCCTGTTGGTGAGACAGAATATACTGTCGAGGAGTTATTCGGCGAAGGTTTACACTGGGCTGGGTGTACGATGATTGTCCTCCTGGGTCAACAACGACGTTTTGAAGCGTTGGACTTCTGCTATCACATCCTGCGTGTACAACGCGTTGATATGAAGGATCAGCTTGTGACTGGAATTGTAAGATAAGTTAAAATCCCCAGCGGTAAATTTTCTTATGTTTTGTTTGTTTTTCCAGAGTTTGAAACGCATGGTTGACAGGATTCGGCGCTTCCAAGTGTTGAATTCGCAAATATTCGCCATTTTGAATAAATTCCTCAAGTCCAACGACAACGACGAGCAGTCCGTTGAGCATGTACGCTGTTTCCCGCCGCCGGTGTACGGCGTAAGTGCTCCGCATCAAATTTATCAATCCTCCGACCATGTGCGACAGTAACAGCCGAAATGATGAACGACGCGACACGCGAATGCACTTTATTATTTAATCCCGATATATATTTGCTAGTAATATATTAGTTTTACGAGTTGTACGATGGCCGCTTGTATCTATCATCTTTCTATACGCATCTGTACGCAATAATAATAATTTATATACGAGTATTCTGTGACACATTTCTTATAAATAGTTGCGTTTATTCAATTGTTTAAAAAAAGAGAGGGATCGGAAGGGCGTCCGCGGACGACGAGAATTCAATCAACTAACATAAGCGATATGCGTAACTATACAGTTTACAACATAACAATATAAACTAGCACAAACAGAGATTAATCAGTAATAATAAGTATTAGTCATTTTTTAGCCATGGTTGCGTTCCGTTTCGACCGATCCAGATGATTACAATAAATATTACAAATACAGCATTCGTTCGAAGTGTGTATGCGTAACCGAATCATGAATTTCAACCGAGGACCAAGCGGAATTGTTGAATTCACACAATTGTTTTAGTATTTAGTACACTGAATACCTTCTTCTCAACATTCGCGTCGCGTTTACGGCCAAACAGCGAAAAGCCCGCCGCATTATACTTATGACACACGTACATTTATCAACTGCATCATCATCAGCATCATGGATTCTAATACACAAAAAATATTTGTTAGTTCATGCTCATATACAGTATATGTGTGTACATATTACAATCATAAAGTAGTACAACTAATGTATGTTTTTGTTTAGATTCATTTCTTGCGCTTTTTACACAGTTTTAGGTTTATTTAGATAAATTTCCATTGATTTCATTAGACTCGTCCTTGTCAACATACTAAAATCTGCCCCGTCAAGAATATATGATGAGAAACTATTTCGAATTATTAAATCTATATACAGTGTAAATAAAACCGGTCATCGCGACGCTACATAAACTAAATCAAACATAATTCTATAGTGCGTTTATCTAATCAATCGATTCATTCATAGAAAATATAGCTGACTTTGAATATTCCACACAATCGCACGTTTAAAGCCCCAAAACGAGAAGATTTCGCATTGCAAACGCTACGAACCGAATAACTTACGAATCGTGTGTGTGTTGTGTACATAGAAAAATAAAAACTAAAATATAATTCATGTCCTGCATCCGTATGTATCGTAGCTTTATGATTTTACATGACTGCGAGTGTTGCGCGCGCGCGCGTGTGCAACAACGCCCGTTAATGTGTGTGATTGCGTCGAGACTGATAATATGTATTTGTTGCGTCAGAGTTGTTCGTCAATATATCGCACGCTGTGATATACAGACGCGTGCAAGTTTCGTGCGCGCGCGAAATTTCCACACGCCTACACACACACCTTGGGCGCGCGAGAGTAAGAAAAGACGAGCTTCAGATCCTGGAGACCAAACTGTTCATATTTGATAGAGATATATATTATGTATACGGGGGGCCCGGGTACGTCGTGCACGTTCACTGGATACAGCAGGAGTTCTTGTGGCCGTTCTTCAGCTTGAGGCGTGACTTCGGACGGTACTTTTGCAGATAACCGAGTTGCTTCGAGTTGATTGCTCCACGACGTTTTCTTTAATACAAAATTTTTATTATTTTCATGTTAAAATCAAAAACATTGATTTTTATTAAACTTACTCTCTGATTAATTCAACAGCCTCCTCATACTTGAGTCCAAGTTCAATCAGAGCAAGCGCAACCATGACAGGTGCACGTCCCAAGCCGGCAACACAGTGCACCGCAACGCACGCCTCCGGATTGTCATGGAACTGCTTCTTCAACACCTGGAACCACTCCTCGGTGATGTCGTTCGGCGGAAAGGTGCCGTCATTGTACTCCAGATCGTACACGGCGATACCGGCCTCCTTTAGCTCTTCAATCTTATAGGACGGCTCGCAGACGCGCACCACTGACGCCACATTGTGTTTCTTCAACTCCTACAGGTACAAAAAAAAGGTAAATAGCGGATTAAATTTGAGTGCGCCGACCCCGGGTGGGGCTAAAGTGGGGGGTGGAATATCAACGAGGCGAGACAGATGTCTCGTCTGGCCCGGGTGAAAACACAAAAAAAACTTTTTGTTAACCAACTCGACGACCAGACGCGAGACAAAACGATTTAAACCAAACCAGACGAATACACAAATGCAATTTAAGTGAAAATAAAATATTTTACCTGAATATAGGAAGAAATGGTTTGGTCTGAGGGCCGATCCGTGATGAGAAACCTGAAGCCCTTGCATTTGATTTCGGCTGGCGCCGGTCGAATATCCTTCGGCCGCATTCCGCTAATGCTCATGCCACGCGCGTCCACCAAGTGCGTCTCTCGTCGATCGTGTTAATCGTTTAATTGTCTCGTCGCCGACGATATTCAATATCTTCGCGCACGTGAAGCTGACTTTGTTTACACGCCGTGCAACAATCACTTTGTTTGCTTTTGTTTTAGAATGGCAACAGGAGATTATGTTTTAATATAACTCGGAAATCGCCTCTTTTACAAAATTATATTTGCACTGCCCGTGTTGTGTGGGTTTTGTTGTTGTAGGGTTTAAAATTTCAGAATCTGGGGCGCGACTTCGATTAAAATGCGTAAAATTCAAAAATCGACTCCTCTGCAGCTCTCCGGTTGCGCCGTTGTATAGATTAGTAGATATAATTGTATAATTAAAAAAATATTCTTAATAATCAGTCTTTTTCGGTGGTGGTTGTTATGTTTTTTGTATATCTTTAGTAATTTCTTGCAATTATTTTATGGATACGTGATTCTCAATTGCATCTAAAAACATTTCAACAGAAAACACAATAAATTACATGTTTTTAAGTAACAAGTGCGCTAAACATCACTTTAACCACGAAATTGATTAAGATTTAATCAATCGAGTGTTTAATAACATTTAGCCACATAATTCTTACGCTATTTTTCTACTTCCACTCCATTTCCACGCTTAAATTTTTTATTTTAACTTTTGTATTGTAAAACTTCGAAATTCGCTCGCAAACTACTGGAAAATGTAAGGTAATAAATACATGGGAGTTAGCGCATGAATTGCAAACTCCGACCCGTGACTAAAGTGCATTTTTCGTGTCTGGAACCCGTGGAAAGTGACGGAAGTAGAAAAGTTAAAGATTTGGTTGTTTTACTTGCCTTTTACTGTAACGTTGCGCGAAAGAAAAAAACGATCTAAAATTATTTAAAGCGTCGAGCGAATTATTTTGATTTTGCAGCCACCTCCCTCGTCGTCGCCTGCGGCCTGACTCGATTGATAATGATGCGTTGCAGGATTGCAGATTGCGTGTGTGCTCGCTTCGTTCCTCTTGATTCCTCGTTGAAATTAATTTAAATTAATTTGTAGATAGATATATAGCTTTATATGTGTATTAGTTTATATCGATTATTTTGGATTCCTTCTTGTTTTTAGTTGATTTCTTCTTTATAGGTTAATATTAATAAATTTTTAGCTCCTCTTTTTGTTTAAATTGGTTTAGTGTGTGATTTAAAATTTGGGTTGGCAGATTTATGTGTATTGTGCCTGGCAGTATTCTGCGCTGTCTAACTGGAACTCCATGTATGCCTGCACAGCCTCACCGAAATACTGAAACAGAAAACCACCGGTGAAGAAAAGTTAAATTTCACATTTTTATTACGCGCGGCAGAGCAGTTTATTTTTGTGCATCGTGCAACTTTTATCTTTTTATCTTCTCGATTCGCACGCGTTGGGTTTACGTTCGTCCAGTTTGCACTTTTTTTTATTGTTTCTCAAATGCTGATTGCGCAAATCATGTGAATTGTGCTTTGTTTTGTTTGTGTGTGTGTGTGGAAAAAATTGTAATTGAACGTCGCGTGCCGTATGCATCAACAAACCACACTCGACTGATTTCATCTTTTATTTCCATCACATAAAACCGAGAATAATATGTCATTGAGACTCAAGTGTATCGAGTATTCATTGATGCGTAATGTTATCGACTTTAATCTCTTGGAACATCATCGGAACACCGCAAAAACTAATCCCTTTTATTTCATAAATCCGCGCCATATTCTCAAGTTGATTTCGATAAATATTGATAATTCAAATTCAATATTGTCACAACAACTGGTAGGCTGACAATTATCTTATCTCTGCGCGATGATATTTGCTTAAGCATTTTAAGTTCCAGCCACTTCCTGCATTCTGCAGTATAATCGTTGTATTTATTTTATTTATTGACGTAATAAATGCGATTTGGATTAAAACGGGCACGGGAGGATACGTTTGTTATTTCGGTTTTATTTGCACTTGACATGCGACAAATCGGGGCCCGCCCGGTGGAAGCCAATTTATTTATCTGTAATTAATTGGAGTTTTCGGATGAATGCAGATAGCCAAGCGATAATTATCAAATTTGCATCAGGTTTATGAACGTAAATTGCATGATAGTGTCAGAAGTGAATTAATATTTGCAAAAATAATTAAATTAAACAAATTAAACCCAGATTTGTTGGTTTAGTAAAGTTTTTACATTTTTTCAAATGTTTTTTAAACATTTGGCTATAAGTTGACTCTAATGATACTCAAAAACTATTTTTCTTTGTTTTCCGAAAGGGTTCGAAGTATTTTAATGCAATTACATCGATTAAATGAAGAATTAACTTCTCAAAGAGATGGTAAAATGAAAAGTTTAAGTTTTAATCGTTTATTTCGCCAAATATGCATTTTTTTCCAAATCCATTTAAAGACAGTTACCTTTTCTATTTTAACATGTTTTTATTTAAAAATATTCTCATTTTATACCCAGATTAAACTCCTAAGCTATGATAAAGATTACTTTACTTGTTTTTACAAAAAAATAGAAATATTTTGGTAATGCAACACAAAATAAATGTTTTTTACTGTCTCTAGATGTCGCATCAAATTGCGCGGTTAATTATAGCCAATTCCGAGGGTTTAATTGTTATTCCGCCATTCATAAGACTAATCTACCAAATCAATCATCATAAAATTACTCCATCCACACTTAAGTTATAAATAACTCAACCCAACCGATTATATGATATCCAAATATCAATTTTTCAATAATCATGAAACGTTTCCATCCACATGTACCGAATAATTGGATTAATACATTAATATATAATTACCCTGAGCGCACCCACGACAATACCGTGCAAAGTGCAATTATCTTCGTAATCCTATCTTACCTACATACACACATCAATATCACAAGCTGCTGTTGCTTGGTTGCTTGCATTGCACGTACGTAAGCAACGTTTTTTGTTATTGTTTGTTTCTAACTGCAAGTCGCCTTAATAAATTTCTAATTAATTACACCAACAAGTAAACACTCCGAATGTTTGTTTAAACTTTTGTTTTCTCCGCTCGGCGATTCAGCCTCGCAACGCTTCTTGGAATTCAGTTATTAATGAGTCGCCGCACGCGTCCAAACAAATGTTACTTCATAATTTACGCGCGATGAATTCAAATTCGTATGTGAATATAAAAATAAATACAACATACAATGAATGCGTGTGGAAGCGCGGCGGCAGGCAAGGGAAATTCGAGTGCTATTTTTATTGCGCGACGAGAATTCGGTTTGCGCCGGTTTTTTTTTTCAAACCCAAAGCGAAACCGTACGCGGGAATTGTAATGTAATTAAATTCAGACATAGTGCAGTGCATTTGAAATTACAAAGTTAGATTTAAAAACAGATTCATTCACGAAAAGATGCGAAATTTTGGCTCGGAAAACACTTGATTATAGAGTGAATGAATAAAATTTTAAGTTTAAATATTAATGGAATAATGATATGAAAATTATAATTTTATGCGTAATAATCAACCGATGAAAGTGCAATTAATCAAATATTTATATTTTTAAGCTAATTGATAACCACTCACGCTCACTCGGAGTGAATTACATGATTAAGCCAATATAAAACATGAAGTTCAAGTTCAAAATGTTGAAAATGCACTCGACGACTCAAAAAAATACGCAATTTGTTATTCTATGATAACACTAATCAAAAAACCACTAGAATTTCATCAAATTAATCCAAATTACGCACATTAAAACGTTTAAAACTTAAATTTCTCATTTTTGACATAAATAATTGCATAACAAGCCAGCAGCTAAACTAAGTAGCAAAGTGAACTATTTTTACACTGACTGACACCTAAAATCACATGCTCTTGCTTCGGCAACTCCTAAAAAGCTTGACTAAACATACCAATTGCAAAATTCGATTCGCAACTGTCCAAACTGAAATTTTCAAGAAACCAATCATCGCATAAACAATAAAAAGTAAACGTTCCACGATTACGAACCGATTTGATTCGTGAAATAGACAAAACATAAACAAACAAACATAAACACAAGCGAACGATGCGCCCCGCGAGTTATGATACACTGCTGGCAAGCTTGCAGCTTGTTAAACTTAGCTGGAAATAAAAAATCAGCGCACCAATCGCTATTAATATCAACAAAACAAAACACTTTGAACTTTTCGCGCTGCTCACCGGTTATTTATACCGTCATCCACCTTCAAAATTCACACAATGATAAAACTACTCGGCACTATTGGTTATAATTTCATTTCACTGAATATTAACACCCGAATCAATCATTTAGTGCATGTATTATTGTCAATTTCGGTTGGATTTGGTGTGCGCGTTAAATTTTTGTGATCACGCTTGTCAATTTGCTGCGGGACGTCTGCCTGCGCCTCGTGTGGCTCGGGCACGCATAACTGGGCGCGAAATAAAAGCAGAAAATAAAATTATCATACAGCGTAGTATTATTTTGCACCGATGCCAACACACATTTGGCCCACTCGGGGATTTGTATTTGCATTACCAAAACAGCCACTAATGGACGCCGGATGGGCGATGCTACGGGTTTTTATAAACATGTCACCGTTTCAAATATAATTTTATATATTCTGACATTTCATTTGGTGTACTTATATTTTATTTACTACAAACTGTCTTGGCATACTTTGTAAATGGCTTAGATTCATTATTAAATCATGTTTTCCTTTAATAAAAGACATTTTGTAGTATTTTATGAATCAGCTGTCAAAATATGGTGTATATAGAGTTGCCTACGTTGCATATTCAACTCAATGTCAAAATGTATTAAGCTCATCCTGAAAATTCATTTTTAATTAACTTTTCTAATGTTTTAATAATAATTCTCTTATTCAAGGCAAAAAAGCCCATAAATTATAAATACCTATCCGCCCTTCATGTTGATAGCAAGATGATTATCAAAACGACCTAATAGAAATTGCAATAAGTTATTTTTAGCACCCTAATTGCAGTGGAAGCAACTATATTTAGAAGCTAATAGCAATATAAATTCATGAAATAGATATATCATCTAAAAACAGGCAGTATTAAAATAATTCACCATGACAAGCCTCATTTTTCATCGTCATGCAACCTGGCAGTATAAACTCCACCTACAAAAGTAAATGTCAAAACATAAATTACAATATATCTTCGAAATTCACAAAGTTTTGCTCATACAATAACTAATTGAATAATATATTGACAGTTATGATGAATTTCAATTTATAACCTCACTTTTACCTGAACACTGCAATATAAAACTATCGTTATTATTAAATTACTAATTACCAAAACAAAATATCACGTTACCAATCAATTAGTAAACATTTAAATTTAAATAACCTGTTTTTAACATATCACTACTGAATATTTATTTTTTAAATGTTTAACCCGAGAGGTCAACTTAAAAGTTGAAACGTCGAATATCTACCTAACCTAATTTTGGCATGAGTATATTGCATGAACCAAATTACTGACTGCCATCCAACAATTGCAAATTGTTTGCGTGTTATTCACTACTCACTAAAACTGGATAATTCTGGTCGAATGATGTGACCTAAAACACATTCAAGAATGACAAAGCATGAAATACTGCACGTTAGCAATTTTGCATAATATTTGAAATTGCAGTTATCTACCTTACCTACCACTATAATTTAATTGGCTGCTGTTGTTATGCGACTGTATATAACCTATAAATAGCATTTTGTGATGTTGATGCATGTATATTGAACACTTCTCACGTTCGCACTGAAGATGCAGACAGAGACTCGGGTCGAGCCTTTGTTCAACAAGTTATACCTGCTTTTACTTATGTCAAACTGTTTCCTGAGGTTCACCAGTCGATGATTGTACAATATATTGCTCACAATAAACAACTTTTGTTTTTTTTTCTGTTTGCTGTTTGATGCACACACGATTGCACAACAAATACAAGTGCAGTGTTAAATATAAAGCGTAATTTGTGTTTATTGGTTTTGCGCGACGCCCCAGACAGAGCACAGACGTACGACGAGTGGATCTGCACCACTCCTCCGTGGAAAAGAATGCCGACGGCGACAAACACGCACAGCACATCCGCGCTGCTGGCTTGTATGCTATTATATTTACGGACGTCGCTGGCCGCGGCCTCGATAGCCATTTCACATTTTTGCTATACACGAATATGTACGCAACGCGTCGTGATTTCCACGAATATCGGCATTTTCACGCGGCCGACGCCTTATATAACGAAACAACACGATGGCAGAGGCATTTTTCGGCTGCACGATTGAATGCACCAAGCACAGCGCAGAACAGAACCCATCGTCGGGGTCTGGCAGTGGCCAAACCCGAAACCGCGTACACGACTCTAGGCGTATTAATTTACTATCAAATGCACTTACCACACTAGCCATACACATTGAAAATGGAATTAAATTATTCCTAGGTACTCCACGAACGGTGGGCGAGAAACCGAACTTGTATATTATACGAATCGGGTGTTAGCACTGGCACACGGCGGAGCACACACACGGGCTGGCTGAGAATATCACATTGGCTTCGGGCCGCGCAAGATGGTCGTCCGCGGGTCTGACGTCAGCGTCGAAGTGGGGGACGTTGGCGTGCGCCCCACACATGACGTCACGAAACCTGCAAACGTCATACGCCACCCTCCTCTCCTGCTGAATATTTCAACGGACAATTCGAACGCAAAACAAATAACGAAAAAAGATCTGCGTTCAATTGTTTCATTTGTGTATATAACGCGCACGCAAATAGAACAACATGATACTCACGTTTTTATGTTGTGACATCATTACAAATTAAACTTAGGTCATGGAACAACAAAATGAGTTTTGCGCATATTTGCGAACTGAAATAGGCGGCCATTTTAAATTCTAGAACATCGGATGATGTTCGCGTGGAGATATTGATTTCTTTTCCACGTAATTTCGATGCGAAGGGATTCTTGGACGCCTTCTCAGCGTTGTTTTATTGATTTTAGGGATTATCGTTGACTAATATTGCGAAATGTTCGATTCGTGTCGACGTGCTCTTGTTTTCTCTGGAGAGTTATAAATAATGCGCTGTCGCCATGACGCATTCCTGACCACCGACGCCACGAAACAAGACAAAACAAGATTTTGCTTACGAACTATGTACTCGAGTGTAAATAATTATCACGCAGATGATTCATAGATCACAGTATCTAGGAAATACCAGAAATAATTAAAACATGCAATTATTTGACAGTACAAAAATGTCAAAAAGAAAAATGTGAATAAATGTGTTATAATTACCTTAAAATTACAAAATTATACAAGACGTTTTAACATGTTTATTATCTGTATATTTTATAATTTATATAATTGAAAGTAATTTAAATTGTTTTCAAGTTTTTTTGTCGTCTGAAAACAAAATTTTCTTGAATTTTTGTACGTTTTGATACTACTAGCGGCCTCTGCAAGTGACAGGTGTTTAACTTTCACTGCGCATGCGCGTTGTTGTCAAAATACCTTTGTGACAGCCAGCTGTTGTGGTATTTGATCATTGTTGATTGTTGTAATAGTCTTCACATTTTCGCTCAAATTTTCGCATAAAATCTAGCAATCAACCGAATTACACCTGGATCGCAGCGATGACGATCCTCCCAGCGAAACGCGCCAGCCCCACGGTCGAGGATAAAGGCGATGCGGCGCAAAACGTAAGTAAACCGCATTACTATGCGATAATATCGCTGCCATTGTGCGATATATCATTACTTAAAAATCACTATTACATTTCTACACCATAACGGGCACGTGTAATACAATATACCATCATGTAATTTACATTTTATATTAATTCGCATTGATCACTTCACAGGTGCCGTCAGAACGTCGTCGTGAACATGGCGCACATTCACAGGCCATTGCAGACCCAAATAAAACCACTACCAGAAGGCCATTTAGAAGGTAACCACTTATTATGCTATTCTTGGTGGTGCAGTAAGTGTCAAATACACATTCTGGCATTGTAGTAATGGGTTAAACATTGAAGATAAATGTGTTTCTGGTTGTGTTTGTAGAAGTGCCACACCTGAACCAACTGATCATTGTATGAGAAAAAGATTCAAGGAAGCAAAATCATCGCGGAGAAAATTGGCCAGGGAAAGGGAAAGACTGGTGAACAGGGTTGAACAGCCAGTGGAGGAAGCACAGGCGAGTACTAGTGAAGTTGTGGACATAACCAAAAGTGATGAGGTAAGTTGTGCTCCGGCCAATGAGAACACAGAAAATGAAGAGGAAGCAACTGGGTTTAATAGTGAAGATGAATATGGAGCACCGATACATAATCCGACAATTATTAGTGATGAAGAATGGAAAACGGTAAGTGTTTTAATTAATTTAATTTATTAATGAAATTTATAAATTAAAAAAATTATTATTAGCGTGACACACGTTTTGCGCGTTGCCTACAAAAACTGGGCTTCGAGATCAAATCGATGCGCGATGATGGCGCATGTTTATTCCGCGCGATCGCTGATCAAATCTACGGCGATCAAGAATTACACTTTACCGTACGCTCCGCTTGCATGGACTACATCGTCAAAAACAAAGACTTTTTCGCTAATTACGTAACAGAAGATTTCGACAAGTACATCGCGCGCAAGCGCCTTTGGAACGTGCACGGCAACCATCTTGAAATCCAAGCGATGAGCGAAATGTACAACCGCACAATTGAGGTGTACTGTTACGAAGTACAACCGATTAATATATTCAACAGTCCACGACTTAACGCTGACGAACCGATTCGGTTGTCTTATCATCGCATGTGCCACTACAACTCAATTTGCAACCCGAATAATCCATCCGTGGGTGTGGGGTTAGGTCTGCCTGCATATCACACAATAGATCTTAATCGGCGACGAATGGTGGACGCTGTGCGCGCCAGTGAAGATATCATGATTGAACAGACAATGTTGGAGGATAAGTTGAAGGCGACCGATTGGGAGGCGACTTATGAAGCGATCGAAGAGGAAGTCGCGAGGGAAAGCTACATTCAGTACTATCGGGATGCAGAGAAGCGGTTAAAACCGCAGGGGCATGCGGCTAGTAGTAGTTCAACGATTACGTCGGCGGTTTGTTCGAGTCCCCGACAATCGGCGCGGCGTGGCTCGGTATCGCCGAAAACATGCGCATCGCCTGGGTCTGCATCGCCGAAGAGTAGTGGATTTCGGCCGGCTCCGAAATCCCCAGCGGCGAGTAACTGTATCGCCGAGAGCGCCACCTCTCATTCACACATTGACACTGATAAGATATTTAAGCCCAGTTCGCCGAAAAACAGTTTGTATGAAGAGTTTGAAGCTATTTACAATACAGAGTATCCGGAGACATCAAGTACTTTCACAAAGGACGCAACAACAAGATGTAAGTATTGATTTTTGTGTATAAAGTAGAATTTATTACATTTTCATAAAAATGACATTTTTGACACATTATGTCATTTTTTTGTCAAAATTTTGACAGCAAATTTAATCTAACCTTAAATTGTTCCAAATTGACATATTATGTCATTTTCTTGTCAAAATTTTGACACCAAATTTAATCTAAACTTAAATTGTTCCATGTCAACTTCATTTGTAAAATTGCCTTATTTCTGTCAAAAATTTGACAGCAAATTTAATCTAATCTAAATTTTATGAATTTTTCCAGCTGAAGCAAACTGGGATGATGGAATAATGGCACAAGTGCTCGCGGAATCCCGTAAAACCTACCTAGATGATCTGAAACGTAAATCAAAGAAGCAGGGCTCGCCCGGACCGTCGACTTCGAGATAATCACACACAAGACTAAGTGCGGCTGGACACACATTTAGTTTATTTGCATCTAGATTAATTTAAACGTATTATCATCATGCATTCATTGTCATCTTGTACCTTGTGCAGCATTTCATCAAACGCAACTTGCGCGAGAAATTTCAGTGGGCCTTTGAAAGCAACACCAGGAAACTGCTTTGCAACCGGTAGCAATTGTATAAAGAAAATTCCAGGCAATCAACCTGCACTTAGTGATTTATATCACAACAATATCGTACAGATTGTATTATATTCGTATGAAAATATAAAGTTAGTTGGTCGAGTCTTCAAAAAAGCACGTCTTGCGGCTACAAATCAATCATAATTCTCTAATAATACACGTGACGTGCTTATAGCAATAGCCCCTATGGAATAGTAATAGATTTTAAACGATTCCAGTCGATTATTTAAACATTTTAAATTTTCAAGCGTCAAATCATCCAATCTTAATTAAAACAAGATGTACTTGATTAGTCCAAGTATAGAAATGTCTTATTTTTATTTTTTATTTTATATTTATCATACATGTGGAGTGCAATCATTTTATGAACTTTATAAGTCTCATACTTCATCTTAACTTGTTGAAAGCATCAGTAGAAGCATTTAAAAGCGAAAAGAATATCATTGATGACACGAATTTGAAGACAACTTGTATGTAATATATTTATATATAATAATTAATCGGGGGCTGCGTCTCGGAATAGAATTTATGTTTATTTCTGTTATGAAATTATTCTCATTGTTCACTTATTGTGCTCTTCTTGTTTTTGTTTCATCGCGTAGATATATATATGATTAGATTATTTACGAAAATCCATTTGTTTAAAATGTGCCATTGAGGTCACTCGTTGACGGCACTGATTATACTGCGAATATGTTATCATGATTGAGTTTATTTTTAAGTGATTGCATTAGAATGCATTGTAAAGCGTGTGGGGAGGTGTAAAAAACGTTACAAAGTTAATTTTCAGTTGTTTTTACTAAGAATAATAAGCTGTAAGTTCTAGAAAGTTTGCTTAACTTGTGTATATAAAATGGTTTTCTATGAGAGGGATAAAATATTGATATTGAAGCGTGGAGATATGATGTAGAAGTGTAAGTTTTGCTCTGTTCGGCTATGACGCAATATCTGAGACAACAATGAACAAAAAGAGTTTATATTTCACGAAATATCCAATCTAATAGTAATGTACTTAAAGATTATGAACAGTAATACTTTATTCTGCTGTAAGATACGTTAGGATATCAAATTACATGTAATAAACTAAGAATCCCCAAGAAATACTAAGAATTACACTTGGATTTGAGCTTTTTCAAATGTTTTTGTTCAATTCATGCGAGAAAATTGACTTTTTTGTGTCATTCCACTAGATGGAGTTAAGTTTATGAAGTTTTTCTTAACCTCAAACATAACTGGTTTCAAACAAATCATTACTATACATTTTCATGAGTTTTATAAGTTTTTAACATGAATTGTATCATACCTAGCGTTCGCAATCTATCGAAATTCTTCCAGAAGGTGTGTTTTTACTTATTAACATGTTTAAATACTTCTATTTCTTATTTAAATGCAGGTTCAACCAGTTATACACACTTCTTCGCACAATGTTCGAAACTTTGGATACATTCCAATTGTGGTGGAGCAAACAGGGCGCGGCGAGCGTTCCTACGACATTTATTCACGTTTACTCAAAGAAAGGATCGTTTGTCTAATGGGACCTATTCATGATGCACTTAGTTCAGTAATAATTGCACAGCTGTTGTTTTTACAATCAGAATCAGCTCACAAACCAATTCACATCTACATTAACAGTCCAGGTGGATCTGTGACTTCAGGACTGGCTATTTATGATACAATGCAATATATTCAATCACCAGTTGCTACTTGGTGTGTGGGTCAAGCTTGCAGCATGGGATCATTGCTTTTGGCAGCTGGATCACCAGGAATGAGATATTCTTTGCCTAATGCTCGAATTATGATTCACCAACCATCTGGTGGAGCTTCTGTAAGTTTCTTTTTTATATAGGAAATAACTAGTGTAGTGTTAATATTGAAATGTTTTAGGGCCAAGCAACTGATATTCAGATTCAAGCTGAGGAGATTTTGAAGTTGAAGAAACAAATTAATCAGATATATGTCAAACACACAGGTTTGGAACTGCAGAAGATTGAAGATAACATGGAGAGAGACAAGTTTATGAGTCCGGTTGAAGCGCTAGAGTTTGGATTAATTGATAAAGTGCTCACAAGCACACCAAAAACGAAAAATGACAAAGTTCAAGTGCAGGCTACTGCTTGAAATTTATAAATTTCTCAGGTAATTTACATAAGAAAATAATAAATAAATCAGTTATTCATTCAAATAACGCTAAATTCGATTGTAATCAATAATTACCTCTTAAAAGTTAAAATCACTGCTTTTTGTAAAAAACAAAACTTGTTTATTTAGTTTGCACTGTGGGTTGCCTACATAACCAAACTATAGCACACATATCTTACTAACTTGTATATTTCACATTTTTCATCCATGTTTGGACGTCGACTTATTTATTAATTTATTACATTTACTAAAGTGAACATTTAATGGATCTCAAATACATTCTGCAGAGCCAACTCGGGTTTGTCATAACCTAGCTCTTCAGGTGTGTTGAGGCCAAGCTCAGTAAGTGTTGGCTTGATTTGCTGGATAATGTACGGGTAAATTTCCTTCTCGTTGTTACCGCACTTATCCTTCACAGCCTCGATGAAACGCACGGCAAGCGCGTAATCGTTGACTTTGCGGCAGGCCCTCAACGCAGCGCAGATGATTTTTGGCTCTGGCACTAAATCCAAGCCACAGAGATCATTCATTGCTTTGCGCACCTCCCAGCCGTCGATATCGCTACGGCTGAAGTATGCCTCATACCTTAATAAACAATACAACTCTTAATGATTCTGTATAATTATGCAATGTGTCTATTTGGAGTGTTTTTCGTGCGTAGCTGGTGAATTCGTGTAGGGTTAGTGTACATTGTGCGCTCATTACGTAATTTACCTTGCATCGAACTGGTCGTCCGTCTCGGTGTTCACTTTGGACATGAAGCGAACGCCGGCTGGGGCGGCCATGGGCTTGGTGATGGCATTCTTGAGCACGCTGTGGGCGCGGACCAACGAGGTGCGGAACATTTTCGGCGTATAATGGCTTCCACACGAGTACTAAATATCCACACTTTGCACTAGCTCGGCGCAGATGTAGTGAAGGACGAATTGTGCTCGCTGATTGGTTCGGGTTGCATCGACTTGATCATGTGACAGAACATTTTAAAAACACGTTATTTTGTTTTAAACTAAAGTATTAACACGCAAATAACAGTAAAAGAACTAAAAGAATTCTATTTTACACCCAAACAGTAATTTATAATGAGTAAATTAAACAAAACAACAAACACAAAGTTTGTTTTTTAAGAATTGTAGCTATAGGCAACCCAATTAACACAAAACACCAGCAATATATTTTACACAAAACACCAAAAAGGATTAAAAATACTTTCAAAACGATAAAAATTACAAATAATTTATTAACCATTAACTTAATATCTCAATTTAAATACATTTTATGTAATTGCATTGACTGCAGTGACTTCATGTGCTTCAATCATATCACTCGACTCCACAGTATCATCCCTATGACGCCCGCCATTTTTATGACTATTGTAGGGTTTAGGCCCTACCCAACTCAGTATCACAGGTAGAAGGACAACGCCATGAAATAGGCCAAATATCACGACCAATAAGAAAATCTAAAACAATCAAAAACATGAAAATCATCCACAGGAAACTCAAACATTAAAAAACTCACTTTAAAAAATGTCCTGAAATTATATGAATCTGAGAAACCCAACATGGTAACACCAATCAACGTTGAGCAGCCGCCATACAACACAGCCGACCCAATAGACGTAACAGTTTTCAAAACCCTCTCTTGTTTATCCTCACCATCAATAGTAAGAAATTTGTGACCAATGTGTGTTGCATAATCAACACACAACCCAATCGCTAATTGCAACGCAACACACGAAACAATATCAATAGTAATACCCCAACGCTGTATGAACCCGCAAACATTGACCATTGAAAGAATGATCATCACAAACACCCAGAAACAGATCTGTATATTAGCGATTAATAAAGATGTGCAGACCATGACTGCAATCAACGCTAACTGAATATTACGAATCACTTCATCATCAATTATCTCATCAGTAATCCACGTGGCATATATTCGTGACCATGAGGTTGAAAAACGGTCCCCAGTGGTAAGATTTAGATCTTTTGAGATTCGCATCACACGACGCATGGCTGGGACATGTTCAGCTGGGCCAGAAAATGGCCGAAAGACATAATCAAAACTTGACATCTAAAAATCAATTATTAAAGTATAAAAGAATAAAAATTGCGTATAATGTGTAACCTGTATCTTTGACGCTGGTTGCCCACACTTCAGCGGCTGAGCAAATTTAAAATTCGCTTGAAATCGAGCTCCTTTCGGACTGAATAAAAATCTTGACATAAAAAGATTAAACTGCCCATCTGAAATCTCCTCCTCGTAAATATCTGCAACCAAATAAACATTGTGCAACCCAATATACACGAAATTATATTACTAACCTATTTTATATATTTTCAGAGTGTAGTTTCGGAATGGTTCCAACCAAAACACCGTATTCGAAATAATATCAGTACAATTATTCAACTGGAACACCATTTCCTTTAAATTCCCCAACTCGTGAGTATAATTCACAGCACCGATGTAAGTCCCGGCTTCAAATCCATAATTCGGATAGTAAATCGCTTTCTTTTCCAGAAACTTCCCCAGATATGTATGATCTGGTATAAACCACGTCGGATCAAACTTTTGTTCGAGTCTCAAACATCCTTGAATACTGAATCCTAGGCAGATCAGCGTCACCGAAACAACAGCTAATTTCCCTGGCCATGTAAGGATAACCTTAGAATATACTGTTTTGAATACTCTATGTGATGTTCCTGCTTGACTAAACTTATTCGGTTTGTAGTTTTCGTATTTGATCCATGGTAGAACTCCATTGTAAGAATTCTCCAAGCGTTTTTGATCTATGGTGAAACACGCGATGAAAAACGTCACCACGAAGATGAAAGTAAGTAAAACTCCGATTGCTGTATACAGACAATAAGATTGTAACGATGGTAATACTGTTGTAGATCCAACTACGAATGCAAGCACATCTGTTGCGGTTGTTACAGTGATTGATACTCCTGCGTGTTTGAGCATAATACCAACACGTTCATGTAAGGGTTGTTTGCGTTCCTCTGCGGTGAGTTGATCCCAACATGCCACTATCACAAACATGTCGTCTACGCCTAGACCCATGAGAAGAAATGGTAGTGATGTGTGTACTGGTCCGAATGGGACTTTGAAGAGTGAGCATATTCCGCAACCCGCCATGAGTGCCATTCCGACTGAGAGGAGACCGACTGCACCGAGTACAGCACGCATTTCTACCCAGTTGAACTTGGAAATGACGAATTGTACGTAGAGGAGCATTATTACACTGCCTATGAAGAGGACTTCGATGCCTTGGAACATTGATTCGCCGCTTATATCACCAAAACTATAAGAAAATAATTTGTGTAAGTTTGGTTGCATAACTTTATACAACATAACATAAATGTAATTTTTGGTTATTTTTAAGTATTTATCTGAAAATTTTATTTACCTTCGACCAGAAGAGTAATACAAAGTGATGTTTTCATTTTGTTGTCGTAGACTTTGTTGAGATTCATCCATAACGCGTAGAAATGAAGTTTCCCAGTCTAGGCATTCTGCAGAACCCTATAAATAACAAGTTTTGATGAGTGATATTTATAATAATGTTTTTAATTAATTACCCATTCGGTGGTACCAGCATAGTTGCCCACATCGTCCATATTCACAGCAGAAAAGTTCAAGTGTGTCATCCATGATGCTCGTAATGTTCGCGCAGCGATTATATGTCCAGTGGAATTACGACGCACGTCTCCAAGAAGAGACTCGTAGTTTTTGAGATTTCCAAGAATCGGGCTGGATTTAATTAAAATAAAACGGTAAAATTAAAAATTTACACGATATTGTATATTTGCGTGAGATGTTATCTTAATTTTGCGGTAATTTATTTCTTTTGAAAAAAATAATTTATTCAAATTAAGGATTTAGGAACAAATGTAACTACACTGGAAAGATATGACCATGAAAATGTTATTGTGCGTTGGCCTTTTATACCTGCGTCTGACCATTAAAAAGTGGTGGGGGCGCTTCCCCTCCTTCAAAGTAGTACTTAATATGCAACGCAAGACATATCACTCATACACGTCCACTTGCGCTCGACTCCCAGCGTGGAACTGGTTTCCCCCACTACTTTTTTGTGATACACCGCAGGTATAAAGGGCAGCACACAGCGAGTGCCGTACTAAGTCGTGCCTGAGTCATTTACCAATGCAGTCGCAGGCCTTCGGTTTCCCCTTCATTCTCTTAAAAAGTTATTTCCTCTATTTAACCTTTGCGCGTGCATTCATGTATAATAACAATCAATCAATTTTATCCTCCGTGAAAAACTAAACTAATGACATTACAACAACATTTGTTGATTACTAATAGAAAATTGAAGCAACGCAATTTAAATTTGCAAATTATCGCTGAGATTCTGAAAGTCACGCGCGTGTCTCATTATATTTAAGTTAACCTAATCGAAGCTCCATTAACGCTTGCATGTTATTCGCATATCAACGCCATTTTCATGATTATTCACTCATTATATAAGAAACAAGTTAATTTTAATGTTATTTAAGGTTATGTCAATACTCACTCTTGTTTCATGGCATTAATCCTTTCGAGAATTTTCTCCTTGGTGAGTTTCCTAATCTTCCTCTCACTATTCTGCCACAAATCCAGCACCGTCTGACCATAACACACAATATCCATGGATTCAACCAGATTACAATATGTATGCTGATCAAAATGCACCGAAGGATCAAACTCATCATCATCACTATTATCATCACCAACATCTTTTATCACACCGTTTGTATTTGTATTATTATTTCCTAAATGTTCACTTTTCGCCATTTTTTTGTTCTTTTGTTTGCTTTGCGACGGAGGATTCATCAACAGCATTAGACTAGAGTCCATTTCTGGTATCTTAAAACACAGATCCTCATAGGTGTATCCCATGGAACTTATCACACTGCGCACGCGTTGATCAATATCATATAATTTTTGAATTACTTCAGGAATGAGGACATCGTCAGCTTCAATGATGGCGGTTTCCACACGGTAGGCTGTTTCAAGAGTGCCCATTAACCAATCAGAGTCTTTTTTGAATTGAGAGTTGGCTGGGACCCAAAGACCCATTGGGTTCTTCTCTTGGTAGAAGCGGAGGAGACCCAGGGAGCTGACAATGACGAAGAGCCAACAGATGAGTATTGTACGGAAAGGATTTTTGGCGACGCATTTTCCCAAACTGCAAAAATTAAAAAAAATAATTAATTTCTTGGTCAAATTAATATAAATATTATTATTTTATGGCCAGGAAATGAATTTACTTGATTTTTTACACTAATTATTTGTTATGTAATTTAGAAAAGTTAATTTATTTAGACACAAAATCAGTATTTACGTAAATATATTACTTTTTTAGTGTTCTTGCACAAATAAATAATTAAATAATCATTAACGGCTTGTTTTTAAGCATATTTAATTAAAAATAAAGCAATTATTAAGTGATGAAACTGGAAATAAATTAATTATAAAATATATTTTGTTACTATAACAACAAAAACAAACAAAAGTTATATTTTTGGTTGCATAGTTGTTTTTTAAAATTTTTATACTTATATCGCTTCTCAAACGTTGTTTTTACCAAAATTTTGTTTAATAATTAAGTTCTATGTAATTAAGTAAAGGAAAAAGGCATAAGTTTTGAAAAGTAATAATATTTCCTTGCTTTGACAGTAAAAAACTAAACGCAAATTGTATTTTTGGTTGCATAGTTGCATTTTTTAAATTTTTAAACTTATACTATTTGTCAAACGTTAAATCTACCAACTTTTTGATTAATTTCACTAAAATCAATAAAAATTAAATTATTTTTATAACTTACGCATAAAAGAATGACTCAGTAGAAGAAATAACGCTGTAGGATAATCTCTCGAAACAACTTAGATGATTGTGAGAGCGAGGGCGGTTTCTTTCCACCATGGTCGCGCCGCTGCTGGCCGATCAAGCTCGCTGACATAACTGAAACGATAATAGACGACGGACATGAGCGCACATTGGCAATGTTACGACTCGTCACTGTTACGAATCCTCCCGTACCGGGCAGGTAGCGAATAGTTGTTAGTGGAGAGTCAAAAGTAGTTTTAGTTTTGTTATTGAACTAGAAGTTCGAGTGCAAAAAACCACAAGCGTCAAATGCCATCAAACACAACGTCCTCGTGAGAGTTGTCTACGTTCGGACGGATGTACAAGGCTGACGACATTGTGCGAACGTTTTGGATGCAAAATGTTTTAGAATTGTAACGTTTTAAACATATAATAAATGTTTTAAAAGCGGTTTAATGAATTAAATTAATTTCTGGTTTAAATTTACTTCCTGCTCTTGTTTATATGAATTCAAAAGTCAAATTAGATGTAAAACAACAAGACAAACCTTCATTTTCTTAAAAAAAGTAATAAAATTAGTAATATTTGATAATTATCAAAACTAAAACCTCAACAAAATAAAATAAAATGTAAATTTAAAGAAATTTAATAATTTTGAAGGTATTGTGAACAAAAAACAGTAAAAACATATGACTAGACGCAAATTAAACATCAATCTTTGTCTATGATTCCACCAATCTACCTACAATTAGTTATTTTGCATAATAAATATTCATGATTGCATGTTCCGATGCTATTCGCAATTATATATCATTATACCTGTAATAATACATGAATATCTTAAAGCACGTGGAACTTACAGTTTTTACCTAATATTTATTATATTTACATTAAAAACACTAAATATCTAGTTGTTATTGAGTACAAAATCTATTTTATAATTTAAATAATATTTTATCACATGAAAACACAATGCTCTCGTTACCCCAACCAATAAATTTGTTATTCAAATCACATCTATAATATAAAAATGAATCGCAAAATCTGTTGCTAAGCGCATAACTCAACAACGCCAAAACCAATTTGGCCAATTCTTTTTTTTAAATGTTTGTTTAAGTCCAAGGATGGTTTTTACGGCAAGAAAATTTTGAATAATTGCCGGGAAAACCATAAGACAGTCCTTTTCTATAGGATAAAAGTTGGCATTGAGATTCAATCATAGTTATAGTTAAATAGTTGAATCCGAGATGGCGCGCTGAAGTGCATTATTAGCTATTCTTTATATAATTAATTTCTTTATAATAAAATTGCGAATCTTATTGATAAAATTGAGACATACTATGTCTAGAACAAGAGAGTAAAAACTAATTACATTTTTATTAAACACTACCGAGTCGTAGTCGCGAGCAAAAGCTAGTTTACAATAAAAACACTAAATTTCTAGTTGTTATTGAAAGTGTAGTAAAGTGTAACCTATTTTATAATTTAAATAATATTTTATCGTCTAAAAAGACAATGCTCCCGTTAAACCAAACAATAAATTTGTTATTCTAATCACGTATGATAATAAACCATTATTTAAATAACAAAATACTAAAAATAAATAAATTTTACTTGTATGTGACACTCATCTTTTCAATTTCTAAGTGTAAGTATTCGTATTATACGAGTACTTGTCGACCTTACACAAAAAACTTGAATTGACAAGTTCTACTTGCACTTAATGCATTTCAACTTGTCTACTCGTATATGAATGTGAATGTAGTAGTGGACACCATTAGTAATGATAATAGTTTTACCAATGTTCAATGGTAATTGCTAATTGCTAATTGTTAAATACTAAATACTAAATATAAATACTGAATGCACTCTCACGGTTCGACAGGTGTAGGTAATATTGTCAACGCGATGCAAATCCACATTGACTCATCCAAACAAAGATAAATAAATACCCGACGCTTTTGTGTCTTTGCATAAGTGATTTATGTATTTTCCAACACTTGTCCAACCAAGTCACTTGCCTTGATACTGCACACGCACAATCTCAATCTGCACTAACCTAGGATTCTAGGATGCAATTAGACGCGATCTAAAAATATCGTACATCACTAACTTCACTAACAAAATATCTGTCAGTGCGGAAATGATTAGATTAAATCTGATTACATGTAATTGTAATGTTGCCGAGTGAAATTAATGTGATTTATCATTTGTCATCACCCGAAACATCAAACATTAATAATAAACTAAAGGACATTCATAAACATGTTCTCTGTTATTATTTTATGTATGGAATTTGAATTATAGACATGCTGTGAACATGAGAGACTAAGCAAGGTGCGCATGCCCATTAATTTCCTTTGTAAGTATATAATGCAGGTTTATTATTATAGTTTTCACGTGTGTGAGCAATTGCGTAATTTACAAAGTGTTCTTTCAATTATTTCAACGTAGACTTATGATTATTATTGATTTTTTATGATTTTTATAATTTTTGTATTAAAATGAGTGCAAGTTTGTTATTGAATGCGCATAATAAATTCTCGATAATTGTTTGTTGCTATGACTTAAATTTACGGTAATTAAGTGTCTGTTTAATAATTTTTACGATTATTGCTGTGAAATTTACTTAGACTTTTATTATAATTGAATAATTGGGTTTAATTAAAAGTGATACGGCTGGATGGAAGAAAATCAATTTGTGTTTTCAATCGGAAGTGCATGATATGCAACTTCTGTGGCATTATTTATATAAATTAATGGTAAAAGTACTTGTAGACATCAATAATGCATAAATATCTTATTTTGTGCATATTACTAATGATATTGATTACATCATTTACTTTTTTGTACCAGAAATGTTTAAAATACTATAATTTATCAAGAAAACTTTAAATTTAGTGAATTTTAAGGTTAATATACAAATATAACTAAAGTTTTATAAGTTGCCTATGTTACCTATACATTTCTCTTTTTTTTCATAAAAAGAAAACGTTTTACTTCTGTTTTATTGATGTTTTGCATCAAATTACTATTTTTGTCTACGAATCAACTTTTAAGTCTGCATAAACAAACTATTTTCAAGGTTTTCAAAACATAATTACGCACGTTAGATTAATATACTCATAACTTAAATTTCAACTTAATAAAAAAAAGATACAATATAAATAAATCTACAAAAGTTGTTTGTCAAGGTTAAAAGATTGACGCATAAGCATTCACACGCCACTTAAAACCGTTTTTAATTATTAGATTAATCAACTAAATACCAAACATTAAATACCTTTGTGTTTAACTCTGTTTTAAGATTAAAACTCTTCATTTCCATGTTTTTCACTGTTTTCCCAGCGTTATAACTTTACAATCGACTTGTTCATAATCAAAACTTTAAAACAACACCTTATCACTGGCACAAAGGTATAAACACGATAAGCACCATGATATAATTCACACCATGAGCACCCTTCACGTTTTTCCTACTTGTGGTGTCACTATTTTCGTTATAAACACAATTTTCCTCTTGTTGTGGTGTTTTTATGAATGAATGAATGCAACTGACAATTGAAAGTAAATATGTGACCGCACTATGCCCGCACTGGTAAATTAATTCAATTTAAGCGTGCAGCATGACAAACAACATTCAAGACACAAACACAATGAAATTACAACGCATACACCACGCATCTATATAAAAATAAACTTTTTACACATATAAAACGTGTTTTCCCATTGTTATCCTTTAAATAAACGTAATAAAAAGCCATTTGTTAACAGTCGGAAGTATGGTATGGTTACATGACACTGATAAAACAAATCTTGTAATTGATATGTGTTATCACAACTTGAACAGAACATAAACAGTTGTAGCGGTTGTGCATTTACAATAAATACGCTGTGATCAAACGCGTTGGGTTATTCTTTCAGTGTAAATCGTGAAGAAAACAAGATGGACACGAAAACAGTGACCGTGGATGCAAATCCTACTAAACCTACACCCAAATCTTCAAGTGGTAACGGTGGATATGACCCTGTGAATCTACAAGAAGATCATTTTGGTTTTCTAATGGTTGATGGCCAATCAAATCCGGTGAGACGTTTTACATGGCGTAATGATAACAATGTAAGTGTTCAAGTCATCACGTACGGTGCAACAATCACCAGCATCAAGATGCCGGACAAAAATGGTGTCCTTGGTGATATTGTCATGGGTTTTGATGACATGGATGGTACGTATTTGATATAAAATTATCTGCATGATTGGTTGCATATGTTAAAAATACATTTCACATTCATAAACTTGCTAAATCCTTAAAAATTAATATTGTACAATTGGTTGCCTATGTTAAATCAGGATTTTTATGATATCCAATAATTTTTTATGCGTTTTCTGCTACTTTTACGCTAAAAACTCAACAAAACTACATAAATACATCCATAATATAATGTAAAATGTTCGTTTTGGAAATAACTTACGTTATTAAAGCGTTTTTCACTGTTTTATCTTATTACGACGTTTCGTTTGCGCGTTATTAATTCGTTAAATTGCGAATATTGATTGAGACTCATTGTCGTGCCCTCAATCAACGACTCATCAATGTATTAGAATAAACAATGGCTTTGTTGGACCGAAGGTTACCTCAACCGGTTGAATCCGTACTTTGGCGCAACTGTGGGCCGCGTGGCGAATCGCATCGGCGGCGCGAAGATCAATATCGACGGCACAACCTACCGCGTCACCGCCAACTTAAGAGAACATCAGTTGCACGGAGGACTCAAAGGATTCGACAAGGTACATTGTACGCCCAAATGAAATGCAACTTTCCTTTGAACAGCACCAACCACGCACGACAAGAACCTAAGTTTCAAACTTGCCCACCGCGCTTTGGTTTATAGGTAATTTGGGATTACTACGTCACCGGTAACAAAGTAATCATGAGCTATGTGTCCGAAGACGGCGAGGAGGGCTTCCCCGGCGCGGTGCTTACAACAATAACTTACGAACTAACCGCTGACGATAAGTTCCTCATCGATTACAAGTGTAAATCATCCAAGCCTACTTTTGTCAATCTTACAAATCATTCCTACTTCAACCTTGCTGGGCATGACAAAGGCGCTGAAGAATTATACAAACATATTGTTTGTATCAACGCGGATCGCATTACAGACGTCGATAAGGACTTCATACCGAATGGTAATTTAATATTTTAACTATTGCGGAGTTTTTTGTTTGTAAAATGACAAATTTCAGGGAAATTTCTGCAAGTTGCGGATACAGTGTTCGACTTGCGCGTTCCCAAGAAACTCGGCGACGTGATCACAAAGATCCCCGAGGTGGGTGGCTACGATCACAACTTTTGCGTGACCAAAGCCAGCGAACAAGGAGATACATTCATCGCAAGGTAAAATTATAAAAGATTTAAAATTACTCACATTGGTTTTTGTCCTGCCAACGTGTACACACTGTGCAAACGCGCAAATGCTACTAAAATGACATTACGCATTACTCATCGATACAAACATTTCTAGTTTTATCAGCGCGCGTATTAGTGCTACTAAACAATGAGACAGACGCATATAATCACAACGTTATTTAATCGCATTGCACGTGTTTCCAGAGTGGCGCATCCTCCAAGCGGGCGCTCGCTTGAACTCTACAGTAATCAACCAGGTGTGCAATTCTACACCTCAAATTCCATCCCGAAACATAAGGATAACTACGCTGGTGTACGTACAAGTAAAATTCTCGGCGTAATCATAATCATATACATTTCATTTGTAGGATCTTACAAAACTAGATACATTAGTGGGAAAAGATAATGCGACATATTATGAACATGGTGCGCTCTGCCTGGAAACGCAAAACTATCCGGACGCCATCAACCATGTGAGTGTTGTGTGCAGCGTCGCAGATTTATACAAGGCGGCAAAAAATTAACAACTGCAATCGTTTCACCTAATTATTACAATTCTATTTCATTTGCAGAAAAACTTCCCAAAGGCGGTGCTGTACCCGGGTGAGACCTACCATCACACAGTCGTTTACAAACTCCTGCGGGAAGTGTAACACGTCTAAACTATGAAAAACTAATCAAAATCCTGTGTGTTAATGGAATCGTGAATGAAATAAACGTTAAAATCGCTTTTTACCTTATCTATCAAACAAATGTTTCTATAAAAATTACGCGTAATTGTTTTGTGTGTGTATGGTAGGAATACACCAGCCGAAATTACGCAGAGATGCGCGTCCGGCTAATGGTACAGCTGTAATCATCGTCTCGTACTCTTGTTCTTCAACAGTGACGGCATTTCGTCGCTTATTTAAGTGTAACGATACAGCACCTAGGATACTATCAGGCAAACGGCCTTTCAAACACCGTAAAAGGTTTTTATTCGTGAGGCGGATTGTGTTTGTGGCCATTTGTGTCGCCAGTTTGAATTTTCCAGCTGTGGGTTGTGCTACTGCTGTGGAGGTAGACGCAGGGGTGACAACTGGTTGGGAAGTCGTCGGTGTTGATGCTACAGCTGTTGTTGTGGCTGTTTGTTGGACAGAAGACGCAGGAATCACTCGTTTAAAGACTGTACGCTTCACGATTTGCCCAGAAGCATTCGGTTGCTGGATTGTGATCGGCGTCAGTGTCTGATTCGACGCTAGTTTAATCTTTTTGATTGTTGTTGTTGTACCATTCGCAGATTTTAACATACAGACTTTTCCAGGTGTATTAGTAGTGATACTAGTGCCTGGATTTGTATTCCCAATGTCTGTAACCATGATATTACCTTTGGAGTCCTGTATCTGGACGTGTTGTGGCGTGTCGAGCTCATCATGATCAAAGAACAACGTCTGAAGTTTATTTTCATTCGCAAATGAAAGATTTTCTTTTTTACCAGATAGACTGCTGTTGTGTGTGTCGTAAATCATGCAGTCTTCATCATCAATGACTTCCTCTTGCTTCAAGTTGTCTGAGAGTGCAGAGGCTGAGTTTATGACAACTTCCTTGATGTTGTCATTGTTGTAGAATGACTGATTGAAGTAAGATGGGTCAATTGTGTATACATCTGGTTCTACCTTTGCTACATCTGGTAGATTAATGCTGTGTGCAGAGTTGTAGTCTAGTTTCTGTTTCTTGGCGCTGTTTCCCGGTTGGAGGTCGTCTAGGGATAGCGTGAAAGTGGATCCATCATTGCTGGTTGGTAAAATCTCCACTTCTTTGATGTATGATAAGTCATCCGAGGTGCTGTCACAGCCTGCATCCAGGCTGGGGATTGCATTGTGCACCAATCGGCGTTTTTCGAGGTTTGCAAAGTATTTGTCTTCGAAGTGCAGGCCGCAGATGACTTTGTTTCGCAGTTGGTAGTCGGGTAGGTTGGCGAATTCGGGCTTGTCAGCGTTACGGATCCAAATCGCGCAGCGTTCGCGGTGTTTCACAGGGTAGTGAAAGAAGTGCAGATTTTCGGTGGTTTTTGTAGCACTCCGGCATGATTTGTAACTGCAGCGGCACCCACCCATTTCTATATCGGATATATCCATTAGTAACTATTGTTCTACACCATTTTAACAGCGCAAAATTTTGTGTATATAACAAACACAACCTATGATTGAAAATTTGCCCGCTCACTTACCGTGTGTTCCAGAAGCGAGTAGAATACCACTGGGTGTTCGGGACGATTGTAACGTAGCTATTTACGTTGAACGCCGTGAATAAAATGAAGATCTTTTTAATAGCTGATGAATTATTCTAGCAGAACTAGTATGATGCAGTAGCTGAAGTCACAATGTACGCCACACAGAACGCGTCCGCCATTACAGTGAAGCAGAAGTAGTAGCTAAAAAAATAAAATCCCCAGACTTCCCTAGCCTGACCTTGACAGTTATCTACAATACACGCATCTTCTCTAGGCTACTCTTTCAAAGAATCGCTTATTTGCATTAAACTATGACTGTGCCAGCTATTTTAATGATGTCATAGGGAAATTATATGTTTATTAATATTTTCTTTATATATTTTCATTATTAATCTCATGTGAACTATAGTAGTTCAAACATCGAGTTACCGCTGAGTGAATTCTAGGGACCCTAGTGTGTTACTAGGAACTTTTTACATTTGTAAATAACACCATAATTGAAATGTCACTAGATTTAAACTAAAAGTGTAAATCAACAACAAATGTTTGTTTAGTTTGTGGAATTTGTTATCAGAACCAACGGATGTTTGTCTGATTTTAACATATAGGGATAATAAAAGTGTATAAAGTGCTAGAGTGCCGCTACCGAGCGGCGGCTAATAAACTGTACGAAGTTATTCAATGTCTTAACCTGCGGTGAAGAGGTGGAAACTTAAAAACAGACGTTTTTATAATTGTATCGATTAGATATACGCGATATACGTAAGCTAGAGCGCCAGTCGAGCATGAGGAGCAAAAAATGCGCGTCTGGCTGAGTTGATTGGATATGTCTGGCAGCCAGACGAAGTCGCTCTCATATTTTCGGTTCATCAACATTTACTCGATGATTGTATTAACATCAACGGCAGTTGCATCCGAAAACATTCAAAAATAACTAATCTATTTACCAATTAATAGATTTACATGCAAGTAGCTGCAGCAGAGGAAGCTGCAAACGGATATTCTTAAAAGAAAATATAATTTTCAAATAATTGAATGAGTTGTGTTTGTTTTGTCGTTGTTTCTATAAGAATTCTATGCTTAATGATGACAATTCCAATGCGTGCGGAGGTACCGCTCGGCCGATCTCATTCAGTCATTCAGTTCCTTCGGTTCCAGCGATTTTCAGTCGCGTTCCAGCGCGCTCCCAGTCTATCGAGCGCTCTTCGGGCTGCGCGCTCCCCTCTCGCCGCGCCCGGCGGGACTCTGGAGAGGTCTGCAAACAGCGCAAACAGAGAGACGCACACCGACACGCCGCACGCTCGCACACATAGAACCCATCCGCCGTGAATGAGCGCGCCGCGAAGCACAGTCAGCGAGCGAGCGAGTCGACTTCAACTTCAGTGCGGGCCACACAGCAATGGCGTCCACGTCCAGCGCGTCCAGCTAAAAGGCGGTGGGTGGTCGGCTGAGAATGCGAGTGCGATATTCGCGACAACGGCGACGCGATTGCAGTGATTCTGTGCTGGTTTTACACCACTTTACATCAGCGAGCAGGACCCCTGCTGCACCTCCTGCCAACAGCGGCCATCGAAACATCTACAAAAACCTCCCCCGTGGCTGGTGCTGTATGAACACAATCAGCAGGATAACATGCTGTAGGAATAGTAATGATCTTCGTCGCGAAGGACAATGGGCCACCCTTCGACACGCAGGTAAAATCGAAACGCGCCTGTCACGCCGCGCGCTCGTAAATTATCTCGCGGGCGCTCGCCGCCTCCTCTCATCCTGACAGGATGCGAATTACAACTCGCGAGCGCACTCAACGTCCAATTAAGCAGACGGTAATGAAATCGGCCGTCTGTTCGCGTGTCTAATCGCATCATGCCTTGCGCCAACATCATTTTGGGCGAAAAAAACACTTCGCCAGGAGCGCTTGTGGCAATTCCGAATGATTTCCGATAATCATTAGTCACTTGTCGCGCGACATTGTAAACAATGCTGACTTGCACAGGTGTGCACATGTGTCATACTCTAACGCACTGCTTTTGTTCAGGTTTCTAATACAACGGCACAAAGTGGATTGTAGAAGATAAACGCGTTGAAGAAATCTCAAGGAATCACCATCATCAGCATGGCGAGGAAGGCGGAAAGCGTGCGGCCGATCAGCGTCGCCGTGGTCGGCCTCTCCGGCATGGAAAAGGACAAAGGGCACACGGGTATTGGTAAATCATGCCTGTGTAATCGCTTCATGCGCTCGCTGGCGGACGATTACAATGTGGATCACATCTCCGTGCTCAGCCAGACGGACTTCAGCGGGCGTGTGGTTAACAACGACCATTTTCTCTGGTGGGGCGAAGTTATCAAGTCCTCCGAGGAAGGCGTCGATTATCAGTTTAGTGTCATTGAGCAGACTGAGTTTATTGATGATGCTTCATTCCAACCTTTCAAAGGTAATAAATCTATAACCTATAAAATTATTTATTCTCTAACATAACCTAACCTCATTTTTAATACTTTTAGGTGGTAAAATGGA
This sequence comes from Dalotia coriaria, assembly GCF_025399875.1. Taxonomy (NCBI): domain Eukaryota; kingdom Metazoa; phylum Arthropoda; class Insecta; order Coleoptera; family Staphylinidae; genus Dalotia; species Dalotia coriaria. The sequence continues at coordinate 6,960,089 of NW_027045450.1, forward strand.
ACCTTATGTTAAGCGCTGCGCAGCAACGAAGATCCAATCCGCTGAGAAACTAATGTACATATGCAAGAATCAACTTGGTATCGAAAAAGAATACGAACAGAAAGTCCTCCCGGATGGCAAGATGAACGTCGATGGATTTATCTGCATTTTTGATGTGTCAATCGTGCCGTCACGCGCGTTAGAAAAACAAGTCGAGTTCGTCGCCGCCATCTTGAATAACCTAATCAAAACTAAAAAGCCGATTGTGGTGGCAACCACGAAGAACGACGACGCTAACGAATTGTATCTGCGTGAAGTCGACCGGCTTGTGCAGCGTAAAGAGTACAAAGGTGCTATTCCCATCGTGGAAACATCGGCGCATGATAATGTCAACGTAGATCTTGCGTTTATTCTACTCGCACAGATGATAGACCGTAGTAAACTACGCGCGAAGCTTGTGACTTACATGGAAGCATCACGAGGGCGTAAAGAGTTGATGGATGCAGCCAGTGAAGCATTCCTACGGCTCATTAGACTACACGTTACTGATTCGCGAGCGCTGTGGTCGCAAACAGCGAAGAAACTCAACTCGCACAAAGAGTGGATTTATTTCGTGCAGTTGTTCGGTATTGATGGCACACAGCGTCTGTTTCGACGACATATTAAGAAGTTGAAAGATGAACAAGTGTCGAAGAAGGTCGCGCATTACATGGATTTGCTTCCTGGAGTTTTACATGATCTAGTCCCAGATATCAATACATTTACTGATAGGTAATTGTATAAAATTTGCTAAAAAATACATAATAATTTTATTTTTTACTTGTAGTGATTGGCAATCAGTACAGGAGTACCTGAAAGGCCACCCGTCATTCTCAGATTACTTCTTTGAGTGTCCAGAGGATATGCCATGGACTGAATGTTCAGATAGTGAAGACAGTCGGATTCCTTTCGATGTACTGGATACCAGTGACGCGGAAACAGTCTTCAAGAATCACGTCAATGTTATGCAGCAGGAGCAGAAGCGATTAGAGTATGTGATATTGTTAATAATGGAATTCTTTTGGGTGTTGTGATAACATTTTATTGGGCATAGACTGCTTACTAATTATTATCTTTCTTTTAACTGCTTTACTTCATTACACTACATCATTAGGATGCCAAAAAGGTAGGTTTTATTACTTTAACATTATTTTATCACTAAAATAACATTTTTCTGTTTTTTTTTTTAATGAATTTGTGCAGATGGAAGAAGCAATTTAAACAATTGTTAGAAGATACAGGTTATGTCACACCCGGAAAACACCTTTCAGAAGTACGCGTCTTATTCATGGGTCGCGAATGTTTCGAAGCTTTGTCTGAACATGATTGCCAGCAAATCTACGATGCGCATCAACGCGAACTCATCGAAAACGCCAAGCACAATTTCCAAGAATTATTACTTGAAAACGCTGACTTATTCTATCACTTTAAGAGCATAGCGCCATCTGGCACCATCACACAAGAAGACATTAAAGAAATCACAGATGTTCTACAGGATGACTTCCGGTATAAGATGTTGGATAGACTAGATCAAGATCGAAAACTAATGCTATTCCAACACTTGGGTTTCGTGCACTGTCCAATCCGCGAGCATTGCCCAGCGTTTCCAAACTGCATGGACGCGTTGATCGAGCGTATTCTAGCAACCAAAGCACACCGACCTTCATCATGGAGTAGGAGCACACAATGGCTGCTCAGTTCTGATAACAATCAGCTCAATTTAGTGCTCTTGGGTGCCGATCAACTCGCCGAGGAACTCGCGGCGAAGATACGCGCGCAGTGCGAGGATGACGAGTATGAAATCGACTGTCAGTTTTACAGCTTAGATTATAGGATAATCACCGGCGATGTTGGCCTGCCGCATAATTCATTCCGCACAGCTGAGTTTGTCCCGCACGGGAGTTTCTGTGTCTACTCCAATGCGGAATCATTCGAATACATTCGTGAAAGTTTAGAGAAAACTCTTCTTTCCAACTTGGAACAAGAGGATAAGTTGCCATTCCAAGGTTTACCTATCGTGTTGCTGTTTCTACCGGACGCTTTCCTCGAAGAGAAAGATATTCTGAAACTAAAGGAAGAAGGTCAGAGTCTTGCGGATAGTCTACAATGTCCGTTTATGGATGTTTGCATGGAGCAGACGAGCGATGAACAGATGGTTTCTGATGCGCTGCATCAACTTGTGCAGAGTATTCATCACCGCGCTGGTTTTCTGAATATTTATCAATCGGTGTCGATTGACTGTGAGCCGGATATTCGTATTATCATGTGCATGTTCTGCGGGGATCCGTTCTCGGTGGAGAATGTGCTCGCGCCGTTGCTGTCGCATCAATGTTGTTTTCTGTCAGCTGAGCGCAGTATTATCCTCGAGACGTATCTGGGGGATTCCAAGAGGAAGGTCGAAGTGATTATCTCATCATTCCATGGGGCGAATGCATTCCGTGATGAATTAGTACACGGATTTATTCTGGTTTATTCTGCAAAACGAAAAGCATCACTTGCTACACTTAAGTAATTTATTATTTTGTTTTTTGTTGTTTTTTATTATTAATGTTTGGTTTGTTTAGTGCATTCTCGATGAACATTCCAAACCTTCCGATACAAATCATGGCCGTCACTGAAGGATCCGTCAACGCGTTTTATAACAACGATTTGACTCACATGCTGCTGCAGGAGGGTAATTGTACAGCGGATCGATTACACGCGCATTTTATCACTTCCAATGCGTCTTGTCAACAAAAAAGTATGTTTTATTGTATTTTAAGTGAGTAGTAGATTAATTTTGAGGTTATTTTTGCTTCAGCTGCGTTTTATACTCCGTTTTTCAAAGAAGTATGGGATAAAAAGCCCGAAATTGAACAGGCTTTCAATATGGAGGAACCAGCGGCCATGGTGGATAGTGGTGAAGGTACTTTGGAACATCCTAGGACTCATCGTGCGCATGGTCATCCATTACCACCGCCAAGACATGAAAGTTACCATTTGAAATTAAATGACGGGTATGTTTTTATATAAATTTATCATTTTTTGTAATTTTAATTGTTTATAATGTGTTTAGAAGTGGTAGTGAAAACTATGAGCATTTGCCCGACCTCAATGGCCCTGAGGAAAGCGACCACAGCGATAAATACTCGCAGATCTACATGTACGGCAGCGAAAACGGTGATATTATGTCAATGAAAAAGCGCCATTTGCATTCAGGTACGCCGCTTCAGTTTGCACAAACTTTTCCCCGAACGTTGTACTAAATATAAAGTGTTATTCTAAAGGTTTCCAAGTGTACCCACCACCCACAACGCCGCCGGAACCAGCACCACCTGATCACCTAATGAATTCACGTTCGAAGCGCGGCCCGATCCTCTCCGCGTCGCAAACAAGTTTAGACGAGATCACCTGTAAGTAAACACAGCGCGGCGTATCATCAGCGCGCACAAGTTGCGCCGCTTTCACAACTAATGCAATTAAATTATAAATTACTTTGGTGAACTGCCACTAACTGTACTAACTTTAAAACTTAGCCGACATTAGCGGATCGCGCGAATCCCTGGCCACACACGATTCAGGTGATTTATGGCGTTAGTATTTTGGGTAAAATGTCGCCCGTCGACATTGAAACACTCAGCGTATTAACAAACGAGCAACAAACACGACTAATGTGTGTGCTTTTTAGATGGTGATGAGTCGCGGGTGCCGTTGACCACCGGTTGGAATAATTACGGCGGGCATGCGTTTACAACTGGACGCCGCCATGTTTCCGCGCCGAAGGCACGACCCAAAGGTGTCTCGCAAACACTCAAGGTAAATATTTAGCGTTTTGGGTTGCATATTTGACGGATTTATGTTGTTTCCCGCACTGTGATAACGGATTGGAGATTAATGAGTTGCTTTTACAGCGAAATCCTGTGCTCGGAGACAATTGGGTAAACGATATTTGCTGCTCTTGTTCGGAATGATTTCATTTTTGAATTTACTCTTCAACTCTTGAATAATACCGAATCGTTTGACAAGCAAACACTCAATTTTGCAGTGGTGTAGCTCTCTTTATTGTGGTTTTATTCGATTTGATCCGACATGTGTGTAATATGCATGCATTGAGTGTGTTTTTTATGTGAATTGTTTGTTTTTTGATTGCTAATATGTGATTGGTTTTTATAGCAACCAGGAAAGTTGAACCTCAAGAACTTTTCGGTCGTCACCGAGGCGATCGCGCGCATGAACGTCAGTGGTAAGGACAAACGTAGCACTAAGTATGGCAATGCCCCTTTAGCATCGGCGGAAGTTGTAGACCTTGGAGCCGAGTACGCGCAAGTGAAGGACATCATGTATCCTCACGGCGGGCCGGAGGCTGAGTATATGTACACGCTGGTGCAGGACGCCGTCGCTGGCGGCAAGAGTAAACTGCGGCAGCGACGCGAAAAGGGCCAACCTTGTACGCTACCATCTGCAACCGCATAACAATTGTTTTTATTATAATTTCATGCATTTTCAGCCTACTCCGAGACGGACAGCGAGTGGAGCAGCTTGGAGCGGCGGCAGAGGGCCAGCGAGGTGCATTCGAAGGTTGCGCGCAAGACTGGCACGCACAAACGTACCAGAAAGAAGCGGACTGCTATTCCTGTGCAGCCACCGAGGGTACCACAACTTGGTGGTGGATTCACGCTACCATCCGCACATTCCGCACCGTCTACTGAGTTAGACACTGACAAAATGAACAGTATGTCAATTTATTTGTAATTTTTATTGAAATAATTGAATTTGATTACTTTTTGATTTAGTTCCGAGTGAATCAAATTCCGATTCGTCTGAGGCGAGTGATCCGGAACCGTTTGTGGGTACTGCGGATCGTCTGCGATTCCAGAAGCGCTCGCTAAGTCTAAAGAAACGCATGCCTATCCCGGCTGTGGTGCCATTGCCTCCCGAGTTACACAATACGCACAACATGAATATTCAACTCAATTCTCCGGATATGTATGCCGGGAAAGTGAACTCTTACGGGCTTATTCATGACGATGAGAGCAGTCTGGATGTTTCATCACCACGTGACAACCATTCACCGATGGTAATTATTGTATTGTATACTTTTTTATCGATTAATTATAATTTTTATTGTTTTTAGCTGTTAAAGGATGAAAAATCTATCCGTAAACGTGAGAAGCAGAAAGCCAAGGACGATTCAAAGCTGGAGAAGCGTCGCCTTAAGGAAGAGAAGCTGCGTAAAGTCGCCGAGAAAGAAAAAGAACGCGACAAGAAAAAGGCGAGTAAGCTGAAACAAAAGTCAGGCTCGTCCAGCAGCAACGCGCCATCGAAGCTGGCCGATTTTATACAGTCGGACGCGAATTTCGTGCCATTATTCCTAGAAAAATGTGTCAAATTTATTGAGAATGAGGGGCTTGATTCCGAGGGCATTTATCGAGTGCCTGGAAATCGGGCGCATGTGGATTTATTGTTCCAGAAGTTTGAAGAAGGTAAAAACGTTTTAATTTAATAAAAAAAACCTTTACTTACACATTATTTGTTTAGATCCTAATGTTGATATTGAACAACTGGATGTACCGGTGAACGCTGTGGCGACTGCATTGAAAGATTTCGTCTCAAAACGTCTGCCGCCGATTTTCGAAGAGGATGTGATGCTGGAATTAGAAGATATCGCCGGCACACGTATCAAACCAATGGCGACAACGACCGGAAACAGTGAATTCAAGTCGGATCGCAGCTGTCGTGTGCTTGCTTTACGTCGCATGCTGGAAAAACTCCCACCGATCAATTTCCAAGTGCTGAAATTTGTTTTCCAGCACTTTGTCAAGTAAGTTTATTATAAATTTTAATGTTTAATCATTCTAAATCATGTTTTATGTAGGGTGGCTGAGAATTCCAAGTTAAACAGCATGGACAGCAAAAATTTGGCGATCTGTTGGTGGCCTACCTTGCTACCTATCGAGTTCAGCGACATGGGACGTTTCGAACAAATGCGGCCGTATTTGGAGGACATTGTGCAGACGATGATCGATCAGTACCCATTCCTTTTCTGCGGCAAAGAAGCGGTTGTGATGGTCTGAGGCCGGCCGGCGCCCGACGCGCACGCATCCATCGCCACGCTGGCCTCGTTCCTGTCGCTCGCGCAGCCATAGAAAAACCTCCCCATGGGTTGTTTGCGTCGTGTCGCTGTGTCGAAGTCGAAGCTTTAACGGTATTTTTTTAGAAACCTTCATCTTCTTTATTGTGATATAGTACGAGTACAGTCGGAGGGATCGAGTCAGCGACTCACAATTCGTATTTTTGCAATCCGCGACGGCAGAAACACACACAAAGAAAAAAACCAATGCGCAATGAGTGCGATGGACGAATGCATGTATGCTTTTTACGAACAATCCGTGTTTTCGATGTTAAGAAGTAATTTTTAAGCGTGGCGAGAGACGATGATCAAAAAAAAAGGAAGTTTCATTCTCAAATTCGTCTCGAGTCGTCAATGTGTGCCCCCTGTTAGTGTAGTCACTCTCAATGTTGGATCCGTTCATCAGTTTGTTGCCCTCCTGTTCGTTCTATCAACGAGTTAATCTAATGTAAGCCGGTTTCTATCATTCCATCATTCACGTTGCGAATGAGCAAATCACATTGCCATACAATTGTTTTTTTTATTCGAAGTGACTTTCAATCATGTTCCGTTCAATGTTATCCGATTCGTAATCGTAGGATACAAAAGTATTTTCTCCATTTTGCATGCAGTACGCAGTATAATTGACACTGGCGTGTCACAAAACAGTATCAAAAGATGAGCAGGCAGACGAAGGTGGATGTTTAATAATATGAAATAATGAAAAAGGAAACTAGGTGATAATAAGTCTGATGTGATGCGTTAATTAATTCTTTTTCTATACTAATGGTAATACTATGCACGTGTCAACAAAAATTTTCTCTAGTCTGAGTGTTTTGTTGCACTCTCAGGACTTTGATAATTATTAGGATTACTGACAAGTAATTTTCGATTCAAGTCATATGCAGAAAGTAATATATAAAGAAAACTAACGTTTAAGTAAGATAACAGCCCTCTAACTAAAAAAGGGATAAACACTAATGCATTTAAGAGGAACATATAACATCAAAAATGAACAACTAACAACAACAAAACGAAGATGATGGTATAACAAGTGCGAACAAGTGATAAATTTTAATGTATTTTATCGTGGAGAATTACTCGAATGATATTTAAGTGAAAAGTATTAATTTATATGTTTATTTTTGTGCAATTTGCGGCGGCAGTGGAAAGTTATTTATTTAGCGTATTATGGAATTGAAAATGATGATGCGAAAGAATTAGGTACACCGAAGCGCGGAACACGAAAACAATAATATTATACACTCGGCTTTTCACTCCTCCAAGAACAACAAACAATTACAAATTGCAGTTCTATACAAAATTTCAACACAAGAAAAATGCTTGAACCAGCTTGGTGGGCCTCGGCGTTTGTACATACCATACGTTTGTGTCTGCTATATTTCATTCCACGAACCTGGGTTCGATTGTTTTCCGCGATTGATGTCTCGATTAGGAAGGCCGGGGTCCAGCCGACATGATGTGTTTCGTAGGCGATAAAAACAAAAATATTTTACATGTAACATATGTGGATATACAAGTAGATTATGTTCGGAGTCGGGCGAGCGTGTGGAAGATGGCCGACCGCTCGGCTCTACTGCAATTCGCAAGCGTCGCTGAGAAAATATGGTGGAAAAACGATGCTCTGTTTTTTGTAACGAAAAGATTTGTATCAATATTTATCAACTGCCTAATAATAATTGTATGCTAGTACAATGTGTTTTTAAATGTTTGGCAACCATCTTGCAATATTTTAACTTCGGGGTTAGTCGTGCTTCATCGGTGGGCGGTTGTTATTCGATGGTTGCTATTGGCAACGAAGCAAAATGGCCGCTTGGACGTCTCTGAGTTCACTTGTTTTATTCACTATTGATACAGTTATGAATAGAAAAGTTGCTTAATTCTTTAGTAAAAATGAAAATATAAATAATATTCAATTCTGCTTATGATTCTCGTTGATTGGGTCAATCAATGCTTTGATTTGCGGCTGCGTCGTGATCTAAAACAAGAATTACATTCATTATAAACTTTAGAGGTGCAAATTTGAGCAAAAAATTACTTTTTGGGTCCTTTAACAAAACACCAATCAACGCCAATGTTTTGTCCCAGGACATCTGTGCCATTCAGAGCTCTCCTGGCAGCATCAGCCTCTTCATAATTTTGATATTCAACTAACGCGTATCCCTTGAGGAAACCCGTGCGTCGGTCCAGATTTAAATTGATGTTCTTTATCAGTCCATATTCTGAGAATTTCTCATTGAGATCCTCATCTGATGCTTCTTCATGGACTGAAGTTACAAATAAAATCCATCCTTCAACAGCTAAACATAAAATATTTTATATTAAAGGTTATTCTTTAGTTTTTAATTGTTTTTAAGATAATTTCTTACATTTTTGTGGACCAATAGCATCGCCACTGCCATCACCATCAACACTTTCATAGTTTTTGACTTTTTCTGCCCTGCTGCTTGCACCGGCGCCGAATCCACGTCCTTTTCGCTTGGTAACTTTGTCCTTTAACCGCGCCACGCTCTCTATACATTAAATAACAGATTGTTAATCAATTTTAATAAAGATAAACATATAAAGTGTACTCACGGTCGCCTTCTTCTTCAACTTCTAATTCCACCGCATCGTTGATATCCAAAACATCAGCCATTGTTTATGTACGTATTGAATGTAGTATTACACTATTTTACGTGGTTACAACGTGTTTAATTCAACGAAATAAACGCTTCAATGAGTTTTTTGTTTCACGTTTACACTAAAACGCCATAGTAAAACGCAATGAAACCGAAAAGAGGTTAGCATAAAGTTTAGAAACGCAAATGATGTATTGTGGGTTGCCTACTTTACTTGTCAAATAACAAACTGAAACAAATTAGATGTTTTATTTTATAATTAAACAAATCATGAATTAAATTTAAGAACATAGGAGAAAAGGCCTTATAAATCCTAAATAATATTTTATTTTCCTTTTTTAATACTATTTAAGATAAAAACAATCTTAAACTGTAAAATTCCAAGAACATCCATAATTATCTGCAAATAAACCTCTAATTATCGCCATAATATACAATTAAAGATAAAATCACGTGCCAGCAATTATTTGCCATGTATAGTATTTACCCACTCTAACTAGGCAATGTTATAAACATTTCTGTATCGAGTTTCTCTTGACACGAACGCAAACATAGAGAAACAGCGCTAAACATGACCGACATGACTCGATGCGGTTTAACTATCGCATTATCGACAGCACGGCAGTCGTTTCATGGCTAAACGATTAGCCGACTCACTTGTGACTAGCCCAGCTAATCGCGTTCGGTAGGAGGATTCATCTCGTCGAACAATCGACGATGTTTTCCGCATATCCACACCAGAACGTGTCCGATTCCAACCAAAAACAAGTGCGTGCGGTATGATGGTGTCATGATTCGCGAAATTATGGGTAAAACCCACAAGAACAATCAAATATCGTATGACAAAGGAACTCAGTGTGCAATTAGCATTTTTCCACGAATAGGAATTTATTAAAGTGTAAGTAACGCATGCATTGTGCATTATTTGCCAACAGTATTCAATTGAGTGTAAATAGTAGTCTAAATCATCAATTATCACTAAATCAACTGATAAGACTAGACCAAATTGAATACCATGACATTACTGATAGCTAATACTCCAGTAGCAAACATTCTTGTATTGATGTAGTCACCATAATTAGAGTTATGACCAACTGACATAGTTCCCCAACTTCATGTGAGTTGTGAATCATTTATTATCACAACATTGATAGTGGGCAATATTTATAGCAGTGGTGGTGTCAAGCTTGGCTTCAAATTAACAATGTATTGTTTAAATTTACATTAGAATTTGCATGCAGTGTAGAAAGTCACTTAAACTTGACTTATCGTAACAAAAACCTGTGATCCTGTGTGAAGTGTAAAAAGTAACATCAGTTTTATAGTTTTTAGTGTATTAACTCGCCTAGAAGCTTTTTACAAACCAAACAAAAAACAATGGAGTCGAGTGGTTTGCTTGGACACGATTACACCGAGATTTACAGTCGCGTGCCTTACAGATTGCAGTTTGCCTATGGAGTTGGACATGTGCTCAATGATGTGTGTGCTTCCATGTGGTTCACCTATCTGCTGGTGTTTTTTCACTTGGTTCTACAGTTTAGTAACTGGCAAGCTGGGTTTGTTTTACTAGTAGGACAAGTAAGTAACATAACCAAACTTTTACTAAAAACTAATACAAAACATTTAAAAATGTTTATTTTTAGATAGCAGATGGTTTAGCTACGCCATTCGTTGGATACCAATCCGACCAAACAGAGAATTCATGGCTGTGTCGTTATGGCCGGCGGAAAACCTGGCATCTCATTGGAACAATCTGTGTGATTTTTAGTTTTCCTTTTATTTTCGCCCCGTGTCCATCTTGTGAATCCTCATCGAAGTCATCACTCCTTTTTTACTATTGTATGTTTGTTGTTATATTCCAATTCGGTTGGGCTGCCGTCCAAATATCACACTTGTCTCTCATACCAGAGATAACTCCGAATGAACATGATCGTACAAAATTGACTGCCATTCGTTACGGTTTCACTGTTTTATCAAACGTGATGGTTTATGTGATAACATGGTTTGCATTGCATATAGAAGACAGTAGTAATGCATCTAAGATTGGTCCGGATGACTCCTGGAAGTTCCAACAAGTTGTATGGAGTGGTCTTGGCATTGGTGTCGTGGCATCTGTTATATTTCACATAGGAGTTAAAGAAACTAACTCAGGGAATGATGTGCGTAGTGGGCAGCAACGCGTGAGCGTTGGTAATCTTCTGTGCAGTGTGGAAGTTTATCAAGTTGCGGTGGTTTACATGTCGACGCGGCTGTTTGTTAATTTGAGTCAGATTTTTATTCCGTTGTATCTGCATGAAACGCTGGATATGGCTGCAAGTGCTTTGGCGTTGATTCCGTTGGTTATGTTTGTTGGAAGTTTTCTTACTTCGTTTGTTATTGAAGGATTAAACAGAGGATTAGGAAGAAGAGTAAGTTTCTTTAAAATTTTAACAAAAAAAACAAATTTTTTAATGCAAAATTTAAATTTTCAGATGTCATATTTATTGGGATGCCTTCTGGGTGTAATAGCTTGTGTTTGGATACAATTCCGAGCTGGGCATGACTTCATAACGTATGAAATTTATGCTGTTGCTGTACTTTTCGGTGTTGGTGGTTCGATTATCCTTGTGACAAGCCTGGGCATTACAGCGGATTTGATTGGTGATAAAACAGGCAGCGGAGCGTTTGTTTACGGAATTATGAGTTTCTGTGATAAGTTTGCTAATGGTATTGCAGTTATTATTATTCAAGACTTGTAAGTTGCCTATTTTCATATAAATATCAACAGTATATTAAAATGTTTTGTTTTTTACAGGCACAGCACAACAGATAAAAATTATTACCGCGATGTGATAACTTATTCCTGCGGTGGAGCAGCCCTCCTTGGAGCACTTGCTGTGATATCATTAATGAATAGAATTAGAGGTAGGTATGTACATGTATCCCAATCATTCAATAACAAAAACATTTAATCATTCATTCCCTATGATAATCAATTACTAATACTTTTTTATTTTTTTGTTTTATTGATTAATTTATTGATTTATTGCGTGTTTTTATTGTGTAGATCAGCGAGAAGGGTACGACTCAATCCCAGGCGACTCCAGTATTAATCCGGACTTTGCTAATGACACTTCGCCTCAGACGGCACTTATTTCATGACTTAATTCCTCCTACTTCACGCACAATTTGAAGTTTAGACAATTGTATGTAAATATGAAGTATTTATCTTATTTATCAACTCTGAAAGAGAAAGAATACTTTGCTTTGAGCAAATTGTACTAAAATACGTGCAATACCATTCCATGAGATAATATATATTTATATTTTTAAACTTTAAATAAGTTTTCTGTTGATATTTAGCAAAAATCATTATTTAAATCTGCAATGACATGATTATGACATGTTTAAACTGTCAAACAGTGTTGCCAATAGTAAAAAATGACATTAACCTATCAACTTTCACTTGTATAAAGGTTATGCGCATGCGCTATTCGAATACTCTGCCATTTTGATTTTTATTCGTGTTATTAACTTCCGCTGCACGTTTATTGTGCATCCACCGGTTTCTACATCGTGATTGCTGTTAATTTGTCCATTGAACACGAGAAGTCGTAGGATGCTGCACAGAAGCGAATTCGCAAGTATTCGCGTGAAGGCGTACACGATAACAACACACGCGCGCCGCACGCGCAGACTCATCTCTCGCCGTACACCAGACTCCCCAACAGGAGCAGCACGCGCGATAAATTCATCCCTCGCGCGCCGCCAGGACAGTCACAGTCGTGTCCTGTTCGCGAAGAGGTGCACCACCGCTCTCCCGCACCGACCGGCTTATCTCCGATCGCCTGCTACGCAAAACAACATTCCGTGTGCGATAAAGGTCAGTAAACGAAAACATAAAACAAAAACAATATTTTCATCTGAAATTCACCAGAAAACAACATGACAATAGCTTCGATGAAAATTATTATACGCATAGAATACGAATTGAAAGTTTGTTCACTTGGGTGTTGACTTTTGTTTACTTCTGTACTGTTGCCAAGTTGGCAACGAAGAACGGAGAGAACGGGGGCAGAACGGGTTTGGCGGCAGATTGCCGGCATCCCCAAGTGACCAATCGGCGTCGCAGACAATCCGAAGAGCAACAACGCTCGCGAAATATAAATATTTAAACAGCGTAAACTTTTCCCAGCTGCCGCCCCTCACGCGGTACCCACTTTTATTGCCTGAGTACACAGCCGGCAAAACTTCAAACCGTGCGCAAAATCAATGGCGATTAAATATTCCCCCCCTGAAAATTCAGAAAAACAAAAATCAACGTGTGGATTACATTTGAAAATGAATTTTAATTTTCGAAATAATATTTGAGCGTGTTTCCTTTATCCTCTGTATTTGTTTGGGTTTGTAGTGTGCGGTGGTGCGTGCCGTGCGTTCATAAACGCGCGAATGATTAAATTCACAATTTTATCGCATTGGAAATGAATTAAATAACAATTGGGGACGTTATTTCGCGTTTGTTGTGCTTTGCTGGCGCGGAGTACATCGAGACTTTCAATTAATTCTCCATTTGACATGTGCACGAATTTAATTGCGATCACCGAACGCACATATGCTGAGCTTGCGGCGCGCATATGTTTGCAAAGGGAAAAATTGCATTGTTGCGGGTATTGCGTAAACATCACGCGAAAATTGGGCGAAATACCCATTTTCAATTTTCAATCAACTCGGGATCCCTCGGACAAATGTTCGGGGAATCAAATGAGAGGCTTGTAATTTTAATTGCGCACGATGAGCTACCGACAATGAGAAAATAATCCTCCACTGAAATATTATTTGCGTTTAAAAATTTAGAAACCTAAGCTAAGCTCTGATTATGAACTGGTACAGAGAAATAAAAAAAAAACGTTCCACTTAATGTGAGCAAAAAGTTGCGCGTTTGAGTCGGCAAAATTGCGATTAATCCGTCGGGCATGAAAAACGCCGCCTCCGGGCGCGAAACGAATATGTTTGCTTCACAAGGGTGCGCGGCGCGCAATTTCGGCGAGAACGCACACACGCGCACGCACGAGGACGAGCGTAATTAATGAGTGCGGCGTCGTCAGAACGCAAATATACATTGCGAGCGTTTGCATTTTCCACGGCGCGAACGCATGATGCATGTGACACCTTGGCAAGCTGATATTGATGTCGCCGTCACCGTCGATTATAAATTACGCGCTGATTTACGCTACGATGGATAATTAGACGTATCGACCAATAATTCCATCATTAATTTTAATTTTAATAATTTTTTTGTGGTATGCAACCAAGTATACACCGCAAAGTCGTGTGTGTAATGTAATTATTCGAATTTTGTCAATTCCGCATCGAAACACACTTAATTTTATAGCAGGAAATGCGCGCGGTACTAAATGCATATTTATGTGATGCGCCCGGCGGTAATTCGTGCACTCTGCCGCCCACCACCGCCGCCACCACTCGATGCATATCAAACAAACTTGGCGGAGGCGCCGGCGAACATTATTACCGAATGCGGCGTTGTGCACACACAAGACCCATCATATTCTGCACAATCCAATGCGCAACGCTTTCGCTCTGTGGATGTGTTCGCGCACATTGTGCGCAATTCACGCTTTGGCGGTCTCCATTTTCCATCTTTCATTTACCGCCTGCCATCTTTGAATATGCGCTGCATTGCGTTTTATATTCGCTTTGATATTCTCTCGTTACATATTGCAATAATATCTGTTCAAACAAAACGTATAATCGCTCCCAAAGCGTGGAAATAAAAAATTTATTGTTGAATCGACACCGAAATGGTTGGAATAAAGTTTATTTTTTTCAAAGGGAAATTTAACGAGCATTAAAAATTGATTGTAATACTTGCAGTAATTGCTTCGGAACTGAATTTGAACATTTCAATTTTAAACGCTGCGAGAAACGTGACGCGCAAAGCGATTTAGCGCTTAAGCATCTCGTTGAATTATTTCGGACACTTTTAAGCAGATTCCGTCTTGCAGATAACAAGCATTTCGCCGTTTCTTAGCCTTTTTTTGTCTTCGTTACGCTGGGTCAAAGTTCTTGTTTGCTAAGTCGCATTAATGCATTATTAATTAAAATTAAATGGCACAAAAAGAAAATTAACCGTCTAACTGGGTGTATAACACTGGTAGACAAAACAAAATTAAATAAAAACACAGGTATTAAGTTCAAAACAAATAAATTATAATAAAAAACACGTTTTTAACATGATTTTCATCGTTTTAAGATTAAATTCACCCAAAAATCAAACTAAAAATGTATTAATGTCAGGCCTAAGTACACCATGGGAGTCGATGCAAATGTTTCATTATTTTTTAAGCGTGCCTTGACGAAAACTGAAGAATATCCCCGCGACAAA
Organism: Dalotia coriaria; assembly: GCF_025399875.1. Lineage (NCBI taxonomy): Eukaryota > Metazoa > Arthropoda > Insecta > Coleoptera > Staphylinidae > Dalotia > Dalotia coriaria. Next base: position 6,975,219 of record NW_027045450.1, read on the forward strand.
CTTTCCTAATTTTACAATTTATTATTTATCCGCGCTGCGAGCAGCTGAGGCCGAGGACACTCAGGCTCACTGTGGAAACTTTCATCTTCTCTCGCGAAGAGCGTTTGAAGGGTGTCTGCATTAACAAGTCGCACCACGACGACGACGACGACGCGACGACGCGAAACACGGCCGTGTAAAACATTCATTCGCATCCAATTTCCAAACTCCGGACTCTCAGACCCAGCCTCAGACGAAAATCGTTCGAATAAAATTGAAATCTTCATGCTTATCCTTATCGCCTGCCAAATTCAGACGCGCGAAAATTACGCCTTTTCAAAAGATAATCATCTTTTTATTTTGTGTTATTTTGAATGTTTTGACATGGAGTGTGCTGGTTTTTAACCCGTTGTTGTTGTTTTGCGATGCGTTTGCTTGCATTAAATCCGCCGCGATCGTTTGACGCCGGCGGCGACATTCCGCTGGGAATTCGCCGCGCCACCGTGAACGGTTTCACTGCTTCTTGTCGCCGTGGAAAGCAAGACGGCAGTCACGAGACCGCAAATGCGACCGCGCAAATTTTAATGCGCTTGCCGTCACGGCATAAACTCGAGATCTGCGCGGCTAAGACCACGAACTATGCACAAGTCGTAAACCGGAGGTATCAGGTAATAGTGTAGTTTCGGAGTCAGTCGGCGGGTTAGCGACTAATTGATATAAATATCACTTTACAGCTTAGAGAAGATTCGATTTGAATATTGAATATATTAATACGGAGAAAACCATTAGCGTGTTGGGTAATTGTAAGATTGGTGGAGTAAGGAAAATCGCAATCGAAGTTCAGAGTTCTCGACGAATTCGAGTAGGTATCTGACGCGCGCAAGTGGCCTCGGCATGAGGCTGAATATGACGCTATTAATTAAGCGCTTCGACCCGCCGAGAGAGTAATATCAATCTGGGGGGCAGCATTCCGAGCGTCAGGCGACTGCTGAACCGGATAATGATTTTAATATTAATCATTTGTTTTCGGGGCCTCGGCGTCCTTGCCGTTTCATTCTTGCTTCATTAATAGCGTTTTTGTTTGAAAATCAATAAAATTTACATTTTGAGAAATTAAAATTTTATGTTTTTCTTAAATAAATACTAAGATAATTTGATTGAAATGTAGCCGCTGGAGGAAACTCTAAGTTTATTTTATTTTTAGTACTTTTTTCCTTTTATTTTCAAGATTCTCGGCGCGTTGCATTCTTGCGGCGATTGCGCGCTTAATTAATTAGCGCGAAAATGCATTGAAGCATTGCAATTTTGCACCGCAACGAAATGAAACCGTGCAGAATGGACAATATACCCACAATGCGTGTGGAATTGTTAGCCGGGAACCATGCGGTTTTTACACAAATATTTCCACGGACTACTTTTAAAAGAAACTAGAAATTCCGCTTGAATTTCTACTATTGGTTCAGTTATTTTGCATTTTCTGCTTTTTTCCTCTCTTTTTTTTTCGGTTTGTTTTCCCTTCAGCTCTGAATACTCTTAAAGTAAAAGAGTTTTTTCTTTTTATTTTTGTTTGTGATGAAAGGAATATCAGCTCCTCTTTTTGGCAAAAGCGCAATTTGCTTGAAGTAGAAACCGAAGTTGTAGTTGCGGGACATATTGAGCGAATGGAAAACTCCGGCGTGTCAGTCTTCGATATCGAATTCTGGCCGTAAACGTGGCCGGATTACGTAAGACCGCGCCGCGGACGTGATCCGGCACGAGGACGCCGCATCGGGCGCAAACTTATTGAATGGATTGTCTAATTGGTGGTAGCACATCAGTGGTGTGCTTCCTGCTGTGCAGATGCTTCCCGCTCTCGACGTGAGTGATGGGCGGACTCTCCTCGGTCATCCGCTGTCCAAGAATGGGTTAATTGAGTTGTCATGTACGCTGTTACCAGCGCAACCATGGTGAAATATTATATTTCACAGCAATTTGCGTTAATTATTCATTACGTAATCCATAAATCCATTAATATTAAGTACTAGCTTTTGCCCGCAACTTAATAAAAATGTAATTTTTTTTACTCTCTTTTCTAGACATACACGTAGTATGTGTTAATTCTATCAATAAGATTCGCAATTTTATTTTAAAAAATAATTATATAAAGAATAGTTAATAATGCACTTCAGCGCGCCATCGCGGATTCAACTATTTAACTATTACTATGATTGAATCTCAATGTCAACTTTTATCTTATATAAAAGGGCTGTCTTTAGGCTTTTCCCGGTAATTATTCGAATTTTTCTTGCCGTAAAAACCATCCTAAGACTTTAACGAACATTTAAAAAAAATAATTGGCCAAATTGGTCGAGGCGTTGTTGAGTTATGCGCTTACCAACAAATTTTACGATTTATTTTTACATTATAGATTACTTGCTTTAAGCCGCGGCTTCGCTCGCGAATATCTAAAATAATGAAGTTGCTTCCGTACGCGTCTGTAGTCACAGAAGAAGTAACAATGAAGTAGAATGGCGGGAAGTTTAAAATGGCTGAAAGTATAGTCTATTGAAGTATAGTGAACAGTCTCCATGGTGTAGTCAATTGGATTTGATGTTGACGTAGCTGTCGGTAATACAGTGTGATAATACAGTGTGATGGTACTATAGTACTTAGGTTTGAGCTTCATTGCTGGAATGCTAGATGGCGTTGAAGTAGTCAAATAGCCAGATGCAGAGGTATTATTGGCTAAACAATTTCTTTATTTTATTTAAAAAATAATTTTTTTTATTAAATAAAAAGTAGCCTGTAACCATTCGGGGACCACTAAGAATATGTGTACAAATTTTCATGATGATCGGTTAAGTAGTTTTTGCGTGAAAGTGTAACAAACATCAGGACTTTCGCATTTATAATATTAGTAGGGATTAGGTTAAGTCCTTTTATCCTAACCAAACTTTTTCTCTATTTCTAGGTTATACACACATCCAAATGATTTTCTTCGTAAAAACCGAGTAAATAACCGAAAATAAAATGAAATACCGTTCGGTATTGTGTCTGCTGGCACTCCAAATGACTCTCTCGTTGGTGCATGGCGTAGAGTCACCGTTGGTAACCCAGCCGTCGTCAATAACAACCGGAAGAATTCCCATCGCCTTGTCAACAAGCGCCCAACCCAAGGAAAATACTCACGCAACGAGTGCAATTCCAATTGTCGGAAATGCTGCAACGACTGTAATCACAAGGGTTACAAGTACAATTGCGAGTGCGAGCAGTCCGCCCTCTAGCGGCACCAGCGTGCAACAGTCTGTCTTATCTGAAGCGACGAGCACGACAAATAGAATCATGTCGACCGATGCGACGACAGCAGGAGGAATTTCATCGCCGCCGACAAAGAAAGCCACGCCGTCAACTTCAACAACACTGACTCCAACAGCGGCGGCGGCGGCATCCTCTACGACGCCGACGAACGAATTCATTCCGCAGCGCATTCAGACCCAGTTGGAGGAGAAGGTCGATTTGCTCGGATGCGATCTGCCGTTATTGCCGAGGGATTCGCAACTGTGGAAGGGCAACGAGACGCATGAGCTTCTGCTGCCTTTTACTGTAAGTACAAAGAAATTACTAGTAGCGGAATAATTTTAAATGTTGTGCGATGCAATGGACTTCAAAGAACCAGCGAACTTGTGTGTTTGGGTTAAACTATGGTATTTGTAGTGCGCTTCGTTTAATTTCACAATTTGTTCATTTCCTAGTCGTCCGGCTGGCCTCGGGTGTCTCTGGGGCTTTCTGTCGTTGTGTTATTTTATGTGGGGTTGAAAACACACGCAGGAAAGCCGAAAGAAAAACGGCCTTTGACAATAAGCGCCCCGTTTTGTGCAAGAGTAAAATAAACCGAATCGGAATGCACGCGGCGATAAAAGATTACCATAATAAAAGTTGTACTTTTTAACTTGCGCCACCGCAGCCGCCAGCGTCGAGTGAAGTGGCCGTTGTTTGTGCACCAGCCGAGCGAACTTAATTCGTCGCAAGTTCGAAATTCCCATCCGAATCAAAACTCGGCGGAGCGAGACGCGCGCGCGCGCGCCCGAAAGAATTTTAATTATTTTCGGTTTTTGGTCGGCGGCATTGCGAAATCAAAGGCGTTTGCGATCGATGCAGTTCATGCACGGCCACTTTAACCACTCGACTCCAACTACTTGCGAATTGATTAACTTGAATACTCGGCGTCTATGTAAGTATGTATGTGTTAGTATAACGTCGGCATCTTTCAACTCTGTGCGCTAGTAATTTTAAGTTAAACGCACGATTAGATGATTTGCACTTTGCGCGCGTTTGTCACGCGCCGGAAGTAGAACCACGTACGCGGACACGTACAATAGGGAGTGCTTTCCTTTCCGAAATCAAATCGACTGCCTTTTCCTCCTCCCCGGAGAGCGAGCACCAGCAGCAAATCGTGGTTTATGTCGCCGGGATGTGCGATGCGAGTCCGTAAGCCGGCCAATTTGTAATCAGCCACGCGGCCGCCGCCGCCGCCGGAAAAAGGGCGTTCGCTTTCGTAGCGCCGCGCGCATAAATTTGCGCCCCATTGTTATTCCATTATCGGGCGGCCGGCGCCGTACCTATGGTAGTTTGCAGCGGCACGTACCCGCCGAGGATGTGCTACGACTAGTCTTCGCTGGGAAACCGCCACAGTTACGGCCCGGCGGGGGCGGCAAACGGCCGTTATCGTTTCGTTTCGTTATCTCAGTGCTAACAAGAGCCTTTGTTTGTCGGGCGGTAATAATCCTGTCATTTCTGTTCTCTGCATGTCCCGCCATCATTTCTAATCATGCGGAAAGTTTTGTGATAATATACTACGAAGTACAACATGGCGTACACGGAGGCTTCTCATTAGTTGAAACGAGGACGAACGTGTGTTTGCATGAAGTCATATTTTTTTTTTTCGGTTGCTTTGGCAAATATGAGATATGGGAGCAATCCAGAAATGATTTCCGAGGTCGACGGCGCCGCCGGCACCACCAGCCCATAAATAAGCGCACCTCCGCTAGGCGAAATATATTATAATGCGGCCTACATACGGCCGAACGCGCCGAATTCGCAGGCATACCTGTGGCAAAGTACTATTCAACGTCGGCAATAAATCCAGCGGCGGGCGCACCCGCCGGCTTGAATTTCCAAAACCCCGCTCGAAGGCATCGCAACGTATCTCTTCAACTTCACCTTACCTTGGTTTGGCGGCGGCGGCGGCGGCGGCATGTCAAGGGTTCGCCTTTTGCGAGAAGGGTTTTGGCGTCCCGCACGTCGCTCGTCAAAATTTGTTACAAATGTTTCGCATATTCAGCGCGGCGCAAAAATTAATTACAACATGCCGAAAGGGCCACATGCGCGTGGCATCATTTGGCTTGTTAATCACGCGCCTGGGAAACAATGAACACTTGGGGTTAGGTCCTTGATGATGAAGATTGCGTGCTTTTTTTTTTGGGGTTTCCAGTAGTGTTAAAGCTAGTATAGTAGTAGTAATATTTCGGACCTTTTCGCTCGATGTGTCTGCGCGGCTTTATCGGATTACGAAACTCCAAATCGAAATTTAATAAAAAAGGCGCACGACTGGCAGGGATTCGAAGGTTTCGCTCCGGCACCCGGGCCGGATAAGTAATGTTTTCACTTTATTTCACATTTCCGCAGTCGGTTTTCATAATCATTCCGCATTCAGCCACCGTTCGCAGATGCTTCTTCTATTACTTACAGTAAGGATATTGATGGGTATACGTATTTTTTATAAATATTTTTTCTACTTTCATCTACAAAGCGGCAGTTTTTCCACGGTTTTTGGGCATAAAAAGTAGTAGTTTATATACGAAGGGTCAAGCCGTGAGTAATGTCTATTATATACGGGCATTATCTACGGGACTGAGGTTGCGCATGCGCATTTGCCTACGATGCAGCACAAGACCGTATAAAATACCATACGACGTCAGTTAAACACGTCAAAGCAGGCGCTGCTGCGGCTCAACATGGAAATAAAGTGGCAGTAGAAAAAATAGCTTAAGCGTCACGTGGCTAAACGTTGTTAAACACTCGATTGCTTAAACGCTCTCTACACTCACACTCAATCAAACTAGTGAGTAAAGTCTTCCTTTAACCACTTGTTACTTAATATACTATTCAAATAAAAAAGAAATAACTGTACAAACATTCAAAATGCGCAAAAAATCAAAGTAAAATGAGTAACTGAGAGCAGTACGTAAACTTAATTTGAATTTTTGTTTGTTTGGGTCCAAGCGCGCGCAATAAAACCTAAAGATTGTAATAAATAAAAGATGCGCGTCTTCCGGTGCAGCGAGAGTCGCGCTGCCGGCGCGCACAACTTCCGTTATTAATGCGCGAGCATTAACTAAATGTGCAGCAATATTTTTCAATTTGTGAGCGCGCCCGGTACGCCGTTTGCCGGCTTATCTGTGTTTTAACTCGCTTCATTAATCGCGTTAAAGTTCATCTCCGAGCGGCAGCCGGCAAAAAACTGGGGTAAACATCTTTGTTTCAGCTTGTAAACTATCTTAAATTAGAATTCCACCATTCTTACCTCCGAAAAAAATACAAAAATTATTTATTTATGATTTATGCGTTAATTGCAATCAAAATTCGCGTTGAAATCAAAATAGTTATTTTGTGTAGTTTTGCACTAAATTGCATCGTTGTATGGTGTTTTTCTGACGTGGAAAGTGGATGTGTCACGATTCGCTCCGCTCGGGATTAACTCGAAAATCTGTTTACAGTGCACGTCACACGCGAGTTGTTCATGCTGTTCGTCGCGCATTACGCTCCCGTGTAGCACCCGTCCATCGGCTATAATTCCTAGGTTTGCATATATAGCTGCTCCCAAAGCACTCGCTGCGCTCCGGAGGCTTGAAGGTGTATTCACTCGGCTGCAGCAAAACATAGTGAGCGCATAAATCCGCCATGTCACAGCGCAATCTGTCACTATTTCGACATTTTAAGCGCGCTTTGTTTTTGATGCCCAACTATCTCTAATCCGCTGCTTTTAATTGGATTATTTTTTGTTTACTCAACTTTATTGGGGTCTTGAGAGGCGCGCCGCGCCGCGTTTGGATTGATAATTTATTCCGGTCATGAGAGCAGTCCGACTGAATAACCAATGAGAAATGATCCAGAATCAATACCGCCGGAGTGTATCTTGGACTTAATCTTGCCGGGCGTGCGTTTGGGTCCTATGGGAGGAATGGGCGGAAGTCCTGTTTGGGCACTATTCGCAGTGAAGACTGTGAAGGATAATAATTCGTTATTTATGCGGGCATGCGGCGCGTTTTATTGCGCTGCTGTGCGAAGCAGAATGCGGAATGCAGAGTGCGATATGGTGGAAATAAATTCGAAAGAAATAAACACAAACGGGGACGATGTCGACAGAGGGACGCGCGCAAACGGTTTAATGTTGAATTATTACACAGCGGGAACGCTGCTAGGACTATCGATATTTAACACCCCGGGATTCATTTGCAAGTTTTGCAATTTTTTTTTTGCTGCGCAGAGAGTTTGGTCACATATGTGCACCCTGTCGAATGTGTCGAATATTTTAATGTTTTTTCACATGAAAATGTAAATTTAAAATTATCACCGATAAAATTCTTCCGCGCAGTGCTTTTAGTAAAATTCTAAAAATACAAATTTTCTTTCGCTTAAAATCGCTGTGATTATCATGATTGCAAATGCGAAGTCAATTTTCTTGAATATTTTACGGCTATTATTACCATTTTCGAAATGTAGTACTTTGACGCGAGTGAATTCCACATGTTCGCGCCCGAAAACGAAGTGAAACGGAAGCGCGGAGGCGGCAAACAGGAAGCAGCCTTCCACTTTGCATGCGTGAACATTCGCATCCGCACTCGCGCACTCACACGTCCGCATTCGCGCACATGTTCGCACCTTATGGTGCCGCCTCCGAAGCGCTGCTCTTCTGCATGCCGTGAACGCCAACTATATATTGGAATTTCGTGAAGAATCGTATTTATTCACCGCCGTCGATATTGCGACACGTCAAAAACGTGTATCACAAAATGTCCTCGTGGGGGCGGCATTCAATTTTCCACGCTTTTGTAATCCCGGTGACATCTTGCATCGCAATCCACCAACGTATTAATAACGAAATATTTTTCTCGGGATTTAAATTACGGATGCAGAAAAAAAATTAATAAAAGATGAATGATTTAATTTAACCTTGTCAAAAACAGTCCTTTTTCGGGGGGTTTAAAGGCACAGGATAAAAATACAGGACAAAAAACAGCTTTGCCTTTGTAAAAAAAAATCTGTGAATTTTTTACGGCGCAGACAATTTATTTACCATTAATAATTCTATATCATAACTGTAAATATAATAATGTTTTTATGAGTGTAGTGAAATTAGGTTAACGCTTTGAGGGTAATTTCATTTAACCGTTACTTTTGGACTAAATCCTGCATCCCAGCACTGAAATTTCATACATTTTAATTAAATTTTATTATAAAATACTAGTTTGGAAAGTATTTAATTATACATGTGAGTATTTTGCACTAAATTCAACACTCTGGCGTTATTTACAAATAAGTTTATTTTTAATTAGCAAAATGCATTTTAACAACTTATGCAAAGTGCGCACTAAAATCTTTTATGTTGCAGTTTACATTTTCGCTGTTTTCCCAACAAAAACTATAGATTAGCTTACATTTTGCGATATATTTTGCATCATGTCACGGATGAAACTTGTAATATATGTATTCAGAAGCCGTTTGTTTCGTGTTCGTGTGCGCCTGGAAGGTGAGACATGCGAAAGTAAACAAATATCAATTCCGGTTGAATTTATCGCGTCCAACACATACGAGCGTGTTGGCGCAAACATCGCCGGCGATATATTCATACGCGATTTTCGTAACTTACATATTTGCTCTCGTCGTTTCCCCCAAAAGGTTTCCCTTTCGTGGAGGGAAAGTATGAGTTTGTCTCGGCGCTCGACCAAAACGCTCGTTATGCGCACGTTTTTTTTTTTATCTTGCGTTATCCATGACGCAAACGCACGCTGCCGAAAAGGGGAAAACCCGCCATCAAAAAAGCGTACCACGAATTGCGAGTAAATAACTGCCGGCGCAAAGAAAAAATCCGCCAGCGAAAGATCGCCAGCTGTTTGAGGCGCTTTTCTTACCTTTTCTCTCGTTGCGTACGTACTTAGCGAAGTTTTTTTTTCTGCTGCTGCTGCTCCAAGACGACGACGACGTCTCTTTCGTTTCACATTTGCAGCTCGCGTTGCTTGCGCGATGTGTTCTTATTTCAGCGTTTAAGTTGGCTCGTTTGCGTCGACGTTTTCATGAAATGCGACGGCGGTGTGTCTCGATGAAAATGCGCGACATGCGAGTTCATTTCAAGCGTTTCCGGAAAATGTTGTCGTGCGTGAAACGTCCGTAATTGCACGTTATTATTTGGCAAAAATTGTGTTTGCGCACAAGTTTTGTTTGTTTTCCAACTTTTCAAAACACAAACGAATAGAAAAAAGCCATGAAACTACACAACGTTAATTAAAATATGCAAAATCTAGTGGTTGTTGTGTTTTTCAATCGTAAAAAAGTTTAATTAAAACTTGGTATTTATATTTTCAATTGGAAACAATGACTTTGCGACAGTTACGGATATAGTTGTTCAATAATAACTCGAAAATCAATTAAGTTATGTTAATTATTACTTCAGAAATTTATTTGGTAAGAAATTCTGAATAGATTTCAAAAAATATTTTTATGATAACAATCTGTTATCAGCAGTTACATGCCAATTTGTACCAAATTGGTAAAAATTAAACAAAATCAATTTTAATTGTTTATAACTTTTTATACAACAATCTAATCACGTAAATTTTTACTCAAATTAATGTAAAATATATTTCCAAACTTATTTTTTAAAAAATTTTGATCCTAACCCAAATAGTTTCCAAGTTATTAATAAAAAACTAAACGATTTCAAACATTTTAGAATATGATCATGATATATAGTCAGTTCTTGTCCGTTTACTTACCCCCATTCACCTCTCCATCCATATGGCGATTAAGGAATGGTTCTACGCACATCATGATCGTGATCATGATCCTGATCGCTCTCAGGAAATAGGGTCAGCGCTAAAGAGCCTAAGCCGCCTTGAAAAATTAGCCTATAAGCGCGTCGATCAGCATTGCGGACGTGACGCCTCGCAGAATTCGCTGCTCCTCGGGAAATTTAGATATGCATATGCGGCGAAGCGATCGCATCCTCAGACCCCAACTGGCTCGCATATCGGACGTTCGCATCTATTGATTGGAAAATGTTTTCTTTCGCCTCTGACGCAGAGTGAAGATGGGGTAAATCGCCAACGGCCAAAAAGGCCTGCGGATCGGTCTCTCCAAGGACTTGGAAACCCCTTTTTAAGCGATTTTTGTTGTCTTTAGGTTCACGCTCTTTAAGTACGGATTGAGACCGGTTTAGAATTTTAAATAGACAAGAATATTTAAGTAAAATTTTCGTCCGAGGGTTTCACGCAATTTTTTTATATTTCTGAGCATGTAAATTCACTTTTTGGCTACAGCGAAAACTTTTTAGCGGATTTTTTGTCTTTCGGTGTCGTTGCATTTGTTACCGAATTAGACCTTATTCAAAAAGAATCCCGAGAGTAATCGCATGACTAAAGGTGGTGTAATTTAGTTAAATCGCGCGTCGGAGGCGGCTGAGGCTGGCAATTGGCTGCTGGCAGCAGCACGGCAACCGTACGACACTAATACACCGGCATTCTGCCACGCTTTTCGACGCTTCCGTCCCCATCATCCAACGCGCACATAATCGCATCGCTAACCAGCCGCACGCTCGAAAGTTAACGCGCACGCTGTCGGAGCTAATATGCAAACTATTAGATAAACAAGTAAGAAGCGCCTCTTCGATTTCATGCGTTCCATTCGCCAGCGACGCTAATCGCTTCTGATTCGAGTGGAAGGGCGCAAATTGGCTCGAGTTGCACTGTAACACAATAATTAGGCGGCAGCATATTCCGGACGAGAGATAAAATCAATATGTTACATTTACTCTCACACATACACACACACACACACACACACACACACACACATAGCATAAATATGTGTGTGCGTTGATAACGTCGAGTATTTTTTTGTGACTGTCATGAAAACATTCCCGGCTGCGGTCGAGTGCGAAGCGTGGTGGAGGCGCCGGGCAAAGTAGCAAACACGAACTAATGGCGCGTGCAAAATTGATGCCGGCGACACAAAAACGTTGATTTTATCTCGGTTTAAGTAATATTTGTGTGCTGCGCTAATCTATTTTGGACTCTTAACGTATTTACTAGATGGTTATTATTATTTTTTTCTCTGCTGGCTAAAACTCGTTAAAAGTTTTCTTTGAAATTCTCACATAAGCACTTTTAGTAGTGCTGTAGTAAATGAAATTCTCTGACGGTGACGCCATAAAGCCAAAACTAATTATACGCTTCCATTATGCATCGGCTTTTTCTTTTGACGCACTTACCGACTGGATTAACAAGGTTATAAATCGTTTTTTAATGGAATTTCGGCGGATCATATTCAGAAATAATTGCAAATCGAATATGGTTTGATTTGATGACCGGAAAAAAATGTTGCTGGACTTTGTATGTGTGCTTGACCCAATTCCTTGGAATTTTTGGTAAAAATGCTGTGGTGAGACTGGCAACCAGCCGGCGACGAGCGGAAAAATCCAAGCCGGGGAGATCGCTCGCCGGAATTTATCGTAATAAGCGCGTATAAATTCCTCGGCAGGCAATCTCGCCCACCACCACTACCACTACCCGACGAACGCGTGCATGATGGGGGCAAGGCTTTCCGATGCAAATGAAAAGATTTGCCTCCGCGATTTTATATTCATGACATTTTTCTGTGCGCGCCGCGGCGCACGGGATAAGTAGATTTTATTAGCGTTAGCTCGTCGTACTGCCCCCCGACAGGCCATAAATCGTTTATTTATTAACTGATTGCTCTTTGCTGCGCGCTCTCGGCAGATATTCGCTGAGGCTTTCAATTTTACGTCTTCACTTAGTTACGATTAAGATACAAAAGCGAAAATAATTGGATTTTTTGTGTGTGCTTGGAAAATATTTAACTTTTCGGATTTGTTGAGTCAATTTTTTTTCTTATCTGACAAGCGATTTTTTTCTCTCGTGAATTTGTAATCAATTATTATCAAATCGATTGACGCATAAATCAAAGCATGACCCTTCTTCGTCCTAATGTGGAAAAGCTGAAACTGTGCCAGCTGCGACATAATTTTTCTTTATTTTCTCCACACAAAAAGTCCAAGAGCAAAGTTTCGGGGAACATTTGCGCGCACATCCCGCGGCATGGTTTCTACTTTTCGCTGGGTCCACAATTCTCGGCTATATCGTTAAAAAGCGAGTTTGGAAGAATATAAATATGCGGCGCGACGCGAAGAGAAAGAAGCAGCAAAGTTTGTCGCTCGATAAGATACTCATACACGCGAACCGGACACGAACAGACACATGACTGCAAAAGTTACGCCGAGAGTTGAATTCCGTCTAGAGTGGGAGGCGGTGTAGAGTTCGACAAGAAGTGACCCAGTGGCGGCAGCGCGGGCGGCGGAATGTCTCGCAAAGCGCATTAGGCCATGTGGAAATATACAAATCCACTGGATGCGCGCGGATGCAGGAATGCGAAGAATATGAGGATATAAAAGTTTGCCTTCCGGCTTTGGCGCAAAGCAAAAATGCATCGTGCACAATGCACAATACACCCACGAACGTATTACGTTATATCTTTAGTATCTTTTCTATCTAGTTATATTACTAGCGAGGTGAAATGCCTCTTTAAATTTAAATATTTTGCGGCGGTGGTTCTTTTGAAGCCGCCCGGAAGAAGATGACATATTGGGAAAGTTAGTGGCTCGCATATTTTCCTCACCAAACCCCTCCTCTACTGGCCCCGGGGCCAGGGAGGTAGAGGCGCTGCTACAATTCGCAATTTGTATAAAACCGCCGGCGCGTCGACCGCTCGTAATATATTTGAAAAGTTGGCGAATTTATATTTCGACGCAGGCGCGTGCACGCAAATGTGTTTCATATCTGCGCGCCGGTGAATTAAAGTTAAACGCGTGTTTGAACAGTGAATTTCTTGGCGAAATTCTTCGCTGTGCATCGCGGAGAATGGGAGCTGTCGCATGCGATGAATTATTAGTCGAGATGAGCCAGCCGCCACCGGCTGCGGACCGAAGGTCTTTAAAAGCTGCTTTTCGCACATGCCAAACCTTAAAAGGAACCTCGAAAAGTTTGACTTTGCTTGCGAGAAGAAAGCGTAACGTTAACGTTAACGAACAAATGAACTCGGGGGGCCCGCTGGGTTTGGCATGACACCCCTGTTACCGGCGGCGGCAATTAAGTCTCTACGTGCGTGTGCGTGTATATTCAAAGCAGTCGTGCGCAGGACGCGAACGCCGCCCGCCGGCGTGTACATTCACACACATTACATTCGTACAAGCCGAGGGATAAAGAAGTGAATGTTGCCGACGTGGTGTGGCGGTGTGGCGGCGCAGCAGTGATTCGAATGTGAGGGCCGGGAAATTGTGCAGCCGAAAACACGCCATTATTTCCGCAGATGTTACCTTTTCGCTAATTGCATCTTTAGTACTTCGGTACTACACAATTAACATTCAGATAATGAACGTGAAAACCAAATTTTCGCTTCATTTCGGATTTAAATTCAACCTTCCACTACGTATGTTTAATTTATATTTTGCTCATCATTCTCTTCTGGAATTTGTTCATTTGCATTTTAATTCAAGACGATGATAAATCCGGGAATTGATCCCGAAATTGATGGACCAAATCAACGCTGGCGTCGCGTCTAATGTTGATTACTAACTAGAAGCTTGGCGCGGTGTCTCAGCGCGTGAACTAGAGCTTGAAATTGAAATTAAACCGAGGGCGGCGAACGATAGCGATAGTGATTGCAATTACGAATCGCCAAATCCGGAAATCTGCGCGCGACATTTACATGACGCGGTCATTAATTTCCCACACGGCAAAAATAGAATTAATTATCATCCGTCTTTGCGCTTCCTGCACGCGCACGTCGTTCACAAATGACACTCTTGACGTCGCCGGGCGCGCGCTCCACTTACTCTCCGCGTCCTTTGCGCGCGAATCCGTGTTTTTGTCAAGTCTCATCCTCGTGCGATCTCCTGATGCTAATGGCAACTCATACTCAGCGCGGGCGCAAAACACACACCAACGCTGTGTGTCAGGTTACACTTTCCACGCGGGTTCTAAGCAATGTGAAATATTAAAATTTAACTTCTTGAATGTCTAACAGTCTAACGCTTTGCTCGGCGTGTTCTTGCGCTCGCGTTGGGTTTTATCTCTGGTCTGGCAGCGCACGGTCGGTTAATGTTATGGCACATTGTAAATTACAACTCAATTTTCATTAGTGTCGCGCGCACACGCAGAGGTCCGAGGGGTTTAGGTGTGCTGCGGGGGCGGCAGACTACTCTTAACTTCTAACTGCCTCAAGAGGTACGAGTAGGGTTAAAGAACACAGCATTGGTCCGCCTCAGCAGACGCTAACAGCTCAGTTACTCACCTAGAGAAACTCGTCATAACAATTTCGCAGCAAGTGTAAACGCAAATTATAACAAATTATCACGCAGTATTATAAGTTGTTATAACTTTATGTAATTACTAATTAGTCAAGTTATTTTTTACCTGTAGGCGTCGCATGAACGGATGGATCGTTAGTTGATTCAAACTTTTAATCCGGCCATTTTTGTACAATAGGACTCGGCGGATGCGAAACAGGCCGGCAAATGAAAAAAAAAAGCCGCGCGCTGTCGTGTCCTGCGCGCCCCTCGGCCTCGCCTATTAAAAGTTTTCCCAGCTAAAAGAGTCCAGCGACGCAAAAAAAAGTTTAAATTTCCGGCCGAGATATTCGCCAGCCGGGAATTTTGACTTTACGCGCTTGTTTCCGAAAATGAAAAAGTTGAAATTAATAATTACCGAGCATTGCCTATTTTTTTTTAAAATAAAACATTCCAGATTATCCAATTACAGTCGAGTGGGTACAAAAATCGAATTTTGTTTCGTGCGTCGTAATAAAGCAAACGCAATGACCGATGACCAATTGACGTTGAAATAGTGTTCGCCACTTCTCACTTTGCACCCCGATCCGCACGAATTTCGGCCGCCGGAACGCGCTCAATTGGGACGAATGGGTTTGTTGTGTAACGCATGCATGGCGCGGCCAACGAGTGCTGATAAAATAAATAGGATCCCGTTCGTTCGTTCGGCAAATTCGAATCGCGCGGCTAGCCGAACTATTTTGCAACGTAATTTACTCACAATTGCATCGACACTCGACCGTGGTCGAAATAATTTTCGCCCGCCAACGATAACACCGAAATAACTCGACTCTCATTAATTTCGCAGATCCCCGAGGAGTGTGCGAACGCAAACGATCGCTCTACTTGTCTACCGGCGATATTGTCCTGGGAGGGATCCGCTGAGATACAAAGCGGGGACGTGCTATTGGTGCGCATCGATGATTTGCATCTCATCCAACAAGCGCAGAAAAATCACGAGGTTATCACTAATAACACACCACAAGAAGGGTATAAATATTATTTTAATCTCCAAACAGGTATAAATTTTATTATTATGTGCAGAATGATGCAACAACCTCTGACAGCTGTTTATCAAGTCACACGTACTGGTCATGATAACTGTGATGTCACCGAAGGCATCCTGCTGGACATCACACCGTTGAAGATCGACGACCGCAAAGTGGTCACACTTTACGACAAGGATCTCACCGAGGGCATCAATCTCCTTATTGGTAAGATGCATTTTACGCGAACACAAATACCGGATTGTGTGACGAATGCTCAATACTGATTTCTTATCGTCCTAAGTCGGGTGCGGGAAGGATGCGCACCGTTTGTGTGCCGCTCGTTGGAACGCTGGTTAGATTTGCACGTTTCCGGCGTGTCGCGGTCGGAAAGCGGCCGATACCAAAGGGATGATAGGGATGTGAATGTTTGTGTTTAACTTTCACGGGATCCGCATTCACCTACTACACCTTCCGGCGTGCACCTTGCTTATGCGTAATAAACCATAGGCTCAAGGGATCCGAAAAGATCCACTTGGTAAATTTACCAAGTAATTTAAACCGGCTTGACTCTGGTGATAAATTATTATTTTCCAATCATTTTAACTGCGTGTTTTTATGTTTTTTTGCAGTGGTGTCAAAATTGTGGGGTAAGCAGTGCGTGCGCTTGAAAGTGGTTGTCAAGTCGGACAACTGCGGGGAGAATGAGGACTGCTCCGGCAAAGGACTTTGCTACTCGAACGTCTCGATGGTAAGCGATGCCCTAACCTAATTTGAAACCCTGCGCCAGATGTTTCCAAGCCACTCCGAACCACTCAACCACTTAAACATTCACGAACCAAGTCTCGCTTGCCCTCTTGGCTGGACGTGTGTTTGCGTGCGTTAATTATTTATTGATGGCGATATTCACTCTGACTTACTAGAAATAATTGAAATCATTCTTACGCATTGCTTGTTATTATACTGCGATTATTGCGTCGGATGACAAACGATGGCGCAGTGTCATCGTCACCCTCGCAAGAGCAGGAAATGAGAGAGTCTCACAATATTGCGCGACAATAACGTGTTTTTCATCGCGACGAAGAGAAATCTTTTCGAGCACTGCTTGGCTTGACCGCGAGTACAAACCAGAGACCGATTGTTGACATTCTTTTCTTCCCGCGGCGGTCTCGTCTAGGTTCTAGAGTCTAGCACCGTCGAGTGAAGACCAGGCGGTCGAGTTTCTTTGAGTTGTGCGCTTCGAGTGTGTGAAGCAATGGAGATGGCAGAAATGAGGAAAATACAACTGAACAACCCCACGTCGTTTCGATATCGAATCGAGGAGAATCACTTGAATGACAAGGAAGCCATAAAAACAACAAAGCAACGTAAAGAAACCGGGACACGCGCGCGCGGGCAAAATCGAAGGTTTTTACTGGTTTTTATGGTCCTCAACGAAGGACGCTCGCGAGCGTGGCGGATGGGAAAACGAGAAAAATCAAAGGCAAACGGAATTCTAAATAAAAGCCAATAACGACAAAAGACAAAACATCACAAAGCCAGCGGCTAACAATCAAAATGTTGTGATGTTCAATTCGATAGTAGGTACTTTCTGATTGGAAAGCACAAGCACCTTTGAAATCCGCTAATTTTCCTCCTCGTGGTGGCATGATAAGTTTCTCAAAGCGCGAGTGGCAAGATGTGAATAATCCAATTCGAGCCGGCTCCCAGTCGAAAGGGGACAAAAGCATAAAGTTTCCCATTTCGTCTTTCGGCTCGTTTCGCCTTTCTCTTTGCCCGCCGTGCGCCTTCGAGCAGAAGCGTGCATCATTTACATCCAGCTGGGCCTTGTGAGTGAGGGTGGGTTTTCTCGGGAGCGCAAACAACGGGCGCTGCCGCCAACAGCGGTGTAGCTAGCAATCGCAGGGGCCAGCAACAATATCGTTGTTTATTTTGCAGGAGGGCTATGAATGCCAATGCTGTCCTGGCTTCGTTGGCCCACACTGCGAGGAACAGGACGCCTGCTACCCGTCTCCCTGTCGCAACAACGGCATCTGCGTCGACATTACGCAGGGCCACGAGGGTGCGACCTTCCAGTGTCTCTGTCCCTACGGTAAGTGATCTTCAACTATTAATTTTACTATCAACAAGGCACAAAAACATCAAAAATTTTAAACAAAAATAAAATATATCATTTAACAATAGGCAATCTACGCCGCGCGTCGGGTTTGTGCACACGCGGACTAATTGCGTATTGATTGGCGAGCGATTAATTAGAGCTGGGACTTTCGCGCGCCCGCATATGGACGCCGAGCGTGTGTATGGGGTCTAATCGAATTCCGTTACACAATTAGTGTCTCTTCGCTCGACTTGCACGGGCACGGTGTGGGCGAGTGTGAACCGGTGACGAATTACAGAATAAACAATTATTGCGATTCAACCGAGCGACGCGTGTTACGCCGGGACACGCCACATTGTGCGCACGATGTTGTACATGCCGCCACCGCCGGAGCAATTTATCTATAATTTATTGCCGCGCCACACCTCACTGCAAAGCTTCACGTTTCTTTGGCGATAATTAATTAACTTGCTTTGCTCATAAATTAACAAACACACTCGGATACAATTTAAATCTCAATTGGACTAAATTCAGCATTCGGAAAAATAAATTTTGATTCCTGAATTAAAAACGATATATTATAAAATAGTTTAAAGGTTGTGTTCATAACCAACTTGTCGTGAACTAGTTTGCCAGTTTTATAACCGATAAAATTGTGTAGTAAACATTTTTCACACATTAAATGTGCTCATATCCGCGCGCTTGCGAGGATAAATTGCGAAATTGCAAAACGTCGAAAGTAGCGCGGCGGCGGCGAAGACGACCGAAAAACATTATCGCCGCTTCGATAACGTGCATCATGGCGGCGGCTGTCTAACTCGCGCGCATCTAGTGCATAATGGAAATAGACGGAAATAGACCGCATCGGAGGCGTCAAACGCCTCGCAAGCGTCGATGGAAAACTACATTAACTTCGTTTTTGCCGGCTCGCCGCCGCCGCCAAACTACTCCCTGGCGTAGACGTCGTCGTCGCTGACACAATATGCCCATCCGAACTTTACGCATCTAGCGTGTCATTCGTGCAGTTAGTGTTTGAGCACATTTAGTTTTTTTTCCGACTTGTTCATGATGGAAAGTCAGTCTAGTCTAGTCAAGAAGTTGCTACACTTTCAGCTCTTCAATTTTTCTCGACTAGTCTCGGTTGTCTCGGTTGGCGGCCGTATACTGTTTCTAATTTCCCCATGCACGCATCCATCATCTTCATTTTCATCATTATCTTCGCTCACTTCTTTCACATCTCGCACTGGGAGCGCCAATATGTTGACTTTTTGTTGTTCTTCTTGCTACTTTATAGAATAAAGCGCATGAAAGATGATGTTGCTGATGACAACAACAAGTGGTAGTAATAAGTAATAGTTGTTGTGATAATAAAATCTACTTTATGAAGATTTACACATAAAAATGTAGAAAGACGCTCGCATAGCATCTGTAAACATACTTATACTCGAAGAAAAAGATTACATACGAGATTTACTCGGAAAATATCCAGGATAATGATGTCGGAGTAGACAATTTTGAAAATTGAAGGATTTGCCTTGAAATGTCTCAGGATTTTAACTTGAAATGCGTCTGCGAGTGGAAGGCGAGGAATTGACGATCGTAAGATGCCGGTATTAAATGCAGAGTGCACGCTGATGCACTCAAGACGTTTTCGCGAGCGAAATTGAAGTTGTGAGTGAGTGCTATGACGAATTCACGCCGCGCAGATATGTATCTCGATTGAAAATCGTATTATGTGCGCCGATACGATTACACAATTGCGCTCGCCGAGTCGGCAAACAAGACGCGCTGCAATGCAGTGTCGCAATCAGTAGATAGATTCCGCATCGCGGCGGATTACTTGCGCAACGTTTGTCAACCAACATCAATGGGACACGAATTATACCGGAAACCGCTACCTCAAGTGTCGGTGTTGCGTGTACAAACAGTATTGTATATTCAAAGCAAACATTCATATTGTAGGTATACTCGTATATCTATAGATATAGATACATAGTTATGTCTTTGAATTTAAAAATTTGTTGTTTTTTTTATTTTCAATTTTAGTATTTCACATCGTGTGACCCTTGATATTTTCACCCTATGACTGTTGTCCCGCTAGTTATGTTTATGGCACATGTCGAAGAGCGTATACGACTCGATAAATTGCTTGATGGCGCGGTCATTAATCGAAGTGCCGGCCGGTGTGGCGCGCACTCACGCCCTCAGCCCCTTTGACCCACCCGCGCATGATGGCTTGCTCATAGAAAAGGCATTTACCCTCTCGCATTGTTTGCACCCGGGGTTGTGCACTCGATGCGACCCCGTGTCGATGACGACCCAGTAGCACACTAGCCGCCGCTGGATTCTGTCGGTGACATTTTATTCGTCGGAGAAATAAAAATAAAACGCTGCTGCCAGTGCAGCGCATATTTCTATATTTATTTACATCCCCGCGGCGGGACGACGCTTTCATTCGCATGTCTGCATCGCAGACGCACATCATTTGTCTTCTGGTGGGAACAGCAGGAACGCCAGACGCACAAGACGGATGCGAATGCGTGGCATAAATTAACCTGTCATCGAGATAAAAACGTGACACATCCTAAGCATACACCTAGTATAGCATTTTATTAAGTAAGTAAATATGGATGAAAGTTTCTAAATTAAATTTTCTGATTAATCTGATGGTTGTAATTAAGAAAGTTCCAAGATTATTTGCCAAATGTAATAATTCCCTGACAAAACGTAATCAAATCGACGCGTAATTATTACAAGCGGCTCGGCAGAGACGCTGGGACACAAAATCTGTTTAGTTTAAACAATGCGGCGGTCGTAATGAGCCGAGGCGGCGGCGGGCGTCCAAAATCCCTTCTAATACCATATCTCGGCGGTCGCATTAACCGAAATGAATGCGACGCGTGCGTCCCGCGCCAAAACTCTTCCTTCTGCTCCTTCTTTCAAGCCCCAAAAAGCGCGCCTCTCTTTACTTCTACTCCAACGCAACGCCTTCGAAAGTTATTAAGCGTTCGGCGTCGCGCGTGATGCGAATTAGACGTATATTCACAAATCCAAGCTCTCGGGCGCAATTATTTCAATATAAATCTTGTCGTTACAATTATGCTGGATTAGCCAACTTTGAGATTAGGTACACGCCGGCGGCGACGCACTTGAACATCGTGTGGAAATGTGTAGGAAATGTGTTTGCCTTTCAGGTGCGGCGTGGGTTTTCTTATTCTTTGTTGAGCGCTGCCGAGCGTTATTGAGTTTACGAGTTTATGTTTCGGATTGTAAAACGAGTAACGCCGGCAACTTTCCTATTGGGCTGGCGAGGCGGCAGGTTTTCGGTAAATGGTGAATAAAGCAGGCGCGCGCGTCTGATTATTTGGCGGAACACGTTCGCGTCGGGATAATTAGGACGAACATCGGCTTGGGTCGCGTCCTTTTCGCAACTAAATCACTAGACAAGCAGTGAGGGGATACGCTGGAACGTGCCTCGCAAAAGTTGCAACAGCAGCAGTACAGAATTATATTTAGTAAGATTAATAAATTTAATGAATAGTGAAGTTGGCAACTTGTGTATTTAACGGTAATTTAAAGTAGATTTTTAAAACATTTATACATTGTTAGCATTCTAGACTAGTGCGGTGTAATTTTGTTGTTTGTGTTTATTTTTTCGCATTTCTTTGAGGTTGACCTCAATGAGTTTTAATTTAAAACGTGACGTGTGGTTATTGCCGGCGAACGAAGTAGGAAAGCGAGGAGCGCGCGCGCACAGATCCGAGAAAAATATAAGCCGGGATTTAAAGCCATTATTATCTGGGCTGTCATTTAGGAGCGAGTGCGCGCGCGAGCACACGACTTTCATTTCCGGCCCATTACGTTCGGTCACCAATTCTTTCATTGCACTGTCTCGGCAGTCCGAAACGTCTCTTTCTTTGAGCATCTGAGCAGTTGAGCATTATCTTCGCGGTTGTAAAATTGCTCTCGTGCAATCGAAAACGGATCACCGGTCAATTCTTCGATCAGATACATTGCAAAATAGGATTAGGTCCTTTTGGCCCTCGTCTAGTTCCATCAGCCATCCGTACAATAAAAGAACTAGCCGTCCTAAAGCCTGTCTTTGATGTGGCGCGCCGCTTTATTGGCGGCATATTGGAAAAGTTGATGAGATGCTGGCTTTTTCTGTGTCGGTGGGCTTTAGATTGCAAAATTGCGAATTGGCTCGAACAAAAGTTGCGCATGCACAAGACGCGGGATGCACAGGTCCGATTCTAGTTCAACAAGCTTCTGGTTAATTTTATGCCGGAGCGCGGAAAGTTGCCGGCGAGTTACTTAACAACTTCGAGTTGTGGGTGATGTGGTGCGGGGGCGGCGGAGGAAATTGTGCACCACAGGATTTAATTTTCCAAACACTTGTGAAACACCGTTACCTTCGCTTACCTCACTGGAAGAGTCGCTAA
The DNA here is from genome assembly GCF_025399875.1 of Dalotia coriaria. Lineage (NCBI taxonomy): Eukaryota > Metazoa > Arthropoda > Insecta > Coleoptera > Staphylinidae > Dalotia > Dalotia coriaria. The sequence goes on from NW_027045450.1 coordinate 6,997,380, forward strand.
GGGGCCGCGCGGCAAACGAACGCGCGAAGTTTGCAAGTTTGTGAAAACAACAAGAGTGCAGGCTTGCATTTGCACCAACAGTGTCAATCTTTGAAACTCGCCGAGTTAAGTAGAGAGATTTAAATCTACTTGCCAAGAGTAACATGTGATGTGACGCAAACAAGTGTAATGCATTTTAAATCCATTCGTTAGAAAATAATGTTTTTGAAAGCATCTTGTTAATAATTCGTGTATTTTGATGTTATTTTCAGGCTACACGGGAAAAACCTGCGAGGAAGAAACAGATCCTTGCACTTCGATGCCCTGCCAGAACGGGGCCAATTGCACGTCGACGGCGGGCAATGCGACAGCGTTCCGGTGCGAGTGTCCCAGGGGATTCGCGGGCGCGCACTGTCAGCACAACCTCAACGAGTGTGAGTCCTCGCCGTGCGTCCATGGCATCTGCGTCGCCCAAGAGGATGGTTACAAATGCTTCTGCCAGCCGGGTGAGTAGCCAGCTCTCTAATTCCCATCTCCGATACGTTCTTTTCTGCATTAATCTTGCGACTTGCGCTCAGCCAATTTCAAAATCAAACAAATGCGCAAACACGCCCAGGGAATATTGACAGCGCTAAAAAGAACAAGATTTGTTTGAGAGAATTTTATTCCGGTGCGCAAATGTATAAAATCAAGTGAATTGTTTTATCCGTCTTGCGTCTGTACGATTTTTACGCATCGTCGACGAAACCGATATCGCATTTAGTCGAAAACACAACGAAAAGCCTGCAATCGAGACGTTTGTTTATCGCGCGGCGTGTTTGGCTCCATCGAGTGGAAGCAGATCGAAGATTTCATTAGAGGAAAATTGTTGCAATTTAGATTATCTCTGTGTGTGCTTCCCGGGTTGAATTCAAGCCCGGCTCAAGACGAGATACGTTCGCAAAAAGGGAGCCGAATAAGACGCATCTTGTGCCTGACGGCAGCTAGAAGCAGTTTTCGCTAGCGGCTGAAATGGATGGTCTCTATTAAGCCACTCGTGCGACGGTGTGGCGCGGGGCTCTTATCGAAATATGCGCCCGACGTCGAATTTTTCCCCGCGCAACTTTTTCGATAGGATACGTGTCGCTATCGCGATGGCAATCGCTGCAGTGTGTTCGTAACGGCTTGAACGAACCAGCGAAACTTGAAACGAACGCTCGCGCGCTGCCAATTTTTATTTATCGCCGGATATGCGTGTGTATCATGTTCGCGCCGACTCGAAATTGCATTATCACGTTTTCTATCCGCGTGTGCCCGCGAGACGTGCCACATCGCGCGGAACATCTAAATAACACCGCCGCTCGCCCGCCCGCCGTCTGTCGTAAATCCGATTACGCCGCGACGCCGACGCGCGACAAGACAAGACGCCAGACAACAGACAAGCGGGGGGCGGAGATCAGCGAAATGCACGACAATCAAATTTACACAAATGCGCCAGCCCGCTGGAGCCTGTCGTGTGTAAATCAAGGAAGCGCGCACGAGCCAGAAAGACACCTGAAATGCAGCGTCAAGCTGATATATACTCCTGAAAAATAAACCTTTTGCGAGATAAGATGAACATTCTGCTTACGCCGTAAAAACGCACTCATAAATCCTTTTTGTTTTAAATCTAAATTGTTTTCAATTTTATCACGAAATTAAATTTCGGTTATCTTCACGATACATTGAGCTTGAAGTTTACTTCCGGAGGGTGCACATCTGCTGATAAATAAATCGTCGATGGTTTCGCTTTGCCGGCGATGACCGGAACGCAGTGCTCTCTATCTACTGGAGTGCATCTTGCTTCACTCAGGTTTGCGGCTGTCAGGTCAAACGGACATAACGAAAAAATGTTGAAATTGGTGCTTGAACGGCGGCAAACTTCACCGCGCAAGCCGAGCGTTACAAATTTGCGGTTTGCTCGGGTGTCCCTATTGGAAAGCGACAAATTTTCCCACGCCCAGCATCATAAAATCATTAATCTCGCATTTATCAAGAGCCGCGGGCGGTGTAAACATGTGCTAAGTTCATTTTCTCTTTTTCCACTCCGGGAAAATTTATAACTTTTTAATGCACCTTGCGTACTCACACAAAATATGAACTTAAAATATTTTGCTTTTAATATTTTAAATATTTCATCAATTTAAACATGAATAAGCCGCGTGTAAACCGCGCTACGATCGGATATACGATATGGTTTTGTACCTATGGAAAACGAACAATACGGCTGATAATTGGATAAACAAGCGAATAATATCAATTCATCAGGATCAGGTTATAGCAGCAAAACGCCAGCGAACCAAAGCCGGCAAAACCGCAAAGTTATCCGCGCCGGTCATAAATTTGTAACGCCCGCCTCGCTGGTTAGTTTCGAGCGCAAGTGCTAATTGAATAAACGCTTCTCGCCTCGTGCCGGACGTGCAAACGTGCGCCCACGCCAAAATTAGTCAACTCAAATACCTCGCACGTATTTGATACGCCTGCAGGTGATTGCATTAATTGAAAACATGCGGCTGCGTTTACCCGCAATCTTACTGTTTGACGTGAAAAACGTAAATTCAAGTATTTCACTGAATATAAATGGAGATTTAATAATATCATTTGTTATCAAATTAAAATGTATGCCTCAAGTTGTATCGCATTACCGCCGTGGATGTTAAAACACAAAGAGTAAAAAATAACAAGATATAAATCACATTTATCGCATTTATCTACATATCTCGCCTCCGCCGCCGCGCGAGCTGCGAGTAAATTTGATTTATCGGTAACGACGAGCAATAAAACGCGTTTTATTTTTTGCGCCTGCATATCCTGTCGCTTCTGCGCGCGATTCCTTTATTTTTACGTTTCTATATTTAGCATGCGCATCGTTTCCATCTTCACAGCTCGCGACGTATGTGCAAAGCAATCGCGTTGCATTGAATAACGCGCCGGGAAATATGTAATAAACGTTCAATTCAAGCGCGAAACTTTACTCGATTTGCCATTGACGATTGCCACTCGACGCCGATGCCGGAGCGGAATCGTCAACGATGATTGCCAATAAAAATGATAACAAAATGAAAAAGTTTCCGATTCAGATTTGCAGTAAACGAATTTTATTCGCTGGAAAAAAACGTGGCTATTAATGAGTTGACAAAGAGACGAATAAGAAGCGTTGGAAACGTGACCTTTTCGAAGAGTGAAGAGAGTATTTTTTATAGTTTAATTTAACGTGTCGCGAGGGTGGCGAGACGTAAACGTTCGTCACGTTGGCGGTTGCTTCTTTTCCATTGTATCAAGGGGTGGAATTGAAGGATTTCCACGCGGTAATAAATGACCGGTCTTGTTTTCCTCCGCGCGCGTTTCACGCTTCTTTTCTCCCTTTGTAAGCCTCGCGCATTTTGTCCACGTCGTTTCATTAGTTTAATTCAACATTTATTGATTCTCCAGGCGAATAAATGTATTTTGGTGAAATAAATAATGCAAAGTTTGGTCTTATGCAACCAGCTTCACATTAGGTTATGTTGTTGGTTAGACGTTGTTTGTTCATCTGGTTGCATAACGTGGTACATTATAAATGCACGAATTGTGCAGGCACCGGAATATCGAATATGAATGCGAATGTGAACCGCGGGGGCGGGCATGCATGCAGGACTATGAAAGGACATGCATTATTTAAGCGTTCGCTTTGTTTGCTTTGTCTCGCGTAGGGTATACAGGGTCGCTTTGCGAGTACGAGTACAACGAGTGTGAATCGTCGCCGTGCATCAACGGCGGCACGTGCACGGACAGAGTCGGCGGCTACTCCTGCAGTTGTGGGCGCGGCTTCACAGGAAAACGCTGCCACATAAAGGTAGGCTATAGTATAGGTTATATTATGTCATTTTTGGTTGATTTCAAATGATTTCTATTTGTGTATATGCCAATTGAGCTGAAATTCTGTTTTAAATGAAAATTGCATTTTTCAAAAGAATTTTTTTTTAATTTTAATTGCTAATATTTATATAGTAGTATTTGAACAGTTTGTAAACTAACCAATTAAGAGAAATCTGTAGATCCATGTTGAATTACCGTTTGGAATTCACTAGAAATTACTCGCCAATGTTTGGAATATTCTGCATATTTGCCCTGGACCTTTGCAAACAAAATTATCCTAGTCATATAAATAATACTTTGCCGTTGAATGGCGAAAGATTTCCTCGGGTTAATGAGGGTTTTCCACCTGACCCACAGGTGGATCTGTGCGAGCCGAACCCCTGCTTTGAACCACGATACTGCTTGGACAAGGGTAACAACTACACGTGCGAATGCCCCAAGGGATTCTCCGGAGTGGACTGCCTCCTGCCGACGAGAGCGGTGAGTAATCATTTTCGCTCGCGGACAACCAACATTCGCAGTAATTCAAATATGTTAATCAATTTAAAAATTTGAATTACGCCGTGAACTGTGTTTTTATGGCTGCGAATAAAAAAGAAGGTTAAATTCCAAGACGTCCGACGCGCACCGATTTGCGAACTCATTTATTATCGACGAGACTCCGACGGCGGCGTCGAGACGCCCGGCATTAAAAGCGCAATTTACCCACGGGCGCATTTTAAGCTCAAGCGCGAGCGCTCGGAAAAAATGAGAAAATTGCTTTTTAAGGCGTCGCGGTGCAATCAGTGACAAGGTGTATTTACTAACTTTGAGATTAAGCCACTCACGGTGTTACATTCATTGCGCGCGCTACCGACACCGCGCGTCGAAATCAATCAAAAACTTTTCGGATGAAAAATAAGCAGATAAACACGCAGATAATCTGCAAACTTTTAATTAAAACTCACAAACTAACCTGGAAAACAAAATATGAATAATATATTACACTTTTAATTAAGTTAATTAATATATTATTCTGCAAGCACAATATTTTTTTTAGTTAAAAATATATTGTTTTTATTTCGTCCTCGGTGACATTTTGTTTTATGCATTTACGATTGGTTGCATTCAACGCCGCCGGACGTACGGACACATTTAGTATTTATTGGTGCATAAAATTTTATGATTTTTCAATGTAGTATCGGCGATTGGCGCAAATAATTGCAAACGAGTGCGATGCGTTCGTATCACTGTAAAGCCGAAATCGTTTGAAGCGTAGCATAAATTGCAATTTTGTCTGTTAACGAATTTTATATATTTTTTAGAATTAAAACCGTGCTGTGCAATATGAATGCTTACAAAATAAATTAATTGTGTTTTGTAATATCGTAATTTTTATACGTCAGCTTTATTTGACGCGAAATTTGTTCACGTTGTTTTTCGCCGGGAGTTTGTCTAATGAAATTTAGTTTTGCTTGTTTTGTCTGCCGCAGGCGTGCAGCACGAATCCTTGCGCGAACGGCGGCACGTGCTGGAGCAGCGTCGATTCGTTTTACTGTGCCTGCAAGGCTGGTTACACCGGAAAAACCTGTGAAGGTAAGACGCAACGAGGTCTTGGTCGAGTTTTAGTTTTCCCTCGAATAATAAATAGCACCATTCGGCTAGACGTTCGACGACGCGCACCGACACTAATACGAATTTAATTCCATTCCGAAATACAAAAAACAACAAGAAACCCTTCACGCTTGCGGGAAAATTGGGCAGGACGCTTGAAACAACTGAATCGAGGAAACAATAGAACGGACATTACAACAACAACAACAACCAAGGCGCCTGTGTCGTTTTGTGCTGCGAGAAATCCGTTAGGTGTAATGTGCAACATTAAAGTAGACTAATGGGGATGAAAGTAGGCGAAATAGACGGAAGTGGACGGCGTGGAAATGGTAAGAGGATGGTAAAAGAATGATAATGTGAAAATATCCGACCGCGAGCAGTGGAAATAGGCGTTTGTTCACTTTTACGACTGCAATTGCTTTTTTCCTCGGTCAGTTACTGACACTTTTTGGGGCTATTTGCAGATGAATTCGTCGTGGAGAAGATTTCCGACGTGGACACGGTGCTTGCAAAGACAGACGACATGGAGATTCCCCTAGGCATTCGTCTCGACCGAATTCACAATGTTTACATTGCGATGGGCACGTTAGTAACAGCCATTGTCATCGTTATAACAATTGTAAGTAAATATAATTTACGACAAAGGGGCGAAAGTGAAATTTTATTCAAATATGCAGAGTGAAGTGGTGGGAACACTTACTTCTGGCTTTTTACAAGCACTTAATGAAAGATTAAAGTTTGTTTGTAATTGAATACGCGCAAACTTTGCTGCGTTTTGTTTGGTATGAGAGTTTAGTTGGAAGTGAAAAGAAAAGTCATTTCAATTTGTGTTTGGCTCGAGTCGTCTTTTCAAAAAACATGTCTTATATCTTTATAAGAACATCAAAAGCAGATGTTGAAGAAAAATTAGTAGTTTCTTGTAATTTAAATTAATTTCTTAGAAAGTAAATCCAACATCATTTCTTAAAATTGCATTTATATAAAAGTACTTTTAAAATATGAAGTTTTGATGACCCAACTAGACCACTTAATTCTACTGGGGATCTGGGTTGAAAGTTGAACTGGTTGCCTATTTTTAGAAATAAAATTGTCCTAATTCTGGCGTTTTTTAGGTGACCGTTTGTCATTGTCGAGTGAATAAAACGTACAAACGTTTTGCGATGCGAGCGAAGCCGTCGTGGTGGCCGAGTTGGCACGGACGACGAGTGCCCGAGGTCGTACCTACCAATAGGTATGTTTAAAGCCTTTGTTAACGTCATGGCCAGACCTTGACACAAGAACCTTCAACATCTAGCAAATCTTCCTTCTAACGTCCAGTTTTCCAACCTTTTTTTTATATCATCTGAAAATAGTTCTCTACGTTGGATCTCAGTATATTTAATCATGTAACTTTTTACCTTTCTGATTCATTTTCATACAAAGCACTAATTGAAATTGTTGACATGATTAAGTTCTGTTTACTCGCGTATACGTATATAATTTAATTAATTAGATTCGCATATATATATTTTACTGAGATTCCAATTAATTTCGCTCTCTTCCTCTGTTAATATCCTTCGTCTCTGCGCGCAGAAAATTACGTATACATGTAGGTGGAGCTGTACGCGCCCTGCACCTAACTAAATTTGCAAATCCAATAATTAAGTGCCATCTCGGTTCGATCATTCGCCAAATTGAAAATTAATTACAAAGTACTCTGCATATCACAAAGCACTAGATGTTCTATATTTTTTGTGCTTGTTCTACACGATACGAGTGCGTTGTTTGCGATCATTGAGTATTGCACCGCGGAATAATTTACAATGATGATTTATAACGCCGTGGGAAAACAGGGCGGCTTTGCTTCGTAAATAAATTAAGTTAAAGAGGCGCCCATTCGGGCTGATAACAAACAACTTGAATAAAGTCTCGATTAAAGTGTACTAAGCGCATTCCGCTTAAGGGCATTCGCGCCGCTCCCGCTTTTAATTATTTATTTAAACTATCCTCCAGAGACGTGTTGATCGGTCGGCGTAATCGTCCTCCTCCTCTGAATAATACAAAGCGAGTGTTTACCAACTTTTAAATTCTCTCCACTCGTGAAATTACATTGTGTATGTGTGTTGTGTTCTTGTTTTGCAATCAGACGTTTGGTGTATTTTTTGTTGTTTTCAATTCGAAATTTAAACCACTCGCGAAAGTTCGAAACGACAAACAAACTTCTCGAATTTCTCCGCTCCACTTTGCGAGTGCGAAGTGTGGATGCTGCGCTGTGCCTGCAAGAGACAATTCCACAATCGGTAGCGCAGACATTCGTGCGACCTTTTTCGGCGTGCACGGTTCGGCTCCGTTTTCATTTTTCAATCAATGATCGAGTGCCGAACGGCGCCGTAGACGAGGGCTTTGATTCGATTGCGGACTTTATCAACAATCTCTCGCAAGCGCGCGAACGCAATTAAGGAGTGCGCCAAAGTGAGTGCGAGTATTTATTTTCTGCCTCACAATCGGCAAGTCGAAAAAGTTAGCGGGAGGGCATGGCACAATAACATAGAAAAACTTTTTGATTTCCTCCAACTTTTACATTACACGCGAAGAATATTCGACACGAATGAATACGAACACTAATAATATTATTATCTGGATTGAAATTGAAATATTATCGATTTCTTTCTTTGTTTCCTGTGTGATCTTATTTCGTTACTAATAAAATATTAATTACTTTCCAGCGAATGGTTCAGCGGCAAGGACAAAGCACCAATGGCGACGCCCAGTCGTAGTCTGCCAGCACTGGACACGACAGACATGTACTACACCCTGGACTTCAGCGACAGCCAGAGTTCGCCGCTGATACAGTGAAAAGCGGCGTTTTTCACCGGAATGCTCGCACGACCGCTTTTTGCACTCTCGTTCTTCTCGCAACCACGGCGGAAAAAAGAAGATCATTAGGTGACGCGTGCGTGAATGCCGGTGATTTATTGCCGTTCACAACGGTCGGCGAAAGTTACTCACGAAATTATAGAAAAGTTTTAATTTTCACCCACCCTCGGCGACGGATTGATTTTCTATCAAACGCGCACAAAGTAAACACCGTTTCGTAAAGCAGTAATGCATTGCAGCTCAGCTCAGTCAAGCAGAAATTAGCGCAACGTCTAAATAGTCTAACTATCATTAAGATAAACTATAGAAGTGTTAAATTGTAACGCAAAAAAAAACATGGACAACAGCGGTAACCCGAGCGCTGTTGGTGTAGTTGGCGCGCGTCGCTATAATTTATTAATTAGTTAATTAGCAAATCCCCACCGATGTTTATCGATTGTTTCGGCTCATTATTCTGCGATTTTGCAACGCTCAGAATAAGCAACAGCTAGTGCATCACACTGCAGCGCACTTGATCCTGACTTATTCGATAATGTGCACTGATTGATTTGGTTTTGATTTAGTTGATGCAACTTGTAAATAAATGTACCTTGCATTTAGCGATCCAATCGTATTCCATCCACATTGTTCAATCATCAATTTCAAACAATTTTAAACGTGCATTATTACTACCTAAACGTTCTAGGATAAATGGCTAACTATAAAGTATTGAATAACTATGAACTACGATAAGCTATGAGGACGCGAATTGTGCGCAAATTGTTTATCGAACGGCTATATGCTGGAAAGCGAGGACTAGAGAAACCGCCTATTTATTATTACATTGTTATATTTGTAACTGTACTTATTTCAAGTATGATTATAATTGTACTGGTATTGCCAAATCCAAAATAAATTAATGAATTAAATGTTTGTGTTTAATTTCTAAATGTTAAAACTTTAGGAGTGGAATCATCCTTCTCTTTTCTACAAATACAACTTCCACAATATGTATATTCTTTTAATTCTTTAAATCTACAGATTCTATATTCAAATAAAATAATATCCAAAATTTTAATTTTTCCCAAAGTTGCTGTAGAGAACATCTTGTATTTTAGGAACCAATAAAGCAATAGGAGCTATTTCATTATTTTGTCTTTATCTTCCATTTTTTCTGAAGTATGTAAGTATGGTGAAGGAAACACCCTGTATCTAGTAAACAAATTGACATTTCTAAAATTTGTCACCGCCATATTAAAGCCCGAGAGTTCCTCACCACGATGTATATATGTAAATCTTTTAGCCCTTTTAGAAGTGCCCCAAAACTCTCTTAAAAAATTGACATTTTAAAAAAAATTATAAACATGTTGCGCAAAACACCCTGTATCTCGCGAACTAATTGAAATTTTTAAAATTTGTCACGGCAATTTCAAAGTTCGAAAGTCTCCATACACAATGTATTCCTTTTCAATTTGCTAACCCTTCCGGAAGTACCCTAAAATGCCCTTTAAAAATTGTACTTTTTCAAAGAAATTGGAAACATGGTGTGCAAAACACTCTGTGTCTCATGAACTGATTGACTTTATTAAAATTTTTCAACGTCGTATTAAAGTTCAAGAGTTCCTCTACACAATGTATTCCTTTTCAATCTGCTAACCCTTTCGGAATTGCCCTAAAATGCCTTTTAAAAATTGTAATTTTTCAAAAAAATTGGAAACATGGTGTGCAAAACACTCTGTATCTCATGAACTAATGGACTTTTTCGAAATTTTTTATCCTCGTATTAAAGTTCAAGAGTACCTCTATACGATGCATACCTGTTCAATCAACCTGCCCTTCTGGAAGTACCCTAAAACGCCTTTTGAAAATGGGCATTTTTCAAAAAATATGAAAACATGGTGTGAAAAACATCCTGTATCTTAAAAACTATTAAACTTTTTTGAAGTTTTTAAGCGGCATCTTAAAGTTCGAGAGTCTCTCTATGCGATCCATATGTTTCCCACCTCCTTACCCTTCCAAAAGTGCCCTAAAAAGCACTTAGAAAATAGCCATTTTTGTCCCAAAAATTTAATTTTTTTGGTCGAATAACAGGGTCGAACTTTTTTGTAAAATTTTTTTTCGGTCGAAGAACAGAGTCGAACTTTTTTTAATGAAATTATTACCGGTTGAAGAACAGGGTTGAACTTTTTTGTTAAATTTTTTTTCGGTCGAAGAACAGGGTCGAACTTTTTTTAATGAAATTAATACCGCTCGAAGAACAGGGTCGAACTTTTTTGTTAAATTTTTTTTCGGTCGAAGAACAGGGTCGAACTTTTTTTAATGAAATTATTACCGGTCGAAAAACAAGGTCAAACTTTTTTGTTAAATTTTTTTCGGTCGAAGATCAGGGTCGATTTTTTTTTATTGAAATTATTACCGGTCGAAGAACAGGGTCAAACTTTTTTGTTAAATTTTTTTTGGGTCGAAGAACAGGGTCGAACTTTTTTTAATGAAATTATTACCGGTCGAAGAACAGGGTCGAACTTTTTTGTTAAATTTTTTTTTGGCCGAAGAACAGGGTCGAACTTTTTTTATTGAAATTATTACCAGTCGAAGAACAGGGTCAAACTTTTTTAAATGAAATTATTATCTGTCGAACAACAGTCGGATATATTTCTTAAAATTTTTTCTGGTCGAAACCGTCGAACGCGCCTCCACCAACAATAATTTTTGAAGATTAAATGGTAATTATCTCGTGAACTAAAAGAGATAAACAAAAATCGGAAACACTTTCATGCTCAGTATGAAATCCTAGGTATTATAACATCTAAAAAAATAAAATATATCATGTACCTGCAACATTTTCTTACACGATTTTCTTCGAAAGTAATAAAGTTATTAACAAACTTTCTTCATTTTCTTCATGCCTTGATGAAGGTCTATAAAATGGCAGATTTAGTTTTTCCATTTTCCAATGTTTACAAAAACTCCTCAAAAAGAGTCAAGAGGTTACACTTGACTCTTTTTGGGCCTCAAAAAATTTTTTTATGCTAGAAAAAAATGGAAAACGCTAATCGATAGAGTTTTCCAAGGGGATGAAAGATATCCAGTCAGTTTTCCGATAACATCAGTATTTTGGAAAATGAGAGGAAACTTTAAAACTTATCAGTACAACCATTACTCCGATTTTTCTCAAACTCTCCACATTGATGTAAAACAATGCCAGGTATACAATAATCCAGGTTTGGTTGCCCTATCTTAATTAGTTTTCAAGTTATTAACCATTTTTAATTATTACATAAGTGTTGATAAGTGAAAATTTTAACGGGTAATATAATCTGAAATTTAATTCTAAATACGAATATGAAAACCGTTTTTCCCTATCTATAATGGTTTTCAAGATAAGTGCGACAAACTGGTTTATACGTTTCCTCCATCATTTCCCATGTAAAAAATAAAAATTGGAAATTTGACTTGTTTATTACAGAATATTGAAGAACATGTGTAGAATCACACTTTATCTTAATAAAATTTTGTTCTAAAGTAAAGCGTTTTGATAAATTATCATTAAATATCATTAAATTAAATACCAGTTTATAAACCAGTTTTTCGCATTTATCTTGAAAACCATTATAGATAGGGAAAAACGGTTTTCATATTCGTAAATAGAATTAAATTTCATATTATACTACAAGTTAAAATTTTCACTTGTCAACACTTATGTAATAATTAAAAATGGTTAATAACTTGAAAACTAATTAAGATAGGGCAACCAAACCTGGATTATTGTATTCCTGGCATTGTTTTACATCAATGTGGAAAGTTTGAGAAAAATCGGAGTAGTGCTTGTACTGATAAGTTTTGAATTTTCTTCTCATTTTCCAAAATATTGATGTTATCGAAAAACTGACTTGATATCTTTCATCCCCTTGGAAAATTCAATCGATTAGCGTTTTCCATTTTCTTCCAGCTTAAAAATTTTTTTTTGGGTCCAAAAAGAGTCAAGTGTAACCTCTTGACTCTTTTTGAGGAGTTTTTGTAAACATTGGAAAATGGAAAAACTAAATCTGCCATTTTATAGGTTCATATCACGGCATGAACAAAATGAAGAAAGTTCTTTACTATCTTTATTATTTTCCGAGAAAATCGCAGAGGAAATTTTTTTAGGCACATGTTATATTTGAAATTTTTTAAATGTTATCTTATCTAGGATATGATGCTGAACCTCGGGGTGTTTTTGGTTTTTGTTTATGTCTTTTAGTTCCTGAGATAATTGATTCTTAAGTCTCGATGGGAGTGCACATTTCACAATGAGATTTACTGGAAAATTCCTTACTGCTATTAGGTGAAAAGTTGTTTAAATTATATCATTAAGAGCCCCTCTATACAATGAGGTAGTTCTCAATATTTAATTAAACAACTCTTTTAAATGTCAGGCGCCTCCGCCAATTTTGTCAATAATTAATAACTTTTATTAAATACAAAAAAATACTGTTTTATCGTTCAGGAATTCAAAATTTCAACTTTTTAATTTAATGTTACGGCGGGAAAATTTTAAGAAAAAAGTTCCACACTGTTGTTCAAGGAAAAAAAATTGAAGAAAAAAGTTCAACCCTGTTATCCGACGAAAAAAATTCGACCTTGTTCTTTGACCAAAAAAATTAAGAAAAAAATTCGACCCTGTTCTTCGACCGAAAAAAATTTTAATAAAAAAGTTCGACCCTGTTATTCGACCAAAATTTGAAATTTTTGGGCCAAAAATGGCTATTTTCTAAGTGTTTTTTAGGGCACTTTTGGAAGGGTTAGCGGGTGGAAAAGATATGGATCGCGTAGACACACTTTCGATCTTTAAGATGGCGGTAAAAAACTTCCAAAAAGTCTAATAGTTCTCAAGATACAGGGTGTTTTTCACACCATGTTTTCAATTTTTTTGAAAAATGCCCATTTTCAAAAGGCGTTTTAGGGTACTCCCAGAAGGGCTGGTAGATTGAACAGGTATGCATCGTATAGAGGAACTCTTGAAGTTTAATACGAGGGTAAAAAAATCTGAAAAAGTCAATTAGTTCATGAGATACAGAGTGTTTTGCACAGCATGTTTTCTACTTTTTCTAAAATGACAATTTTAATAGGGCATTTTAGGGCACTTCCGAAAGGGCTCAAAGATCGAAAGGGTATGCATCGTGTAGGGAAACTCTTGAGCTTTAATTTGGCGGTAAAAAACTTCAAAAAAGTTAATTAGTTCATGAGATACAGAGTGTTTTGCACACCATGTTTCCAATTTTCTGTTTAAATTACAATTTTTAAATGGCATTTTAGGGCATTTCCAAAAGGGCTGGAAGATTGGAAAGGCATGCATCGTGTAGAGGAACTCTTGAACTTTAATACGACGTTGAAAAATTTTAATTAAGTCAATCAGTTCATGAGACACAGAGTGTTTTGCACACCATGTTTCCAATTTCTTTGAAAAAGTACAATTTTTAAAGGGCATTTTAGGGCATTTCCGGAAGGGTTAGCAAATTGAAAAGGAATACATTGTGTATGGAGACTTTCGAACTTTAAAATTGCCGTGACAAACTTTAAAAATTTCAATTAGTTCGCGAGATACAGGGTGTTTTGCGCAACATGCTTATAATTTTTTCGAAAATGTCAATTTTTATAGAAAGTTTTAGGGCACTTTTAAAAGGGCTAAAACATATATGCATCGTGGTGAGGAACTTTCGGGCGTTAATATGGCGGTGACAAACTTTAGAAATGTCAATTCCCTTACGAGATACAGGGTGTTTTCTTCACCATACTTACATACTTTAATAAAAATGCTACTTTCTAAAGAACACTTTTGAGCATTTTCAGAAGTGCTACGGGGTTGCAAATTTATGCATCGTGTAGGGTTACTTTCGAACTCTAACACGGCGGTGAGAAACTATAAAAAAATCATATAGTTCGGGAAATACTGGGTGTTATTTTGCAGACCACAATAAAAACGAAATTTTCCAGTACTACGATAAATCTCTGACAAAAGCAACGGGCCGAAACCAGGGATTGAACCAATAACTTCTAGATATTCATTTTAAAGCTATCCCATTCATATAAGAAATTTCAAATTCTGAAATACATTTTAAATCAAAGACATTCGAATCATTATGGTGTGATACAGGATGGCAGAATGGTACAGCATGCTTCTAAATTTTTTTTGACAAATTCTAACTCTAGAAAGTTATTTTAGGGCACTTCCAAAGGGTTTTGAGGGATTTATGAATGCGCAATTTGGAGAGATTCTCTTGATGGACAATTGGAGGCTCAGGAATTTTATAGTTTTTGTCATTCAGAACATTCACTCATACATCACAACCATGAACGATTCAATAAACAAAGATTCGAATTCAAATTATACTTTTAAGGACATTCCGAGATGGAAATTTAAAATAATTTAATTTACTGGGGTAAAAGGGGTTTGTCAATTGCAAATATCTCGTAAACTAAAGGAGATAGTAAGCAACGTATCACAGAGTCTTATTCTACGGAAAATTCTCTTTAAAATAAGCTGGTTAAATTGGAAGTTTAAGAGATGAAATTTTAATTCATAAGAATAAATGGTCAAGGGGGTGGGGTGCTTGATAATTTATTTTCATGATTTTCGTCAGTGAATATCTTCTAAATTAACAGAGATAGCAACTGGAAAATTATAGGTTTTGGAAGATTGGAAAATTCTCTATCAAATGGATATTTAGAATAATATTAAAATTACAATTTAACTCTTGCAACTATTATACACTTTTAATGCGTCTGGCTGGATGATAAAGCCCATCAAACTGTCTGGTGACTAAGAAAACACAGTTTAATAGCTTTCTGAATAATATTTATAATATAGGTAATTCAGCTGTCCTAATATGACAAAAGTATAATTAAAAAATAGTATAGTTTAGAATTTTCTGGCTAGGGTTGGAACAGTACCAAGTGTCTGCCAATGAGCAATGTTATATTAATTTTAAGAATAAAATATTCAAAAATGAAGTTTGTTAAAATAACGAATTTGACATCATAATTTGTACATCATTGTTGGCTGTTAACTGCCAATGGAACCACAATCAAGGTTTCATAATTGGGGATCGTTCTTTGCTGTGTTGGGTACACACATAGAAACATTTTCATCTTTTTTTCATTCTAAAATGACGAAAGTCTGGCCGCCACGAGCTCTTAGACTATAAGTACCATTATTATACATCATTGACCGTTTTGGCGCAATTTGTAATTGTATTGAAAAATTGTATTTTGCACCATAATACAGTACCATAATACTGAGAGCATCGTCAGTAACTTAATAAATAAATATACCATTTTAAATAATTATAGCACTATGCATTACGTATTCTACAAAGAAGATAAATAAATATTCCACTCAGATTAAATAAATCTAAATGTGCTGGATGAAAAATCGGAAACCATTAGGAAAAGTAGATCGTATCGCCATCTCGTGTCCAAACAAATTTGCAGCGCTCTGTATTCTACGCAGTATTCTACACTTTACGTCGTCTGCAAATAATAGCATCGCAGTATCCTGCAAAATTGGTTGCTCTGTAATCCTATATTCCAAGAGGTCGTCCTTAAAATGGATTGGTTTAAATTCATTTTAAGATTCCTTCATTTGAGATAAATTTCTATTCCAAAGCGAATTTCCACGTTTTAATAGGAAACGTCACTCAAGTCGAACTCAAGAACTTTTCCAATATTAAGCAATCACTTTCCTTTAAATTATTACTCAATTATAACAATCGTATTAATTTATTCCCGCCTGATTTATGCAATTTGTCGTTAGAATTTAATGTCCAGCATACTGGAAGCTAATCTAATCAATTTAAATCACTCTTACTTTTATTTAAAAACAAAACTTACTTGAATATCGACATCAAATTCAGCTAAGAAATGATTTTTTAGTTTTCCCACTGCATCCTGAAAGGTGTCAAGGCCGTGGGTGCATAAATAGCTGAATAATATCTTAATAAGTGCGAAATGGGTTCGCTGGATGGCGAAAGCCGCGGTGGAGGCAAATTATAAATCATATTGTTAGCTTTCATGGGGGCGAATAATGCAGAAACAATGTTAGCTGGGTGAGAATTGACAGATCATTAATAACTGTACAACCCACCCAACCAACCCCGCAACCATCAGCGTTGAATCCCGAACATGCTCTATAACTCGGTGGCATTTTTTTGCACTATTAGGAAATGCGCGCACAAATACTCGAGTCGTAGTTACTTTTCTAAGAGCTTAAAATGAAATAAGAGATGTGTTCTCATACTAGTCAAGATGCAAGCAAGCTGTAACTTTCCACCAAGCAAAAAACCTTTTATTACCTTATTACAAAGATTTCATTATTTAAACAAATACAAATAGGCACATAAACAATAATTTAAAAAAGTTTTGTTTTTTATTTCGCTAAAACTTTGCGTTTTATTTTTTATTTCGCAGAGTTTTATAAGAATTATACTCATTTATATAATGTTCGTCTGAAAATTAGCAAACAGGGTATTGTTGAACAATATTCTGCATGTTTTGAATACATTCGCCGATTTTTACATAAATTTAACATACCGGTGTAAAATAATAAAATTGTATTTTCACGTATTATTACGTTTGTTTATATTCATATGTTTATTCATGAAACGTGAAAATATGTCGTAACAATTTGTTCTGCTCGGTTTGGCGGATCCATTCCAACCCTTTTATTGTTACAAACTAGGCGCAGATTTATGGAAAAGCAATAAGGGTCGCCCAGCCACAGGTCGTGCGCTGTTATGTTTTCATAACGAAGATAAATCGAAAGCTGCTGGCAGTACCAGCCCATCAACATACTCACAAAACACAAACTTTGATTAAAATGACGCTAAATATCACCAAGAAAATCAATGAGAACTCTAATCAAATATGAAAAAGCTAATGCGCTTCCAGTTAATAATTTGGTAGGTTAATAAGCGACGCGCGTGGACATTCATCATAAATTGATAAACGGCGAATTAATAAAAAAGAGCAGCGCCATAAAGTCCGTCAATTTGCGCCCGAGTTTTACGCCCTCGGGGTTGGCGGCGACGGTGCAAAAATAACGTTTGTATAAAATCCAGCCGAGAGCGACGAAACGCTCCTAATAAAGACTTCATAAAAAGCTTATTACTTACCACCGGATTGCTCGGCACGAAGTCGCCGCGAGCTTTATATGATTTAATCGCTCTGCGACGTCCTGCGTCGGCCAACTCCAAAACCATATTTTACGCCAATGCCAAGTCCTTTTAGTCCTTCAATAATTGAACCACAATCCGCACTCGCCCCACACTCAGCTACACTATTATGACGAGCGCTAGAGTATACACATCGTGTATTATCAACAATAATTTATTAATGACTTATTTTATTAATATTGACATCAGTGCTCGTAAATTTGTGCGACATGCTATTACAATATGGCAACATTACAACATCACAGCATTTCTTACGATGCGAGATGAACCGATGACATTATTCTGTGGGGGTGTGGGGCGGCGTATTCTGGAGTAATGCGATATTTTTTCCAAGGACTGGCGTCGCGCGCCGCGCGTTCGATGTCAATTTAACGACGTTATGTCCCTCGGCTTATGTTCGACGATATCGTAAAAGCTTAGTTTTGCGCCCGGAACGGTTTATTTATCATTGTGGGGCGGCGCGAGGCACTTGTGGCTTGCGACAGCATCGCGGCGAGCAGGGGGTTTGTGTTCTCTACTCGCATGCAACGCTGCCACCGTCGGAATTAGATTCGCGCGTTCGATGAATATTTAAGTCCTGCATTTGAATAAAATAATGTGTCTGCACAGTATTTTTCTACTCGCATTTTTTGATGCACCAATCATGAATACAGAATATATAAATTTGTTTTCAAATATATTTTTAAACAATAAATCAACAAATTAAGAAACAAAATTTTAAATTTTTTTTGTTTTATTATAAAAAGTTGAAAATTTTCAAATAATGAGGATGATTGATAAAAAATATTTACATAACGTAGCAAAAATAATTTCATGACCCTCCGACAAGTACCCCGAAATATTCAAGATAAAACAACAACAGAAAGAAACAACACGTACAATGTACCACCTAGATTCGCGAAATGTTTGCAACTCCTGTTGGTATCTGACTGGGTCGGGCGAGACGTCGCACGCGAGCAATGGTTTGGGAAGCGGCGGCGGCGGCGGCGGCGGCATGTTGCGGCCAACTTTTTGTTTATCTTGCGCCGTGCGTTCCGGTATTATTAGCTTCGTTCGGCGCGGTGTTATTCGCATAACGGTATGTTAGATTAACCGACGATATCTGCCGCTGCCGCTGCCGTCGTGCCATGGCGTTTGCATCTCGCGCCGCCGTAACCCAATTAAGAAAATTTCGGCCGCGCACCACCTACACATCGCGCGCGCACGTGGAAAATTGAAAACCGACTCGTTGGCGGCGCCAGCTTTATTGTGCATAATTATTTTTCGCATCCGGCGCAGCAAATAATTAAAAATTAAACAATCACGAGTTAAAACCTCACAAAAACTTTGTTTTAAAGACAACCCATATAACATAGTTATTTTAAAACTGTAAAGTAAACCCGTTTTAAAACATAATTAAATATTTAACACATTTACCAAAGTCTAGACCGCAGTCAAACTCATTTAATACTCTCATTAATATTTTTCGAGGTGCAAAGGTCGCCCATATGTTCCGTAATCAAAACAACACAATTAAACGATAATAAAATTATGCAAAACATAACTCTATAATCTACAAGTGCGATTATGCTGCGATTTGCACGTTCATGCAATCACAACGTGTTTTAATCATTGCTGACGTTTGCATGAATAATCACACAAGTGGAATACTACAAATATTGTTAAACTCTCAGACAATATCGTAAAATGACAATTGTAGGACGTAAGAAAAAATTGTTTGTATTTTATTTTGACAATCTCTACCGGTTAAGTACCAAGTGGAATTCTGTAGTTGAGATAAACAATTATCGGTGAATCAACACCGATTAATCAGTTGTTTGCCCACGGTCGCAGTGAGTATGCAATACATCGCTATGGTTCATTTTCGTCAGTCGTGTGAGCGTCGTGAGTCGAGCGTGTGTTGCGTGAGTTCGTTAATAAATTAACCCATGTGCGATTCGCTTGATTAACGGTTTTTCATCACCGGCCATCAACAAAAAATGACAAAATTAATCCGAAAAGTTCCCGATGGCGGCTGGGGCTGGATGGTTGTGCTCGGCGCGGCGATTGCCAACGTAAGAAAATTAATCAAACCACATTAATTATTCACTTATTAATCTTAATACGGGATTAGCGATAGTAATATTGTTAGCCTTTTACAGCAATAATAAACAGTACAAACTGGTTTTATGAGTGATGTTAAACAAGATGATAAAAAT
This sequence comes from Dalotia coriaria, assembly GCF_025399875.1. NCBI lineage: Eukaryota > Metazoa > Arthropoda > Insecta > Coleoptera > Staphylinidae > Dalotia > Dalotia coriaria. Next base: position 7,017,070 of record NW_027045450.1, read on the forward strand.
GATTTGCTCTTATTTCCCTCCGTTTTGTGCTCGTTTGTCGTCCAATTCAAACGTAGCAATTTTCCTCGGAAGAATAAAAGACGCGGCGCAGCGTGCTTAAACTGATTATGCCGATAAATAATTTTAATTGTCGCTTCTCAACGCTGTTGCCACTGCTGTGCAGTGAAAACTAACGCAAAAAAAAAACGCAGCTTATATTAAAAAGCACCAATGACCCAGAAAATACCGCCGAATGAAACAATGAAATATGAATTAAACCCGAATGTTGATTGCCATGTGACGCACATATAAAAAACACTGAAAATCAATCGCGATTTTCACCGGCCAGCTGGCAATGGTCTCTCCTGTATGTACCAATGGACGCATGGCAAAACATGCAAATTGATTTAAATATTTCATGCGCGCAAAGTGCGCCGCCCGCCGATATGCATTTTGATATCCGTTCTTTTTTCCGCGTTTGATTTGGTGGCGTTTTTATTTATGCATTTGCACCATGCAAAATTAAACCACACATTTAACATTCATTGATCAGTGAAATTTTCTCCTGTTCTAGATGGGTAATCAAGCGATTGTGTCGGTGTTCGGTTTGGTCTATGGTTTTCAAATTAGCAACACGTCATATGGGATAGAAGGAGCCGCATTGGTTTTGAACATCAGCTGCATGGTCACCAACTTTTCCGGATTACTCACTGGACCTATTCTTAAAAGATACTCACCTCGAGTTGTCACAGCTATAGGAGTATTATTAACTGCCAGTGGATTAATTTTATCTAGTTTTGCAAGCAGTCTATGGCATTTTTTTCTAACATTTAGTGTTTTTGCAGGTAGGTAAATTTTTAATTTTTTAGCATAAAGTAAAAACAGTTTGTATATATATTTATATTTTTATGATAGTGTATAAAATACAACCTAGTCATTTTTTCGAGTTTTTTAATATAAACCAAGAATTTGGCGTCGTCCGCCAACATCCCTCAACATAAACAAGAATTTAACTCGGTGTCGCGTTGGTGTAAGAGTGATGAATCGTCACTGTCTGAAAATATAAGACTTCCAAGCCGGGAAAAGAATGCGAATTGTAAATGGCGTGATATTATTTACGCGATTATGCGCGATGTTAAGCCGCGTCCCGTTCGCGGATAAAAATTATAAATCGTCGATGATTAACAGGCCGTTAACGCGTGCCGTGATTTATCGCGAGCTTAATCTGTTTAAAACATTTTCCTCGTCATTACCCAACATCTCTCACGATGAGACCAGTCTGAGGCGGGAGTAGTATCATGGCGAAACTATCACTTCCGCTCTGCATCAGCGCGAAGTGAAGCAGTCAAGACTCGCAGAGTAGTAGAGCATTCCGTGTTTACATGCTGATTCATTACCATGTTTCGCGCTGGATTAATGATGATGCGAACTAATGTACTTGTAATTTAATGCCAGTTGAATGCAAATAACATTTGATACTTGATACTCATGTATAAAGTCGAAAACATTCAAATATTACATTGCATAATATGTTTTAATGTATATTATTATTTTGATAGGCCTAGGTTTGGGTTTGATAATGCCCGCGTCTTTCATGGCGGTCAATTCGTATTTTGACACACGGAAAGGTCAAGCTGTTGGTCTTGCAATGGCTGGGACAGGTCTTGGCCAAACCTTCATGCCACAAATAGTGACATCTCTTCAGGAAGCTTTCGACTACAACGGAACCGTGTTAATCATGGGCGCTATTTCTTTACACGGCTTGATTGGCGCTTTGATGTTTGAGGTAAACACTAATTTATTTATCACTCTGTATAATAATCATGCTTTCGTTCATGTGGAGGCCTAAACGACGGATTTGTTTTCGCAACACGCCGGTGGTATAGCCTTTTGTAAGCCCTCTTGTAATCGCAAACAATAGCGTAATTTGAATAATTTACGCTGGGATAATTACATAATTCAACTCCTTTCGTACACTTTCACAGTGCGTCCAGCTGATTTGGCACACACACACGCAGTCGGCGTTAATTTAAAATAAATTTGTCCTGTTTTACGTGCATCATCACCGACACGCTTTAATGTAATTAACTCGTTTGATCAGTACCTGCTCACTTTTCAGTTAATTGAAGTTGCCTAATAGTGAAAACATTAAATGAAGCTTCTTACAGCCGGTTGAAAGACATCTAAAGACCGTTGTCGACGGCGACGACGTCGACGATCTGAAGCATTCCACAGAGGTGGTCATTGTAGAGAAGAAGTCCGAAGAGATTGCTTTGCTTCAGTCACAAAAGCATAACGCATCCGAGGTGAAAAGATATAGTGGGAACGTGGAAAATACTCAATGCTCCGATGTTACAAATAATAATAACATAGAAATGGACATGAAAAATACACCAACAAGAGGTAATAGCAAAAAATATACTCTTTTTATTCTCCTATACATTTCATACTGCGTACTCGTATTTATTGCAACTGGTAAATTTATTATGAAATCGCAAAACGTGCATATAAAGAAGAAACACTGTTAAAAAGACTAAAACAACGAAAAAATATCGTAGAGTTTCTTGTTCATGTAAAAAGACAGACAAAAACAAAAGAAAGCCTCGATTTTCATTCTTGGAATTTGAATGTGTACGAACATGCACATATTGGTAGTCGCATGGCGAAACCCTATCATTTATTTGTCGTAAATCATTGCCTCGTACATTTCCCTCGGCCACGTTCGATTCGGTTTGTGTGTGTCTCCGAGTGGGCTCGCGGCTCGATATCAAAGAAATATTTTATATTTTTTCGGCCGCGCTCGCATCTCATCATCGGAGCAAGCCAAGCGAGAAATTTGCGAGACGACCAAGGCGATGCGGGTGTTACGAGCGAGAATGCGAACGCCGCTAAATTCGAAACAAAAAATATATATACTTGCGAAACATTTATAACGGGCGCACGCGGCGGCATAAATGATGCAGGACATAAAGTGGATGCATAATGAATGCAAAGCGAACACGCCAAACAATGAATATCCGAGAGTGACTTTGTCAACAATCGTAACTTGAAGTATTTTATATAGCGCCAATTATGTTATTTTATAGTGCAGAAAATAAAAGCAGAAAAAATCTGCGATTATTTTAGTTGTAAGGTTTTTGTTGATTTTCTTGTATTTACTTGGGTAATTGTCAGTTGTTGTTGTCGAGGAAATGAATTTCAATTGCATCTGCAGAAAACTGAACGAATTTGCATTCGGCGCTGGCACGCGTACTGCGCATCCGGAAGAAAAGCGTAGTTTATTAGCGAAAGGGTCAACGCGTGTTTATCTGAATACCATTAGCAGATAATACCCATGAATAAAATTCAGCGCCGGCGAGAACAAACGCGAGTGGGCTTCATTCGTGCGCCCTGGACCAAAAGCAGTGAGCGTCTGCAAGGCGTCTGCTTTGTATTCACAAGTTTAAACTTTAATAAACTAAAAATTTAATAAGCCCCACGAAGAGCGGCACGAAAAGGACGTTGCGTGGGTATGCATTGTTTTTATTATGTTAACGAACAAGCCGACAACGAGCCGTAACCAAGCGCGCTGTGCTCAGCCTCTCGTAAAACAAGAACCAAGCACCGAGGACGAAAACGAAATCCTTTGCCGAATGAAAATCTGGCTCGGCGGACGCACACACACACGAAAATAATGATGAAAGGTGTCCCCGCGGCAAAACCTCTATTTAATTATCTCACTAAAAAAGAGCTGTTAATATAAGACACTGGCGACGGAGAAAAATTCATTCAGACATTGTCATCCTGATAAGGATACGACAGACGATGTATTTTACGATGCAATAGGCCGCGAAAATGACGCGGTTACGTTTTTAGTGCCTTCAAAGCTAGTGTAACTTTTGTCAAGTTAACGAAAGATATTTTTTTGTCTTCTTGGTGGATTTAGTGGTAAAAATTTTAATGCAATTCCGAAACTAACGCGAACTAATTTGCTTTATGCAAATGCTCAAAACACGTCGATGTAATACCGCACTGCGTATTTGCTCCATCTTGATCCTGCACCCCCTCATCAAGTTGGAGTATTTCTATCTCGCGTCACTCATTCAACATCACAACGAATTGAGTTCAAACATGTCGTTCATCCAGACTTAGAAGTCAAACACCTACGCACTAGTTCGAACAACATCAAGGCAAATATAGGCAGCTTAAAATAAGATAAAACTTCCTTTGTGTTGAGGTACAATGAAGATACAATGTCTTTATTTGCAGGCGGCGAGATTTCCCCGCTGAAAAGAATTTCCTCGGCGCTGGATTTGCATCTGCTGGGCGACGCGACGTTCGTACACATCATAATAGGCTTATCGGTGGTGTACACGTCGAGCATCGCCTTCAGCATGCTCTTCCCGTTCCACCTCAGGCAGATCGGCTTTGCGACGGCGGAGACGGCGTCCTGTATGTCCGCACTGTCGGCGGCTGACATAACCGCCCGCTTCACCATTCCGAAACTGGCGAGGCGCGTTCGCATTGGATATCGTACAACATTTCTTTTCGGCGCGCTTGTTTTGGCGTGTTGTAGAGCTGGTAAGTGCAAACATTCATCTCATTTTTTTTCCAGTCGAGGTGAAAACGTTTTTAGTACATTTTATTTTGATAATCGGAAAAATCTATGATCCGCATTGTAGTTTGTGAAGTGCATATTAAGCTCCATGGTTTACACAAAAAATAAAAGCATAAACTTTTTTGTTATAAAACTATTTTAACAGGTTCAAAAAAGTTTTGTTTCTGACTGATTACAACTTAACCACAAAACAGATTCAAAGTTTCAAAAATAATTAAAATCTGACAAAACTATATTAGAGTAAGAGCCCGTGACGGCCAGACTTTCGTCATTTAAGGATAGATGAAAATTTGTCTATGTGTGTATCCAACACAGTAAAGATCAGGTAGTAGCCAACAAAGATGTACCAATTATGATGTCAAATTCATTATTTTAGAATAGTCAATTTTTGCATATTTTATTCATAACATTAATAACATGCGCTGTTCATTGCTAGATATTCTGCTATGATTCCAACTCCAGCCAGACACCCCGAAACTATAATATATTTGCCGATAAAAAAACTCAAATGAAGTAAATTAGTTCATTGATCTATAAACAGCATAACAGAATTTTTATAGTTTCTGTCATTCAGTACATTCACTCAAAATCACAACCATGAACGATTCAATATATAAACAAAGATTCAAATTCAAATTATACTTTTAAGGTCATTCCGAGATGAAAATTTAAAATAATTTAATTTAATGGGGTAAAAGGTCTAAAACCGCGACTGATAGTGCTTAAAATCGCAATTTTTCAATATTTGACGATTTATTTCAATTGTAAATATCTCGTAAACTAAAAGGAGATAGAAACGAACTAATCACAGAGTCTTAATCTACGGAAAATTCTCTTTAAAATAAGCTGGTTAAATTGGAAATTTAAGAGATGAAATTAGTATTCCTAAGAAAAAATGTTCAAATGGTAATGATAATTTATTCCCACGATTTTCGACAGTGAATTTATTTTTGAAACTAAAAGAAATAGCAACTAGAAAATTATAGATTATGGAAGATACCAAAATTGTCTAGCAGATGGAAATTTAGTATAATATTAAAACTGCAATTTAACTTTTGCAACTATTATACACTTTCAATGCGTCTGGCAGGATGATATAACCCACCAAACTATCTGGCGACTAAGAAAACACAGTTTAATAGCTCTCTGAATAATATTTATAATATAATAATTGGGGATCGTTCTTTGCTGTGTTGGGTACACACATAGAAAAATTTTCCTTTTTTTTTAAATGACGAAAGTCTGGCCGTCACGGGCTCTTAGACTATATAAATTAGGTTACAAGCAAAGTTTTAAAAATAATAAGACAACTTAGATATTTAACATTATACTATTTAAGCTACTTTTTCTACTTCCACCTTTAATCCGCTAGTTTTTTTACGGTTTTAAGACACAAAAAGTGATACTTTAAACACGAACGGCCAAGGCCGTGAATAAAGTACTTTAGTCACAGGTTTTAGTCACGGACTGGTGTTTGCGCCTGTGCATGTGCCTACGGTACAGCACAAGACTAAAAACACTGCGCCGTCAGTAAAAGAAATTAAATTTTATCGATTGATATTTATTCAATCTTGTGACTAAAACTCTCTTTATCCACTTGATACTTAATAAACTATTTTTCTTAATAAAAGATCGAAAACTTTTGAATATTGTATAATAGTAAATGATAAGTTAAATGCATAAAAGGATTCTACACTGTTTAAGTTTTGTATGCAAAGCACGAACACGTAGATATAGAAAATAGTAAGCACGCGAAGGAAAAACCGTGGAAAATGCAGATGGTAAAGAATTTCCGCGCTATCTCGCGTAGCAAAAACGGAAGTTAAAGGAATGCATCATCGAAATTTGCTAAGAAATCAGCGCGTACTATCTCTGGCCTTATGTACCAGCATTAATAAACACTTTTACATACAGAGCGATACAAAAACATCTATTTTCCCCAAAAATATTATTATGTAATAATGAATAATTTAATATTCCGCTGATGATATAAACCGACATCATTATTAATGATGTATTGTCACTGCATGCATCGAAATATTATTTTACGTCATTAGTCGGCAGCAGGCTGGCCGCAATTACAACGATTGTAATTTAAACAGAACTGCAAAAATGCTTCGACTGCAGAACGCCCATCGGTTCATCGGTTACCTCGTTATCTTGTTACGCGGCGTTATCTCGTTATCACTTATTACGCGTCGCGTTTTCCGGCCGAAAGTTTTGCAACGCGCGCGCGCGCGCGACAGGAAGCGAAAACGAGTTTGAAAAGTTTTCTCCCAGCGTGAATAAATTCCGCGCCGCATTCAATAAGTGGGCAAATTCACAATAAGAATTATCCTCTTTCGCAACAACACACGCTGGTGTGCACTGGGAGCGCGCATCGCTTCGAGGACAAACAGAAAGATGCTGCTCTTGTGCAACAACAATAGTAACAAACAAATTGTAGTTGTTTTAAGTGTTCTCCCGTGACGGCGCGGCCCCGGGTTGTTTTCACGCGAGATGTTTCTCAATCTATCCCAGTGGAATCGTTCGAGACAACACAGCCATTCGCGTCGAACTAATATAATTAAAAAGAGAGCAAACGAGCTGGGACTTTTGACTCTCGACGCCCACGAGCGTTATGCAAACGACAAACGCTCGAATTTGACTTTAATTGCTGGAAACAAATTGGATTATTATCCCCGAATATATGAAACGCGGCAATAAAAAATAAATGCCAGCTAAACAAACCGTATAAAATATTTAAATTTAATTTTAGGCAACAAAAAAGCATCCAGTGTTATTTATATTGGTTGCCTATAATAATGTTGGACATAAATAATCGAACATAGACTATTCTGAAACGTAAAATTTTGCTTATTGATCGATAACATTGGGACATATGCTGACATTGGAACAAAAATGCTAAAATCTCAAATCCACAATACAATTTCAAAGTTTCGGTAAAAAATTTGAAAACTTTTGCTTGAATCTCTCCTTTTTTTCGACGTGGCGCAAACCCGCCCCTCGGTTTATGTTTGCCACTGTGCGAAAATAAAACATTCCACTCGTCTCATTTCTATCGTAAAAAATATTATTCTCTAGTTTGGACGAATCTCGGGGGCGGCGTTGCGCACGAGCGCGCATAAATTTTAAATAAATTTACGCAACACCATCAAGAAATGTACTCTCCGCAACGGACACAAAAACGATTCGGAACGCGCGGACGGCGGCGCGCGGCGAATAATTGCCCCCTTGAAAATTTATTTCGGCCGGCGCGCGAAATGAGCGAGATATACATGTGTGCGGTCGCAATGAGTCGAATGCTGGTTATTTGTGCGTTTTGTTAAATACATTCGGATGTCGAAAAAGACCTGATAAATTATTCGATTACAAATTGCGAGCAAATTAACATTCCGTGTAATGTTTAATGTTTTTACTAATTTCTAGTGAATACAAACGAATGTTTTAGTATTACAATAATTAAAAATAACAAGATGTGTTAATTAATAGTTCATTAGTCGGTGTTAACTAGAAAATATTTAATCGGATTAATAATTCAAAGAGAATATAGACAAAAATAACAAAAAACGTTTTTTCGCGACTCTAAGGTGATAATAAGTCTTAATAATACTAAAAACAAAATAAATACTAAAAATTACACATGTGTTAATTAAATTTGTTCATAATAAAAATACAGAACTTGTTTTTGTTTAGTTTTCCTGCGTAGCCTGATATAAAACAATAAGTTTGTACGTTTTTCACGCTGATTGGTATAGAATTACATAACGTTAATTACACCCACGTTGGACTTGACTTTTGTTGAGACTTTTCCTCGACGCTACTCGCACAACAAGTAAATAAGCAAACATGTTTGTTTAGTGCGCCTGTGCTTTGACGCTTCCGCGCGCATTTAGAAATTTACAAAGGCCGACCGGTCCATGGAAAACTCATACGAGTAAATATAGAGTGCAAAAGTATATATTTTAATTTGAATATTTTGTTATGTTTAATTTCGGACCCGCGTGCGCGCTGCCAGCTCGCAGTCGCAGTGCAAATTGCTATAGAAAACTTTATATTACGAAGTGCAACGGCGGAAAAATGCGAATGGTGCATACACACATGTTTTAATTTAATTCAACATCATACATAATACTTTGAAGGTAGCAATGGAATGGAATTCGGATTGGAATATTCCAAAAATTAATCAGGACCCTAACTTTACTAGGAGTTATGATTAACAGGAATGATAGTTGTATTTTTCTGTTGAATTAATGCGAAATGTGAATTTGGAGGCGGAATTGAATAACATTTTGCGAGTCTGGAACCGTTTCAATGCACGTGTGGTTAATTAGAGTCATGTTACAAAACATGAAATGCCACACACAAACAGTTCATAGTTAGATAGATAAAATTAATTCACTTACCTTATGATAAATCCGGTTAATTTGCAGTAGAAATTTCCATTTCTACAAAAAAAAAAGTATAATATTTATGTTTTTAAACGCTTAAAGATGAAAATATGAGAGTCACATTAATTCTTTCACTTCCAATATTGATCTATAATATAAAAATGAATCGCAAAATCTGTTGGTAAGCGCATAACTCAACAACGCCTCGACCAATTTGGCCAATTCTTTTTTTAAATGTTCATTAAAGTCCAAGGATGGTTTTAGCTTCGAGAAAAATTCGAATAATTGCCGGGAAAACCCCAAAAACAGCTCTTTTCTATAGGATAAAAGTTGGCATGCAATCATAGTTATAGTTAAATAGTTGAATACGAGATGGCGCGCTGAAGTGCACTATTAGCAATTCTTTATATAATTAATTTCTTTAAAATAAAATTGCGAATCTTATTGATAGAATTAACATATACTATGTCTAGTACAAAAGAGTAAAAACGAATTACATTTATATTAAACACTAGCGGGACAAAGTCGCGGGCAAAAGCTAGTTTTATATAGATTCCTGTAATATATCCAATTTGCAATACCTGTAAAACGTTTTATTTGAACAAACATTAGAAATAAAATAATGGTTCGCTTCGTTAGCGTCACGTTAGCATCGGCTAAGCGGCAAAACAGCCGACAGACAGAGAAAATCTAATTTGCGTTATAAACTGAACGCAGATCACATATACTGTATGCATGCAGCGATACACAATGCAGTTATCCATAGCGGCGGCGGCGGTGGCGGCAGAACACAGACCCACTGTTTCGTTCCATGCCCTTTCTACCTGAACAAGCATCGGTGGAGCTTATAACTGACGCCGGGGCCTCTTGACGCATAACTACAATCATGCGCTATAAATAAAATCGAATCTCGCATCGCAACGAACTAAAAACACATGCACATCGCACACGCACGCAGATGAGTGCACAATCGCGATGAGAGAGCGTGCTGCATGGCGCAGCAAAAAGCAATCGAATATTGTGTTTCGTTCACGTGCAATTTTCAGCAGAAATCCACGCTAATGAGATGGTTGAGTGATGTATTATCATGTCATATTCTAATTTTATGTATATTTAAATCTCAAATACACCAATTTATTTGATATTCATCCCAAGGTAGAATAACAAAATGTAAAATTTCAAAAACAAAACATTCGAACATTCAACATAAAACCAACACGTTTCATCCGCAAAAGTTGAAAATGTTTATTCATTGTGTCTATTCAAGCCGTGAATCGATCACTCGTTGAAAAAAAAAAAACGCACGCTGAATTCGGTACATATCGACGCGTTAATTCGTATAACTGCTTTTGAAAAATATTTACGAACAAATGTTCAACTGTCAACTGTTGCACACGTTGGATTTTCCAATAATTTAATGCATGGCATGAGTGTCGATGAATTCGCTCTGTTAGCACGGGGTATGATGGTGGCAGCGGCGGGCGTCGTTAGTAGTTGCGGCATTGGGAATCATAATTTATCACCGCGTAATTGCTTACATTTTGTGCGCGCGCCTCGCCGAAGATGAATCTCCTTCTGGTCGGTCTCCGTCTGCTGGCGCGATATTAAGTCTGGCAAATAAATATACACGTGCAGCAAAGTGTGTTCGCATTCGTGTAAGCTGTTGTAAGGACTATCAGGAAGGCGACGGCGGCGGCGGAACGAAGATCGTTATGCCATTATTCCGTTATGCCGCCCTCGCGTTCACAGCGCAAACTTCCCAATTTCCAAAGCAAATACGAGTCAAGCGCCTTCGCATAAGAGATGATTCCAGGGGCGCGTTGAAACAAAAAAACTTTAAACATTCAAATATTCTTCCACACACAAGACTAAAAAATAAAAAAAATAAAAAAATAAATAAAAAAAAGTTTGTGTAGCGTTTAACTTTTAACTGTTAACATTATAATTGTTTGTGATTTTAGTTTTGTAGGTTAACTATACATATGTGTATTATTTTTTTTTCAACTTTTTGTTTAGTTTTGGCGATGCAGACGAGTTTTCCAGCGACGGTTGCAGCTTCCGCGCTGTGCGGGTACGTACGGGCCGCCACCGTCATCAACCAGAATCTGACAGTCTCCGAATATTGCGAGAACAACAAGGGCAGCCATTTGGCGTCCGCGCTCGGCCTCAACATGGTGTCTAAAGGCATTTTTGTGCTCACATTAGGTCAATTTTTCGGTAAGCAAATACACCGCCCAAAACTCACTCTATTTATATAGCTGTACAAATACCTCACGGCAATATAGACTAATAATTGATTGTGTTATTGGCCCATCTGTAATTATGTATTGTTTACGATTGCGTAATTGTTTAATTGTGTAAATTGTTTAATTATTTGTTTTCAGCGTGGGCGCGCGCCCCGACCGGCAGCTACGTTTCGTGCATATTGATACAGAGCGCGTTTCTGCTGGCGGTGGCGCTTAGCTGGGGCGGCGAGATGGTGGTGCTACGTCGGCGGCGCGCCAAGTCGTCGCTGCCGGCCCCGAGCACGGCGGCGGCGAGCTGACGGCGTCCCGCGCGCGCGAGCTTGCTCGGCGTAATTCAATTACCCGAAGGGGGAATCACTTTGTAAATATTATAACAGCAGACACATTAAATATCCATGCGCGACTCGCGAAACTCGCGCCACGCGCCTCTAACTGTATCGTTAGCGCATGTTTTACATGTTCAACTATATTCCATCCGGCCGTGAAATCTACAATACTTGTTCGGAGTTTCAATTTTGTACAAATACACGGCATATATTTTTTGTTTGATATTTCCTTGTATTTTTTTTTCTGTTTGACTTTCATTTATTTGTTGCGGAGTTAAATACATATTGGAAAAAAAAAGAGTTTTAGGAGGTGCTGTTAGCAGAAATGAAAAAGTAGATGTAAATTTAACAACATATTTAAAAATGCTTGAATGTAAGTAATTATTTCTTAAAATTTTTCAAAAAACTCAAAAAAAATTTTTCTGAAATTTTATCTTTTTCCGCATAAAATGTAATTATTTTAACTCATTTCCTGAGAAAATGAATTTTCTTTGATTTTAAAAAAGTTGTTACTTCAAGTGTTTGCCATAACAAGCTCCCAGTTATCCTCGAAGTCATAGACTTTTTAGTTGTGTCTATATTAACCCCTTCCCGGAATGATCGCACGAGATGTCTATTTACGAGAGATTATTTACGGCCGATGTTGCTAATAAAAGCAGGTTTATGATGACATCAATAAAAATGCATGCTTGTACCGCTTGTAGATATTTATGCTCCTCCTGCTGGCGCGCATGTCTCGCACATAATTTTTACGACTTCATTTCGCACTGCAAATGCGCACGCGACACGACTGCCTCCCCGAGATTGCCGATATACCCACCCCCGTGCATTATTTATTCAACAACAATGCAAGCAAATCGGATTTATTAGAACGTCGACGATTTGTGAGCGCGCTTCGGCAAGAAAACCGAAACGAGGCGAACGCTAATTGTGTTTATTGCCTCTTTGTGCAAGCGGCGAGTGCAGGACGTGCGATGCATTCGAAAACAGCCAAACCAGCACTGACAGCCAAGTCTGCCGGGGTCTGTTGCGTTACACAAAGCCGAGTGGAGTCTTTTTCTTTGCGCTTAATTCGCATGTTTGTATTCGCCATCCGCTCGGACACGACCGAGACGGCTCCAGACTTGTGGCGCTCGAAACAAAAAGCTGCTCTCGCAGATTGCCGTCGTCCGTGCATTACTCGAAAATTACTTCTTTGTTTCGGCGGCGAGCATTTGTAAATTGCCACATTTCCCCTATTTCACTTAAGCTGAAATACACTCGCTCGAGCATGATGACTATCAATAGTTTTTTGTGTGCGGGGCGCATTCTCTCAGGCTTGCCAAAGCCGCAACAAGTCCACAATCGCAGCGCGTTGGGATTATCCGCGGATTTGCGGCGCGTTTCGCAGACACAAATTCGATTACCGAAGAGGCAGCATGGAGCGATACATCGCTGGCGTCAAAAGTGGGTGAGCCTCTTGCCGCCGGCGACGAACGACACTTATGCGCACTCGAATGCAAGTCCGCTGTTTATCAAGCCCTCAGGCGGTGATTTCAGCCTTTAGGGCTGTTGCTCTCGCCTACTCAAGTGCGAATCTGAGTGGTACACTGCTCAATGCTTAGTGTTTTAGTGCGTGAGTCTGAATTCACGAGGGACAAATTTGTTTTCATCAAATTCTCGGCCTGTGGATGGAAAAAAAATTTGTAAAATTATGATTTGTTACTATTGCACAGTGTCAACTTCATTTTATGATGTGACACAAATGGAACAAAACCCAAGTTGAGGGCAGCTAAAACACTTTTCTAATTATTATACGTTCCAGTGTTCCATTCTGCACGAGATAAAGCGAATTATCTAATTTGCATTCGCAATTTTGTTATTTCGCTCGGCGCGCAAAAGTTTCCGAATAAAATTAAAAGAGTTACAGCGAGCGGGTTAACGCGGGTTAAACCAAATCGATATCCACGGCTCTCTTTTCAAGCAGCAAAAATTGCGCGGCCTAAACTATTCGCCGAACTAAACGCGGCGAGTTTTTGCCGTTTCCCCTGGTATTTATATCACGCCGAAATTTATTACGTATATAAGTCAGTGCGCTTGAGAGAGCGAAAGTGCAGGTGTTATCATCGCTGGATGCCGGCCAATAGCACCGAGGTTATCTGTGAATTAGAAGGTGCACGCGTCGCATTCAGGAACGCACACGCTTCGTGCTAAATGTAGCTGCAGGAAATCGGTAAAGAACGACCCATCTTTATGGATCACTGGCCCATTGTGCGCGGGGCGCGGCGCCGATTAACGATTAATGTATTGAGAGGAGCGGTGGTGGTTCTATTGTCGCCGGGGCCTTTCTGCCGGCCGCCTCCAGGCGGTGTCGTCGATGAATGAATCGAGCGTCGGGCCAAACGCGGCTATTAAATATGGTCCGCGTCGTCGGCACCCGACCCACAGCGGGGGTTTGGGTGCGCGAGTGGGAATTGTCGTCTTGATATAGAGCCGCATTATGCACGCCCCGCGGCGCGCGCTCATTGTCCAGCTGTCGGCAATTATAGATTCTTAAGGCGGTGTTATAAATTCAAGAATTTTAAATTTCTTTTGTGGCAAATTATGCTGCTTATAACAACATAAATCACTAAATTCTGTACCCGCGTTTGCCAAAATTTATACAAAAATCTTAAATCATAGCCCAAAGTGGGTTTTGTCTCGAGTTGTGCCACTCCGGCGCTCGTTTTCGAGGTCTGTCGGCAGCAAAACTCCCGAATGTGGCACATTAGGCCCGACGGCCGGCCTAACCCTCGATGCGGTTATGCCCATTTGGGTGGCAATTCCCAACCAAGTGGCTGTAATAAAGTCTCACTCGTCAGATGTTTCCAAAGTCGGCTACCAAAATTAGCATCAGATTAGAAGCACTCGTGTAATTAAAATACTTTATCTCTTGCACATCGTGCATCACGTTCAACACTCCGCAGAAGCCCGGGCTTAAGAAACACTTGCCACAAGCACCCGCCAAGTTTTCGCGTCTGTTACAACTGTACAACATTTACGGAGATAAAAATCGAAAATCAAGCAATTAGCGGATTTACCAGATCGTAGATGTAGGCGGATTTGTCAACTCGAACGAAATGTTGTAGTTTCCAACCGGAAAAACACTCCGTAGCACCATGGCAGGATGTTGGGGATGAGAAGTAAAAACGGCAGAGCTATTAGCTCGAGTCGCATCACATCGCATCATGTCACTTACGTCGAATTAGTGCTTATTACTTCTTGGCGTTATCTTCGCAAATTCCCCGGACATAAAAAAGCTTTCGCATGAAATTCGAGGATAATTCTTGATTTATTCAGCATCTCGCACTTATTTCATAAGATATATTAACAGATGCCTTTGATATACAATAACATATCCAGCGAACAACTTCATAAATTCTTCATCGTCATGTTTTCTTCATTTTTTTTTCTTTTGGTTTACTTGCGTGTAATTACACCTTAATATATTCGTTATGTACTTAGTATGCGCTAAAATTTGATCTAGTTCGTTCATGTCTTATGTTCTGTAGTAATTTTACATGTTTTTTTTTCGATTTGTGAATCTACGATTCATTTGACATACATTATAAGGCAACATACTGTATGGTCTCAACCGTTCCACATCTTTATACATGATCCCACATTCATCCGCAAAACTGTCACACACAACTCACATTCAATATTTTATGCTTGCACTCACACGCTTTCATTTTGCCACGTTGCCTCCGTGTTCAAGTCGAGTAGTTTACAGTAGCTTACGCAATGCAACCATACATACAAGCTAGTTTTATATCAGCAACCAATCCAACACTTATATATCTCATATTATACAATATTCTCGACAACTATGTACGTAATAATCATTTATACAACTCGAAACTTTTTCTTTTTAACAAATAAATCATCTAGTTTTGAACGCTCAACGTAGTAGACTGGAGTAAAAAAATAAATTATACAAATTGAACATGATGATTATTGTCACTACACAAAGTGTACGCTGACGGCTGATTTGCGTGATCATATTCGACGTCGCCGGAAGTGCATCGTCGCATAGAGAAGGAATAGCGCGATGATCTCAGTATCGATAAATTTGGCAGAATGGAAGAATGGGTGGGTGGCGGTGTTGGGCGCCGGGTCAACGGGGACGTGGTTCATGAGCGAAGTGCCCCGTGGTGTTGCTACGGTCGGTGGAGCGCCACCGGCGTGCACCGCAATCACGTTACTGCCGCCTGAAGACGAAGACGCCGATGAAGAGGAGGATGAGGATGCACCGCTGGAGTGCGGGCTGCGGTCCGCCACGCTGTTGGAGACTTCTTCGTCCTGGTCACGCTCTGCGGAGCCGATTTGGTCGTTGTAGTCTTCTTCGTCCGGCGGGGCAACGATTCGTGTCGGGCCTGGGATTTCTAGGAAAGAAAGTTAACATACTAAGCAACTTGACTAAACTACTGCCTGAAAATCAAAGGAAAATGTGTTGACTAAACTACTTGACTAAACTACTGACCAAAATATTTAACTGGCTCAAAACTATCAAAACAAAAAAACGTGTCAACTAAATAACTATACTAAACTATTAACAAAATATTAAATTGTGTGTATTTTCATTGGTGTAAAACTCTTCAAAAACAAAGAAAAACGTGTCAACTCTACTAAACTACTTACCAAAATATTTAATTGGTGTAAAATGTCAAAAAAGTAATCCAGTAATGAACTTTACTACACAACTGACCAAAATATTAAACTGGTGCAAAAATTCCAAAAAATGGGTCAACTAAACGACTCTACTAAACCACTGACCAAAAAATTTTACTGATGTAAAACTCTCCAAAAGAACAAAAAATTTGTCAACTAATTAACTCTACTAAACTACTGACCAAAACATTTCAACTAAATAACTTTACTAAACTACTGACATAGTAACTTACCATAAACCCGAATACTGCTCTCAACTTCCCCGAGAGAATTCTTCGCAATACACTTGTAGCTGCCGAGGTCGTCCGGCATAAGATGGCGCACGATGAGAATCATTTTGGTCTCAAAGAGCGACTTGCTGTTCGTCTTCACCTCGTGTTTGGCGCTCGAGATGACCATGCCGCCGCCACCTGGAAACGCGCCAATGATGGGGTCTCGAATGACGGAATGAAATTACACCCACCGCCAAAATTGCTCGCGCCGGCGGTGCGGCCCAACCACACTTGTTAACTAGCATTATCGCGCTGTCGATAATGATAAACCCGGAAGCGCCCGGGTAAAGAGCAATAGGAAACTGCAAGGTGCGATTAAACTTCGAGGAGTGGCTACTTAATCCCGATGATAACAGGATAGTGTAATAGGATAATAAGGCAGGCACGTGGCTTCCTGCGGCGCGTGATTAATGGGAAGCATGCTTTTAATCTACGCCAACCAATTTGGGCACTGTTTTTAAAAGGCAGTGATTAAAAAGCCTCCGCAATCAATAAACGTTCATTGAGTTATAATTGCGCGATAATTTAAGGAATTTTTTCCTGGAGGTACTCACCGGGTATGGCCGTGTCGCGGACCCAATAGTTAATGGATTTCGGAGAGGCTTCAACGTAGCACTCGAGGACGACGTCAGTGTTGAGCGGAGCGCCCACCAGCTGGTTGGGCACGTGTATCACCGGATGGACTGTGAACATGCCGAAAAAGGGTTAGGGCTTCGTCATCGAAACACTTAACACCCGTCCTGCTACAACAACAAGGCGGGGCGCAAAAGTTCAAAAGTCAAGTGGATGTAATAAAGCCGTGACGATGAATAATGATCGGTCACTTTTTGCCGCCTCCCAAAGCAGTATTATTATTATATAATATCAAAGTGAACACGAGTTCATAACCCATCATCACATCGGTGATTTAGCAGAGTTGATACAATGGATGATTAAAAAAAGTTTTTAATGAAAAAGCATTATCTTGATGTGGATACTCACAGTGTACATTTACCATAATCCGTTTGCTTACAGTCGGTGGTACTCCATTGGATGCGATACACATGTAGGCACCCATTTCCGTCCGGGATATTTTGACGAGTTTCAGCATCTCGCCCTGATAGGACACGGCTGTAAACAAACAACGTTTTGCAAATTTTCTCGAACACAATAAGAGCTTTTTTCTTGTGTTGAAGATGCGCTTGTTTGATAGTTGGAATCCTCTCATCTTTATCAGCAGCTTTTCTCACTACTAAGAGCACTCTAAGAAGGAAACCTTCTAAGATGAAGAACAAGCTTGCGCCAATCACATTTTCATCTCTAAGGGCATGCCGGAAAGTGTAGACACTAGATACTAGCGCAGATGGTTCGCAATCGCAATTCATAAAACGAACGCGGGGCGCTCATAAAGTTAAAATATCATTACTTGTGTAAACCCACTCAGGGCGCAATGGGTTTCCAACCATTTCCGGCGTAACTATCACAAATAGAAAATAAAAGTTGCAGATAGTTGACTTGAAATCGATTTATAATTTTAGCATTTGCAGATTTCGGATCCAACGCAGCATATTTTAATCCTTTGGGGAATATACTAGGAAAGTGCATAAGCTAATAACATACTCTAGGAAAATTTGCAATATGCAATGTTCAGTTTGGGAGCGAAATAAAATAGGATTAGAGCTTTGAGGGTTACCGTGATACTCGAATGTCTTTATATGGACCTCTGACTTGCAAGTCGTCGAAAGAAATTTAAGGCGATTATTTCGTTCCTTTGGTAGGTCCCGTTTGGTCACGCTCCAAAGAGCATAACGACCTCTGTTGACTATCCATGTGACAAAGAGCATCTGAGTGACAAAGAGAACCCACGCACGCTTCGGGCGCTCTTTCTGCAAAGAGTATCACAGTCGTCTGCTCCTGTTTCTGTTAGTGTTTGTGTGTGACTCCCGTTGCGATTGTGCGAAAAAGAAAACCGCCCGGAGGCAAGGCGGCAACCTCGGCTGAGATGCAGCCATTGATCTGGATCTGGATCTCTCGATATGCGTCTGCGAGCATACACAATGGCGATCATTGTTGTCGGCGCGCAATCGCTTCCGGGCAATACGCAATAATACACGCGGATTAATGCTCTTCGAGTGGCGCTTTTAAAGTGGCAAACCGCAAACGCCTCCAGCCGAACGAGAAAAAAAAACGAGGTTTATGAAATAGGTTTCCGCACTCACCGCGGATACGCTGTCCGTTGGGTTCGCGCACGATGATATCTTCACCGTCCTCACGCCGCCAGAGTACGTGCGGAGCTGGATGGCCTCGCGCTTTGCACGCCAGCTTCACGATTCCGCCCTCGGGCACCATGATGTCTCCGGACGTCTCCTCCGAAATGAAATCTGGCGGTACCACTACATCCAAAGTACCCAACTGAAAACACATAGAAAAAAATAAAATTCACGCACTAAATCACTCTGTATATTTAAATTTAATTACTAGCGCATATATCATTCAAAATATGTGCGGCGTAGTCAGAGAGTAGAAGCCCGAGCGCGTGTTTTCTTTTAATAAAGGAGAATTGAAAGAGTGAAGCGTGATTCAGGAACGCAAAGCGTTGAGAACCCGCCACCTGCGAGCCGCGACCCACAAAAATGCAATTTACCCACTTTCAATTACTCCTTTCTGATTTTTTTCCTTTCCTTAGTGCGTAATTTGTCATAGAAAATTACTCAATTGTGTCCACTGTCCACGGAAACAACTTAATATAAAAAAATCACTTTCCAAAGCCTTTGATACAAAATAAACAAGTTTACGCTATTTTGGACCTTTTGCCGGCAGGTTAATTGATGATAAACTCGTGATAAACTTGCGTCGGGATTACTCACACCCACAGCCGGCAAGATTCATGCATTGTGTGAGTTGGAAAAGGGATCAAATCCAACACCAAAACACAAAGTTGGACATCACTCATAAAGCGCATGGTGGGCTGTCTGTCCAAACTCAAGACGCGTCCAGAGGGACAAGACAGGACGAGACGGGCAGTCCGAACTCAAATAAACCCTCCTAGCATACCACTCGCACCATAATTAAACTAAGCGCAAACATAAACAGCCGGAAAGACGTGGGTCTAGCACCAGCCCAACCACTACTACACTAGAGGTGTTAGTTGGGTACTCACCTGACTCTTCATTGGATCCGTGTTGATCTGACACATGTACTGCCCGCGGTCCTCTTCCTGCACGCTTTTGATATGCAGGTTCCAGATGGTGTGGTCGTTGTGCGAGACTGACACCCGCGAGTTGTGTGTGATGACGTGGTCGTGAATGGCCTGGATTGCCTTCGTGTCGGCTTTCACCCAACCCACCTGCAAAGAAATAAAAATGTTTGCATGTAGTTTTATGAACCGTCAGTAGAAATAAGTTGTTGGTATGCGCGTGATGTTCTGACCATCTGGCGACGCTCACGCACACCAGCAAACCAAATGAAATATCAATGCAGATATTGAAACTACTTGGTGGGTGGATCAATAGACGCTTTGTCTGCCTAAACATGTGTTTTTCGTGTTTTGTGGCAACATGTGCAGCACACGGTTTGCCACTAAATAGTCCTTGGAGTTGTAGAAATCTGTTTAGCATCTTGGGATAGAATAATGGGCGTTTTGCCAAAATTTAAAAATATTTTCGAAAAAATGATGTGTCGTCGGTCACTTCACGACCTACAACTGAAAGGATGTTGGAGCAGGCGGAATAAACCGCCCCAAAATCGTAGGGGTGAATACTGTACACAGCTGCGTGTATTATAAATGATCCCAAGTTTGTGGCGCTTTTCAGCCATTTGTCATATCTGCACTATTATTACGTCCGTCGCGAGCGCGCGCCGTCGACCGGACAGCTGATAGGGCGCAGATGCGTCGATGGCCTCGTTGACCCTGCTAACCCGACCAACCTCTACAAAACCAGCCGCATTAATTCAAATTTAACCATTTAACAAACGTAAAAATTACATTGACCATTTTCTCTTCATGGATAATAAAATATGGCATAAAATAAATACCTTTTTTTTGACACACTCAAGTCAAGTCAAGAAGGGTATACTCGAGTGTCGAAACGAGACCAGAGAGAAATATATTGCAACTCGCAACCTTGGGGATGAGATGGCGGACGCGTTGTTTTTAGCCAGCGAGCCGACCCCAACCGACCGACAGCAACAGGTAGAACGGATCGGAGAGCACTCATGAAGTCAATTTATCAGTGGCGGTCGTGTTGGCGATGCCCGCGCCGTTGAGACCAACACGCCACGCTCAATATTTTCAATTATTTTAGCTCCGTGAAAAATATCACAGCAGAGTAAACCAAAGAAAAGAAAAACAAAGCATCACCTGAAAGTTTTTCCTTTCAATTGCTCCTCGTAGACAAGTTTGAAACGAGACAAATTTGTCTATGGAGAGTTTTTAAAGTGTGACTTACCCGATAGCCACCCAGATGGTGGACAAGACATCGAAACGTCGCATCTCTTCCCATGGGCACAGTTAGATTCGTGATTGGCTCCTGAAAGTCAGGCTGATATGCCACACCTGCGAACCATACAGAAAACCATCAATCAGAAAGATTTTTTAAAGCTTTAAAGTACACATCAAAAGATTCCGCAAGCTCGCACCCTTCATTTTCTATTCTTTCAAGCTCGGCGTTTCTTATTTCTAATGCATGAAGGAAAAAAAGCGGAAAACGCAACGTTGAAAGCGGGCAGTGTAAGAGTAAAAGAACACGAATGAGTACGTTTCGATAGAAAGAAGCAAGACGTCTCGTGGTCTGGCCAAGTTTATAAGGGTTCTGGCCGAGGCACCAGCAATGCCTTAGGCTAATCCTTTAACTTATTAAAAGTTGAGTTAAAACAGTTTGTCGCGTGTCTCGCGCCGAGTGTGCGGACAGCCGCCGCCTCGTCGCCGCCGCGACAGCCGCAAAACTCTTTTCCAAATTAACTGCCTTCGTCCGTCCGCCCCAATAT
This sequence comes from Dalotia coriaria, assembly GCF_025399875.1. NCBI lineage: Eukaryota > Metazoa > Arthropoda > Insecta > Coleoptera > Staphylinidae > Dalotia > Dalotia coriaria. Next base: position 7,038,535 of record NW_027045450.1, read on the forward strand.
GCCACACGCTTTATTCCCACTTCGCGGGACACACTTCAAGGGATTAACAAAAACATGCAAATTTGTATTAAGACACGAACGACGTGGCAATGGCTGCGGCGACGAACGTCCGCGCAAAAAGTTTCCTCGTAAGATTCTATTAAAAATTATCTCTTAAATTCTTTAAGAATTGCTCGCAGCGCTGCGCGACACTTTTGCTCATTTTTCCGTGCAACTTGCGCGCTCTCACGGCTCACAACTCTCGCACAAACTTTACCACAAAAGGACAAACGATTAAAAAGTGGACAAAAACAGATATTTTTCCATCAAAGGGCAAAAAATTCCACAAAATTAAAATAAAATTTTTGGGAGTGAAAAAATAATAATTTATCAAAATGGATTGAAAAATTAATTAAAATTTTTACGCGCGCAATAAAACAAGCGTGTAAACAACTAATGTTTATAATTACACTCTTAGTCGACTCGGCACTTAATTACAGAGGTGCGCCTTGGCTCTCCGGAGCAGGAACAGGACATTATGAACTGGTAAACTTGCGCCGATATAATTTATAGTGACAACAATAACACCTGCTGCAATCGACAATGCTTCAGCATGGCTGCGATGCGAAGCATGTTTGGGTGTTTTACTGATCCGGGACGGCACGTTTCGCCAACGTCGGCAACGTGCGCGCACGTCATCAGCGGTGCTGACAAGCATGCCGATCATGCTTCGATCCGCCAACGTCCGAGAAATTCGTGATTTTGACTTTACGATAGGTGCAGGTGGGGTGCTCCGAAATAATCTAGTTCTGGGCACTAAAAATCACTATTTTAGTGTTACACAAGCAATCACGGCTCATCATGAGTAGAATAGTAATATTTTCACAAAAAGTTTCAAAATGTGGAGGCGCCGGGCATAAAATTACAAAAATTAGAAAAATTAAATTTTATACATGAACAATGTCTAAATAACACAACAAAAAAGCAATTTGTTGGTTATATGATTATGACAGAATAATTTTTGTGAAATAATTTCAAAATGCAGAGAATTTGTGCATTCAAATGACTGTGCTTTACTTGAGCAGGAGTAGATACCCGCGTCTAGTTTACTTCAGGGCTTGAGGTTAAATGATAGCTGGATGCGAGGATAACACAGGATGGGAGGGTGATTAGTGCATTAAAACTTTATCCTTGCGGTCGGCGCGCTCGCGCCCCCCGAAGCGGTAAAGCGGAACCGACACATGTTGACCGTCCGTTCATTCCTCCACATCCACATTCAACATCCGTCCAAACTATGAGTGCATATGATTCCGGTTGCCAAATTTCTGAGCTGAACTTATCTCAACTATCTCGAACAATCCAACAACATACCTCCTACAGGGTGTGTGATAAAAATCAAATAAAATAAAAATTATAATTCAATTGTGACTGCAGCACACACTGCATTAGAGTTCTGGTAAATTTGGCAAACATGCAAGACACGATTTGTAGCGAAGCACTTAAATGAACTCTGCACACGTGTGTGCATTTTGTATATCCATTTAATGCACGTAATTGTAATCCACGAACAGACGGACGGGCGTATGCTGGTAGTGCTGGCGCTTTTGGCTGGAGGTGAATACTCGTGTACGTGTTTGGAGTGCGGACCGGGCAATTGGCTATTTGCAAATCACTCAGGAGTGCGGCGCGCGTCGCGCATTCCATTCGTGTAATTGCAACGTGTCAGAGCGATGCACAGCCGGTTGCCTCGTGAAAAACTCGCACATAACCTCACATATGCGCACGCCAACCGCATCCGACGTGAGTCGAGCGGTATTCATACGTTTGTGTCATCAAACCGATCATTAGTTTAATTGTCGCGCGCTTTAATCATTGTTAACGCAAATTGGATTTGCGGGCGGCGCGGATTCATTTAATGCTAATTATATACCCACCTAGTTAATATAAATAAATATTTTATGAAAATATAATTTTTAATTCAGTTTGTGCAAAATATTTTAGTGTTTAATGAACATTCGTAGTTTGAGCACATCGCAATTGTAACTCTTGAAGCAGCACCTGATGGTGCACATCGCCATGCTCGACTGCACCTCGATCGCATTCTGTCGTCCATCACGGGAAGAGTTCACGTGCGCTTTGAAATATACCATAACCTAGCTAATATTTAGATCGGTTCCCATCTGGGCGGGCAACCAGTCGAGCAAGTAGACAAACGAATTCACCCGGAATGGAAATGGCTCATTACACGCGCGCAAAATACACTTTGAATGTAAATATGCACAACACAGTTCATTTTTTCGACGGGTGTGGCAAAACATTTTTTCCTCTTCATGCGTGGTTCCAGTTTTGCACAGCTGCAGGGTTTTCTTTTGGGAAGCAAAGAAACTCGACACGTTTGCGGTGCGATGGTAAAGCATTTAGCGCACGCCGTGTGCAACGTACACCCCCCTAAGATGGTTACTTCTACACGACTAGGAATATTTATGTTTGAAATGTACGAAATGAGTTCACGTCTCGCGGTATATCTTAATGAGTTGAGTGAAACGCGGCGTGGTGAAGGCGCCGGGCTGCAAATATATCGTCGTAAAATTTCGACTGTCACGGAAATATGGAAGGCAACAGCGGGGAAAAACTAAATGTATGAAAAACTATGTCATAACTAGTAAGTACAACTGTAGAATTGCCGCTGCAATAATCATTACAAGAGACAACAAACAATGCTTTTTATTAGAAGTTATTCTGAGAGCTTTCCAGACATTAAAACATCGCATTCGAAAATGGTTTTTGATTCAACACTCGAGTCCCTACTAAAAATGATAAAAAATGCAACAAAAGTGGAAAAGAGAGATCTAATTTGACGGTTAATTTAATTTTTAATGTTACTTCGTTCCTTCGCTTGACGTTGGAACGTCCGCTGAGCGACTGTCGTTGTGCGCCATTCGCTTACTCCTTAGGGAATAGAAAAAGAGAGCCGGCTGCTTGGTGCGCGCCCGATGGATATGATAATATCCTCGCTCGGGGCACTGTGGGCAATATTTCAAAAAGGGACCATTCTGCGGATTTAATTACGTTATTGAAGTGCCATGTGCCGCGGCCTTGATAAATGCAAAATGCGCGCGCCAGACGTTCGCCTTCTCGGCTTTATTCTTTGCGTTGAAATTATCGCGCGCGTGGCGAAGACCGAATGATGATAATTCATTAAATGCCAGCCGAAATTATATTCCGGATTCTTTTCAGACTTTTGCGAAATCAATCCGAAGACAATAATGCGATGAATGCGGCGGGTTTAATTGTGGGCAGGTTTAATGCCAAGTTGGTTATCGGCTTCGCCTGTAAAGATAAAGGAAGAAGGGTCCCACACCCCGACGATCGACAATCGAGGATCGGAAGTTTACGAGTTTACGATTTTGACGCTGCTGCGAAGTGAGGAAATGCAAACGGATGAGCGACACGCGACTAATAACGCTAATGGACGCGTATAACACAAAATAATCCTTTTTACAAAGTATTCCACTTAGCGATTCCGTGGATATAAGAGTCTGGAACACAGACTAATAAATGAAATGTCTGCGCCAAAGAAAACGCAAGCGAAAAGTGTGTATTCTTGATGAAAATATCAAGCGTATCAAGCGCGCAAGAAAAAAAGGCGACATACCGCCTTCCGCCGCCGCACGTCTTATTTATCGCTCTGTCCGACTAAATAAATTTCCGACATAGAAAAATACAAATAGCTTGCGCCATTCATTCTGCGCGCTCTCCGCGGTTTCACCATCGCAGGCGACGGTGGCGGCGGCGACTTTTGAACAGCGCCGAACAGCGCAAAAAGCTCGACGCGCAGCGGTCCGGCGTAATGAAGACTAATGACGCCTAAATCTTCCATGATGTTGATTTGAACGCAATGACTTGATCCGTTTCGTTGGTGGGAGACGGCAGCGGCGAAATGCTTTGTGCGCAACGTCTCCGAATTTCATCATCCATACGCAGACATATAATAACCGAACGCATTTCTTTTCGTTTGCCTTTTGTCATATTTCCCTCCAACGCCCGAGGAAAAAAACTTGCATAAAAACCACGCCAAAAAAATGGCTAAAAATAGACAGAGAAACTCAACATAACACACAACGTCACATATATTTAGAGTGTGCTGGGAGTACGCGATATTGAGATTAACTGTGTATGATCCTCATATTCTCGTCCTGCGTCCGTTTGTTCCTTGTGTGTACGAATAACTCGATAGACCATCGAATTTAATAACATGAGCACGCGAGGTAACAGCCGGCGAATGCGCCCAATGATAGGACAATCGGCGTGTTTCTAATTTATCTGCGCGTGTACAGGACTCGTGCTATGGAGGCGCATGTGACGGTCAGGACAGGACAATAGAATTCCCCTGTTGATGTCCTGGGAGCGTCCCTTTCCTCTACTTCCCTACTTGTGTAGGTTGCAACACTACCGGATTATTCTGTTTAATTAAACAACAATTTGATTTCCAACTAAAAACAAAATACTTTTGAGGATTAAATTTATGCTGCACTAAAGTGCCGTAAAACGCGTTGAGACTCTCAAAATGATCAATAACCTGGGCGTGGAATTAAAAATCAACAACAGGTTTGTTTAATACAAGCACCGGATGTTAGACACCTTTCCGCCATGTGTTGCGCTTGTGTGTTACCTTCCGGAGCATCGGAAAATAGGAAAAAACAAGCAAGTCAAGATTTATTACCCCGCGGGGTGTTCCCGAAGAACCCATGATGGACCGCCCGTACAAATTGCAACTTTCGATGAGCCGGGCTTTACGACTCGCAGAATTTCCACCACACAGCGCATGTGTGTGCAAAATTTGATTTCGGTAATGAGTTCATTAGCGCCAAAGACTTGGTTTGAAGTGTCTCGGCGCGGCATTATCGTTATTAGAAATCAGGTTTCGAGGTTTCAACTTCAACTCGGTTCTCGGAATGTACTCAGCGCTGCTCTCAAGAGAATAGTGGAAAAGAGTAGTGCATACCTGATTTTCATAGGAGTATAAACCGGTTTTAGGGTTGAACTAGTCGTAGTATATTAGTCATGATTCATTTGCTCGTTACGGCCGGATTTTCGGCCCGATTAATTCGCCTGCAATTTAAATAAATGAGGTGCGAGCGACAGTATTACGAGGGTTGAATTTGGGACCGGCTGACCCGGAGGCATGTTCCTGACCGGTTTATATTCTATTCCTGTCGTTGTAAGATATTTTAATTTTTCAAAAAAAAATTAAATAATTTATTTTGTGTATATCGAAGCACATTTCGTTGGCTGGAGTGCTAATGGTGGCTAGAGCCCGATTAAACTAGAAGACACTTGGGTCAGGCTGCCGACGACCGCCTGTTTCCTCATGGGGCAATGTTAATAAGAGCGCGCGCATTCCCATTCGGGCTGCTCGACGGACCGAACACAACAACACACGCTCGTAATGCTCAATGTTAGCGCTCTACTTAATATCGACGTTATTAAAGACTGGCGCATAGCGAAAAGTAGCTGATAGTGCAACCAACACTGAACGCGAAACGGTAAATGGAACTAATGTTGGGAGCAACCTGGTACAGGGTCACCACACCACAGTGTACACACGATAAACTCTCTATGGGATCTTGCGACACAGGAGAAAGAAAAAGATTCAGGTGTAAGATGTGTGTGTTGCGCCGCCATTGTATGCGCTCGAGTCGCCGCAAATCGTCCTCAAAGATGCATAGCGCGACGGCAGCCGGCGAGGATATAACGTCAGAAGCGCGGAGCGCTCTTTGTCATCCATAAAAGTGAGAGACAGCTGGGCGAACTAACTTCCAGCACGACGCGAACGTTTTACCTGAACTTCAACGCCGCGCGCAACGTCTGCTTTAATTTAAATAACTATGAATAAATGCGAATAATTTCGTCGGATTTAACCGCGAATGCTGAAATTTCCATGCAAGATGTTGTCGCGTGTGGGTGTGAGTCGAAATTGTAATGGCGTCGCCGTCACCGCGTCAAAATCTGCAATTTCTTGGCGGGCGTGTAATTCAATTCGCTGCATAGCTGCTAATCGAAATTAGCGCAAGCTAATCGCGAGCGAGCGCGCGTGTCGACCGAATCAATCGACAGCGCTTCATCAAGCGGCCGCGTTGGCGATAATTATGCCGACGGCGCGACAACGTGCTTGACGCACTGCATGTCTTTGCCAAACTTAGTCAGCAAACGTTGATTACAGGATGAGTATATTACCCAAACCACACATATTCAGTTAAAAATATTTTTTCAGCGATAAAAATAAAATATTTAAGCGTTTTGTTTAAAACAACCTGCGGGCATATCACAACCAATGGATACGGTGCACTTTGCAAACATTTTTCCAGAGTTGAGTTGAGTTGAGTTGCTGGTGACTGTGGCGCGGTCTGAACTTAACACTCTGGCGATATCTAAAGTGCGAGGCAGCGCGCGCCTCAGGCGATGGCAAAACGCTCCACAATATATATATACTCACTTGCCGCCGCCGCAACTCTTCGGTCTTTGGTCGCGCGCGGTCGGAGGGATCAAACTCTCCGAAAGGTGCCTCCAGCGGGGCGCTAAAATATGGTTTTATATAAGACCGCGACGCGCACACCAAAGTGCCGCATAAAAATAATAAAGCCGCGGAAAAATATATAAAGCGTCTTCGCGGGCCACGGCGGCGGCTAGCGTTCATTGTCATATTTTCATGAATACGTGAATTGGGTGGGATACTTTGCTGTCAAGTATTACCTCACTAGGCTGTGTACGTGCAGAGTTATAAAACGCATCCGCAGCCCAAAATTGAAGTCAAACTTAAACGTAGAGGTGGCAACAGCAGTAAAAACGCAGCCGTCGTATTTCGAATCTCGTTTTGCGATCGTGGCGGGATCGTTTTGGGGCATCCGCGTGCGGAGATTGCGATCGTAAAGCGGCGCATCGCAAGGTGAAGGCGCCGGGCTAACATAGCGCCACAGATAGATGTTTGTTAATGCGCATAATCTCACGACGGCAGGAAACAAGAAAACAACAAAGTTGACTGAAACAATTTTAACTTTTTTTTGATTTTTAGTTGAAAAATTTATCTCGATGTGAAAATTTAACATTTGTGAGTTTGTAGTAGAGGTACTGAGCTGGTGTGTCAATACCATTAGACGCTCTCTCACCCTTTTGCCACTTACCCCGTGACACAACCACTCATTCGATGTGCAAATAACGCGCTAATACTGCTTCCCGCGCGTGTAGGATTAAGACGCATTCCGCATTCGAACTACTATTTGCACCCCGCAAAACACACACACTTACACATCAACTTTATTCAAATCAAACGCATCGCACCGCATCACAACTTTTTATCATCATTATCGCACTCACCAACAAACATACACATACAGTAAAGGTCGTGCTGCTTCGACGAGATGGCGACACGTAAATAAATAGTTTTTTGCCATCCAGCGAGCGTGCGCCTGCGAGTAACGCGCGCGTTTCGTACGTGATTCGTACGCGTGCAATCGTAACGGCCACATTAATCACTCACTTTCGGCGATTCCGCCCGTCCGCCACTCGCCCGCGCGCACGTTTCCAATGGGCTGAATAAAAGTGCGAGCGGATTTTCGACGTTTTGCCAATTTCGGACCAATAAAGCGCGTATTCCCCAGGCGCGCTAATTTTCGCAGATGGAAAAATCACAAAATCACAATTTATTAACATACTGTGTTTTGTCAACAACGAAAAACCTGCGAAAAAAAAAATCACAGCGACATAGTTACAACCCAACAAATTTGCAGTCGTTCAATGGGCACTAAACACGCACAGAGTGTCGAATGTCGAGTAAATTATTTCATGTCACAATCATTCATCAAAACAAAATTTTACAAACCAGTAGATGTCGCTAATCAAACGTCAAACGTCAAAGCCATAACCTCAAAATACTATTATATGCATTTTTATTTAAACGGCTTCTTCAAATAAAATTTTAAACGTGTTTTAACCCTGTGCATGCCGCTTGTACCTTCGGCAAGTTTTAATGAAGACAGTTAAATAATGGGGACGGGCAAAGAGTTTCGCAGATAAGCGCGTATGCAAATGGGACAGAATCAAAGCGCACGACTAAAGGTACGATACACCGGTGGATGTCTGCGTGCAGTCTAACAAGAAGGGATTTTCTTGAATAAGCCACAACAGCAATCCGATCAATGCGGCGCGCGAGATCTCGGCTCTCTCCTCCAAGCTAGTTAATTAACTCCCGGAAGTATGGATGAGTGCGACACAGTAAAGGCGGAGGCGAGCCGGGCGACATTCGGCGGCGCAAGGTGCGCACCGCCCGGCGCCTCCACCAACTTTCCAAAACGCGACTCACTTACGAACCGCTTGATTATCTATCCCTGCATCTCTCTCTCGGTTTCTATACGAGAGAAAAATAGACGTGCGGATCATATTAATTGAAATATGACGATGACCATGTGTAACTGGGTATTATCCTGGCCGGCAATTAGTAAACGCGTGGAATGCGGGCGGTGGAAATAAATGGGTTACAATTTGTTATGGTCGCAGAGGTTAACCCATAATAACTTCACGCTTGGCAATGCGGGGTTGTACTCTAAACTGCGCTGGTATTTATGTTGTCGGGTCGCGACATCAATTTTTTCTCACTCCGCGCCGCTTGAAATAATTTATTCTGAATTTTGACTGATAAGCCCAAAAGGTAACTTTACTCGTCGCAGGGTCTTATCTGTGTCGACGAGTGCGTCTTGTCGGCATCCATTAGCACCTTGTACACTCGCTTGAAACGTATGAACTTCCGTCGCGCTTACCGGTTGTTTCTACCACTTTCAACTCTCGACTCTATTTACAGACAGTGTAACAATATCGCGCGAGCGAGGCTCATAAAGTCGCGTAATAGCCCTCGACAGAGGCGGCGTGCGAAAGCAGCCTCCCCGCCGCGCGATACAAGAAAATATACAAGCGGCTTTGTCGAAAAGATTGCACAACGCGACGAGAAAATAATGGCGCGCAAGACAAACGGTCCTAGAATAGTTTTGAGGGAAAAAATGTAAAAATAAAAACATGAGGGACTTACCAATGGTAGTGGCTAGTAGAAGCAGCACCAGCGGCGCGGCGGCAGTCGTCGCCGGCTCCACAAACATGCTTCACATCTCCGCTGCCCGACGATATGGAATCTGCAAGCAGAAAATGAAAAGGATCACATCTACGAGCTCATTAGCTTCGCCGGCGGCATAAATTATACGTGCATCTTGTGGCGGCTGATGCGCGTTTGGAATTATGCCACGAGCAGAGATCATCAGCGCAAAAATTCCGGGCCCAGTCTTAATGACCAATGAATTAAGGAGGCGTTCGAAGACGCTGCCGCCGGCAGGATAATGGCAGCGTAATGGCCGAAGGGGGGCATAATTTATCATTGTCTTTGATTCGGCGGACAGTAAGCGGCAGCCGTTAACGCAATTACGACCACATAGCGTGAAACCCGATTTGTCAGCGGGGCGCAAAAGCTGTGAAAAGTCCTTTCAACACCCACCACCCCCAGCAGCAGCACATTTTACTATGCGCGCAGGTAATGAAATGCGCTTGCGATGCGTTTGCAGATATCGCAAAATCTCTCCAGCATCCAATCTGCGTTTTTCTCGAAACACACCTCTGGAGGACCTCGTAATTCCCATCTCGAGAGCGTTGCGCCGTGGCGTCGCGAGCTTTGTTCGCTGACAAGTTTTATCTCTCGCCTTGGCGCTGTGTCGATGTTGTTATATTGAATATCGGTCGGATCGCGATACCCATTACTCAGCGACACCGGCGCAAATCCCGATATATGTCTCGATTTACCACCCCACCCATCAACCTGTGCGACTTTGCAAATTCCGAAGAAAACACACCAGTAAAAACAGCAAAAAACCTCCGATGCCGAGCTGCCGCCGACTGATAAATGCGTCAACCAAGTTATAATTGAAAACTTGGCGCGCTTGATGGATTAGATTTTTAAATGCGTACGCGCGGTGCTGGGTCAAATATTTAGCGCGCCGGCGATGACAGATATCGCATTTTTCATTTCTCGCCTTTTCGATTTCTCAGAACTTAGAAATCTGGTTGGTTGGGGAGAACAAACAGGCGAAGGAGATATTCGACTGTCAGGGAATTAAAAGTTGAACCATGTTGTCAACTGCGGTGGTGCTGGTTGAGCTACGATAAGCCGCCGCCGGTCAAAAACTCCGCCACCGGATTGCGGAAGCATTAGCTTCGGCGACTCGCTTCGACTCGCTTCACAATCAAAATGCATTACAAGTTATACTCTGCCATGTGTATGTGACTAAACGTATGCATGGTGTGGTTGCACCTGTGCGAATGTCCAAAGGGCCGAAAACTGCGATAACGCCGGCCAACACTCCGGCTATTTATCAAACTCGCGCGCTTGATTTACTATCAACCGTCCACGCGCGCGCGCGCTGCGCCCTCTGGCTCCCCGATCGAGCGTTTAATTAAAGCCGGAGTTGGGGGCGCAAATAAACCGTATTATCGCATAACAGATAACCCTCATAAATAAGCCCGACTAATAATCCCTTTTCACGAACGGCGACACGCGAAAATAGTTTATGCAACAGCGCGCCGCGTCCAAGTTACTTCCGGGCTTAGTGTGGCCCGGCGGCTTTCAGAGATTGAGATTTGATCGAAATTAATTTTGAACTTCATTATTATCGACGCCGCCCCGATTGACAATATCTGGACGCGGCGAGTGACGTGAAGGATATGAGCACGGACGCCCGCGCTTGTCACCGGCGACAAGAATTAGTGTCGACGTGATAATAGACGTCTCGAGTCATTCCTTTCAAGTACGTGTCTTTAGTTTGCGCTGTCATATTTGAGCGGACAAGAAAGCGTCAAGGATTATTCAAGAATCGATACATTTTCAATTTAAACTAAAACGCACAAAGGGAGCAATAGAAGTTTTACGCAAACGTATGTTGCAAGTTGTCGGTTTTTTCTTAATTTCTCCAAAACTATTTGCGTTATCAACATTATGTTTATATATTAAGATTAAGAATAAAATTATACGTCTTTATTTATCATGAATTTGTTTGTGTAGTTATTTAGTCAAAAGTTATAAATAAAATAAATTTGATTTTGAAAAAATCCGGGGAATGGCAAAAATTTTTATATTAAGACATATTTAAACAATGTTATTAACAATTTATTTAAACAATTAGATGACTAATTGTTGTTGTCAAATATATATTTTAAAGAAAACAAGTTGATAAACCGTTTTGTTTTGTAATAATTACTAAAAAACTAAAGCAAATTGTTTTCTTTTGTTGAATCATTCGATTGCTATGAACATGAATTGATTTTTAATGGTTTTTAGCTAATTCTTTTTATACCGTTTGTAATTAAATCAAAATTCGTTCAATATTCTACTCAGTAATAAATTCTTAATTAAATAGTTAATAAAATTTGTTGATACAATTATTATAAATATATTTATAAGCAATCAAAATTGATATTAATATAATTTCACAAAGTTTTCTAAATTTGTCCGTAACTGTTGATAAAATACTATTATCAAACAAATTTTTCCATTTTTTTACTAAGAACTTAACACTAAATACATATAAAAAGAATCAACTTGCCAGTTCCAAGAAAAAGATAGTTTTTTTAACATTTAACTTGCAAAGAAAACTTTTGTCTGCCACCATCGTAAAACGCACATAAAAGCGCTGAAAAGCGAATTTGATTACAACTAATTATCATCTTAATAGTGCCATCAATATTCTTTTATACTCATTCAAGTGTAACTTCTTTCTACCCTTGAGTATACACCCACTAAAAACTAAATTAATGACTCCACCGCATTCAATATTTAGCGATGTACCTGTAATAACACGTTAGACCGGCGCATCCACCACCGCCGCAAGCTCACCGCTACTTTCAGGCAAAAACCAGCCAACATTCGTTAACTAACCGTCAAAATTAATTGAATTCTATCAACAAAAACCTCCAACTCCACGCGGCTACGAAGAGTGAGCATTATGATGACGGAAATTAAATCGCCCCTCGAAACATTTCAACTTCATTAGCGCTCGAGGCTGCGAGCGTGTAACACGCGAATATTCGCCACGCGCAACATGTGTGTAACTACTTTTTACCGAACGAAAAACGAATCCGTGTCCTGTGTCCAACATCGCAAACAAATGAAACATCAACTCGGATTCAGCCACGCGCGCGTAAAGCTCGAAACGTTTTGTTCCGCTGATATGCTGATAGTTTTTCAAAACGCGCTTAATTAATTCACCGGCATTAGGTGCACGTAAGTAATACCAATAATGCGCGACGTGTGCGCGTTCAATGCGCGATGTGTACGTCGCACACGCGGCCGGAATATTTATTAATAGGTTCATCGGCGAAGCCCGGCGCGTTCGCATTGTTCGCGACTTCAATGCGCTACGCGCACAAGAGCAGAATATTTGTTACCGTGCTTCATACACCCGACAACCAAGTAGATATTATACAAAATCTGCTAATTAATAAACATTTCACTTGCCACAGGAAAAAATAATCGATTTTAAATTATATTCTCCTTTTTTCTGGTGGAATATTACATAAAAGAATTGAATACCTTCAGTTTTATAAAGCGTATTATTTTAGTTCCTCATTAAAACTATAACAATGTGGTATTTCTAAGAAAACATTAAATTTCCAGTAAAAAATTTAGAAAAATTTTGTAGTTACTTAATACTCTTTGTCTATGTACAAAATGTCATGTTTTATTTAACGGCAAAAATCATTCTGCTTGATGCGTATTCCAATCGTTTATTTACATTCAACGGTTAGTTTCATCTGTCTGTCATTGATGCAAAATGTTGCATCAGTTGCATCAGTTGCAACAAAATAATTTCCACGTTAACTAAATGTGTACTAAATGTGATATTGAGATTTTTTGACCGTCAAAAATGGATAAATACAAAATTTTACATTTTTTGTTGAAAAAAAGAGGAAAACATAATATTTTAGGCACTAGGCAATAAAAAAATAAAGTACTTGTACAATAATATTCAATATTTTACTTCAAAAAGTAAAATTTTAACCAAAAAATTTAAAAAATTATTTTATTTGCAACATTTTAAAATTTCTCTCTGATTATGATGTTTTCCGAACAATCAAAATCAATTGCCTCCCCCATTGACAATACAAAATTATGATAATGATAATACGCTTAGACGTGTATCCAAAGTAGCAACCCAGCGCAAAGTATAAATATAGAAACGAAACAAAATGTACAAACGTGCCGGATAATTATATTTCATTTGATATACGACGTCAACATGCAGATGCTAATGCGTGCCGACGTAACAAAGTTAAGAGCATCTTTGTCGCTGGCGCCCACCGCCGCCGCCGCCATTGTCATCTGCAACTCGCGATTTGCGCCTAATATTATTAACGATAAAGTTTTCTCAAAGGGATTGCGCGCGCGACATTTTTAAGTGTTCATTTCGGTTGAATGTGCGTAGTTTAAAAAGCGGAACGTGCTCCGTGCACACAATGCATATTGTTAGAGATTTAAATATTTTGCAACAAAAGGCAGGCAATGGATGTGCGCACAGTTGTTGAAACTGGGAGCCGCTAATGAAGGCAAGATAAAGACTGGTAACGATGATCGCGGGGCGGTGGAGTGCTCTTGTCGCATTCAGAATACTCCTCCAGGGACATGATTGTGTGAATGAGTAAATAAGGGATGATAACTAACAATAGGCGTAAGAATATTTAAATTTTTTACCGAAAATAATATAAAATTTAAGTGGTATTTAAGTACGGTGGAAATTTTCGAAGGGATGAAAGCTAAATCAAAGCATTTTGAGCGACTAAAAAGGCTAATACTTGACTTGTAATGCTTCGTCTGGGCGCTGGAGTTCGTCTTGTTTCAATAACTCATCTATACAATTTCAACCCCTCGGCGAGGCGCTTGCCCCTCACTTTTTGCTCCCTGTTGAGCTTCTTTGAGTATTTAATCTTTTGCATTCCCAGCGCGGCGGCATAATGCGCATAATTTAAGTAATAATGTATCACTCTGACTCGTTCCGCGTCGGCCGGCGAGCGGCAACGGCGGCGGCGTTGAATTTTCCGCCACTTTCCTGCACTCTTTTGCGTTATAAATTCTTGACTCTACGCGGCTACTACAAAGCATACTACATTCACTTTAAAAGAAAATAAAACTTAAAAATATCAAATAATAAATAAATAAATAAATAATCCATATTATTATTATTTCAGAACTAAATAAATATTAGTATAAATAAATAAATAAACATTAATTACTTACAGTTTATTTATTTTTAATTTTTAACTAACACTAATTATTTCCGAAATTTTTTTTTAAAATTTTGTTGATAAAGTTTATTTTGTGCGTTTATTGTGCGCGTATCGCGGGTGTTGAGATGCGCTCGGGCGCGTGCACTGCACCGAAGGCGGTGGAAGCGCCGCCGCCGAAGAGATACGCGCGACGTGTGACGGGCCAAGCGCGGTGCGCTCGCAGCCGCCGGCAGCAATGCGCCGCGCATGCGATTCTTCAACCGCACGCGTCGGCGGTCGCATGCACCGATGAATGCGCGTTAATTACGCGATGCGACGCTCAGCGGTTAATCAGTTGATAAGGTGTCGTCGAGTCAAGCCCCAACCTGCCCCAATCATCAACTAAAGATTTAATTTTATTACAAATTAATAGGGATATTAAATTTTACTTGTATTTGCATTTTATAGTCATGAAGGAAATTTATTTACTGAAATAATGATTATGGGGAATATTTTTTTTCAAAAAATTGGTTTTTCTGAAATTTTTGATGTTTTAAAAGATATTTTGAATTTTTAAACAAAAATAAATTAAAAATATAGAAGATTACTGTTCAGAAAATGTTAATTTATAGAATAATTGATGGTCAAAGCTGTTTTTTAATGTTTATAGATCATTATTGAGGTTATGTTGCTTTTTTCTTCTTTTTGCGACGAGTTTATCTTAATTTTTCTTAGTTTTTTACAGTTTTTATCAATATGTTTCCAAAATTTTGATTTTATTATGGGTTTTTGTAAAATATTTCTTTCTTTGATTGTCCACTATCCAAACTTGTTGCTTTTCTTATCTTTCAGTAACCTTTTTAAGAAATGTTTACCAAGAATTCATCTCACTACAACTGATGATACAGAAAGTTATCACCGATGGGTTATTTGCCAATAAACATATGCTTGAAATAAAATCGCACGTAAAAGCAACGTAAAAACGTGAATGAAATCGATTGGTGACCGGTCTGACCGGTCTGACCGGACTTGAGGTCCGCGAAAGAATGCTCGCGGGCAGTCGTCGTCGCGTTGGTCTATTACCGCCGCCAAGCGCCACTCTCAGCCTCAGATTTACGAGTATAGCTTTCCTGTAATGGAGTTTCCATGCTTCGGCGTAGTTTTATGTGGTCGGGGCGCCTCGGCCGCATAATGTGCGCCGATTGCCGCCCGCCGGAGTGCACCTTGGGTGTTTCGCCTCTTCACCAACGCGTCAGCAAAACGCAACGCCCGCGGACGGTAAACACTCGACCGTTTTGTCAGCACGCGGCGAGGACACACACAATGCACTGAACTGCATGCGACTTACTCGTCGCATTGTCCACGCTTTTAATAACCGGTGGATCAACGCGAGATCAACAGATCTGCGCGACTAAGCTGGTCTAATGCAGCACAAGATTGGCCATTGCTGAAGCAGCACCCAAAGCTTATAGAATGAAGAGTAAAGCGACGAAAGCTCCCAGCTCATTTGTCAACGAGCAGTACCCTTTCCACTTCACTTTTCGCTTTGCTGTACTCTGGACTTGGACTCTCTTCATGACGGCGAGCAGATTTGGGGACCCGCGCGTACAACGTATGGCGCTCGGGACAGGAGACAACGCGCATCGCATCGCGGACCTCGCGGTCCCGGTTTGTAAATCACCCCGGCGGCCTGCGGCCGGCGCCGTTATAAATCTGCCAGGCGCACACGTCGGGCAGACGAGGTGCTGCACCGGCGAAGGCCCAGCGCACTGTCCATGGTCAGCGTCGCCACCTCCGGCCGCCTACACCGCAACAATAAATCCTTCGTGCCGTCCACCGAGGACTGCAAAAAGTTGCTTTGATAATTATGTAGTCACTAGTCGTTCTTGCTTTTTTCACTTAGTTACCACCAACAATGCGTATAAACATACAACTCACATTCCACAACATTAACATCTCGTAAACTAACTTTTTATTACATTTAAACAGAAATTATTTTATTTTTTTTTGCTTCAGGGCTAATAAAACAAGCGAAAATGCAATAAATTGAATTGAAAGCATTTTAAAAATTGCACCTCTTGTAATATTCGTTGAGATAGTGCTGATGCTGTCATCGTGTATGGGCGTTGATAAAACGTTGACGTCTTGCCAACGGCGTCGCGAGGTAGCCAACGACAAAGACACATCGTCGTAATCCAGCGCAATATTGCCGCCCGCAAGGATGCGAAATGACCGGTGTCAACAGCCACCGGAAGCACCTATTCACCGCACGCCGGTTTAATGAATGAAATTGAATAATGCGCTAATAAATTGCCAATTTAGCAAACAACAACAAATCAATACAAAACTAATCAAGAAACTGCGCAAAAAGGAAAAAAATGTTTTTTACGTTTTTTTGAGAGAAATTCTTGTGGGAATCAGACGGTAGCGTCATCGATAATCGCACTCGTTACAGTAATCACTATTTTATTGCACGATCGGGCGGGACGGATGGCGCAAATCATAAAAACCGAGCATTAATTCCGCTTTAGCATCACATTGTCGAACTGTCAGCAGGCTGCATGACAAGTGGCAGTTTTACACTTTACGGCCACAAGCGACGAAAATCTTTTCGTCTAAAAATGTTTAAAAATTAATTTTTACGTCTTGGTGCCCAGGGACTCGTCGTCGCCGCAATCGAAGCGTAATGACAATGATCACCGCCCGATCACCCGCCCGCACCCACGGGCATTAGTGCAGCATCACCATATCGGATTGCATATCCCTGCGTGCGAATACAGGACCGCAACACACCGCAGTTATTGATGGCGGGCGCGCAGCGCGAATCACATCATGAATGCCGAATTTCCCCAGCGTGCCATCGCTCTGATGGACTGCGGACCGCGCAGACCCCTCGCGCCATATCGCCGTGTGCGTCGCGCATCGCCGGCCAAGCGCCGATCATATTGTAATGGCATCGAGCCATTAGAGAAACAAATTGTCCCGCGCCGAACGCGCGCGTCGCCAAATTTATGCACTATTAGATTCTCCTCAGTGCCCCGCCGCCGAATATGCGCCAGCTAACAATACACGAACGCTACGCGCGCGCACACGCCGCGCATATTCATATTATCATCAATAACCATTTACTTTGTGTCCCGTTACGGGCTGCTTTTATTTGCCGCCGCCAACGAAACGACGGAACATCTTTATGTTTAGTGCGCGAATGGTGCACATTGCACGCTAAAGGATATAAATTTCAATTTTCTACAAATTTTTATTTTCAATTTCAATCTTTTTTTATTATTTGTGTTAAAAATACAAAAATTTATCTCGTACGTTTTTGCATTCATATATATACATATAATATACATACTAGTGAGAGTTGATGGAGAACAAGGAAAACTACCCAATAAATTGTTTCCCTCTTTTGGAGTTTTCTTTCCCATAAAAATACGAGAGTAAAGTTTTTTGATTAAAAATGTTTCACGGCATGGTGGTGGCCCATGCTTACCGAAAAGTGAATAAACTAAAAACGATATAAAAACTTTGTGCATATTCAAAACATCATTGGTGTTTTATGAGTGTTTTTATAAAATAACGACTAATAATATTTTAAAAGGAAAAGTGAAAATTTATTACAGAACTGCATTAATTTTTTACTTACAGAAGTCTTTAAATTTGGTTATTTTCTGTTTTTAATTCATGAAACCAAATTACAGTTTACTGTATTTTACAGCAGTTTCCCAAAACACACAGCAAATCAATACTAGCAGCGCCATCTGCACCAATTAAACCAAACTAAACGCTATTCCTCCTGAACCTGCGAGGCATGACTTTCTCTTTCGGTAGTAGCAATATACTTTGTTATTCCACACCAGATGGCATCACAAATCACATAAAATGTATATTTCTTGATGAAATTAATCACAATCAACACCAAATGTGATTAAAAACCATAATATTAAATATGTTAAAACATATCCCAATAGAATTGTGTTATTTTAATCATATGATTGTAATTAATTCACAAATAATCTACTCCATCACAGAATAGGCAATAAAATAGATGACTAGATTCAGGACAGTGAAACAATCGCGATACAAATACGTATAATGTTAATTAATCGCGCCAAGCCAATAGCCAATACTCTACTGTGCAAATTCCTCTCTATCGAATTTGATTAGTGGTGGCGGCTGATCAATATTAACCAATGTGTTTAATCAGCGCCGCGCTGAATTAAATATTATTTAAAAAATTTCGCGCAATTATTTTTCGCGTCGCGTGTCGAGTGCAACTAGTTTGCCCTCTGCGCAGGAAGATAATAGATGCTCAATATTTAATTATGATCTTTCATTTTCACGCAGCGCGCACCGTTGGCGTTGTGTGGAGCGCGACGGCGGCGTCGACGGAGCGCGTCGTGAAAAATGAAAGCACTTAATGTATGAATAGCCGGCGGTCGCAGTTAACCGACCGGCGGTGGACGCTACGCTCGACCGCACCACTTAGGAAACGATCGACTAATTTTTGCTTTCTTTGCTTGGGCGGGCACATGTGCACGGAGGAAATTTGCACGGAAATAAATTAAAAGCAAAAATTATGCTTATTTGAGTAATTTATAAAATTGGAGTAAAAATATTTATGTACTAGCCTGTTTAATATAAATTTAATTCGTTTTTATTCTCTTGTTCTAGACATAGTATGTGTCAATTCTATTAATAAGATTCGCAATTTTATTTAAAAAAAATTATTTATATAAAGAATTGCTAATAATGCTTTTCAGCGCGCCATCTCGGATTCAACTATTTAACTATAACTGTAATTGAATCTCAATGCCAACTTTCATTCTATAGAAAAGGGCTGTCTTTAGGGTTTTCCTTGTAATAATTTAAATTTTTCTCGCTGTAAAAACCATCTTTGGGATTTAACAAACATTTTATAGAAAAAATTGGCTAAATTGGTCTAGGCGTTGTTGAGTTATGCGCTTACCAACACATTTTGCGATTCTTTTCTATATTATAGATAGATTTTGTGTGTTTTATTTGAATTCAAAGAAAATATGATAATGGGTAATTATATTATGTCGATTGATTCGATTCGAAATTGATTTTGCGGGCCACTGCGATAAAAATGCAGGAAATAACCGTATTTTTGTATCAGTGCCGTTGATACGTCGCGACTGATACACTTTTTCCACATTTTTTCCTTTTTAAATAATCCCTAATTGTATCTCTTTCGAAGGCTGCTCGCTTGGCGCGCCAGCAATTTATCCTCTTTCACTCGCAGCGCAACGCCGGCGCAGGGGCTGTTCGAGTCACCCCTCGTTTTTTAAAATGCGCGCACGGCGGCGGCAGCGTTTTCATGCCCTCTCGGTTCTTAGTACTAGTTAGTAAATAATGCTCTTTAAAGAATACGAGTGCCATTTCATTGTTTCGAAGGCGGAACAAAGCGGCAAAGCAAAGGCGGCGGAAGACGGGTGCCGCCACCACCACACTGCTTCTGCCGCCGCTGCCGCCGCCAAACAGAGTGATCGTTATTTCGGTTTTCTCATGCTTTTCCACTTTTCCGGGCGTGTGGTTTGTGCGTATGTGCGCGCACACATCGCCATGCACACACCAAAACTGGTGGCGTTTTTCGGGCGCGGCATATTTCAGGTTGTTGTTGTTTATAAACTAAATTAATTTCGTAATGCGCGCCACCCCTGGGCGCAAATACACATCGCTGCATTGCTGGCTTCTAGCGCGCAGCCTACCCCATCCTCAAAAATATGAAAATGCAAAGAATTCGAAACATCTGAAGAGCGCGCAGGCGAGTTCCTTCGTCGCCGCCGCCGCCTGCCTCCAGTCCATCGAGAGACTCAAACTTCCAACGCACCCGAATCCACTTTCAATAAAATCCTCTCATGATAAAATAATTTTTTAAATACTAAATATTATTCACATAATAATATAGTTGCCGTTTGAGCACAGAGAGAGAGTATAGGTTAGAGGGCAGCCCGGAAACTGCAAGAGTCGCAGTTCGCAGTTCCGCATCTCCGGGGGCGGCTTGCCTTTGGCGTGTGTTTGTTCGGGCTGCATGTGGTCGCTGGCGGAATGCTTTTCATCTCGACTTGAGGCATAGTTGCCTAAATGCCGCGTTTGGCGCGCGGAATGTCATATACTGTGTGTGTGGCGGTGGTCGCCCACCCACCCCCTTCAGTGCGACGCGCGCACCGTGCGACGATGTCGACGTCGACGTCGACGACAACCATGCCAAAAGGCAAACGCGCATCGCGCAAAAGTGGCTACACTGCGTTACGGTGTGGCGGAGGCGGCAGTGGAGGCGATTCCCACCGCGTCGCGCTGCTTTATATCCGCATTAAACTTTCTACTTACGAAAGTAGACATTCTCATCGAGGCGAGCGCGAGACCAAGGCGAGTTCATTGCGAAGTTCATTGGAAAACAAGATTCGATTACGGAAAGTTGTTTTCCGTTGATATGCCCCACAGCGGTTGACTTTTTCTTTTCTACACCCCCGGAAAAAATACGTCTTACACTCCGCCAAACATAATTATTAGCTAATTTGTGTTAATGATTTAATCGAGGATGTCACGAGAAATGATTAATCAATCCGAGACACAATAGTTGCCCTCGAATTGGGCAACTTTCGCGAATCGCTTATCTCGGTAATTAATTGATTAACCCGCGAGCGGAGTCATTTACCGCCTCGCTCGGCGCGCGAAACGTCAATAACTGCCAGGCGATATAATTTAACGCCAACAAGAAATCAAAATTGTTTCCGAAATGCGCGCGGTTCGCTGCTGTTCATTATCGGCGCATTATTAGTCAACATCTTCGCAAGTTTCGCCATAGTTTTAAGTATATTCAACAAGCTATTAAGACGCGAACGGTGGTGATGCGTCTTCACCTAAAATCTCCCACCATCTTCGCTCGCGAGGAGTTTATACAACTATCTTAAGGGTGCAGAGGAGGTGGTTGTGTGGTACTGGGGTGGCGAAAACGGCTGAAATGCTAAGTTTCGGGGAGTTCACCTCAGAGATTACACACGTTCGGGGAGTCTTTGCGCAAACGATCTCCGGCATGCTGAGGGAAAACCCCAGCGTACCGATTACTCCGCACGGGCCAGAGCACACACTCTCCGTCGGAAATACATTGCGTGGAAACATTGATGCTGACCGCCAAGCGCTCCCCAGATTACAAGACGATTTCATTTGTTGCGAGCCTGTGTGTGACTCCCGCAGCGTGCATGGTTTATTCGCGAGGATTACATGGAGATATTAAGTTTCGCTTCCCCACATCTACGACTACAAGATAGCATTTGATCCGCGGATGACATGAAAGCCCCAGATTCGCAGAGACAATGCTTCCAGCTCTTTGACGACAAGCATCAGAGAATCTTACCAACCTTCTTGCCGACGGGCGCACAACCGTGTCACTCGAATTCAATTAAAAGTAGACTTTGGAACTTAAAACCAGATCCTCAGACATTACATTACACGTACATTGAATTAAGAGTATAGCTGCACTTTAATTTGTAGAAGTGCACTTTTTCACTTTGAAGAAACTACAAAGTGATGAAACCACAACGCCTTCTGAAGTCCTATGTGCAACCTAATACTTACCTATCAAGTGAAAGTCAATTTCCACGACTTGGACGCGGTTACCTGCACACAAAATTCTGTTATTATCAATCAGGGAATTGTCGCAATCGGCGAGTATTTCAAGCGTTGTCATTGTGACGCGCTGCGCACAATAAACTGCAACGCGTTTGAACATGGACGCCGGGTTACGAGTCCTCTTGGCGTTGCTACTCATTAAAACAAACTTCTCAATTCAAACAGACGACAACTCACCGAATGCAGCTGACAATTCGACGACAACCGAAACATCTATTTGGACACCGCGTACAACACGCAGCAAGTTTCAATCTATGCTCGCACAGAATGCAACTGATGTATCATACATGGTAAGCGTAAACCTAACCTCAACGTTTACTATTTAAGTTGGCATCACTGCATATTCACTAGTGTGGTAACACTACATTAAAATAACTTACGTAGATGTCGCTGTTATACATAGTAAAATTTAAGTTGGTATGCATGCATTAAAAAGAGATAGATATACAAAAACATTCTAGAATAATCCTACTGCGGTGAAGTGACGATGACGCAGCATTTATAACCTGTTTTCCATTGCAGGATGTCAGTAACAGTTCAGGAGATGCACGACAAGATCTTACAGCAGCGGTGGTGCGACGCTTGTCCGATCAATTCGGCGAGAACGTGAAAGACATGATGCAGTCGTGGTCATGGGTATGTAGTTACACAAACATTTATTTTTCCATTTGTCTCCATGCCCGTCCGCGCTGGACGTTTGCTTAATTAATCTGCATCGAGCGCAACAAGCCATCGCGTTCAAATTGAGCGTGTACACCACACCACAGCCAACCTACATTCACCCCTTTATTTTTTCCGGCACATTATTTAATTGACTATAATACCTAACCTTACATTTACGGCTCTGTCGATGACACGTAGGTTTATTTACATTTGTTGTGCCTCATGCACACTTATTGCGAAAACCATTAGCATCTATCAATTAGTCGAACATTTATCGACGCGTATCGATTCGTTTCCGGTCTTAATTGGTTGTGCGCGCCGCCTCCGCACAAATCACCTTAGTCAAGCTTGCCGGAATGCATTGAACCTTGAACCGGCCGATCCTTTGTTGAATAAATTTGTTTTAGCAATGGGGTTGTAATTACTTGTATATCCTGCAATACAAACTAGATTTTTATGTGGTAAATAAAATTTAATGTATTCTGGTCACGGAAGATAATTTAAACGGCTGTAGCACAAGGTGTATATGAAGTGAAGTGGACCCGGTTGTAATTTGGATAAGGTGGTTGCCACTTGACATTGAGGAATAGTGTTTGGTCCGGATGGGTCCGCGCGCTGACAGCGCCCTTTTGCGTTGATGCGTACGCAGAGCGAAAGGCTAAACGCCAACATTTCGACTCGCGTCTTCACGTCGACCTGGAAGCTTTAATCCGCTGTCAGGTCGCACCCGAGTCGACACCGCGTAATGTCACCCTGTTACCGGCTGTCGCGACGGCGGCAACGCCGGCGGCGGAAAAGCGTGACGCTCATCATCCACTCGTCATCCGATCTTTCACGCTTGCCACCGGCTTATACTTATATGTGTCATCTCAGCGTCTCCAACGTCTCCAGAATCGTGAGATACTGCAGTTATATTTATTGCTCATAAATTCAGGCGCTGAGATAGCAGAGAACAAGGCGCACCGACCGCACGCTGTGCCCTTTCATACGTCGCCACCAGAATCAAACCTATTGTGTGTTCTATGAAGAAAAGAACACGACCCAACCATTGTACCAACAACCAATTAATCATCACATTGATTTGATTCTGGAAGTGATGCAAACATAATTATACCCGACGCATGTATGAACACACAAAAAATCAGTGTAAATAGAAAAAAATACGAAAAATAAAAAAAATATATAAGTCGTGTTCCTAATGCGAGTACGACGACTCTCGAGAGTCTCTTACCGGCACACTCTCCCGACAGTGCGAAATCCCACTCGGGTCGTATTTGTCCGCTACGCCGAGTTTTCAATCAAGTCCCCTTGATGCGCGCGGATCTCCGCAGTCTAACGAAATCTCCGCACAATGTGTCGCCCGTCTGCTCGCCCTTCAGTCGAATCAGTCAATTTATTCATACGAGCGTTACGAGTCAAAACGGTATCAAGACTATGGATATTAAACCGATACCAAACTGGATCCCATGAAGGGGGTTCACGAAGAGGTGGAGTTGGAGATGAAGTCGATAGACCTGACCTGAGGTGCACTTCGCGAGCATTATTAAATGATTACTTCGTCCCGACTTTGTCGAACAGGGCAAGTTGGGCGCTAGTCCAACGCCGGCAACGCGGTCGAATGCTAATTGCCCTTAATGGGCGGCTTTTAATGGTAATTGCTAAACGAGCAGTTTGCAGACTCTCCTCCTCATGTGCAATTATTGTTAATAACTAGTTTATTGTTTGAAAACCTCTGGGATTTAGTGTTGGTTAAATGGGTTTTTAACTTAAAAAATTGATATGCGCGCGCTGTCGTGATTGTGACTGTTGATATTTGCTTAGACCCCGTCTGAGAGGCAGAGCCTAGTCAGGCCACAGACGAAACAATCCCAGCCGAGCACGTAATAACCGAACGAAATGAAGGATAAAGCGTGTGCGACTGCCGGAGAATTCGAAACGATCTGCATTTTTCTTTCGCCGCGGCATAAATGCAACGAAAGTAGTTTTAAATTGAAACTGGCAAACGCACGAAGAGAAGCAAACGTTATAAAATTGATACATAAAATAAAACAATAAATCTCGGGCGTCGAGCACGCGCTGGTGAAAAAAAGGGTGAGCGAAAGGAAGCCGATATCGGCGAGAATGGCTGAGAGTGGAATTCGTGATAAGGATTGAAAATAACTGGCGCGCCAAAATCGCTATTCCGGTCTGGATTGCGCTTCCCGCTTCGCTCCGGTGTCGCAAAACCTCGCCAGATAATCAAAACAGCTATGAAATCGACGCAACCCTTTTATCCACATTTAACTTGAACTTGATGTCTTGACGTGAGCGGATCCCTGGCTAATTTGCTGATCTTGATCTGATCCCGATCGAATCGAAGGAGGGTACACGCGCAGGTGCCTCCAGAGATAAACCAATTAAGGATACGCACATTTTTCACTCGGGCCGGCAGTGACAACCCATTTTTCTTAACCTTTCGCCGGCAAACCTCTGGGTGAATAAATGTTTAGACCGGCCCGTCGACGGACACCTAGTTAACGGATAGCGAGCACCACTATTCCGGGGTTGGCGCTAGTTAGCGGTCGGCAGACGAATATTAATAGAGGGCGAGTAGCAATTCTGTTGGTTTCCACCGCGTGGTGCGCTGTATTCCTCCTCTCCTCGGCTGTTGGTCGTGTGTACAGCGCGAGCAGCGAGTGATTGATGAAGTCTGCAGGACGTGAATGGATGTCGGTCGAGTCTACGCACAGCGCCGCCGTCGAAAGATTTACCTATGCATATTAACTTGTTCACACTTTTAAAAGCTAATATTAGCTGTGGAGATTCGCGCCAAGCCGCGTCGCATCCTTCCAGCGTGGGCCAGATAAAGGCGGCGGCGGTATAACGCATCAATCAACAGTTATCGCACATTACAGATGAACCGTGCGCGGCGTTATGGAGTGCCAACTAGTCAACTAGTCCTTTATCCCATAGACCTAACCTCTATTAATATATAATTATTTTAATCATTATTATTTTTTCAACAGTGGTTGTGTAATGTGTTTGGATTGCACCACATGTACTTATTGCTCTTTGATGCTTAGTGAGGTTTGGTCTGGTTGTAGCCACACACTCGTGAAAACAATATCCTCGCCGCAGCGATGAGGTTGCGGATATGAAACGGTCGATTCACGATGGCGAATCTCATCCGTCGCTTGCATTTCCCAAAGTGATATGTTACAAATTTACGGCCCGCGCGACGATGACCAACCGAAGCGTGAGCGACGAGCGCGTGCAGCGCTGGTTGTATACGATGTGTACTAGCGCAGCGCGACCATTGACATCCATTGGGCCTACTTGTAACATATCACGAACAGTGTGCACACGCATCGCGAGCGTGTTCATTGTGCACACATCCTAGAGTGGGTGATTATTCTCTCCTATGTTGGTCGATTGTAACTACCATTTACGCATATAATATTGTTTGTCATGTGGACGTGTTTGGTTGAAAGTTGTGAAAAACTTGCACGCATAATAACCGCGTAAATAAAGTTGCCTACTTGTTCTCTCCGCTGGGGGTTTATCGGCGTGTTTGAGTTGATACCGCGATCCGACCGCATTCGCATATTTGTGTTTGACGTGGCGACTTTGGAAGGAAGCGATTCGCGATGCATGTCGTACTCAAACTCGTACGCAAATCCTTTGAAAAGTTTCGTTTCCGCTTACGCCCGGCTGTCGTAGATGCATTCTTCGATATGAATTAAACTCACACACGAACCTCTCTCGGCTAAGTCCGACTCTAAGTCAAAGCTAAAGCCCGACGCAGTGATACCACATATCAACATTGTCCTTCTGCTTCGGCTTCGGATTTCTTTTTGTGTGTGTGTGTGGGTGTGTGTGTTGTTTCTTTTTCGTGGCTAAATCCCCGAGTCCCGAGTTAGGAGTCGGGAGTCGGCTGCAATGGGCGGCCAACTGGAAGAAGCAACAGGAGAGCGCCGCGGGTCGAGAGGGGTCAGGCAGAAAGAGCAAGCGGCGGTGGTAGTGGCGGCAACCGGCGGCAGCAGCGGCGCTCGAGAACTGTACGGATGCTCCCTCACTGCGTGTGTCGCGCGTCCTCAATCGCTCGGTGGAGGCGCCGGTAAACGCACGTCTGCCCTACGA
This sequence comes from Dalotia coriaria, assembly GCF_025399875.1. NCBI lineage: Eukaryota > Metazoa > Arthropoda > Insecta > Coleoptera > Staphylinidae > Dalotia > Dalotia coriaria. Next base: position 7,065,241 of record NW_027045450.1, read on the forward strand.
GTAGTCACGATCCGCGAGCGCGTTTTCCGCGATAATTTTTTTTCAACACCTCAACTAACTAATCATCCAGCATAGAATATTCAGTGAGAACTAGAAATTGAATTATACGCATACGGATTTTACGCTTCAATTTTTTCGAAGGTAAGTTTTTCTTTAAAAAAATTAATAAAAAATATAATTAAATATAATTATTGTTTGAAAATATAATTTTGGTTGTCGTGATGTCGTTTTATGTGAAGAAAACAAAAACAAAACTTTAGTAACGCATGCACGCGTCAATTTGAAACTTGATGCCGTGGCATATACAAAACTTGTCGCCGCTTCCGCTCTCGAGAAAGATTGTTTTCGAAATGAAGACGAAAGACGGCCAGGCACGTACCGACTGGTACTGACTTGCCTGCCACCCCACCCTATTATAACTCAACCATTATGAGTAATACAATTAGTACGATTACAACTGTATCAAATCAAATCAACACATTTTTTCCTTTCCGAAAATTTGTGTTTATTTGTTTATTGACTCGGCTGGCTACAGAAAAACTGTATTTAATTGTACGCTGGCGTTAAATGGATGGTCGAGAGTGCGTAAAATGGCCGTGGGGGTGGCGAGTTAATGCCAGCCGGTTTTGAAACTTGATGGACGCGCGCTCCGCCAGCCTCGCTAAGCCTTCAATTGAGATATATGAAGCTCGCGTCATGGCCGTGGCGGCGGGAATGTCTGCGAAAATATTACTATTATACGCGCGTGCCAGTGTCAGCAGGAGGCGGCCGAAATGCACCATTCCACCAAACGCACAATTGTGCTGTTATCGCTGCCGAAATGTGTGCGTGTAACATTGTTGCGTTGTGTATTGCCCGGCGCCTCCACCTCTCTATCGAATATCTCCGCTGGCGAAGCAAACAGGCGGCATATTAATAAAACCGCGCGTCGAATAAATTATTAACACAGCGTGCGCACGCGGGACATTGTTCGCGCTCGAATTATTTTCGGCGATTAAAGGTGACGATCTAAAACAGCGAAATAGTTCGCGCCCGAACTGCAAACTATTATCATTATTATCGCGATGAGTTATAGTTATGCACCGCACGGAAAGTTTTTACGCGCGCCCGAAATTCCTCTATAAATTTTAGTTGCTTTTTTGTGAACACATTGTTTGGCTTTTTTTGGCCGCGCGGACAAAACACATTTTTTGCGCAAGTGTAAACCGTGGCCGTTTAACGGTGGTAAAAGTACCCATACGGACCTACACGCCCTCAACACAAAAAAAGTCTAGTGAAAGCTACAGGAGCAAGGGAGAGACAACTTGGAGAGAAGGAATAATGGCAAACGTCTGCGGTCGCGATAACTTTTACTCATCCAACATCTCCGCCCTCGAAATGAGACTCCTTATCGCGTAATGAAGATTCAGACATTAGACAGCTCTAACTCACTCGGATATAAGAGTATATCAAGTGTAGGTGATTTTATTTAAATTCAAATAAAATAAAATATATAAAAAACAGCTTTGAATATTGGGCTACTCGTCGAGTTTCATACTTGATACCTAATACCGCAAAAATGCAATCTCGCTGAATACGCGCGCGCGCGGTGCCCGGCTCAAAACATTTGTAGAATTAAGCTCGGCGGTGGCGGACATTCTTGATGCAACGAAGTGGAATTTTCACATGCACATTCCATCATCTGTGTCTGCTTCGCTCTCCGAGGAATAGCCAGACACGATTAATTCACGTTTTTAATTGTTAGCGCTGCTTCTGCTCCCTCGAGGAGCACAAAACCGCGCGCGCTCGGTTTCATTTCCTTTCTTCTTTAAACTCCCGCCATTGAAATCAAATTGCACCTGTCCAATATCCCCGCGATTATTGATAAATTATTATCGACTGGCGGGTTGATTTTCAAGCGCACGCTTGCATTATTTATTATTCGAGCGTATAAAGTGGATTATTAAACTTATTGATTGACTCGAGTGGCGGCAACATGCGCGAGATTGTTGCTCTGCACCATGACCGTTTACTGCCCGCCGCCCCGCGTTTGTATTGAAGTTTAAAACGTAATTATTCAGCAGGCTTTAGCAAGTTGTGCGCGCCATCAAAATCGTAGTTGCTCTCGCGACAATAAGACGTATATACTTGAAGAAGGGGTGTGAGGGGGTGTATGAGGAGGGTTGGACTTTGGAGGCGCTTTGCTCGTTTCTCCAAGTGTCGTATTAAAATTGTGGGGCCGCGCCGGGGCACAACTGGCTGCCAAAGCGTACTTTTATTAGGGCCATTAATAAATTATAGCAACAGGCGCGGCGGCGGCGGCGGCGGTAGAAGGCGGCCTATTGCTCATACATAAACTCAAGCGCAGCATCTTGGCTTGACGTAATAATGAGATCCCCGCGCCGGATATGGCAATAGGATTTGGCTAAATAGAGGTGATCAATCACCGAACGGCGGCGTGTCACTGCATTGACTGGCGGCTGGCGTACGGCACCTGAGCCAAGGCGCGCGCGACGCGGATGAGCACACTGCAGCTGGCCGAAATTTCGCCGCATTAAACCACAACAAGCCGAAGCGCGAATGCCAAAGGCAACCGAAATCATTGTGGTCCTCTCCTACTCTACTCGTGGATGGGGTCTACATCTCTGATGCATTCGTATCGGTCGCCGCAGTCTCACAATCGAAATGATGCATGAATATGCATGCGGCGGACACGCGCTGCGCACACACAGAAATCAGCGGTGGCGGCGGCAAACGGTACGGTGATGTATCACCTACACGCGCACGTCACTTCCTGCCCACTACCATCAATTACCGCACAGACCAGATGAACATGTAGCGACGGGCAACACGCGCGGAAAGCCCACATAAACACGAGCGTCAAATGCACATTCGATATTTTCCACCGCCGTGGCGGCGGCGGGCACTTGAGGACGTACCGCCAGCAAACAGCATCAAACACCATTGCCACCCACACCCACAGGATGCTTGTTGCTCGTTTTGTTTGTCGACAATTCTCCGCGTGCACGTAACGCACACTTAATGACTCGTTTTCCGGTTCATGTAGAAAGTAGAGGCGGGGGCGGCGGTTTGCACAACGGGCCGCACGTTCAATTACCGGTGGGCATGTCGTCGAGACGGCGGTCTTTCATAATCGCGGCTTGCGGCGCGCATTTAAACCGCAGCCGCGGGCATATAAAGACACTCTTGCTAATTGATGAGCGCCGCCGCGGGCCCCGCCGCCCGAATCATCAATCACACGGTCCTGCGCATGACAGCCGCGTGACACGACTGGCTAACAAGGAAAACAAGCCGCCCTCGGACCGGATGACTGCGCTGCAATTTCGATAAATCAGCATTAAGCGCACTGTAAAGACGCAATTGCATTCGACCCGCATTGATTACAATCAATTGAATGTCATAAAAAAAAGCAACACACATACACACACACCGAGGGGGTGCTAGAAACAGCAACATTATACTACATGAATAGAAAAATAGTGCTCCCGGTGTGGCAATTTGAGTCATAGTAATAAACGTAAAAACCGACGCGCGACGCAGGAATCTATCGTGCTGTATCGTGTTGGCGGCGGGCGGGCGGGCGGCAAAGTGAGTGCTCACAATGGTGGCGCAGCCGGGAGCGTAGGGCTTAGGGACTTATCCCGCCATCGATACTGGAAGGCACTCGCAGCGCGAGCGTCGCAATGGGCCCTGCATGGTAATGGAGCTACTTTGCAGTTAACTACTCCAGACCTCTCCGCAGCGCTGCCGCCACCGCCACGCTCATACGCTAAATGGACCTGCCGCGTTGCGTCAAAGAGACCAAAGCGACCGCACAGCATGAGAATCTTTACCTTCTTCAGGTCGCGACATTTAAGCACTTTACGTAATCGTAATTATGAACACGGCTTACAACTTTTTCCGGCTTTCCGGTTGTGCATGGCGGCTTGAAAAGAAGCGAAAAAGGCGACAGTCAGCGCAAACGAGTAAATGATGCGGTCACTAACAGGCAGTCGATATATTGGCGGTATTTTATCGCCGATGGCCAGCCGGGCGCGGCGAATTTCAAGGCAAATAAGGCCTGAACCGCCCGCCGCCACCACCGCCGCCGCCGACCGCAGCAGTAGTCCTGGTAGGAAAGTTCTCTCTCAGTTGAATATTACTTCAGCGTGGCTGGGGCAAGCGCGCGAGCAGGAAGCAATAGCGAGGATCATTAATTTAAAAGCTACATATTGGGGTGTTTTTGTGGTGTAATGCTGACTATTGTCTGGAGATGGCACCGTGATAGAACACGTCATGGGGAGAATTGATGAGAGCGTCCGGCTTGCGCGCTGACCAAAACCGACTCGACAAAAGCCGCCGCCTCGCGTCGACTTTCTGCCTTTGCGCGCATTTTTAAAATGTGCGGTGTCGATGTGCGCGCAATCTTTTTCCATCCGTGCGCAGTTTCGCATCACAAAATATATGTATCAGTAATAAATTATCATAAAAGCGTTATCGGAGAGTGTCTAAATCATCCGCAAACCGTTAAAATATGACGCAATACTCTTTTTCGCGCTTATTTTTAACCAAAAAAAAACATTTCACTGTTTCTGGTTGGTGTCCACCACAAAATAGCCCACAATAAACATTATTCTCTCCGAATCTCCGAGATAGCGTATGCTAGCATTCACTTCGTCTCGTCGACGGCGGCAGCGATGCGAAGCAATGAGTGGTGATTGTCTGCCATCGCGGCGGCAGTTCGCGCCTCGCTCGCAAAGGTGCATTCCAGACTCGCGCGCGGGAATGCAGTGTGATTAAGAGAAGGAAATTGTTCTGCGGCGCCAGTTTATCTGTGTCAGAGCAAAGATATTAGGCGCGGGGGTGGTGAGGCGTACGACCAGGATGATATATTCACGCTCAGGCTGCGAAGACGCCGACGCGCATACTCCGATCTGCGCGCACTGAATAAATACTTTTCATGCACACGCTGAATTTTTAATTATATCGCGTGCCCTCTTTCTGCGCCCGTCATGGCCTGTGTTTGCACACCAGCGCTGGTTTTATTATCCTTTTGCATAATAGTTGCGCGCCGCTGCGTAATTGTAAAAACCGTGCCAGATGAGGATGATTATCTTATCTGCACCGAGCGTATAATGAGCGTAGCATTCTTTGCCAAGGCGACAATACCTATAATACCTTTGCTCGCAGATGTGTATAATAGATGAATATAAATGAATATCTAGTGTAATGGTGGAGGCGCCGCGAGGTGCAGACACATGATGCTGCTCGCACGGTTAATTGATCGGCCTGGGGTGCTAGTGGTACACTTATGAATGGAAAGTGTAGAGGAGGACTCAGACCACAGATCCAATAAAGGCGGTGCTAATATGTCTTAGTCAGCATTCCAGGCGCTCGCACGAACGGATGGACTTCCGACGCAAGGCAACGCTTTTGTGAAATAAACAGCGTGCCCGAGCATTTGTTTCACTGACCGGTCGAATGCCGAGTGGCGCGTGTGCGCAAACAAACGTAGAAACGCACATAACTAATAATTAAACAGTGTAAATTGCCAGTAAACCGATATGTAAACGCTGGCTGCACTGATAAGCGACGGGAAACGCGCACAATTCACCCTCAAGCCCTCGGCGCCGGGCACAGCTACACCGAGAGTGAAATACACTCGATAAAGCATGAACTCTGCACGTTTCGGGGGCGGGTGGTGTGGGAGTTGTGCGCCGGCTTGCGGTGCGCGTTTCGATCATTTTCGGGTCTGGCTTGATAATTCGAGTATGCTTTTATAGTCAATCTGTCTTCGAGCTCTTAGGCGTGACGCGGAAGCTCGCGGAATAAATTTACGGACTTTTTATTATCCCACGATTGACCACGGTCGCCCGCGACTGCCGAAGCGTGTGCTTTTCTACCTTTGTGCACCATATGTGGAGGCGCCGGGCACAAATGGCGAAAAGGAGGTATACGGGTGTGCGCGCAGCATACTAAACGCCCCCGATGGCTCGTGAACTGTGACGAGTTTATATATTTCACTGTATTTCACTTTGCTCGCTGTGTTACGCTCTAAAACGCTCAGCGTGCGCGTATGACTCATCGTAAACGCCAAATCCATAAAATAATCGTAATTCCTAATACATTCGGGTTGGATTTACGGCGGTCGCGCGCAGTGCAGTCTACGCGTTCATTTTAATAATCAACTCCATGTGCATGACGGTATTCTGGTATTCATACTGCGTAAATTATTTCAGTGCGTCGACGAGACAAAGTTTGCGCGATGCGCTCAGGCGAATGGTAAACTGACAGCATAAGGCGGCTATGTCCCGCGTGACGCCTTCGTGTCAGAGCTGCTGTTGCTTTGCCGCCCGCCACCTGCGGCACGCAACCGCCCCCGCCTTTTCATATTGTACAATTGAAAGTCATCGCTTTATTATTATCATCGGTTAACCTCCAACGCGCAAGGCGATATGTGTGCATGCATACAAGTAATGCTGGCGTGGTTGCCGCCGCCGCCGCCGCCTTTGCGACGTGTCGTATATTACACGCCTGCGAATGCGATCCCGAATTCGCATGCGAATGTAGAGCAGAACCATAAAACGCCGTCGGCGGTCCGCGCGTCGCCAAGGGTGCTGACATTAGCAGGCCGTTTCCTCGCCGCCGCCACCGCCGCCGCCACAACCCCAACCCCAGATTCAGCACTCTTGTGGCGCGGCTATTACCATTCATGATTTATATTACAGACAGTGCACGTGTTTCAGGTTCCGCGATGGTGGCGCCGCATGCGACAATGGTCGGCGACGACTCGCGGTGGGTTAAGTAAGAGCTGCACCCAGGACAACGGCACCACCATGATTTCCATTGGTGGACGGCTGCTACTCTGCGCCTTTCTACCTGCCATCACCGGTAAATATCTAGCAAAATTGCGTATTAAATATAAACAGTAGTATGATGTTGTAAATTGGATGGGCGTGTCGTGTCGGTGGAAAGTTATGAACGTAGTAATAATGTCGTAACGTCGTAATGTCATTGTGAATCGCAGCGAGCAAGAAGCCACGCGCGCGCGCGCCACTTAATGTTTTGGCCTGCTTCCAAAGACGTCCTTTCAAGTCGTCGCTCGCGCCCGCATCCGCCAGGACGATTGCGATAAGCATTGCGACGACGACAACGAGGGTGATGCTGGTAGCACCGCTATAATTACAATATTGATAATCGCATTGCGCGATGCCAGATAAGCGATTGATGCTTGTGCACAATAAACGAATAAATAAACCAAAGAGAAATGGTGAGGGTGTTTAGTCCGAGTGTGAAAATCGGCGCTCTTCACTCACCCTCGTTCACACGTTGGTGTTCCCTGCAAAAAGCAATGTGATGTATGAACGGGGCGCTTGGAGAAAGACGAACAGCTGTTGCCGGCGACGCGCCTTCACTAAAATAGGGTGCGAGGAGTGTTGAGGAGTGTGTCGCTCATCTCCATGCACTCGAAAATGTCGCTTAATATCGAAATAAGTACCGAGTGTATTTTTAGCGAAATCGGCTTAGCGTGTAAGCCGACGCAGTCGGCGCCTCCGGCATCTTGCTCCGCACGTCGGATGATTTTCTAAACATGGCAAATTAAAGGAAGTTAATTTGCAGCTTATCTTTCTCGCAGACGCATCGCCCGGCGCCTCCACAATAACAATTGTCACACAAAACAGCGCTGTCTGCGAAAGCTAACATCTTCATTAACTCATTTATTATATCAAATGTAAGAGAATTACGTGTATGTAGAGATACCGCCGGAGTTGAACACATGTGCGATATTATTCACCATTCTCCACATTGGCATACTTGACACAGCGGGTGCTTTTTTAATGCGGCTCCAAGGAATACGAGAGGAAAATCTGGCGGTTTATTCTCATTTCTTAGCTCGTTTTGTTCTCTCTTAAGAAATATGGAAAGGTAGGGGAATTCTATCGTTGCGATTCGATCGGTGTACGCGCTTGGCGGTTGCTGAGGTGGAATAAGATCCAATACGGTTATGTAAATATCATAAAATTTGTTGTAGCCTATTATGTTAAACAGAAGAGAAGAGAGACATTTAAACCTACCGGTACTCGTATAATTCGAAATCGAGAGCAGTGAGCCCACTCTCTTCTCTTCTCTTGGCCGCCCTCCGCGTGTAGTACAAAAGTGTACCCTTGCGTCTTGCTATCGTAGGACGCGGCGCGAGCTCGAGCTTGACTGGCTTCGTTCGCGCGAGAGCCGAAGCGCGCCTAAGCTTCAGATAGCGCGGCGCGCTTGCTCGCCGCCCCGCGTGTGTATCGGGCCCGATTCCGACCCGGGGCGCTCTCCAAGCGCACTTCGCGTTTAATGACGCGAGACAATGACATAGTCTTCGTTTATTAAGAACCGTAACGCCGGTTGTTCGACGCGCGCGCGCGCGCCGTTGCCGCCGGCTGAGGGGTTAGTGAATGGCTGCTGCGAGTGTCTTAATCCGCCAGTAAATTGAGTCTCGGTTAAGTTGGAGGCGGCTGGGGGGTATGGGCGCCGGCGATTCGTGTATCGCGCACACGTCTGCCGGCTCAATCTGAGCGCGCACTGGCCCATAAATGCCAGATATAAACGCGTCCCACTGCTGCCGCCTCGCAGGTTCTGCACACATTACGCAAACGTCGCATTCGCATCTTATTTAAAGCGCGCGTGCAGAAGACTGACTTTCGCGCTAATGCACACCAAAATCTACACCAGTCGCCGCCCCTTTTGGACTTGAACTATTGTCAACGTGCCACACTAACTGTATGCAAAATCAACAAGTACAAGCTTCTAAGTTAACCTGCGAGAATCGAATCGAAACTCAAACTCATGTATGACTGCGGTGATGGCGGGGGCGGCTGCACACGCTGGACTTCTCCAACACATTTATCAGCACCGTGCCAAATTTGCATGAGCTCTACGAGAGACACAGGCGACGCTTTGCTGAATGGCATCAGATTAGTCCAAGCGAAGAAGCCTTGCCGCCGCCGCCGCGCTATCAGTGGAATGCATGCTCCGTCGGCGGTATCAGCTGCAGGCGGCGCCGCTACACATGTCCATTGTTCCGTGTCCGCGCATTGTGTGCGCGTCGCGAGGAGCGCGCGAGCGAAAGGCTTGCGGCCGCCTCCCGCCACCGTGACGATATCGGCGTTCCGCCACACACCGTCACGCCGCCTCTATGCATGCATTCATAGACATGCACCGTCTTCTTGGCCGGCGAGCGATAGCGAGACAAAGTGGCCCGCATTAAAATCCCGGCTGAGGGCAATATGTGTGTGCATGAACTGGACGATGAGAGAGAAAGAGGGGGGCGGCGGCCGGAACGAGACATGTGCCCTCGCCTTGCGGCCCCGCGCTTAATCCCACGGCTAATCCGGGCTTAACTGTGTCGGAGCAGCAGCGCTACTAATTTGTTGATTCCAACACCCCGACATTGAATTATTGGAAGTCGAAGTGGGGTTGGAATGTGTTCTTTACCGGACGATAAACACCACTACATCTATGATACTATTTATTGGAAATTCAAAACCCAAAACTTAATTTGACACAACTTCAAACAATTCCAAGACAACGGATCAAAGCAATACTTTACTAACAACCCGCATAAAATGGTGGGGGTAAAAGTATATAAAAAGTCTATTTTCTGGTGGTTGACACTAAAAATCCAAACATACGCCCAGTGGCTTAAACCTCAATAAGAATTTTATTTCCTTTCTTTACTTTTCAAAGAAGAACCACACACGCACACCAGGAAACCGGAAATCTCTTCAGCGACTAGGCTTTTCGCGACTCTGGCTCCCTGCGTGCGCGCATCATGTATTTCGATATTTTAGGAATTTAATAATATTGGCATAACACACGATATCGACAGGCACATACCAGAACCCGCTGCCCCCTGTCACCCGCCCCCCGTAACAAGCGCGCATGCATTATTTACGCACTATAAGTACCTGATAGAGATTTAAGTGAGCAACACATCAAAGCGCCATAATGTAATGCGGCGCAAAACACAATATATCGTCACACAATATACTCGCGATACATTATCAGACTCCGAAGGGCGCTTATAAAAGGAGGGTCGAAGCGGCGGTCCTTTTGCGCGCGGAGTAAAACCCGGCGACTATTCTTCATTCGTTCTATTAAATCGGGCGCGATTCAATTGCGGCGACTTAGCTTTCCGCCGTCCAATGTTATGTCTCTGTGTGTGTTTGTGGGGGTGTACCGCCCCGCGTGGATGTATTGTATGCGTGCTGACCCGCGCGCGCCGTTAGGCTCACGCGCCCAGTGTATCCAAATTCATTGCAGATTTTCAGCTTGTCGGTTGCGGAAAATAGACGTCTGGAGATTTAAAGCGTTGAATCACAACGCAATTTAAAATTATTGCGGATTATCAGCATGATAATAAATGCCCCGGGCGTTGATTGACTGAATGATTGATGGACAAGTGTATACAACCCTTCCATCGGTCATAATTGTCATGGATTTGAATATTTAACATTTTCAATTTGCGCACACGTCACATTTTGTTGGCCATTGTGAAGATTTTAGCGAGTGAGAGGAGGCCTGGAACGAAAAGGACCTTAATGTGCATATTGTGTGTGTTGGCGGGAGGTGGGGGTGGGCAGGCGCAGCACACAATCGAAATGGAGGACTTGTGTGCGCGCGGCCGCTTTTCAACAGTTCGCTTGAATGATTCTGCGATTTACTGTTGCCAGAAGTGACGTTTCCCGTTGAGTGACGCGCGCCAGCCTGCACCCTCGAAACTCGCGACGATACCGAATGAATGCTATCGCCGTCGCCGTCGCACCGCGCGCGTTGTTTCAAACCGCATCTCAAAGTTGTGCATCGCGAGAGCCACTCGTTGCAAAGTGCACAACTACCGGGATATCCTCGGCCGGGGCGGATGGTAACCACTATCGGGCCCGCGCGCTTGCAGAAGCGAAGAGAAGGGTGTGCGTTTCCGTGCGACGCAATACCGGCACGAACGGACGTGTTTTCCATATGCTTGCAGCATGTTCGCTGGCTGTCGACTCGTTATTACTGCTCTCGAGAGTGAAGTCGGTGATGTCGGACTCTTAGGCGGCGGCGGCGGCGGTGGCGGCTGCGGTGCTGGGGATTCCTTTTTCACGTCTGACAGTGACACTTTTCGCCCGCCACTACCACCGCCGTGTATCGACTGTCGGGTTAAATATTTAATAACCAACATTCCAATGTAAATCAGTCTCATTTGCAGAGTATTTGAATTCTTGCCATCCAACATGGTTAAAATTGCTTTCATGTTTTTTCCTCTCTCATTGCAGGTCAGCAGATCTCCGAACCGGAACCAGTGTTTCTAGCGCCTCTTGAGAATCACACCGTCACGCAGGGCAGAGACATCTTCTTTACCTGTGTCGTCAATCACCTGTCTTCTTACAAGGTAAAACCGTCCATCTCTAACCACTGCAATGTCCGGTCCAGTCTATTATATGCATCTGGTACCACCGCCGGAGTCGACAATCGTACCTTTATCGCTGACGCGTGCGCTTCTCGTTTTTATGACGATGCAAACCCTCGGTCATCGGGTTAACATATTGCTAAGATCCATGCTGACATCCCCTAGGATAAAACGCCCTTTTCGCATGTTCGGCGATTCATCGTCCGGCCCAGACGTGGGTTCTCATAATGTTCGATTCAATTCGCACCGCCGAACAGAATAAACGCACAAAACGATTAGAGGACAAGTCGTGCCGCCTCACAACCCACGACCCACCTCAAACATTCATTTGACATTCAATTAAGGAAAAATTCCGAGCCAATACTACTAGTAGATTTCAAAGAAAAAAAAATAGACGAAAAAAAAAACATGCAATTTACTGGGTCTTTATCTAATTATGGCTGCTTGAAACGATAGCCGTTATTATTGGATTTCAATTTCGATTCACTCCTGAGGCGAGTCAGTTCCTTCGCCTGTAACAAGTTTTATTGCGTTCAAATCACGCGAGATGATGCGAGATGCGCAATTTGCGCGCCGGATAATGAAAAAATAGCGGCGTTTTAATACATCGCCGCTGGCGCGCGGTGAAATTTTTGAAAGCAAAATGATTTTATCGCACGCTCGAGTTTTATTTCATTTGCGGGCGGCGTGTGTGTCCACGCCCGACGTGCAAAATATACGAGTTTTGCGGGTGCGATGATTTCATTGTGCTCGTCGCCACACCGCCGGAGGTAACCCCGGGCACACAAAGACGCCCAATCAGACGTGCAACTCGCACTTATTGAGTTTGCAAACCGCGCGCCACTACCATCGCCGCCCCCGGTAATAAAATCAGCGCGCGGCCTAGAGAAAAGTGCGCCGGCATGTGAGGGTCCTGCAGGCGGCGCTGCAGCGCAAATGGAATTATACGTAGACTCTTCGGAAACTTGAGCGCGCGGAGATCCGAAATTGATTGTGTGCTTTCAGAGGCAAATATCCGTACTTTATCGACTCTTTCAGGTGGCGTGGATCAAGTCGGATACGAAGGCCATCCTCGCCATACACACGCACATGGTCGCACAGAACCAGCGTCTCTCCGTAACGCACAACGGGCACAACACGTGGAAGCTGCACGTGTCCAACGTGCAGAAGAACGACTCGGGTACGTACATGTGCCAGATCAACACGGACCCAATGCGCAGCCAGGTATGTACCGATTTTACTAGCCGGAGACCATTAAGTTAATGTGTTGCGCTTTTGTGTGCTTAAATCTGTGTTTTTCGCAGATGGGTACACTGGAGGTGGTCATCCCGCCGGATATACTCAACGATAACGAATCGACCGAGGGCGGCGGTGTGGCATTGGAAGGCGGCACCGTACGACTGAAATGCCACGCTGTCGGCGTACCCTCACCGACGGTCCTATGGCGGCGTGAAGACTCCAAGAGTTTAGTCTTTCGCAATGAGACCAGTCGCGAGAAGCAAGGTAAGCGCGACACGCCCAACGGAATCAATATCAAAACGAAGCAAAACGAAAACACTTTATTTACGCCCGCTGAAATAATATCTCATTGAGTTCTTTTCCGGCGCGCAGTGAGCAGATGGTGCGCGTTTTGCCTAATCCGGCTCTTTCCGACACTGCCGCCTCTTTGCCGCGCCGTCAGATTTGCATTCCACGCGCCGCTGAATATGTGCAATGAAAAATTCAACTTGCGCGTCTATCGGTACTTCTGACAACTCTCCGCCGCCACCGCCGCCACACTGTAGCCGCGCGCGCTGCATTTTGCTTCCGATAAATCCCTTTCTCATTTAAAATTTAAATCAGATATTATCTGAAAGAGTATGCGGCGGAATGATCTTGAGGTGTTAGGACGGCTGCCACCGCAAACGCCGCCTTCGCGCTGGGATTTGTATGCTATGTCCGGTGGCGGCGGCGCTTACGACCTGCTCGAATGTGCGTTAACACGTATCCTCCACCTGCGGAAAACCCGCCGCCATCGCATAAAGATACACGATGAGATTACCATTATGCGCGCGTTTTCGCTCGTTCCACTCGTGCAGCGGGCGAGGGCGATTATTAATTTCGATTGTGGACCGTGCACGTATCGTAAACGTCGGCGTTTTCCGCGTGCGCGGCGCTCCATCAAGCCGAAACGGGCATTGCAAGTGGCATTTATATCCGCCGGCCGCCCGGCCAAACATTTGTCTTTATTCTTACGATCGGCCGCGACCAATATACGTATTGCGCTGGCATGTTGAAATATCGCGACGTGTGTGCGTTTAAGAACTGCGCCTGACATTAGCAAATATATCGACTCCGTATTTGTCTTGCATGCGAGCGTACGAAATCCGGGCGCTGCGTATGCTTGCGAAAATTATTGATGTGCTGTTGGCTTCGATTTGCAGTGCAGCGCAGCTTCGACGGCGACACGCTGGTGCTCACCAACATCCAGCGCGCCGACATGGGCGCATATCTCTGCATCGCCAGCAACGGCGTGCCGCCATCAGTCAGCAAACGATTTTCAGTTCGAGTTCATTGTAAGTATTCCTCCATCATGCACATGATTTTTGTTATTTCATGTAATGCCATCTAAAATATATTTATTTTTTGTGTTTGTATGTGCTTTTTGCTTTGCAGTTCATCCGTTGATCCGCGTATCGAACCAGCTGGTGGCGGCGCCCGTCGCCAGCGACGTGCTGGTGCAGTGCTACGTGGAGGCGTCGCCGCGCGCCATGAACCATTGGACGCGCGACACAGGTAAGCCCCTCGGGGACCGGCTTAGTGTCCACACCATGGTCCGACACCTCTATATTCCCATAATCTACACCCGGCCGACGTGCGAAGGCCCTTTCATAAATCACTTTAAACCTAATTCATAATACCCGCAGTGTATGTTCCGCTGCTGCGACTGGTGACCTTTGAATTCCCTCGGCGCTGTTGCAATCTGACAATATGTGTTCGCAGGCGAGAAGCTCATACCGAGCGATAAGTACGCCATGGAGGAGACGGTAATCAACGAATACTCTCTTCTCATGAACCTGACAATACGCTCGTTAGAGAAGAAGGACTTTGGCGGATACGTGTGCACGTCATCCAATGCCCTCGGTAAAGCAGAAGGCGTTGTTCGACTCCAAGGTAACAACAACGCATTTTATTTCTATTTTCTTCCCGAAATACAACCATTTTTTGACATCTTCACAGAATTACATTTAATAGTGAAAACCACCAGTACAACACCAGCTCCACGCCGCGTGGATTCCAAACCACGGAAACCTTCACACAAAGAAAAACCCACCAAGAAATACACACGTCCCACAAAAGGTAGGAAGGACGGAACACTCCTTGGAGGTGACGGAGATGATGAAGACGAGTCAGGAAGAACAGCATCACCGGAGTCACGCACTGCTGCACCTCCGCAATCCCCCACTCCGAGTATTACCAGAACACCTCCATGGGTGTTGCATCACAACCAAGCTGCGAGCAGTCAACATCCGGATGCATTCGCGTTGATAATGACGCTGCTGGTAATCGGCCTCTTGCTGCATTGCCCCTAATGGTTTCTTCTTTGTTTCAACTTGCGTTGCGCATCTTCACACCGAAGTCTTCCTCGTGCGGCTCGACACACACGAAAGTTCGTGTCTTCCCATTACGTTTAATCGATTGGTTCTCATTCTAGACAAAACTAAGCTAAGTCAAAATTAAGTATTACGCATATCTAAATTTAAATTTACGAGGACTATGAAAATGTACAGGGTGCTCTCATCGGGTTTCTAGTTTCTATATATTAGACACACACACACATATACAAAGGATTATAATTGTAGTTGATCAGGTGCACAACAATAACAAAAACTTGCAAAGGTAAGTTCCAAACACGAATCACATGAACAGAGAACATCGAGCGTGCGGCGCACAAAACCCCGAACGGAACGCATCCAGACAATAACAATGGCAAAGACAAAACAACCAATCGCAACCGAATCACGTCGTTGTCTCACGCGCTTCGAAGCGGAAGCCGTTTGAAAATATGATATATCGTGCTGTGTGGAACTTGCGCAGGCAGTCGGAAACAGTTCTCATCCCTCTATACCGCAATCCTTTGCCTCGTGTATCGACACGCCGATGCAGAATCAGCATCTTGATAAATCATACTTATTTGTCAAGTTGTGGCAGAACATTTAAAACGCACGAAATGGTAAATTATTTCGTGCCCTCTTTGCCGAAGAAAACCGCAAAATACTTCCACTTGAAAACCGATGGGATAAAAGAATGTGAATTTCGTATCGGCGCAAAGGAGGCGCTCGCATTGTCGACGCCGGAATACTAATTATACTCATCGAACGTTTGAGGACGTTCTTTGCAAAGGCGCATCGCATTCATTCCGCATCCTTGTGAATAAATAGCAAGCGGAAACTATTATATATATATATATATAACATTTTACTAGGGCAATCATTTTAATAAAAATATTCCTAGGTAAGATGTAAAAGGCACAAAGTGGAAAGATGCCGCATTGAATGCGATGTCAATCGGTTGAAAAGCGCGCGCCGTATCAATTATCGGCCCGGCGAACGCTTCACGCTACATTAATTAATAAAACATTCGCCGCCGCCGCCGCCGTCAGTGAACGAGAACATGAACGTTTTGTACATGTTGTATTAGCATGAGCACACATCACAAACTAGCGCAGTGTTTGCGCTGTGTTTGTCATGAGTGTGGAATGAGATAATTCGGCATGTGCGTTTTCCCGACGCGATAAACAATTATTTATGCGTTAAAACATATGATGCATTAAATGAAACGAAATTAACTGCTTTCTAAACACGCGCAGGCAGAGAGAGGAAAAAAATGACACACGGTTAATTATAATGCTTGTGCATTAGTTATTCTAATCCTGCCGGACACCAGACAACATGCGAATGCTATTTGTACAACACAACAAACAGTTGTCCGTGTGTACACGCGTGACATTTTTCGGGGTCCGGAAATTTATTATGCCGACTCATCCATCCGCTTTTCGGGCGCCGGCTTTTTAATTTTAAACGCGCCGTTGTCAAACAGAACTATTTCGACGCAAGAAAGTGTTTACTTTAATCCTCAAAAACGTCCCTGCTTTGCCAAAGTCTATTTATTTAAAAATTGTTGTTGACTTTTTTTGTGTGTTGGCGCCGGAAAAGGAAGGCGACACACGTTCCGACGTCGATCGCTGGATTTATGCGAATATAAAGCGAAACACTGGTAGCCCTGGAATTCATTTAAAGTGGGAACTCGTGAGATGGCGGTGGCGGTGGGTGTGTGGAGAAAATAACCCCGTATCTGTCGATCAAGACGCGTGTGGATCCGGGACGGCCATCCTTGTTCCACGCGCGCCTATATTTTATTTTATAACTTGGCGCCGCACAAAGAAAAAAATACAGAAAAGCGAGAGGCAACACGCGGAAACACAACGCCTTCAGCTGAAGAGAACACAGAAAACCGAAGGCTGAAAAAACGGACGAGCAAACTTTTAAAGTATCATTTATCGGCGTCGTAATATTTTCGGTTTGCGTTTGCGAAGGAAATCCATCGTGTCTTCCGATATTAAATCCGCACGCCAATCGAATGCATGAACAATTAACAACAATGGCATAAAATTGTGGTTTTATTGCGCCGTTAAGGTTTTGTTTCGTTTGTTCTATCTGCTATCTCTATATGTATGGCTTTGGGAATGCGCAGAGAACGCTTTTTTTCAGTTTGCGTTTTTTTCGTAATCATCGGATCAGTGCACCCGCAGGGCGCAAACAAAACCGTTCGTCCTTGCGGCGTGTACGCCTCATGAATATTTCGGTAATTAATCACATTCTACCGCAAATTTTTCTTTGCGTTCCGCTGCGTCAATACAATAACATAATCCGAAGGAAGTTCCAAATTTACCGAATGTTGCGAATAACCCGCAAGTTGATTAGACTAGAATAAAAACAATTTATTTACGGCGGCGATTTTTTAACAAAAATAAATTGCGTGGTGTGGTAAGTAGTAAAACGCAGGCGCTCATAGGTGTATCCAATCATTTCGCGATTTGATAGAGGAACAACAACAGCACTGGCCAGCGTAATAAACCCGCGTCTGGAGAAAACGATTTGGCATTACCGGAATGCGCACTGGCGCCCGGAATGGCACAACAAGAATTTTAAGATTAACATCACAATTACGCCGCAGCGCTTTCGGTTTTTATGCGCGCACACACCAATTTCGCGGTGAAATGTCCCGTAAAGTTGGATACGCAACTATAATTTTTGCCCTTTGCTCACTGGATCCCCAAACACACTCGAAAACGAACTAAATACTGAGCGTACACAAAATTAAGGCCGGCCGAAATGAATTTATTTTTAATTACGTTAAATAAACTTTTCGTGGTGAGATTTGTACGTGTCTAACGAATGCGAAGCGTGAGCATGACGAGAGATACAGCGGGAAAAAAAAATAGAAACTTGTTGCTGAACAGTGCACAAAATGCTTTATGCCTCTTTAAATATGTAAGGACGTGCATAATGGATAAGCGCTCGACGCGCGACGGCGGCGGTGGTTATATTCGCACAGATGATACCCGGGAGACAAGCGGCCCTCATCGTCGGCCCGCCATTTGCGCACATAAACCAAGATTGAATTTAACGCGGCGTTCACTCGCCGCGCAGACGATATAAATCAATAAAAAGTTTAAACTTTTATCGCGTTGCAACTTGTGTCGCTCTGAATCACAAGCAACAATTATGAAACGTCGGAATTCCTCGGGAAATATGACAAACACGCAAATAATTGCTACGCGTCCGTCCGACGCAGCTAAAAATAGCATTTGTTGCGGTTTTTACGCGCCTTGTTGCACTATATCGCACAATGCAACACTGGGAAAAAAGAAGCGGGCAAACAAATAAATCGCAGCGTACTTGTGCCGGCCCGCGCCGGGGAAAAAAAAGCAATAAACGCGAGGAGGAAACTCAAAAAAAGTATGAAAGGAAAAAAACAACGGAAAGTTTGCGCTTGTGTCAGGGGAGTGCGCTTTGCAACATTATCTTCTTCGATTCATAGTTATGTAAAATTTCTTCCACGGACGATGGCAGTGTCCTTTCTCGCCAGCGTTAATAAATAAGGCGATGAGGCACGGCCGAGCGGACGCGCGCCGAAAGCGTCGAGATTGAATAACCGAGCATTACCAGCAGGCGACGATGGATGCAGGAGCAGGACCAAACCTAACACTAACACCGTGCGCGCAGCTGAAAAACGCCAACGAAACTTTTTACATCGATGCCGCTCCTGCTTCATTCCACTCACCCCAATGCTTTGGCAAACTTGAGACGAATTTCAATCACCAAACACTAGAAAAACAAATTTTTACTCGGACCCTAAATATAATAATATATTTCATCGCAATTTTGTACCAAACCGGTTGTATTTGAAGTTTACAAATGTCAAGTAAATAGAAAATCGATTGCGAAATACAAAGAAACATCGCACATATCGTAACACACAAAAGCTTATGACTCACAGAGTTGGCAATTCGCGCACACAGCCATTATTATATTGTTAATATTGCAATTACAGCGAGCGTGCTGGGTTTGCGCAGCTCGAGGGTAATTTGATCCCAAGATGGGGGAGTGCGCGCAATGCGAACGGTATTTCGCTAGTTGGTTCGTTGTAAACAAGGCAGAAACAATTCCGCCATCGTTAGTTGGATGAGATCAACACACCGAGATTGCAACAAGCCGACTAAGACCCAGCGCGCACGAAATTAACTTATTAAAGTAAAACATCAACACGCGTATGTGACTCTCAATCGCAGTCGCAGATTGAAACGTTTCAGATTAACCGTTGTTGTATGAAAACTGCAAAAACAAACAAAACTTTATCAATTCATAGTTACAGTACATAGGTAAATTTGTCATTCAAACTGTGTGTTATCGAGTTGGAATGGTGTGTTAATAAAGCAATCGGGAATTACAGCTGGTATCAGTTTAATCTCGTGCATAAAAAGCGAAAATAAAAAATGAACTCAAAGCGAGCGCGGCTGTCGAGGGCGTACAGGTAAATTCAATTCGACGGCACACGCATGGTCAATGCGGAATTTATCTGATTATCTCGTTGGAGCGTTGGAACGAGACGGAAGCCTCGCTTATCGGGAGCTTTTCAAAGTGTTGTTTGTTACCGGCAAACACCACGGCACGCCGAACGCCGGCAGGTGTGGAAAGCAACAGGCACAAAGTCGGGGCAATTCATTAATTTATGAAATAGTTGAAATACCTGCTTGGAAATGTTGTGCATGATAAAATACACAATTGCTCATTTTTTGCATCAAGCAGAAATTTTTTTTTATTTCAAAATGTTTAGTTTTTGCTTAATTACTCAAAAATTATTAGTGTTATGGGAATAAAAGTTTTAACAAAATATTTACAATTAAATTCTACGTCAGTCTGAGTTAAGTTATCACTAATCGGATGATTATTTAAAAAATTATTAACAATTAAAGTTAATTTTATAAAAAAAAAGTTTAAACTTTTAACAATTATTAGTAATCACCGATTTAATTTCTAATTTCGATTGAAAATTTAATTGGCTTTTAATTTCTGTTTAAAATTTGAATGCATGTTGATTGGATTTCGAGTAATTAATCAATAACTATAACTTTTGAGCTAAAATTTTACCTCTTTGTGAAAATTCGAACTATAGACATCCTAGAACTAAACAGAGTGCTTTATTTGTTCATCAATTTTGTTTTGATATTTTCGGAATGTAAGAGTTAACCCAAGATAGATCGGTTATGAGAATTTCATGTCGAAAGAATGCGCTTTCCGCGCGTTTATCGAACACTATTGAACACAGTGAACCACCGCTCCCTTCAACGGAATGCGCTGCGAAAACTGCGCGCTGGGAATTTTCCCGATCCGGATAAATCTCTCGGCCATTAATGCCAGTGCACGATATCAACTGATTTAGAAAACCAAAACGAACTTAAATTAAAGCAAAAAAATATTTATTGACGCAAATAATCTCAAATCCAAAATTAGATTCCAAAACTTTTGATCGTTAAAACAACGACAATAAAAACCAAGCCACCAAACAATTAATGTATATGAAGTTGTGCAGTAAACTAGAATACTCGATTCGATGAC
Organism: Dalotia coriaria; assembly: GCF_025399875.1. Lineage (NCBI taxonomy): Eukaryota > Metazoa > Arthropoda > Insecta > Coleoptera > Staphylinidae > Dalotia > Dalotia coriaria. The sequence goes on from NW_027045450.1 coordinate 7,085,815, forward strand.
AATAAATATTACAATAACTTAGATAATATTTAAGTGGAGCCATTGGTAAATCCGGCCGGAATCGGATATCGGAAAGCGGCAATTGTTCGCTGCGAAATAAACAACACATGTCGAAACATTGTCGCCGGCAATATCGCGCCTTCCGCATTGTTATTAAACGTTTGGAGCCGCGAGCGAGCAAAGTTTAGTTTATGCGCGCACAGCCTTCGATTTTCAGCGGCGGCGGGCGCGTTCAGCGTTGAGCATTTCCGTCGCGGGAAATTGCCGCTTGGCGAAAGGGTTACGAGTGCACCAAGTCGTTAAAATTATTTTAACAGCTGCGATATGACGAAATAGTGCGAGCCTATGCGCCGCGCGGAATATATGATTTATTATTTGACAATTAGTCGTTGGTGTGGCAGAAAGGAGAAAAAGTTTGCGTTAAGTTGGCGCAGATGGCGCAAGTTGCATTTGCATGCATTTAAAACTCGTTCGGTAAATGTTTAAAAGCTTACGGAAATCTGTTGGCGCGAAAGAAAAGGTGTAATTCGATAATTATCTCAGGCTTCTCAGGTTGCAGCCGACAGTTAAACACGGCGAGAAGGCAAACGCGTAAGAGCGACCATCCACTCAGTATGCAATGCAATTATGTGATACGACGATATTCCGGCACTCGACCCGGAGGCGGCTAAAGACGAGCCCCTAATCCGGCGCTCGGGCGGGCGCGAGCGCATAGAGAAAGGTTCACTTTGCGTAAAATAAAGATAATCCCGGCTTCCTGGCCCCCGGTATGCGAGCGAGGACCGAGGACGCACGCTCCTGACGCTCTTCGCGATCCTGGCGCTCCTCGACGACTACCCACTCCCCGGGATGCTCTACACGCGCGCGGAATGCACACGCGTCCGCACCGAGCGCAAATATGCCGTGCATACTCGGCGCTCGGTGGATAAGTGAAAATAAGCAACACCACGTCGCCGCCGCCGAGGCCCGAATCCATCGCCACCCTTAATATATTCCATTATCAACTATTCGCCAACTATTTGCGCCGCACGCGAGACGAGACGAAATATTGCCGATAATATGGGCGGCCCAAGGAAATTGAATGTAATCTGTTCGTGGAAATTCGAATTTGCGCTGAAAGCGGCTGGTTAAACTGGCTAAACATTTGTTCCACCAGTGGTTCACTTTGGAAAACCCTTAAAAGTCAGTTAAGCATGTTGAAACGTCGAACAATTAGTCACAACCTACAAATTTGGATCTCCGACCTTTCGGAAACGGACAAACGAGGAGCAGGAAACAAAGGACTGCCAGGCACAAAGTAAAAACGTTTAATATTTTTTTAAAGAGCGGCCGGAACGTAGAAAATGTAAAAAAGGGGCATTTTTTTCGGGGAAAGAATGTTAAAATTTGTCCAAAGAACAAACGAAACAAATCTTTATGAATGCAAACATAGAAATAAAATATTTGGCGTCAATCCTTTCTCTTCCTTGTTAATAATAATAAAATTTGTGTTTACGTTCCTTCTTTGTTAAAATATTCTAAGCTTGTATATACATATTAATGACATTTAAACTTATGCAAATTGAATGAAAAATTCAACTATCATCAACTGTTAATTTGTTAAAAACTGTACATATTCTAAACAGATATATAAAAATTAAAACAAAAGTAGCAGATGAAAAAAAAAAAAAAAGAAAGAAAAGAAGAAAACGAAATCTAACAAAACGTAGAAATAAAATTCGTTATTCTGTTATACAAATATTTAACAAACAATAATTGAGTAAAAGGAAACTAAACCAGTGCGAAACAGAAACCGAACAAAACATATTCAATAAAAATATCAATAAAACAATATCACATAATAATAATAAAAGAATAGTTCCGGTCATACTGGAGGTAACATATTCGTAATGTATTTTTGAAAATATACAATTATCAAATACCAATAATATCCAGAGAGTAGAGAGTTGGCCAAAAAGCAGATCAGAGGCAAATAAACACCAACAACACAACTGACGCAATCACCAACAAATGTTATGAAAATTACGGAAATGCGACGACATACGGTTAATTAATATCCGGAAATATCCCGACACATACTGCTATCGAAATTGTTTACCGACGAATGGCGAACATCAGCGTGCATCGCGAAAGAAACAGCTTTATGATTTTGCGATTTTAGCAGCGCGTATAAATAATGAGCACGAGATTTTATGAATTTGTGAATATCGAAATTTGTTTAGCTTGGCGAAGAACAAACCTACAAAATTATTAAAATCAATGCAATTAATTATATTGCCGCACAATTTGAGAGCGTTATGGATTTAATTTTGCTTGCGCAAACATTTGGTTGGTGTTAGTTTAGAGTAATACACTTATGTTAATGAAGTTTTGATTATAAATTATAAATTAATCACAAACAAATACGAAAATTGTTATTTGTTGTTCGATTTTAAGTTGTATCAATGTAAAAAAATGATGAATCAAAATGTTTACGATTAAGTACACACAAACACACACAAGAGAAAGTTCCAAACACTAACGAAATTCTAATGATCATGAAAACAATAAATATCAATAATTTTAATATCAATTAATTGTAAGAAACATAATAAGAACAAATACTGTAACACACGATGTTTAAAAACAACATAAAAACAATGAAAAGATGAAAAAGTAAAAAATGAATAACAAACTGTTAACTATTTGTTAATATCTTATATATTATACCTAAATAATAATCGGTGTAACATTGTGAATGTAATACATATTTACCTTACCTGAAAACGGAAACAATAAAATGCAAACCAAACAAGTGTAATGATAATAACGATGTACAAGAGTGCGAACATGTATGCAATCTTCCAAGAAAAGAAAAAAAAACAAAGAAAAATATCAAGAGATTAGTGTGTGAAATAATTCGCCGAAGCGGGCATAAAAAACTGTTGCGATTGTATAATTGATGACAATAATTACGATTCAATAATAATAAATCATTTATACCAGTCGGTGGCTTCATTCGCAAGCGATTACTTTATTATCCTGTCGTCTTTTGTTCTCTTGTCGTTTACTCTCGCTTCCTTAATGTCGGGCGCTAATTTAATTCGCCTCCGGCGGCACGTGGAGATATTCACGAGAGTACAGATGGCAGGAAATGTTCAAATGGTATATGTCGCGCCATCTGTGAGTTAAAACCGTAACTAAATATCCTGCTGAGTTGCAGTGGTGGAAATTTAAAGTGAAAGGGATGAAAACTCTAATAGAAGGTAATTTAAGGGCAGATTTCTATAAGGAAACAAATTCTAGAAATCTTTTTGTGATGATTTATTAATATTACGATAGATGGCGGTTGTAAGACTAAAATATTACGTTTATTCTTATCTAAAGTTAACGGTTTTGTTTTATTGGTGTTTTTATTGTCACCAAATAAATTTTTTTAGTAGAGCAAAGATAAAATTAATAAAAGTTTTAATAACTAGTGTTTCTTGGCGTTTCCTTGTTTGATTACGGGAAATAAAAGCAATGTCTTAACCTGACTGTTTATCTCGCACCTCTTGTCCGCAAGTTTGCCGGTTTGCTTGCCCGCCCTCGCCGCTATTGTTTGGCGTTTGCCCTCCGACGAAATGCCCGCGTTGCTCACCGCTTTGTGTTTTGCAGCGACGCATTATAAATGGCGATTTTATGCAACATTTCGCTCGGCGATCTCTCGCCGCGATTGTGCGCGAGCATTCGCGAGTTATCTCATCGTATTTCGTCGTTTTTGTCCTCTCGCACGTCAGAAATATACGACGGGCAGACACGAGTGAGTGTTTAAATAAATTTGTTTTTTAAGCAATTTTTCAGGTGAATCAAGACGCGCGGAGAAAGAAATATTTTAAATGAATGCAAATTGTTAGGTTTAAGTGAGTCAAAAATGAATGCAATATAATTTTGATTTAAAAATTACTCGACATTCCCGGTTGGTTTTTGGGCGAAAGTTCCTAATCAGGAGCACCTTATCGGCTTAAATTTCATTTCTATTACGCCTGCTATGCTTCCTTCGGTGGAAGGTGTTTGGGAGTACTTTGCACTGAATTTGTTCCACTCTCAAAGTCTAGATACTACCTGCTTCGGATATCTATGTGTGTGCGTGGTGGTGGTGGTGGTATCAAAGTGTGCATTTGCCGACTCAGATTATGCTTATACTCTGCCGCCTCCACTGCGCCGAGCTGTGAATTCTGAATTTCGAATCTGCACCGTCGTGGAGATTCTTTGCATAATCATATTGCGCGATCGTTTTCGCTAAACACGAGACAACTCGTATGCAAATGAAGTTGTAGAGAAACGGTGCGCGCCATCACGCGGACGCTACGTGAAATATAATCGATGTGCGTTTTCAATTAACTTCCCATTCATTATTTAGTGCTTCGGTTGTTGCGCACCGCGCTGATATGCGATATGGCAGAGACAATAAATGCTAAATACGATTTTGTAATGAGCGGTCTAGAGCTGTTAATTACATGCGCACGTTTTGATTGCATTGTTTTCACTTTCCTGAATTCAAATTGAACGATTATAGAGACAGCAACACAACACAAATACAAAGATTAAAATACAGTTAAGTTAAGTAATGAAAACTCTACCTGCAATTAAAAATATAATAAATTAGCTTTTGCCCGTGACTTCCGGTTTAATAAAAATGTTTTTCGTTTTTTCTCTTCTGTTCTAGACATATGTGTCAATTCTATCAATAAGATTTGCAATTTTATTTTAAAGAAAGTAATTATATAAAGAATTGCTTATAATGCACTTCAGCACGCCATCTCGGATTCAACTATTTTACTATAACTATGATTGAATCTCCATGCCAACTTTTATCTTATAGAAAAGGGCTGCCTTTAGGGTTTTCCCAACAATTATTCGAATTTTTCTCACCGTAAAAACCATCCTTGGACTTTACCACACATTTTAAAAAAAGAATTGGCCAAATTAATTTAGGCGTTGTGGAGTTATGAGCTTACTAACAGATTTTGTGATTTATTTTTATATTATAGATTTAACTTGACACGATAATAATCTCTCATAATCCCAGAAATAGTAGAAATCCAGGAATTTATTTAATTGAAAATGAAATTTAAAGAAACTTTGTTTGTCCCCAAACCTAAACTTGAAAATTTTTCGGTGAAAAATGCAAAAAAATTAATGAAATGTTCCACCCCTTAACCAAGCACGAAATTATCAATATTATGATTAGACATTACACGCGGCAGCCATGCTCGGCTTGTGCAAAGAGAGCTGAGTGAAAAATTGGCGTGAAATGTAAAGAAAAGACACTCGAACGCTTTCAAGGAGCTTTCACTTTCACCTCGGTGGAAAATTTCCTCAGCGCGCGGTGAAATTTTCAGTCGTCGCCTCGAATGTATGAACAAGCGAACAAGGATGTTGTTCCATTCGTCCTGCGATGGCATGGGGTGCGCGCACCGCTATTGACCCAGATACCTAGGCGCGTAATGAAGCGGTATCAGTTCGACGAAGAGCGCAAGAGCACTGCGAACGCAAATCTAATAGTTAAACTCCCGGCGTGTCCTCGGGTCCTTCTGGTCCTTCCACACCACTCCGATCCACTCTACGAGGACACTTTCCGACGAGTAGCATGAAGGGGATGGGCGTTTATTTGCACGAGTCGAATTTAATCGCCGCCTGCCGACTGTAATGGCTGCAAAGTTGCAAAGTACCCATTACAACTGCCAAAAATTCAAATAGTTGAAACATAAACATACAGTATGTACAATATTTATATTTTTTCTTATATTAACTACTAGCTTTTGCCCGCAACTTCGTCACGGTAGTGTTTAATAAAAATGTAATTCGTTTTTACTCTCTTGTTCTAGACATAGTATGTGTCAATTCTATCAATAAGATTCGCAATTTAATTTTAAAGAAATTAATATAAGAATTGCTATTAATGCACTTCAGCGCGCCATCTCGGATTCAACTATTTAACTATAACTATGATTGAATCTAAATACCAACTTTTATCCTATAAAAAGGGCTGTCTTAAGGGTTTTCCCGGCAATTACTCAAGTTTTTCTTGCCGTAAAAACCATCCTTGTACTCGAACAAACATTTAAAAAAAATAATTGACGATATTAATCCAGGCGTTGTTGAGTTATGCGCGTACCAACAGATTTTGCGATTAATTTTTATATTAAAATACATAACTAACAATCACAAAAGTATTATTATCTATATAACTGAGATTAAACAAAGTTTACTCGTGGTAATTTCCGTATCTATATTTGATTATGTAAGGTTAAGTTAGGTCAAACAAAAGTTAGGTTAAGTACCTCATTGAATTCGGTTGAAATTAAACGGTTGATCTCACCGTAGCGTCGGCGTTATATTTGATTGTGTTACAGGTGGTCTTGGCGGCGGCAACGGCGGCGGCACTTTGTTTATTTAGGGTCGCGCTCGTGTCCATATTTGCTCACACGCGGGCGGTCGGCCGGCCGGCCGAACAAGATGTAACGCAAATACTCGTGGCCGTCGAGATCACCCGCCTCGAGACCTCGGACGGCCAAAGTGCCCGATAATGTCTGATAACATCCAAGGGTATTTCCTCACTTGAACTACCCTTCGAAAATTTCATGTTTATTGATGATTAGCTCGAATTGATTTCGATATAAATTGCGAATTAATCAATCAGTAATAAATTAAATAAAAATTATTATGTTTTTAATTAATTTCTGTTTTTATTATGTTGATTTTGTGCTAGAGTAGAAGCAATAGTAGTATTATCATACTGATATTGACGGTGGTCGGTGCAAATGACGGAATGGCAATTTCCCGACTATCAAATCCGGTTAATCGTCTTTGTTGTCAGAAGGCAATCAAACTGACCGTGGAAAATCGATGCCCCGCATGCAAATGCAGATGCAATCGCATGAGAAACGCCGAAGGCAACGACGACTTCATTGCCAGCATCGTGAGAATACAATATGAGGCAAAATATTCGAATGGCCGGCAAGAATTTCTAATTACATACAAGGCTGCGTTCGGCATTCGGGAAGTATTTACGCGTTTATTCAATATCTGGAAATCAGACGACGTTATCTGATGGATATTAATGGCCCGACGGAGTCGGATAGAAATCCGTTGCGCACGACGAAAAACGAAAGACTTTTGTACGAACAAGCTGAGATAGATAGACGTCGTTCTGGAGCACGCGCCGCCGCATAAAAACAATTTTCAACTTTTAAAATCGCATAACTGTTAAATGGTAAAGAAGAAAATTGAATAAATTCGAGTTTAAGAAAGTGGAACTCGAGATACCTACCTGCTTACACGCCGCGAGTCGGCCGGGGTGGGAAAACGAGGAAAACGAAGGGGAATTTAAACGCTCCGCGCGACTTCGACTCTCCGGCAAAGCCAGTGGAAAAAGGACGCGCCGAGGCGGCGGGAAAATTGATAAAGTTTTCATATGATGTTATCCTGGAGAGATACTTACACCGCAAACTATACTCACCCATTTTGTTCGGGGTAATTTTTTTACTTTGGATTTTCGGTCGGTGGGACGACTTCGTTCGCATCGTCATCGATACGCTTATTCATCCTGAAAGAAATCTAATATTTGTTTAACAAATATTTGATAATTTATTTTTCAATTTAGGGGAAACCCACTCGTACATGATACAATTTTTTTTTAAAAACGATTTATACATGTTCATCAATAAAAAATTACAAAAAAATAATAAAAACTTAAATAAAATTTAAAAAAAACACCCTGTATATTGTGATATCCTGCGTAAATTTGAGTTTTTTTGAGTTTTTGATTTTTTTTCTTGTTAAAATTTTATTTTTATTCGGAAAGTTTTTAAATTTTAACATTTTTATTCCAAAAATTTGCTTTTTGTTAATTAATTAATTAAATAAATCGTTTACCTGGTAATAATTCGACCTCTTACTAGTGGCGTTCAGTAGTGAACTTAGTGCCTTACTTTTGCACATTTGTAAGTCATTTAATCCGTTAATCTTGACAGATGAAGGCTTTGTGGTCGTCGGCAATTTAACACCGCACGTCTCCGCTCGGCAAGACGTTTGTTTCCGCCGATGGAGGCGGCGTCGGCGGCGGCGTGGTCCATCAATCAGTCAGTCATAAATGCGACCGTCGAACTTTTGTTATTTATTACGTTAGAGTGTTAAGTTTGTACGCGCGCCCGCCCCTCCGTCACCGCCACGGTGAAATCGTCCCGTTCGAAGGGCGGCGACTCGCATTTCAAAAGCCGGCGCGCGGACTCCATAATCCGGCAAGCAAGCAAGCAAGCAAGCAAGCACCTAATGTCTGGAGCAGACCGGGCGCAAAGTTCTGGTCGCCTCCGCCACCGCCGCTGCCGCCTCACGCCACACTTCATTCAGACGCGTTTCGTTCGAACGAGTGGAAAACGAAAGAACCGTAATAGAAAATAGAAATTGCTCTCGGTTTCCACGGGCGCCGAAAATTCGGAATCGTTATACATCCGCAGCATGCAAGCACGCGACCATCTCCAGCCACCCCCCAGCCTCCACCCGGCGAGGAGCGAATTGAAATAGAAATAGAAAATAGGAATAGAGCATGGAATGGAATACAAGAAAAGCGTAATTGGTCTGGGTGAGCGGGCGCGCGCGCGTGCCGCCTTCGCGATGCGCCACTCACACACCAGCGCCATCTCTGTACCAATAGTCGAGAAGAATACGCAGGCATGTGTATGTGTGCGCCGCACGCACGGTTGCTGCGCCAGTTCTAACCCAGATGGGACAATAGCTGTAAAATTGAAACTTAATGAGGTGTGAACGGTGGAAATTGATATTTAAAAGAGGCCAGCGAGCAGGAAGCGGGCGGGAGTTGAAGATAATCGCAGAGCCGGAAAAGCGTCGCGACGATCTGATTTGCAAAACAAAACGAAACCGAATCGAAACAAAACGCCGCCACCAAGCTATACGATGCTATAATGAGCGCCACCCGTCCGGAAGTGCGACAACATGCAAAACCACCCTTGTTAACCACCTTCGATCGTTCGGCGAACCAGCACCACCACGTTCCGTTGTTATTCAAATCAATGACTCGATAAATTATAATGCTGATGTATTCGCTTTTGATTTGCAAAGTTTTTGATCCCTGCAATGCTGCACAATATTTTGCAAGGACAAACAAAGCAGGGTTGTATTAAATTTTAAATTTTTAACCAAAAAAATTTTCTTAGAAAAAAACCGACACCAGTTGTTTTTATAAAGCGTTTTGCATTTGCGTGTTCTAAGATGTTTTGCACCCTCTTTTTTTCAAGCATCGCGTACTATATATTTGTCGAAGCATTACAAGAAGATAAGTGGGAAGTGAATGTCTCTTTGTAAAAGTACGGGGAGAGGAAATGTGCAACAAGGAGATTTTTGCGTCGATGGAAAATTATTAAAGGGGTGCGTTTTTTTTTCGTCTGCGTAGGCGTTGTTTTTGGCCGAAAGTGCGATATCGCTTGCGTCGCGGGTGAGAAACGAAACGTGCATTGTTTCCAGCGTGTTTTTAGGGGTAACTTTAGGGAGATGGCGGAAAACGAGCAAAAAAGAACAATTTGCATGCATCTCCACAAAGTATGGGCAATAGCTGTGTGTTTACCATTGCTAGCACCCTCACTGAAACTCAAATGAATGCTCTCTAAACAAAACAGAGGTGTAATTTAAAATAAACATTATTTAAAATGTTTAAAAATACCTAAAATCCATTAAAATTTAAAGAATTTTAAAAAAAAAAATAGTTTTACGCAAGTTTTATAAGGTTTTTTATTGAGTACGGTCCTGTATTGCTCTTGTGCACGACCAACAATAACTTTACGTCGGTTTGTGAATTTGCACACACATATTGATTGTTGTTGTTCGTCAAACTATGCTCAGAATGTCGATGAACGCATTTATTAGACGCAAACGGTTTCTCAATGCCTTAAGGAATCCCCCACCTCCTTGCTTAACACATATACAGTCAATACTAGTCCGGAAAGCTTAAACCTCTCAAATTATGACGAAGAATTTTCAACTTACAACAAAACAAACAAAGCAAACAAAACGTCATTTTCTTCATTTACATGCAAAGTTATTATCTTCTTACATAATTCCCTTCAAAGTTCCAAAAATAACATCAACATTAGATTATGAATTAATTAAGTTGCAAATTGCATAATTTTGTCCTTTGAGGTTATGTTTGCATAACCAAAAACAAGACATAACCTTTCTATGATTCAATGATTCGTTATTTGAGCTGCATGTGCCCGGTAAAATAGACGTGGACAATTTCATCAGTTTGGTACTTTTCGGAGCATTGTAGTTGCCCTCTGGCCAGTCATTCTATCCCAGCTAAATTAAATGTAAAAGAGAGATGGATAGAAGGGCGGCTGCGATGGTAGACGACCCCCAGTTGAAATTTAATTTTGAATCGCATTATTTCACAAGACAATAAATCGATCCCCGCCGGTTTTGTTTGCATATATTTTCGGCGCTATGCAAACAAGATAAAAGACCAATACAAAATAAAAAAATATCAACAAATATATATAAGTAGCTTTTGTCCGCGACTTCGGCCTGGTAGTGCTTAATAAAAGCGTAATTTGTTTTTACTTTTTTGTTCTAGACATAGTATGTGTCTATTCTATCAATAAGATTCGCAATTTTATTTTGAAGAAATTAATTATATAAAGAATTGCTAATAATGCACTTCAGCGCGCCATCTAGGATCCAACTATATAACTATAACTATAATAAAATTTCAATGCTAACTTTTATTCTATAGAAAAAGGCTGTCTTTAAGGTTTTCCCGGCATTTATTCTAATTTTTCTGGCCGTTAAAACCATCTTTGGACTTTAACGAACATTTAAAAAAAGAATTGGCCAAATTGGTCAAAGCATTGTTGAGTTATGCGCTTTCCAACATATTATATGTAGTAATATTTCCATATTTTGCAATTCATTTTTATATTATAGATGTAATGTAATGGTTTTTGTTACATAGCAATAAAATAATATAAAATTGTTTTCGGTAGAGTTGATTATTACCTAATTACTCACTTTCATCTCGAAGCGAACATCATTCAACAGGTAAGTGTGGCGCGACACGACTCCTGCCTTCGCTCTTCCTGATCCTTTTGCTTGTACTTTGTGTGCGTTCCAGGTCGTTCTGCCTGGTGCTGCAAGCCATCATAAAGCAAGCAGCAGCGGGACGCGGCAGACGTCGAACTTCTAACTCGATTTCATATACGAGTATATATACATCCTGCTGCGATGGCGGCAGACACAACTCCCAAACATAGATTTATGGCCCGCCATCCGGATATTACGAATATTACGGATAACTGTTTTATATGTGCGCCTAGAGACACCTGCAAATGTCTGCTTCTATTAGGCCCACGTCGCTGAGGTGCTGGTTTACATATTAAGAACGAATAAATAACTCTTCATTAGGAAAAATGAAAAGTTTTTCTGCCATTGCTCAATTCCCCAGCGCCTACGCATACTCATATGAAAGGAGAGATTTTTTGTTTATGTTTCCCTTGGTCACGACATGTTTAGAAATATATACAGAATGTGTTTTTTGAAAAATAAAATCATTCTAATTAAAGAAGTGGAAATAGTTGTGTTGGAGGAATAAATGAACTTTGCAGGCTATGATTAGCACGTCCTTGAGTTTCACTGGAGTCCTTTTTGGCGTAGTTATCCTTTATCCTTTGTTTAATTAGTGAGCGCTGAACAAATGCAGCAAGCAAGCTTCAATTTGCATTTGAGTGCGGTGCGCTAATCAAAACTAAGTTTTGAAATTTATTTTCTAATTAAAAAGAAGCGATCAATATTGATTATTATAAAAACAAAAATTTAATCAATTTTATCATCATCGGTGTGCTGAAAGGTCCAAAAAATAAAAATTTAGAGGCATTTTCTTCAAAACAGTATTTATTTATTTTTTTATTTCCTGGATCACTTTATTTCTCAACATGTTTTCCCTTTCGTCATTTTGATAACAATAAAATAACTTTTCCGTCACTAAACGTTGAAATCATACTTGAAACAATGAATATTTTTATACATATTTACCCAGCGTTCATTTCTGAATGGTTTACACATGATTATGCATGAATATGATTCTTTATTTATCATTTGCCGTCTCCGCAAAGTCTTAAACGGTATTCCGAATTAAATTTATTTCATTGTATACAAAACTGAACGACATTACACGATGGCTTTCCCTTCACTAATTTATATATAATATATATGTATATAGCAACAAAGACTAAGACATTGATCATGCTATGGAACTTTTTTTCATTTTTCGGTTGGCTAGAGACGGTCCATATACACGATGATATGATACAGACACTCAGCGTTTTGTAAAAGGTTAGCGAAGCACGAGTTTCATTTGACTCTTACATTTTTTTGGCACATTTGTATCGCTCACACACTCATTATCCTTTTTGACTGTTTGTTATTAGTTTCTGCTCGTTTTCACACACGTTTTATCCTCGCTGAATGTTGAACAATATGATTTACAAATTTAGATTTCGCACGAACGTAAGAAGTGTCCACAGCTGCAGGAGCGGTAAAGAGGTGGAAAACGCGCACTTTTCGTGAAGCAAGAGGGATGAAGAGGCGGTAGAGGTGGCACGCACCTCCGTCCGTACCGAGTTCTCGGAACCCGCCGGTTCGGTGAGAGGTCCTTGGAAGCCGTTGTTGTAGTGACCCACATCCTGATTGGAATCTTCAAAAGAGTCTTCTTCCATCAGAGTTTGTTCGTCGGAATCTACACGTTCTTGAATTTCCATTTCTATTTGTACCAAGTAGAAAAAAAACACACAAAAATGTCTAGAATATTAATATTATTATTAAACAATAGAAATTTACCATACAGACGAATATTTCCTTCTGCATCACCAATGGAATTCTTTGAGATACATTTATATCCCCCGAGATCCATTTTGTGAAATTTCCGCACAATCAACTTCATCTGCACACTATACACTGAATTAGTTGTCTCGGTCATTTGATACTTATCATTCGAGATGATCATTTCACCTGTGAATATAAAAAATAACTAATTTTGTTGCGTTTTGTTTTTATTTTTTAATTTTTTGTTTCCCGGGACATTGATGTTTGCAATGATTGCCGACCACTCCTGTTCCATGTTGGATTTCCGAGTACATTAACCAAACAGAGAACAGGTAGATACCTAGCACGAGCGGAGGGTAGAGGTGTACGTTACGCGCCGGTGAGTTCGATACCGATACCCCAGTTGCTGCATGGGGGGCAGTTCGTGAAAGCAAAGCGTGAGGCACATTACGAATTCCGGCGCGCGAATGGTCCGCGCGGCGGGCGTGATGCACGTGATTCACTTTACGTCCCATCGCGGTGGCGGCGGCGGCAACCGAAGAACACGAGTATCTATTTCCGAAAGGATTCCACTTCGTCGGGATATAATTGCGCGCAAAACTAAAAGCCATTAACATTAACATTAACGCTGCCAACGCTCGACTACACTCCCGCACGCATCTACAAAATATCACCGAGTTACCAGTTAAAATTCCATTATATACAAGTTAAAAAAAGATTTCGAAAAATATTATAAACATTGGATAATGTGAAGAATAAAACGTTGAAATCACTGATTCACGCCACGCGTTAACTTCCCACCGACTTTTAATAAGTTCACGAGCAGCCAAAAGTTCTCTTTCGATTTTCCTTGTGGGCTCGTAGCCGCCAGTTCCGGAGTGGATTACACCTCGGTGTTTTGTACTCGACGCGCGTGCGATCAGATACGAGCGCCGGGGCTCTATCTTATTGCTTTGTCGCGGACACAACAAGGCGCGAGGACACAATAATCCGCGCCCGGGACACAAAGAAATCGAGACATATCGATATCGACTCACCGCTCTCGCGGGTCCAATAGTTGATGGCTTTGGGGGATGCTTCCACATGACACTGCAGGGTGACATCCGTACTGATCGGTGCGCCCACAAGTTGATTTGGTACTTGTATCAATGGATGAACTGCAAATAAATAAAAGAAATAAATGCGATTTTATTTTTTTATTTGAATAAAAACTAAACTCGACGCTAAATTCAACATTCGAGTAGTCTTAACCGTAAACAATTTGATGGAGAACGAAACTTTTATCGGCGCGTTTTCCTCTCTCGGCGGAAAACTACCATCCGTGCGAAACTACCCGGCGCGCCGGAGCTAAGTAAACTAAATAATACGTGTAGTCATGCAGTCTCGGCCAAGCGCGCTCGCCGAACGTTACACCCGTTGAAGAATAGCAGTAAGTGCGGGTTTCCGGAACCGCCACCCCTTTCTGGCCCACCCAATCTCATTCCCGATACACTTGCTTCGCACGTCGGCGGCGAGGGCGGCGATAAGTGCGAGGTTAACACCGCTGCTTACGTACTTCTATTAAAGCATATCTCTTATCAGTTGACCATGGCTTGCTACAATAACATTTGTAAAAGGCACGAAAAAAAATCGATTATAAGAAAATCGGGCAAAAATTACATCTCAAAAGTGGTGTGAGATGATTGACTGCTTGTATTCATCGCTCTCGTTTTGTCTGCCGCCCCCTTGCTCGATGGTGCGTGGGTGTAAGAGTGCGCTGCGTTTATAAAGCAAATTGAAATTGTTTTAAAAGTTATTTCGGCATTTAAAATATGCGTTCGCTTCATTCGGGCCACGCTCGATCGCGCAACTTATCGCCAACTTCCACCCCCTTGAGCCACCACTCCCCCTCATTCAATATCCTTCAGAGAATCTTCACCATGTTCCCATCATACTATTTTCTTTCGGGCACTTTACATGCGACGACGAGATGAAGTTCATTTCTCCAACGCGCGCCTCGCAATGTAGCACAGCGCGCTATTATCTCAGCTTCTCGTCGGGTCCATTGAGACTAATTACATAATCGAAGTCGATTAGACTCCAGACACCTTCGGGTCGACTTTGCTTGCACATTCCTGGCCCACGGCCTTTGCTATCATCGGCACCCGTTTCTCGGATTAACCTTTTCGATAGTCGAACAGATCTAACATTTGCGTGCGGGCAACATCTATAAATTTTCGACTTTACACCGCGCACCCTGATCGACCTTCAATCTGAAGGTGGAAGGGGTTGCGGGCGGATATCCAGGCATTCCAGGCTAATTTCCTGCGCACGGACCCCTGCCGGGCCGAGTGTGTCGACACGCACGCTGTGTGAATTGGAGGGATGCACCACTTGATACCACGACCCTTTAGAGATACCCCTTGTGAAGGTGACACTTGCGGTCGTAGGCAAATCGAAAATCAAGTTGCCAATAATTGATTATCCTGCATGTCACTGGATTAATTTGAATTAGTTTTAGTTCTTTTGAATTTTTACACAAAAATAAAATAATAAATATTATGTACGACTTGACCGCCCGTATATAAAGTACCACTTTTTGGGTCCAAAAACCATACAAAAACCGGCGCTTTATAAGTAAAATAGAAAAAATGTATTAAATTATTTTTTTTAATATTTACATTTATTTTATTCATTCAACGCGCGTAAATTGTTAAACATTATTTGGTATCTCGTGTTTTGTGCATGCGAAACAATACCAGCCGCCTCCGAATACATTCGAGTGTCAAATTGGAAATGATATACACACGTGTGCAGCACAATGAGTTGGCTTGAAAAAAATACCAACGGCAGACAATTGTTTTAAAAAGCGCGCGCGCCATGAATATGCATGCGCGTCCACCGCCGCCCCCACAATGGCCGCGCGCACGCCAGAGGTAATGGACGCGCACTAAGTAGACAATGCGCGTCTGATTATAAACAACGGTAAACAGCAACACAACGCAATGTAACATGCCAGCGGTGGTGGCGGTGCGACTTCAATCATTTTGCCGACGTGCGTTCGCGCCGCCACCACTCATGGCATCGCTTTGTGCGGCGCACGCTCGGTCAGTTTCGCGAGTGCAGCGTAATTTATGTATTACATTATAGAAATGTATACGAGGCGTGAGCGTGAGCGCGAGCGCTAATAAACTTTCTGCAATATTTAACATTTATTAATGGATTTCATGAGCGTGCCGCGGCCGCAAAGGGACGCACTCGAATTTGCATCAAAAGGTGTATTAAACTCCACCACTCCGCAATGCGAACTAACGTTTCGATGTAAACTTTTAAATGCTTACAAACGAAACTTTCCCACTACATGTATCATACTGCTATATACGAGTATCTATATTTTAATTCAAAAAATCCGCAGTGAACTACTTTGCAAGGGTTTTACTCACAGTGTACATGCAGCATCATCCTTTTGCTCACTGCAGGTGGGACGTTGTTTGTTGCCAAGCACAAATAGGCCCCCATTTCACTCCTGGTGACTTTGGTCAGTGCCAGAATCTCGGTTTCTACCTCCTGTGTCCTCTCCACACGACCATTCGCTAATCTTGAAGCTATTGCTCCACCATCTTCTCGTCTCCATGTGATTTTTGGTTTTGGGTGTCCTCGAGCCCTGCAGATCAACTTTGCTGACCCACCTTCAGGAACCATCATGTCTCCTGATGTTTCTTCATAGATGATATCAGGTGGAACTACTACTTCTAAAGTAGCAGTCTGAAAAAACATTAAAAACGTTTTTTTTATTTTTAATTTAAAATTTTAAAGGAGATGATTATTGATTGATTCTAACCTGCATCTTCATTGGATCAGTATTAACCTGACACATGTACTGCCCGCGATCCTCCCGCCTGACCCCTCGAATGGTCAGCGTCCACGTATTGTAGTCATTGTGTTTAACTGACAGTCGTGCGTTGTTTGTGATGACATGATCATGAATCGCGAGGATAGCCTTGGTGTCCGCCTTGATCCATGCCACCTGTGGTGATACCCCAACACACATCAAATTAACATCCGTCAGGCGCCACTTTCGGCCGGCATGTTGTAAGATCAAGTGAAATGTGAGTTTATAAAATTAAGTGCAAATTGTGCTCTCACTACGGTGCTCAGTGTGCTCAAGTGCAAAATTTACTTTATATATAGATAACACATGCGTATTTTTTTTTAAATGCAAAAATGAAATTATTATCGCATCCCACAAATGGATGCAAATATTTGCAAATAATTGCAAATATCTTTCGGGTATATCCGGGCAAGTGCTGTGGCTGAGCGCAGAAAGTTGTAACGGAATGCATATTTTCAACTGCATCTCGACCGACCCGGTTTAAGTGCTTTCTCTGCGTTAGGGGGGCGGCAAGGCGGGGCGGCCCGTGGAACCGTGTCGTCGAAGGTGAATAACGCCATCTCGTTTGCATATGAAAGCGCGGCGTGTACGTGGCGTGACTTTCCTGCTTCTCGACCATCAGGACCGAGAACCTAACCTAAAAATACTTATAGCGATATTTCTATAATTTTTTTTGCTAAAAAACAACCAAAACTATTCATGAATTATATGGTTTTTCTACTTCTTCGCTCGCTCTCAATCATTGTCGTTTGTAATGCCCTCGTTTAGTCACTTGCTACTTAATATACTATTACTAAAAAAACAACCGAAACTATTCATGAATAATCCTAGTTTAGTTTTTAGTTTAGAAACAAGATTAAATGTCTAAACATTTCAATACCTTAAGTTTCATGTAGGCACTCATGAAAATTACACAACAATGACCTGTAAATCCCATAATGGCCCGCTAAAGACGTACTACGGTGACTTAGCCGCCCCCATTTAATTCTGCATCATACCCAGGCTTTCGTCGCTCGTTGGCTCTCGCATTCGAAAGAGCAACAGAAGGATTACACCGAATTTGACGACGCACAATGGGCCCGTCGCGCCTTTCACTCGACACACGCACGGATGTCATTGCCGCCGCCGCGTACCGCCGCCAACTCGCTCTGATCTGATTTAATCCGCTTCATTGTGTCCGACGACGAACATAACCGATAGCCGCACATTAACGGGATTGTTTCGAGTGCTGCCTCAGCTGACCGCTGCTTTTGTTTTCGTGCGCGTGTGCGAGAGGGCTCGCAAAGCTCGTAATTCGTCTACGGTAATAAATGTCCACAAAGTCGTGGCAAATCACACCTTTAACTCCGTCTGGCTTTTTCAATAAACCTCACGAAATAATCGCCTTTTGATCAAAATCTAATAATGAAATATTCGCATAGAAAAATTAAAACACGTCTGAGACAAAAGACTATATATTGTGTGATGCATTGTGTGATCCTTTGAAGGATTTATTTTAAAAATCTTTGCGCAAAGCGCGCAACCTTTTGATCGTGAGCCGTGCACAAGAATACCTGACGTAACGCGCTCGAAAGATACGGATACTGATATGAGTTAACAGTATAGGTATTACATAGCGTAGTCCAACAGGACTCTCTCTGGAAAGTAGGCTAACAATATTGCTTTCCCGCCTATATATCTCTAAATACGTGCATTTTTATTAAAATTCTTTTAAAATTTATTTTTCCTTCAATTTTTGCTGTTTTAATCTTGACATCACAATTTTGATAACATTTTGTAACTCTTTTACTTATACTGATGTTTTGCGAGTGCATTTGACACGATTTTATAAGAAATTTCAGTGTAATATAAAATGACAAATTAAATTCCACAATAAAAATTTGTTACTACGTGTAATAACGCCGGTTTTATACGATTGGGTCTCATAATCAGCAAATAAATTCACATTCGCATCGATTAACATTAACTCTAGATAGTTAACTATTTATACATTCCCATTGCGTTATCGACCTACATCCCATTCCCAGTCGCAGTCGCCAAGCGAGTTAGTGAATAATGATATTTAGCCGATTTCATAACCGATACGAAATACATTTATGCCCATTTATTTGTCATGAATATTTTATGTTCATTTGCAGGCTCGCTTCCGAAACAATGAAACCCAAAACGGTAACATGACAGATTATTGTCGAAATAAATTTCTATAGAAAATTGAATATATTTGCTGTAGTAGCGAGAAGAACAAAATCTATTTGGGGTTGCAGTGCTGATGGTGCAAAAGTGCATTCGTCATTCCTCCAGGTGCGAAAGAAGTCTCTCGGTCTTACGGTGCAGTTGTGGTTGTGGTGCAAGGTGCACAGTCTTAGTAAAGTAAATTGATACACACCCTGGCCGTGGCGAGTTCCCCACTCACCCTGTATCCACCTAAGTTGTTCACCACGCACGTGAAGGTGGCGTCGCGGCCCTGCGCCACGGTCATGTCCTGCAGTGGATGCAGGAAGTCCGGCTCGAAACCGGACGCCACGGCTGGAACACACAGAAACGCAAACAATACACATGGTCAAATATTAGCGCTGCTTGCACGTACGTTCATTTCCTATACACGTGCACCAAAACAAAACATAATAACATTTTGTATTCGTATGGGTAATCAAAGCTAAGGTAGAATATATTGTGCTTACATGCATTTTGACGTGGCAGCAGTATTCAAGGACGTCGTAAATTTTAACCTCTACCCTCATAATAAATATTGAGTGTAATCCTTGGAGTGTGTTTGCGTTTGTTAAGCGAAGTGACTCAAAGCGGTTTGTCTGGCGTGTTTACTTACACTTTAGGTAATAGAAAAATGGCACACCGTAGGGCATGTGTTGTCACAAGGAGGATGTGGTGGGATGTAACCAGGACATCGGCAAGATGTTGGAGTGCCCGCCGTGAACCGAGTGGCCAATTTTCGGTCCGAGCCGGTAACGCAATTACCTGATGGCTTGAAAGCAACAACACACTCGTCCTTTTTGCTGGGTCCGTGCGGCGTTTTGCGCCACTTTCCAACGCGTCGCATTTACACGATATTATGATATGAAGATGGGAATGTGTGTGTGTGTTTTGGTGTTGTTTTTTTATTTGTTAGGTGATGATGTCCATTTATCCTTTTAGTACGTTTCATTTTCCATATGCGGCAATTTCCCGATTTTCCGGCACATAAAAAAGGAATAAACCGTTTTATTCCTGCGTGTCCGCGGGACAAAAGGATGAGGTGGGAATGGACATAATTGAATATCGAACTGCCAACCGAACAAATAGATTTATCATACGTGAGTTTCAATCAAGATTAAAACAACATCGTTTAGAATTACACTACAAATACAGTGCAACATAAACAAACCGAATCACAATTTTAAAGTATCCTTAATGTAAAATTTCACTATGAATACTAAGTTGAGGTTTATATTAGAAACTAGTTTTGCCCGCGACTTTGTCCCGGTAGTATTTAATAAAAATGTAATTAGTGTTTACTCTCTTGTTCTCGACATAGTATATCTCCATTCTATCAATAAGATTCGCAATTTTTTTAAAGAAATTAATTATATAAGTATTGTTAATAATGTACTTCAGCGCGCCATCTCGGATTCAACTATTTAACTATAACTATGATTGAATCTCATTGCCAACTTTTATCCTATAGGAACAAGCTGTCTTTGGGGTTTTCCCGGCAAATATTCGAATTTTTCTTGCCGTAAAAACCATCCTTGGACTTTAATAAACATTTAAAAAAAGAATTGGCCCAATTGGTCTAAGCGTTGTTGAGTTATACGCTTACCAACAGATTTTGCAATTTATTTTGATATTATAGACAGATATATCTCGAATATTCCGTTTTGTAATGGTCAAACGAATTCTTTAAATTTTCCAAGTCCCAAACTCTGAGTTATTGCCTTGGACTAACTAATAATATGTTTTTTATAACCATAAAGTAAATTTATCAAATTAATCTTAATTTTGAGATACGAGTTAAAATATGAGAGTTTAAAAAATGAAAAAGGTGTGCATATTATAAAGAAACCTTTTCACCCACGTAAGATATTAAGAAACCCTAACTCTGCAATTATTGATAAAACAAAAGACGGAGTGTTTTAAACGTAACCTATTAGAATCTGACCACAAAAACATATTTTGATTGATATTTTACATTAAATTAAAATTAAACATTAAAACAAAACATACATGCAGATGCATAAATATTTTTCTAGAGTAGTTCTTAGCCCACACAAAAGACAACCCTTCTCCCATTCTCAGCTAAAATCTGCTTAAGAATGAAAGTGACAAGACGGCAAGTGAGCTTACCGTCAAACCAAAACAAAATTACTTTTCCTGCTTTAGCATGACGTAAAACGCCGCACCGCAGCTTACTAGACGATTTGATCTGCGGAAAACTTTTAAGTTGCCTCCGCCACAATATGCGCAACGCAGGACAAGGCGACATAAGCGCCGCGACAAATTATAATATTGATGGCGGATGGCAAAGCGGAAAACGCGCGAGGCGAGTGCGTACGGGCGGAAATAATCCCGTCACCTGTAACCTCTCTGGCAGCAGCAGCAATGGCAGCAGCAGCAACAAAAGGAAGGAGTAGGCCCGACAAACGTGCACGTCGTGTTTTCTCATCTTGGCGAACGGGTACGCGAGGACAGGACACTAAACACGAACACGCGAGCGGTGCAGTGTGCAGAGATGCGTAATGATCTGTCACGTGCAAACTCTCAGTGCCGAAATGGAATGGCTGGCGCCGTGGAATACGAAAGCAGAAGAGCGCAATCGGGGCCGATTAAACGCTCGTTTTTGAAATACCTTGCGCCATCATTGTACGAGTATATTGTACATAAGTGTATGTGTATAATATATAGATAGTTGTGGCTGTTTATGTTTCGCCTGCGTTTGACAAACCTGCGGATGATGCGACCGGGGGCAGGCGGTTTACCGCATGATGCTTTGCGGTTCGGAGGAAATCCCGATTTGCTGCATTCGCTGTCAAAACCTGCACGAGGTTTAATCATTCAGATCGCGTTCGTTTATCAATCCGATCAAATCAATGGCAATTTTAATAAAAATGTGTGCGCGATTCAATTTCTGGGAAGACCAATATGATATCCTTGGTGAGAGGGGCAGCTGGTTGCCCAGGAGTGTGATAAACGCACATACGACGCACGCCGGGTAGTTTGGCGCTTCGGCTTTATTGCCGACGTGACTCGCGCGGCGCTTTTTCAATTTTGTCCCGCTCGCGTCCGGAATGATTGGCGCTCGGGGTGCGATTGTCCGATCGCCATTCGATGACGTATCGACTCGCCGCTTGCGCTTCACGAAAACTCTTCTTGTTCACGAACAACTTTTGCAAACGAGGAGGGTCAACTCGTTTCTTGTGACACAAGACACGAGTTTATGATTCACAATTTTCGTCCACGCGTCCAAAATTCCCAACTGGGAGCAGAGAAAACCTACAGATTCGCTAAGGTGGATTATCTGCCTAGCGAGTGCAAAAGTGTGAAAATCGTTCGTAATCTACTGGGAAATGCTCGTGCCATATAGCAATCAAACCGGATACTAAATTACAAC
This sequence comes from Dalotia coriaria, assembly GCF_025399875.1. Classification (NCBI taxonomy): domain Eukaryota; kingdom Metazoa; phylum Arthropoda; class Insecta; order Coleoptera; family Staphylinidae; genus Dalotia; species Dalotia coriaria. The sequence continues at coordinate 7,108,143 of NW_027045450.1, forward strand.
TGACGTTATCGCTTTACTCGCGCACGCGTCGCGCAAAAAATAAAAAAACGAAGACACAAGACACGCTGTGCTGCTGTGCGGGTGTTGTGTGCGGTGGAGAGATGTAGAAAACGCGTCCGACACCCAAGTGGATTATAACGCACGCCAATTCCGGGATTCCGGGCTTCCGGGCCGGACGGCTCGAGTTATTGCCGATATTTCCACGCGGATATTCCTGACCGATCCCATGTCATATCTCATTCGTCTGTCAACTTTCTTCAACCGCATCCATAGTCACATTTTCAACTTAAAGCAGACAAAAAATTATTTGGATATATAAATAAATAGGAAAAAATGTCTTCCAGTGCAGAGTGTAAATACTAATGGTAATTAAAGCGACGTACGGCAACATTGCATTTTGGTGGAAGCGCCGGGACGGAAAGCAATTCCGCTAAAACCCGAGGGTGCAGCCGCCGGCGCCCGCAAGGCGACAATGTGTGAACGCGCGCGCCGGCCACACGTTCCCGTAATTCCTGCGCGCCAGGATCAGCGTCATTGCACGAGGAGACGCCCTTCCCGCAGCGTTTTTCTAAACAATACGCGAAGACAACCAGAGTACATTACAAAAATGCACAAATTCATCTCGTGTCCTACACCATACCGCATAGAGTGAGATAAATATAAAGGTCTTATCTAGGTGCAGAAATGTTTTAAAAAGTGTTTCCGGTCTTGCGGAAACGTTTTGTTCCATGGCGAGGTAAGCGCCGGTGACAGGAGTATGCAAATCGGGGAATGCGCTTGTCATCTTGCCCCCCAAACAACCAGAGAAGTGGAATGGGATAGGGAGGAGGAAATGATACACTTATTATTATTGCTGACTTGTCGTCCTTCCTACAAATGTCTGCCGGTGACAGCTTCGAGGAAATATCCCGGTGTGAACTTGACTTTCGGGCGGACCACGATGATTTGTAGAAAATTGTAGGTTAGAGCGTGGAAATCATTTTAAACACAGTGTCGCCTCGTTTCCGGCTTATTGCAGGCTATAAAATTACTGCCGTCGACAATATAGGTGCACAATGGTGAAGGCGGGGTTCATGGTCGGGCCATTTCGGTGGGATATGTTTCGCGGGAGCGCGTTTGCAAAACCGCAGCGCTGGTATAAACGCGACCGAAACGGAATTTAATTATTGCGTAAATGTGTAATGCATTTATGCAGAGTCGCGCCTCCCATGTAGAAAGGTCCCAGCGGGCAGTATACCACCAGTGTTACCCGCAAAGCCAACATCACCGTCGTTGCCTTCTCCCAAAAAGGAAGAAAATGGTTCACACATGAAATTTCACATTGTAACAGATAAAATAAAGTTTTTCTTAAATTTTGAGATTTTAGTTCTTTTGCGTTGTAAACGCGTGAAATTTCGCTATTGTTGGTAAGTAAAAAGAGGAACGTGGTTAAAATACCCACTGGAAACGCAGAAATAAAGCGAGCGTGGGGAGTAAAGGAGCAAGGACGATCATAACCGCCCTGATAGCCAATCTAAGCGGCGTTAATAAACTAAACAGGCCAGAAAGCGGCGCGCGGAGAGCACAACGGCGTTTTGCGCGCGCTTCGAATTTTCGTGCATTCCGGACACGTACGAGAATTGTGATTCCGAGGTGGTTAGTTAATTATTCAGCCGGGAGGCGGGGGCCTCTGAGGCGGGCTGCATACCCGCTGAGCGCGGTGGTGAAAGCGGGCGCCAAGAGAGGAAATTAAAACAAATAATTTACGCGACTTGTATAGCTAATTGTCGGACTGCTTTATGCCCTACTACACAGCCTGTATGTGTATAAATATGGGTGTGGTGCATTCATCAACCGGAATAAATAAAATAATAAATCAACAAACAAACAATTTATTGAGATTAATTCGCACTCACCTAACACTTGTAGAATTAATGTAAAAATAAAAACTGCCATCATGTGTCGTCGTAGGCCCATGATGCTTGTAGTGAAGAGTAGTAGTGTGTTGTCAATCCGTTTCCAAAGGGTCAAGTCTTCCTCCACCTTCGAGCGCAGCCATCGGGATGTGAGTCGTATCCACTTTTTGCCTTATCGCTGAATGCCGAGGTGGAACCCACGAAACCTCAAACGGAATACACAAAATCAGAAATATATACTCACTACCCACGCATCCTCCGCCTCCGCGCAGAGGTGGAGAAAGTAAAGAGCTTTTCACTTTACACAAGTATTAGCATTAGCATCTGGGTGCGTTCTGACCCCGCATGAAAGCACCAACCGCCGCCGCCGTCGAGATATGCGCGCTTTTAAAATATGTATGTATAATAAATCAAAATGCATTCGAACACATGCCAAAGAGGCGCAGGACTTCCAGTGAAAGCATCCCCTGATGCCGAATGCAAATGCGGGAATCTACGATAGTGAAAGCCGACTTCTGTACACAAAGCGCACGATATCATATCACTCAGCACCTTCGCCAAACTCCATGTGACTGCTGTGTGGCATCACAATATAAACCAGATTTAATGAATTTCGCAAGCATATCAAAACAGAAGTGATAAGAATTCCACTCTGGATGATGTTAAACGTCACTCGTAAAATATCGTTCTTTACGACAACGCCATGCCTTCTTTAAATATGTCTACACCCAAAGGGATATCCGGATCCAAGCGGCCGGAAGTTCAACACACAGGAGCTATCGGTTTACTTATTGATGCAGGACCATCGCAAGGCCGCAAACGTCCATCAGCCAAACGCGATTACATTATGCAAAAGCATGCTTGCAGTGCTCATATCAGAAGAATCCAGACGCGGAAGGGTTGTATCTGTTTCGTTAGATTCAACCGAAAACTCGCACTAAATCGCATAACTCTTGGCAGATATTTGCGTGGACCGGCAATAGAAAAGTGACTTTTGAAGATGCTGGGGCGTAGAAAGCATGCGAGAAGAGGTGTCAGCTGATAAAGAAGCGGCGGCTGTCACTCAAGCGCCGCTCACGGCTCACAACGCCGTTAACAATACTTTCTCAATTTCCTGCCGCTACCGCTGCAGCGCACCAGCTAAATAGCGATACAGCGGCGAGTGTATGAGCAACGTGGCGGGGGCGGCGTGACATTCCATCACGATGTCACGCCGTGTCGTTCTGCTTCAACTCCATCTCCATGAAAACCAGGGGAGGGTAAAGAAACGAAAAGTAAATTAACGTCTTTTTAAATAACTCCCTCCATTCGAATATGCATCGCATCGCAAACATGTTTTTAAAAGGAAGAGAGTGTAAATCAATTTCGAATGAGTTTTAAAATGTTGTTTCGTAATGGATAGTTTTGCTTTTCGATGTTTTTTTTTGTGGGTCTTGACTACTTTTCTTGGCTTTTTATTAAATTTTCTTCCAATTCTTGGCGTTAACACACAGCTTCGTGTTTCTGTTTTATTTTTTTTTTCTCAACGCGGTTGTGGAAATTGATGATTCGAAGCAGTCCTGCCTCCCGACGTTATTTGAGCAGGACTGTAATCATGAAGTGTTTAACACGAAGCGGAAACGCTCGAGGCCCGATACTGCCATTCACGCTTGTGCTTCTTTCCGCGGGACGCGTCCCGACTCTCCAAGCAGCCTGGCCGCGATGAGAAAAGGGATAATACTTGCGCGGTGTGTGGGTGTACGCTTCGATGACTGTTACATCATCTACACACGGCTCATGCTAGTTACCGGTCACGTGAGGCCGTGTGCATGCCAGGATGTGCAAGGATAACCGCCGCCGCCGCCCGCCCCAGCAATCCATCAATCAGAGGCGAAACGGAGGCAACGGTTATTAAAGTCCGTGCCTGGATTGTGCCAGCCCCGCCGCCGGCACATCACGCTGTCAGCGCCGCCGTCCACTTATTTATTGCTTGCGTATTACATCACGAGCCGCCCACCCGGTCCTTCTGGACAGTCATTGTCCCATCAAGTCACAACACATCCTTCCTGTCGCCACATCAAGTATCAAATATTTAATACCTCTAATAGACAATTTATTACCATGTTTTATGCTTGACTTAGTAGAAATTTTTCTTTTTGAGTGGGTATTTCTACTTCTGGGGGCAGGAGAACGAAGCGTTTATTAATTACACTGATGTTGGTTGTGCACGGCGCTCAGTCAAATCCGCTCGGGCTTCAAACGAATATCAAGCCGATTGATGTCCGTTTTCGGCATTTCGGCGTTCGGGACTTGGCCACGGGCGCCGCTCCACCGCGCCGCCCTTCTTTCGAGGCCTATCGCTTCAACGCTTTGTCGGCGGCGCTGCGCTCGCCTAGATTAGCAAACATTTAACCACATGTATCCGCACGAATTAGGCTACTGCCACGCGTACATCTCTAATGGCTAGCTAAACAATTGCACTGCAAAGCTTTCCACAGATTTATCTTTTATACAAAGTACTAAAATACACTGAGTAAAGTTAAGTAAACACTTACTGTACGCTATACCCTCACAATATCGCCAAAACGATATTTTTACAAAACCATTGCAAGTCAATGCAAGTATTTGTCAAGCCTGATGTGGATAGTTGCATTGACTTGCAATGGTTTTGTAAAAATATCGTTTTGGCGATATTGTGAGGGTATAGCGTACAGTAAGTGTTTACTTAACTTTACTCAGCTTATACTCACCCTCTCGTACTACCTACCATTGTATTTCACTAAAATACATTTAAATTAATTTCAAACAAAAAATTTACATTAAAATATTTATTTTTTATTTTTTGAAGGTTATATTAGTTATATTTAATTATTTTTATGATATTTCTGTTTCACCCTGTATAATATATGCGCGCGCATGCATGCTTCATACTTATTGCGATTGCGAATTGCCAAACATGCGAATCTATTAAGCATACATATGTACTCATATCGGGTGCGCAACCCGGGTGGCGGCTGGAGGCGGCACACTGGTGTACGCACGGGGAGCGCAGAACGGCAATGCTATTACCGGCCCGTTTGCGTTGCGGGCCAGTAAGCGCATCGGCCGCGCATCCCGCCACTGTTACCGGTGCTCCGTACTGCTTTCTATCTCGCCACCGCTGCCGCCGCTGCTACCACCGCCTCGGCACTGAATTCGCACACGAGCACATTCGATATATGCGCATACATTACACCCCCCAAATAGATATTACGCTTTTATGCAAAGAGGAGGTATTATTATAACAGAGGAGCCGCGCGCAAAGGACTTGCAAAAGAGTGCAATTCATTAATCACCATACGCATGCGCGCTGTATATCTAAATATACATTTTCGGGGTGTTGCCGGATGAAAAAACACAAAACAAGTTGTAAAATTCCACTGCAGACAAACGCGCGTGCTTTGAAAGGAGTAAAAATACATAAAAAACTAAGAGGCAAAAGATACCTACACATCCGGTGTGAGATAACCAGGATGAAAAATATTAGATTACGTCCAGTTGCCGGTTTACCGGCTGCGCCTGCGAAAATGAAGAGTCGTAAACTCAGCGCCCGTTGATGGTCCTGCGCGTCCTGCGATGCAATGTCAGCACGGCGCACACGTGCCACTCCTATTTATCGCATTTACACACCCGATTCATCCGTACATCGACAGGTCAACATCACACCTGATCAAAATATACAAAGTGTTCAAAACATTAAAAATCAAAATAACAAAAAAAATTCTCTTTGTGATTAAATTTATCGTTAAAAGTTTTAAAATTTCAATATGTTTCAGGATGTTCCATAATGGCGGCTGAACGGGGAGTCAATTAAAATTTCTGGAGTTTAAGTGAGATTACGCGTTATAGAAACAGGAAGCACTCCGGAACCGCCGTACTGTGCGGGGTGTGAGCGGGTGTCGGTGACGGTGTCGGTTGTGAGCGGCGGCGGCGGTGGCCTGAGCAACAATAACGAATCCGACGAACGAAAACTCCACCGCTGCTACTGTTGGAACTGTGGAATTCCAATTAGGAATTTGTCACTTACTTCTTAAGAGCGGTGTGCGTCAAGAGCCGCCAACCATCAACACAATATCATTTCCTACACGAACCTTAAATGCCTAAATCCTTCACCAAAAAAAATTTTACAATTTTTATTTAAAACTAAAAAATTTTCTGTTTGTTAATGTTTTGTTAAAGAATAATTAGCGAGTTTGCGTGATGGAGAAGAATTCCATCACCTGAGACGCTATGAGCGCCCACCCGTTGTGATTTCATTAAAGCATCGCGTGATTAATAAAAGATGTGTCCGATGTATACGCGCCGCCGGCCAGACTGATTTGCCATCCAGATTTCCTATTTTATTTCGGTATTATTTGAGCTGCCCGGCGCCTCCACGTTATCTTTTGTGCGCATCGGCGCTTAATGCGCGCGAGGCGTTCGTTTAATTATTTTCTTTCTTCGTTGCGCGAAAAGCATGACAGTTTCAAATAGCCTCATTGCAGTTTTAATTCGTTGCGATCTTGCAGTGTTTCAGGTGGAACAAAAATTTATGTTTTAGTTAAATTAAAACAATTGTCACTCTTTTCTGTAACAAAATTTTTATATCAATCAGATAAAAAATAAATTTTTTTCTTTACACTTTATGTTGATATATTCTCATAAAACACTTTTTTGTCATGTTATGTCGCGCTATCAATTTCCCCGTTCGCTGTATGCTGAACTTAATTTAAATTTGAAAGAAATTTTAATCGAATTTTTGCTCTTCGCGGTCCCGAGCGCACGTTTAGCCCACGGTAGCGGCGAAACATGTCTAAACAATTTAATAGCAGACATTCTCGTTCGTTCAGCCGCGGGCGGGAAGAAAACGGTTCCGGAACGAGAGGTACTGCTGCAAGTACAAATATACTAGAGTGAAATATGTTTAGTGTGTGCATATTTGTGCTGAACGCACAATCGTTGTCGTCTGCGTTGCGATTTTCCTTATTTCCTTATCCTGTATCATTTAACCTTTACCTTTATCCTTTTTGTTTGGAGCTTTGCATGTGAGTATATGCTCAAATAAAGTCGTGCACGTCAACGTAATGCTTCCTAGAGAGTTGTATATTCTGTTTTACGAAAAGCACCTTGGCAAGAAAAGGACATTCAGTCGGAATGCAATATTCCGACTCCCACATTCAGGAATGCAACCATCGCGTAAATCCCATAACCATTAAGACACTAAGACACATATTAACTCAACACTTTTTCATGTTTAAGGTAATAAATTCATCAGATTGTAATTTTATCCACTTTACTTTATGGTATAAGAAGGAAATATTTTTCAAAGTGCACTTAATGAACTGTTTGACATTTCGGTCGAAATTAACATTAAAACGAGATTAAAACGGTCAAAATGCACACGCCCCCGGAGTGGGTGCAAAAGGGGTGAAAGTTGCTCGCAGGCAAATGGGACGAAAAGCTCTGGCAGTCGATTAACGTCAGACGGGGGAGCGCACGCGGAAGAGAAATAGAGCCTAAATTGCTGGGTGTGTTGCATTGCATACCCCGCACACATATCTTAAACTCACTTCTCTTTCGGACACTTGGCGCTTCGCGCAATCTTCCCCCGCGATGAGACGTTCACACTCCATTTACTTCATTACTTCCTGCCTCTTTTGGTGGCAGCGCCGGGGTATGTCGGATTCATTACATTCATTTTATTGTTTTTGTAATTTAAAATTTTGAAAATTTTATTTTATTTTTAAATATATGCGCCTTCTTAGTGATTGGTTAGCTTACATTAATTCCCATCCGCGCTGCGCTTTTCTTCGACTGACATTTATAAGTCACGCGCATTGTTGGCGAAAGTAACCCGGGACGAGCCGTGCGCTTAGTAGTTAACTTAGATGCTCATCAAGCGCCCCTGCTCGTAGTTACTCTCAAGGGAGAATTAGTTAGTCCTTTTGTTCCATAGGCTTTTCTATTCCCCTCCTCTCTACTATTGTCGCAATCAGCATAAAATTGTGTACAGAATGTGAAATTTAAATAAAACAAAAAATAAAATTCCTTCAAATCAATTTGTTTGTTTATGTGTTATCATGCACCACCTGTGGTCCTAGCGGATGTGTCACATATGTTTGCTTCTTTCTAAACGTTTTATTAGCATATATCGGCGTGCAATGCGCTAGAAATGATGCGCTCCTTGCGTGAATCATGTCCTATAACCGGAAAGCGCCAATTTACCCCTCGGAAGGTTGCGTCCGGCACGCGCGCGAAAAACGAGCGGCAATTTTCATTTTAATAAAAACGCTTTATGCGACGCGAGTCCGCAATGACTGCGCGGATAAATCAGGCGTGAGTTTAATTAAACCGTTTAGGTTATGACCTCGCAGGTACCGCCGGAAGCGCATGAAATCAAAACCATCTTGTTGCGAATATAAAACTTAAACGCCCGAGAGCCCGCAAATTTGTAAGTGGCTGAAGAAGAAAGGCCTAAAAATTGGTGAGTTAATCCTTGCCGCCATAGTATAGTACATATCTGCGGTCGGGAAGCTTGAGATACAGTCGGTTTCCGGCTTAACGAAACGCTTTATAAGACTGATATATCACTTCAATCCGCGATCCACGCGCCCACCAGCGTAATCCTGCCAAGCCGGCCCCGCATTGCGTGTGCGCCTCTGCGACGGCCTAATTCTATCACTTAAAAAACACAAAAAATACGGCAAAAAGCAACAAAACGTTTACAGCAAACATGTCATGTTCTTACTAGCTTCCAGCCTGTAAGTAAGAATGGCAGTAAGGACATCTTCAGACAAAAATAAGAAGAAAAAAAGAATAAAATAGGAATGTCTCAGGGAATCTTTCAATTCCGATAGATTTTGGATTTTTAGACCAATAACTCAAGTCTTTCGCAGAGAGGGAACGAAATAATGCATGCTCGCGCAATTCCAACTTTCATAATAAATCTGCGACAGTTGCAAACGGATTACACCCCTAGCGAGGACCGGAAATAGACAAAACGATAGTGGGCCACTAATAGTAAATCTTCCGATTGATTCTACAAGACATTTATCCGCATACTAAACACATTTTTATCGTATTTTCAAAATTTTCACTTTTTTTTGTTTAAAATTTTTTTAAATTCCTCACGTACCCTCCACATTCCCGCCCCGCTGAAATTCTTGTAGCGAGCGGGGAAATGGCGCTCGTTTGGCGCTCGTATCCTTTATTAATACTGCGCGACGACTTCCTAAATCAGTCTGATTACGGATCGCACCCGCTCCCGGAACGATATCTCGGCTCGTTTAGCCACCCCCGAGCGCGCGCGCCGAGCGGCAGGTCCGTTACTTTTACAACCCGGCTCGCCGTCGCCTAGTCGTCGAGCGAGACAATGTAATTAAATGGCATCCATTCGTAATTTCGCCGACGCCGGCGTGCGGGGAATGCCGAACATGGAGAAGGTGTGACTGGAGTCGCTGGGGCACGTTAATAAAAACAGGACGCGGCTGTGTCTGTCGATACGTGCGCCGCCGCCTGGTCCCGCGAAGAATAATTAGCGGCCGATATTTACATGCGCCGTTCGTACATTCAAGAAGGACCCTATAAGATAGTCAGATCATGCATCATGAAAGTCGTCTTTTTCCCCTCGGATAGCCGCCTAGCGTCGACATGCAAATCTAATTGACCTTCGCCGTTTATAAACGACCTCCCATCATCCACCATCTCTTCCATCCATTCTTAGTAGAATAGAAAGAGTAAGGGGTTTGTACAAGGACCAGAACCAGAGGAGATGATTGCTGTCAGTGGCAATAACGCCGGCGGTCGTTGACTCTGGGTTCTCATCGGAAGAGAAAAAACACTCTTCATTAACACGCGCGGGACGTCGCGGTCGCGACGGCAGTTGTCAGCGGCAGCGGCGCGCCGCCGTCAATGCGGTCAATCATTCTGTCATTAAGCCGCACAAGCCGATCGACCATAAATCCGCGCTCGTATGCCACTCGGTCGAAAAGTGCACTTGTGCAGTGTTGGGTGCAAAGCGCAAAACACACGATCGTTGGCGAATTGGTATGGTCATTAGAGAATTATGGAGTACACGATTACCCATTCCAAAAACTGACTCGACTGGACCGAGTAAACTCAACTAAAGTGGACGGTTTGGAAGGCTATGGAAAGCTGTTAGCAAACAGCACCGATTCATCCAACCGGATAAATACTCCTAAACCGGATATCGTCAACCAATAGATAGAAAAGCATTCGGATACTGTCCGATGCCGACGCCATTCAAACTGTTTTCCGGATAATTTGTGATTAAACCCGAATTTAGTTAATTTTTAAGGAAATTTACACAAAAATTAAAATTTGTATTGTAGATTTGAAACCTTTAGATTGTTACAGCCTGGGTAAAGAGCGGAAAGCCCTGATGAATGTCCGGAATTAATATCATCGGTGATTAATGAAACGGCTGCTTTCCTCTCTCGATTGTTCGCGCGCCGCGTCGCCGAGTCGAGTTTACACAATAATACATCACGATATATGCGCAATTGCTCCGTCCTGAAACAACGCACCATTCGTACCCTCTTGAAATCACAACGCTAACCCAAAAATAATACAATAAGCCGTGTCAAAATCGCACACGTGTGGAATGTCCTTGCTCAAATATATAATTTCATTTCATTTGTTGAAATTCCACTCAAAGGTCAAACCGGAAGTATAAATTATTTCAAAGTGTCCAAATTAATGGCTGCATCTTGATATAATAACATAATTTCGTTCGAGGAAGAAATAAGCGTGTTTTGTGCATCTGGTGCGCATGGTTCGGTTTGTTTTTAAAGAAAAGTCCGGAAAAATTCGCTGGCGGTGTCCAGATGTCGGACGCAATGGAATATCACTTAGGAAAACCGCGTGCTACTCGTGCGGCAGTTTATAACAGCCACAGCTGATTCTAACCGAGTACCGAGCGAGTTTCAAGAAACAACTACAGTTTAACTTGAATAACAACAAGACTTGTGTACGGATACAAACACTTTGGAAAATGTTAACAAACTAGTTGATTATTCAAAGTGATAGAAATAGTATAATAAATATCAATTGGATAAATAATTACCCCGTGACTAAAGTACTTTAATCACGATTTTGGCCGTTTATGTTTAAAATATTACTTTTTGTGTCTAAAAACCGTGGAAATTAGCGTTTTACTAGTGAATATTGAAAAAGTATATTATTAAACGCGTAATCATGAAATAAAATTAAATTACATTGAATTTTGCATCAAAGTGAAGATTTAGCGTTTTTGGAAGCCAAATACCCATGGCTTGAGATGAACGGCATGCGCCGACAGGTGATGGATAGCCGTCCGTTTCAATATCGACAGTTAAGTAAGATTGCCGTCAGATTGCATGCAAATTGCGCCAGGCGAGCCGCATGTGTTTATCCACTCTACGGCCGGAAGGCGAAGACGGACGCCGGACGGGAAATTAATGTCCGACAAGCGGGGCCATCGGCGCACACAACCCGATGAGATATTCCGTATTGCAATTGGGCAATAAAACTAAATCGAAAAAGTATAAATCAATAACATAAATCGCCACCCACACCGAATTTAAAATTTAAATATATACAACACAAAATATATAATAAAATAAGATGATAATATGATATTATGTGTAGTGTCGCGTAACGGGCCGCTTGACGCGCACGCGAGTGCAAAAGTCCCGCGCAGTGTTAAGCGTCGCGACGCTCCGCGATGCGGTGGCATGCCGAAACTTCGCAACTAATGGCTTTTAATAAAAGCCATCCGTGACTATAAAAATGTTGATTTACGCCCGCCGGCGGCGCGCGCTCGCCGACTAAACCGTTGCAACGATTGTCGATTGCAAATTTTTTCGCTTAAAGTCGTGTAATTACGCATATTTCATGATTACACTAACATAATTTAAACACGTCAAAAAATTTCCAACAAAATTGATTGCCAAATCTTTTTTTGTAAAATAAAAAAATAAATCGTAAAATCTCGCTAAAAACATAAAAAAAAAACACACAGGTAGAGGAACAAAGTTTGCTGCTTAGTCCATCGTGTTTTACTATCACGATGTTTTACTGTGCACGTCGTACATCCCTTGGCAGGAGTATTTACTAAACTGGCGCACACTTGTGCCACGGCACGTCGCACCGTATCGTATCGTATGCGAAAGCACCGCTTTTCCGAAGGAAAGAAAAAACTTGCAACGTGCGGGTTTCGTATTCCTACGCCGTAGCTGTTGATGGCATTGCCTTCCAACACGGAGGGTCCGAAAGCGCTTTTCCGGCCCAGCATTGTGTATTTATATTTATGCCGAACGGTATGAACACGTCGATTGCGGTGGGTCATCATCGACACGCTACTTTATCAGCGCGCCCAAGGTGCGAACACCGTGAGCGTAAGTCTCGCTTATCACGTCAACACAAATCAACGATTATGATAACCATGTCGACGGTGCACGAGCGTGTCGCGTTTTGTCCTAAGGGCGTTAGACAATGAAATAAACCAAACGCGACTGTTTTTTATCGCCGTTTATAAAATAAATTTAATTGTGATAAAATCTAAAGTAAAATTTTTGAGGTTTTGAGTTGTTTTGTGATGCAGGGTAAAGAAAATATTTTTTTTTTGTTTTTTGGTACTTTTACACATCAACCCGAAAATATTTCCGACGCACGCAGGATGGTTCGTTTTTGTGGCTCACCTGACATCGAAATAATTAACATCATGTTTGCTTTCCATGGAAACAATCAACGGTAATGTGTATTTAATAAATTGGACAGGTCTCGGCCCTTCAGGAGTGTTTTTTCTGCGTGTGCGTACAACTCCTGCCAAGGAATGTAAATTATAAACGATTATAAATAATAGAATAGCAGCAATTTTAATTCTGAATGCTTTGTGCGTTAATTAAAAATGTCTTACAAAATACAAAATACATTTTTAACCAGTTAAAAACTAAACTTAAAAAATATATAGTTATTTACTTTGTTCGTTTATAAGTAAAAGTAAAAGATAATGTAGGTGTTGTCGACGCACGGTTTTAAAGTGGAAAAGTTAGTGAAAAGTTTTCCGAGCGCAGAGCGCTTGCAAACATTAACAGTTGTTGCTTGTTACAATTATCGTATAATTGTGTTCGGTATAGTTTCGTGTTAGTTTCAGTAGCTGGATTGTGAGCATACGCATACCTTCCGTCCCGCGTTGAGATACAGCGGAGGCGCCGGGCGCACGTATCGCACTGACAGTCCCAACTCGGCACACGGCGCACAGTTTCACTCGTCGCGAGGAGACGCGCACCAGCACTGAAAGCGCGCGCGACGCTCGACGCTCCGGAACGGGACTCGAGACTACCGAGACCCGAAGTGAGTGGAGGCGCCGGGCACGATGCGCCCGTACCACGCCTCCGCTCTCACCCGCGCGCACTACCACCACACCGCACACGCAAGCGGGCGAAACTGTTGCGCTGTGTATGTGCTGTGCGAGAGAACGGGGCGCCTCACGGAAATCTGCACAGGAATGCAATTTCATCAAGAGCGCGCGCCCATACGCCGAGTGTGTTTTCGCTCCGGCCACACGGAAAACAAAGTTATAAGTCGTGGTTACGGTTTCATTATACGCACAGGCCCGCGTGTGCACGGCGCGCAAGGCCGAGAGCAGCTTTCGGGCTTTCCGCTTCCTTTTCCGATGGTTACGCCGATGGCGAGCGTGTCTTCGGAACGTTTGCGCTAAACGCCCGCACACGCGTTTACCATGTGCACATCGCGAGCAAAAGAAAACGACGAACGCTATGCAGAACGATTTCGCTTTGATTTCTTTCCTCGACAGAGCATCGCACATCTTAAAAGCTACTTATCTGCCTTGAAGATACTACACAGTTCAACCTTTTCGATGTTTCAGGTGAGCTTTCCGATTTGCCGACGACAACAAAATTACACCAATATAATAATTCGTTTTTTTTGCTAAATTTTACTTTTGTAAATATACTTACCTACTGGTATGTGTAATGAATGTTAAAATGAAGCAACACACCTTGTGCTTAACGCCCTGGTGATGAATAGACGGAATATTGCCGACTGACGATGTTTGGTGAAGGCGCCGGGTTCAAGCGACAAGTTACTTCATGTAAGAGTCATGAGAGCTCTCTAATGAGTCGTGCTGTCCCCTCATACCCTACGCGTGCATCCCACACATACCTTCACCTTCTTGGGGATGGTATCCAGAAAGGGTGGACCGCTCAAATAACAATCAAAGACGATTGCCGCCCGCGTGCGCCATGATATAAGTCCAGCTCTCTATCGCGCGGCGCCAGCCAATGTTTAATCCTTTCCACCACGGCGCAAGGAAGTGTTAGGCGTGGTAGGAGTACACTACCCTACTCAAGGGTTACACATGTGTGAATGTGAGGCGCTTATAAATAAATTTGTAAGCGAGTCCCCTTTATAGCCGCCGCCGCAGGGCTGTAATCATATAAAGAAGAAATACGGTTATATTTTACGATCACCAGTCTGCCAGCAGGAAAAAAGTTATCGACGAGACAAAAGCAGCGCAAAGATTGAAAACAATTTTTAAATAAAAAAATTGATTTTTTTTCGTTTCAGTGAATTTTTTGAGAGATAAAAATATGAAAATAACAATTTTGCGACGCTCTTTAAAAGAGAATTTTATTTCTGCGCGCGCAGTTGGACAGTAAAACCCGAGCGCACTGTAATCATACGTGCATATTTCGCAAAGTTAAACTCCAGAACTTCATTTCATGATGGCAGCAGGATGTCACCGCTGGATATGACCATCAGAAATATAAACACGTGAATTTTCTTGCGCGCCAACACCAAAATGAAACGCTTGCCGGGTGAAAAAGTGATCGAATGCGACGGCACGATCGTGTGTACGCTGCACGCGCTGTGTGTATACATCCACTAATGGAAATCGTGACTTACAGTCGCAGGGCAGCGGGCAGCAGGTCCTGAAGATGCCTCGACACGTAGTCGCTCGATGCGACACATTGCTCACCCGACGAACAAGCAGAGCAAAAATTTTTGGTGGAGGCGCCGCTGCGTCGACACACAATCACTTTAAATTACATCATATTATTTTATTTTTTATATTGTGTTTATTCTGCGGTATGGCACACTAATTGCCGCGGCATTTCGACGCGTATGACATTCTTCCGAAAGCTTTCAGAACCCACCGGCCATTAGCATAATGTAATCGCCACCCTATTAATCCTTCCACCTTCCACCACCGGGCGACTACCAGCGACAAGGTTGTTCTTCTTGTGTGCAACATTATGAAATATTGATGTGACCTTTAAATGCCAGGATCAGCCCTCTGGAAGCCAGGACATTCACTATACAATATAATTACTTGAGGTAATTCTGGATTTTATTAGGTTTTCAAACGTTTTATAGTGTTTTCTAATGTGATGCACGTACAGTACGTGTATAGTAGTGTTTTCATCATTGTGTCATCATTATCATTAACACGTCCGGTCTTTTATCATGTGTTTCCGCTTTGTGCTTTTTCACGGTTGCAGTCTGGTGCAATCAAGCCGCATAATCAAAGGGATGTATTATGCGGTGTTTTATATCACACAGTACAAGACTCGTATGCAAAAAAACATGGTATAAGGTGTAGAAATATATATTCTTTAGGTTGAGTAAGATATTTTTAATAAAATTCTGGGATTTTTAGTTTAATATGAAATTTTAGTTTGAAAATTTTGAAATTCGCGCCAAAATACGTTGTTAATGACGTCAATATTAAGTAAAAATTAGAAAAAGCGACATTTGTTACTATTTCTAGCAGAAACCAATAAAAAATTGACGTTAGTGTTGATTTTTTGTCCCCGACAATGTTCCAGAAGTGTTTAAGAAAAATGTAATTTGATCTTACTCTCTTGTTCTAGACATAGTATGTGTCAATTCTATCAATAAGATTCGCAATTTTATTTTAAACAAATTAATTATATAAAGAATTGCTAATAATGCACTTCAGCGCGCCATCTCGGATTCAACTATTTAACTATAACTATGATTGAATCTCAATGTCAACTTTTATCCTATGGAAAAGGGTAGTTTTTAAGGTTTTCCCGGCAATTATTCAAATTTTTCTAGTCGTAAAAACCATCCTTGGACTACAACAAACATTTAAAAAAAGAATTGGCCAAATTGGTCGAGGCGTTGTTGAGTTATGCGCTTTCTAACATATTTTGTGATTTATTTTTATATTACAGAAAATGTTTTAAGCCCAAAAAATCAAGTTTCACTTAAAAAATCATAATTTTTATAATTTTCACATCAAACTAAACACTAAACAGTCTACTAAAGCTAGTTTTCTTCATTTTTTGCTTTATTTCTTTCCATGTCATTATTATTCGACACACGCGCCGCCGTTTTGGAGGTGGTGTCATTCTAGTCTACGCCGGCGTCTGTGTCCTGAAAATAACGCAATTTATAGCTTTTTCCAGAAAATAATTACGACCCCTGCAAAGTAATTATTTTTAGTTATGAGCCGTCCCCCCGTACATACTTATACACTTAAGATTAACCAACAAAAAAAAAGAAGCAAAATTAAAACCCTCGCCGGTAAAATTGACAAGTTTGAATTTCCATTGGGGTCAAAAATGATCGAAAACACGCTGTGATAGAGGGCCAAAGGCACAAACATCGACACCACTCAATCGACGCAAACCAATACTCGATCAAACCCTCAAGTCGATCAGGTGGCACTCCGTGGGGCCGACCGCAACGGTCTCGCTTCGTCATCCGTCACGCTCCTTCATAGGCCGCCCCCGAAATGGGCCGTGACCCAATCCCGCGTGCACCACTTGACTAATATCACCATTATCCGATTTATTAACGTCAGTCTGCACCGGTTTATGCGATACGTACGCTTTCATGCATATATAGACACAATCGTTTGTAACGTGGCAATTATACTCGGGAAACGGGAAACAAACTTTCATCAAACGAATGCCAGCTGATGCGTGCGCTGAAGGTGGCCCGCAAGTAGATACGGGCGTTGTGTGTAATGCCGGAAACAATTGGTCTTGCGGTCGCGAACATCTGAGCATCACACAACCAAGACAAACAATAAACAACACAACAGTTATGTGATTACACCAACATTTACAGTTTGTAATTTAAGTTTACATTTTTTGACATTTTTGCAACAATAAACGTAAAAATAAAATTTACGACATCGAAGGGGTTAAGGTTTTATAAGACTGGTGTACAACTTGTCAAACTTATTTAATTATTGCATTTTTATAGCTTGCCGCGGCGAATTTCCAGATCGAAGACGCAAAATCTATCGAATAATTTTGCATATAAATTTCCGTTGGACAGATAAAGTTTTCTTTAATTAGAACAGTTTTGTAAGTTTACATAAATTTATACAATACACATAAATCTAGATGTATTGCAAGTTGCATATAGTTTTGACTTAAGTCAAGCCAAGCGGTAAACCAGGTGTGTTTATAAACTCACCTCGAATAACGAATAAAAAGCCGGTGGTTTGTTAAGGTCGAGAATGCCGGAGAGGGAAAGTGATCACGACTAGCCTCGACTCCACTCGGCTCCGACTCACAAAGCAGTTCTCTATATGGTCATCACCTCGAACCGTAAAGTCAGTTAGTTCAGTAGGCATTACCTGCGCGCAGTACACCGCGACGCTACACTGCGCATGAATTTATTACTTAAGACTTTAAGTAAAAATATTTTTAAAAAAATTGTTTTTTGTGTGTTGTGTGTTTTTATTTGTGGTGTTTGTGTGTAAATTCCATCATGTGCATGCATTAACCACGAAAACAGCGCACGAGACAACGAGAAAATGCCGCGCAAGTTATTGAAGTTTTTAATTCTCTTCGACAATACGTCGCTGCTGTACTTTCCCGGGCAGTTCCTCTCCGGTCGCGTGCTCATCGAACTGCAGGATGACACGCCCGCACTCGGTGAGAATATTTGATGAGCGAACTTCTTATTCCAGCGACTTGCATCTCAGTCAGTACTGCGGCGTTTCTTAGCTCGCCACACTGAGTGTTACACAAACTAACCCAACATTATTCCTCGAGCATTCGTTAGTCGTAGTCCATAGCAGCTGTTTATCACACAATCGGCACAAGGCGCGACTTTTTCCAGAGGGCTTTGTAGGTGATAAACGACCGAATAAGAAAATGAGTAACAAGACTAACGCGCCGGGGACACAACAGACACGGGTGTCTGACTGTGTGTATGACTTGGATGGAGAACTCGTTCGTGCGATTGTGTAATATCTTTGCTGCGAGGAGCTGCGGAGGGCACAAGACCAGTGCCTGCCTCTGTGTGACGCTGTGAATGTCGCAACATTTCCATGCGAAATTGCATTACTGCTTTTGAAAACCTTTGTATATACGGTCGCGGACCAAATCGAACGCCCACTCCCCGACTCAACCTTCTTGTTCCACAATATTTCGCTTTCAAACAGGACGCTTTGGTTTTATTCCGATGAAAGTGATGCCACTCATTAAAATTCCATTGATAATTGACAAATTAACTAAATAATCACTTATTCACTTACTTTTTTCTATTCATTATCCATTGTTTCGTTTAAAAACAAACAACAATGAATAATATAAATAAATAATTATTATAATATCATGCAATTATTTCAATAATAAATTTTTGATTCCTACGCAAATTAATACGGAATGTTTTTATGTTGGTGTGTTCAGTGAGCATGAATATCTTAAATCACAAGGTCATGCGCATTAGAATCATCAAACTACGATGAACTCGAAATTTTGTGTTTTGTGTGGACTTAATGCGAATTTAAACATTTACAAACAAATTACACTGTTGTGCATACACGGAAACTAAAGGCTTCGTCGCTTCGTAAATTCGCTGCGAATGAATAAAATATAATCACCTGTTGAGGTATAGGCGTGAGGTGTGTTTAGACGGCATAAATACCCACTTACAATTCACCACGTGAGTAAATTTATCTGTTTAAGAATTTAAGAAAGTTTCTCTTTTGATTCTTTTTATTTTTGGTGTTGTTATGATGTAATACTTGAAAGTAACGCGAATTAAATCGGTTAAAAATAAAAATAAAAATTAAATCAGTTGAATTGGAAAAAAGCCAAAAATTTTGATTCTGCATTGAATTTGCATAATATTGTGTTTTATTAACAATAAATCCAAAATAAATAATTGCATTGTTCGAAGCGCCGAACGTAAAAACGCAGACGTTTTGCATTCGTGCTCGCCGACGCGCACATCCCGCACAATAATTCGCATAAATTTTAATGCGATATGAATGATGCGGCACGCCGCCTCCACGGGCGCAACTGAACACAATAACCGGCCGCTAAACACGGAACAATGCAATTGCTTCTCGTGTGAGAAGCCGGAAGAGCGCCCGCCCGACAATATTACATTTTTCGTGTGCTCCGAGCACGGCTGAATTTATTTAAAAAAATCAACTTATTAATTTCGAGAAGAGAGAAGGCCCGTATACACATGAGCTAATAATGGATACAAGCGAAGAGAGAAAAAGTTCAATTTTTAAACATTCATATCTCGTTAAAATCCCTAGCCGACAGAAATATACTCTGGTCAAGTTAAAACTATTTTTATTTTATATATTCCCCTATAGATGGTGTTGTAGTGAAACTTTGATAGAAATATTTATTAGGCTATGTTGTCACTGATTGTGATTTGATTGATTCTGACCAATTGACACATGTTTATACCCGGATTGATGGCGTAATGAACATGGTATAGTGTAACATATATGCGAATAGATCCAATCCGCAAGTAGGTCCTTGGAGAGCGGAAGCAGAAGAGGCAACCACTGACTGCTCCAGTTAATCCGTCATCGATTAATCCGGACGTCCGCTGACCGCTGCATTTTTTTCCCGGCTCGCCGCGTTTCATGCCAATCTCGCTCATATTTGTTTTTTAATATGATGCACGCGCTCTCAGGTCGTGTTTATTTATATTACGTGTTTGTACGTTTAAATGTCGCTTTCCCTCGAGAGAGTTCAGAGAAAGACCAGAAACGCAAACAGATTCCAATTTCATATCAACTCCCCCTCATTCCACAAACTGCACTCGTTATATGTGGATTCACATATTCACCACCCCCCCATTCGATATGCAAAGATTATTAAAATCCCTTAAAAGCAATTTTTTCGCTTTGCATCGTAAAAATCAACGGGAATCAAAGTTCAAGGAAAATTAATTTCCGAATGCACGCAACCCACATTACACATATAAATATATTTAACATGTGTGAGTGTTTGGCCATCTATCGACGAAATATTTAAGTAATAAACAAAACATGAAGATATTAATGAATTTAGAGGTTAGAATTGTTGTTTTATGTATGTATTTGGCCATCTATCGATGAAAATTTTAACTAATAAACAAAACATGAAGATTTTAATGAAATTAGAGGTTAAAATTGTTGTTTTATGTATGTGTTTGGCCATCTATGGGTGAAAAAATTAACTAATAAACATAACATGAAGATTTTAATGAATTTAGTGGTTAGAATTGTGGTTTTATGTATGTATTTGGCCATCTATCGGTGAAAATTTTAACTAATAACCAAAACATAAAGATTTTAATGTATTTAGAGGTTAGAATTGTTGTTTTATGTATGTATTTGGCCATCTATCGGTGAAAATTTTAACTAATAACCAAAACATAAAGATTTTAATGTATTTAGAGGTTAGAATTGTTGTTTTATGTATGTATTTGGCCATCTATCGGTGAAAATTTTAACTAATAACCAAAAAATAAATATTTTAATGAATTTAGAGGTTAGAATTGTTCTCTTATGTTTGTGTTTGGCCATCTATCGGTGAAAATTTTAACTAATAAACAAAACATAAAGATTTTAATGGATTTAGAGGTTAGAATTTTTGTTTCAAGACAAATTGCAAATACGTTCGTGTAAAAAGTGGCAAGACTTGCTCGTATGTTAAAAGGCGTATAAAGTATAACAAGACGTACGTTAAATTCACATCGTTTCGTTCTCTGCGCGCGCGCTCGAATTGAAAGTGGGTTTTATATCATGCTTCTTTCTCCACTTGCGAGCGTGGCGCGCTGCACGAGCGGTTAAAAATATGTAATAAGTTCAAACATACCGAAAGGTAATTGAAACGAAAATGTGCATTTTAAGGGGCTTTAAAAAATACGCACCGGCTTGGCCTCATAGTGGAATAATACTCGTACGTCTACCAATTCCTGCAAATAAAAAAAAACGTGAAGCATAATTTTATACACTGTCGTGGCTAAAGTAAAATATTCATATTTACGAATAATTTTTTTGCATGCAAACATTATTTTTGAGTGAAAAAGGATTAAACACAGAGGAAAAGTTGTTGGGAAGTTGTGCGGTGCGCGCACATTTTCATAAGCCTCTTTCTAAATACACATCAATTAAAATATTAGCCCCGGAGACAGTGGGCTGGTGCGGAAAAGCCGAGGAAATGCCAAAGTGATGCCGCGTGCGGCCATCAATTACGTCGCGTGTTGCGCGCATAAATGCAGCCAGCGCGCCAGAGAGGAGCTTATTGGAAAAAATGCGACAAACAAAACGTCGTCTGCTTGTGCAAACGTGAGTGCGCGCTGTGTGCATGCGTGTGTGCGATCAGTCGACGCAATAACAAATGGGGCCAATTTTTGAGTCGCGACATTTATTGACGTTACATAATTCTCGCGAGCGCGCTTTGTGAGAGTGTGAGTGTTATGTGTGTCTACAGGCAACCCCCCGTACCCGTCGACAACACGACACGTTTCAATAAAAACATCTACATGTTAGGTTAATATACAATGTGTTCAAACTCAAAAAATTAAAATTTTATCAAAAATCATAAAATTACATCGAAACACGTCATATTTTCTTGGATAGTATAAAAATTAGGTTATGTTTATGTCATATAGGATCATATATATCATTTAGATACATTTTTTTCAAAATTTTCTGAAAAAAAATTTTAGAATTTTGTTTTTTAGATGAAAATTCTTGCCGTTTTTGTTAGTTAATTTAATATTTTTAATTTTTGGTTATTTTTGAACATACTGTATGTGTGATATAAATAAAAATGTTGCAATGTTGGCGCTTTGGATGCGCGGTGCTCGATTGCATCGTTGCTCGTCGCAGCACGCTCTGTTTAGACTTTTCATCATTGCGCCAAAAAAAAAGGCACGAGTCTAGTTTTTTGCATTTCAGCCACGTTTGAAACGGCCACGGCCCGCGTCGAAGGCAAATTTACTTAATTGCTGTCGAATTCGATCAGTGCGCGCAGCGGCGGCGCAGCTTTCATCTCCCATTGATAAGTAGCGCGCCGTTTTTCCGTCCCTAGACACCTTTTCGAATTCCACACTTTTCCCAAACCGGAAATTTCGCGCAAAGCACATTGTTAACCAGAAATTTAGATGCATTTATCGCTCAAAACTGCAATTAACTAAATTCAATCAAAATAAAAAATTTTCCGAGAAAAATCTTGAAAAGAACACAAATTTTCTTGTAGCGATCGGAAATTCCGCGCGCGTACGCTTTAATTCATTCGTGCAAACAAACCGAGGCGACAAATTGCACGCCTTTAACCTTCTACTCCTTCTTTTTGTAAAAGAAAAGGGGTAGAAAAGTCCACAAACAAAAAAGACGATGCCAAACATTTTGCCATTATTAATCTTGCACCCTTTGCTCTGGCATTGCACAGCGTATATAACGATAATAGCTATTCGAATGGCATACTTACTCTGTGCGCATTTGGTTGCATATTTTCCGCCGACTACTTGACGAGAAAACAATACCAATACGATATCCACGAACCATTTAATCTCGATTATTGGCCGGACCCATGTGGTGCGAAAGGAATCGACGGACTAGTTGAGGAAATAGCGACGATTATCGTAAAATTATAAAATACGCCCGGCGCGACAAAAAACAGATAAATGAAAAACAATTGGGTCATTCGTATAAACTAATTAATATGTCATTAATCACACAATGCGCACACATGGACGAATATGTATTGATCGACGATTTAATTGCTTAAAAATATGTTTTAATTAAAAATTCCGAAAATTAATCACTTGTCAAAATTAGTTTTTGTGGTTATGTGGGTTATAGGTGTATACGACAGATTTCTACATCAAAAACAGCGCCATCTATATAAGAATTATTAAAATTGTATTGTATTGTGATATAACCTAGAAAATATAACTATTTTCACAAAGTTGTTTGAATAACTGAAACACAGCAAACCGTTTGTTCGAAGTTGGCGGCTGTTTGACTGCTACCGCTTCTTCACGACGGCGCCGCCGACGTCCGCATTGTTTCGCGCAGATAAATTCAGTCCGATAGCATTGTGAGTGTAATTATAGCCATTAAAATGTTTATCTTTAACGCAACACAGTTCGCGTGTATCTGTTACTCGTAGATGAGAACAAATAAATGATATTCATGGAATGGAATAGAATAACTGTACAATACAAACAGATTTCCGATGTAAAATCAAACAAACTTTTTGTTTAATTTAAAAATTTAACTGAAAATTTTTAAAAATAAAAAAATTTAATTCTATATTAAATAAACTGGTATTACTCAATTGTTCCGCGTGAATATCATCAGATAAATTCGTGAAAAGCACAGGATTATGCCGGGATGCAAGTTATTTTCGCGAGGAATGCGAAAAATGTCTGTCTCTATGGCGATCCCATCACAATGCCGTATGGCACTGGCGGACGCGCTCGAGAGGCGATATCAATGCAGGCGATTTGTGATTGTGACGGCACGCGCCGCTCGCTCGCATCCCTTTTTCTCGTTTTCGTCGTGATGCTGCTGCTGCCGCCGCGCGCGCTTTTTTTTTGCGCGCTCGCTGCTTGTGTGACATCATCGCATCGCCGCTTCACACTTCGCACTTTGTATTCAATGTGTCGCGTGTCTTCTTGTGTCGGGCGCGCGCGCACGTTCCGTCACGCCGTTTCGCATAATCTGTACGCGAAAAAGATTGATTTCTTCGTATCAAAGAGTGTCAATCGCATCGATCGCATAAAAAAAACCAACGGTGGCATAGATACTGCTATGGGAACGAAGTAGTAACATTGGGTTTTGTTTCATGAGGAATTTAAGTAATTTTGAGAATGATTTCATGTTTTTTTTTGTGTAAAAACTTATTTTTTTTTTGTTTTTTTTTCGTTAAAATGTGAAATTTGAGGTGAAAATGTAGTTAAAACTTGAATATTTAATTGCTTACTAGGAATTTGTGCTTCTTTCTCCATTAGTTTTACTTGATAACACGTAATCAACAGTTTTTCATTCATAAAATTATAAATATTCACCAAGGACACATTATTTCATAAGAGGTTGACACGCGTGACTTAGGCATCACATCATACAGCAATACTAACTAAAGCTCAGTTACTCCTAATGTTTTGACTAATTTTTTAACATTTTAAGACCCAGAAAGCTTTAATTTGAAGCTAAATTTATTTCTACTTATTAAAACTATAATTTTTGACTGTTTTTCTACTTTAATTAACAATTTTCCTCCCAAAAATTAAAAATTTCAACAACATTTACTATAGGCAACACATAGAACACATTTTAAAATAATTTTACATTTTTGCTCATTTATAATTACAATTTACTCATTTTGACTTTATATACTAACTCCCCGCACGTGTTGTTAGTATGTCGAGTGCTGAATATCAAGTTTCGATGGTTTTCCAGCGACTAATTCAGTGAGTGAATAAAGCGAATTTGTACACTCGACATTACTACCGATCGGAAGCGAGCACGCCCGCCGCTCGTCTCGGGAAGTTCGACCGGCCATTGTGTCACCATCGTACCCCGACGGCGGCAACGACGCCCGACTCCGCACGCCTCGGCGATAGATCGCAAACGCCAATTGGGAAATTCACCCCTGTAATAATGCACCGCCACCCGCCGGTGCATTTCCACCGACCCGGGCGTTGTGATTTTAATGCGAACTCATTCCGCCCGAACGAGGTGCACGATGGCCCGATAATAACTTTATGATAATAAATACTAAACGCATTCACTTTGTGCTCACTCTACTCACTATTGTCCCGCCGGCATTGATTTCCACCTGAGTTTAATTTAATCAATAGAAAACACGCTTAAAAATACATAAGATATTCATTGAGTTTTTCCAGATGTAAATTTAGAGCAAAAAGAAAAAATGTGGAACTGAGAAAACGTCGTTGTGAAATATGAAAATCACTGATATTAATATTTATAAGCCGCCTTTGCGACCTTCTTCAGCGATTCATAACGCGACACAAAGCGGCGAAACAAGACAATACTCAAAAAAGGGCCGATTTCTTTCTTGCGAGAAACAATCAGTATTGATAAATCACATTCAGATATCATCACTAATGATTGAAATACATTTTATAAATTTCAAGCAAAAAAAATATATTTTCGCGTTTTTTACGATTTTCTTTGGTAATATAACATCAAAATTGTTTTTAGCTGAAACGTAGGATTCGTATAATTTGCCAAAATTAATTTTTAACTTAATAATACTAAATTAACAATTTTTTATTGTTAATTTTTCAGGTTTTCATTTTTATTACTTAACAAGTTAAAATCTGTGAGGTAGGCAACACATCGAACAAGAATTCTAACAAAACTGTGCTAATTCTTATTGTTTTGTGTAATTTTCTAATATTTTATGAGCAAGTAAGCTTCAATTTGAGGTTAGAATGTATTTTTAGTTAGTAAAACTTTAATTTTCGACGTTTTTCACACTTTAAAAGCAATTTTCTTTCCAAAAATTAGTATTTCAATGATTAAAATATATTTTTTAAATTTCAAACCCAAAAAATCTTTTTATTTTTATATCTGCGATATTTTTCGTAATGTAACATCAAAATTGTTTTTGACTGAAACGTGAGATTCCAGAAATTCGCCAAAATTGATTCGAAATTCATCAAGTTATTTGTTATTTCATCCCGGCTTGTTTCTGGGCTGGAAGGCAAGCGCGCTCGAAAGGTTTTAGTTATTTTATATTAAAAACGTCGAACCGTCGACTTGAGCGCTCCGGCCGGAAAAGCCAAGGTTAATCTAATATCTGCCATGGCCGGGGCGCTATTAGCCGACTTTTTCCCCGACCGGCGCAATTAATGCTCGCACGAAAATTGATATTAAAAATGTGCCCTGAGGATAACTAGCAATAACATTAAAACATTAACATTGGGCATTAAAACCTCGCCGGACATGTCAATGCGCCGCGCAAATTAACAGCGAAAAATCTTTCCGCCACCAGCGAAATGCACTAATGAGTAAAAACATCAGTGAAATTTAATTTGATTCCGCGTCTCGCGGAAACCACGCCGTCAGCTTTGAACTTTCGACTTCCTCGTGAATCCCGACTCGTGAATATCCAGCTTTTCATTACCAGCGCGCGCGTGTGTTTTTTTCCTCTTCTGTGAAAATCATTCCCGGCGATTTCCCGGCGCGTTTCACTCGCTTTGCGGTCAGTTCAACTCTCAAACAAGTACTAATCAAACACGGATCACAAAGCGGATATATTGCCGCCGTAGGATTATCAACATAAAAACATTTTTAACCATTTTCCGTTTTTTTTTGTGTTTAAGGATTGCATTTCCACGTCGTAGGCGAAGGAGTAGTTCGTGTGCGGACACCACGACAGGAGCGGGTCTACGACCGGGAAAACTACATCGACTTTCGCATGCGACTCCTCGGCGAACCTGGTATGTACGGACAACAGATGGTCACAAACCGCACTTACAACCACCCCCAGCCTGTCGTCCTTGGCTGTGTTGTACTATTATCCTCTGCGCGCTGGCAAACCGAACACCAACCGCATCTTTCTCGCTTTATTAACTTGTGCAAAAGTTTCGTCGGACATTTTTATCAACACACAAGGCGACAACTGGCCAGCGCACACGTGACACTTGCCAAAACGACCTAATAATGTTTCCTTCCACCCTTAGTGCCGCTGCTGTTGTCTGTAACAACTTAAAAAGTAAATTTTTTGTTTTTCGCTCTTTTTGTTTGTTATATTAATTTCTTTCATGTTTTTCCTGTGTGATACAATAGTTTACACAAAACTTAAAGGAAATTAGCAGCTGGGTGCATCTTTTTGTCGCTGTGGCGGCGGCGGCGGCGGGTTGAAAATATGCTGGTGCAATAATAGAGTCGAAACATGCAGCGAACATTAAGTGCGCCGCTCGCGTTCGTCGACCGCACAATACAAACTTAATATTGCATTAATTTACCCCGCGGGGGTGGTCGTGGGTGGTGGGGGCGGGTCCCCCCAAACCGCAGGCGACGATAACAAACTGGTAGCGCGCCCATTGTAGCGCAAGCATCAAATGATCTTCGCTTTCGTCGCCCGGGCGTCCGTTGGCGCGAAATGTGATGTAAACGCCGTCACGCCGCCCCCGGGCTCGTGGGGTTGACGCGCGTTCGTCTTCCACGCAGCGCACATTAAAAATAAATTAAAGTAACCGTTCCGCTAGTGTTTTATATAATTAAAATTACGCTCGGCTTGCTCTCCGGTCTTTTCTCACCCTTTGCCGCCCCCACCACCAAAGTTTTTCTCTGTTGTAAATGTACGACTTTAAGAAAGTTGGGATTTTTGGTGGGCTCGTGAAAAATTATTCAATTTATTTCGCAGGAATTAAATGTTTTGTATACACCGCTGATAAGAATAAGAATTCTTAGTATAAAAGCAGAGGGGCGGCATGATACAGATTCTTCGCGGAAAAGGTAGCGTTAATTACGCAAACAGACGCTAAAAGGGTGCAAATTGCGGTTATTAATTAATAACCGTAACGACAGCCAACGCGCCCGCTCCCGACACACCGCCTCCGGGCCTGCGGCGGCGGATTAATCGACTCGTTTCGCGCGGCTTAGTGTCTGACAATCGCACCGCCCGCGACGCGCTTCTAATGACGGATTTATGATAATCCATTTATTTTCGACCCTCCTGCTATTACGTAAACATACATAAACAAAAAACGAACAAAAAATTATTTTTAAAATGCGCATGCGCAACTGATTTAATTTCCAGGTCAAGGCCCATCAGTACTCTCACCGGGTATCCACAGTTTTCCATTTAAACTGGGTTTACCACTTGGATTACCATCAACTTTCCTGGGAAAACACGGTTGGGTCCAGTATTACTGCAAAACAGCCCTTCGGGAACCCAATGGTCTCACACATAAAAACCAACAAGTATTCATTGTGATGAATCCAATTGATCTTAACCTGGAACCGTCGATTTTAGCAGTAAGATATGATTAAAAATGATTTTATTTGTGTTTTTAGTAATTTACTTGTATTGTCTTACATTTGTGTTAACACTCGTTAGCACAACATTGTGGTTATGTGCACGTGGTGGTTATGTGGAGGTTATGTTATTCTGTTTTCATTTAGATCTCGCAT
This sequence comes from Dalotia coriaria, assembly GCF_025399875.1. NCBI lineage: Eukaryota > Metazoa > Arthropoda > Insecta > Coleoptera > Staphylinidae > Dalotia > Dalotia coriaria. Next base: position 7,136,463 of record NW_027045450.1, read on the forward strand.
GGCATGCACCTATCGCTTACGCACGATTTGTTTCTGCTTTTCTGTTTCTAATCTTTAGAACAATAATGTTTTCGATCAGCAAGCATTCCGCTGTGAAGTCGAGCATAAATTCGGCGTGGCTTGCGTTGGATCCGGGCCTGTCATCTGCAAGGTGACTTTGGATCGTGGAGGTTATGTACCTGGAGAAAGTATAGGTAAATAAATTTTTATACTTTTGACTTTAAAATCCCAGTTTTTTTTTGTTGTTTAGAGACACCAAAAGTGGTACTTTAATCACGGATGGCCAAAGCCGTGCCTAAATTACTTTAATCAAAATTTTGTATTTATTGAACAGAAAATAACCACTTTTTTTAGTTTTGAGACTTACAAATGGTACATTTTACACAAACGGCCAAAGCCGTGACCAAAGTACTTTAATCACGATTTTGAACTTATTAAACACAAAATAACCATTTTTTTGCGGTATTGAGACACAAAAATGGTACCTTATACACAAACGGCCAAAGCCGTGACTAAAGTACTTTATTCACGGTTTTTAATTTATTAAACACAAAATAATCAATTTTTTTGCGATTTTGAGACACAAAAGTGATATTTTATACACAAATAGCCAAACCCGTGACTAAAATACTTTAATCACGATTTCTGATTTATTAAACACAAAAGAATCAAATTAATCTTTTAGGTGTTTCTGCAAGTGTTGTTAATCGTAGTCGAGTGACAGTAAAATGCACCAGGGCCGCACTAACAGAAACCATCACCTATATGGCACGTGGTAAAGTAGTACAATCCGAACGCCGTGAATTAGCCGCCTTATCACGTGGTAAAATCCGCCCTGGCGAGCGAGATGAGTGGATAAACGAACAACTCTATGTCCCACCACTACCACCAACCAATCTTCGAGGATGTCATCTTATTAAAATCCAGTATGATGTATACGTAAGTCCCTTTTCTTTTTATTCTTTCCTCCCCAACAGCAAAGTATAGGTAAGAGCGCGTAAAAATGTTAATTAAACATTTTGTGCAAATTGCCGGGGCGCACAAATTCCGAGATTTTATTATTACCGAAAAAAAAAATTATAAATCACACGCGGGCGTCGCGTCCCGTCGAGGCAACGGTTTAATTATCGCGTAAATCACGCGCGCGGCAATGTAGGTGGCGCCACCATCCACGTCGCATTAAACATTTACGCAAACAACGCGTACTATACAGATTGCGCGCTGAAATTTCAATTTCAATCAGACACGAAACAAAAACAAATCACCGAATTGATATCACAGTGACACATCTAGTCTTCTTTAGAATTTCATCACATAGTACGTGTGATACTAGTGGAGTAATTTGCTTGATTGCTTGCAGTTTATCATCGAGCCGAAGAGTTTCGAGAAAGAGGTAAAACTGCAGTTGCCGATCATGATGGCGACGTATCCACTGCGCGCTTCCGAGGATAACGTCGCGGCGGCATACAAGGCCGGCACGCATTATCCCTCAACGCTGCCGATATTCCGGCCGTGGCTGGACGATAAGCCCGCCATCGACTGAATTAAAGTGCCATTCGTTAGCGGGGCGCTCGATAGTGAAGCTCGGCAGCTCTGCCATTGAACCAGCCGCATATTTACTAAAACCCGTCTAAAACGCGCTCGATCCACTCACTAATCACTCGCCGCACAATACAAATCAGTCAGGGGCCAACATCCCGATGAAAATCCACCAATAATAATACATACACACCCAGTGAACATTTCAAAATACACAAAAAATTGTATTATGCAAAAATTCTTATTTCGCATTCAAAGTTCGCGCACTAATTCAATATCCAACTACGTAGTACAACGTGACACTTAACAAATTTACATCCCATTGAATTCGCGCCAGTAGCGAATTGAATAACATATTAATTGATTAATATGTACCGTCCGCACATAATGTTTGTTTTCTATGATAGTCTATGATAGTCTATCAATAACCCCGGTGCTATACAATGCGTTCAAAACTAATTTATGCTAAACAAACAAACTCATACGATAATTACGATTACTAGCAAATTTCGATAAGATAAAGATCAATATTTAGACCCTAGGATTAATTAGTTTTTATTTACCGATGCCATTTTTAAAATGTAAGAGTTTCTGTGGCAATGTGGCAATAGTCATAAATGTGTGTGACAAGACCGTTGTTATTGCGCATTAAAATATTATTAACATTAAATTGATGTGTTTAGTTACATGTAATATATTCCTATCCCTTTTATACTCCATGCGGTGTGTGTGTGCTGTGGGCATAAAGCGTACGAGTAGGTACACAATGGGATTATTTAAGGGTTGATTCAATAATTCATGGAATTAGTCGTGTGTCACTCACTCATCGTGCGCATACGCTTCGTATACATTTATATAGGTAATGAATGTGTCTGTGGATGTGTATGTGTGGTAGTTGATAAGATATTCCATCCGTCTTTGAACTTTGACACTCTTTTCATTCACATTCGCTGAGTTACTCACTAAGCTCGACGTTATATCCGTCTATCCGCTTCAGTTTCAGTTGTAGTTGGTACGTAGTTGGTTTACTTGGTTGTTTCTGGTGTGTGCAAGGCTAGGTTTTGTGTGTGTGGGCTGTGTGACAAGAACGAAAACAAGACGGTGAAGTCGTCATACTTAATGGTTGTGGATTAATCGCGAGCAGGATGAATAAATTGACGGTTATTGTTCATTGTCTCGTTGTGTTTGGGTTCGTGTGCGTCGTTGCAGAGGATGTACAACATGGTAAGTTAAAATAGACATTTTGGAGAATACAGGTGGATTGTTTTTGAAAAATTTAGAAAAATATATTTGAAATTATTTGTTTTTAAAGACTTTTTAGTAGTTAATTGATAATTATTGTCTGGAATTGAAACAAAATGAGTTTTAATAAGGTTAAAATTCATGTCAAAAGAAGAGAGTATATTTGGTTGCCTATGTAATATGAAATAACATTACCTAATAGAAAACACTTTTATTTTAACTTTGTTTTATAGAAAAAATTCAATATTTTAATAAATTCACTGGTTTCAAATGATTTTTCTTCTTCTAATCAATAAATATCGCCAAAAAATTTTATAAAATAAAATTTAATGAATTTAAAATTTATATAAATTAAGTAAATAGGCTGTCAAAAGAATAGAGTACATTGTGTTGCCTATATAATATCAACTAACACAAATTAACGGAGTAGAAATTTTTTTTCTTCAAAAATTCCAACATTTTACTAAATATTCGTCTTTTCACGGCAAAAACAAATCCAAAAATTATAAATTTCTATCTAATACCATTTTAATAACCTTAATTTTATATTTTTTTAGCAATTCCACCTGAAATCACCTCCCTTTCACAAACAAAACCAACCCAAGAAGAAAAAACAGCAATCGCTAAAACCGAAATGAAAATCAGCGACTATGTCCGCTCCATCCTAAAACACTACAAACAAAAAGACCCCATAGGTCTCCCCGTGGCACCCATCCCTGACCCGATGAGTATCCCACCCCTAAGCCACTCTTTCACCATCGGTAAGATGAACATGCAGAACGTGCTCCTCAACGGTCTCTCAAAGTTCCGCATACATCACATCAACGTCGACCTGCAAGCAATGCAATGTGAAGCGGCCTTGACCATCGAGAGCCTAATCGTCACCGGCAACTACACCCTCAGCACATGGTTATCCCGCTACAATGGCCCATTCACTGTAAAGTTAAAAAACGTCTTCGTCCAGGCCATATCCCGCTTGGAAGTCGAACAGAATGGACAACTAGAAGCCCAAGAAATGAAAATGGACATCACTTTTAAACATATAGACATGAATTTTGAAGGTCTTGGAATGTTTGCTAGTATGTTCCAAGGGATTATCAACTCTGTGGGAACATTTGTTTTCGATTCGATTAAACCCTTCGTTTTGAAGGAAGCGAATACTAATCTACGAAAAGATATGAATGAGCAAGTGCATAAGATTCCACAGAATTTCACTAATTCAATTTCACCATTAGATCAGATCTTGATTGAGGTTAGGAAAAAGATTCGGACGATGAATTATGATCCGTATAAAATTAACGATTACAATAAAACTGCTGGGTTATTGAGTGTACAAATGACAAATACGTGGATAACTGGTTTGTCATCGATTCATAGAGTGGGTAATATCACTTTTGGAGTTAGGAATAATACAGTTACTGTTGATATTGGTGTGGGAACACAGAAATTGGAAGGGAGTAGTGCTTGGGAGATATCTTTAGGAGCTGGGATGTTGTCTAGGGCAGGATTGTTGGTATTTACTGTGGAATATCTTAAGGTAAGTTTAGTTACATCACCTATGTTAGAATTATTTAACTTAAAGTATGATAAAATAACTATTTAATCTTTAAACACTTATTTTCGGCTTTTAAAATTAATTTTTTTGGCATAGAAAGTAGTCTATATTATTTTCCATGGTTAGAAGTATTTATATACCAAATTTTATCAAAATCGGTTGAGTGGTTTTTGTGTTAAAGTGACCCAAACATACGAATTTATAATATTAGTTAGTATGATATACTGCTTTAGCTGAATTGGTAGTAGTGAGTAATACAATTTTGTAGTTTTTTGTTCGCCAATGTTGTGACATGTCACAGCCCAATAAAGTGACACCGGTGGCGGCATGATGCAGCCGCCTTTCATACTCGCACCGTTCCTAACGAGAACGTGCACAGCACAGCACGACGCGTCTTCGAGCACCCGAAAAGTAGTAAAAGTAGATTAACACTAAAATCTAAAATTGCCTTTTCCATAACACAAAATGATCAATACTCGAGCTGTCACTCCGACGGCGTGTCATATCTGCGCATCGATTCCCCAACAAATCGCCACTCGTCCGCCAAAGCAACGCAAAAAGAAATTCATATAGAAGTAAAGTAGTTAATCTCGCCTTTTATTTTATTTCATCGTGAGTTCATTATTCACTGCAGTGCGAATGCGCGTCGACCAGTGATAATTTTTCGTCGTGTTGGAGCACTTTTATGGCCTCGTATAATTGTAATTTATATTGGCGAGAGGGGCGGCAGTTGGGGGGCGGCGGTAGGGAACACGCGCGCACTTGGCGCTCCGACACCGTCAAAGTTCAAGTGAGCTCGACTTGTTTTCCACTTTCTTTTCGAACCACCAGCCACGCTAATCTCATGCAAAACGCTCGGGCTGCGGTAATTTTAAGGTGGAAAACTATCTGTAATTTGTAACCAAAACTGTAATATTTTTCCAAACTTTTACGCCAACGCGCTGGGAACAAGAAGAAACAATAGTTTTTCGATCTATGCAAGTTTCTAATAGAATTTGAGAGCCGGACTCGTAGAAAAACAAATTTACAAAAAAAAATTAAAATTTTTAACCTAAAAATTTAAAAAATGTTTTTCGGTTAAATTTTTTGAGGTTATATTCCAAATTTATGTATTTGTGGTTGATCCAGCACTGTGCAAATGCATATCGAGCATTTTCTTCGCTCTGGGCGCACGGTAAAAGACGAAAAGTTAAAATAACCCACCTCCGCGCTGAATAATCATTCGGTTTTCTTTTCGTCTAGTTGAATTTGAAAAGTTGGCGGCGTGACCGCACTACGCAACGATCTTTCACACAGCGCGCGATTCTTTCGATGCTTTTTGTGTTCGCGTCCCCAAATGGATAACCGCAAGCGAAAACAAATAACAATGCCATTACAACACTGCAAAACTCTAAATAGAATTCTTCAAAACATTTCACTATAAATTAGGTTATGTTGATTTCCAGGTGCAAGTCGTGGTTAGTCAATCGTTAGACACACGCAATTCACCGGAACTTGAAGATATCCAGCTGGAATTGGGTAATATTCAAGTGCGTTGCAACGGTGCAGGAACACTGGATTATGTTGTGGAGGCGGCTGTGAATGTCCTGCCGAATATTTTGCGTTATCAGATCATGGACGCGCTGGAGTCGCCCATCAAGATGCGCGTGCAAGAAGAATTGAACGCCATCAACGTCGAGCAGCTCATCGAGGAGAATTTGGCGACGTTGGATGAACAGCAGAAGAACGGATTCGCCGGAATGCTATGACCGCCTCTGCCGCCTCTGCGCCGCGCCGGAAATTTATCGCCCGAGTTAAATTACATTACGATAATTTATACTACGAGTTAAACGCTTGATAGTGTGTATTTAATTATTAAACTGTTGCTATTTCCATAATTTCTCACATTCCCGGGGCTGCAATGAATGCATACCAGCGATTGTGACTCCGAAAACACTTGCAAAATGGCGGCGTGATGTTATAAATAATATAAAATGATTTTATTTCGTTTTCTGTGTGTTTTGAGATGTTTTTTGATGAACAGGTTCGACATGCGACGTGAGAGATGTGTTGCTATCTTGCTTCTTCCATTTGGCCGCACAAAAGGAATAAATATGCGTTTTTGTAAATTAATAAAGTGAAAGTGAATTCCTGTTTTATGGAAATCGTCGGAAACGTCGTCGGCGAAGTCGCCTCGAGTCAAATCATCATTTTCGCCGTCTCGCATCGCGCGTGGCGTTTTTCTCCTCTCCATTGTCGGGAATTTTTCCCTTCGAAGAAATATGTAAAAAGACTGCCTAATGTAATTCAAGGTTCGCTTATTCGCCCTACGCTTTTTGTTAAAAGGATTATCAGCGCAAAATAATACGGAAACAATGTTTTAAAACAAACATACAATTAAATCACACAAAATGCAACAACATAAAGAAAATAGAAACAAAATAGAAAACAGGTTTCACGTTAATCATTTTTAATCATTTGAATAATTTTTAATTTACACCCTTATTTTGCGCCCTTCCAATTAAATTTTTGCGGTAAAAAGTAGTCTATTTTATTTTCCAAGGTCAGAACTATCTCTATACCAAAAATTATCGAAATTGGTTAAGTAGTTTTTGCGTGAAAACGTCACAAACATTTGCATAATTAATATTAATTAGTTTGATGTGCGTTTATTCATCCTACGTTTTTTCTAAGCGCAAAATAATACCAGAACAATGTTTTCCAACACAGATACAACTAAATCTCACGAAATGAAAGCATAAAAAACAAAATGGCGAGCATATGATTGTGACACTATATCCGCTTGTCAAATATTTAATTTTCTCATTACCGACCATGACGACTGCTCATTAATCACGCCAGTTGAAACATGTAATATATCCTATTGCTAGAACTGCAGTTTGCGCGTTTTGCATTAAATGTGTGACAATTAATAAACAAAATATTAGACGAGCGCCGAGCAGTTTAGATGAATGAGTATGCGCGTCATGTCAACGAGATGGCTACACGACGCGCAAACATGTTACGCGAATGATATTCCAACGTGTCGGACAGGCCGGAAACTTGTCGCTCTTTTCGTTTTCGCCACCAAATAGCGCGTAAAACATCGCGCGATCGATTGCATCGCTCTATAATGTTGATATTTATGAGCGCAAAATAAAAAATAAGAAGCGCGCGTGCATCCCCACCGCAAAATTGGATATTTTACGGCGTTTTTATGCATAAGCACTTACCAAAACGGATTTTACGATGTTCGCCAACGATCGGGATGCAAGCCACAAAACTCTAAGTATTCAGACGACTTACACTTCGTGTTTATTTCCCATGTCAATTTCTGTTAAGGGAAATTAATAACTGGATGGATTCGAAGGTTATTTCAACAGTTTTGGCACTCCTAGCGACATCTACGAGAAAAAATTGAACTTTTAAAGAAAAAACTTAATTTTTTGTTAAAAATTGTTATTTTTATTAAAAAATACTTATTAATTTTACTAATACTAATTAATTACACTACCAATATACTAATTAAACTATATTACGTGCTTTGAATAACAAAACTTCAAAATAATTCAACTGTAGAGATAATATAGCTCCCTACTTTCAAATTACAGTCGCTCTGCAACAGTTTCCACTAGCGCGCAACCTGAGTTCAGATTTTTGTGTGCAGATGGCGCGACGTGCCCAAATTCAAAAGAATAAAACTTTAGTCAAGTCTAAAATCATCTGAGTGAAAGCCGGTTGGAGGAAGTGATGTTTAAGATGCCGGTGATAACGCAACAAATCGATAACACGCCAGACGCAACAAAGTAAGCGCCGCAAATTAGCGCTAACTAAATTAATCCAATTCTCGACCACAATCCGAACAATAATACGTGTTCAATACACGATTGCATGATTAGCAATTGGGAATTTTATTAAACCATTACGTGTTTTTCTAGATAGTAATAATATTGATAAATTCGCGTATAATAAATGCGAGTCGTGGTAGAATTGTGTAACGATTGGAAAATGTGTAAACAATGCAAGATTATCCCGACTGCAAGCGGCGATAAATCGCGCTCGACGACGCCTGACCTTGGAAATAAAAAGCGTCAATTAATAAAATTTGCAATTTGATAATGAGTGTTAATCTATTTTCTGCGATTCCGCATATCAGAAGATGCTTTTTGCGCACACGTTCCGCTTTTTATTTTTCTCGATTCTATTAAATTCGTTTTATTTGATTTTTAATCAATCGCTTTAAATGTGAACTTTTCAACTTTAACTGGCGCATCGAAACTTTTGCTTAGCACACACAGAGAGAAAAGATTTATTTAGTTAATGATTTAGTGGCGTGATTTGTCGGTGGGAAGCAGTGTGTTTATCGAATTAAAAATTGATTGATTTACGTGCAGGTAAAAAAAAGTAAAAATCAATCATTTATTCACTTGAGAAATCAGAAATCACGTCAAACAAAATATTTAATCAAAAAACGTCGGGAATGCGGCTCGAATTAAACATTTAAACATTTTTGGTGAGGGTGAGTGTTGGTTTGGCTTCATTAATTATTCTCGGGCATGATTTGCGCATTGAATTTTAATCGTAATTACAAATCGAGGGTCGGATAATCATTAAACATACAAACGTAGACAAATATCACACGAAATGAAGTGAAATCAATAAATTTATGTGTGAAAATACGTCGTGGAATACAAAATTTTATTCTGTCGCCTGTAGAAATAAAAATAAAACATGAAAAAGACGAGAAAAAAAAACGCAATTAAATTAATAAAAGAAACGTCCGAAAAATGCCCGCTGAAAAAATCATTACGCGAGAGAAAACAAGAAAACACTAACTTCCATGGTGGAGAGAATGGCTGAGAAGGAAACTGCGCGCTGGCGGCGTTGGCGGCAAGCGGGAGGCGGCGCATATATAGATATATATATATATATAATAAAAAAAATATAATAACAAAGTGCGTTGTAAATCGCGGGCTCCGCGCGCGCCGCCGCTCTCCGTACAAATGGCGGATTTTGTCATCTAATTTTGATGGAGCTGCGCACCGGCGGGCCGCGCGCGCCGCGACGCTGCCCCTAAATTATCAGTAGCCAGGCCGCGCTAGTGTCGTTAGGTGCTCACCAGCCGCACACACAGACCACCAAACCACCACCAAACAACCACCGCGATGTACGTTTCATAAAACCTTCTCTGAGCGGCGTTGGTCCTTGTAAGTAGCAAAAACTACACATTATTATCACATATTCCAATAGATATTATTTATAATAATCAACAACTAAAAATAAATTAATAAAAACGTGATAAACAAGTGAAATAACCCCTAAAACATGTTAATATAAAAGAAAACAGTGAAAAAATAACAAATTTAAGTGTAAAAAGTGAAAAATTAAATAAAAATCATTTTTAATATATTTTTATGATAAAACTGTAAGTGATAATAATAAATTTTAATTAAAAATAGACGTTTTTAATTAAATATGATTAGAAAAGTGTGGATTTTTGAAGGTTTCATTAAATTAATTGTGCGACGCATTTTTTTACTTGCTTTTTTTGTGTTTTTCGTCGATGCAAAGCTTCAATTTCTCACCCACACGTTGAACACGCGTCGCAAATGAAATGAAAAGTGGGGTTGCGGGCCAGAATTACGCTTAATGTATTCGTGGCGTGTTTGTGGCGCGCCGGTCGAACAATTTTAAAACGATAGCGAAAGTGAAATGCTAATAATCCACACATTGCTACAGTTTTCATTAAAATTCACTTGATTTTCACTTGAACACAACAAAACAAAAACAAAATTATAAAAAATAATATCTTATAATTAATATTGTATTAAATTATTATTAATTTTTTTCTTTTTGTTCTGAAATTTTTTCTGTATGTGTGTTTTGTTTGTTTGTGAGGGTGAAAGTATGGCCGAATCTTAAAATACATTTTTCTTCGGTTTCCGTTTTTCTCCGCGTTTCTTCGCTTCCTCGCGTATTGTAGAGTTGGCGTGGGGGTGGTGGTTGTAAGGCGTGTCGTGCGTAGTGTCCGTGTGCGTCTTATGTATTTTAGGGTGCGCGTTTTGACCGCTGGCCGGCGCGCTCCGCCGGACCGCGTGGGTGGAACTATTGATCCACGATACGCGTTTCGCCCTCGTCGCGCGCGCGACGCGCCGCGGCTTGCCCACCGCCACCCCCTGACGCCCCCCTTTGCACACACAACACACATGCGCGCCTCATTCGCGCTGTCCGTTATGTTTCCATTCGTCATTATGTTATTCTGATAGGTCTCTGTGCTGTTGCCTTTATCTGATGATCAATAATTTCCCTTCGCTTCCAAGAATCCACACACATTTTTTCGGCTCGCCGTTTCCCTCGATTCACGCACAATTCACTCAAACACACTCACACCAACACACATAAAATATCTTTCCGATTTTTATATGTTTTAAACTATGGATGTAATAACCAAACTTCTATTCTCTAACGTTGCGTGTCGAAAAGTTTTATTTTTTTCTTTTCAAAGCCGGAAACTTTGCGAGGCGAATTTTTATTTTAAAGCAAACACAGGTGTTTCGTGAAAATCTTTATCGCAAAATCAATAAATTTCCAACTATAGCCTTTTTAATTTCATATCGCCAGTGCACTCATATCTTATTTGCGCTTGTCGTACGCGCTCCAATTCGAATTTAAATATTGACAAACTGAATTTCAGCCACCCACTAACGCCGACATATGCTCTGATCAGTTGGTTATTATTATCATCACGCCGAACCAATCAACACACTCTTTTAGGTTGAATTTAATCAGTTTTATCGTGAATAAAATTATTACATTTTACATATGATGAAATATATAAATATTTCCGTGTGATGATAAGATAATGCTATTTCAATTTGTGGGGTTTTGGCGTAGGTAAACGTAAATGCGGAAAATATCATTTTTTGCGGATGCGAACACCGAGGTACTGTTTTTAATAGGTGGGGGGTTGGAGTTGTAGTTGGTGGGTGACCTCGAGGGTTGGAATTTGTGCGCTATCAAAACGCTTCAGCACCCTGACGCGCGAGGGATGCTCACGATGCGCGTTGTGATTTGTTACGTGTCGCGAAAGTTTATATAGTGCCTAATATTTAATTTTTTATTTTTGGTAAATTTTTTTTTTAATGTAAAAATGTGAGTTTGTGATTTTTTGTGTTTTGTTGTGTGTTAAAGGGACCTATGGTAGTGTTGCATGTCGCCTACACAACGAGATGATGACATCGGTCACGTTGCCCTCCAGTTCAGGTCCCAACATACACGGCGGCTTCAGCGACACGGCCACCGCCGCCGCCGCCGCAGCAGCGGGCGACTTCGAGCCGCCGCGCCCGCCAAAGCGCTGCCTCTCCACGCCGCCCGCCGACACGTGCAAGAAGCGCCGCAAGCAGGCGACGCCCGTGCGCATCTCCGCCACCGACTCCCCGCCCGCCGCAGAAGGTAAGCCGCCGTCCCCCGATCGCGAGTCCTCGCCGTCAGAAACGCCACTACAATGTCCCGTCTGCCAACTGCTATTCGCCGCCGCCGATCAACTGCGGGCGCATCTCGCCAGCGAACACATGTGTAAACAAGAACCAGCGGATTCGCCGCCGCCGGAAACCGATAATGCATCCGATAGTGATTCACAAGCCGGTGGACAACTCACCTCTGGTGGTAATCCCGGCATGGAAATGAAACAGGAATTACCACCATGGTTGCCGGATTTACCCGGAAGTAAAGATTGGATGAATCCTGGGTTGTTAGGGTTTCCAGGTGCGGCTAATTCATTGTTCATGGGATTACCACCATTTGCTGCCCAGCCAGATGCGATGCCACCACGCCAACCAATTCGGATCTTCAACCCGGATGCGTATTGCGAGTTGTGCAACAAGGAGTTCTGCAACAAGTATTTCCTGAAGACGCATAAAGCCAACAAACACGGGATCTACACTGACCCACCTCCGGATTCCAATAACCCAACTAGCAGTTCCAACAGTTCAATTCCTTCCGTCAATATCCCCTCCTATGTGAACCATATGAAGATGCCACCTGGGTTGCCTACCAGCCTAGACCTGGCTGTTAAAATGGAGAAAAGCTACGACATGTTTACCGGCCCTTTTGGCAAGATGTTTGGCAAGACCAAACCATTCGAGACCTCAGAACAAGAACTACCATCAACCGACAGCGGTACTATACCTACGAATGCGGATGCTGATAACCAACAGGATGAATCGACGAGTCCGCGCATTATCCAAAACGAAACTACCTCAAACACCTCGCTGAAGAGCGAATATGATCGCGAACCACGCACCTCTGAGCAGGAACCGTTTTATACCTCGCCCGTTAAGCTATCGCCTGGTCAACAACCATCGACCGGTGCCCAACCACAAATACCACGAGAATCTTTCCAAGATCTCTCCGCCCGACTTAGACGTATTGGCGTAATGAACCCGAAAGCATTTTGTGAGATCTGTTGTAAAGAATACTGCAACAAGTATTTCTTGCGTACACACAAAATGAAACGCCATGGGATCTTCATACCAGATGATCGAGACCAAGTGAAATCAGAAGGTACTAATCCATACACACAGACAAGTCCATTGAATCTCATCATGGGGGAACAAAGCTCCAATAGTTCAGATCGTAAAACATCTTCACCGTCAGACATCAGTTGTGAGACCTGTGGAATCAAGTTCCAGAACGCTAGTTTGTTTCAACTGCATAATGTTAGTGTGCATTCAAAGTTACCTGATCCACCACAACTGTTTTTAAACACTAATAACGAAACAAAAAAGATTTCTGAAGAAAAACCTGCAAATTCAGCTGCTTCGTCTTCAGCTGATAGTATTTCTGAGGATTTACAAAAACTACAGACTATGATTCTGCAACTGAATGATTTAGATGTTTCGAAAGTTGCTAGCACTTGTAGCACTTGCGCCACCTGTGGGAAAGACTTCGAAAACAGATACTATCTTCACGCTCACATGATGACTGAGCACGGTCTTCTTTTAGATGATCCCAGTGAGAATGAGAAGACTCCTGAAGCAGATGCCAACTCTAACCTCAATTCTAACCTTAACAACAACACCATGTGTGATTTATGTGGGAAAGACTTCCCGAATTTCGAAGATATGAAGAAACATCTCTACGAAGCACATAAAACCAGTCAGGTGCCACTTACAGAAGTCAAAGAGGAATACAATGGGTTTACTACACCGGAAAAAACACCAAGGTCTGGTTTGAATACACCAAGTGGACTACCATCAACTCCAGGTGGACCAGAACGTAGGAGTTCCATGAATCTCACTCCTACCAGCAGTTATTGTGAGATTTGCAACAAGGAGTTGTGTAATAAGTATTTCATGAAGACCCACATGCAACGCATGCATGGTATTGAAATAGAAAATGGCGCACAGATTGGTGGCGTCATCTGTGACATCTGTAATAAAGAACTGTGCAGTAAATATTTTCTACGTGTGCATAAACATAACACGCATGGGATTGTTGAGTATGGTTCTAATTTGATGCAACCGAAGAGGTTTGAAGATGCTGGGGCTACACCACCAGCCACAATGGCCCCGCCATCTTCTAACATAGAAGATCCTTCGTTGAAACCTACTGATTTGGCTGATTTAAGTCATCGTTACTTTTCTCACTTTAATGAAGTTTGTCCATTGTGTAACAGAAGATTCAGAAGCACAAAATGGTTGAAAGCGCATTTACTCAGTGACCATGGTCAGGTGGGTGCTGAAAAGTGGGCTGAACTTGAACAACAACTACAACAATCCATTGGACAACAGAAAAGTTCAAGTAAAAGTAACGAAAGAGTCAGTCCTACAATAAAAATACCCAACAATCAAAACGCTGAGGTTTTGATTCAACAACAACAACAAGCAAAGATGCAGAATGTCTTGTCTTCAATTTTTGGCGCAGACGCAGACACCGGCAAGACTTATCACTGTTCATATTGTCCGTTTACAACACCCGTGCTGCCGTTCCTCTTCGTGCATGAACGCTCGCACGCCCAGAATGCAGACAACCCAACAAGCACCAACCTTGAAGCAGGCGTGTTGAAATGTCCAGTGTGCATGCAGTCGTTCGCCCAGCCGGAGCAACTGCAACATCATGTGTTTACACAGCATCCGTTCCTACCACTGCCGCCGTTCTTCAATGGTTTTAATGGAAGCAACGATATTCAATCAGTGGGTGATGCCTCCAAGGAACCATCCGAGTGTGCGGATGACGCCGAGGACACGCCGAGTAAAACAAGTAAGAAAGTATCTGTTAAGCGTAAACTGCCTGAGCAAGGCAACGAACAGTCTATTGACGCGGCGAATGCGAAAGATCTCAAAGAGATGGCGCGTAAGTCACAGCTACCTGCCACATACGCGTTACCGCAGCACGACGATGAAAACGCTACCGCGTCTGCGTGTCAATACGTTATGCAGCCATTTTTACTCGAAGAGACGACGAATGTGCTCGCTGTGCCGTCTATTGTGTATCTACCGGTGTCGAGTAAACTATCGTCGCCGATTACAGCGACGTTCACTCTCACACCAGCTTAATAAGCGCGCGTCTAGTCAGAGCGTAAAAAAGTCAAGAACATATTTTTTTAAGAGAACATTGAGAACACTAAACGGGGGAAAATTAAAAATTAAAAAAAAACGGCGATAGCTACACCTGTGATTATTATTTTAATTTAAACTTTATTAAATTAATATAAATCTAATTAATATAAGCGTATTCCTATATTTGCAAAAGAAGATAAACAAAACGCGGACGACGAACAAAAAAAAAATACCCATATGAGCACATATTTTTATGCAAATACCGGAAAGACTGAGTGAAATTTTATATAGTCTGTTGATTTTCACTTAAACGATGATGAAAACATTAAAAACTAAAAACGCAAAAACGAGTTTTGTAATTGACGATTCGAACTATAAAAAAAAACAAAGCACTGGCGTGTGTTGAAAGATAAAAAAATTCTGATGAGAATAAGTAAATGAAGAAAAATGAAAAACGAAGCTTTAGGTGATGTTTATGAAGTTCCTATTTTATCTCTCGAATATAAAGCAAAAAAAAGTAAAGAATTAAACAAAATACACACGCATATAATTATTGAGTTGTTAGATGTAGCTTGCTCAAGAGTCAGTTAACGTTCCGCATACGTAGAATTAGAATATTTATCTTACATGAAGAAGTTTAAAAAATGGAAAAAATCGCGCCCATCCAACGCAAAATAACTCAGGGTTTTTTAAACTGAAACGAGTACAATCAGACTTTCTTCAGCGGTACAAATACCGTTTTCCTGTCTCGAGTTCCTGATTAGATTTAATAGGATATATCACAAAATGCAAAACTAACCTCAAAAAATCAAAAACCAACAAAAATTACGGGATATATTGGCGTAGCTGGTGAGTTAAAAGTCAAAAAATTGGTTGCTAATCATTTTTTCATTCAGCAACTCGGTTCGGGTCCAAAATAATCAAAAATGGAATCAAGCGAAGCATTCCCGACCGTCTTCCAAAACACATAACCACAAAATACAATAGCCTAACCTAAAATAAATGGCAATGAGTTTATTTCTATGTTGTATAGTACAAAGAAACATAACATAACCTAAACATTAAACAAAAAAAAACGACTACCTTTTTGCTAATTACTAGTTATATGACTACGCTGTGTGCCTTCAGTAATTGCAAATGACCTGCTATTGAATTACTTAACTTAAAAGTAAAAGTGAAATCAAGCGAAATCCAGGTGCTGAACACAAAATCAACGCAGAATATGTTTCGAATACACCGCATTTTTTGCATCTCTGATTCTGCATCGATTTATTGTAATTCGATGCGATTCGATTCGATTCGGGATTGATTTATTCATGCGTGCCCGTCGTGGTCATTCGCCACCCACCCTTCAGCCGTGCGCGCACAATGACGTTCATTATGTTAAACAAGTTATTTTCATAAAATGCAAATTTCGGCTCGTGCCGCGCTTCCCTTGATTCTTTTTTTTCTTTCTATGTGTGAGTGTCCACACATATTACACAATGCGATTCTTTCCCTTTTTACGTAAAATGCGCTAGCGCCCAGCTGGCGCACCCTAAATTTTTACCCTAAAAATAATTTTTCAACACAAAAAAAAAGATCTGCATCTGTTCGCTGTGTGCATTATACAACAAGCCAAATGAATCTCAGGTTTAAATCTTCCATAAATAATAAAATGCTATGCAAATCCGAATCGAATCGAATCGTAGCTATTTTTAACTTAACCTCAAATTGAAACACGATCACAAAAGCATAAAATAAATGAATATTGGAAAGAATCAGAGCGGGTCAGGTCCTGAATAGTCCTGAACACTCATTTTAAACTATTATATACACGAAGCAGTGTGTCGAGTGTTCAAAACTTTAAAAGAACAAAAAACAAACAAAAACAAACAAAACTAGTGTGTAAAGGAGCGAAAAATCAAAAAACACCCCGGATTAAGTGCGTGTGTGTGGAGAGGCGAGTCGCGCCGCCGCCGTGCGCCGCCGCGGGCCGTCCGTCCTGTTAAATATGTAAGTTGTTCGTAGAATTATAAAATGTTCCAGGACGCCCGTGCGCCGCCGCCGCCGGCACGCCGACGACTTCTGGCCTTCTTCATCGCGCGCCCGGGGGCAAAACTTTTTTACGTTATAGAATCGGTATTAACATTTTAACAAATGATAAACTATAAAGAAACTAAAACTTAAAAAAATGAAAAATATTTAAACTGTTATAAGAGGACAAATATTCGAATATACAAATAGTCGAACGGAACGTACGGGTTTCATATTAATTAAAATACACTTATTTAAACATTTTAAAATCAAAACAAAACAACAATAACAATTAATAACAACAAAAATAAGAAAATAAAAAGCGTTGACTGTTAGATTTTGTATTTAAGTTTTTCTTGTATGAATAACTTGAGGCATTTATTATTTACATCGATTATATGTATATGTATACATAAGGGTTGCGAGGGGGTGGTGGTAGAAAAAATATTTAAGCTGGAATTTTCGTGCGACGTCAAAGTCGAGACGAAAAGAATTTATATTGAAATATGAAAATCGTGCGCTTAATATTCGAGCATAGTCGACATGCAAAGGGGGTTGCCAACCCCCACCCCTGAAATATAAATTTATATTAAGCGTAAAAATAAATTTTAAAACCATTTTTTCTCATTTTTAGCAGAAAAAAACACAAAAATAAATAAAATATGTGTATATGTGTACAGTGGGTTGTATACTTTTACAATGAAATAGATTGTGAAGATAGCATGGCGACCATCGGTCAATTTTCGTTTATTTGCTGAATTGAGGGGTTGCGCACCCTTCGAATATTAAAAACGCATAGAATACACATACACACATCCACAGAAGTTCGAATATTGTTGATTAATGAAATCTAACCTAAATTAATACAAGCGCTATTAAAATGGCGTAGTTTTGGTTATTTTTTTGTTTTGCTGCTTTTTCCTGCGTCGCAGATGTGATATAATTAGTCGGAATGAAAATGAAATACGAAATGCGAGTCAGAAGGGGATGTGGAAGTGAAGATGGCGTCTGTGCGGAGGCAGGAAGAGCGGTTATTACACGCGGCGTTGCCGCCCCGCGATATGAGATATGTCCCCGTGCGACGGTGGCGTTTATTATATTATCGTCATTATTTTATATATCAGGAAAAACGCCTGCACGGCCGCCACCCAACATACTCACACATAGACATATGAAACAACACATATGTATATTGTGTCTGTGTGTGAGTGTAAAACAATCGTAATGAAGGGAATGTTTCTACGTTTTGGTGCGTCGGCGTTGGCGTCGGCGTCGCTAGGAGGGAGTCTTAGCAAATTTCACCCCCTCATATAAGGTTATGTGTGTTGGTGTGTGTGTGTGAGTGGTCATCGGCTCTCCCTTCGTTGTCGTCGGCGACGCGCGCGCGAGCTTGATAAAAGAAAATGGGATAAACCTATATTTTTCCAAATCCACATTTCAGTGAATTTACGACGCGAGTACGTGGACGCGCGCGGGGGTGCACGCGGAGGCGGTGGGGGCGGTCTGCGCGACGCGACATTCCCTTCGCTGACGCGCTGCTTCTCCCCGGGAAAAACTTAATGAAATAGGCCGGCTTTCCAATTATGAAATCGAACGTTCTATTTTATATCGCGGCGGCGGAGCGCGCGCAGCGCCCTCACACTGAGTATATACGACATGTCCGCATTATGTTTCCGTGTGAGGCGGCTGGCAAAAAAAAAAGTTCGCACACCGGAGTTTGCAGTTTTCTTATACGGACACAGACAGAGATGAAAAATGCGTTTTTATTGAGTTTTTTTTTTCTCCGCCGGCTTCTTTTTCCATGCCACACTGTTTGTATGTTATGTATGTGTTGAATTTGTGCGCGCGTTGTTCATTTTTATTGTCGGCGCGGGTTTTATTATCGTTTTGGAAGCGGTGCGTAACGTAATTAAAATTAATATCAATAAGTTGGGGCGCTGTCCTTGCCACGCGCTTAGAAATTTCGATTCAGCTGGATAAATATCGAAAAACGGGTAAAAAAATAAAAATTTTGGAGAAAAAAAATCATAAAAACTAGATACAAATCTACAAACATCCAATAAAAGGGAATTTTATCCATCATTTGATCAATTTAGGCAGGGGATTACCGAAAATCCAAAATTGTGCAAAATGTTATTCTTTAATTCTCTTTGAACAGCGTGACGAATTCGCACCCGCAGGCAGCTGTTGCGTAATTATGACAAGAAAGGGTGAGATTTGTGCAAAAAGGGGACTTTTTCAACCCAAAAACTCTAAACTGAAAAGGGGTACGCCGTACATACGCGACAAACATCTTTTCATCATATATAATATAATACTAACCGAAGGGCACTGTCACTGTCACTGTCAATGACACACACACACACCGAAGGGCGGCGGGGCATCGCGGCACCTTTTCCACATTTCTGAAAAGAGCCTAAATAACGTGCGCACGCGACCTCACCCCATCGCATCTCGCATCGCACAATCCGCAGATTATTGATTTCATCGGTTTTCATTTCTTTCACCGTTTCACCCCCGGCTTCTTACAATTTTTCCGCTTTCGATATTTTTCTCTGTCTTTACAGCGTTGCCAACATCTCAAACCACCTGCATTCAAATTAAATTAGAGAATATTTCAATTTCCAGCAAAATTTTGCACAGGGGATGATTATAATAGAACACGTGCCCCTTTTACGCTTAAATTCAGGGGTGAAATTCTCGCAGTGAGCAAATAAATAAACAGACGCACATTCTGGGGGCAAAAACACAAAAACGGGGTAAATCCACAACTGTCGAGATTAAATTCCCTTCCGATGACAGAATATTCACATAAATAACGATTACCATTGCGTATGCTCGAATATTAAGCACCACCTAACCTCAAACCTTTAAAAAAAATTCATTGAATTTAATTTAACTAAGGATAACTCTAAGAATCTCGCAAGAATCTATCACTATTAGTTAAAGAACAAAAAACGATTTTATATACCTATAAATATAACAAAAATGAAATGAAAACAACATGGCTACGCACGCGTATTCATTTGTTCCAGGCGTTGTGACGCCGGCGGCCATCTTGTGATGGCAGTGTTCCTGCCGCTGCGCAGGCAACACACACACACTATTAAAAACATAAGAACGTAATGAAGATGATGAAGAAGATGAAAAAACAACTACCTAAAAACTAACTATTACTATTACTATATTTAACGTTTAAGAATCGGAGGCACAAAATCAAAATTAGTCTGTAAGGGATGTTTAGTATATACATACATTATATAAACAAATTAAGAGAGGATAAAAATGAAGATAAAAATATATGACACATAAGTTATATATAGTGACATGTTTTGTAGAGAATTTCACATGAGATTATATCTATTTACATTGGAGACTCAGATATATAAATAAATTAAAAATGACGATGATGAAAAAAGCGAAAAGGAAATGAGAGGAGAAAGACGAAAGAAGTAAAATTATACATACATTTTAAATACAATGATAAAATATAACTATTTTCATATTATTCAATATGCGTTTGTAAGCGTTAGGGAGAACAAAAAAATGGCGACACGTCATTTTTTGCCGGTGGCGCCATCCGACGAGAGTTTACAACTACTACAACAACAACAAAAAAACGAGTTATTTCGCAAAACAAACAAGTATAGTAAGTGTTTTTGAGCTTTACGTTTCTGTCTATGTGTTGTTGTATACTTACGTGTAAGTTGTATCAATCTATCTCGAACTGCCATTAGTAAAACAACAAAAAACAACAAAATAACAACAAATCAGGTTCAAAACTAAAACTTCCTCTTTTATATACAGATGCAAAGCAAATTGTTGAAAACTTTTATAAGAAACAGTGTTACCTCTCCGAGCGGGTTTAGATATCGGCACAATTAGTTAATTTTTTAGAGGATTTGTCATAACCTCAAAATCCTACCGTGTTATCAGGCGTCGTGGGATTCCAGTTCAAAGCAAACTACCTCCAAAGATACAAAGAAAATAAAATACAACACATCATGTATTGACTAATTTGTTATATCGACTATATATTGATTAAAAATGACTATAATATTACAAAAACAAATTATTATTATAACGAGGAGATGTGGCTGTATGTAATAGGGCGTTATTAATGTTTATACAAGAGAACAAACCAACCGGAACAAAAATCCTAGCTAATTTTGCTTCTATCTAAATTTCACGTTAACATAACCTCAAATCACAACTATCATATTATCATGTTACAGTTTAGATACATTTATTTTTAATTTTGTGATTGCATCAAGAAAAATAACACACTTCTAGTCGTTCCTAGTCTAATTTATAATATATTTTTGTTTAACAGTGTATAAATAATAAAAATGAATATTGTACAAGGGTGATACTTATTTGTTTTTGTGCTGGTGATGCAATCACATTGTTTATACATGATTTTACGCTAATTAAAATGTAATACAAGCAGATTTGAGCAGATTTTTACATTTTCATATTCCGACATTTGACATGTGAGTACGAGTATTATAAATTTAACTAAATCCGTAAACGTAAAGGCAGTAATGGTTAATAACTGAAAAGTGAAGATCACACCACACGATGGATGGAAAACAAAATTGTATTGTATTTGCTAAGCATACTACGATTTAGTGGCAAATAATTATGTATTATTATATTAGTCATGTAAGAAAAATAAATAAAACATTAAAATTACACATCTCGTCAATTATTATTTATTTTGTTCTATTATTCATAAAATAAATAAAAAAATAATTATTTCAGGTGTTTGGTTAAGTGTCATGACGTTAGGCATTTATTTTACTTTTAGATCATTTTTTGTTTGTTTGTGTTGTGATTGCACAAAACATTAAAATTAAATATTTTAAACGTATATTTTTATTTATTTTTATTATTTGGTTATGTGAGGTGGTGATTGGCTATTAACTATACATTTTTCTTTTTTTTTAGATAATATTTTGCTTGTTTTGTGTAGTGATTTGCCAAAAACATTAAAATTAATCATTTTAATACTGAATTTTTATTTATTTTTATTATTTGGTTATGTGATGTTGTGGTAGGCAACCAACTATACATTTTATTTTACTCTAAAATGTTTTTTTTTTGTTTTGTGTTGCAATTTGCATTAAAACATTGAAAAACATCTTTATTCTAAATTTTGGTTATGCTGTTATGATAGGTAACCCACTATACATTTTTCTCTATTTAACTTAATGATAATATTTTTCTGTTTTTGTTATTTGTTGTGACATGCTAAATTGTACCATTTTCCGCTGCAATTAATTGCTTGACATTTTGCGCACGAAGGATCACAAATAGCACCTTCGTTAGCACGCTTCGTGAAACAGGTGCGAAACAGATGAAACTGATTTCCTTAGCCGACTTCCGACACACGCGGGCGTCACACTCGGCCAAACATTCGACAATATGTGACAATATGTGACGTGTAACGAACCGAACGCGAACAAAACAACACATCGACATCATTTGACTGCATTTATATTGCGATTGAAATTGAAGCAGGAATCTGGAAACGACGCTAAACATGAGTTGCGTTTTTTGATAGTTAATAGTAATAACTGAATTGGACATGAACACACATAAACATTGCTCGTCATTACCTTGGCATACGTTTTTCCTTGACGATTACAGCTCGCGACTGCAATAATTTTAATAATTATCTAAAGATGCAATGTCAACCGACGTTTATTCACTCGATAATTGAGTAATTTTATTTTAGGTTCTCGAATTTTCATTCTACAACAGTTTATATTCGTGTTTTTATATAGTTTGCTTCAAGATAAATAAACTATGGAGGTAAGTAAGTACATTTAAGTAATCTACGCATGCGCAGTAATCATTTTATTGCATTTAAGTAAACATAACCTAAGTTTAAAGCTTCTTTTACGCCAAAACACAAATAAAATCAAAATTTATTTTTTTTTAATTTTAGACTCATTTATTTGGTTATTTAAACAAATTTCAACATAAATATTGTTTGCACGTGTCTGCAAATAAAAATTTACGTAGAATTTTTGCATGTTCATAATACTTACGTACTTACAGACTTTTACATGAGTATTATTTGATAACAACCGTGCGCAAACACAAAAAAATCGCAAATTTTTACATCTTGTTACAAATGTTACATTATTTCACATACGTGACCTTGAAAATTCGCAATAAAATTAAACTATGTGTACTTTCCACTTGATTAAACCGGATGAGTCATTGAATCATCAATAAAATCTCCCCTTGCTCGATATTTCACCATTCAAAGTCTTAATTTATTCCCGAATCATACTAGATTCTACAAATAACTGAATCTGACGAATATAATTTAACAGTTGTCTTTGTCGTCTTGTTTGATTGATTCGTCGATGTATTTGTTCATGTGGCAACAAATTACTTTTGTTTATCGTTTATTTAAGTTTGTTCTGTGTTATTTCGTCCTCTCGGTGTTTATACATGTGTGTAAAAGTGGTGTATTTGGTGGTTTCGGAAGAATAATTGAAGATTGCGTCTTGTTGTGTCTTGAAGGAGTTGTGAAGTCGCCGCTGTCGGAATTGCGCTGGTTTTTCGTCATGTGCGGAAAATTGGAAAAGTTTCGCACACGCTGGCACAATGTACGGTTGGCGGTTTTTTATTGCGCTCCACATGGATTGAATTTAATTTATTTTCTTACCGAAATAATAACAATTAAAATTAATTGATTTTTTTTCATAACTTTTTATTTTATTTTTTTAATTTACGCTTTTACTTAGCGTAAATTACGATAAACTTAAGTAATATTAAAATTAAGCTAAAATATATTCCTTTGTGAGGTGTCTGCGTCATTCGGTTCGGTTTATAAAGTCAAATAAATATTAGTGATAGCGGTACTATATAATTCCAGTCGTGTAAAACCCAATTGTATTAATTTCATGCTCACTACAATCTCGTTTTATATTAAGATTGCCGAAAATAATTGAAAATTTCCTTATTTGCTGAGAATTACATGTAGATATAGGACATTGTAGTGTTTATGGTTGCCTACCGTTCATTTAAACTATAATTGACGTAACGTTCAAAGATATCACCGTAGGCAACCATTATCACTACGTTAAAATGCTTTTAAGTGAAAGAACATTCTTTTCACTTAATTAATATACAAAATACTTATAAATGTCATGTAAAATCATACAAAAATATTGTTTTTAGTGTTTTCTACTGTATATTTTAACTATAATTGACATAACCATTAAATAAATGTCTATAGGCAACCATTATATCTTCTTTGAAAAATGTTGACGTAAAAAACGTTATTTTCAGCCATGTAAACACAAAATAAACTAAAATATTGTATAAAATCATATACTAGGTTTGTTTTTACGTTTGCCTACTCTAAAATAAAATAATAATTGACATACCCTGTAAAACCGTGACTATAGGCAACCCTAAACCCATTTTAGAAATATTTTTACTCAAAAAACATTCTTTTCACTCATTAATTTCACAAAACCCAATAAAATATCATATAATCGGTCAATTGAAATAAATTTCCGATAAAAATTTAATAAAATGATTCATAATTAAACAAACACAATCAATTAATTTGTCAATTCGAATGTTGCAAGAAATTCCTCGAGTTTTATTGATAATTTATCGCCAACATTGTATTTGTTTTACAAAACACACACGCATCCACATCGTAAATGTAAACAATTAAATGGCATAATAACACACATAGTTCAAATATGAAATTAAACCAAAAATTACTTGAATATCGATCGCGACGTCGACAACGATGATGATGATGATGATGAGCATGCTCGAACTCATGCCCGCGTCCGGATGTCGCACTGTCGCACACTAGACAAATAATTTAATTTACAGGTAATTAGTGTGCGTAATTATTAGGCCATCGTCGAGCAAACATGCTCATGTTCATCATCGACTATCGCTATCAGTCCTACGTGCCGTGTGGATGTATTTTGACATTCACGCGAAGAGCCACGCGCAAATAACCAAACAAAAGCTCATTAAACTTTAATTAACAGATGTAATTAGTATTTTTTTTTTCAGTGTAGACTCATTACACACTTTAGAATGTCTGCTGATCGGACAATAGCAAATATTGGTGTATTACATGCCATGATTATTGTAGCGAGTGAATTTTTGAATTCGACCAGAAGAGGTAGTGAGACAATGAGAATGAGGAGTCATTAATTTAAGATGGCGGCTTAATTCATGGATGCCATGTGCGACTGACATTAACAGAACGCATTTTAGTAAAAAAATTTACAATGTACTTTAGTTTAGATGCTTTAGATTACTAAATTTGTTTAGTCACTGTAGTCTAGTTCCGTTTAGTTTATAATTTTTTGTTCAAATGGCTTGAACAAAATGTTTTGTTTTGTTTTTTCTAAGGTTTCGTCATCGTGTAAACCTGTAAATTTGTATTTTATTATATTTTGCATGTTTCCTTTACTTTGTTTACTTTGTATTTGTTGCTATCTTAGACGGTTGGGTTTCTTGGTATTTATCATACATGGCACAATGTCAATGTCAAATCATGTGAGTGATATATTTGTTCATTTGTAAATTTATTTCTGACATTTATTAGTTGTTGGGTATATAGTCGCGGTGAAAACAGGCAAAAGTTTTAGGTTTTGGTAAATAACTTTAAAACTAATAAAGATATTTAAATAATTCTTTTAGAAATCTATTAAGCATTAAATTATTTATAAAATTGTAAATAAACATTGCTATAAATAGTATTTTATCAAAAGTTATAAATTAATTTGTGCAAAATATTTTTTTCTCAACTTTAATTGTTAATAACTTTTTAAATAATAATCAAATCAACACAATTTTGATACAAAATAGAAATAATTTAATCGCAAATATAAATTTGAAAGAATTTCAATATTAACGCAAATAGTTTTTGAATTATTTAATAATAACTGTAGTTTTTCCACTGAAATAGAGGCGTCACAGAAAAGTGCCGGAACTATAGTTTAAAAAGTAAACAAAAAGTGCAATATAATAATTAATATTATGTTAAAACGTGCAACACATTTCAAAGAATTGTTATCTAGGTTATATCCAAACTGATAACCCAAATATTTGGTAAATTTCCAATTAGAAACAACAATATTTCAACTTTTCGGAAAATTTCCGAAAATATTAGCAATTGGAATAAATTTCAACGAACTTTTTTAAATATGAACACAATATATTTATATATTTACGTATTCACAATATTCACTTAATAAATATCAATTTAAACAAAAGTTTACTCCAAAAAAATCAATTTAACAAAAATGTTTTAATGCCTAGGCATCAAATTAAATCGCAAAATATTCGAGATAGTCAAAATTTAAATTATGCCAATATTAACATAACAATAAATGAGTCAGATTTAAGAAAATTATTTAAATTTTTGATGTGAAATACGTGTGTATCAGCATTTCCACACACTTAGTCACAACACATAAAAATCTCCATAAATTTTCATCAAAAATCAAAATCAATTTCTTAAAAATTTACTTCACGTACAAAAAAATAACTTTACTCTCACACCTCACACCACATGATTCTTTTGAATTCTATTTTGAATTCTCCCACAGCAGTGGGGGTTTTTCTTATCCCACGTCTGGAGGTAAACCGTCCGCTAGTTTAAAGGTGGTCGTCAGTGCAGTCACGAAATTCACGCGAATGTCCGGATCGTGACCACACCGGTGGGGAATCACCTTCACCTTGAAACCCCAACGCAGCCGCCGCCACCGTACCATCCACGCGCGGAAATGTGATACCAGCGAAGTCGGATGCTCGCGGTGCACCTCGCACGCCCGCCTTGTCGCCTATTTAATGCGGCGCGGTTTTTAATCGCACCTTACTCTGTACCTACGGCGAGTCGCGCGCGTGTGTTTTCATAAATTAATCGGAGAGACGCGGAGCATCGCGAGTTCATTTACTGGTTACATTTGCTACGTATTCTAACTTGTGCGGTACAAAAGAAATACGAGCGGCAGGTAAAAAGTGCGGGCTGTAAAGGTGTACGCTACGAACATTCCACGAGAGGGTGAGGGTGACTTTGTGTCTGCTCCAGTGAGCGAAATACCAACCCTGGCAGAATTCCACCAGAAGTATACCATGTGAGTATTTTATGACATTTAAATTTTTTTGTGTTTTTGGTTTAAAATCAATAAAACTACCCTTATGAATGTAATAAGTATAAAATAATAATGTTGAAATTAAAAAGGGGTTGTTCCCGGACGCAATTAAAATCTCGTTAGAATGAATAAATTATGATAATCACGCGAGGGGTAATTAAATTCATTAAATTTATGCCTGGTCATAATCGTAATCTCTCTGTGATTAAAAAAACTTAAATTATTCGTATTTCGACACGTAAAAACTCTTTTTATTTGCTAATATGGTGAATATTATTAAAGCGGCACCTTTGGAAGTGTAACACTTTGAGTTATTTGTTGATTATTCAATAACAATGTATGATAAACGTATAATTTTCTGGAAAATTAATTAACAAATAAATTCTGAAACTAATTGTGAAAGAATTTTGTTTTTTAACGCAATATTTAAAAAGTTATAAACAATTAAAGTTGAGCTTATTAAAAAGTATTTTAATTAATATAAATTTTAACATAACTTTTTAAAAACTAATGATTTATTAGTTGAAAAATGTAATTTTAATTCAGTATTTAATACATTGTAGATATTTGAAGATAAAATAATAAAAATTAGTTTAGTATGCGAGTAATTAATTAATAACTGGTGTTATCGTATATGATTTCCCGTGACACCTAATCACGCACGACAATCTATAGTTATTTATTAATAACTTAATAATAAATAGCGTTGGAAGTATAATTTTTTCAGAAAAATATTTCGTAATAAATTTTACAACCAACTGAAAAACAATTTTGTTATTTGACATATTATTTATGAAGTTATGAACTATTAAAGTTCATTTTAAAAACTAATAAAAATTATTTTTAATTGGAGCATAAAGTGAGTTTTAAAAATAGTAAATATATAAAAAATGTTATTATATTTAGAATTTAATAGTTTATAGGGTTCTTGAGAAATTTCCGATAAAATTTGTTTAGTTTGCTTGTAAATAAATAGAAACTAATATTTTTGGTGACACATTTTTATGTCCGATAAATTTCAGTTTTTTACCAATTACTCAAAAACTATTAATCTTATATCAACAAACATTTTAAAACTGAATTCATAATTAAATTTTACATCAAACTATGCATAGTGAATGTAAATTTAATTATCGCAAACAAAGTTATTAACAAATAAAGTTGATTTTGTAAACGTAACTATAACTCAATATACAAATTGGTCTGTAATTTGTGACTAAAAACAGTTATCGCTAATTTTTCAACACAATTCAACTCAGAATTAAGTACTAAATAGACTTTTAAAAGAATTATTACAATAACTTAATTAGTTTTCAAGTTATTAACCAAAAACTATAACTTTTAAACGACCTATATCACACTCTATAAAGTCTCCAGTAAATAGAACATAAAAAAAACAAAATAGCAATAAATTGCCAACTAAAATAGTTTGCTAAAAATACTTCTGCAATGAATATACTTACGCAACTGCATAAAATGTATTTTTCTTTTATGCGCCTAGGTATTATCAGTAAAAACTATTAATTGTTCGCAAATAAGCAAATAACCATCAATATTGTTTACCAATTTATTTTTCTAATTTCTCATTGTAAAGCCGAACGATGTTTACTGATTACAAACAACAAAAAATGTGTTTTAGACAAAAAGGTATGCGACACAACACGATAATAATAAGAAAATCGGCACACGTTTTCGACATTTACAAAGTTTTTTTTTGTTTCTGTGCACGTATAGGCAAATATTTAATATTAATTGGGTAGCTAGACTTAAACACGTGCGTAATTATTCACTACATTTGCAATCAGTAAATTTATTTATATATTTATGAATTTTTTAGTGTCAGGGTGTAAAATTACTATTTACGTCAATTCTATTTAAGTGAAAATAGTGTTGCCTATCTAATATCACTCATAACCTAAAAATTTACTTAAAATAATTGCATTTTGGGGTTTTTACTTTGAATTATTTTATTGGTTATAAATTAATAAATATTTTTGCAAGCAAGCATTAAAATTCAATATGAAAAGTATTGTTTTTTTGAATTTATCAATTTCACACGGTCGAGCCGACACTTTTAATCTCGCTCGCAATAAAATTGCACTTTTATTATTAACTACAAAATTGCTATGCGACGAAATTCCGCGCTTTCAAGTGGCGCGCCCGTTTTATCTAAACTCCAAACTGCTGCAATTCGACATATTGTCCGGATTTAATTTGGATTATTCACATGTACTCTTTAATCGCACACTCATACCGCATAATTGCAACATGTTGATATTCATGTAGACTTCAATTACACATTTTTCGAGATTTGATTAATGTCATGCTTGCCAATGGCGAATTTTTGCAAATTGTTTGTTAGTTTTGCTCAGTTCCGCTTTGGACAATCGAAATAGTTGTAAATTATAGTTTTGAACGATTGTCAACAATACGAAATGTTTTTCGACTCTGAAATAAACAGTTTGCGTTGATTGCTGAATCCACGAGTAATAAATTATTCTGAATGGATGAATGTTTGCGTACAACTCGCAACGGTTTATTAAAAATATAATTACACGTGTTTTTGTTGATTTTTGTGACATAACAATTCAAAAATACGAAAAGGTTATTATTTTTGATCAAATTATCATAAAATTCAACAATTTACTTAAAAATTAAACAAAAATATATTTAAACTTTAATATTAAGGCATAAAAATGTGCGTTCGATGCATTTTACTCTAAAGGTGATTAAACTTTCTTAGAAGACATATAAATAATCGCTGAAACACTTGACAGACACCGATTTCATTCAGATTAGCGAGTAATGTGAGCTTACTTAATCTTAATCTCTGCGCTGGGTATTTTATTAGATAGATGATGACAACTTGACAACGCGTGTCTGTGTGCTTGTCTCAGCTGCTCCAGACGAATGCACTTTGTTTATGCATGCGTCATCTGTTTTCAAATGATAAAAAAGTTTTGCATTTGATAGGCAGAAAGATTTAAACCAAAAACTTCAAAATATTTATTTATAGACGATTTTTACTAGATTCATATCAAAATAATTAATAATTGATCGGCAAACAATCTATAAATATCTATTACTGAGATATTATATCAAAAAACCATTAAATTATTTATTTTTTATTATTAAACACGTGTTTGGTTATAATATGACTTTTTAGTTGCTATGCTGGTTGCCTATGTGTGAACATCTTAAACCTAACCTCTTTAAAAGCGCGGCATTTGTCGATTTGTTCGATTTGCGTCATTTGCGCAACCACTTGACTCACAATAATGATTGTCGTGCGCACGAGCCATTTTTCATGTAGATATTATAGATGATCACGAGAGCACGTTGATGCTTTCCTCACCTCGCTCCAAATTCGATTATGCGAGTGATAACATCGATAAGCATCGATTAAAAGTGAATTTATTACATTGTAAATGCATGTAAATATATAAATTACTACAATTATCCGATAATAATAATTATTACTTTGTGAAAAAATGTTTTTCGAAAAATTCAACTTGATAATTTTATAATTTCACCGGTTTTGCAATGGCATTGACCGCAGGCAGCACTTTCGTTTCCATCGGAATGTCTTATCAGATAAGCGAGTCGAAGGTTAGGATGTAATTATACAACTGAGTCAGGTTCGATGGAGTTTGCTCTGATTTACTATATTTTAGTTTATTTTATATCCAAGTCAAAATTTTATTTTATTGGATTTAAGTTAATTTAGGTGTATTAGATCAGATTTTTTTATTCTGCGGCTGTGCACAACTAGATTTCTACCGCATACTTGCATAGATATCCAATGAAGCCGAAAATCAATCAACGAAACACGCAAACATGGCGTAGGTCATGAATTTAGCCGAGTTTCAAACCGCGCGCAGTAGTGCACTAGTGTTCTTGCGCAATCTCGCAATATTTCCATCAAAATGGCGCCGTTTAAAATTTAGCACTATCTACTTACAATGCAATAATGCAAACAAAGCGATTGTAATATTCCACAGCTGAATTGTTTTGTTATTCAATGTCTCAGCGCAATAAACTTTTTTTTGGAAATTGATAAATATTTACTCATCTACCACACAGCGCGTAGTTAACATTTTATATCCCAGTTAGATAAAATGGTTTTTCCAAGATGTTTATAACAAACATATCATGATGGTTTTTTCTATAATTTAGAAATCGAAATCAATTCCATTGATTACAATTCCGAATCGTGTTGAATCCGAGCAATAATTGCGCTTTTGTAAAGAAAATTACGTAAAAAGCGCGCGCACGTCATAAAAAATGTAATTTACAGTTAACAAACAATAGTGCCGTTCAATTATTTTTATATTACTTGTGCCCCTCCTCGCAACAGCAGCGGAGTAATTAGGGCGTGTGTACGTCAAACTTTTAATCAGTCTCAATCTTTAATTTCATCGCTCGGAATTCACGTCCGAAATGTGAATTTTATTGACATCGTGATTGTGAAACTTTCGGCCACCCTTTCTTCCATTTCATTTTATATAATACATGAATGCCGACATAAAAAATGAATAAAATCATTTTACATACACGTAATGGCGTTTTGCCGTTGGTGTGTGTTTTAGGTTTCACTGATTCGGGCGCGATATGAAAAACGAAAAAAACACATTACACATGACGAAAAAATGGTCGTGGCTGGGGAAAAAATTACATTGGTCGATGCAAATTACGAACAAAAGTTTTGTCAAGTATATATACACACTGTGAAGTACGCAACGTGCGCCACATAAATAACTAATGAATAATTTGTATTTCCATTATTTTTATTATTGCCTTCAAACTTTTGAGTTGTTTTCGTATGCTAGAAATATTACAACTAGAAATTACTCAGTTACGTCGGAATAATAATAATTCTATGATTGGTTCGAAAATTTGTTGTTTGCGGATGAGAAACGCGTGGTACTCGCATGCGAATGAACTCACTGGACATTATTGCATCACGAGGCGTTAAGTTCAAGTTCAATGCAGCAGTCGCATTCGTATTCTCCGATCGGTGTGATGTTGAACTTGCGCTGCTGTTTCAGCTTCCACGATCTTGAGCGTCCCCCGGGCTAGCACGACTACCACCTGCCAACGGCCACACGGACACGGGACGAGCCCCTCACTCGCCGGCATCAATGTAAAAACGGTGAGTTTTGACCATGCAAAAAGCACGTGTGCGTTTTATGCATGCCCATTAAGCGCATTGTTGGCGAATTTGAGCATTTTTGCATACGCGATGCTTTTTTCGGGGATGAAAGCGCATAGAATTGTAGAAATACGCTCGTTTTAATGTGGGTCCCTATGCATGTGTGCAGGTTTTGCGATCGCCCCCCAACGTTTCTCGATAGACCATGGCGTACAATCGCAACGACCAAGGGGCGACCAACGAGATGTACGACGCGACCGGCGATCATCTCTCGGACGATCTGTCGGCGTGTAGCACTTTTCCATCGACGCCTGATGACACACTAAGTCATCATTCGATTAGCCCTGAACAGCTTACTGTATCCACCATCTTGGGTCTTGTTGAAGCTGCTACTAAACAAGGCGAAGATGGTAATAATTAAACATCAATTTATGCAACAGATTATTTTATAACTAATTATTCTTAGTTATCAATGTTGAATCTCTACCAAGTTCCAATCAATGCTCCACGAACGCGACGAACAGCTCCCGGGCTAGTTCCGAGATGTTCCTCAAGAAAGAAAAATGGTACTCGGTGACTATTCAGATCTTCATTCCGTTTATGATTGCTGGTATGGGTACGATTGGAGCAGGGCTTGTTTTGGGCACCGTGGAGGAATACGAAGTGTTTAAGAATGTCAAGGCACTATTCATCTTAGTGCCGTCCATTTTGGGTCTTAAAGGGAATCTGGACATGTGTCTTGCTTCAAGATTATCCACGCAAGCAAACATGGGCAAGATGGAGTCTAAAACAGAGATGATAAAGATGATTATTGGGAATATTGGATTGGTTCAGGTGCAAGCGATTGTTGCCGCATGTTTAGTATCACTTTTCGCTGTGAGTGTATCCGCCATTATGACTGGTGTGTTTTCATTCAATGATGCTTTACTGCTGGCAGCATCCAGTGTTTTGACAGCAACAGTTTCCTGTTTTATTCTTGGTATGCAACTTAATACACAATATAAACATAATTATGATTATATTATTCTTTAGATTTTGTTTTGATTGCTGTGATAACACTCACACAAAAACTCAAAATGAATCCGGATAATCTGGCAACACCTCTGGCTGCAAGCATCGGTGACATTGTATCTCTCTTGTTACTATCAACAATTGCAAGTTTCCTGTATACAATTCATGATACCTACTCATGGTTGTTATTTACCATCTTGGGATGTTACCTGGGAATAGCCCTACCCTTCTGGATTTTGATTGTGAGGAAAAATACTTATACAAGGCACATTTTACTCTCTGGATGGACTCCTGTTTTGTTAGCGTTGTTGATCAGTGGGTAAGTTATAACTAAGGATTTCAAAAATGTTGTCTTTAATGTTTAACTTTGTTTCCTTCAGAATGGGTGGACTTGTATTGGACCAAGCTGTGCAGGACTATCCAGGCTATGTAGTATTCCAGCCAATCATCAACGGCATCGGCGGCAACCTCGTCTCGGTGCAATCTAGTCGAATATCAACCATGTTGCATCAGACAACATTGCCGGGCATCTTTCCGCCGCACACCAAACATATTGTCCCTCCATGGTCAGCTTTATTCAAAGGGGGTAAGTCTAAGTCCAAAAGTCTATAATCTAAATAGATCTTTGTAAATCTCTACAATCTGCAAAGCTTTGCATGAGTAAGTGATTTACTGTTGCATTACCAGTGATAAAACGGGTGGATTTTTATAATTCTTATAATATATTGCAGTGTATTCAGCGAAGACGGCGCGCATTCTTCTCCTGATGTCCGTCCCGGGACAAACAGTGTTTGTTTTCGTCGCTGATGTGATCTACAATCATGGAACATCAACCGTATCAGCAGCGTTTGTCTTTTCATACCTTACTGTTGGTGTTATACAGCTAATGTTGCTGTTGTACACCGCCCACCTTCTTACACACACCATGTGGAGATTTAAGATTGATCCGGACAATTCAGCAATCCCATACTTGACAGCCTTGGGTGATTTACTCGGCTCAACGCTGTTGCTGCTAGCGTTTATGTTCCTGCGCTCCATCAATCAGGAATACTCGCCTGTCGTCTGAAAAAATCCGCTGTTTTTTCACAAGCAGGGTCTTTTTAAAATGCAAAGTAAGTTCAAAACGGGTTCAAGCCGACATGTCGGGTAAAGTTCAAGCAGGCATTGTCGGTTTATCACCAAACTGTTGAGCAGTGTTAGGTTTTTACGTTTTTCGTTGTTTTTTTCACTGTTTTCGAATTGCTTATCAATTTACCACGTAGAAACACAGAGTACAGCAAACAAAACTTAACCAATAGTTTAGTCAATCCAAAGTGTATTATTTTTTTATTATTAGCGCTCGTGAGGCCAAAAGCATTAGGCTCGTGATTATATGATAGTATTACAATTGATTTATTTCTGCAGTACAAAAGTGTCAATCACTTTTATCCAGGAACAGAACTTAAAGTACAATCAAACATTCTAACCCAGTATAATATTGTTAAATAGCTAAAACTGTACAATAATAATGTAGACCAGATAGTTTTTAAAGCAATTTTGACGAGAAACAAACAAAAGCATGAATGTATTTATTTTTATACCAAAAAATAAAATTTTGTATATTATGAGCATGTACAAACAACAACACAACATGTGATGTAATTACTATAATTACCAATTAACATTAAGTATTTTAAATGCGATAATTATCGGTATTTAAACATTTTAGGCTGAATAATTGTCAAATGTTTTGAAATACAAGTTTGACATTCATTTAGTCATCTAGCGGTGTCTACTCCAACTATGTAACTCTCTGGTGTTCATTTGAAGAACACTGTAATACTACACTACTCAAATAGTGGACATCGTAAGTGGTCTACAGATGGCGCTGCAGGAAAATATTAGTCGTGAAGACAACATTTTCAACTCCAATAGCGTGAATGCATGAGTGTAAGCCAAAATGAATTGGAATGGTAAAAGGCGGATCGCGGGCGTCGCGGCGGTCGCACTAGTGGGGCAACTCGCACGGTTGTGTCGCGCTGCGACGGCCGAGCATACGTTGAACGGCCAGCACTCGCGCACCTGATCGCGCGCTCTCGCCTGTGCAACCGCACCGGTCTGCTGTGCGAATAA
This sequence comes from Dalotia coriaria, assembly GCF_025399875.1. Taxonomy (NCBI): domain Eukaryota; kingdom Metazoa; phylum Arthropoda; class Insecta; order Coleoptera; family Staphylinidae; genus Dalotia; species Dalotia coriaria. Next base: position 7,171,785 of record NW_027045450.1, read on the forward strand.
TAACATAAACAATCGAGTGTCGCGGTTCGATCCACCCTCGCAACCCAAACGTGCGTGGGGTTTTCGCGTGTAACAACCCTCTGTAAGTCAGCAGTCAGCCGGGCGCCACCGCCGAATTCCAGTGCTCTACCCGCGGGCGCATCGATAACATGACAATCGCGCACCGATCGGCGTAAACGAATCTATAAAAACTAGTTTTATTACATTAATAATAAACAACATCGCCGAATCATAGAATCACATTCGCAATGGAGCGTCGCCGTGTGACGGAAGGCCGGACGCCGGAAGGCGCGACGAATGCAATCGATATTCACGAAAAGGTACGTGTGGGAGGATTTAGACCCTCTTTAATTAATTTAAGTGCCCTGCCCTTAAATCATCATCATTGAGATGCATAAAATAAAAACATAAAATAAAAATCAAAAACTTTGCGATGCAGCGAAGAGAGAAATCGAAGTTTATTGCTGGGATCATAAACAAACATCGAAAGTATACGTGAATTGTGTGTTGCTTGTTGGTCTGCATGATTTCAATCGTGAATCGTGGAATGTGCCGCAGTAAACTCCTTGAGTGGAATGCAAACAGTCTCAAGACAGCCGCACACTTTCATTTTTCACCTTTAGTGCCTCCGGTGGACGTCGCGCCGGGTTTTCATCAATAAATCAACGGACATAACTTCCGCATGAAGTCTGATTCATTCCGTAGGCAAATTTCATATTGAAGAGTTAAATATTTAAGTAATTTGCGTACATATTAAATGTAAAATGTCCTTGCTAGTAAATTCATTACAAATAATTGTGACTTTAATTAGGGTCGTTATCATGTTCATATAGAACTAGAATTCACGTAAATATTTCCATCTGTTCAGTCTGTTTACATCAATTCAGCATGCATTATATTCGTAAAAATTACGTGAGTTAATAACAACATAATTTTGATTTGGTTTTGTGAATAATAGCGCATCTAATAAAAGCACTTAAATATGTTTCAGTGATTTTTATTTATAAAATTTATTTAGGTTACAAATTAATGCAAATTGGGTAGTATACTCACGTAATTTAAAAATATAACCTAAAAATTATACTTATGCTTAATAGGTTATGTATTTTGTGCTATAAAAATTGATTTTAAGCCATTTTTCTTTAAAAAATTGCGTTTTTTAATGTTTTTCATGTTGTTTTGTTATAAAATAAGCAAAATTCATCAACAACAACATAATTTAAATCTATTTTATAAATATCTACGCATCTAATAAAAAACCTATTTAGTTCATTATCAAATGTCCGAAGTTAGAACGACACAAAGGCACTTAAGTAATTTTTGACAAGGCTAAAGTTCACTCGTGCTCGACGATGTGTACGCGAGATACAAATGATTGAATCGAAAATTTACATGTTTGTTTGTCAACGAGACGCGCGCGCGCTCGCGGCTGCTAACTGTTCAAGAAAAATATCGGCAGAGAAAGCAAGTTCACTTATATTTAACTACGCGCATAATCTAATAATATCCTCGAACGCTGCGCTGCGACACAGTTCGGAGTTGTGTATTCATATTCGAGTATGAAACGGATCGATATTTGTGTTTTCATGTTTAAAGCAAAAGATTTTTTCCTTACGTTTATGTTATGCATTATTTACACTGCAAAATCAATTACCAACATAACCCGCAATAAAGAAGACATTATTATATATTGAGTAATAATTTAGATATTGACAATAAATATTTATGTATAATATAAATAATTTATACACAAATCAATATATGTACTAGTATATTATTTGCATTATGCGGGATATTAACATATTAACACTTTGTGTTGTATTATTACTGCAATGGTGGTGTTTTTTTTTTTGCTGACAACGGCATGCCTATTCTAATAATACCGATATTACTGGTATTTCTGAGACATAAAAGAATACTTAATAAAGACGAAAATGCTAGTCTTCTGTATAGTTATGTTACATTATGTAAGTGATTCAATTTTCATGCGCAGTTATGCTTCAATTATTCAATTGTACTCGTATTTCAGAAAATTGTTCATTCTGAGCGAATTTCTATGCCACAATTGCTTGAAAAGACACGAACAGTCACGAAATAACTTTATATTTAATAATTTGTTCATTTTCAGGCACGATTTATTGATTTTTGGTCATAGAATCAATGTTGTTTACAATTTAATGCAAATTGGGTTGTATATTCACATACCTAATATGAAGAATAATATAAAAATAAACATAGATTTGATAGGTTTTGAATTATGTGATATATAAATTCATAATCAGCCATTTTCCATTAAAATTTTGTTTAAAATTAATCCAAATTATGTTTTATTCACGTAATTTGAAATATAACCTAAAAAGCAAACATAAACTTGTTTGGTTATGAATTTTATGCTATATAAATTAGTATTGAGCTATTTTTATTAAAATTTGATTTAACATTGATGTAAATTGGGTAGTATATTCACGTAATATGAACAATAACCTAAAGAACAAACATTTTGATTACAATTTATTACAATTTATACTACATAAATTAAAAAACGAACATAAATTTGTTTGATAATGCATTTTATGCTACATACCTAAATTGATTCTGAGCAATTTAAAAAAAAAATGCATTTTTTCATGTTTATCGTTATCTTTCAATTAAAAAAAAAAACAACAAAAGTTTACATCTGCTTGGGTAAAAAATTAATAAGCATGAATTTTTACACAATTATCAACAGCTTCCAATATAGATAAAGTTGATAATCATAATTTTATTGCATATAAAAGCAGCGAAGCGTAATTATCATTGATGGACGATTGTTTTGTCCAACAATTAAACCATAAACTTTCTCTCAACGTTGTAGTTCCGTGATGGAGTGTAATGGCGTTTGTCGTGTGTAATGCATGCATTTCCTCGCGATGCACCCATCTATCTGCGCATTTCATACCGTTATCAACGTTTGATCGGCGGCATGGCGTCGCGTAACTGCATTAAATTGTTTTCGCTTTTCAGTTGCGCGACGATGCACACGCGTACAATGCATCAGGTATTGCTTATCGTTATGGACAGCCCACGAATTGCATTATGCAACTTAATACGAGTACATTACAATGCAGTTTGCCAACTATTATTCCATCCTGTGCAATTTCACCAGTCGTTGTCGCTGTCTTAACTTTGTCATTATTTGCCGATTTAATAAACACATTTATTTTTAAAACTTACAACATGTCTGCGCATATTTTGCGATAAACACTGTTTTTAATTAACTAGGTGTTGTTCAATCCCTTCGGATGACACAGTTTCATCCCTTAGTAAATTATTCACACACGCCCACCCTCACGGGGGTACCAAACGCGCCTCAAAAAGAATGAAATGTGAAATTCCGGCGACATTCGATGATTGTCCGGCGTAGTGAGCGCGCACGCAAAGTGATAATCAAATCATCACGTGTGTTCGATGTTGATTGCAGTGAAAAAGCTGGTATGCCTTACGATGAGCGGCGGGCGCGCCCTCCTCGGCGGCAGACGTCGCGGATCCAATGTTTGGCTACGCTCGATCATCGTGGCGTTCGTCGTCCTCTTCGTCTGGCTGCAGCTGATGTTCGCCAGCCTGGGCGATACTTCCGACGCCGGCGGCGGCGATTACAACGATTCGATGGCCGCCATCTTGAGTATGGTACCCTCCGTGCTTCATAAGTTCCTTACGCCACGTCCGCGCAATTCCACCGGCGCGCTTAATGGCAGCGCTGCTGCGCTGGCTGCAATGGCCGCTCTTCGCGGCGGGTTGAATCTCAGCGAAATAAAACGTAATATCGCCCAGTATAATTACCAGCAGACGGTTTACAACGAGGATATATTTGGTCCGCTGCAAAATGATTCCGTCGTCATTGTCATCCAGGTATTTTAATTTTTTTTTAATAAAAATCCGCCATTTTAATAGCTTATAATAAAATATTTTTAGATACATGATAGAATCACTTATTTAAGACATCTCATCGTCAGTCTAGCGCAGGCGCGCGACATTTCCACAGCTCTGATTGTCTTCTCGCACGATTACTACGACGAAGAGATTAACAGTCTGGTGCAGAGCATTGACTTCTGCAAAGTGATACAGATCTTTTATCCGTACAGTATACAAACACACCCGCATGAGTATCCAGGCGAAGATCCCAATGATTGTCCACGTGATATTCAACGAGAAGAGTAAATAAACTTAGTATTTATCCATAAACATAACCTATCATAACCTATATTTACAGAGCACTAGTTAGAAAATGCAACAACGCTCTCTATCCTGATCTTTACGGACATTATCGGGAAGCGAAATTCACGCAGACCAAACACCACTGGTGGTGGAAGGCGAATCGTGTTTTTAACCAACTGGATGTTACCCATAACCATAGTGGACTTGTGGTATTCCTCGAAGAAGATCATTATGTCGCCGAGGATTTTATTCATGTCCTTAAATTGATGGAACGAACTTGTCAGACTTCCTGCAGACATTGCAACATTCTCTCATTGGGTACCTACCTGAAGACGTACAATTACTACGGCAAGGTGCGTAACACTTCACGAACAATTTAACCAACAAACAAACAACATATTTGCTCTGTACGTGCTTAAGTTACGAAGTAAACCAGAGTGACACACAGTACATTAATTTTTACGCGCCGAAAACAACTTTAATCGTTGTCGAAATACGTAATTAGTTCATCATATGAGTTGTTCAGATGCTTGAACAACGCTTCCGCCATTTTGTACATACATCCAACCATCTTGTTCATGTATTGCGCGCATTGCGCTTCCTTTGCAGAAGGAAGTAATGCGCGCGATGAAGCAGCAAAACGTGGCTGCTGGCCAAGTGCAGCCGTCGTGGTCGTTTCAAGTACTGCCATCACTCTATCAGCACACACAAAAGGTACCCCTTTTGACTATGGAGAACAAAGAGATTGTTTTTTGCTCGTCCCTCGTCGTTGCCAAAAAAATCAGTACTCCTTTTTGCATTTTATCGTGTAAATCGAATAAAATCTGTGTTAGTCGTTGCGCAATTTGTTGTTGTTCTTGTCGTTAATAACGGATATGCAGCTTTGATTTTCGAAGTCGCCCCAGTTCAGTTTGCATGCGGTTCGCTGATATGTTCGAATGCCTTTGCGCTTGCAGGATGTAATAATCGCTTTGCTAATGTGCTTTGAATTACTCGTTTAATGTAGTATTACGGTAAATCGACAAAAAGTAACGAGCGCGTTCAATGGAACACGTTCCTAGCCGCAGTATCTTGCTAGTTTTCATGTTATGATTTTACGAGCATGTTAAATACCGCCTCGCAACCTGGTTCGTTTCGATTGCATGCAAATTGTGATAATGTAATGTAATAGTCACGCGCAAGGACGCCGCATGTGGGAATGTGGTCAATGCGGGTCGAATGGTAATGAGCATCCTCGGCTTGTAGGTCGAAGTGACGCCGTGGATGAGCAGCAAACACAACATGGGCATGGCGTTCAACCGCACCACGTGGATGAAAATCGTTGGATGCGCCGACTACTTCTGCAAGTATGACGATTACAATTGGGATTGGTCACTGCAACAAGTGTCACAGAATTGTCTCAAGCAGAAATTACATGCGATGGTTGTACGTGGACCACGTGTCTTCCACATTGGAGAATGGTAAAATAATCATAACCAAGTTTATATACTACTGCCACTTACTAATTCTGTTTTTATTTTTTTGTAGTGGTGTTCATCATAAGAAAAAGAATTGTGAATCAACTGCAGTAATCTCCAAAGTGCAAAAAGTGTTAAAGGTGGCAAAGAGACACCTTTACCCAGATTATCTAACGCAAACCTACGTCACACCAATGAAGAAAACCAAGCTGCGTAAAGGAAATGGCGGCTGGGGTGACCGACGTGACCACATGCTCTGTATGGGCATGACGCTCAGATAATGTCCCCGTGCGCACCTGCTCCAACAAACTCCATCACTGTCCTATGATTACAGGGAGAAAGTAAACCTAAAAACGGGAATTGATTGCTCATGGACGAAGTAATAAGTGCTAGATATAAGTATGTCTCGATGTCGTGATTCAACAAGGTTGGGGGGCGAACTCTTGACTGATCTGATCCGTACCCCGTGTTTCGAATGGTACTAATGCAGTCAGTTTGTTTTACACGTTTTACAATTGTTCAACGCGTTCATTTTAGTCTTTCTAACGAGGTTTTCCCGAAAGCCTAAGAAAAAGTTTAACGTTTCGACATGAAAATAACGAATATTTTACTAATTTTTCTAAAAAAGTGAAAGTCTAGTCCTACAAAAGCTGAAATACCGCTGCGTTTTAGTTGAGGCTGTATCGTCGCTACAGTCCTGGCGAACTTTTATGCAATTTGTTATTAGTTGTGTACCTACATCCCGATGTTAGATTACTATCGCCTGCAACACATCGTCGACACTCCTTCACCGACAGTTACCAATGTTACAATCGATGTAAGAATTGAAATCAATCTAGTCAGTTGAACGAGGGAAGGATGGCGAATATTTCACGCTGCAATTGCAAGAAATCATTTGCGTTCTCACAGCCGTTTTTACTACATACTATTACTGTACTACAGGAACATGTTATTTGGCGTGTTCAGTTTACATTACTTGCAATAATGTGCATTTATAACCGCATAAACTAATACTATATCAGAAGACATTTGTGATACATGTACTTATAGTTGATTTGATCTGTTGTTGATTATTATGTGGTATTATTCAGTTGCGTTTGCGTCTTGGGTTATATTTTGTAAAATAAATTCGTCTCGATAACACTGCGTGTTTATTGCGACTCAAATATTACTGATAGATATAAAAGAATGATAAAAAATAATTGAGCAAGGCTTAAGCACCGAGCTGCTTGTATAAAATCGGGACGTAGTCATCCCATTGAGCTTGGTAAAGATTACCAGCAACTGGATCACCTAATTGGTATTTATCGGCGAATTTCTTAATGGCGAAGCAGCCGCGATTGTCACCAGATGTGTTGGTGAGACGTTGTTCATCGAAAGTCAACTTGCCGGATTGTTTGTAGATTAAAAAGACATAACGGTGAAGTCCAGTGCCTTCTGGAGGGCCTGATCCTACATAAGCAGAAAGGGTTTCACCTTTAGAGATGTCCCCGCCGGGAATGTTGCCTACCAACCAGTGGTGCCATTCGCGATAAGTCGGTTCCTTACGGCTTGGTGCATCGGGATCTGTAAACATTTAATTTAATGGTATACCCTAACACAATGTATAAAATGTGCCCGGTAATACAATTTCCGGTGTTTGGGACCGGAAGTATCTTGTTAAATGATTGTTTTCCTCTTACCAGTCATGCAGAGAGTGTAGAAGGCGGATGCATCCGCAGTCCATTTCACATTCGGCACGTCTTTCACTTGCGTCGGTGTTAATTCATTGCCAAGGTCGACTTTCACGCCGCTCGGATAAGTTACCTAACAATAACAAACGAAAAAACTTAAACTTCAGACTGTTTGTGCTTGTGTTGTGTATGCATACCTCCGCGACTTCCTTCGGCGCCGTCGGGATGACATCCGGCACGACCTGATGCTGCTCCATGCCTTTAACCAAAGAAGAAAATAATCGTAGGTTGGTTAGTGGACGGCGCACGGCGTGAGCGAGCATGTCTACAATCGGAAAACGAACAACGCAGACGCGATAACACACAGGAAACGCAACGAATACGCCATGTAACTAGGTGAGTACTTACCTAGTTTAGTTTTATCAAAAAGTGGCTTCCACAAACGACGCCGGCAACGCTTGCCTGGTACTTAAACTGATTGATAAGTTGAAGTCTAATTCAAGCCGACGAACCGGCTGTTCCATTTACAGTGGAGAGAGATAATCACGTGGTAAAGTTAAATGTTGCGTGAGGTGCGGGTCGTGCCATCTTTTGCAGCAAACATTGCAAAGCTTTTTAAAACCAGTATGACATAAATACAGACTTTGTTATTATAAAGATAAAGGTTAAATTGTTATTGTTTACAATAAATCGTATCTGTTAATATCATATGTCATAAAATAAAAGTAGTTTGCATAAAACAACTGCATTTATATTGTATTTAAGTGCGTTTCTTTATACCACTCAAGTAGAATGAGTAAAGTATTAATTCTGCATTTGTTTTGTTGTTAAAATCTATTTCTTGTTTAAAATAGGGTCAGTAGCGGCCCCTTTGGAGATGAAAATGCACTGTCGACGCGCCCCCTTGACACTAGCATGAGGCACCGTCTGTAGGGTTTGTTCCATGGTCCGTCTCCGTTTGTTGTGCTTCGTACGGCCTTCGACAATCGTCAATGGGCCACAGGGACGAGTGAGCCGAGGGAGCTCCGGTCGAAGCGCGACTTAAATGTCAAAAAGCCATTCTCCGAAGTGGAGCGCAATCATAATAATGTAAATCACCACAGCGGTCCGCGATGGCAACGCAAAAGCCCGGCGAGTGGGCGAACATCCTCATCGTCCGCTTCGAGGAGCAGGTGAGTGGGTTGTCGGTCGCCGCCCTCGCCGGCAATTTCCCACCGGGAAGTTCGTCTTTACGCGCCCGCCTCCCAATCGATAGCATGCACTCACCCAAGGCCTTCCGCTCTTCATTCATGAAGTCCACCCATTGAGAACTTGTTGCCATTTGATGATAATGTATTCCCTCTTGCAGCTACCATGTCGGACAGGTGGCCAGACCTCACACTCCAGAGTCAATGAAGAACACAACAAGAACTGCATCATCCAGATCTCGCGCTACAGGTTTGCGTTGATTCTGGATGGCTTCGTCAAGGTCCTAAAACGCATTCATGAATCGGTAGGTTGTCCCCATGGAACACACACCGAACTTTGCATGATCCCTTTGGGGTGTTGTCTTGAAATGAAGAACCTTTAGTGTGCTAATGGGATCAAGCAAATGATGATTGATGCATGATTACTTGTAATAACTTGCTTGATCCTGTGCTAATCTCTATTGTGTTGTCCACAATTGTGATTGCTTCAGTATCAAATGGGGACGTGCGGCGCACCCAGGCAGCACGGGCCAGAGCTCGAGAAAAACTACTACGACAGTTTACTCATTGTGCTCGAGACACTCGAGAAATGCTTTAGCATACAACCGAAAGACAGTATTACATTAACCATGGAGGAGAATCAAAATTTAAAGTCCTTGCTAAAGGAGATCTGTACCTTCCTGGGTTGGTAGCCTTACATATTTCTTCCCTATCAATGTTCAACTTGTTATGTTACCTGTATTATTCGTCCCCTTTTGTAGATATGTCTAATGACAATCCAACTATTCACGCCATCAAAGTCTTGGCCAGTAAGGTGCTGTTTGCGCTCAGCGTCAACTTCTTTAACTCGGTGTTTTCTCGAATTTCCTCCAAACTGCAAGAGTTGGCCTCCTGTCCGGATGAGAATCCTGATTACAGTGATATTGAACTCATACAGCATATCAATGTTGACCAAACCAGATTAACACGACTTTTAACAGGTAAAAATAAGATTTTTAAACAAGTAAAACTTATAATTACAATTAAAATGTTTTGCATTAGAAGCGATACAAAAGTTTCGTCTTCTGAAAAAGTCCGCGCATCTTGTACTGATGAACTCTCTGGAGAAAGCAATCTGGAACTGGATGGACACGTACCCATACGAGTTTGCCGAATTACAGAAAAACCCCAATGAAGAGTTGTCCAAGTGTTGCGAGCAACTTTTTGATATTTTGGACACATTTGCAGACAACAAGAAAGGCAGAGCTGCTGTGTGGCCCCTACAAATAATGCTCCTAATTTTATCGCCGGTACGTTACAATAATAAGCAATCATTTGCATTACATATTAATACATTTATTTAGAAAGTCCTAGAGGAAATTGTGAACGCTGACAGTGGAGCGCCATGTTCCCCAAGACACAATAAAAAGAAACAATTCATCGACTCAGTGAAACGCGCAGTTGTACCTCATGGTAATTCCAGTAAACAACTCACCGAAGCCGCGGCTGTTACCTGTGTAAAACTCATGAAAGCTTCGACTTATATTAATATCCTAGATTCGAATCATGTGGCTTTTACTTTAGTACAGAGCGTTATAAATGATTTGAAGGTTTGTACTAATTAATTTATTATTTATAATGGTATAATAATTTATCTTTTAGACTTTGTTATTCAATCCATCGAAACCATTCTCAAGAGGGCAGAATTATCTCTATCAAGACATGGATTTGATGATTGACTGTTTCGTTTCTTGTTTCCGCATCAAGCCTCACAACAACGATCCGATTAAAATTTGTTTGAGTTTAACGTCACCATCAACCTATCACTTTGTTCTAGTCAGATCTCTCTATAGGTAACGTTTATATTGCTTTTTGTAGTATATATTTATAATTATGTCATTTTAGAATTGTAACTCAACCAAAGCTGCACTGGTGGCCGAAAATTGATCTCGTTTACACCAAATCCTCAGAATTACGCGCCATGTTCACGGACACATTAAACAAAGTCGCTCAGGGTTACATAACGCACACACCTCTGCGCATGATTCAATCATTGACGCAACTTAAAGGTAAAGACTCCCAGGCGAAGTTCAAAGACCGCGCTGAAGAGATTCCTGGGTATCGGAATTTGCTACTTTATATGGTGCGGTTAATACATGCGGACCCGATGCTTATGTTGAACAATCAAGGTAAGGCTGGTCACGAGATCCAGAGCTCTACTTTAGAGCTGATCAACGGATTAGTCTCATTGGTACATCAGCCGACAATGACAGACGTCGCTCAGGAAGCCATGGAAGCTCTGCTGGTGTTACATCATCCAGAAAAAATCGAAGTTTGGAATCCTGAAGCGCCTATTAACACTTTCTGGGATGTAAGCTCGCAGGTTTTGTTCTCTATCTCACAGAAACTGATACAACACCAGATTATGAACTATACGGATATTTTAAAATGGCTGCGCGAGATTCTAATATGCCGCAATGCTTTCTTGTCAAGACACAAAGAATACGCGAATTTGGGAAGTCAGATCGCCATTTGTAAACAGGCGCATATCAAACTGGAAGTTGTGTTTTTTATGTACCTGTGGAGTATTGACATGGACGCTGTCTTGGTTGCAATGAGTTGTTTCGCGTTGTTGTGTCAAGAAGCAGAGATACGTTGTGGGTCAGACGAGGTGACTGTCACGTACTTGGTCCCAAACTATCATGTTTATCAAGATTTAGCACAGGCGAGTACAGTTCTCACCACTGCAACCGGTGAGTCAAGAATGTGTTTCCCAGAACATGTGAACGGACGCGCTGCACTTCAGAAACGTATAATGGTGTTGTTACGTAAAATAGAACATTGTGTAAATGGTGTGCAACCAGCCTGGGAGGAGACTTTCATGAATTGGAACTCGATGTGGAAGAATCTAGCTTCGTATCCGAAGGCGAAGGTTGAAGATGGACAAATGGAACCGTTTCATAGATCCATGGGTAAGAGGAGAGCATCTCATCAGAATTCCGAGCATGAGCTGGAGGAACAAATCAATGAATGGGCGAATATGACTGGGTTTCTATGCGCTCTGGGTGGTGTTTGTCTGCAGCGGAAGTCGCCATCACGGCCGACTTTGACAGGTTCCTCTCACTCAAGTTCTTCTATCACAATTAGTTCTTTATCATCCGTGAGTTCCTTATCTGACAGTCGTAAATCCAGCAGTGTATTGACAAGTAGCAGTCAAGAACAAAGACAATATTGTCCAGTAACACAATTTGTTGATCTACTACTGCGATTACTGGTGTGCAGTAATGAAAAATTCGGCGCGCAGATTCAGAAACACGTAAAGGAACTAGTTGGGCATGAAATGTCATCTGCCCTCTATCCAATTCTCTTCGAACAAATCAAAACAATCGTTGATAAGTTCTTTGATCAACAGGGACAAGTGGTTGTGTCCGATGTTAATACTCAATTTATTGAACACATCATTTTTATAATGAAGAATATCTTGGATAGCACTAAAAACGATCAACCTGCTGAACACCTTGGTGTTACAAGCATTGAAGGAATGATGCTTGCGATTGTTCGATATGTCCGCCATCTTGATATGACCGTGCATGCAATACACATCAAAACAAAACTGTGTCAACTTGTGGAGGCGATGATGAAGCGTCGCGATGACTTGGCATTCAGGCAAGAAATGAAGTTCCGAAATAAATTGGTTGAATATTTGACTGATTGGGTTATGGGTACTTCACATCAAATCGCACCGCCTAGTTCTGGAGATGTCACTCTTATTACAAGAGATTTAGATCAAGCGTGTATGGAAGCTGTGGCTGCGCTGTTAAGAGGTTTACCCTTACAACCTGAGGAATCTGATCGTGGTGATCTAATGGAAGCAAAAAGTCAACTTTTTCTTAAATATTTCACTCTATTTATGAATCTGTTAAATGACTGCTCGGAAGCTCCGGATGTTGATAAAGATGTCAGCCGGCAGAGAATCAACGCTGGAAAGTTGAATACGTTGCGTAATGCGACCATTCAAGCAATGTCAAATCTTTTATCTGCTAATATTGATAGTGGATTGATGCATTCGATTGATCTAGGCTACAATCGAGATTTACAAACACGCGCGGCTTTCATGGAGGTACTAACGAAGATTCTCCAACAGGGAACTGAATTTGATACACTTGCGGAAACAGTTCTCGCGGATAGATTTGAACAATTGGTACAACTAGTCACGATGATCTCAGATAAAGGTGAATTGCCTATTGCGATGGCTCTTGCGAATGTTGTGACCACATCGCAAATGGACGAATTGGCGCGTGTTTTTGTTACACTCTTCGACGCTAAACATCTACTAAGTCCGCTATTGTGGAATATGTTTTATCGAGAGGTAGAGGTTTCAGACTGTATGCAAACACTCTTTAGAGGTAATTCTCTGGGAAGTAAGATTATGGCGTTTTGTTTCAAAATATACGGTGCTAGTTACCTCCAAACTCTTTTGGAACCATTGATTCGCCCGTTGTTGGATGACACAAACTGCAGTTTTGAAGTGGACCCAGCACGATTGGAACCGCATGAAGATATCGAGGAGAATCGACAGAGTCTTATCAATTTAACTCAGGTGGTGTTTGACACGATTGTATCTTCTGCGGATAAGTTCCCTCCGCAGTTACGGTCGATGTGTCATTGTCTCTATCAAGTCCTGAGCAAGCGGTTCCCACAATTTCCACAGAACAACATTGGAGCGGTGGGCACCGTAATATTTCTACGTTTTATAAACCCTGCAATAGTATCACCTCAGGAAATGGGCATTGTAACGAAGCAAGTACAACCGGCCGTCAAGCGTGGATTGATGTTAATGTCGAAAATACTCCAAAACATTGCGAATCATGTTGAATTTAGCAAAGAACAACATATGCTATCGTTTAATGACTTCCTACGAGCGCATTTCGAACATGGCCGCCGATTTTTCATACAAATCGCTTCGGATTGTGAGACTGTGGATCAAACAGCACATTCGATGTCATTTATCAGCGACGCTAATGTCCTAGCATTGCATAGATTACTCTGGAATCATCAGGAGAAGATTGGGGATTATTTATCGAGTAGTCGGGATCACAAAGCAGTCGGAAGAAGACCTTTCGACAAGATGGCGACGCTGTTGGCGTATTTGGGACCACCAGAACACAAACCTGTGGATTCACAGTAAGTTACATTATGATATATTCACAGGATATCAGCTAGAGAATGAAATGTAGTGTTCCTTGCAGTTTGTTGTTTTCATCCTACGCGCGATGGAGTTCAATTGACATGTCCTCGACCAACTTTGAGGAAATCATGGTGAAACACAACATGCATGAGAAAGAGGAGTTTAAATCCATCAAATCTTTGAATATTTTCTATCAGGCTGGTACTAGCAAAGCTGGTCATCCAGTATTTTATTATATTGCACGAAGATATAAGTAAGTAAACATATAAAGTGACATTTTACGTCTTATTATAATGGCTTGTTACTTTTTTCATAGAATTGGCGAAACAAATGGTGATTTGTTAATTTACCATGTGATTCTTACACTGAAACCCTTCTGCCATTCGCCGTTTGAGCTCGTGGTGGATTTCACACACACATGTTCGGACAACAGGTTCCGCACCGAGTTCCTCCAGAAATGGTTCTACGTGCTGCCAGAAGTCGCCTATGTGAACATCCACGCCGCCTACATTTACAACTGCAACAGTTGGGTGCGTGAGTACACCAAGTTTCACGATCGTATCCTTGTTCCCTTGCGTGGCAATCGCAAGATGATTTTCATCGATGCGCCGAACCGCCTAAATGAATTCATCGAACTTGACCAGCAGAAACTCCCAGGCGCTACGCTGAGTCTTGATGAAGACCTGAAAGTCTTTAACAATGCGCTGAAATTATCGCACAAAGATACAAAGGTTGCAATTAAGGTAGGCCCGACGGCGATTCAGATCACCTCGGCTGAGAAAACCAAAGTTTTATCACACTCTGTTCTTTTGAATGATGTGTATTACGCGTCGGAGATCGAAGAAGTGTGTTTAGTGGACGATAATCAGTTTACGTTGACTATCGCGAATGAGAGCGGACCGCTCAGTTTCATTCATAACGATTGTGATAGCATCGTTCAGGCGGTTATCCACATCAGGAATCGCTGGGAACTTAGTCAGCCAGTAAGTAATAATAGAAAAGGTGTTTTTTTTTGTAAGATAAACACGTTTTGGTTTAGTTTTTGCAGGATACCGTCACGGTGCATCAAAAAATTCGGCCTAAAGATGTTCCTGGCACTTTGCTGAACATGGCTTTATTAAATTTGGGCTCCTCGGACCCGAATCTGCGCACGGCCGCCTACAATCAGCTGTGCGCATTGACTGCAACGTTTGATCTCAAAATCGAGGGCCAGCTGCTCGAAACTTCCGGCCTGTGCATCCCCTCGAATAATACGATATTTATCAAAACGGTGTCGGAAACACTCGCGACAAATGAACCGCATTTGACGCTGGAGTTTCTCGAGGAGTGTATACAGGGTTTTCGCGTTTCTAGCATCGAGTTGAAGCATTTGTGCTTGGAGTACATGACACCATGGCTTGCGAATTTAGTAAGGTAAGTTAAACATTTCCCTGATTGTCTATGGTAAACAAAAATATCATTAAAAAAAATTTGTTTAGATTTTGCAAGCCAGCAGACGAGAACAAACGCCAAAAACAAGTCGCACAAATTCTAGAAAAACTAATAACGCTCACAATTCAAGAGGTTGAAATGTACCCGTCGATCCAGGCGAAGATCTGGGGCTCGATCGGTAACGTGCCTGAACTCATCGATATGGTGCTCGACAATTTCATTCATAAATCAGTCAGTTCCGGTTTGGGTTCCCCAATGGTGGAAATAATGGCGGACACTGCAGTTGCGCTTGCATCCGCGAATGTACAACTGGTAGCGAAGAAGGTAATTGGTCGACTGTGCCGAGTTGTGGATAAAACATGTCAGTCGCCGACGCAATTGTTGGAGCAGCACATGATGTGGGATGATATTGCAATCCTCGCGCGATACTTGCTCATGTTGTCGTTCAACAATTGCCTGGATGTGGCGCGCCACCTTCCGTACCTGTTTCACACCGTGACATTCCTCGTCTGCTCGGGGTCGCTCAGTATGCGTGCGTCTACCCATGGCCTGGTGATCAACATCATTCATTCGTTATGCACGTGCACAAAACCGTCATTCTCAGAGGAGACGCAGCGTGTGTTGCGTTTGAGCTTGGATGAATTCTCTCTGCCAAAGTTTTATTTGTTGTTTGGCATCAGTAAGGTGAAGTCTGCTGCTGTCACAGCTTTCCGTTCGAGTTACCGCAATCCGAGTGACCGATGGTTCGGAGAGAGGAGTTTTTCAGGTGCATCTGGAGATAGAGAACGATTATCTCTGACTTCATTGGAGGTCATCACAGATGCGCTATTGGAAATTCTAGAGGCTTGCATGAGGGACATCCCTGAATGCGACTGGTTAAACAGTTGGATGTCGCTGGCCAAGGGTTTCGCATTTTGTTTCAATCCAGCGCTACAGCCGCGTGCGCTTATTGTATTTGGATGTATTAGCAAAAGCGTCACAGATCATGATATGAAGCAATTACTGCGTATTCTCGTGAAGGCACTAGAGAGTTTCAACGATATGGTGTTAATTGAAGCGTTAGTTATGTGTTTGACCAGATTACAGCCATTACTGCGATCGGAATCACCGATTCACAAAGCGTTGTTCTGGGTGGCTACATCGGTACTACAACTTGACGAAGCGTCATTGTACGCTTCCGGTTTAGCATTACTTGAACAGAATTTGCATACTTTGGACTCACAAGGAGTGTTTGATGAAACTTCTCTAGACCAAGTCATGATGCAAACCAGAGAGAAGCTGGAATGGCACTTTAAGCAACTGGATCATGCGGTGGGACTTAGCTTCAAGGCGAATTTTCATTTTGCTTTGGTTGGACACCTACTAAAAGGTTTCCGGCATCCAACACCGACAACAGTATCACGGACCGTGAGGGTTCTTACTATGTTATTGGGTATTATTGCCAGGCCTCATCGAAAGGATAAGTTTGAAGTTACTCCTGACAGCATTGCTTATTTGACGGGTATGTTATTTTGTTTTGTTTGGTAGAAAGTTTTATTTTTATTTGTTTTTGTAGCATTGGTAGGGGTTTCTGAAGAGGTACGCAATCGATGCCATATGAAACACTCGTCACCACGCTATATGGATCCGATGGTACAAGAAGCTTTCATGCCTGATTCAACTGCGAATCCTGCAGGTGCAGGTGCAACCCAAGCTGGGGGTAATGTTAACCGCCGTCAAAAATCTTGGGACATGTTGGATCAGACAGCGATTGCACAGGCGGCAACAGCACGCCACAAACCCACCGCCGCACAACATCAGGTAACGTGTCGAGGATGTGTTTACTATATTTGCCACTCTGATTTTGTATTGTTCGTAATTGTGCATTGGACCGAAAGGGTAGTTAGAACTTATATGTCTGTCTGGCCGGCCGCTAAATGTTTAATGCTCGGTACACACAGGTTGGTTCGCTGACACTTTCATTCCCCCTCTTAACCCCCGCCCGCCCCCCATTTTGAACATAAAATACTTGAGACATTTGCGATGGCGCGTCGCGCACCATTTGCTCCTCTGGAAGAAGCCCCGCTCGGTGGCCGACATTGTGTATGGCTTGTATGTTTAGCATTTGATGACTGATTCAGTGTGACTGCGTCCATCCCACAAACAGGTCGAGCGCGCGGCGAATAAAGCATGGCGCAGCCTTGATCTGACGCATTCGGCCGGCGGCGGCCATCACGCGAACGGCGGCGAACGCACCACGTACGGCAGTCGGCGGTCAAGCTCGGTGCCGATGCAAGAGAGCCCGCCCGTTAGCGTACCCAAAGTAAGAACACTTTGCAACTTGCAACAAAACAGCAAATATTCAACGCATCCACTCAACAACATAAATGTGTGCAAATTACGTCTCTATTTCTCTGTCTGTCTCTTCAACTACAAATTTACGTTCTATACATACATCGCAAGTTTTCGATTTGTTTTGGTATGGTGTGCAATGAAATTTTTCTCACCTTTGTTTGGAAATTCGGTCACAATCATGATGATGATGATGATGTCTCGTCTTGCCCTTCTTTGGCCTGTGCTGCCCGCCGAGCACCCACTACAGGTGACTCGCGATTAATTCTTTGCTGCTTGTCTCTTTTTTTGTCTTGCCTGCTTTCTCTGGGTGTTTGGGGCTCGCCCGTCAGACCGCACGCGCCCTCTTCAAAACCCAACGCTCGTTTTCGGTGCCCTCGACCAAAGAGTCGAAACACCTCGACGACACGAAGGTAATCGCTCTGGTTTTGTTTCTGTTTTGGATTCCTTTTCTATGTGTGCTTTCGTTTCTGTATCATATGGTGCACCCGCAGAAATTGTCGCACCATATATTGCATCGTGTCTTATTGTATTGTAGCCCATCTCCACCTTGTAGTGCAAACCCTATGCGTTTTATTAGGGTGGTTAGATGCGAGGACAATGTAGCTGGTAGCATTTGTTCAAAATGGCGGACATGCATTAAGCATTATTCTGTTGCAGGCGCGAAGCGCACGAGTTTCAGTAAGCAACGAAAACAACATCCTGTTGGATCCGGATGTGCTGACGGACTTTTCCACACAAGCATTGGTATTGACTGTGCTTGCCACCCTTGTGAAGTACAGCACGGACGAGGCGGAAACACGCATCTTGTATCAGTATTTGGCCGAAGGGGCCGTTGTCTTCCCGAAAGTATTTCCGGTTATGTATATAAATCCTCTTTGGTCATCTAAACTAGTATTACCAGCAGGGAAATGATTTCAGATACAACTTGTTGGATATGAAAATCAATAACGTACTGACATCATGCCATGACCAAGTAATTTTAAGCTCTGTACGTAACATTATCCAGAATATGATCGCATGCGAGGACACCAGTCAACAGCAATTGCACTATCTGCAAAGTTGCGGATTTGGAGGCTTGTGGAGATTTGCTGGACCATTCAACAAGGTAACCAAAATATGACAGTACAAAACTGTCAAACATTTTCATGTAAATTGTTTGAATTAGTACAACAACACGGCGGAGAGCAGCGAGCTGTTTGTGAATTGTCTCGAGGCGATGGTTGAGACCTGTTTACCCATTGAGGAGTCCGAGGGTGAAAACGGCGAGATGCAGCAGTACCCGTCGATGCTAAGCGTCAGCTCCAACATGAATCTCTCATCGAGTCTCTCCAGTCTGACGCTTGGATCACCCACGGAGAAAGAAATCAGTCGCGACCTGGAGATGGGCACCTCCACGTCGCTGGGGCGCGCTACTTTTACAAAGCAGCGCAGCCTCAAGTCGAAACTGGCGGCCACCGGCGCCGACGCTTCGCCCACGCACAAAACATAATATTTTTCGATATTCGATTGCATCGTGTCAAACATTTCCCTCATCCTGAAGTGACTGCCGCACTAGCGACGGCTGCACCACAATCCAGGTATTACACACACACAAAACAAAAAGAGTAATAATGATAACTTAGATATTTGTATCGTCGCGTTGTTCTTCATGGTGTTCTTTTGTTACGGTTCAGTTTTGCAAACGAATGCATAATCTACGTGGTAAATATCGATGCGAGTACAAGTACACCAATTGATGTAATTCTTGTTTCCCCCAAAAAAAGTAACAAAAACAAGTTTATTATGAGATCCACTCGATGTGACTAAATTAAGTGGTTGTTAAATTATGAAATGATGGTGCGACGGACGGGATAGATGAAAAATTTACCAAATCTCTTGGCACATGACAAGGTTTAATGAAATTGTGCTTTTATATGTTGATCATAAAAAATATATTATATTATTAAGTAAGTGGTGATTGGAAGCGACATTACGCATCCTATAAATCCTTTAAATAACTTGGTATAACCTCACAGGGTCAGCAGGGAGGAGGAAAGAGGAATTTAGGAACCTGCAGCTCCTGCGTTTGCCTTTTATACTTGCGACGACCCGCAAAAAGTGGTGGGGGTAAGTTACTACGACGTAGATAGTCGCGTGCTGCGTATACCCGTTAATACCAAAGGTAAAAGGTGACAAGGGGTAAATTATTTTAAAAAAGGTCATAAATATAATTTACCCTAATGTAACCTATCATTTACCTACTTAAGGTAATAACACTATATTTTCTCATCATTTATAATGAGTTCTTTTTTATAAACTATTTGTAGCGGCATACAAAGTAGTTTAGCTATTAGTTATATTTCGTTATATTTTGCCAAATGTTAAAAATACGTTCACATGCCAGACAGTGCGGTTTGAACCGGAAATTTGCACAAGAAGGCAGTAATCTAAAGTTTGTGTAGAGTGACGAATTAAATGTAACGAAAAAAAAACGCGTCACTTTGACTTGGCACATATGACAACTTGTGCAAGGCGCGGGTTTTGCCAGAATCAGATACAACTGTTAGCACCCACATTACTTATCATTACTTGGAATTTTAGTACAAAATTGCAACTTTAACCAAATGCAATTTTAATCAGTTGCGGTTAATTTTTGTGTTTCCTCAAAAAATCCCTATACTTTTATTGTCCCTGTTTTGTCAACGACTTACAATCTGACTGGTAATTAAATTCGCGCATGCGCAACATGATTTTTTATTAACATTAACAAAACAATGTAAAACATAAGAAATTGACAGCAGTTTAAACGATTTCACGGCTGAAAAATCATCTAGGATTCAAAACCCAACAAATATTTATGCTCGTTCATGTTTCATCGCTTTCTGATCGCGTGACCTCGATTGAAAATAAAAACGTGTCCTGAAATGCTCCTGACCGTAATTATGGTAATTATTGAACGCGTCACACGTTACATTGTTTACACGAATCAATGACTCGCACACCCACTGGGTATTATCGCATTTCGAATGAATTTACATTTTCCAAAAGCGAAATAAACTATGACGTTAGTTGTTCCATTACGAAATATTGCGAATGCGAATATTCTTACAATTTCACATATGCATATACACACATCTACATCTAACGTATAATTATTAACGCGTTAGATGGATCATTAGTAAATAAATAATATATACGACTTTCCCTTAGCGACATCGCGTGTAAATCGATCGGGAAATCAACCCCCGGGTGGCGACTCATGCTGTCGCCGTCTCGTCTCGATCATATTTTCCAGTTCTTTCAGTTCGCGCGACTGGAAGGACGTAAACTTGAACTCTCCGCGCGCACACGCGCGTTCATATTTGTTGTCTTGTTTGTGTTTGCGGATCTAACGGTGTCCGATGCGCGTATATAATTGCGGCGGCGGGGCGGCCAAACCGCGCGCCTTTTAATCATTCACACGACGCTCGGCGGCCGTGAAGCAACAGCAACACTACACCAGCAGCCGCGTTCGTGTCGTGTGGTCGTAGTTCTATAAATTGTTCTATGTTCAGACTCGCGCGTGTACATATCCCCTGGAATTTGTTGCTATATTACGACGCTCGACGCACCGCATTGTGATCAGCGCGCGCGAGTGATTCACGCGCTGCCAAACATGATTGACGTATGATTATCTAAAAACCAAACGAAATTATCCGGAAAATTCGCGAAATTCAAGTGCCACCCGCCATAGACAGGTAAGAGACTTCAGTGTACAGGTGGTCAATTGTTGTCCATTCGTATCGATTGGCAAGTGCATTCCCGGCTGAGATTTTCACGGTCAGTATCAAAGCCGGTGGGAGTATTTTCCGCGCATTGACCGAGTTTTCACACACTCGGACAGTGCGCGCGCTCTGGTGGGGATAACATCAAGTCATGTTTCGGAAAAGTTTTGAATATTTTATTGCTACGGGCGAACAACCCTTTAAACATTTTATGCGCCTATAATCATTCAACAGAGTTCAACAACTTTGCTTTAATAGTTTAACAGTTTAGTTGAATGTTTATAACATAAAAGTTAATTTTTATTTGTGGTTTTTAGAGTCGACAAAATGGCTGACAGTAAACTCGGTAAATTCGGCTTGTTAATGTGGAAGAACTGGAAATTACAGCTACGACATCCGGTGCAAACACTTTTTGAGATTCTGGTACCGGTTTTCTTCTGCGCCATCTTGGTTTTAGTCCGGTCATTAGTTGAAAGTGAAGAAATCCAAGAAGTGCATTATCCTGAATTCTCTCCGTATGAAAATAATACATTAAGCCGGTATAAAATTGCGTTTGCTCCCAATACATCGAATGGCGTCAACAATCTGATGCAGGATGTAACGGAAATGATAGTAAAATGCCGGCCGGACTGTGAAAACGTAACCAACATAATGAAAGGATTTGCAACAGCACAAGAATTAGAAAACTATTTGGTATCAACACCATCGAAGAGAGTAGGAATTGTATTTCCGGCTTCATACGCAAACATGGTGGATATTCCTCGGAAAGTTGACTTTACACTCAGGTAATTCAACCTAACCTAACTTAACCTGTGTAATTATTACACAATATGACTAAATTCAATTTTAATGTTTTTATTTTTTTTATTTTTAGATTTCCATCTGAATTACAATCGACATTTAGTCCCGTGACTGTGTTAACATGGAGAACAAATTTACTTTATCCTTTAATTCAAGAAGCTGGTCCACGTGAAAGATTTACCAACACCACAGCGCAACCTTGTATGTTTTAATTACATATATTAGTAAAATGACTAATCTAAATGTTAATTAAATATTTTCGTAGATTATTACGCGGAGAATTTCCTGGCACTGCAAAGTTACATCTCGCAGGCAATCGTGGAGGCGAAATCTGGCGCCGGATTGGCGCCCAGCCAGCCGGAAGTTACCATGCGTCGCTTTCCTTATCCCGCATTCATCAACGATCTGTTGATGCTCGTGATGCGCGATATGATTGGTTTAATTATTGTACTAGCCTTCGAGTACACGGCCATTTCAATCATCAAGGTCATCACTACCGAAAAGGAGAAACAATTGAAGGTAAATACCTTTACTTTCACGAGAAAAACAATCGATATGCAAAAAAAACTAAGACGAATCGATAACAGTTAAGTGAAAACTAACGGTGTTAACAGTAGTTAATTGTCGTTGGGCAAATAAATCGCGCGTTATCTAGGAATTCTTCATATAACAATGTTGATTATGATTTAATTGCACACGTGTGCGTCAATATATTATATAAATAGGTTTATTTCTATAGTTATTCTGCAATGTCATGTTTCTCTTTCGGTGAATGAATTATTAATTTGGGCAATTATCGTAAAATGAATTGTTTGCGAACATTGTATGAGTCAGAACGCGTGGGTCATGAACATGTGCTTTATGTCGGCAGGAATCGATGAAGATTATGGGACTCCCCGGTTGGTTACATTGGACGGCATGGTTCGTTAAGTCGCTGCTTTTCATGCTCATCTCAATCATCATTATGGTAACGCTGTTTAAGATCAGCGCGTGGTATGATGAGGGCATTCCCCCTGTTCTACCAAAATGCAGCATTGCTTTGTTGTTGATATTCTTGGTACTCTACGCCATTGCTACAATAACATTATGTTTTGCAATTAGTGTATTCTTTACAAAAGGTACGCTAATTTTCACTTTATGTGTGATATTTGTTTAATTTTATTATTTTGTTATAGCCAACATGGCGGCTGGTATTGGAGGTGTGCTTTTCTTTCTTTTCTTGGTACCGCATACGATACTTAGAAAGAACTATCAAGAATTAGCACTGTCTACGAAATTATCTGCGTCGTTGATGTCAAATACAGCAATGGCGTATGGTTTTCAATTAATCTGTATGTTTGAAAGCACCGGGGAAGGATTACAATGGTATAACTTGTTCCGTCCGGTCACTCCGGATGATAATCTAGCAATGGCGCATATTTTACTCATGCTGGTTGTGGACAGTATTATTTATTTATTGATTGCGCTTTATGTGGAAGCCATTTTCCCCGGAAGATATGGAGTGGCCAAAAAATGGAACTTTATATTTTCGTGGATGTATAAGAAAAACGGAAAAATTAGAAGTAAAACAATACAAAGCGCGAGTTACTTAAACAGAATTAAATTTATATTTCTATAGATCAGCTCCCTGAGGATGGTAATTCAGATCCAACTAGATATGAAGAGGAACCAAAGGATATGAAACCTGGAATTGATATTCGTGGCCTCACTAAAATCTACGAAAAAGAAAAACGCGCTGTGAATAATATTTTTTTACGAATGTACGAAGGGCAGATCACAGTTCTGCTTGGACACAATGGTGCTGGTAAAACTACCACAATGTCAATGCTTACCGGCATGGAGAATCCGTCTTTTGGTACGGCGGTTGTCAACGGATATGACCTGCGTACGCAAATAGGAAAAGTGCGACAGAGTTTAGGGCTTTGTCCACAACATAATATACTCTTTGACGAACTCACAGTTGCTGAGCATATATATTTCTACAGTCGATTGAAAGGCATGCCCGCTAATGAAATAGAAGGCGAAATAACTCATTATCTCAGACTTCTGCAATTAGAAGATAAAAGGGATAAAAGATCAGCAACACTTTCCGGTGGAATGAAACGTAAATTATCTGTTGCTGTGGCGTTTTGTGGAGGATCAAAAGTTGTTATGTTGGATGAGCCTACAGCTGGAATGGACCCAGCTGCTAGAAGAGCGTTATGGCAATTGGTGGAATCACAGAAAACCGGAAGGACTGTTATGTTGACTACACACTTTATGGACGAGGCTGATTTATTAGGTGATAGAATTGCTATTATGGCTGGTGGGGTTTTACAGTGTTGTGGGTCGAGTTTCTTCTTGAAGAAGCGTTATGGTGCTGGATACCATTTAATTATTGAAAAACTGCCAAGTTGCGATGTGAGTAAAGTTACGGATACTGTAAGGCAACACATTCCACATGCACATGTTGAATCGAATATTGGTTCCGAGTTGACTTATCTACTCAATGAAGAGGACGCATTTAGATTTGAACCTATGTTGTTGCAAATTGAGAGTAATTTAGATGATTTAGGAATAGGAAGTTATGGAATTTCTTTGACTACACTTGAAGAAGTATTTATGAAGTAAGTAATCGGAATAAATTATTGTTTTGTGTGGTTAATTCAATTTTGTAGGGTTGGAGCTGACAGTACATCACTATCCGCGCAGAAAGCACGTTTGAAAGATGGCGACGGTGATGGTAAACCCATTACAAATGGTACATCGAATGGTATTGAACGAAATCCATCAGAAACACGCCGTGAGTACAAATTATACTTTAAAATTAATTATAATCGAACAAATTAACTTATATTTAGTTGATGTTGGGGGACATAAACAACTTTCCGGTTGCGCTCTGCGAATGAATCACATCCGCGCCATGTTTATGAAGCGAGCACTAACAACAATTCGTTCCTGGCCATTATTTGTTGTCCAATTACTAATACCTATTTTACTGTTGATATTTGCAATTCAATCTGGTAAAAAATCAGCAATCAAGGAACTACCATCTTTACCAATCCAACTTAAAGTTTATCACGAGTCTGTGACGCTTGTACAACGCGATGGAGATACTGACACATATAAAGCAGCAACCAATTGGTTGGCCAACAGCGGACTAAAATCTAAACCAGTTGAGAGTATTAGTAAATACATATTAAAACTAACAGCGGATGAACCAGGGAAAGTTCGAATGTCGTACGTAATCGCCGGAGAATTCGCCAAAAACAAACTTGTCGGTTGGTTTAACAACGATCCGTACCACACGCCGCCATTGGTTTTGAACTTCATCTACAACTCAATACTTAAATCCATCAATCCGGAGTATGAAATTACGGTGAACAACTTTCCACTACCATTATCTGTTAATTCAACGGTAAGTTTCCCATTTTTTATTATGAAAAACACAATATTTAACTTTTTCTTCAAATATTACAGTTTAGATTATTGCAACAAGGCAATAATATGGGTTTCCAACTTGCAGTGAATGTAGGATACTGCATGACATTCATTTCAGCGTTTTACATCCTTTATTACATCCGAGAGCGAATTTGCAAAGTGAAACACTTGCAGTTTGTGTCTGGTGTAAACATTATCATATTTTGGTCGGTGTCTTATCTTTGGGATTGGTTCACGTACCTGTTGACAATACTTGCGTTGCTTGTGACATTGATTTGTTTTCAAGAAGATGGCTATCGCACCGTTCAAGATATCGGTAACCTTACGGTTATTCTTTTATACTTTGCATTCGGCATGTTTCCTATTATCTACTTACTCTCGTTTTGGTATGCGTTACCATCGACTGGATTTACACGTGTTATACTCTTCACAACAATATTAGGTAAATATTTATTTAAATTTCATTTGTTTATGTATAAAACATAACTTTTGATATTTGTAGGCACATTTGCGTTTATGGTGGTTGAAATATTAAACTTTGAGGCTTTGGAATTGCAAGACATTGCCAGGATTCTCGACTGGATATTTATGTTTATTCCACATTATGCACTTACCAGTGGAATACGTAATACAAATCTAGAGTATCTCCGGTATACTACATGTAGGAAAGCTGTGCAAATCTGCGTGAAAGCTGGTTTCGATGAAGATTTTTGCTGGGAGTTTATTTCGAAACAACAGCATCAATGCACAGAACGAACTGAACATTATTTCACATGGGCTAAACCTGGTATTCTTCGGAATATCATCATTACTTTGCTGGTAGGCATCGTATGCTTGATCATTCTACTTCTGATCGAATTCAAAATGTTCGATAAAGTGATTTATGCGTTGCAAGGAAAAAAGAAATACGATCCGGATGATGAGGATGAAGATAATGATGTTGTCGCTGAACGTAAACGAATACAAGAGTTATCCTTAGATGAGATTAGTAATTATAATCTGGTAGTGCGTAACATGACTAAATACTACAAGAAGTTCCTTGCGGTGAAAGGATTGTGCCTAGGAGTAAATCGGTATGAATGTTTTGGTTTACTAGGCGTAAACGGCGCTGGTAAAACAAGTTCTTTCCGAATGATCACTGGTGATACAGATATCTCATCTGGTGATGTCTTCGTGAAAGGACTAAACTTAAAGTACAACATAAAAGAAGTATATAAACAAATTGGATACTGTCCACAGTTTGACGCATTGTTTGATGACCTCACAGGTCGTGAAACAATCAGAGTATTTTCATTATTGAGAGGCTTTGAACGCTCTGAATGTGATTTTATCGCTGAAAACTTAGCGAAAGAACTAGATTTTTATCAACATCTTGATAAAAAGGTCCGCCAGATGAGTGGTGGAAACAAAAGGAAGCTAAGCACTGCTGTTGCATTAATCGGAGACCCGCCTATTATATATCTGGATGAACCAACAACAGGAATGGATCCTGCAACAAAACGTCACCTATGGAATACATTGTGTAAAATCCGTGACGAAGGTAAATGCCTGATATTAACTACGCATAGTATGGAAGAATGTGAAGCGCTGTGCACACGATTGGCAATCATGGTCAACGGACAGTTCAAATGTATCGGATCAACGCAACACCTCAAGAGTAAATTCTCGCGTGGTTTTACGTTAATCCTAAAAATACGTAAACAATCATTCATCGGAGATGCTTCAGTAACACGAGTCGCTGAATTCGTGCAGCAACACTTCCCGTCCGCTGAACTACGCGAACAGCATCAAGAAATGATAACGTATTACATTGCGGACGCCGGTATGCCATGGTCGCGGATGTTCGGCATCATGGAGAACGCGAAAATCTCACTGGAAATTGAAGACTACTCTATTGGCCAAACAAGTTTAGAACAGGTAAGTGAACATGAACACAATACTTCTTATATAAAAACGTTTATAAATTGTAGGTTTTCTTGAAGTTTACACAACAGCAAAATTAATCGCATTCGTCGTGTGTGTGCTAGCTTCGAACCAAACAAACAAGTGTGATGAAATTCAATGTGATTGTTCATTCCTATATTTTGTACATTTTTGTGATATTTATAGAGTTGCCGTGTGCTACTGCGAGGCCTTTAATGTACTTTTAAACTCAGACTGGAATCACATCTAGCAAAATTTACCTAGCAAATTAATTTAAACTTACAAATAAAAACGTTACCGTTGCGTGTTTGGTTGGTATATTCAACTTAGAAAGTAACGTAGGATGAAACTTAAATATTTACAAAAGTAACTAACGAGTAATTATTAACTTATTGACTCAAAACTACCCCCGGGATGGTTAGACATGGAATATGAAGTGAATAATGTCATGTTAGTGATAATACTGCACTACGAAATGTTTATGATGTATCTTTGGCTTGGGTTTTGCTCGGCGTGAGCAAACACTTGGTGATTATCGCCGAGGTCAGACGTCGACGGTGATTTCTTCATCCTCCAGGTCTTCGCGCTTCGTGTGCATGAGAAACGTGTGAGGTAGTGTCGGTGGGACTTCTGAGAATGGTTCAAACACTGCCACAAACAATATTTTAGTATATTATAACAAAATAAGTTTAGTTTTTAATTTTTATGTTATACCTTTGAGACTTAAATGTTCGTTAAGTTGTTCGAAGGTAAGATTTGCATCTAGTTCTATTTTAACATGTTGCAACATTGGTGTACTGGGCATACTGCTGGTCACAGGCTGCTCGAGTTGTTGCACATGCAATTGTTGCATATCTGAGACTTGTTCCTCCACTTCTTGCATTTGTGGCTGATGTGGTTCTAGGTATAGTTGTTGATTTTGATTATTTTCTTGATATTGTTGGATAATATGATGTGGTAAGTTTAAAACCTGCAAAATATGTTTAGTACTAGTAATTTAGCAGATTTATAAGTTTTTTTACTTTGTTTCCATCCAAGGTATGAGGATTTCGACATCCACGGCATTTACAATCCACGCAGGCTTTACTATCGACATAACAAGGACATCGTTGCCCACAACAGGTGAGTTTTCCTGGTGTTGCAGTTGCATTACCACAGCGACAGCCTCTTCTCGTTTTCGTCACGCATTTCGTCGGTTTTTTAAACACTGACTTCTCTTCTTTCTTTACTACAACGCGTTCTTCCGGTTTCTGTTTGCGTTTTATTGTAATTTTATTACCACTGCCGGCAAACATCACAGAATACATCGGTGTACCATTTGAATTTTTCGAGCTGTTTGTAACGATGCTCTTCTCCGCTGAAGTTTGCGTCGCTGAGTTTGTGAACACGCATGGTAGGATGCTGTAGGTTTCTTTGCTCAGTCCAATATTACTTTCGTATGCGTCGCAGAAAGTTGCGCCTTCTTTGATTAAACCGATAAGATTGGCGGCAGCGCGTTCCATACCACCGTTTGCCGCCTCTGTGAGCAGCGCTGTATAAATGCCGGAGTTGGACAGGTAGACACACATTTTCTTGTAGCATTGCAACAGCGTCCGGAGTTGTTTGTTTTCATTGTATGTATCACAGTCTTTGCACCAGATGCAAGCTGGTTTGATCTTTCTCTTGCCACCAGTGCAGTGCTGACACAGGTGATGTTGGCATTTTCCACCTGCAGGAGATGCAGGTTCTACAAGCAGCCCGCCGCATACAACGCAGCATAATGAATTGCGCAGATATGGCAGTAGTCTGTAAAGGTCTTGCCAACTTGATGGATTCTCAGGTTGAGACTTGAGGATGATTTGATTTGTTGTTACATACAAGCTGGTTGAATTCATGTTGCTTGCTCCACGATTCAGTGTCCCGTGATTTCACATGCAACCTTTGGTATTGAATTATAGAATGTAAAACTAAATTGATATTTGAATTATTTTCAAATGTTGTTGATGTTAACCACAAACTAGTTTCGCATACCTTTACGATGGTTATTGGTGATTGGACATTGCCGTTCGCTTCTTCATTTCCTCAATGCTTTATTTTAATTATAATTGAGTTAGAATTTAGCTTGCACAAGGGTTTTGTTGAGAATATCAAATATATTTGGATTTTGCAAGGAAATACATAAACACAAACAGTGCAACATAACCAGTGTTTCAAGAATTGACAGATGGCATTGACGTACTGCTGCTTGTATGAAGAACGCCAGTGACTACGAAAAATTCAAATAAATACCACACAGGGATATTAAAAACACGATGTATAAAGTTATTGCAGGTGTAATTAAGTTTTTATTGTTATAAAATTGGCTTATAACATTCTTGGGTGATCCAGATAAAGTCCTTTCAATATTAGACTTTGATTGTGTCCAATTAGATTGAGAATAAATTTGCCAGGTGGCGCTAGTTGAATAAGACCACAACTTCATGCGAGCCCGGGTTTTCCGATTTGTTTTAGTCTAGCCAAGTGATTTTAGCGTGCGGTTCATCTCGCCGTGCTGTTCTTTCGACCATCTACGATTGCTATTGATAACAGAATCGAGGATAGATTGTAAATCGTATTTTTGTAAAACATAAGTATCGTGTGAATGTTGCAACGGGGACATTGTCTGTTTGCGGGTTTATTAGTAAACAAACAATTTATTGTTACAGTTGCGGATTGTAATAAGTTTAAATTGTAAAATGGCATCAGATAATATTTATAAATCTAATTAAATATGACGGATAACGTAAATAAAGTAAATTTTATGCAAATTGTAATTATTGGCAGTTTTGGCAGTGATTTATGTTGGTTTTAAAGCTCTAGTGACCGAATGCAATCTTGCAGGAAGGTCAGATTATAAGTATTGCTATTGTTTATTATTTTCAAACATAAATTTATGTTAAACGGAGAGGTCACAAAAATAGCATTTTTGTTTTTCAAGGCACTGATTTTTGTTTGTTTTAGGGCTCTGAAAACTGAATGGATCTTTGTAGGAGAGTAATTTTTGTATAAAATTGTAAGTATTGTAATTCTTTTTGATGATCATGACTTACTTTTGTAATTTTCACACGGAGAAGTCATAAAAATGACATTTTTGTATTTTGCGGTACAGATATTTGATTGTTTTGGGGCTCTAGAATTTGAATGGCCCTTTGCACGAGAGTCATTGTAGGTATGGCAACTTATTTTGATAATCATTACAAGGTTTTGTGATTTTCTTACGCGGAAGTCGTAAAAATAGCATTTTTGTGTATCATGGTACTGATTATTGTTTGTTTTAGGGCTCTAGCAACTGAATACGAAATGTGGCCTTACTTAGATTATATTGTAAGTAAGGAAATTTATTATTAGCTTTATAACTAGTTTTGTAATTTCCCTGAATACCAATTTTTTTAATTGTTAAGTTTTGTTTTGACAGTAATACGTTGTTAGCTGTCTTGCAGTTTCCTGCAATACTGTGCTTACTTTGTGCCACATAAACTAGATGGCGCTGTAGTACTTAATCGTCAATTAGTTTTAAATTTTACACCTAGGTAGCGCTAGTGTGGTCAGTATATTTTTAAAATATTATTATTTAAGCCTTAGTGGATGTTGTGTTCTAATTATCTGCATAGTACGTGTTTTATTTGTTTGCTTTTTTTCTTGTTGGTGTTTTTGGTGATTAAGAATTAACATTTCATTCTTTGTTTGTTTATTTTATGATGAGTTTGTAAAAATAATTAGAGTTTGTCGTCGTGTGAGAAATAGCGGTAAAAGTAAGGGTCAAGGGTGAAACATTGTTGTATACTTTCGAAAATTTTAAATATTAACATTCGTTTGATTTGTTAGAACACATGATGAGATTTAGAAAAATTTACATGATGTAAAATTCAGACTACGATAATATACAGCAAATGGTTTGTAATAATATATATTGTCCGCTCTAGAAATTGAAATAGAAATATCACAGTTATGTGAGTTGGAGTAAGAGCACAATAGCTTGAGTTTCATATACACAATCCGTGTAATGTATATGAGGTCACAATTTTGTCGGGTGTCGATTGTAATCGGTGCGCTCTCAGGGCATTTAATTTGTGTCGCATGTCATTGTGCAATTATGCATCGATTAAGTGTATATGGAATATTAAAGTGATACGGTTATGTTTCAGTCGCTGTGTCGCCTAGATGTGTTTCTGGTGGACTGCTCATGTGGTTAGAATTGCACGTGCTTAACGCGGTTTCCGTGGTTTGTGGAATGCATGTTTCGAAAACGATGGATTAAACATTATTCAATTTTGAGTTTGTGTGAACAAATGAATAATTAAAATGTGTTGTTTCATTTCAATTCTATGGTCAATTATTTGTTTTGGACAAAACACAATTTAATCTTATGTTCTATTCAACTATTTGTAAATTTGTAGGTACAATTTAGTTTTTATGTTAATAAATGTTTCCATCAGGATAATATAATTTAAGTTATTTTTTTTCCCATGTGTTAATTCTGACTTTTCAGATTTAGCTTTAAGGTAAGTTTGATTCTGAGTGATACTAAAGATAGGTAGGTTTGATGATTTTTTTTTTAATTGAAACGGCAAAGTTAGAGAGGCATATCAGGCATCTTATGTCTGTGGAGCTTATACAGCATAACTGTTACTTATGTTGTGTTGTTGTTTTTAAAATGTTGAATAAAGTAGAAATATAAATAAAATCAAATATAAATGATAAAAACACTCGGTGGTCGAGTAGGTACGTGCACCTGCTAGCATGCTGGTAGGCACGGATCGATACGCAGGTAAAGAAGGCATTTTTCTCAAATATAAAAATAACAACTTGCAACTTGGGTTGCATATGCAAACTCAAATGAAATATAAGAGAAATTGCAATACAAGCGAAGGCCATGAGAGAAATAAGAAAGCAAGTGGAGAAACAGAACAGAGGAGAAGAAGAAGAAGAAGAGGCGGGAGAAGAGTAAGAGTAGAAGGAAGAGAAGAGGATAGCAGGAAAAGAGCCACTCCGAACAAGGGGTGGCCGGATTTTTAAATTTTTTGGCACGTGTCGTTATAAGACAGTCTACGAGTCGATCTCCCAGAGCGCCCCCGGCGCTCTGGTCGATCACCCACTGCTTCGATGCGTCCATTGCTCCCGGCCCATCCTACAGCTACGATGTCTCTGCGCTTCATCCCCAGGATTCTCAGGCATATCAACAATTTTTATGGTGGGGGATCATCCCCAGAGAGAGGGAACTCCTTATAAGGCCAATCCTTATAAGGTTTTGTTCAAATATTTCTAAGTTTTAAGTCGTCTCAAGAGAGGTGACACTTAAAAATATTCTTACAAGTTCTGACCTGTACCTGAAATGAAAGAATGAGTACACAAATCATACCGGATACCTTAACAATTTTTATAGGGGGGATCATCCCCTGAGTGAGCGAACTCTCTTGGGGATCTGTTCCTGAAATGATAGAAGGGATACACAAATCAAAGAAGTCAATATATCATACTATTTATTTATTAAAAATAGAATACAACTTAATACAAGTTTCGATTTTACAAGTAAACAGAATACATGCCGCCATATTGAAACAGGACTTACGACCTGCATACCCGCGCACATGCCAGCAAGTACTAACTACTTCATAAAGTTCTACCGGAATAATGAAATTAGTAAATAGTAAATTAGTAAAATCTATATATATAAAATTTGCGTGTCACAGTGTTTGTTTCCATACTCCTCCGAAACGGCTTTACCGATTTTTACCAAATTTTATATGCGTATTCAGTAGGTCTGAGAATCGGCTAACATCTATTTTTCATACCCCTAAGTGATAAGGGTTGTTCACCCTTAACTTTTTTTTAAATTTTTGGACAAATTCTTTTGTTTTTATTTTTTTTATAATGTGGAATTAAAAAATACATACAACCCTAAATTTTTAGTTTTTTATCACCAACCCCTATTTCTTTATAGCCATTTTAGTAATTTAATCATTTTTCATCCCGCTCAGAGAAAATTTTTATGTGCGTATTCAGTAGGTCTGAGAATCGGTAACTTCCTATCTCTAAGTGATAAGGGTTGTTCACCCTTAATTTTTTTTAAATTTTGGGCGAAATTTTTTGTTTTTATTTTTTTTAATGTGGCATTAAAATATACATACAACCCTAAATTTTTGGTTTCTTATCACCAACCCCTATTTTTTATAATAAGTAAGTTACTTTTTGTCTACACTAAAATTTATCTAGAAACTAGAAATAATTTATATGGCAAAACAACGTTTGCCCGGTTAACTAGTAAACTATAATAATTAAACTAGTTGGTTGAAAATGGAAACAAATACACGGGGTGATATAAAAGGAAAATTTAAAGTGCAAACAAAAAACTCTCAACACTACAATCGCCGCTCGTTTTCACTCGACCACGGACAATCAGGGAAACTAATATACAGGGTGTTTCAGAAACAAAACCACTATTATATAAAAAATGCAAAGTTCTAAAAAAACTATTAAAAAACTACACTTTTGAAATAACAAGAGGAAAACTAATATACAGAGTGTTACAAAATAACAACTATAATATATTGAAAAACGCAAGGTTCTACAAGAGAAACAATAAAATGACTACTACTTTAGAATCACAGCAAGAAAAACTATAATACAAGGTGTTACAAAAAGAAAGCAAGTATAATATAAAAGAATATACACAGTTCTAGAGCGAAAACCATTAAATAAATACGACTTTGTGATGACAGCATGGAAATCTATAATACATGGTGTAACAAAAAGAAAATTTGCTTATTTCCCACTATGCATACCAAATGACAATATACCTACACTAAAAAAAGGAGTAAATGGGCCACATTTTTAAATAAAAATTTAAGATCTATAAGGTTCACACAAAAAAAAACATAGAATTAACAATAATCTGACAAAATATCAAAGAAAAGTTATTGAGGTTGGTAACATACAAATTAATTTTTCTCAGTTTAAAAATGAACAGCTGTAAAAATGGAATTTTCTTCAGATAGAAGATAACGGAGAAATTTAATTACACCCCGATACCCAGGATTGAAACCTGGTAATGTGGCAATATTAAGGGAAAATGGGCTAAGCGTGGAGGCGTTTTTATCGCAATAGGTTTAGGGGTTACACGTAAGCGAAATTTTAATTCAAATTTGATTCGAACTGAATCAGGTAATTTTCGGACGTACCTTTACAGGAATAAAATAGAGTGCAGTACTATCCATGGTTAACTTCTGAACGCACACATACGCGAAAAGCTTGCGGTTCCATTCACGTAAATTATTAGAAAACTACTATACCGGTTTACTACTAATTACGGCGAGGCCCAATCAAATATATGCAATTTACCAAATTTCAATCTCAAGCAACCCGTAGCGGGCCACGAGAAACACAAGCGCATCTACCGACGACACAACTGTCTGTGAGGGCTGCATGGAGGTATCGTGGCGGTGTGCGCGCGACACGCGGTGTCCTCGTTGTTGCGATAAAAACAGTTGTTTATATACAGATAAAGATATGCGAGTTTACAGGCAAAGTAAAAGATCAAAAACGACGTTTCCAACAAACAAATCAAGCAAAATCTTAAAGTACCGGGAAGACTGTATTAAATTAGAACAAAGAAACACTTTTGATTTCCCCACACAAAGAAAATTTAAGTAACCTAACAAATTTAAAATGTGTTTTGACATTTTCAGTGGGTTTTGAGGGAGGAAACATGTGACAAATTATAAATATATCAAAATCCGCTAATAAACATCCTCAATTACGCAAAATTGATTGATAACTTGTTACCTCATTCGCACTATACGCGAGAAATAAAATTAAAACATTCCACTCACGTTTTTTGCCTTTGGATTGTATAATCAACACCAACAATAATTAATTTACTATTCCATCTACACTGAAATTAAAATATTGCGCACGCCACAGCTTTCAATTGATTTGTAAAACAATTTGAGTGGAATTTTTCAATCACTAGTTACAAATATAAGATTACATAAGCAAATAAATCATTTCTCATGTGCTTATTGCAAAAATAAATCTAAATAAGTTTCATATTGCAAGTTCGCATAATATATGTGGCATTTGGTGAAGATGAATATTTTTTCTCTCATTTTTTTTCCGTTACTCGCATAGATTAGTTTTGAAAGGCCTACTTTTAGCCGTAAAAGGCACTCTCGCACTCGATATTCGTCGTCGACATTTTTGTGACACCGCAAACCTGGAAAATCCACTTTGCAAGTCAGCAATCCACAATTCCAGCGATCTAACAACGAAATGCGGTGCAGAATATGTGGAAAAACGCGCATATATTAGCATTAGTGTCGGCGTAATATCAGCAAGAAGGATGCAGCAGCGACGCAAATCGAAAAACGAGCAAAAAGCCTCGTCAAAGCACCAGTACTTGAAGAACATGTACAGAAACGTGCGATGTGACACGCAAGACATGCGACACGGGCGCGTATATTAATGGTACAAATTGATAAAGTTTAAGAAAAGTATAAAGTGCACAAACTGGGTAAGAAGCATAAAAAATAACATAAAAATGAAGACAGGACGAAGAAGGATCTGAATGTCAGCTGCGCACAATACGTCTTGGTATTTGGCATTCGGCAGCAAAATCAGCAGCGCAACGAGTAAAACCGTGAAATGCATTCTGCACAGAATATAAATAATGTCATACTGAAGATTTACGTACAGCAAACAGCGCGTAAAAAATGTTGAAATATCAACATTTTATCGTTCTTTTACGCAAGTTAAGGTTAAAATTATTAGTAATTTGTAATTATTCAATCTCAGCCAAGAGTAAACAATAATGATGCAACAATATTCCGCAGAGCTTAAAGAATCTTGGAATGTTTTCTTTAACATAAATCTAACGGTGTGATGGAATAAAAACGGGTGCAGGTTGTATTTGCTGTGCAATTATGCGCTACGATGCAAACAGTTGAAACAGTTAACGCGCTCGCCTATTTTTACCTGCGACTCGATTCGCCTATTGCTTATTTGTGCGCAGAGCATTGGCATATTTTTACCCACAATGCTCATTAAACCTGTTAACATGTGCATTAATAGCAAACAGTCTTCACGACGCAGCTGAGACACAAGAAAAAAGTGCGTAATTAATGCAAACTATTTGAAGGTCGCGGTGTTACTAGACCAGATCGCAGATCAGTTTCATGCAAGTGTGGACATTAAATTATTAACAGAAGTTGTTACAACTATTACAAATAATTAAATTAAAATTTAATTACAGAAATTTTTTTTATATGAATGTATTTATTTATTATTTTCACAACTGCACTTTATATATAAACCTGCATATGTAACCTAATTTATTTATCCATGAAAATGTGTAGCCGCGTTCAAAACCCGTGAAATATACGCGAAATTAATAAAAGTGAAATTTTCGACCAGCGTGAGCTCTTCGTGTTATTATAGCGTGTGGTCGAGTGGTCAACATATCACAAGATATCGCAACTTATCGCAATAATCGCTAATTGGAATTTCTGCCATATTTGCTCCGATTTTACGCACACAAATAGCGCCAAACAAGTATAATCAACTAAAAACCAACTTGAATTAAAACGAATTAAATCGAATTAAGTCAACGCAATCCTCCTAAAGTCGCTTAAACTCATTCACGGCAAATTATCGACTACCAAACAAAGTAAATCAACAGCAGCAAAAATGTAAACATTACGAAATGTGCACAGAGATAACAGAGAACAAGATTCACCGATTGATACCAACCGCAGTGGCTGCAATTGACTTATTGGTAAGCCGCTCATTAACTAATTGAGCGTTGTGTAGTTTGTACGCGCGTGCAAAGTGCAAGTTGATTGTAGGTGAGTTAAACGCAAGTTACTTACGTTACTTAAGTTATGCTTATCCGCGCGAAGGAGGCAAGCAGGCACATACACACACACAGCGAACGCGCTACAGTTGCTTGTTCTTCGACGTCGATAGGAAGGAGCGCCGCGGACCGAAGAAGCCGAAGAAGCGAAGGCGAGAACACCCAGAGCTCACTTTTGCCGACAACGCACGCGCGCTCGGTGTGTGCGCGCGCAAAGTGGAGAAAGAAGCGGTGTGACTTCGACGCGCAATCAAAAATTTCGCTAATTAAACGAAAAAATTTCAAGTGCACAGTACAATATTTCATAATTTTAAAAAAATATTGTACTGATTTTGTGATAACCGGAATAATTTTTATAATTTTTTTGTTTGAAAAGTTTGAAAAAGTTATTAAAAGTTTTAAAAGTTTCAAAACTGTGTTGACAAAATTTAAGTGATTATTTTGACATTTTTGTGTATTGCCACTTTCTGGGTTGGATATTTGTGCAAATATTTTCAAGGAACCATCAGGATGATTTCGCTATACAGGACTATTAAAGGAAATTCCAAAAATAAGCGCACCATGCGTGAAAAAGAGTAAGTTTTTCATTTAATCTTTTTATGTATCTTAAGTTTTAAATAATTTTTAAAGTTAAAATTTTTAACGTTTTAAAATGCAAATTAAAATATAGAAAATTCAAATAGTTAAAAATTTAAATCTTTGCTTAAGTAGTTTATACATGGTGTTTAAAAAAATTCTAAAAATTCTCTTTTTGCATTTTCTAAATTTTTCTCCTCCGCATGGCGCTCGACTTCTTCAGCTCATCGATTTCGCAATGCCGTTGAGTTGTTGAGTTCGCAAAGGCAGCCAAGACATGCATTCGTGACGCGAGTCGAAGGCAAATGAAGTACCATTTTACATTTGCTGGTTGGTTCGTTCGCGTTATGAAATCGAGTGTGGTATATTAGTCACATCGATTGCGGCGGCCGCGCCGAGGCATGGAAAAGTGCAAGAGCGTCTACCTTCACATTTAAATGTCGTGTTGGATGAGAGGAATTTTATTAATAGGTGAGGCGAGCGGGCGAACTTAACGATTTCTTCGGCAACGCGAGCGCGAAACAATCGGACGTTCCTTTTCGAGTCAACAACTTCAACTTGTCGCGTCGTTGTTCTAACATTGTTCTTACTTTTTGCGCATCACCAAACACACACGCGCGGAATGAGTAGCAGTAAGATGTTAATGGTACAATAAGTAGGCGCATCTCGTGTCGTACTTTCGATTTTCTTTAGGTCACATCTTAAATTGACTCTTTTACATCCAAAATAACAATTTAAATTTAATATTAAAATAAAAACACCTTGTATATAATAAATTACAGTATTAGAATTTTTAATATTGATCCATATTATAGTAATTCCAATGTTAATTTGAAGCACGAAGACCAGCGACACAGTTTCATATTAATTATCCAATTAGTGTGATGCACTAGTCTTGACCCACTTATTTTTTCGGAAGAATTTTAATGTGTAACCGACCAATCATCATGATTCAAAGCAAAACGAAAATAAGCATCACATAATTTTATCGGTAATATAAACGAAATCGAATCTGGTTTCACATGAAAAAATTAACGCAAAGGTCGTTTCGTCTTCTCGGTCGCATCCGCAAACGATTTTAGAACGTACATTTCGTCAGGCGTTTAAGTAATCGATGACATTTAATCGAAATTTATGCGAGATGAATCAACCGGTAATAACACATCTCATCGCATCTCAACAAATTGAAATTGAAACAATCGCACTACGTGACACATATTCCGACAGGAGAGAAAGATCTCCACTGCATTGACAATTAGAATTGGAATTAGAATCAGTATTTTGTTTCTATTGTAATTCGTATTAATGAATACCAAACGAGATGGAATATTTTGCGTGGTGTTCGATTATGAAAAGATGAATTCTTCGGCGTTTAAATAGCGGCAATAAGGCAATCAAACAATTCACAATCGCGCCTCGAAGCGAGCACAATGCGTTTCGCAATCGGCTGGAATATTGAATGTAGAATGCGTATTGTGGGTTCATCTGCAATGCAAATCAAATGGTCGAGCGCTCGAAGTGATAATCCTAGAAATGCACAAATCGGAAATGTGGAGAAATATGCGCAGATTTTTCATGTTAATCTCTCGGAATTGTTGAGAAATGGCGTGCAGCTGCTCATCGCAACGCTGCATCCGGAGATTTGTGCACAGCACGCGATTCGACGGCGTTCTAGGAAGAAAACTTCTCGAAAATATGCTCTACTAACGCAAATTAACTGCGTGCGATACGGAACTTTATAATTAAGAGAATATAATCGTTAATTAATCATAATTTATTGCTTTTTGTATTTTTTTAACTAAAAAACCTAATAGAATTGCTTTTGCTGCGTTGTAGGTGATGATTTTTATAAGTATGTAATTTTTGGCATTTTCACCCATTGTTGGTGCAATTATGGTCGAATGTTAGTTAACCTTTGGATGCAGATAAATGAGCAAACAAATTACGCTTCTCGATGCCGCAACACTGGAATCGTGCGGCGGCGTTCTCACGTTCGCGCGTCTGCACGTTTGCACCATTAAACAGGAACAAAAGGCGCCCAAACACCCATCGATGCACTTTTTTTACAATTCGGCTGTGTTTGCTTTATTATTGATCGACCGCAGATTGCCCCATCGCACATGGGTGAAGAGTGCATATCGTGGCCGGCAAAAAATGCCATCAATATACCCAGCAAACGCCCGCTGACACGTCCAGCGCGCAAAAATGGGTGTACCCATGGGTCGAACCCATTTTTCGTGATGTTTTTAATTCAATTAATACCTTTTTAGTGCGACTATAAACTCACCTACCTGTAAACAATCCAGGGAATGAAGAACAATCGAAATTTTTAAACAATTGAGTTGTTAAACTCAACATCGACAATGTTTGTAAATTTCGGCTGCGAGTTTCGTGTTTTGATGATATCATCGGTGCAATGATCGAATAAGATATCAGTTCGATGGCACTTGAAATTCTGTGCATTTTTGGACATTCTGTGAACTGAAACAGAAAAAACAAAACAATTCACAGAATGAAAGAATTCCACACGAAAAACGAAGAGTACACAAGTCAAAATTTTGAACATATCCTCGCAGGCATTGCATATCAATTCGTGGCGTATTCTTCGTGCACTTCTTCAAGAATAAAACATCAATGATTCATGCAATCGAACGTCGCCTCCACAGAGTGGGAAAAGCTGATTACACATGACGCATTCTTAATTTTTTACGTTTGTTCATCTTGAGAGTTCATCACAATTTCTCAAGAATTTTGAGGTTTTGAGGCCTTTTGTGGTTTTACCTTGACTTTGAACAAGTTTTAAAATATTGACAAATTTATTTTTGGTATTATTCCAGAGTTTTATCATGTGTATTACATTTTATATAATTAGTTAATATTTTAATCTTTAATTCACAAAAGTCTAAAGTTGGAAAAACCGTATTTGTGTGCATGACCAACCGCATTCCACACCGAATTATTACGAAAACGAATCGATAATGATATTGTGACGCGTTGCAATGCGTTGCATTAGCGCAACGAGTGCAATTAGAGCGGTTTCGGCCAACCAAGGACGAACGCGACATTTTTCGTTCGTTTGACTAAAACTACAAAATACACTTCAAAACCTAAAAAAAGGAGAAAGCCACAAACCACAGCACAAATACGTGAAGTATACACAAAATGTGTTCTAATATTTCTATAATATTTACTAATAAAACAACTAACGCAAGACAAGCAGCCGCCGAAATTCGTCAGAACACGAAATCGAACAAGAAACGAAAGAGAAAACCGACACACGGAGACCAAACAAGCGCGACCGTTAGAATGGCAATTTAAATTTACATATTCTATATTCCAACGGCTGGTATTATTGAGCGATTGAGCTATGATGTTAACAAACACACTCTTCGATCGGATCGAAGACTGGCCGCGGCAGGTACATGAATTTATTTAACCCATACCCTCGAGCTGCAGCAACGAGTTTGTGCGCTTATGTGCGCGCTGTGCAGAGAGTGTGTTTTGCGTATGTCTACCTGTTGAATGTATGTAGAAATATCCGAATCGATCGTAATTCGATATCCGGAGGTGAGGTTAATGTTAGTTTTGGTGTTACTAACGATACGCGATGGACAAGTCGAAAATAATGGATAATTACGCGTGCAAGCTGTGATTGATTTGAATATTTTGATCACTTCACACAGGTGTTCCATCATATTCAATCAAGTATTTACATGTTTAAATTGATCTATGAATAGTATTAACCTTAAAATATGAGGAAACCATTTTGAGGTTACCGAAAAAAAACAAGTTTTCAAAATAGTTAATAAAAACTTTTTCAAAACTTGTTTTTCAATACATTTTTTGTCATAACTTTTAAACTAATAAAAATATTTTAATTTTCTTTTAAAATTTAAAAATTAGAATAAATCTTTCATCTTTTCTTGATAACATATATCTAACCTCAAAATTATATAATGCATGCTTTTAATTAATAGAATTACAACGATCAATTTAATTCAAAACATATTCATGTTTGCGGATAAAAAACAATACTAAACATCCCAAATTACATTCTACGCCTAATTGTTTGATGGTATGTGATTTTTAAACTTTTGGGCGTTCTTGTGCGTTCTTGAGCGTTCGATTCGCATTTTACGGCCGTACGAATTGCGGATCGCGGGCGAATCAAAGCGATTCGCTTTCTGCGCGCGCTGGCTAAGGAGGACGCGTGCTGGAACTAATTCAAACATTACCAGTGCATTAGAAGCACCATTCGCTAATAAATAATAAATAATGCGCAACCTGCGCCTGGTAAACATTCCACGCACCTTACAAATTGCATAAATTGCAACCAATATAGGTGGATTAAAAAAATCGTAATATTTACAACGAAACAAAGAAACCCAGACTAATTACCCAGTTAATCAATAAAAAAAAAACAAGCGTACATAGTAATTATAACCAAATTTCGTTGGTAAAAATTAGTTAAATTAGCAAAAAGAAAAAATTTCGCTGATTTTTTGCGATGGTTTCTAAAATTTCCAAATTTTTATGCAAATTTCTACTCAAAAAACTAAAATCATAACTAAATCTATTGCTAATACCAAGTGTGTGAGTCTTGACATTTTGCGATTTGCAAGAATGGCCAAATGGGTCTTTACTGCAGACATTCCCGTCGGAATTCTTGCGTGTAAAAGCGCACATTGCGCGCATTGCAAACGTCCTTGCGGTCTCAATTCGCACGCGTCCACGTCCACCACGCGCGCCTTCACCTGCGATCCGTCTTCTTGCACGCCTCCTCGTCAAGCACTCCACAAGCCTGTCGACGTCACGCTGTCACGCATTGCGGTAATGAAAATTAACGTTGTTTTCACGCCTTCCACATTTCTACCGAACTTCCTATTAAGTAGTAATTACTTTTTCGCAGTAAAAATACAATGTTTGACTTGCGGCGCAAGAAATATATCTCCAAAAAAGCAATTAATTTTATAGCGTTGACTGGGAAATAAAATTAATTAAAGCTATCATGAAAACAAATTTGTACATTGACAGAAACATAAAAATAAATTATATACTAGATTAAAAGGTACGATGCATTTTTTCTATCTAGTGTCGAGTATTTTCTTTCATTTCGTTGTTCACGCATTGTCAAAATATGATACACGTATTCAATTTCTTTCCAGCTTTCTTCTTTCTTACTCGCCCGCATGCGCGAGTTCTCTATTTCCTTATTTAGAAAATTACACTCCAACTCATACGTGATACGTGTGCGTGCAAGCGTGTTACGGCCGGCGAACATCGAAATTTGGGACGCACCGAAAAATGTTATTTATTATTCGGATGCTTTATTACATCGGCGATCGCTGCGACTGTAAACTTTCGTATCTATGCGCGCAGAGGCAATAAATATATTCTTTTCCTCGGCGTCGGGCGTATCGTACTAGTGTTTTGTTTTTATTTCACGTCCGGCGATAGAAAATACGAAGAGTTTTCGGAGTTTAGAGGTTAGATCGAGGCA
This sequence comes from Dalotia coriaria, assembly GCF_025399875.1. Lineage (NCBI taxonomy): Eukaryota > Metazoa > Arthropoda > Insecta > Coleoptera > Staphylinidae > Dalotia > Dalotia coriaria. The sequence continues at coordinate 7,215,056 of NW_027045450.1, forward strand.
TGCGATGCTTAAATTAAATGATCGTTAAGTACCACGTATGTGCGTACACGAGTACACCTAGAGGTATCTTTTCAATTATGATAATAAAATATTGAAGATAGTTAGACGCATCGATTGTAGGTATCAATATTTTTTTATTTCTATGGGAGATATTATATGAAACATAACGTAAAAGAAATAAATAAAGTTTAAGATAAGTTTAGAATATTTTTACCCCTATAATTTAGTGGGAACATATAAAAAAGTGGTGTTATTAAATAAATTTGAAAATTATGTCCCAAAATATTAAATTATTTTCGTTTTTTTTTATCAAATTTTCTAAACTACTCAGGTGTTTATGACTTTTTTTGCTAATTTAGTGGGTGATTATTTTCAATATCATTAAAAATATTTTTAATATGAAAAATTGCTTTAATTTGTCTTGAAACATGCAAAAAACTGGTAAAAATAAATTTTTATTTGGTTTTTATATCAGAGTTTCTAAACCATTTAACATTTCTAAAGTTTCGTTAAAAATTAATAATCTAGAATAAATTCTTCTCATTTATACCCATTAATAAGTTAACTTTGATATTAAACTCTAACAAATTACCCTCCAAAACAAAATTTAATGTCAAAACACTAAAGATTCCGCTTTGTAACTTTTTTACTTTTACTTTTAACGTTTGCACGACTAAAAACCTCTCTAAGGTTAATTATCACATTATAAAGAATTTACGATCCATTTATCACTTGTTATCAAACCCGAAACCTGATTCCAGCCAGTTGTAAATGTTAGTAACGACGAATTAATGTACTAATAGACACATCAATAAAAATATTTTGACTTTACAATCCGGCCAATAAAGTGCGCTGCGATTGCGTGATGCCCGCGATGAATCGTTTTACGACTGCAACTCACGACTGCTGCAGCGAGAAAGGCATCTTCATTTGTCTTCCTCATCAGGCTCCCACCCGAAAGTAACCCAAGTGACCCGCGATAAAAAATTTACATGCACAAACACCTCTCACGCACCAAACTCCAACTCAAATTGATTGTAAAAATGCTTGTATCGGGTGATAAATAGCGCTAAAATTTTCGGTCATTAAGAATACGCCGAGGAGATAAAGTAAGGTGATACAAAAGAGGGTAAAGGGTCGCATCGCGCAATAAAATCGCAAGTAATTTATTTGAAAGAAAAGCGGCGTGCGAAAATAAAAAGCAAGAGTTATGCGGCGAGTGCAAGTGAGTGCAAAGAGTAAGTTTCAGTTTCAGACGAGTAAAACACAGGAAAAAAACGAATGAAGGCGACGCACGTAGACAAGGTGCATGTTTAATGTTGTAAATTAAAGTGTATAACTGTGTTTATTCGGGAATACACGCGAAATTAAAGATGCATAAAAAGTATTTTTATCCAAACAGGGCCGTAGTAATTTTTTACATCAACATTATCAATTTTTTTCAAATATTTACTCCAAAAAAGCTTTATTTCACAAAAATTTGTGATTTTTTAAATAAAAATATTTAAACGTTATAAATACTTCCCTGTGTGATGAGTAAGTGCTCAATATGCTTCGCTTTGCGTTAACAAATGAGCCGAGCCTATCTCTTCGCCAGAGTCCATTGGCCCAAAAGGTCCGAAACTCCAAGTTATTTTTTGGCCCAAGAGCACTTGATATAAAAATATCTCGGGTCATTGCAACCGGCGTGGATTCCTGCCTCGATCTGCATTAAACGATTGCCGCATAAAGAAATCCACATCGCCCGCAATGGCAATTCGCATTTCGAGACACCAAACGAGTTTCGATTACCAGAGTTTAAAAAAACCCTTCAACTTACTTCAATAACATTTTTTACCAACCACAGAGAGATTTTCAAGATAAGATGCAGTCATATTTTTAGCATTTTATCTCATTTCAAGCGAAATTCTGATGTTGATTTTCTTTGTTCGAAAGGAAATTGTCAAGTTGAGAGTGTTTCATAGAATTTCAGCATTCAGTATCAGAATAGTTGTTGTACGCAGACAGCGAATGCGCGCACTCAATGCAAATGTTACAATCGTCGACCTAGTCTGCGGTGACATCGCGAGAGACAAGTGGAACAGAAGCCCTGGCGGCGGCGACAGAATAAGACCGGGCGCGCAATTGTGTGTGCGAAATTTCAAAACAGCACATTTAATATCAGCCAAGCATCTGATGGCAGCGGAGAGAAGGTCGCTCGCGTTTAAAAGTCTACATTCATGTCTGGTTTACTGGGTCTTCAATTGATTTACGATTCGATTTTGCGTACAATTCAACATTCAACAACGTGTCTCCCGCATGAAATTCAGCATCGCCGCGCGAATGTACTTTTTGTTTTGCTTTCGAATATTTTGCGTCGCGCAGCGGCGTGAATGCAAGAGTTTTGTCGGTTTTGCTTCGCTTCTATTGAGGCGTAACTACAACTTTGCGGTTTGATAATGGCGGCGACGCGTGCTACGAACCTGTTATGTTGTTAAACAACAATCGAATGGTCAAATATTGCGTAGTCTTTAGAGAGAAAGTATTATGAATTACGTAGGTATGAAAAAGTTAAGTTAACTTAATTAACTAATTAAAATATTTATTTATTTACTAATAAAAAAGTGTTGTATTTGGCTCGTGTTGATAATAATCATAAATCGAATCATTTAACGATTCTTTGCGTCCACATAAATTCAATCAACATCACTTGACTCTTCATCCACATCTTCTTCTTCTTGACCAACCGGCACACATCCACGACACATAAGTTGTCTAAGATGGTTTAATTAGTCGCTGGACATATAAATACGCCGCGCACGGTGTGCGAAATGTGCGCAGCGCACTTACATTTACAAGCTCGTGCGCACCAAACATGGTTTTCGATCTTGTCGAAAGTTTATGTAATCGGCGCTCGCGGCGCATCGCGAAGTTGACATGACATTAAGCAATTACACAATTACATGCATACACATACACAAACACAGAGCACCCGCAGCTTCGTACACATGTACAAATTTGTTAAATTTGCAAATTGCGCGCTTAACATTTTAGCATCTCGCGTAGAGAGAGCTAAATAGGCAAAGTAGCTAATAAAACGGGTACAATCAACCGAGCGTTGATTAAGATTAGACGCGAGAGACGCGCAGATAATCGCGATTACGTGGAAATCTGATTCTACGTGCTTCATTATTTATGTAATTAACTTTTTATTTCTACATAATTTATCTATTAACTCAATGTGGCGCAAGCGGACGAAAATAACGCAATGCGCGACAATTTTTTGAACAAAAATACAAAATATATGATACTAGATTTTGCCATGGACTTAATCCACATAGATTTTAATGAAAAGTTACTTTTTAGTTCCTGTGCTGCTAATAATTTACTTTAGTGCCATCTAGGAATGAATTATATAACTAAAACTATGATTAAATCTTCATATCAATTTTCATCCCTTATTTTACATCCTTCTAGATATTTTTTTGCAACAAAAAGTAGCTTATTTTGTTTTCCTGAATCAAAACTATGTCTAAACCAAAATTTATTAAAATTGCTTGCATGGTTTTTGCGTGAAAGCGTCACAAATAAACAAATACACTTTAGCATTAATAATATTAGTATTTAATAAGATAATTCCCCACTTAATGTCTTCGTTACTTAAATATTTATTATCCTCATTTAAACATGCATTTTTTGAGGCTTATTTTGCTCCTTGACTGCTTGAAGTGGTTTTTATCAACAAGTTTACGACACCCCGCACTCGAGTGTTTTCCTCCAGCGCGTTAATTGCATCGCTAATTGTAAACTTACGTGTCAAGCGGTAATAACGAATAATTTTGATTGCAGTATGCAAAGCAGCGCACAAAGCGAGCTGCAGTTGAGGAAAACATGAAGAGCATAAAGAGCATAAAGATTCCACGAGTTTTATGCGCGCGCGCGCCAAGCAGAATAAAACCACAAAGTGCTTGTTGCAGAAACGGCCTAACTTAATTGAATCGCAAGGCATAATTTAGGAAGACAAGTGGCGCGCTGAAATAAAAGCAAAAAGGGTTTAAACTACTTCACTTTACGCTGGGACCTAAGTAGCCGGCATTCGATAGATGATAAAACTTTTCATGCTGCCTTCAACAACATTCCAGCGAGTTGGTGATTTTCGTGGCCGTTAAGGGTTTGAATGTGTCGAGTTATCATTAACTATAATTCGGCAACAAAGATGACTCGAGTTTCTTTTTATTAAAGCATACGCTCGCCTTGATGATTTTCATCTTCATGTATCAAGTTCGTCGTTAAACAAAAAAGCCACCCGTGTGCTTTTTTGGCAATTTTGTTTACACACTGCAAGCTCCAACTAGAAGTTAAAGCAGAAGAAGAGAAGAAGCTGCAACGCCGAAAATACAAAATTACCAAGTCATACAAAAAACGACGACCGCTGGGCTAACGAAAGAGGAGCCGTAACCGGATGGCCGACGCAAAGGGAATTTCACGAGGCGCAGAGAGAATGAAAGCAAAAGTCATTATAATGTGGCGGACGAAAAATCGAAATCATTACGTCGACTCACCTGCGATCGCGATCTCGAATACAATCTCACGTGCATATATAAAACTACCTTTTGCAACACAGCGAAACCCTTCTTCTTCTTCTTCTTCGATGGGCCGTGCTTTTTTTTTATTTCTTGCAGCGTGTGCAGCGATGTAAAACTTCAAGAGCCGTCGAAACGTCGATAGATCGCCAGAGTTTTACTCGAAAACGCACTTTCACATTTTTTACGTCGCGTTCGCAACACAACTGAACACAACACGTTGTTTACCTGCGCGAAAATAAAAATATAAAAATCAACGCAGTGACGCACTCTAGCGGCATCTAACCGAAGCTGATTGTTGTTATTTTAACACAGACTGCGCGCTGCGCGTTGCGAATGTGTAAAATGTATGAATAATTAAATTATGCAAATATCATTATGTGTATAAACAGGTATTTATATCTTATACATTATATTTTTCAATGTGGAAAAGTGTTGTGCTCTTTAGTTAATCGGCCGGATCTGTTTCTTCTCGAACGCAGGTTGTGAATGCCATCACGTATGACGCAATCGGGTTTCATCTGGGTACCTGGGTTCATTCATCATCATCAATCTCACACTCTTTAGCGTTTATTATGCAAATTTCACGCCGAGCATAAGCATCAACATAAACACCTCGTGTGTATTGTTTAAATATAGAATTTATGCGCTTGTATTACGTTCGTATTGCGGTATTTCAGTGGTGTAATATCCAAAAATAATTGGCAACTAATCAAAATTTTTGAAACCAAGTTGAGTAACCAATGGTTTAGATCACAATATTGGCCTATTACTTAATTTATGCATTTGTCGATTGTTTTGGTGTTAAATATAACGATTTTTGAGCATTTTGAGATGAGATATTGGAAATTGATACTTTGAGCAAGTTTTGAAGTCGCTGTAATTATAGTTTTAGCACAATAAACCATTTAACTGATAAATTAATTTATACTCTATGCGGTAAGATATATTTTTAACTAAATTTGGCTTTAATTATGTTTTCAATTCAAATTTAAAGAAAAAATTGCTAAATTATCGCCAAAAATTAATCTTACACTTTTTATCCATAAATTTAATAATAATAAATAAACAAATTTTATTACACATATAAGGTATTCTCCAATATATTGTCTATCAAATAAAGTTTAAATCAAATTTCTACGTCTTATGATTTCTGAGTTATGACGCCGCAAAGTTGACCAAATTTGTTGAGGTTAAGATAAAATTATCATAAAAACGTAAATCTTTCACATTTTTGCGCGTACATTTAAAAATAAAAAATCTATCAAATTTATTACTGGTGCAAGTTATTCTCCAAAATATTCTCTATCAAATACAATTTAAACCAAATCTTTACCTCATAAGACTCCTGAGTTATGATGCTGCAAAATTACCCAACTGTTGAGGTTAAGATGAAACACATTGATATATTTTTGAATCCCCAATTTGTGCCTGTTAATATTCCCCTTTGAAATGCACAAAACAAAATATTTGTTTTGTATTGCAATGCCAGCAATATATCATCGCCGCAAACTAATCACCCGCAGAAAAGTAGCCGCATTTTTTGCGCTGCGTGCTGCATATTACGAGCTGGCGCGCTGCAAGTAACAATGGGGGTTAAGTCGCCTACTAAGTAGCGTTATTTATGGCGCGCGATACTTTTTTAATAGCGCACGGCGTGGGCGGTTTATCAACGCGTCCGGCTGACAAATTATGAATTACCTTGCGCCAAATTCAAGCCAGCAAAAAACACAAATCACAATCATGACAAATTATCCCTGCAGCAAAAACGTGTTCACAAAAATTAAATATTTTTAAAACTAAAATAATAATAAAAAACTTAAATTGACCGACAGGATGTGGTCGATGGTAGTAGTTTGGTCGCGTTGATTTTGTGATTTATAAAGATTACTTTCGGTTTCATCGGTAGAGGTAATGGTACCACGGTTTAATTTCGGTCCAGCTGCTGTCTCGATTCACTCGGTTCACTTTCATCAGTTTCGCTGAAACCAGTCCTCGACGAAAACAAATTCGTCGTCGTTGGCGTGGAACTCGAGCGCGCCTTGCCTCATTTTGTTCTTATTTTTCATTGCCAAAAAATCCCCGCAGTCTGTGGTTGGGTAATTTATACCCGCCGAACGCTTATTTCAGACTTAGGGGATAATCTGATTTCGGCACGATGTTTCTTAATTAAGCGTATTATTCGCGCCGGGAATTTCAAAAACCCACACTTAAAAAAATAAAAATAAAAAAGGTAAAAGACACAGTTATAGATAGCATCAAAAATCATATAGTAAATTTTAAAATAAGCGGCTTTGTGAGGGTGGGGTAAACTTTTCAGCAGATATAATCATTGTTTACGAGAGTTTTTTCCGCGCCACGGATGAGAAGACAATCGAATATTGATTGTTTACGTGGGCAATCGCATAATCTTTCATATTTTGGCATGGATGGGATGGGAAATGACAGATATATCTTATAATTCCATCGGACATCCAGACAATAATAATAAGAGTAGTAGAAATATTGTTTTCTCCAAAAATTAAAATAAAATCAACAAAATATTAATTTTTTCGATCAAAAGTTTTAAATTTTTCATTAAAAAAATGCAAATTTGATGATAATATATTTTTAAGACTAAAAATTGTAAAATTCGGAAAAACTGTCATTAAAACAAAAGAAAATAGACAACATTACAAAATTTTAGCAAAAAAACATTAAAAATCGGGTAAATTTTAAACCGGAAGTGATTTTTTTCCCAAAAACCACCACCAGATGTCTCTAGACTGTATAAAAGTTAAAAACTGTAAAAAAAAAACACTTTTCTCTGTTTCAAAACGTTAAAAAATACTTTTAAGCATGCATAACTTAGCACACACCCTCTTAACCCAAATATTATCATTTCTTTCAATAAATTTTCAAGTATCGCCTATGCAATTTCTATCAATCGCTCGCGAGCTAGCACATTGCCGCCGTCGCCGCGCCGAAAAGAAAGTAGCGCGTTCGCGGGCCGCTCTTTTTACCTTGGAAACAGTTACCGTCCGCGTCCACTCCATAACCCACTTCTTCGCGACGTCACGCGCACACCAAACGTGTGTGACGTAGAACCACCGTCGGAGGAGCCGTGCGCGCGGCGAGCGTTTCTTGCGGACACCAAAGTCACCGGAGTCTTCGCGCCGTCTCTGCGCCGTGCGAGTGTCTTGGCAGTGAACAGCGTCGCGGCGCTCCTCGATGCACGCGCATTCAAGTCACCGGAAACCGAAACTTTTTTCCTCAATTTCACGCGGCGCGTAACTTAAGTGCACACACCGAGAGTTAACTAAGGATTATTTTTGGATTATAAACTGTTTCGCAGTGCATCTCTACTCTGCCGGAAGACGCACGAAGAAAAGTTAATCATAGAGCAGAAGCTGCAATCGTTTGCGAATTGTTAACGATTGTTTGGTTTGCGCGGTGAAAACGTGAGCCCGTAAGTAAAACGCATCTTCATCGTGTGAATAAAATTTCCACAAATAAAAATTTTTCCTTCTTCAAACTCATCTGCATGCAGAGATTAGTCTCAAATAGCGTTACTCGTTTACTCACAACATGCGTTGCTGGGTGCGCCGCATGCAGAAACGATTTTTCAATGTTACATTTTGCGCGTTTATTTGCGAAATTAAATTTCATCTCACGATTACCCAGCTGGATGGAAAATCCTGGCTGGTCATAAATCTGCGATGCGTATCAAGACATAAAACATTCAATTTAACCCCCTACGGATACCCCACACGAGGAATATCAAATGAAAATTTTGCGTTAAATTATTGCATTTTATAGATTTAATATTATTTAGCTTTATTAACAGCTTGGCTGCAGCATTGGCGCTTGAGTTAAAAAAGAAGTTTCTGAAGTTTCACTCGCGCGGCGAGGAAGAAGTTTCACCAACTCTCTCGCGACTCTTGCGATTCGTACCCGATCTTAATAACAAACTATAATACATCATGAATAATGCGTCGTTTGTGTCTCTGTGCCGTCTATAAAATAAAATGAAAAATATACTTTGTGCATGAAATGGATTTTCTTATTTCGTGCGTGAATAATTTTAATTTTAAGTGTTAGTTATTTGTTAATTTCACGGAAACCAATTAAATTATTTTAATTGTGTCTTCAGATATTAACTCAGAATTAAATTATGTTCTAAACTATGCAAATATTTTATTTATAACAACTTTTTATCAAAAGTTACAGCGTAATTTCTAACCCAATTTATATATTTAACTTCTACTAAATTATTCATAACTTTTTAAATAATAGTTTTATAAACAATATTTTCTGCGTGTTTGGTGTAACTACAATTTAATTGAAAATATATTTCTGAAAGAGTTATAATTATATATCAAATAGTTTTTAAGTACATACCTAATTATTGAAAAAGTAGCTATCAAGCGATAGTTGCGATGACTTAACCTGGTGCAATAGAGATTGTTCAATAGTTATAGTTATTTATTAATTACTCGAAAGTTAATTAACTTATAATAAAAAATTCTTCGGTAATCTATTAAGTATTAAATTCCTGAACAATAATTGGTATGATTGATTTGATTACATTCTTTTCTCCAATTTTATAGGCTGATTTGTTTGTAATTTGTAATTTTTTCAAAACTCAATTTTTAATGTTTATAACTATTATAATAATAATTTTATTATCAAAATTTTTGCATATTAAGATGAAAAAATTAATTCTTAATCTATTGCCAAAAGAATTTTTATAATTATCAAAATATATTATAAGATATTATTAAAAAACAAAAAGTATTTTTTACATCACGCATAACTTTTACACAAACTTTCAAAACAAAATTTTTGCGCGTTAATATGATGAGAGAAAGAGGTGTAAAGTGCAAATTTATAGCCAATTAAATTCGATTTCGCTACGTGTTGGAATGTTTTGCAAAATTCGCAAGCATTGCCAATCTATTTTGCAAAACTTTTGAAATTGGCATTTTTCCTAATAAATAATAAATCTATTAATATTTGTAACATTTCGCTTTCGCGGCAAGGCGGCGCAAAAGTGTCGAAATTAAATAAAGTTAATAAGTTCAATAAGGTCGCTCGCCGCATGACTGTGGAACACCTATCGTGCACAGGACCTTTAAATGCTTCAAAAAGTCGCTCTTTGAGTCATTCCGCGCGCTTAAACGCTAAAAGTTATAAATAACGAGCAAACTTTCGGCCCGTAAACAATTCGCACCTACATAACGACATTATGAAGGCGGCGTTCAGAGTGAATACCCTGACGACCTTTTCGTTATTTAACGATGATCGAATAACTAAAAGTATATCCTATTAAAATTCAATAAGTAATAAAAGTATTAAATTAAATCTAAAAAAATAAAAAAATAAAATTATTTCACTAGAACCTTGTATAACACGTATGAAAACAATAAATAATTTGGCAATAAAATTGCCGAAGGTAACAAGGTCATGAACTTTTCGCTTTCGACACGTTTAATTGATGATTGAACAAGATTTATCGTCCGACAGTCTGACATTGAATTCAAACACAACGATTAGTAGATTTTCGGTCAAATTGGAACTCAATTAAACATTTACAGTGTTTAGACTTTTGCGAACAATGCGAATGAAATTTATAGGCTTGGCGAAGGTTTAATAATCACATAAAAACCGAATCAAAGTATAATTAAAATTAAAGTTGTAATTTTTTATATATTCCTGCGGTTGGAAAATATTTGTAGGTAACGTAACCGTTGCAGGTCACCTGTAGGAAGTGGGCAGTTAACCTTAAACGCCCACAATGCGCACACCGACATTAAAAATGTAAAAATCGTAAATGGTAGCCAAATGAGGCGATCCAAGAGGACGTGCGAACGACCACAATCAAAATTACACACTTAAAATATTTTAACGCCGTCGTTGTGGAAAAAAGCAACTAAAACCTAGCGCTTGAAGATATTGTGAGAATTTGTTCTAATGCGTTTTTGGGTGCAACAAATGTAGCGTCATTTAAAAGCTCATTTTCGTGCAACATTTAAATATTCAATCGTTTGTTTCGAAACATACGTAGCTAAAACAAAATGACCGCTTGACTGGCAATGTCTTGATGTGGCGGTGCGGTGAAAAACGGTAAAATACTTGGCTTGCATTCGTAATTAGTTAGTAGGATTTCTTTGCATCGCGCGCGCACACATTCAACAATAATGGAATGCGACGTGATATAAAAATGCGCTACCGGCAATGATGTCGTTAACGCGTCGCATTGCATTACGTCGCGTTCGAATCACACACAAACAGACACAGGCAGGCATTAAATATGAAGTGTAATGAAGCCAAGTGAACGTACTCAGTAACTCAGTCACTCGTCATAGTCGTAGTCATATCATAGCATGCAAGAAACACACATGTGCATGATTCGTTGCAATTTAAGCACAAATTGAGTTTTTAATTGGTTTTTCGTTTGGTGTCAAATAGTAAAAGTCGAGTTGTAAATTTAAATTAGATTGTAAATCGTGTTTATTTCAGGAAAATAGAAATTTTAGAAATAAAACTTAAATACGGCGAAAAATTAATGTTTTTAGGTAAAAATGCCTCAAACACTTTCGAAACTTTTCTTCAAGTGAATAAAATAGGAAATAAATGCATTGTTCGGTTAGTTAAATCCAAAAAAACACAATTTGTGCAAATGTGCAAATGTTAAAAATAACTGTTTTTCTCAATTTCCTTTTTAATATACAAAAATCAATAAAAAATCTAAGTCATTCGATTTTATGACTGGTAATATTGCACATAAACCACCTTCGATTGCAAAACACAATGACTACTTCAATCCGTATCCGGATTTAATTCACATCACAGTCATTCAACATCCTTTCTGCATTCTATAAATATCTGAAGCTTCCTCGGCGACCCTCGCACCGATTACGACCGTAATAATTGCCAATCGCCGATCGTCGCGCAATTGCACCACACTTGCACTCAATAATATCAACGTGTGTGTCTCTTTGTGCGCGCCGTCCAATTTTCCCATTGACTAATCACAGTCCTTGATCCACTCGTATTACACCCGGAGGACGTGCGACACGCACTCGCACGTGAGTCCGTCGTCCGGCTTGCTTAAGCCACTCGCGCTCGCGTAACGAATGGTTATTGCAACACGGGGATGAATCACGCGCGCGCGCGCGGTCATAACCGTTAAACAGCGCGGTCGGCGCGCGCGTAATGGGATCCTGAAATAGTTCACACGCCGTGCGCGGACAGCGTATTAGCGATCCAGTGTCTGATAACGCATTATTCTGACCATTGCGGGGAGATAAGCGAAAACAACTTTGAAGAAAAAAACTATGCTAGTCGGTTGAAATGGAATAAAAATAGGCAATTGTGTCAGGTAATAAAGTGTAACTGATACGGGCATTAATCAAGCGATAAGATTTTATGACATTTTGTAGTAAAAATAAGAATTTTAGACACGTTAAGGAAGATTTTTTATGGAAATATTTTGTAAAAACTTATTTACTCAGAAAAAAAGTTTATTTTCAATGTTAAGTGCGTGAAATAAAATTTTTAAAGCAAATTTAGACAATTAAGTGTCTAAAACATCATTTTATACACTAGTGCTAAAATATACGGATAATATAGCATTTTAAGTGGCCAAAATAAAAGTTTGAGGCTTTTTAAACAAATGTAATTCATAAAAATTAATTTGTCACTCTAGTGTTTAAAAATTAATAATTATATTATAGTTTAAGTATGGAAAATAACATTTTTAAAATTCTTTCAATAAATTATTCACCTAATATTAAAAATTATGGCTTTATACAAAAGAAAAATTTACTTTTTGTTTGACTTTTGTTTTGGCATACAAACATTTTTCTTCCTCTGGTCACTTAACATGCGGCTCGCATTATAGCGCCTTATCCGCGAATAATACGCAACATGCAACTTGATTGGAATAAATCAATTTACGGCCCGTGCGTTGGTGCGTGAGTGTGCGCGACAAGCGCTCGCGCGCCAACTTTCATCTTTTATCCGCTCTGCGCGCGGATAAAGCTCGCGCGCGGCTTGTCGAAAGCTTGGATTTCCAGCGCGCATAATTCAACCGCAGTACTTGCAGTTTCTGTGGCACTCTGCAGTGTGTGTATGTGAATATGTGTACACTACTCATGTTGGCCTGTTCGGCCTGTTACGACGAATGTTTTATGTGCGTCTTCATCTCGTCGGCCGCCGCGCGACAACAACTCGTGTGTTGCGTTTTGTTTCGTTTTGTTTAATTAGAATCACAGCGCAGCGAATTCATAAATTTCGAAAATATATGCGCAGACACAGCGCACACAAGCGGATTGTGTGTAGGTAAACAAAAGCGGGCAAAATTAAGCGCAAATATGTAAACAATGAGTGTTTCAGGGAGTTTTTTTTTTGTAAAGTTTAGTTTTTTGCAAACAAGACGGTTATTTTATTAGTAGACAAGTTGTAATTTTATTTAATAGCATTATAAGTCAAAGTCGAAGAGACTTGTACAGTTGTAATTATGCCAACGCCTCTCATTCAATGCCATCCAGTGAATTTTTATTGAAAGAAATTACGCGTATTACGACTTTTCATAAATCACTTCTTAAGCGTTGACTCATAAATGTTGAAAACAAAGTAAAATCTACAAAAATTGCAATTTATTGCAGAGAAAACGTGTCAAATTTAACGTTTAATACGATAAAATTAACTATAGTTAACTTCTAATGCGTAAAATTACATTTTAAGGCGAGCAAGTCAGACTTAAGTCAATTTATTTTACTAAAACTATAAATTTTCAGTGAACAAAGGAATTTCTAGGCCAGAAAAAGGGGATAATTACAAAAAACCAAGTATTTAACTCAACAAATCTAAATATTTTTGTTGTTTAATGTGGCAAACATAATTTTTTAAAACGCAACTATGACTTAAGTCGATTTAGAGCACTAATACTTCATTTTTACAAATTATTACGCAATAAAAAAAATTGATTAAATAATTATGAAAAATAAATCTATTTAATATCCAATGTTTAAAATATTAATTTTAGACACGCAGAATATGACTTAAGTCACTTTTCTTCACTAGAATCTAAAATTTTACGTTTTCTAGACCAGATAAATTGTATAACATCAAAAAAACTAATGTAAACACTGTATTCCCATTGAATACGACTTCGTGAAAAAATCCATGCGCCACACCTCAAAAATTGCCCCCGTTTTGTCGCTTAAGTAGCGCCGACCTGCGACCACGATTCAATCGAAACGCAACGAATCGAAATTGAATTAAACAAAAACACACACATCAAATAATAACAAACGCTTACAAATCCAGTTTAGCAGTTCACTTTAGAGGCCGAATTAGAATGTTAATGTTTCGCTAATGTTCGCCGTCGCGTATGTCGACCGTTCGATCGTTAAACTTACCTGTATGTTGTAACAAACGCTTTCCTGCCGGAGCGTTATAAAACTATGCACATAATAATTTTTTGTACTTCTTGTCTTAAATTTTACCTTGAAGTACCTTGAGAATGACGCAGTTCTTGGCGTGGTCTCAAGTTAAGTAAGCAGAGCGTATAATAACTTAAGTCATATGACTTAAGTTAAATCAATACTTAAATAGATTCGAAATTAATAAGCAAAACAAAGTAAAAGTAGAATTTTAAGAAGAGAAAAGTAAGAAATGTATTGTTTTTGTTGTGCATTTCTTTGTTTTCATGAAGGAAACGGGAAAGTTCACCACTAAAAACGCTAAAAAATCACTTCCTAAAGCCGCCCGCTCGTGACGAGCGTGCAAAATTATTGTCTTCGGCGTTCGGGCAACGCCTTCGACCGTGAAGTGCACCAACTATGATTTAATAAACAATCAACTAGCTAAAATGATTATTTGATTGCTACTTTAGACCAACAGCCAATCAATATTTACCAGCAGCTTCGGCTACTTTTTCCATTGTTCACGAATTGTTGTAATTTGCATTCGTTTCGCTTTCGTTTACAGCGTGCTACCGCTCGAGTTACCACTGCCAGCCACTCCTGCAGAGATGGTGTCGCGACGCAAGATCCTGTCGCGATCTCGCGATGACCTTCACATGGACGCCACGTTTCAGGCGCCCGAGGACGAAGAAGACGTATGGTACCAAAAGGATAAATTATATAAGGTAAGCGCAAATTTTTTTACACATCTACTACGCATGCGTAAATATAAATAAACACTGCGTAACCTTCACTTGCGAAAATGTCAATTTATTGTATTTTTTTCGTGTATGCGTTTTGCGTCGATTGTTATGTCACATTTCCCATGTGAAGCGCTGAGATACGAAGGCGAAAACGAAAGGAACACACGTCCGCCGTGGAACAATACGCGCACGTAGTCACTCACAGCATTTCCTCACCTTAAGTCAAGTTTTAAGCAGCGCGCGCGCTCGCAAAAGACAATAGAGCGTGTCGTGCGTGACGTCTTCATGTATGTACGCATGCGCGCGCGCCCTGATCATAACGAGACACATTGTGAACATCAAGAGTTATGCAAGCGCACGTTACCACAAACTGTGCCATTTCCTTCTTGAATTCATCGCTTCACCCGAATTTAATTAATTAACAATTGTGTGAAGCCGCATACATCTTTAACTACGGCTCAAATGTAAATGCATCTGCGCATGCGCACTTAATCATTAATTAGGTACCATTGCAGGCGCAAGTTTCGCACTCTGGTAGTAGCACCAAGGGCGCATTTTAACGAGCGGTCACTCTTTAACTTCGGGGCGTAACCACGCAACTCTTTTACGAAATGATTAATGATTAACACTCGCGTGTGCACACGCAAAAAAAGTGATCGCATAATGTTTCGTAGTGTTAGGTATTACTATCGTTAGTGTTAGTCGCCGGCGGCTTTGAAAACATTATCAAAAAACTGGTTTAGACTCATTTAAAATTAAAATTACCCCAATTAAACGATGAAATAACTTCCTTTAGATTTTTTTTCTTAATTTAGAGGACAACCAAAAACTTGAAACGTGATTTTTGTTGTAAAATCACAGAACGATAAATAAAAACGATAATTGCAGTAATTTTCCAGTCAGACAAAAATTCGAATTTTGGATTTTTGTCGATTAATAAATCTTTTCTCACAATATAGGTGAGTATCTACGCTTGGAAATAGAAAGAAAAGAAAAGAAAAGCACAAGTGGTACTTGTAGAGTTATACGCAGTGGGTTTGTGTCGGTAATCGGTTTTTCGATAGATTATAAAGCAATTGGGCACGCAGCTGCCGTGCTACTCCTCATTTAAGTCAGCAGGATGATGCACCGGTGAGGCGCGGAATAAAAACGCCGTCGAAACACTTACAACGCCGACATCGACATCAATAGGTCGGTGTCTGGTAGATAAACTCGAAAGTAGTAGGTACACCGAGAGCAATGAGAAGAGAATAAGAAGAAAAAAAAAGTGGTAGAGTTTACGAATCGATCTGTTCCGGTCTAGAAATTCTCAAAATCACAACTAAACGCTTCTATTCAAACACAGGAAGAGTCAAAATATAGATAGACAATGTCTTAAATTATCTTCGCACAGATTTTTTAAGAAATTTTTTTGTTAGAAAAAAAGTCAACTTATATTGTTTATAACTTTAAGAATAATACAGATTTTGTTTTTATTAATTGTTTAGGTGATAGCTAAAGATGTTTTTAACATATGTTCAAAGTTCAAAGAATAATTTTGATCAAGTAGATTTTGAAATATTTGGTTTTTAATTTCTTTTTAATTTTTTTTTTTGCGTAAATACCAGATGACAACTTGTAATTAAAATTACGTGGTTTCTATTTGATAAAAAATAAATATTTAAACGGATTCTTATAAAATGCAGTATTAACTAATATTTGTTATTTTAAAATGTTTTAAATGAACTAAATGGAGACGATTTAAAGAAAAAAATGTAAATTTTTGATAAAAACGCAATGAAATTTTGGTATTTTTTCAAAAATAAACCACATATCTTGCATTTAATACACAAAATATAATTTTTTGTTGTTTATTGAAATTTTAAACTGTGGAATGTGTTATTTTTTGTGTTGTGTGTAATTAGCAAATTTCTTCTCGTTAGTTTCGTTAATTTTCGTTACGACAAGCCGAAAACGTTCCCTCCGTAATGCTCTATTAATATTCGTATTAAATTTAAATTAAATTATGTTAATAATGGGAACCAAAGCAAAGTGGTTAACTCACGAGCGTGCACGAATGAAACAAATGTAACGAATTACGAATGATTACAAAAACGCAGACACAAAGTAATGTCGAAAAAAAGTTTCACCAAAAACACACACACAAAACACACACAATTTCGTCGATTTGTATTCACAAATTCATTTCAATTCATTCTATCGAGTGTAAATTTCACATAGGAAGGAACCTACAATAAAATTGATTGTTTTTTAATTATTTAATTATTACCCCTCGTTAATTTAGACAAATTTGAACAAGATTTTAGAAAACGATAAAATACCATATAGATACTATTCCAAAATTACCCAGAGAGAGGTTAAAGGTAAAACTTTCATTTATAAACATTTTTCTCCAACACTTTTTTTCTTGTTTTTATTTTGGCGGTGCTTCAAATAAAACAAGTGCATAATCGATTGCCTTTTACGCGCGTCAGGTGCATCGTGCAACATTTTCTTCTTTCACATGTCGGCTGTCAGCCGTTGTCTCGTCTAGCCGCAGAAAGCGATCTCATATCTTTTGTGCGTTCGCCGCGAGCGCGAGCGCGATTCGCCATATCGGCAAGAAATCGAAAATCGAACGCCTGATGATGCGCGCGCTCGAAACAAAAAACGTCGAGCATTAGCTTTCTCTCATTATATCCCCAACACACACACACACACACATGCTGCATATGATACCTACTCTTGTCTTCATCATGCGAGTAATCCAGCGATAACACGCTAACTATAGTCCTATGCTTACAATTAAAGTTTAAGGTTTGAAGGTGTCTCGAACAAAACAAAACGTTTTTCCGAGAGCCGCGAGAAGCGCAGTGACTTGTGATGAATCACGGTAGACACATGCTTCAAAAGCTCTCTCGGGAGCTTTTCAAAAGCTCCAAACTCTTGTCTTGGCTTGTCTCTCGGCTAAACGTTACCACTTGAAAGACCACAACCACTCGCTTTGGGCAATTTGTGCATCGCGCTGCGTCTAATGTCTAATTTTATAATTTGAATAGCTCAGCGAGCATTTAATGAGTTTACACGCGCGTCCAACCACAGCATTGATTTCAAATTATCATAGATAATACATACGTAATTGGTAATAAAATTCCTCAATACAAAAAGAAATAAAAATTGGGTTTTGAGCACATATTTCCACTTACATCATTAACAGATGTTTAAATTGATGTTGGATTATATTGGTAGACCTAGATGGAGAGTCAGAGGAAACAAAAGAAATTGTGGTTAACCAGATGGTCTCGCAAATTGTAGAGTTTAGTATTAATAACAACAAATACGTGAATTTATTTGGATTGCGCAAATGCGCAACCGACCAACCGTTAGGATGATTGCGAGTGATCTCAATTACAGTAATAAAACATAACAGACAAATAAAAATAATAAAATTTAGGCTAATCTAATAGAAAACACGAAGAAACAGTAATTTTTATGTTTTCATAAATTAAAACATGAAAAAAAAAACAGAAAAAATCAAATAATTACCAGAAATTTAATTGTTTCTTAGTTTATTACTGAAACTAAATAACATATTATAAAATGTTACTTTAGCAGAAATAAAATTAAAATTAATTTAATCCAAGAAAAATTACTGTTTTTATGATTTTTAGTAAATTAAAACAAGAAAAAACAGAAGAAAAAAAAAAAGAAATAATTATAAAAAATTTATTATTTCTTTAATTTATGACCAAAAATTCTAATAAAATGTAACTTGAGTAAAACTAAAATTAATTTAATCCAGGAAACACTTCGTAATTGTTTTGATTGGAAAACAATTTCGATGTCTCGCGAGCAAAACGTTTATGGCACTCGGTGTGCGATGATTTTAGTTTACAGCTCGCACCAAACATTGTTTAACACCGCCGTGGGGTCTCAAGGGTGGTCGGCGGGGATTTTAACGAGGCATCTAGTGCCCGTCACGGCGCGACTGCATTAAATCCGCGAATAAAATAGAATCGAACGCACTCGACGCGCGATAAAACCGCCTTGTTTATTTGGCATTTACGAACGAATAAAACGCACTATCACCGTGCGCATAATATTATTTGTATATTGGATGCGCGTACCTTTGCGAATCGCAACTACAACTATATACTTCGGTACTACCACTAAAGCAGAAGATACAGAAGACGAAGAAAAAGGAGAAAAAAATGCGCGCGCGCTTTTATTCTATAACATTTATTAAAGCGCGCATCTGAAATGCATCGCCAGCTCAAATCGGCGAATGGTGTCGTCAATAATATCATTTTATTTGCTATTTGCGCGCATTTCAAGGCACGGTCTTGCGTGTGAACGCAAGACGCATGCAAATTCTGCAAAATTTGCAAGCGGCAAAGAAGTTAGGATGGGCAAACAGGCGACGTAATTCATTCGGCGGACACTTATACAAATTTTGAAGCTCATAAAAGTAATATTTTCACTAAGAATACATATTACCTATTTTATTATGTTTAATTTTCACGTAATAATAATAAATTTTCAGTAAATTAAAGTAAAATTACGATAAAATTTGTTTTTTGACCATTTTCAACCAATTTTAATCCTATTTCAACGGTTTCTAGTAAAAATAAATAACTGTAAATAAAATACAGTGTTCTACTTGAAAATAATAGAAAATAAATTAATTTTTCACCCATTAGTTCTTTGAAAATGTCGAAATAAGCTTCAAAATGACTTTTCTTTTAATTTTCTTTCTGTTTGTGGTGAAGATATACGTGGAAAATAGCAAGCTTTAAAAGCTCATGGAAGCTCGTAAAAACACACCCACATCGTCCGTCAATTGATTTAGAACGCGCGAGCGTCGTTTAAAAGCGCATTCTGGTCGCGCCAGCGAATTTATCTCCACTGTAGGCTTTCCACATTCAATTAAAATTTGTCATCTTCGCCGACTGCGAGACTTTATACGCCACAAATTATTTTGTAGTTACAATTCCGCGCTTGTTTGCGCACTTATTTATAGCTCATGTTCATACATCTTTTTTTTTCCTCTCCACAAACCCGACCAATAAATATTTGAAATCACGTACTCTTCATTTCTTGTTTCTTGCACTAATAAATTTAATTTATTAACATATTAAAGTATATTAAGACAATGTCGCAACTATCGATTATAATAATCTCTGCCGGACCCCCTGCGATAAGCTCTGCGCTCCCGAAGAGCTAAATTAAGTCGGTTGCGGCGCGTGCACCTCCTGCTATTTGCAAATCATCGCGTTAAAACGATGACGACATGCAGAATTTTACATCTACGCCCATCGCGGACGCTGAAATAAACAAACAGCAAACAACAACAACGGCGCAGCGCGGAGGAAAAATAAGACAAACACGCGGCAAATTATCGATAGCTGGTAAGCGCTCGATGCGAAAGTAAGCAAGAGCGAATAATAACCATTAATTAACGTGTTTGAAAATTTCTGATTACGATGATGATTCACAATCAGCGCGATGCCGCGCCATTGTACATCATCATCTTCGAGTACGCTGCGAGAACGCTTCATGTTGCGCGCGCAGCATAACAATTAATTCCGAAATGTGTGTAACGAGAAGTTACGATCATGTAAATGTTTTCCAAGCAAAAGACAACAACGCACAATTACGCATTGCGTATTATACAGGGTGTTAAAAATCCAAACTAATATTATAGAGTCATAAAAACGCAAATGTTGAGTTTTTTTGTTTGTTTGTTTCACTTTCACGCAAAAACAACTGAAGTAATTTTGATAAAATTTGGTATAAAGATATTTTAGGCCAGGGAAAATAAAATAGACTGGTTTTTGTCGCAAAAATATAATTTTAAGGGTGTGAAATAAGGTATGAAAGTTGAAATAGAGATTTTATTATAGTTTTAGTTATATTATTCGAACCTAGATGGCGCTATAGTGTATTATTAGCATTTCTCATGCTAGAAAAGCAAGAAATTAATATTTTTTCACCTTTTTTTTTGCTTTAAATTCCAAATGGTAAATGCAAAATGATATTTTTCTTACTTGTGCTTAACAATATGAATATTTTTGCGCACTCTGTATTATTTGAGGAATATTCAATAACCGCTTAAAACTTACGACAACGATTAAAGTAGGAAATAAACCAGAGGCGTAATTATCGCATGAATATCGACCGTCCGCCGACGATTTGCGACCACTGTCACATCGCCCTCCACATTGCTCTCCATAATCGTTCCGTCGTCGTTTTGTGCGGCGTGTGCAGCCAATTGCATTGTGCGTTTGCTCGGCTGCTGCACTTGTTTATGGCTTTCTCGTTGTTTCCATTGCGCCGGCTCGCTGCTGGCGTCGTTAGTGTTAATTGCTAATTTCTTTTTCACTTGATTACTCGCTTATTACCGTGCGCGCATCGCCGGTATATCTGCGCCAACGAGCAGCGCACACTTTATGCGTCGCTAAATATAGCGCTTATCTAAATGTTTCGCTAGTTAATTAATACACCAACATAATATGTAATATGCAATCATGTGTTGTTTTTTTTCCTGTGTTTTGGAAGAGGAACATACTGTATGTTATCAAGCACATGTGTAATTCATAAGCATCTGCGCATTGACTTTCACTGCCGGCACACATGCGCGCGAAACTTAGACAAAAGTCGAGATTCGAGAGAAGCTGGTGAATGTCTTTGCGCGCGCCCGGAATTTTTCACTTTTGATTGCATGTGTGTCGCGTTTAGAGTCAAAATTAATTGTGACCGAGCGCACACTTTCTACGTCCGGGCTATTAATTTAACCCACACTGACCTAGACAACAAGGTGTCAAGCACTATTGTTTCAAATAAATTTATACAATAAAACAAAGCAAAACTAACCACAAAAATCGTGATTTTGAAAACTTAAACTTTTTCTACTTTAAAATAATGATGATCTAGTTATTTTAAAGCTTTTTTTCTTTGTGTCTTAAGGAAATGTGTTGAAATACTCACCAGGTTCTCAATTTTTTGATGTTAAAATAAGTGCAGCTGCAAGGCGTCGTTAAATGCGCGTGCAGCGCTTCGATTAACGCAGACGCGGGCGTCTAGAAAGTAAAAAGAAACAACAAAAATTAGCAGGAAATGACTTTCCAACACATTAACATTAGCCGCAGCATCGTGCGGCGCACAACTCGTCAACGCGCAAATTTTCATCTTTAAACGCAACCCAGACGACTGGCGAGTAAAAGCCGCTAAAACATCAAATCCGGTCTGGAATTACTCGTATTTCATTCCACTTTAATTTAATTTCAAAAGCATGTAATAAGTAACTCATATTAAAATAAAAATCACTTTTAGAATGTTCACTACTTTGATTTATGTCGTGTTTGGAAAATCGCTACACGATTTTAGCACCGGTGGAGTTAATGGCGCAGAATTCCATGCGCAGAAATATTTGTGTCAAATGTAACGCGAATTTCTGATTGGTAATGAGTGCAAACTACTAATGTAGCTATCTATAGCTATAAATTAGAGTGGATTGAATCGATTTCGTTTCGGATCAATCAAATTAACTTTCTTCGTCGATTTATTTACATTTAAAATGTTTTCGAAAAGAAAAAACATAAAATTTTACTTTTTAAGTAGTTTTCATTAAAATCTAGTGTGTTTTGCTCCGCCTACTCATGCTATTGCACATGCGCGAATAAATTAATAGCGTGTTTTGATGATTGTGACACGTTGGGTACGAAAACGCGAAAGTCCTAATTTTCACCGCGCTACTGAATTGCGCCAGTCATCCATCGGTCGGCGCACGGCTTTTGTCGCGCTCCAGATATTACCGTAAATGCTATTACGCTAACATGCGCAGCCGAGAAAAAGTCTTAAGTAGACACACGCAGCGCAGCGGAGACTAGGTAGCCTAGTTCGTAGTCTACGTTTTCCTGCTGTCTTGCTACGAGTATTAGCAAGCGTGCACACTTTTTGCGGGCATGCGCAGTTAGAAACACACATTCATACTATAGTAGAGCGGTAGTTAGCAAATAGGCAAGAGTCTTACTAGTACGAAGAGTTTAAGCACTAGACCAGTAGAAGAAGAGGCCAAAGCAAACCAGCGAAAGATTTTGCATTGCGGTCGACAAGGACGTTCGAAGACATTCGAACGCTAACGGAAAACTCGCCGCAAGCTGCAAATAACGTGCCTACAGCAAATATAAACACAAAGCGTGCAGCAGACAAGCATGAACGCAAAGTACATACACAATATCACATATTAACTCACTTGCGATGCCTGAAAAACGTTTAGTTTAATTTTCTTACGTAGAATATTAACAGTTTTTGCCGAAATGAGCAAAACAATCAACAAAACACCAACAAAAACACCAAAAACGAAGAAAAGGTAAACTTTTGATATAGAAAAGCAATGTATAAGACAAATTTCGCGTTTTTCCGCTATTTTTTTAGCATATTTTTGAGATTTGAAGAGAAAAACTTGAATATCTACAAAAATATTAAATATACAGCATTGATAAACACCCTGTATCAAAAAGAAATCATTATCCACAGATATCTTTTGGATAATCATCAAAAAAAAAGTTTTTCCAGCGTTTCGAAAGTAAAATTTGTATTTAACAAATATGAAATACTTATAATTTTAAGTGTGAATAGTGAATGTGTCGATGCATGCCGCATAATTGTAATAACGCTCCGCGCCGCTCAAATAATAGCTATCGCAACTACAAACACGAACACCGCCACAAAGGAAACCGATACGAAAATATATGACTCCGATACGTGGGCAATTTCTCTCCGGGGACTACTAGGAATGAAAAACGACGCTGTGCGCTGCACACGCCACGCTCCAAACGGCAGCAATTGAATATTTAACTTAAATAGCATAACTTAAGTCACAACTTACAACTTACTCAAATGCTTATTGAGACTTGGTTGGGAAGTTGCTTTCATAAATTTAAATCATCCATTGAGCATATTTAAATGCTCTGCATAACTTATAATTCCAACGCGACTCGAGCGACTTAAGCGATATAATAAGCCGTTTTAGTTCCTTCGCTTTATTCCACGCCTATTTGTTGTCTGACGTGAAGTATTCGTTTTTATTTCGATTGCTGCTAATTGACAACTTTCCCGGAATGCTATTACTTGTTTACAATTTCTCTCAATTACTTTTTATACGTGAGAATTTATCCAAAGAAAAATACAATCATTAATGTTATGTTTTGTTAGTTAAAAAGTATTTTTACCGAAAAAATACTGTTTAGAGCTCCGCCCATTTGACTTAACCCTAAATGTGAATTTACTGCGCATGCCATTTTGGTTTAACTTTACATAACCGCATATTGCGCATGCGCATCTTTATTAAAACACTAATTATCTTAAAATAGGTAATTGTACTCATATACGTTCCTAATTCTCAACGCCCAAATCGCACATTTAGTAAAATCGTTTAGCAGAGTCATAAAACCACTCACGCGCGTTTTCCTCTTGTCGTAAGCTGCGTTTACACCGACTACCGTTACTTAGCATCATAACTAACGACGATTCAATTGATGCGCGGCGCACTGGTTGAATAACACCTTTGAAAAATGACTATAAATAAAAAGAGGCGCACGTAATTCAATAAAAATAAATACGAATGATGCAGTCGTCTTCACACAGAGTGTATATGATGATATAAACGGCAAGTAATAAGTTAAATGTCAATAGATAAATAATCGGCTTACGCGTGTTGGCTGCGTGGGTAAATGCATATTTGACATTATAAGTGGATAAGTCGATAAAAATATCTTCACTTATATGAAAAACATCAACTGATTAAGTTGCGCATGCGCAGAACATCGAGTGGGCGGAGCGTATTATACATTTAATACTTTTATATTGACATTTAACAAAAACATAAACATTTACATGTAATTATCACAATGTATTTATTTTATTATCTAATAAATGCGCATTTATTGTTGTTATTTTTTTGTTGTAAAACAATATTTGCATTTTGAGTCATGTGCGCATAGAAATTGACTCGTTGACTCTTCTTCAACTTACTTAAGTTACATAACGCTCGTTTACCTTCACCAATTCACTAAATTCACTAAAAAGCCATCGGAATGTGCATAAATTAATCCCTCGCCTAAAAAACCATCATTACCGCTATTAACCAACAAAACCTCTAGCGTAGCAGGCGTAAAATTAATTTTAATCATTACAGACACAAAAACACGATTTAAGCAATTTAAATTGAAATCGCATTGAGGAAATAATTCTCGGGGCGTTGGTACCATGTCGAATCTGTCGATACAAATTTATTTCAGCACGCTCCGAAAATGGCGTCGCGCATAAACTTGTCTTCGTTGTCGCGTCTGCGCGCGCGATTTGCATGCCGAACGCGGAACAAACAAGTGGAACGAATTTCTCTATTCGTTACAGATAACCGCCCGAATTCAATCGCGCGCGCAATGCCTAGTAAGCCAACCGAATGTGAGCGACATTGATTATATTATTCGACTTCGTACAAATTCCTCGAAATTCTGCGCGATTCGATTCGATTCCATTCAATTAAATTTTATAGTCACACGTGTTTTCGAAAATTCAATGACTGCCTGGCTATTGGAGCGCAAAATTTTATAGAAATCCGGTTCAATTCTACTTTAGTTATGTGCATTTCTGTGTTTATCCACATATTTTCAAATAATAAAATGCTTTGAAGTTGTTGCGCATGGGCAATTTACTAAACTACACTTTTAAGTTACATTAAAACTTATTTTGTCATGTTTTTAGCACTCAAGCATGTATATTAATCAAAATACGTGTAATTTTTACTTTGTGCATGTTGCGCATGTGCAAAATGTGCAAAACATTTTCTCATTTTAAGTCAAATGGGCGGAGCTCCCAGCGGTATTTTTTAATAAAAACTAATATTTACTAAGTATTAGGCCAAAAAAATAGTAAAATTTACCTCAAAACTTAAAAATGTCAAATTTCTTATAAACCACGACTATTCTACTAATTTTTATACTTAAGTCACGTCCAATATAAAACTATACATTTTAAGTAAAAGTTTCATAAAGCTAAGATTAATATTCACCAAAATATGCAAACAAAAAACAAAAATTTGCATAACATCGTTTTAATAATATTAATTCGCCTCTTATTTTCTATAAAAACTCTCCTGTTGAATGTGTTAGTTATCCGTATAATCGCCTGACGAGTTTTTTGTTTGTCTTCGTTTTAATATCGATTATAAATTCTACATTTACATTTACATTTCGTGCCGAAACTGTATCGCGCATTAAAATATTATCCACTGGCGATGTGTTGTGTGTTGTATGGCATACGCGAGTCGTGAAAGTTGTTTGTCAGGGACTTTGCAAATGCCAAGAGCGCATAAGCGACGAAGACGGCGACCAACTGCGATGTCCACTCGACGAAGACATGATCACACAATCACCCGCATAGAAACAACCAAAAAAAAACTAAAATCAAGTCGTAATAAATTAAAATCAAACTAAAATTCCAACTGCGCATGCGCAGCATACTTAATAATAAGCTTATAAGCTTAGCTGTAGGTAAAAATAAAACTAATAAAAACTAATTAAATCTAAGACAACTAATCAAAGTATCTCGTACCTAGAAAACAATTTGAAACTAATCACGATGATGTGCCACATCGAGACATAATGAAATTAATGCGTTAATGATTTTTTCGGCACCTTATGTAAATTAATAATAATACAGCGCACGCCACACGCAAGATACATGTAAGTACGTGTATATGTGTGTAACACGCAGATGCTTTTAATCTCATCCGTGCGCCGCACAAGAGCACGGCTATTACTGGTGCCTAAACGTCCCGAAACGAAGCGCATTCTTTCATTTTTTGATTCGTCGCCCATCAAAAATTCCCCGCGCGACGTGATGAGACGATGTGAAGAGTGGACGCTTGATTACAGCCAGCGCGCGCATTTTTTTTTTTCAATTATGTTCTAACGAAGCGTGTATTACGATACTTATTAATA
The DNA here is from genome assembly GCF_025399875.1 of Dalotia coriaria. Classification (NCBI taxonomy): domain Eukaryota; kingdom Metazoa; phylum Arthropoda; class Insecta; order Coleoptera; family Staphylinidae; genus Dalotia; species Dalotia coriaria. The sequence continues at coordinate 7,241,758 of NW_027045450.1, forward strand.
TGGCAACATTAGGGCTAGTTTTTAATTATAAATTTTATCGAGTCACTAATGGTAATTTACAACGCGGCGGATTGACGTGAAATTTAATTTAGTTGTGAAATTTATTAAAAAATTATAATAAATGCATCAATATTATATTTGTATTGCCATCTATGGATGTAAAAATTAACTTAAATAATAAACAAAGGTAAAAATTGATAAAATAAATTTTTTATCAAAGTTAAAATAAAATCAATGAAATATTGAATATTTTACAATTTTACAGTCATTAAATATTGTTTTATTGGATAAATTTTGATGAAAAAAAACAAAAAATAAAGTTGGGAGCTCCGCCCATTTGACTTAAGCCTAAAATAGAATATTCTGCGCATGCACACTTCACAAAACTAAGACAAAACTAAGAACTATGCGTTTTTAATAATTTTAACAACGAGAAATAAATTTTAGTTGTGAAATTTATCTAAAATCTAAAATAAATGCATAAAAGCATGTTAATAGTGACATCTATTAATATAAAAACGTACTTATTGTTATTAAAGTAGGTACAAAATTTAAAATTAAAAAATTAAATAATTTATGTATTGCACGCGGAAACAATGTAAACTTTAACGTTTTTAAATTTAATAACTCATAAATCAAAAATATTAACCGTCAAAAATTAAAATTACTGCATCGCAAGCAATTAAACCGAATCTGCTTATACATGCACACACATTGTCTAGTAATTTGTACTTTGTTGTTCGTTTTTTTATATCCTCCACTGCGTGTGCTGCACAAACTGCTTAATCAAATTTATGTATTTTTAAAGATACACTCCTCGCGGCGGTGTTTGTACTGTGTACTTTTTTACTGTTTGCATAAAGCATATTCACAATCGCGCATACATGTACAACCAACGACGAAAAAAAAGGAAGTTTGATATTTAAACGACTTTAAGTGCATTTTATTACACACAAAATATAATCGTATGCAACCTTGGCATTTTCATTTGGCCGACTACGACTACGAACGCGTGCGTCTCTGGCTTGGGCCACACAATATATTGTTAGCAGAAGAATGTTGTAAGTAACAACATAAATTAAGTGTGTGCGCATGGGCGCAACGTAAATTTTCAGCGTGCGGGACAAGTTTAAAGTTTAAAGTTGGGAGAAGAGCAAAAAATGTGAAAAATATTATCAAAGAGAGGCATAAATATAAAGTAAATAAAGCTTTTAAGTTTGGAATTAAATTTTTAGAGTTTTTAGAGAGAATTTAAGTAAATTTAGGTTAAAACAGTGTTTGAGTTGCCGTACAAATACCGAACATAAGAATTTCTATTGCTCTACTTTTTTTCGTAGCAATAAATTTCTTTTTTCAACAATTTAACCTCAAAAAATGTCACTATTAGCTTTTGATGGGACTTTTTCTGTGTAAATTTGAATAAAAAGTAGTCTAACTAATTATTTTCTTGTTTTTTGTATTAATTAGGTGCTAAATCTATAATTAAGATAGAAGAAAGGCTAATAACGTATTTAAGTGCCATCTACATTCAGATTATAGAACTAAAACTATGATTAAACCTTGATAACAACTTTTATCCCCTATTTTACCCCCTTCCAGTTATATTTTTGCAACAAAAAGTATTTTATTTTATTTTCCTTAATCAAAAATATCTCTTTACAAAAATTTATCAAAATTAATTCACAAATTTTTGCGTGAAAGCGTCACAAACAAACAAAAAACCCAAATGCCCATTTTATATTGATTTTTCGCAGATAAAATTTAAATAAACCAGCAATAAACTTAAATTTTTCGCTCGTGTGACTTAAGTAAACTAAACCGCTGCTAGATGCTAGACACGCCACACGAGAGCAATGGCAATGAGGCAGTCGCGAGTCGCCGAGACTATTCATGACTGCGGCGCGCATAAAATACGAGTGGAATAATGAGTGGATGCGCGCCCCGAGAACCCCGGGTCCTTGGTGGCTTCCCCTCCGTGACAGGTAGCTTTATGCAGGCCGGAGTTTGCGTACACGCGGTACCCGCCGGTTTTAACGTACGATGTAATTAAATCGCGAAAAAATCGCATCTCTTCCAACTTCCAGCAACAATCCGCAGTGCGCACCGCAGTGGAATATGGTTATCATCGACTCTCAGCTCTCGAACACGCCATCACCATCAACAATGGCGCGGCCGGCGTGCTTTTTTTGCACCTGTGCGCATATTGTTGTTGCTTCTTCATTTTCATTTTTGTCGCGCGTTCAAGGTCGCCGCAGGAGTGTGACTCGTGATAACTATCCCTTCGTGGCGCAGAATCGTTCATTTATCTTATTTACAGCCACTTAACACGGATATTAGGTGGGTCTTGCGCGCACGCTCGAACGCGTTAAGTTAGTCATTAACTCATGACTCCTCGGTCGCAGTAATAGGGGCACGATTGCCACCATTACCGAGTGTGACCACAGAGGACGCAATCAATACCTGAAAGAGTTCGCCATGGTGCAGCCGTGCATTGTGCGCTTGGAAATGATACCGAGAATACGCGGCAAGCAATTCTATATCGGCATCAATTAAATTAAAACGCCGCGGTGGCGCAACGCGCATACTGGCAAAGATGGCGTACACTTTATAACTCACCTCGCTCACCAGGAGTGGAAAATGCTCATCGCCGGGCCGCAAACAAACACTTGGAGGTGTAAACAGACTTGCAGTCATTTATATCGCGCTGCACAGAGTGACACTGCGATCCATCAGTGGACCCCAAAGGCGTTTTATTACGTTCTAATATTAATAAAACACAAATTAGATTCATAAATTTTCACTTGTAACTGCCGCATTAACAAAATGACAGCGTTATGTTCACACACCGCACAAAGGACGAGTTTTCACGAAACGCTGTGATTCAAAAAACGACCGCTAGGAGACATGATTTATTACCAACGTAAAGGATATGCCTATGCATATGCTAGTGACATAATTAAACACTAAACTTTTTAGGTTGGTAGTGTTTTATTTGGTATTCTTCTGCAAAATTATGCAGTGTAGTTCATACGAACCACGCAGGTTTAAAAAATGACCGCTAGGGAGCGCATGATTTATTACCACTACAAGATTATACCTACTGAAGCGACACCTACTGACACAATTAAATACTAAATATTTTAGTCTGGTTGTATTTTTATTTTGTTTTCCTAGAAACTTTAAAACATAAATTTGCATTTTTAAAGGCATTAAATCAGTTTAACTTGCTGTACAAGCAATATAAAAACTAGTAGTAGTCTGGTTGGCTATTAGACTAGACAGTTTACAGTTCAACAGCTCCAGTTACAATTATGCAATCTCGTGGAAATCAAAACGCGCCGCCATTACATACACACACCACAATTGTCGCGCGAGACTCATATCGGCGCAGCTCGTGCGAGAAAGTTACCGAGCATTTTATTCTTACGAAATTGGTAGTTGTACTCAACCAGTACTATTCTAAAAAGTAATTTTTATAGTACTGGAAAGCATCTGCGTGTGCACTTAAAGTTTATGTACAACGCACGAAACTAAAGCTTAGCTCACGCTTCAAGATAAGTAAAAGAAATGATTATCATTGTGCGCGCATGCGCGTCGCTCTTAAATTTCCACCCTTTGTATACACTACATCCACAAGGACTTTGTAAACAATCGGCGTGCGATCCCACCCGATATCCCAGCGGAAAACAAACGAAACGCGCATTTGAGAAATTTATCGACGATAATAAACAAACATGCGTACGCTTGCACACTGTCCTCCTAAGGAGCTAACTCGTTTCTCTTTGCGCGCTTTGAGTCTTTGCTCTTTCACTTTTTTTTCTCTCGTTTCTTCAGCGTTTTGCGCATGCACACACGCGCCTATTTATAGAGTATAAACATAGACTATAGACAAGCGACTAATTCGTTTGAAGCGCATTGTTTATGACTGTTTGCTCCTTGCAGGCATGCGCGCGATTATTGATTTAAACTAAACTCTGCAGGATATATTCTTCGGACGCGTACAAATGTTTAAGTATTAATCCTCTAATGTGTGTCTTGCGGACCTGGACAGATTCGTAAATATTATAATAAGTGTTCGTGTGTGGGGTTTTTCTAGTTAAAAGTCACAAGAACATTTACATTAAATTCTATTGTTTATTTAGTGCATAAAATGATTACGAAAGCGTGCGCTGCGGCAATGCGGCGATGAATGAGCGAGCGGTGCTAACGTAATACATAATTTTGCGTTATACAATCGCTAGAATACTCTAGATTCCCGCCCGGCGATGTTAAAATCATCCAATTTACGTAAACGCCGTTGCGGTACATGTCGAACGTGTTATATTTGTATTTTACGCCATCTAGCGGCAGAAATTTTAACAAAAACGACGGAAAGTTGAATAATATGTTTGGTTATGTTAAACTATTTATTAATAAACAAAATTTTAGATGTTTCAAGGCCTAGAATAGTAAAATATTTATAAAAGCTTTGGATATTGTTTAAATAAAAAGATTTAGAAATAAAAAAAACTGTTTTTTTGATAAAATTTTATTTTTTGGCTTTGTGTGGGGCTTAGGCAACTTTATATACATCATAATTTGACTGTTGATGTGTTATAATGCTATTTTACGCCACCTAGCGGCCAAATTTATAAGAAATACGCATTTATTAAGTAAAATACAATATTTTTCATCATAAATCCTTAAAAAAACGTGAAATTTCCAAAAAATATTTCATTTTTATCTCCCTACAATCAAAATTTACACTTTATCTAATTTTATTACCCATTACACTAGTGATACACGTGTCGGTTGCATAATTACAGCATGTCGAATTAAAAGCATCTGATATTGAATTTTATTTGGGGAATGCAAGCGTGCGGGCCTTTAAAACGTTAAAAGTTAAAAGCCCGACGTCGAATTCGTTTATGATCGCTCCGAGAAGAAGCGATGCCGGCGATGTGGTGAGATGCATGCTGTTATCACCGCACGAAATCAGACTAGTAACTAGTTCCATTCGTACTCGTTACAAGAATATATTTTTTTCTCTCTTGAAGTAGATAGTTACACACATTAGTTGTGCGTGTGTGTGTATTTTTTCTTTACTTCTTTCTAAACGAATAATGGCTCTTTGTCGTAATCATAGTACTTTCGTACTTAAATTAGATTGAAAGTAAATATGAGAAATGGTTAGCAGGTGATCAGCGCGGAATACAACGAGAAAGCAATTTGGGAGCAGAAATATGAAACCTAGATTGCGTTACAGACACTATTAATAAAAATGAGGTATTTTAAATGCAAATATTTGTGTTTTTGTTTGTTTGTGACGCGTTAACATAAAAACTAGTGGATGGATTTTGATAAATTTTGGTGTATAAATAGTTTTGATCCTGAAAAATAACATAGGATACTTTTTGTCGTAAAAAATTCACTTAAAGGGTGTAAAATAAGGGATGAAAGTTGATATGTGGATTTAATCATAGTTTTAGTTATATGATTCGCTTCCAGGTGGCGCTAAAGTGTATTATTAGCATTTTTCATGTTTTAAAATTAATATTGTAAAATATTTTGATAGATTCGTCATATAATTTGTTAAAAAACTAATTTTTATTAAAATTACGCTGCAAAAGTTTTTTACCAAAAATATCATTTTTTTTTCTTAATTTGAGTAGAATTTCTATAAAAACCAGTTGAAATGAATTTTCCCTTGGTGAAAATATTATGTATTTTTAATGTTTTGCACTTGTGTGTCAAGGGTACGGCTCCAGCTGGCTGCGCACGCGCCGTCCGGCGTCCGAAAAGCCAAAAAGCAGCGGCAATTAGCCGTGGCTTTCGCTCTTTGTAAAACCAACAACAACACCAACACGCGCAAGGAAAAACAATACGCGTGCGCTAGGTCCGCGCCACAAACGAAGAAACGAAGCTAAAACAATAGCAGAATTTATAGCCGTCGATGGCGAGCGCGATAAATTGAATACTAGGCTATATCCTCTCCCTCAAAGCCGCCTGCGACTTAAGCCACCTTGCAGACTTAGACTTACATTATGAGGCTCATTATTTTCGTACAATTTTTTTACATTTACGAACAAAACAAAAATATAAACAATAGTGGAGTAGAAATAGCAATATTCATTCAATGTTTTCGTTTGGAAGAGAAAATGAAGATCTTTCAAACAGAAAAGGTTAATTATAATTAGTACAAACAAATGGGCGGCGCACGAGCGCACATAAATAAAATCAAATGGCGTTTAATTAAGAAAAAATCCCTTAATTGCGCGCGGAGATCATTAGCCGTCTCCGCCAGAATTGAAACTAATCACTGCGGACTAATAACGGTATGGAATTGAAAAAGATGTAAGTCTATACGTACCAGACTCAAACGAGAAAAGAAAAAAAAATCTAATTTAGAAAACAAATAGAATCGTTTTGTTCTTAGCGCGCTGTGTACTCAGAAAATAATGAAGTTTCCGACATTGAGCAAGCATGGAATAATGGTTCATCTTAAGTTAATGTCATAATTTGTAAATATTTCAACATAGTCACAAATAAAAGTTTGTTTTTTTGGCCGTGAGAGGGCGTTGGATTAATAACTGTCAAAAATATAACCTTTTTTTGTATTTTTTTCTGCTTTGGGTTAATATACAGATAAGAAAATGTTAATAATAAATTTTAATGAGTTAATACCGTAAATTTCTTTATGTTTACGATCATAAACAAGAAATAAATGAGAAAAACTAATTAAAAAAAAAAACAAATAAAATTGTTTTGTTCTTAATGTATTCATTTACTACTAAAATAATTAAGTTTTTTTAGGTTAACAAAAAACACTCAAAATACTTTGTTTTTAGACCGTTAGAGGGCGTTGGATTAAATACTGTCAAAAATATAACCTTTTTTCGTGTTTTAGGTTAATTTACGGTTCAAAAAATGTGAAACATAAAGGTTAATCTGTTAATACCGTAAATCTCTTTATGTTTATGATCATAAACAAGAAATAAATAAGTAAAACTAATTAAAAATACAAATAAAAACGTTATGTTCGTAATGTATTCATTTACAAAGAATAAATGTCGTTGCTTTTTAATTTAATGAGAAAATACATAGAAAAATTGTTTTTTGGCCGCTAGAGGCCGGTTGGAGTTAATAATTTGTCAAAATTATAACCCTATTTGTGCTTTTTGTGTTTTAAGTGAATTTACGGTTAGAAAAACCATGAAACATGGCATTTAATCCGTTTTTGAGTAACTGCACTCGATATCAATTATATCGGTGGTCGCGTGTGCTTGCACATTCACAGCTTTGATGGATTGCAAGCGAATGCACCGCATGGATAAACCGTTAAAAGGTCACTCGGCAAACGGTCGCAAAACGCTCACTTTGCGCTGCGCGCGCGCGCTAAATGTCGAAATATTGCATTCGCAACAACCGTCGAAACAAAAGAAACGCGCAAATGTCAAAAAGGACAGACCATTGCAATTAAAACCAAACATTTAGACAACAAGCACAAATATAATATAATATTCTATTTCAATGTGTTTGTAAACTTAGAAGAAATGTGTATTGAATGCGCATGCGCATCCAGTTAAGTCCACTCCTCTGGAAAACAATAAGTTATTTTTAACTGATGCAGGGCTCCTGGGAGGACGACGCAAATCGTATATTCTCCTCTTCAGTCGAATGCGTCGGCTGCTGTGTTTGTTTCTAGTTAGTTATGCACATTAGGGAGCGCGCGACGCACGCCATATAAGGCCCTTGCGGCGCGCTTCAACTCTTCTCACCCGCCGCCGCTGCGTATTGTTCGAAATCTGATTTATACATCGGCGGCGACAAGGCGAGAAATGTGTAAAACTAGATACAAACACACATATGCTATACTCGAAATATATTTCGCAAACATGCGCAAAACAATTATAAATATTAAACGGCGCGCGCTGTAAAACGCGTTTTAAATTTACGACGTGCGTTAAATTGAAGTCGCGCGTTTCTTCGCTTGAGTACTTTTCGCGCGCGCACTTGTACTTCGCGGTCGGAGGCTATTAGAGACGAAGAAGAAGAAGAGGCCGTGCGGTTCTTCGTTCATTCATCTTTTCTCGGCCGGCACCGTTTAGAAACAGCGGTTCAAAAGTGTGTTAGTATGACCATGCCATTACAGCCAAGAAAACAACGCGTAAACTGCGCGAAACTTTTACAAAACTCCATTAGATAACGTGATAAACAAAAACAAACTGAAAATAAATGTAAACATTTGTATAAGGACAATGATTAATGTTGAGAGTGTCTTTTTTTGCAGGATCATATACAAGAGGTGCTTGACAAATGGACGCAGATCGACGACGAGATTTGGGCGAAAGTAATTGTCTTGGAACGTAATAGGAGGGTGGCTAAGGCTTATGCAAGGGCGCCTGTTTTGACTGTTAATGGATCTGATGATGGGTTTGATGGTTTTAGGTAAGTTTTCAAACATTTGAAACTTTTTTCAACTTTTTTGGTCAGAATACGCTTAATTTCCATTAATATTTCTTGAAAAAATTATTTGTTTTAACATATTTTTCATTCAAAAGCCGTTTTTGTTATATTTTAGTAGTTTTTTCAACTTTTTTGAATAAATATACCTTTAATTACTATCAATAGGTTAAGAAAAATGATTTGTTTTCTTATATTATTGTCTTAAAAGCAGTTTTTTGTCATTTTTTATTATATTAATCGAAATACAATGGTAGGTAGTACGAGAGGGTGAGTATAAGCTAAGTAAAGTTAAGTAAACACTTACTGTACGCTATACCCTCACAATATCGCCAAAACGATATTTTTACTAAACCATTGCAAGTCAATGCAAGTATTTAATCGAATAAAACGGAAATACTTAAAAAAAGGTAAAGATTTGGAAAAGAATTTAAAAAAATGTTCAAAGAAATAATAACAAATTAAACAAAATACGTCATATTGTTAGAATTATAACTTGCTACAATATTTTCTTTCTTTAAAATCAGTTTTTTGTCATTTTTGGTATTTTTTTCAAGTTTTGGAAACTTTGCATTACTCAATTTCTTTATATTGTTGAATTTCAATGCAATTTGACTCTAAAATAGAAGAAATTCTTATTTTTTCGTATTTTTTCTTGTTTTTGCACTTTTTGCCATAAAATTTTGAGGTTATATTAGCTTCCTAAGGATTTTTACATCTCAAATTACAAATTCTAAACAAAAAATAACTTTTCAACTCTAGAGTAGTAATAATACAGCATGAAAAACAATAAAAACATAAAATTTCACTCTTTATACATAACTTAGTGTTTTCTACTCTTGATAAGTAATATATTACAACCCTAGAGTGGTAAAATAATAAAAAACACACTTCTAAGATGTTTTCACCGCAATACACATTAAATACCTTTGATTTTTGATGATATCAGTCGAATACAACACAAACAATCGGAAATGAACCAAGATTAGCAAAAGAATACCTCGATTTTCGGCACGCATCCATGCGTGTCTCCCACCTAGCAATTGCAAAAGATTTAATTGAGAACACAATGCAAGCGGTCAAAAAATGAAAACAATGAAGAAATGCACTGAGAAAATAACGATACAAACAAACGAACGCAAAAAATATGATTGAAGTTTACGTCTAACTCTCCATACTTTACTTTACTTTACTTTGTAAACTACGTTTCTCGAATTAGAATTTCAACGCAGTTTTTCCTTGAAACTAGACCAAAGAAGTTTAGCGTAATGTAATGCAATCGGAGTCATTGTTTGTCACTATATACACACTCTGAGAGTCACTTCGGTTGAAGCTATTGTTGGTGCGGTTGTGTGTATTAATAAAGCGCAATTTGTAATATCATTGCTCTCCGGCTGAGTGAAAGTTCTTCGGCGAGCGCCAGCTGCACGCGTATTTTATATAATAAACACACAGCGCAGGACAACACACACCTTTTAATAATAATAATAATAATCATATTGATCTGTTTTGGTGCAGATCAGAATGTGTCGTGTTTGAAAATATTGTTCACTTTCATATTGCGGAGTAAAATCGGTAAATCTCCATAAAATATGAGAACAATAACACTATAATCAACAACTACAACAATTGTGTGTGTGTGTTTGTGTTTGATTCTAAATCTGTTGGTATACAGATAGAATAATAGAAAATGAAATGAAACGCATTGATCGTTTAGGAATATCCATTCGAATATTATACACAATTCACAATAGAGACATGTGTTGCTTGTCTGATTAGATTTGATGATTTTGTAGATACGATGTGTTGTGATAGGAATCTCACCTAATTATTGTGTGCGTTGGACGTATGAGACACCTTTCGAGAAGAAAGATTCTCGTTTTCATTCGTGTGTGTTGTGTTATTAGATATGTTGTTTACCGTTTCGGTCTTTGTTCTTGATTCGTTTTAATTTTACGCGTCCACAACTCGGCTCTAGGACGGCGAAACAATGGAACGCAGCAACGCGCGACGCATTGAAATGGAATAGACGCGGCGAGTGGGTGCGGAGAAATTGCAAAAGAGTCCACTTGGTCGAGGACATTCGCTGCCCGCTTGCGATGGTATGTGGTATGCTTGTGGAAAATTAAAGGCAGCGAGCTGCAAATATTAGAAGACATGCGATGTAATTAAATAGTAAAAAATAGTTTTTTAGTCTTTAAAATTAGTAAAATAAATAAATATTTTGATAATAAATGATACAATAATAAGCAGTGATACAAAATACCAATAATTGCCGCCTTTCTTAGTAGAAATATAACTAATTTTAATGTTTTTTTGGCTTTTAAAAACATTTTTTGTAATTTTTCATGATATCTCTCGAATAAAACGCAAAAAATCGAAAATTTAAAAAGATTAGGAAGAAAAAAAGAAGAATTTGAGAGAAATATTAAGAAATTTAACAAAATACACCATATTGTCAGCCATATTGTCAATAGTAGGTACCTATTACTTGCTTTAATATTTTCTTACTTTAAAATCAGTTTTTTGTCATTTTTGGAGGTTTTTTCAACTTTCTGAAACATTGCCTGGTTTTATTTCTTAGTTTAGTTTAGTTTCAATACAATTTGATTCTAAAATAAAAGAAATTCAAAGGATTTTATCAAATATGAGTAAAACACTAGCAATTCTTATTTTTGTCTTAAGTTTTTCTTGTTTTTCGCACTTTTTGTGTGTTTCAAAAGCAAATTTTAAGGCTATATGAGTCTCTTAACGATATTTACGCCTTGAATTACGAATTATAGCAGTTTTTTTATCAAATTAGTTAATTTTTAACATATTTTCACCTTCATAGTTTGATACACACATTTTAATATCATTTCCGTGATCAATTTGTAATTTACACTGCTTTTAACTCACTTTTACTACTATAAATCCCAACATAAATAAAATAATGTAAAAAGCATACTTTTATCACCCCGAAATCAGCAATAAATTTAAAAGTTACTTTGTAAATACTAACTACTGATAATGTTTAATTCGAGCTCGTTTCTAAGTCTAAGTGTTATTACCTTTCTCTTTACTCCAAATGTTTGGTAATGTTTGCAATGCCTGTAACGTTATCGAATTGACCGTAAATTGTGCGCGCATAAAATAGAAATTGCCGTCGACAGTGCGCACTCGACTCTCGGCATTTTTCTGCCGCCGCGTTTGCTCTAGAATGGCAAGTAGGAAATTCAGGCGTTTCGTAATCAAACGAGATTTCAATGGTTCCAATACGCTGATCACCGAACACAGCTGACGGCGATATATTGCATATCAACATTACAGAAACACAAAAATTTTATTTGGTTTATATCTTATCTTATTGCTTAAGATGAATTGTAGTTGCGCGCAAGACTAATTAAAAAGTAATTTGATTCCCATCGCGTTTTATTTATCGTCTCATTCAGCAGCGGCCGGAGACGGTAGTTGGCAGTGGTTTGCCCCTAAAGGGCAAAGGCAAACGCGTCTGCGCATTAATCGCGGCTTGTTAGGCGACGCACGGGCGAATATTTTCGTGATTTATGCGTCGCGTCCCGACGGGCACCACCCGCAAGCACACACCGACACGCGATTCTAATTTACGAGCGGATTTGCGACGCGCGTGCGCGCGTGCCTGAAGGACTTGCGCGCGTAGTTCTAAGGGCGAGCGATGTGCTAGGACACAACAACTGGTAGCATTACCATATTGCCGTGTTCGGGATTATAGCTTGTTGCTTATTTGTTACGCATACAGGACCGTCACTAGGAATATTTATAGGTTATGCAGCATTTTGACACACATAAACTATATGCAACCAGTTATACATTAATATAAATTAGGTTAAGAATAATTTTTATCAAAAAAATATATTTTCACACAAAACTGTCACTAAAATATTTATAGGTTATGTATTATTTTGACGGAAATAAAATGTATGCAACCAATTATACATAAAAATATAAATTAAAGTAAAATATTTTTTTTCTAGAAAAAAGTTAAAATTAATTAATTCCAGGCCTGGAAATTTTGCATTTTAATCCTACACGACGACAATTTGTAAATCTCGGTGTAAATTGCATGATAGATATAAATTATAAATTATTACTCGGCTTCCTGATAAACATTTTTTTTTCGATTTTTTGATTGTTGAACGCAATAAAAGCCGCCGCAAAGGCGGAAATTTTACCGATTGTATCATTGCGCGATTGTGTGATTGTGCAATTACGAAATCGTAAAAAGGTAGCGTTTGTGTAGACCTACATCGACGCCGCAGCGGCGGTCGACGTAACGAAGAGATGCGCGAGCGCTGCGCGGCACGACGAAAACGAAACCGAAACGCGTCGTGATGAATTAACGGCTCGGCGACTTTCTCCGCGCCACCGTGCATCATAATAGATTATGATGTGACCTCTTCGGCGGGTGACCCTCGGAAATCAGCGTTTTCCGGCCTCAAGGAAAAGAAAAAATACGCAAAGTCACAAAGAAGACTTTGATTTGATTGGTGATAAGCGTACAGAGTGACAAGAATGCGATAAATGAATATTCCGGTTTAAAAACACATATTTTAGGTTAGAATTACTAGAAATTTAAGTTTACTTATCTTGAAGTTATGTTTTTGTTTGAAATTTTGTCAAAACACAAATTGTTGCAAAATTTTTACAAAAATACAGATTATTTTCATGTTTACAATGTTTGCTTGTCATAAAATCACTTATTTTAGGTTAGAATAGCTAAAAATGCAATTTTACTATGTTTACGTTAAGTTATTGTTTAAAATTCTGTCAAAAACACAAATTAAAGGGATGTTTTCATCAAAATATAGAATATTTACATATTTACATTGTATGTCCATTTTAAAAGCAAATATTGTAGGTTAGATTTGCTAAAAATGCTGTTTTACTTTTTCAAGATTATGATATCATGTGACATTTTGTCAAAAGCACAAATTGACAACATATTTTCAGAAAAAAATGCATTTTTTCACATTTGTGTTCTATATGCATTTTAACATTTTTAACAACACATTTTTAGGTTAGAATTGCGAGAAATGCTATTTTACCATTTCTAGGTTATGTTTTCAAATGATTTCCTGTCAAAAACACAAATTGACAGAAAATTTTAAGTAAAAATAAAAGATATTCAAATATTTCCATTGAATTCACGTTATAAAACCACATATTTAAGGTTAGAATTTTAAAAAATGCAATTTTACTATTTCTAGGTTATGTTTTCATTTTAAATTCTGTCAAAAACCCAAATTGACAGCAAATTTTAAATTTTTCGGCCTGAAGACATTCCAATGTAAATCCCAACGCGTGTCGAAACCTATTCCGCGATTCCTTCTCTCCTCACTAACGAGAATCCTCTCCTCCGACTCAACTGAATTCTCTTGTTGTTTGCGCTTGGCTCATGCCCGTGTCCGGCCGCCCACACAGCGCACTTTTATGAAGCTGCGCTGAAAGCTCCTCCGGCACAACACCGGCAGAAACCATTAAACCGGGTGGAAATCTCGCTTTCCGCGCGAATGTCAATCGGCATTCACAAACGGAGAAATACATGCATGCATTAGAAACAATGCAGCGTGTTTTGTATTTCAAAATCCATCCTGGCTCCAGGGTGATTGTCGAGCGCAGGAGAGTTGTACCGGTTCGCGTCCCAGGTCTCTCTTACAAGTGTCCGCGTGTGTGTCCATAATGTATTGATCACGATTAAAGTGGACTAACTAATGTTCGCACTATCGAATTCTCAGCCGCAGCGCGCCACGATGTTATCACAGGCGATCGTCGCCGTGTTTTCGCACCAAACACACGGCTAATCTGCACGGGCGGATCTGGCTTACAATATTCACACATTTACATTGTATGCACGAGATAAAAAGCACATATTTTAGGTTAGAATAGGTAAAAATAGTTATTTACTGATTTCTAGGTTATAATTTTGTTTGATTTTTGGTTAAAACATGAAAAAAATAAATGTTCACACATTTTGCTTGAAGTTTTGTTTTAAAATTATAAATTTTAGGTTTAAATGATTAAAAATTAAGTTTTACTATTTTTAGGTTATGTTTTACTTTAAAGTTCTGTCAAAAACACAAAATTTATGGCGATTTTTTACCAAAATAAACATTATTTGCATATGTTCGTGGTATTTACGCCTCAAAAACAAATATTTAAGGTTAGAATTATTCAAAATGCAATATTACTGCTTTCTAGGTTATGTTTTCATGTATCATTCTGTTAAAAACACAAATTGACAGCAAGTTATCAAAAAAATGAATTTTTACATGGTAAAAACAAGTTTTTTTAGGTTATAATTACGAAAAATGCAATTTTACTATTTCTAGGTTATGTTTTCATATCCTTTTTTCATGAAAACACAAATTGACAGCAAATTTTCAAATAATATAAATTTTTTTATTCGAAAACACGTTTTTTAGGTTAAAATCACAAAAATGCAATTTTACTCTTTCTAGGTTATGTTTCCATACGAAATTCAATCATAAATCTCAAATTAACGCAAAAAAAAACATAAAAAATGCTAATAAAATGTTTATAACCATAATTTAAATCTTTGTACTCCTAAGTACTTATTTACTTCTAAGAATAGTCTCACTTATTAAGTCTTATTCAATTTATATGACGTGGCGCTAAGTTTTAACGCTCAAATACGTTTAAAATCTAATTACAATCACAATTATTGTTATACCCACTGCTAAGTACGACTGTGTTGCGTCCCAGGGCCGTTTTGCTAATCCATCAATCATAAATGTGTGCCGGTGTGCTCGCTGTGCGCATGAAAACAAGAAAACTAGAAATGAAAAACGAGCATTAGCAACACCATTTCATATTCCGTGAATGTGATTCAATACCGTCTACATCCGGTTCAAGTTGTCTTGTAATTTCTAAAATTTACATACGGATTAAATTTAAATATTAAGTGTCATCAAATTAACACATTTTTAACATATTTTACTGGTTTTTGTTGCAGAATTGGTCTTTGTGGCTTTGACAATCCAATGAGAGACCAAAAAACAGAAGAATACAAGAGACACATAGGACATGTAAGTTATAACCTATTCTAACCTCAAATACAAACTATTTTTATACTAATTTTAAGTTATTTTGGCTTAAAACTTTTAATAATACAAAAAATTGATTTGTTTGATGTTTTATTGTTTGCTATTGCTATTACTGTTCTTGTACTGTACAGAAATTGCAAATATGTTGTAAAACTCAAGACAAGCAATTGCGATTAGACTGTTACTTGCATACCAGTCGACGCACGCGCATGTATCGCCTATATCTATATCTTTCACGGCGGCGTTTAAAAAAACAACGCTTTGTTGTAGGAATTGTAAGTTTGTAAGTTGTAGGAAATGCGGCGAGCTGCCGGCGTACACCATGTTTGTTTTCCGCACTGCACACGCCGACTTTTTACAGAATAAAATACTGTACAAGTCGCGTGGCTGTTACCTGGGCGCGGTGACTACCTACGCATACAAACACAAATTTTACGGTCGAAATTCAAACAGTAAACAAGCAAACAGTAAAAAACAAATAAAAAAATATTAAACCAATAATTACCAAACATATATTTGTACGGAAGCATTTTTTGGGTTATGGAGGTTATGTCAATAGTAAAAAATCAAATTTTGAAAAGTTTCTAAAAGTTTTTGATTGTTTAATAGCGAGTTTTATCAAAATTCGAACAGAAAACAAGCAAAATAAAATTATTATATAGACAAGTAAATAATTATTAAATTTATATCTAAATCGAAGCTTCTTTTAGGTTATAGAGGTTATGTAAACAGTAAAAAAATAAAATTTGCTAATTTCTAAAAGTTTATATGCGCTGTGTATCGATTTTATCGATTTTCAAACAGTAAATGAGCAAACAAAAGCAAAAAATATTAATAAACAAATAATTACTAGATATATGTTCGAACCGAAGCTTTTTATAGTTAATAGAGGTTATGTAAACAGTAAAAAATTAAATTTTGCAAGTTTCTAAAAGTTTTATATCATTTTGCATCAATTTTAATCAAAATTGAAACAAAAAACAAGCAAACAAAAATGATTATATTATCAACCAAATATTTACTATGTATATATTTATACCAAAACTATTTTAAGGTTATAGAGGTTATGTAAACACTTAAAATCAAAAATTTAAAAAAAAATCTAAAAATTTTGCATAGTTTTGTATAAATTTTAAAAAGGTTCATATAAACCTATAGGTACTTTTTGCTTAATATTATGTATATTTTATAATTTCAGGGAGTAAAAATCAAGATGGACGACGCCGGAAACATCCTAATCAAACGCGTGTCCAAATGCAATGTCTACATAAAAAGCACCGGCCAAGACGACGAGAACGCCATCGGAAATGAAATCTTAAAAATGCCCGGCAGCGCACTGGAGCCGGAAAAACCCGTCAAACTATTCGACATGAAAAAGTTCCAATCGAATGTCAATCGTGAACTGCGTCGCGCTTACCCCGACCGCCGCCGCCTCGAGTGCCAATGCCTCAGCGCGATCGCCTTCGTCAAGAGCGAATCCGAGCTGCTGGAGTGCCCCATCTGGGTTCTAATCATCAACGTCGTCGCGATGGATATGCTCAAGTCGAAGCTACCGCCAGGTCTTTATTGTTCGTTTATTTTTGCTTCTTTTACAAAGTATTCCTTATCGATTTGCATAATATTGCTGTAAAGTCAAGGAAGTCGCCTATTGAAAGCCTATAATGTTGTGTTATCTGGTGTGATTTGTTACGTTGCAGTCCAACGTGTGATGGACATCAAGAACCGACCGCGCATTCCGATCCCTGATGAAGATCCTTACAGCGTGGCTGGGAATGGCAGTGGTAGCTCGGGAAGTTCAGGATTTGCAGGTGCTGGAAGTGTTGCGGCAACTCGGGAGCAACTTTTGTTGCAAACGCAGCAATTAGCGCAGAGGCGTAGTGAGAAACCGCCGAAATTACCACCGCGTGAGAATATGTATCCGCATGATATTCCTAAGGTAAAATATTTACAGAACCGGATTTAAATTTTTATTTTTTTTAAATAAAAATTTTATTTTTTGATTAAAGCCTGATTATGATGACCACCATGATGAAGAAGGGCGATTGAAACCTTTCCCTTCATCGCGTAGTAAAAAGGAGTCGAAGGATAACAAGAAATACGGTGAGTTATTTTTTTTCCTTACCGTAAATTAGCAAACTTTCACTCTCGCGACGTAAATTTTTATGCTTTAGTTTTTTTTTTTGCGTTTCGTTTTTGGTGTGTACGCCGCTCTGCACGCTGCTTAATTCAATTTCATTCGTGCGGCAATGTGTTGCTATAATACTTTTTATGCGCGGCGAACGCATAAAAACGACAGCACGCTATCTCGCCGGGTGAGAATCGCGAGAAAAAGTGAGAACACGCGGCGAAAAATCACAACAATGCGCGGTTACAATGGGCCGTTTGGCAACGAATGAATGGCGCGCGGGTTCTCACACTTTGCCTGCTCACACATGACACGAAACGAAACTGAATTTAACGAAAAAAGAAACACCGAGCACGTCGAACGTGTGCAACTACAGCATATAACTTTCAACGAATTTAAATAGTTTATTTTTGAGTGTGTAAAGGTTTAGAAATTATTAGTTTATGCATGATTTGTTCTGCGGGAAGACTAAAAATACTTGGAAAGTGAAAAATTCATTAATTTTTATTATGACCACTAGGTGGCTACTAATTCTATGTTATATAAAAGAGAATGTGACGTCCTTTTGTGAATTTAGAATAAATCTTGATTTTGACAGTTTTGCTGTCATAAAACTCACCAAAATGTAATTTCGCGCTTCTTATACTCTGAAAATGACATAAACATCGTCACATTTGGTTTAACATGAATTAATTTTAATTAATTTTAACTTTCAATGAATTTAAACAGTTTTTTGTATATAAATGGTTCGAAAATTCTATTTTATGCGTAATTTGTTCGGTTAGAAGTATAAATATCCTTAAAAGGTGAAAAATTAATTAATGTGTAATTAATTAATATATGTGTTACACCGTTAATTGCTGCGCCCTCTAGTAGATTTTTTATATATTTTTTCTAGTAGGTTTTTTGTCATAAAACTAACCAAAATGTAATTTCGTGCTTCTTAAACGTTGAAAGTGAAATTAACATCGTAAAATTGAGTTTATAATTGTAATTAATTGTATTTAATGTTACTTTTCAAGGAATTTAAACAGTTTCTTCGTGTAAATATTTAGACAATACATTTTTCTTTATGGTTTGTTCTGCGGGAAGTAAAAATACTTGAAAGCTGAATAATCGTTTAATTTAAGGTTTTACCACGTTAGTAATACTAATTTTATGTTATATAACGTAGAATGCTGCGGCCTCTAGTAGATTTTTCTATAAATCTGTCATTGTAACACTTTTCCTGTCATAAAACTAACCAAATTTAATTTTGCGTGTCTGTGAAAGTGAAAAAATAGTTTATAATCAATTAAATTTCACGCATTATTTATTTTCCTCTCCACATGCATTCGAATTGCACTGTCAAATAAAGTCAAACAAAACTCGCAAAACACCACCTCCAGCGCCACAACCGCATATTAATAAACTCGAATCGAATAACTCACGCGACCAATTTTGGAAATGGTCGGTGGTCCCACACCCATGCCATTAATTCAGCATATTTATTAGTTTAGCACCCCGGCGCGACCGTTCGAATCAATAAATAAACTAAACTGTAGCAAAACTTATACTTAACACATAAATTTATGACTTAGAATATATTTAAAATTAATAATTTTCAATTTTTTTATTTTAAGATGACCCGTATTATTGTGGTTTACGAGCTCGTGTGCCCAACTTCGTTGCAAAGTCAGCCAATAACAAGTCAAAGGAGCCGCAGACGAAGCGTTTCTCCATCAGCCAGCAAGCACCACCGATTGCTGCCCTTATGCACCAACATCACATGCACCACCAACATCCACATCCACCCATGTGGCATACGCGGAGCTATGAGAGTGGAATTGGTAAGAATACAAATTTTTAACAAAAAATTTAAATAACTGATTGGACATTTGCATAAAATTGATTGTAAAAAAGTTAAAAATTAATTTTTGTTAATAGTTTCAAAATTATTGAAAAATTTTTGAATTTTTCAGTAAATTTTTCATTAAAATCTGATATAACCTTAAATAAATATATAATGACGTCACATACACCAGATGGCGCTACTTATTCGTTTAAAAATTATATTTTTCTTAATTAATGAATAATTTAAATATTTATAAACAAAAACCATTTTTTTCAAAAAAATCAAAAAAAAAAATAAAATCTAAAAATTAACTAATAAAAAAAACGTGCAAATACCTAATTAACAATTAATTATTTAATTAATGATTTCTATTTTTTGTAATTTTTTCCTGTAGATTCCGACGCGTTGGTAGAGTCACCTTACAATCCAATTTATGGACGCCTGCCGATACCTACAAGGGGTTACATACCAAATCCACCTCGCACAATGTACATTGGCGAATGGGACTAAATTATGCTAACGCACGACTAAATAATTCCAATTAAGGCCGACACTCCTACACACTCACACAAATACACTCATCGTATTCATATTATATTGGCGTATGTGTGTGGCTGCACACACATTCTGTGCTCTCATTTGTTTGTTTGTTACTTTTTGTGACCTCTTGTTCGCATTCTTTCATTTACTGCCAATTAGGTTCACAATTAAATACACACACTATAATAAAACACTAACATTTTTAGATAGGTTCAACATAGGTATGCAATTTATTAAATTTATTAAACACGACCCTTTTTAGACGATAATGTTACTATATTTGTACGTGTATATATTCTAGGTTAGAAATTAATAGCTGAGAAAGCGCGATGAAGCTGAAAATATGAGAAAATTTTATCTCAAGGAAATTTTGAGTTTTGTGGTGTGAACAAACTACTTTTTAGTGCGGATATTAATCGTATGGCTGTATGAGTAGGCGAATTATTCTCTCTATTAATGTGTGTGTCGATGAACAATGGTTAACTTTAAATTAAACTCTATCGTGTTAAGGTTAGAATTTATAGGTTATTAATATTTACTGTACTGTACTGGCGTGCACGTTGATGTCTATATTCGGCGGCACTTAAATATTATGTATAAACATGTAAAATGATACGTACTATGTATAACTATATAAATATTGTAATTTATATGATATTGTACTCATATATAAATATATGGTGATGGATATTTTAAAATTAAAACAAAATTGTTTTTTTCCGACCTTTTTTGCTTGCGTTGAGGTTTTGAAGTTCGTAGAAGTGGAGTAGAGGGCGCTGTCAGCGAGAGAGTGTGAAATGTCATTCGTTAAGGTTTACAAGTTCACAGAATTGAAGTAGGTGGCGCTGACATCGAGAGAGTTTGTCATTTGTGTTTGAAAACTGTTTTATGAAGAATAGGTATTTCTAATTTGAAATAAATTGAGAAATTTACAAGTTGATAAGCGGTAAGTTAAATGTAGTCACGTTTTTTACTCTATTACGATCAAATTAAAGTTTTTCTAAAGCCTGAAAGTGGTTGCAGCATGACCAAAATAAAACTCGCATTTATTTAGACCAGTCTCTTCTGCTGGAGGCAAAAAAGCGAAAACAAAAGATACGCCACGCCGTAGATTATTGTCGCGGCACGAAAACCTAGCGTCTCAGCGCGAATCGCAGACCCTGCGGCTGCCGCCGACCCGCGTGTCCACATCGAATAGCGGCAATAAATAGGGTTGGCTCGAGCGCGGCGTGTCGCTTAACGCCCGCCTGTCGTCGCCGTCGCAGAAGTCGTAGGCGCCCGCAGGCAGCCGATCAGCGTGCTCCCGACGCGCGTTCCAGGGCGCGTTTCACCCATCAACTTTGAC
The DNA here is from genome assembly GCF_025399875.1 of Dalotia coriaria. Classification (NCBI taxonomy): domain Eukaryota; kingdom Metazoa; phylum Arthropoda; class Insecta; order Coleoptera; family Staphylinidae; genus Dalotia; species Dalotia coriaria. The sequence goes on from NW_027045450.1 coordinate 7,263,126, forward strand.
TGATATCGCGACAAGATCGCGTTGGATGCCGGACGGACTCGCGACGTGTTTCGACGTATTGAATGTCGCCGGCGCACGCGGCTGAAGAGACGCGCCGGGCAGTTTCGCCCACGCGACGCACAGCGCGACCGCGACTTCGTGTTTATCGATAAAGTCGCGGCCGGGCGTTCAAAATCACGCCGGCGTGAAATAAGTGCTGCGAGGCGCTCAGGCTACAAACGACACGGAGTGATATTTCACCCGGGTGTCAATGTGTCAACGGGGGAATATATTCTTATCAACTTTGCAAATATTTGTTCTTATTTTGCAATTTCTTTTAAACTTTAGTATACATTAATGATTATGTTCACATATGCAAATTAATTATACTCATAACTAGCAAAAACACCGATTAAATCAACAAAAATCAACATTTTAGTTGAATTTACTGTCGAAGCAAGAAATAAAAGTCATGTAAACATGCATAAATGTACAAAACCATAAAATGTCCAATGTTTTGTTTTTAAATAGATAAACCAGAACATACATTCTTCGTTGCAAGTTTAAATTTGTTGTTTTTACCTGGGTGGCGTGATGTTCAACATAAAAAAAACATCAACATTGCAACAGATAACACTTCAAAACAATCGGAATTATTTTCAAGTTTGCACCTACAGCGCCATCTGTTATCTCCTTGTTGAAAGAACCTAAGAAATTAATTCATAGAATGTTGTTTCTAGCGCCCTCTATGATTAATATTTCGTTATTCCATAAGATTATAACCCACAAATCGCAAATATGCTGGTAAATAAACAAAATTTAATATTTTAAAACGAACAAACTTTGTCTAAACTCTGATTCATTACAGGAAGCAAGAGGTCTTAAAGATTTTTCCATCTCTACTTGGTATGAGATCTTCAAAGATGTCGCGTTGAAGACAATTATTATTAACATTCCAAATGAACTTCTTGAGAAGCTGCGAGCAGACACTGGAGAAATGAAAATTGAAGAAGTGTGCAATGAAGATTATCTTAATCATGTAAAAAATACCATTCTAAGCTTCAATGGGAAGGCTTTTGTTAAAAGTAACTGGCATGCTCCAATTGTAAGTCTTTATTGACTCAAAAAACTATTAATAGAAATAATTAATTATTTATTATCAATTTTAGGATGCTAAATTTGCCAGTTTGGGTTATTCACTGACAGTGACCAACATTGATGATCTCTTGGTATACTTTGCATCATCTGAGATTATTATGCATGATTTCTCACATAATAATGTGGATTCTTTTTGCATTGCTCTGAAACCATGGATTAATATTCATCCAGCTTCAGAGTTCAGATGCATTGTGATCAACAACATCTTGCAAGGTATTACACCTAGAGATTGGCCAACATTTTATGCACATTTCTGTGAGGATGGACCTAATATCATCAGAGCACTGACTGATTTTTACAAACAAAACATTTATGAGAAGTTTAGCAGGAAAACTTGTAAGTAAAACGTGAAAAAAATATTAATTTCATATTAAAATTTAATATTTTTATTGTAGATACTTTTGATGTGATTCTAAACTTTCCTGAAAATGTGACATTGTTGGATTTCGGCCCGTTGAACAACAAAACGAATTTGTATGCGTTTTCCTGGAAGGAAATTCAAGCCATCATTAAAAAGAACTCCAATCAAGAGGTTCCACCTGTTTTTCGTTATTTGGAGAGTGATATGGGTATCATGACAAGGAGTGAAGCACTTCATAAAATCACCCAGTCACAATTAACTTAATTTTCGTTTTTATGCGAAAAATATAATTGGATGCATTTATTTGAGTTAGAAAATCGATGTATTATTATATTAACTGTTACAATGTTGCACTGTGTAGGTGTAGAGTTGAAGAAGTGATGAATATTTAATGTAAAAGACAAATTTTGGTAAGCAGGGTGATTTACACAGGAAATTTCATAAAAAAATAATAGATACTCAAATGTATTTGTTTAAATGTGTTATATCAGTGTACAACTTACTGATACAGTAAATAAATGTTAAATAATGACTTTTTTGTTGATATTTAGGAGATTAAAGAAGAGTTTTATGCCTAGATATGAAATAATGGCGAAATTGTGGAAAATTTCAGGAAAATTGCTTGTAAATGTTGATTTTGACGCAAAAAGCGACATAAAACAATGAAATCGTCTGCCTCCATTATGTATTTAACTTAATCTCTGATCATTTCCTGTTGAAACACGTTTTAACAATCTGTAAACTTGAAAATTCATGTTTTATTTGTCATTAATGTGTGCTAAACTTATTTGATTGCTGCAACCAACCTTACACCTTTTAAAACGTTTTCACTTGTTTTTCGTCAAACTATTTATTATGACTTGCGCTTATTTTAGTAGTTTTCATTAGTTACTCAAGTGTAATTCAAAATAAAATTAGAAATATTTACTAAATAATCAAATTTTAATGGTTTAAAAGTGATTAAAGTGAAGCAAGATGAAATCTGTGGTAATGTATAAACTACGCTTGAGTTTTACCGCATTTGTTGCATCTCTGGAAAGTGAAAATTGTGGCAATGCCAAAAGTTCCGCCGCTCTCCTCGCCGCGCCGCCGCTGTTTTCCAGCTTTCGCTTCCTCCCCCGATCCACGTCGTTCCGCCATCAACTCTCAACCCTCAAACGCGCAGATCGTATCCATACACACCGCACACGAGTATCATTGTATGTGTGCCGCATGAGAAACAATATCCCCACAGATGCGCGTGTGAGTCGTGTCGTGTGCGTGTGTAGGGCAATCAGCGCAATGGCGGCGCGAAGCACATTGGGCGCGTGCGTTTCTTTATGTATGTAACTGGTGTAAATATGGCTGCGTCCGAGGAGCGAGATAAACAAGCGAGCGATGGGCGAGCGACGCATCTCGGCGGCACAGAGCGCACGGAGGTGAATCGGCTGGCTCGGATCTATAAGGTGAACAACGACGGTGAAGTGATGTATTCGGCAGACGACGCGAGCGTCGAGTGCGTCGTTGTGTGCTAGGCCGCCGCGCACGCACAGATTTGTTTTGGCACGGGGCGGCCATGTTATCGCGCTCGCGGCGAAGATAAATACGGCGCGGACGCCCGCGAGGCTCCGCACTCGACGCCCCAGTGCCTCGCTGAAGAAGACGGTGCGCGGTGCATGTGCTGAGCGGTGATACCTTGTGCAGTGTCCGAGCGGTTTTCACGCCGCCACCATACACACAAAAAAAGCGCAGAGAGAAAGATTCAGTGTCGAAAACTCGAAAATCCGATTGACTTTGATTTGGTTTTTCCTTTTCGTTGATGTTATCCAGGATGAGTACCCGACGCGAGCCTAACTATCCGTTCAAAGCACGTATTTTCGCATTTTATTTTATTTTTTCTGTTAAGTTTCTCACTTCGTTTCATTTACTTCCATCCAAACAATCCTCTCTTCCATTCTCATTATTATTTGTTTAATTAATCCGTACAAATGCACTGCAGCACGACAAATTCTCCGCAAATCAGCTAATATCAACCAAATGTGAACTTAACACTAAGTAACCACTCATTCATCACTTTGTACATAATCAGCAACAAATGTTACTTGTTTTAATCATTGTAAGTGTAAATATTAATTGATTGTGTTTGATTGTAGAGTGAACATGTGTTAAACGACACTGCTTCAACAATGGCAACCAAAGTGAGAGCCTTGATTGGCACATGGAATGAGCTAGCTGTGCTGCAACCAAAGCCAAGCAAGGAAAGCCTGCATAATCTAGCCAAATTTTTACTTTCACACACTTTGAATATTGTTTTATCTGTTAAATGGATGAAATATAGAAGTAAGTAGCAAAAATCCAACAGGAAACCTAAAAATCTTACATGAAACATCATTTTTAGATGAATATCATGCCCCACTGGAACAGAGTATGAAGGACTGCATGAAAAAATATGCAACCTATCCAGAGTTTCAAATAGTCTGCACAAAACTGTTATCATTAATCAAAGGACCTTGGTCGAAGCCAGAAATCAAGCATATGTTATCATCAGAGACTATAATTCCAACCAAAAAAGGTAAGAATTTATTCTGTTTGCTTTAAAAACACGTTTTTATTTAATTTGTGTTTTTTTTTTTTTGGTTAGAATACGACTTTTTCGTGTACGAAGAATCCGCTTACATTATCTCGATGCGACTGAAGAAACTCTGCGAGGATAAATGCGGCGACATGGCGTTGAATCTGACGCGTTGCTATCTCAAATGCTGTGACTGGGCTGAGGAGGAAAATCTCAGCATGTGCATATCCGAGAATCAGAAGAAGTTCGTCTTCGACATTTACCTCTCACTCTTGTTTCAGCATGCTGGTACTGTTGAAATGTCGAACCTTGTAAGTATTTTTATGTTTTGTAAACACCTAACGTCGTTTGTTTATGTTTACGTGTTGCTAATTGAATTATTTGCTAAACAATCAGCTGAAAACCATGGAAATAAGCGAAGGTATTGAGATGGTGCGTCGGTTCGCCGCGAAAGTTACTTCGAAACTCTGGGAGAATCACGTCAACATCGCCAAGCTTTCCGGCACGATATTTCTGACGCGATGTGTAATGCTGCCCTTCGAAGAGTCTTCGCATTATCTCAGTGAGCTGCTGGAAGTGTGGTCTTCTGTGTTCAGTCAAGATCGCGACGGTGATGAGATAATTGCATCACTGCGACGTGTCATGAAGAATGCCCTCACGCCTGCACATATGTACTTATTCATGGATCATCTTTCGAGTCGTGTAAGTGCAATTAAAGTTTATTGGTTAGTAAATTATGTGAGTATTGTTTATTATTATGTGTTTTGTTTGTAGTTTGGTGTCACAATGCGGCCATACAGTGTGGAGGTGTGCATTCAAGCAATCAACAGTGATCTCAACTGCATGGAGCGCGCAAAGACTGAAAACGAAGCGGAAACGACCGCCACGCGTCTCGAAGCGATATCAGTGCGCGTCGCGGACGGTTTTATGCGTCTAGCTGATCAGTTCGCTGAGAATCTACACGTGGCACGCGAGTGCGTCCTTACCGCGTTCAGTATCATGCCAACGCCGCGTATCTTCTCGAAAATCGAGGAGATGGCACGTGCGTCCGGCTACGAAGTATTAGACACTGGCCAGTGGAAGTGTAAGTCACATCCACCGCCGGATCCCGCCGAGGAAGTGCTCATCAAATGCGAACAATGCGGCGAATACAAATCCGAGTTGCATTTGAACGAAGCGCTCAAACAAGCAACCACATCGTTGATTGAGTCGTTCAAAGTCAACAATATGGGTTTGCCTAGTGAACTCTGCGACGATTTGGTGGTGATTATCTTTTGCGCGCGATACCAGATGCTTAGTTGGAGTCAGACGTGGAGCGATTTGCAGCGGTTGTGTGTGATGTACTTAAATGACCCTGTAGGGACGAAAAATCTCATCACTGAGTTGAAGTTTGTTGAGATTGACTACACACCGTTTATGATCAAGCGCGAGGCGGAAGAGTATGTGAGCGGGGACGAACAGTTGGAACAAATGGACTATATTGAGGAAAATTTCCAACTTACGAACCAGAAATGTGGTAAACGTGATCGTGTGTTGAGTGAGAGCTCGTGTGAAAACTCAGATTTAGAAGATGAGCGTGTCCCAACG